>NC_142029.1:39001152-40251152 GCF_982192425.1 Myodes glareolus | reverse complement strand
AGATTTTCTTCATTAAGCCTCCAAGCCTGCTTTTCAAGGTTCAAGGCAAAGGGCAGATAACATCCATTAGACACAGGGACGCATTGCTGCAGAATGGAAATTTTCCTTTGACCTCAGTGTACAGAAAAGTCTTTTGGAATTTTTTTCCACTCAATTAAAATGTCTGTGTTTAGAAATCTGATTGTGGATGACTTGCAAATTAGTTCTCTAAGAATCACATCTTACAGTTAGTAATGAGGCAGCGTATACTGCCAAGTGTCTTCTCCATCCTCCTTCCCTCAGCCCTCCTCCTCTTCTGTTTACTACTTATTCTAAATTGAAAGCACTCTTTAGTGTCCATAATAGATCTCTGATCATATAACAGCATAATTCTAAACCCCTCACATTTCTTATGAATAAAAATACCCTGCTGTCTTTCTTATTTGAACATTTTTTTTAAAATGGCATTTTATGACTGTTCCTTAATTTCAGGATTACAAGATAGAAGACCTGAACAAAATGTTTCTGCTCTCCTCTTTTGTGGGAGAAGAAGTCTCAGCATAAGTTCTCATCTTTGACACTCAGAAGAATTCAGCCTACCAGAGAGGATAGCCTACACCAACACTACTGTTTAATTTGCAATTGGAAGGTTTCTAGATATATATGCTCTTACATCACTCATGAAGATTATAGAGATATCTGTACACCTATATACTATTTATTCAGAATATGCAATGAAAGAACATGAAAGACACATAAGGACAATAAATAAAACATCTCAAAATTGAGACATCATGAAATAAAAATTTCCTGAAATAAATATAAATTTTAAAAGGGAATTTTTATTTTGTATCCTTTTTATAATACATCTATAACTGAAGTGCTTATAGTAAGTGCTGTGTGTATTACAGGTTGTTAGACCTACACATTTTCAAAGTCATAATGGTGCATAATAAATACTAGTATAATATCTAACTTCATTCTAAATATTTGTAATTATACTCCCAGATAAATGTAGTTCTCAACCCTCATCAAAGAAACTGCTTTTTATAGCAGATGGTGACCATTATGGAAATTCACAACCAGTCAATATTCAGAGAATAACTGATCATAGGGTATCCATCCCCAACTGATACACCTATAACACAGGTCTACACTGAGGTTTCTAGGGAGCGTCTTTGAATAGGGAGCAGAGAGATTATAAGAGCCAGAGAACCAACTAGAACATCTGCTTAGAATGATAGACTCTTCTCTCAATGACAGAGAAGCTACACCCATGAAAGCTCAATAATATTGCTGCCTAAACAAGGTCAGAACAATGATTTACATTACCAATTGACATTCCAGCATGAATGGGGAATTCTCACAAAAACCAACATGTAGGTTGAGAGCTAAAGGCAATTAACGATGGCTGAGAGGGGAAGCAATCTTCCCCAGTGATATATATCCAAATTTGTTATTCAATACAAAATGATCAGACCTAAGCACAAACCCATAGAAGTCACAGGAAATTGATTCAGCATGTTGTACATATATGCAACTATATGTAACAATACTAACTAAAGACTAAGAGGTCACTGCTGGGGGTATAAAGAAATGAATCTAAATACAGTACACTTGTATAAAATTGTCAATCAAAAACATCATTTTTCCTTTCCCACATTTCTGGTTTATTGTGTATCTTGGGAAAAATGTTATGCAAGTTAAGTGTGCATTTGTGTATACATAGATGATAGATATGTCTTTCTCTAAAAGGTGCGGTTCTACTACTAACTTACCTTCAGGTTCTAGAAATCAACCAAGGGCAACAGCTTTGTTTATATTGTTTTGTGGGTCTCTTGAACCTAAACTGACTAGTAACTTAAAGGGGAGATTATCTTTGCAAGGAAATGGGGTTTCTGTTAGACTATTGTATATGGCTCCTGAGAGGAACATTATTACCCAATATGCTACATGTAATAAATATGTGTGTGTGTGTGTGTGTGTGTGTGTGTAGTATACATGTGTGTATACATGTACATACTGTATATATAATATATATAGTATACATATATCATACATGTGTCTTTAAGTAATCTTATAAAATATGTTTCCTTATGGCTTTTTCAAGCATGCTTAGTGTTATTTATGTCTCCCTCCCTCTTTTTTTACATTACCCTAATGCCCCTCTCTCTAATTGTGTTACTCCATTTCCCTTTTCCCTATTATATTACCTATAATCTCCCTCTCTAGAGCTTCCTTTTCCTTTCCCATCATCCCTTTCTTTTTCTCAAGACTTCTGAAGTTACTCCAAGTTATATATTCTAAAGATTGGATCTACGACATACAAATAAGAAAAGACATGCAGAGTGTCTTTCTTGATCTGGATTATCCTATTGAATATACTTTCCAGCTCATTCATTTACATGCAAATTCATGATCTTACATCCTTTATGACTGAATAGAATTCCATTTGTATACATGTCACATTTTTATCATTCACCCATCAGTTGGTTATCTAGGCTGCTTCCACTTCAGAACACCTGTGAATAGGGGAGCAATAGACATGACTGAGCAAATATCTCTACAATAGATACTCATATCTTTGGATATATGCCTGTAATATGAAAAGGCCGGACCTGCTCATTGGGGTTCTTGTCCTATCCTGTTCCCCCAGCTGTTTAGTCCCAGAGAAAAATCACACATGAGATCTCTATAAGTTATAAAGCTGATTGGCCATTAGGTCAGGCTACCTATTAGCTAACGCTCACATCTTGATTAACCCTATGGCTATGATTTTAGCCATGTGGCTCAGTACCTTTTTCAGTGGGGCAGCTCACATCCTGCTGCTTCGGTGATCTGGGCAGGAGTGGGAGGAATCAACTTCCTCCTCCCCAGAATTCTCCTGCTCTCCTTGTATCATTTCCACTTCCTGTCTGGTTTTCCCGCCTACACCTCCTGCCTGGCCAATCAGCGTTTATTTAATACATGATTGACAGAATACAGACAATTCTCCCATACCACATCCCCCTCTTTTTTAAAAAAAGAAAAACAAAGGAAAATATCCATAGTCCATTTTTGGGAATGTGGGTGTAGTATTCCAGACTACTTCCAGCTGGTTGGGGGCACTGATAATCTTATGGGGACCTAAAGAAAATTTAGAGTTATGATCAAGTCCTGACTGAAGTATCTTGTGAGTCTTGATCATCTCAGACAGCAGTCTTGAACCTGTTCTGGATGAAGAACTCAGACATCTGGGCCATCTGTTCCTACCGGAGATTTCTCAGGTGGTCTCCCTTGCTCAAAGATGATTTTTCTTAACTCTGAATAAATCCAGAGCCTCTCATTTTCTGTGGAAACAAAAGCAAAATCTCTTTTCCAAAGTAACATACCTTTTGACTTTAATTTTGAAACCAAGGTATTTTTTAAAATATCTATCTTGGATTAATTTTGCAGCATTTATAAGCAAATATCTTTTAGCAACTGTTGTTCTTTCCTCAGCATTTAAACAATTTAAAGAGAGCATAATTGTATACAGTATCAAGATTTTTTGTGTATTTTCCATCTTTATGTGGCTTTATTTTAACCTCTATTTCTTTTATTTTTACTTTTAACTTTTGGCTTATTTTGTGTATTTTCCATTTTTATGTGGCTTTATTTTAACCTCTATTTCTTTTATTTTTACTTCTAACTTTTGGCTTTTTGAGACAGGTTCTCTGCATATCTTTGTTCTGGAATTTCTTCTGTAAACCAGGCTATCCTTGAACTCTCAGAGATCTGTCTGTCTCTGCCTCCCCAGTGCTTGTTCTTTTCTTTTTTCTTTTTTTTTTTACACTTGAGAACTTTAACCTTTAGCCTGTATATATTTTTAACACAATGTAAACCATTTAGAGGTTTTCTTACTTTTTGAATCTCTCTTTAATGTATATCTTTTTCTGACCACATGAGTCTTTAATTTGCTAAGGAATATGGAGAAAACAACACTCAAACGCTCCTGTGGCTTTTCAAGGTCCTTGCCAGGAAGCAAGCTGCAACATTGTATCCATAGTCGGACTGCGTGCTTGAAAGTCAAGAGTTTTCCCTGGCAAGACGACCCAGAAAGTCGGCGTTTTAAAACAGCGCAGCTATGGCTGAAAACCAAAATGTTTTACTCTAGTCTTTCCCAAGCTTTCTCAGGCTTTCTGTGGATGCAGTTATCCACGTGGGCGCCATTATGTAACATGAAAAGGCCAGGCCTGCCTGCTGGGCTTCTTGTCCTGCCCTGTTCCCCCAGCTGTTTAGTCCCAGAGAAAAATCACACATGAGATCTCTATAAGTTATAATACAGACAATTCTCCCGTACCATATGCCAACCAGTGCTACAGCTAGATACATTTTTAGCTTAAAAAGAATTACCGCTGTGATTTTCTTAGTGACTGCACAGGTGTGCATCCTACCAATAAGATGAATGAGGGTTTTCCTGTCTCCTCGTGATCACTAGAATTGGTTGTTAGTTGTTCTCTGTAAATTATCCAATCTGATTGGCATAAGATGAAATTTTAAAATAGTTTTGATTCACATTTCCCTAATTTATAAGGGTGTTGAACACTTTCTCGGCATCTTTCTTTTGAAAACTCTCTGTTTATGTTTGTAGTCCATTTTAATTAGAGGCATTTGTTTTTATTTTCTGTGAGAAGACCTAATTCAATTTACCCTTGATTTGAAAAGAAATATTAAAGATCAGATGGATGTTATCACTCTTACACTAGAACCATAAAGTGAAAAGGGCACCATGGGGTTGAAGAGATGACTTAATGGTTAAGAGAACTGGCTGATCTTCAAAGGATTTGGGTTCAATTTCCAGGAATCACATGGATGCTCACAACCATCTAAAACTCCAGTCTCAGGGGATCTGATCCCTGCTTCTGGCCTTTCTGTGTATCAGTCATACACATTGTGCACAGACATATATGTAGGTAAAATAACCATACACATATAAATATATAAATATAATTTTCAAAGACTCATAAGTTCTAGTAAAATAGAAAAACAAAAGTTAGATCATACATAGTGCATTTTAACTATGTTATGAAAACTTTCCATCCTTAGTTACTATGAGAAATAGACATTCAAGGACATGGCCATCTTAGAACATGGTCATCTTAGAACACATGATCAGGTTTTCAGCCAGACTAGGGCTTTTATGTGTTCTCTCAATATAGGTGACACATGACAAACTACTCTGTTCCAAAAGTTGGCAAACAATGAATCATGGACCAATTTTAGAATGCCACTTAAAAATAAAATCAAACTTTTTTGTAATACAGCCATGCTTAATTATTTAAAGGCTTCCAGCGACTTCTTTTATAAAACAGCAGAATTGTGTAACTGCCACAGGTACCACGCGACTGTCAAAAACTATGTGGCACCTCCTCTTTTATCTTCATATTTTACCATTGCCACAACACATTCACTTCCAAATCTTGCATTTAAAACCAGAGACTGAAGTTTTACTACTACAATTCTTTCATATTTTTAAATTAAATAAAAGTTAGATATGTTAAAACAGTTTGCTGTTTTGCATTAAATTTGTAGAACTTTTGGCTTTATGGTATTGCTTGGAAGCAAATTTGAAGACTGTGCATTCATGCACTCATGATCAAGTTCTGTTTGTTTGCTTTGCTAATAAACATGAGATAATTGTGAGCATAAATGTGAGGTCATTGAAAATGTATTCCCTAAACTAGGGCTTAAAAGGAAAATTATTTGTTTAGGGTAAGTGAATTTGATAATGCAATAATTACTGAGTTTCTAAAAATATAATCAATTCCATACCTACATAATTACATTGTATTTAAAGACACTAGCCATAGACATAATAAGATTCTAGACATAATACATCTGTGCATGAAATTCAGGTCTAAGACCACTGGTCTAAGACACCAGCTTCACAGAATAATTTGAAAGTGAAATAACGAAGGTTCAATTATGTATCTGAAATTGCTTCTAAAATAGAACTCTGTTCCTTTGAAGTAATGTTTAAAAAACAAAAAAACAACTGTATATAACTAATAAAGTCACAAAAATTATTGTTTACATAAATGTTGGGTTATGAAGACAATGTTAAAAAAATAAAAAAATTATTTCATGCTTTTTTGAGGTTAAAAACAATATTTGAATGAAGTAACATTGTAAGATAGTAGAAGAGCAGCTTAGTAAGAACAAAAAATAAATGAAGCAGGGCAATGAGATTCAAAAGTAAGAATGATTATTGGAAAGAATGAGAAAGTTGTTATTCATGTCATTTGTTTGCTAAGGCATAAAAGCAATATTTAGAGAAATCTATTTGAAAAAAATATAACTAGCTCCTAGGCTACAACATGAATCTTTATAAATTAAAGTTTATTTATACTCTAGAAAAAGTCCATGAAGTTTAAAGGTGATGAATTATTGCCTTCTAAAATTGTATTATTTAAAACAATATATTTTTATCTTGACATGAATCAAGAAACCTAAATAAATAACTAAAAAATTTCTGCTGTGAAGTCTTTTTACAAAGATATAAAAATGTGAGATGGTTGTTTTCTTAAAAATTTAAGTCATAATTCTGGGAGAGTCTTTTCAATAAATGTGCATAGATATTCAACATACTTTCAGAATAACCTCCAGATATACAGATAGATAGATAGATAGATAGATAGATAGATAGATAGATAGATAGATGATAGATAGATATACAGATAAACAGATAGATAGATAGGCTTAGAGATTTAATCACGTTGGAGTTCACTAGAAAAGAATTAACAGAAGTAGAATGGCTTCCTGTGACAGTGAAAAATGAGGCCTTCTTATCCACATAGAACACAAATGATCAGCTTTCTGCTTATAGGTAGCAGATTAAACACAGGCTTTCTTGCATTCCTTACAGAAATAATAGAATTTGTTTGTTTTATTTTGTTTTTCTTTAAGAATAAAGAGAGAAGAAAAAGAAGGAATACAAAGAAAAATTGAAAACAATTATTCCAAGTAGATGAGTGTAAAATAAGCGAGCAGTTTCCAAAAGTTGAATGCTAAGCAGGCTCTGGGGGACTCCACATATGCTATAGAACATCCCGAAGCCTGGAGGACTGAGGGCATCAAGGGGGCTATGGAATGCAGTGAAGGCACAGCGCTGGTTAAAGTGCAATAGTTGGCTAAATTTCCTTTCTGAAAACTGGGGGTGGGGAAAGACCACAGGGCTTCACTATTCAAGCAGACTACCCTGGCTAATTTATAGCCAACTCAACCCAAGTTGGAGTTATTTATGAAGAGCGTGTTTCAGCAGAGAAAAATGCCCTCAAATGAATTGCCTGATTTAAATCTGTAGTGCATTTTCTTAGTGACTGATATGAGTGTACACAGTTCTTGTGGGTCTTGTTACCCCTGAGCAGGTGGTGATCCTGGGATGTATTTTTTAAAAAAAAGCAAATTGAGCTAGCCAGGAGGGGCAAGCCAGCATGCAGCTCTCCCTTGTGCTGTCTGCTTCAGTTTCCGCCTCCAGTTTCTTGTCCTGCTTGACTTTCTGCCTTGATTTTCCCCGTTCACGGACTGTTACCTGAGAATGTGAGATGAAATAAACCCTAACTCTCAGCAAGTTGATTCTGACTTTATTGAAAGCAATAGAAAACCCAACTAAGACACTGACTGAAGGCTTCTGATGGTCTGAGATCTACCGGTAAAGGTGGAGAAGAGAGCCTACCACTTAGTAAAGACAGGCCTCAGGGAAACTCTTCTGACTAAAGTGGGAACATTCTGGTATGGCCTCTGCATAAACTTCCCAGAATGATAGCTTGCACCCTCTAGATGGTTGATCAGAAGATTATTTTCTGAAGAATCTGTCTAACTCAACAACAACAAAAAAAGATACATTGAGATAAAAACAGTATTTAAAATTGAGTATCACAGGAGAATCAAGTTCTACAGCATCAGGACTTCTGCTGTGTAAAATTAACCTTTCTTGTCAGTATGTAGAATTGTACTAGGTTTATACATTTCTTGGAAAAATTGAGGGGAAAACCTATTTTTTCTCAGGAACACATTTTGAAAAGACAAGGCATAATAAAATCCATAAGGCTCTCATGCATAGAAATCTTGTTCAGCTTCCCTTGTACTTTTCTCCAAGTGAAAAATGTCTGTGAAAATCCTCTATCATAATAATAGGAGCCAAAACAAACAAACAAGCGAATAAGCAAGTAAAGAAAAGAATATGTTTAGAAAAGTATTATTACTGAAATGTGTATCCGCGCGACAAGAAGGCTCTTAAATAAATGAGTAGTTTTGAAAAAGAATTTTGGAAAGACACAAATGTGTTAGCTGAGAGAAAGAAAAAAATGATTGGCAGAGAAACCATTATATTGTTCTGGGAAAGAATTAAAAGGAGAGATTAAAACGTAGTGAAGAGAATTATTAGAATTCTAGAAAGAAAATAAAATGATGAAAGGAATAATGAAGGAAATTTATCAGAATCACTATCAAGAAACAAAATACCAAAGATGCAGGACAGTGGAAAAAAACAGTTTCATGCATGGAAGAAAAATAAAGCCAGGTTCACTCAATAGAATTAATAACCCAGATTTATGTAATGGTGAGATTAGGAGCCAAAGCTGATGCGAAAACATCTTTAACATTTTAAAGAAATGAAGATTTCTTCCACCTTGGCATTTTGTCATGCACAGAATTTATATTAAAATTCCAAAGTGGCAGAGTACTCGCTTTCAGACATATACTTTCCATAGAATCTTATCTTCAATGAACCTTTCCCAAGAAAGAAACCCAAAGAATAAAACAAAGAAAAAGAATTAATAGAATTCGGAACATAGGCTACTCAAGGAAGAAAACAGAATGAAGCTGGTTATGAAGGGAGCTGCAGCAGACATGGGAGTCACAGCCCTTGAGGAAGTTAATCCTGCTCCTGGAAAAGATGTCTAGAACAGAGGGAAATGATTGAGATACCATGGTTTGTAGAAGCACTGAAAGATAATTGAAGTACAACTAAGCCATGGGAAGATTTTGAGGACATACCACATAAAGATGCTACTGAATTAACTTTAAGGCAGAAAAAGTAGGAGAACAGGGAGGCATATTAGTTCACATGGTTCTTCTATGGATTAATCTTACATAGATGAAATACATAAGAACTAAATAATCTGACCAGAATTCCAAAAAGATGGGAAACATGAGGAGAAAAGGATCTTGTTAATAACTTGATGCACGAATTTTGTTAATAATTTCTCTCCTAGTTTTCTTTCTTTCTTTTTTTCTTTCTTTTTTTGCTGTATTAAGACATAGTAAAAACCAACTTGGGAGACAAAAATATTCATTTGCCTTACACTTCTATATCATAGTCAATCATTGAATGAGGTCAGAGAAAGAACATAAGCTATAACTGGAGGTAGGAACTGAAGCAGAGACCATAGAAGAAAGGTGATTATTTGTTTTTCCTCCTGCTTATAGCCCAGGCCCACCTGCCTAAGTGTAGTACTAACCTCAGTAGTCTGGGCCCTTCATCACCCACCTGTGAGAAATTAAGAAATGCCCCCTCTGACATGCCCACAGGCCAAACTGATAGAAGCAATCCCTCAATTGAGGATTTCTCTTCCCAGGTGACTCTTGTGACAAGTTGACAAAAATCTAACCAGCAGTGTCAGAGAAGCACTAGGCTCAGAGATGAAGAAAATACTAAAAGGAATTACCAGAACAGTTACCGGAGCCACACACAAGAAAATCAAAAAAAAGTGAGACTGTACTGATCAGGAGAAAACAGCGCTTTACTAAGACACAAAGTAAAGCAGTGTAGAAAATAGGTCAGAACTACAGTCAAATGATGTAAAGACAAACCTCAGGGATGTGACCACTGATGTCACTGGAGTAAAATGCCTATCTGGAGCAAGCCACGTATTTTACTAAAGCCAATAGGATGGTGTATGTATTTAATAATAAGACTTTATTTCTTGAGAACAACCTTTTAAATGACAATAATTTCATTTATAGGTGTAAGGGTCCCTTTGAAAATTCTTATAGAAAGTCATAGCTTAATTATTTTCACCAAGCAAAATATGATCGCATGCACACAAACACATGCACACACACACACACACGCACGCACACACAGACAAACACACATACCGAAAGAGACAGAGAGAGAGAGAGAGAGAGAGAGAGAGAGAGAGAGAGAGAGAAAGGAAGAGGAAAAGGAAGAGAAAGAGGAGGAGAGATTGAGAGAAACACATTAAAATTCTCACACACTATCCTTAGAGGAGAAACACTTGAAGTTTTACTAATTAAATTAAAGGAAATGGTATTATTGACTTTTTTATAAAAAAATAAAATATAGTAAAACTGTTAAAAATCAACAAAATATAAAATTATACTACTTGATGAATTATACCTTAAAATAAATATTGATAAGTTAGCAGTCATGAAATTAATATACAGAGAGCAATGCTTTTTATATATTCATTTGGACTTAATGTAAAAAAAACATCAATTCCAATAGTCACAAAAATATAAATCATCAGGAAAGAAATGTTACTTTAAATGCCTAAAGCCTTTATGGAGAAAATATTCAAACACCCATAAAAGGCAAGGGAAAATACTTCAACAAGTGAAAATTGGTAACATGCTCTTCCAATTAGGGCTTCAGCCGCATTACGCCATTATTCCTAAAGCATATATTTATAATTGTACTAATTTTTAGAGAATTTCATGCAATGTATCTTGATCACCCTTCCCCAAATCCTCACAGATCCATTCCTTCCTTCCTCACTTTATGCTTTCATTATATTAAAAGAAGAAACAATCTTGGAACAGCAGTCTTTTGTTGATCCTCTTTCTCTTACAACCTTCCCACTCCACCTTCTAAGACAGTCCCTAAGCCTTAAGGGGCAGGATTGTTATGTAAATACATTAATTGGAGGCAAGCACCCTACAGTGGATTCATCTCTGCATTTTGACCAATGGTGTTTCTTTCGTGGTCTCCATCTGTTGCAAATTAATTAATAGAAAAGAAAGAAAAAAAGAGAGAAAGCCCAGAAAGAAAGAAAGAAAGAAAGCAAGTAAGCAAGCAAGCAAGCAAAAAAGAAAGAAAGAAAGAAAGAAAGAAAGAAAGAAAGAAAGAAAGAAAGAAAGAAAGAAAGAAAGAAAGCAAGAAAGAAAAGATGTTTCTTTGAGCAGGGATCAGAGCTACAGCTGCACTTGTGTATGGATATAAGGATGATATTAAGAATGTAGTTACAGATTATATTTGTTTAGGAAACTAGGAACTAGCAGTGGTGGAGTCTTCTCTAGCTTCCATGACCTCACCAATGACAGGTTATTGATATAGTGCCCGGCATGAATTTGCTTTCTCCTATTCAGTGGGCCTTATTCCAAATAGATGGCTGTTGGTTACCTCTAGGATATAAGTGCCACTATTGCAATTAGCAGAGTAGTCATTATTGTAACTTGTTAGTATTACAGCTGGATAGGATTTCCATTGCTTTACTCTTTCTGCATACTTGGCCATCATTTGCATGGCTCTTTCTGAAGCTATGAGGGCTAGTCCTCAGCTAGGAGGACTAGCGTCCAGGTAAGATCCAGCTTGACCCCTCAAAATCATGTGTCCAATATGTGTGGTATGGTCAACGATGGGGTCTTACCTTCTTTTCTAAGGTGCAGCAGGGGCCATACAATAGCCTGTATTGTTTCCGAGGATATCTTTGACTCTTCTGACCAGCAACTTAAAAGATTTCTGTAACTAGAGCATGAGTTTGTGTTAAGTAGTATTTTTTTGGGGGGGGGGGCGGAGACCATTGTCAACACCAACTCATCTAATTTCAATTAATACCAACATACATATATGTTTACATATTAAATGCAATTTTAAGTACCTGTACAATAATATATGTCTTTATGGCTTTTTCTAACATCCTTAGTTTACTAATCTGTAGATGGAGACTGCTCGTTCCTTTCCCAACAGTCCAGACCCGAATAAAAATACAAAAACTATATTAATTACAATATTGTTTGGCCAAAATAGCTTGGTCATATTTCTAGCTAATTCTTACATCTTAAATTAACCTATTTCTATTAATCTGTGTATCAGCATGAGACTGTGGCCTACTGGTAAGGTTCTGACTGGCAGCTGTCATCTTTCTCCTTTGGCAGCTACATTGTGTCTCTCTCACTCTACCTATTTTCTCTCTATATCTCAGTTCGGATTTCCTTCCTGGCTTTCCTCTTCTAATCCATTGACTGAAACAGCTTCTTTAATAATCAATGGTAATAAAACATATTCAGAGCATACAAAGGGGAATACAACATCATATCCCCATTTCTCTTTAAATACAAAGGGAGTTTTTAACTTTAATATAGTAAAATTACATATAACAAAACAGGTATCAAGGACGAATTACAGTTATATTTATATCTATTTTATATTTTATTATAATTAAGAAACTATGATCATAACTATCTATTTTTAAACTCCATCAAAGACCTCAGAAGGATATAATATTACCTACATTAACAGGAAGTGCATTGTAAGCAACTTTAAAAACTCTATAATTGACAGAGATATCTTGCTGCCTGGATGGTCATCCAAAGTTCTTCTGTAACATTGAGGCATCCATATTTAGCCTACAGGCAGGCCCACCCATAGTATTCAGCAGACTTTTTCTTGAAGCAGGAAATTTGAAGACTGTTTTGTCTATATTGGCAGTTTGTCAGTCACTTTCTTCTATGTCCTGCAGAATGTCTGGCATAATCTTTTAAAAAGCAGGAACCCTGAAAGAATGTCTCATCTTTAGGCAAGTTCAGTAATCATTTTCTGCAGGTCTTGCATGTCCAGTTTATACAGCATACCATCAAGTAGTGCAGGCAAGAGCAGTTTCTTGCCCAAATGACTAACCAAATCCATAAGGAGCCTCTTCAATGCCTATCGTCCTTCTGAAGTAGATCAGCTCTCACAAGAGCAGATGTGTCTCATTGTTGAAAAAAGTCTAAGTTCTTAAAAGATTTTAAATGCCATATTTTTTTTAGTCTTTGAAAGATTTTAAAAATACCTATCCATTGGAACTATACATCTATATGTCTAGAAAACCTAACAAATAGGACTACCAGTTTGACCAGTATAGATGACTATCTATTAACCTGTATTTTTAAATTTTACATTGATTTTTAAATGAGCTGAACAAACAAGACATCTACTAAGAGTATAATATACATATAACAAAATTGACCTTAAATTTGTACCAATAAACCAAGATCCATACCAACGCAAAGTATTCATTTCTATAGCATATCCCCCTTTAAATTTAAACAAATTTAATTTACAAACAATCATTTAGGGAATTTGGGCATTGTTTTCAAGGCTACTTTTTACTTATTGCTGGGTTGTTAATTATGTTTTTTATGGGGTATTTGGTGTGGTAGGTCCATCTCAGACAGCAGTCAAGCTGTCATGGATGTTGGACCATTTGGGCCATTGCTTCAGGAGGTCTTGTTTAATCAAACTATATTAGCCAATAAGAAATCTACAGCATTCTATCTTCTGTGGAAACAAAAGCAGAACCTCTTTTTCAAAGCAACATATCCTTAGACCCAGATTTTGAAGTCAAGATATCTTTAAACTATATATGTTGGTTTATTTTAGCAACCCGCATGATAAAATGTCTCTGTACTTAGTTCATTCATAGTCAAAAATTCAAGGAAAACATAATAATATACATAATCCAGACTTTCTGTGTATTTTTATCTTTATGTGGCTTTTTAAATTTATTAATTTTCAATAATAATTTTATTATTTTGACTCCTCTAATCTATAACTATCTATATTTTGTCTCCTTAAAGACTTTGTTTTATTTTTTTAAAACTATTTACATCTTTTCATAGCTGTCTATACTCTTTTTCTTATTTTTATCAAGCCTATATATATTTTTAAATACATTGTGACCCATTCAGAGGTTTATTTTTGTCTGAATCTATTTTATTACATATCTGTAATCATTTTCTGACCAAGAGCATTTTTACAAAGGTAAACAGCTTGGTTGCAGTGGCCCTAGATATTGGCTCCGCCTCTCTCAGCCTTTCAATATGGTGGAGGTATCTTTTCTGCCAACTCTGGGGCTGCTGGGTAGAAGCTGTCCTCACCACCTCGCCTCTGGTAAGCAGTTGACCCACGCTTCTTCCAAGAAACTTGCAAGAAGCTGTCCACAATCCCCATTGGAGTGTTCAGCCTCCTGAAAGAGCCAGAGCTGTCCCTGCAACTAACATGGACCAGTATGTTTTCTTAAAGGAGCCACACAGTTTTTGATGCTACCACTGAGTCATGAAGCCCTTTCTTAAAGGAATCATGCCTCTACTTGCTTCCAGCAAACAGAACAAATCTGAGAAAATACAGCTATCAAGAAGTCATGCTTTTGTGTATAGAATATCTTCCCAAGCTCTCTTGGGTTTTATGTGCATGTAGCTGCCTCTTTTTGGTGCATCATTTTGAAGACAGAGACTGCTTGTTTTTTTGCAGTCACAAATAATAACACAAATATTATATTAATTACAACATTGTTTGGCCAATAGCTTAGGCTGTGGCCTGCCGGTAAGGTTCTATCTGGCAGCTGTCATCGTTCTCCTTCAGCAGCTACATTGTTTCTCTCTGACTCCACCTATTGTCTCTCTATATCTTTATTCAGGTTGTTCACCTGCTTTTATTCTAGCAAAGCCATTGGCTGAAGCAGCTTCTTCAATAACCAAGGGAAATAAAACACATTCATTGCATACAGAGAGGAATCCCACATCATTTATCTGTCCTTTTCCCTCTTCTTCATGTTGCCCACACTCCTTCCTCCCCAGAAATCTTCTGCACCCATTTAATTGTCCTACAATCACCTCCCTTTTATCTTTGATTTAACTTCAGGTTCTCATTTCCCCAGAAATTATGTCAGACAACATTCAAACCTATAAAAGGTGCCTAACATCATTCGGCACAAGGAAAGCTGCAAATGTGATTCCATTCTCACAATCATATTAGCAGTCAAATCTTGATACTATTAGAATGATAGTAAGTCAGAAAGAAAGCTTGCAATTTCATGTAATTCCAAAGATTCTGAAAACAAACTACTCCAAATCACATAGAAGACAGTTTGCGCAGAACCACAACTACAGTTGCTCTGCATCTTTTCACAATGACTACATTTCTGTTAGACAGTTGGTTATTGCACTTGTCACTGATAATTTCTGTACTTACAGGTTTTCTTAGTGTGATTGTTAGGGTAGAAGACACCTTCAAATGAGGACTGGATAAATAAATCATACCATCCATAAAATGGATGTGTCAACAGTAGAACACTGGCCTAACATGCCGGGGACTCTGGGTTAGATACTGCATCACAAAACAAAGACAACAACAAAAATTCACTAAGTTGTTTGTAATTTTAAATGAACTGTTTCTGGGTATATTGTTATGTGTCAAACATTTCTATTAAAGTTGTTCTTTTTGTGCAAGAAAACAATCCTATGGAGTGGTATGTATGGCATAACTATTAGTGTTTATTAGTTTAGGGGGTTGTCATGGGATCCAAAAAGCAAAAGTAAGATAAAAAATCTTCACTAAATACCATTGAATATCTTGGAGTTTTGATCAATACCAGTTAAACCATTCTATTTAAACTTTGAAACACAAATTTAAAATTTATCCAGAAACTTATTCAGAGTAGACAAAAGACTAAAAGTTACAGGGCAGGAAACCCTGACTGCTCTTAGGGATGGAGAGGGAGGAGGAGAGGGAGTGGGGGCAGTGGGAGGGTGTTGGGAGGAGGGGCGGAAATGGAAACTTTTATAAATTAATAAACTTAAAAAAAAAGACTAAAAGTTGTCCTCCCCAATTACATGTTAAAAATGATCACTAAAATGTTGATGTGTGTCAGTATTAGAAGCATCAAATAAGGGCCCAGATTCTAGAAACATAGCTAGTTACATGTATCCAATGTGTAGTGTATAGTAATGCCATCACAGAAAGAATAAATTATTTCATGAATGGTAATGGTACCGTTTAAGAGAGGAAAGAAAAACTTACATTCTTATCTCATGCCTTATTTTGAATTCAAAACAGAAAACGTACTTATTGCCAAAGAATCCTAAATGTTGTATATGATCATAGCATTTGGAATCCATGTCCAAAAGTAATTCAAATGTTCTGTAAAGAGGTAAAATTAGAGCATTCTCAGGGAAGAGCTCCACCAATCCTAGCTGAATCTCAATGGCCCATAAAAACCCAGTTATTTCAAATCTGTCCTCCACAGACAGTTAGGCACAGGCTTCTCTCGCTTATACTGCAACCTACTTTCCTCACGCAGACACACAAATCACAGCTCCTCTCTGTGGTCGTCTTAAACTCACCAGCAAGAATAGTTTTGGTTATTCCCTTTAGGCCTGAAGTAATGTGTTTTGTAATTGGCCTGTCATCCTGAGTCTCTTGTTGATATTCTGGTTATTTTCCTAACAAGGAACATCACTTTCATTGGAACTCTAGACTTGGTCTCAACAGGAAATGGCCTTGTCTAGACTATTCTTTTAGCATTATTATTTTTCACGAATTTATACTAGGGTTATTGATTTGCTTGCAAGCTGGGAACATAATTTCAAAATATCAGATTATGCTTCTCATGGGCATTCTTTATATTCTTTTCTCCTGTCCCCTTTCTCTATATCAGAGATTTTGTTTCTAACATTCAAAAGTATGGCAATTATACAGAAAGCAATAATAATGCTTAAATAATATTTCTGAAAACATTTAGAGTATTTCTATTTTGTGTTTGTTTTGTTCATTGTTTCTGTAAAGCTAGGGGATATAAATGAATTCCAAATATAACAGTGTTCAATCCTGGTAAAACCTGCTCTGTGGGCTATCACAAACACATGACTTCAGTTGGCTGGGGCTGATTCCTACCTGTCAACTCTGGATGCCAGCACCTGACTCATTACATTGTTAGGAGGATTTAGTTAAAATTCACCCATGATTCTAACCCACTGAATCAACAATAAATGTTAATTTTTTACCCCCTCTTTTACATAACTTAACACTTGGGCAGTAATGAATGCTGACACTTCCCTTGGAAGGATAATACGAAGTGAATCAGCAATCGCCAGCCAGTCAGTGTGAACACCTGTCTGTTAGTACCCTGGGCTTGTTAGCCTCTCTCTGAAACAGATTTTCAATGTAAGTTTAGTCTCAATACTAAGAAGTGATTTTTCTCTCAAGCCATAATTCCTCAGAGTGCTTTCAGACAAGGAAAGTAAGTCCTTTGGAACCATCCTCAGAGTCCTGAAGCCCCACAGCAAGGTGTACCGCTGCCTGTGGAGAAATGCACCTCTGCGGAAGGGCGGGAGGAGGGTAGACTCTCACAGAGGCTAAACTGCGGAGATGGGATAGGGACAGACAACAAGACTAGAATATGGATCACCAGGAACAAACTCACTAAGATAATAAACTATGCTTCTTCCTTGGGAACGCACTAGAGAAACTTTAAGCCGAGCCTCCAAGTGAGCAGGGCAGCATGGCGGAAGCTTTCCATGCATTGCTCCAGCACCCAGAGAGGTTTGCTTCAGGATTGCAATCTGCATGTGTGCTCGTCTTGAAGTCCCATGCAACCCTCAGTAGTCATCGGTGAAAATGATGGTTGAGTACATCTCTGACTACAAAGCAGAGTCACTTGAGGGGATTATTTAACCCTAAACCCAGACATGAACACATGTCTACAAGACACACACCTGCACTCACTCAGCCAAAGTTATTTGTCCTTGCCTACCTAAATCCATACTGAGCAGCGTCTGCACGTGAGTGTGGCCACGGGATACAGTGGGAATCATGGACACCGGGAATTCATGAGGATAGTTTGCCGAGAGTTCTGGCACAAAGCTCCCAGAAAACCACCTTGGGAGATGAAGAAACAGATCGATTCTCTAATAGGCCAGTGTACAAGGTAGCTCCCAAAGTGTAGTGGTGATTGTGCACGGACATCAGCTGGCAAGTTAAGTGCAGAAGAGTTGCAAAGAGAAGAGCTGCGCTGTGCAAAGTGGCGGCAGCGGCAGCAGCAGCGGCAGCAGCAGGTTAGTGCAGTGGCTTCACAACCATGTGAGGGACCTGAATACATGGTCTGGAGCACTTAGGGGTCATTTGGGGATGCTATGTATGAAGAAGCCATGCTTCAGGAATGTGAACATGTTGTGTAACAGGTTCTCTGTAACTGAAACATTCCTTGGGCACTGGGGATGGTCAGGAGGCTCATGAGATTGTGAAGGTAAACAGATTTTATATGCTAGGGAAGCTGAAACTTGACAGTTCTCTCTCCAATGTATTGAAGCAGGAAACAACACTTGGGCAGGAGGCTGATCCACAGAGCAGCAGAGAAGAGTTCCCCAGACCTGTAGAGCTGCCGGCAAGGAATTCAGAGCTCCACGGATGCAGTTTTCCTGAATTGTGACAACTGTTGGGGTGGGATTTTCAGTGATGCGTTTGAGTCAATGCGCTCCCTTATGGAATGCCAATAAAAAACCCATTGGGTTACCAAGTTGGACTTTGGTACAATTGTTATTTTAGTTTGTGATCTAATGTGATCTAATTTCAGGTAGGGTAGAACTCTCTCTCTCCCTCTCTCTCTCACTTTCTGCATATGTGTATGTATTCCATCTCCCCCCCCCCCAAAAAAAAGTCTTTCACACAAGAGACCATGACTGTACAATTACTATAAATGATTAGACAAAAACATAGTAAAAGGTAAAAATTTTCAGACTTTTGAAAACTGTATGAGTATAGCATAAAATCCATTTGGGTAATGAGTCACAAAATAAGTAGCATTCATCAATTCCAAATAAAATACTAAACAAATGAAAAATTAGTGAATTGTAGAATTATAGTGTGTTCATCTGCCTATTACTTAACCAGATGTTTATCAGTTAAAAATGTTAAGGTAGGATAAATATGGCTATCCTAAGCTATCTGTTTCTCCACATAACAGTTAGTGTTTGTCAATGTACACAAAGTATCTTGCTGATATTTTTGTTTGGCTGGCATTTGACCTGCAAAGCAAGTTAAGGAAAACTCATCCCTTGACAATACTGAGTGTTCCTTTTCATAAAACACAAAGCATCTCTCCATTTATTTGCCATTGTCATGTATTGTTTTCTCTTTATTGAGATGTGTTATATGGGAATTTCTTCCATGATAAAATAGTCCATCCGGCAGGGAAGGTCCTTGCTCAGGAAGTAAACAACTCAAAACGTCAGGAATTCCCTAAAACTGACCAGATTCTCTATACTTCTCCTTTGCTTTGTGTGTATATAAGCAGTTAAGGACTACAGAGATATACTCAGACTAGCTGAGCTCCCTAAACAAGCTCAGACCAGCTGAACCACCCAGAAGAGGCAGAGACCAGATGAGCTTCCTGAGAGTTTCAGACCAACTAAATAACCTGGAAAGGACAAGCCCAAAGCTGTTGAGCCGCCTGCAGATTATACAGTGCCATCCAGGTCTCCAGGCTGCCTAAGCTGACAAGCATGCTGATGTGGGCTTTTGCTAATGCAGTTGTCCTTGAGGCATTCTTGTCTTATAAATGACTCCTCACCTATAACCCTGTGTGTAATCTGAATAAACCCATGATTCACCAAGCTGGGCTTTGGTGGTTTCTATACATTGGTCTTTCAAATGTTCCCTGTCTTATGGGTATATTTTTCTTCCTTAGGTTAGGACACAGAACAAGTTATAATTCATAATCTGTATATACACTTTATTTGGAATGTATAAATAATGTATTGGTACAATTACAAAATTATAAAAATGCCAAAATGCCACAGTCTAATTCTTAAACATTTTTATCATGTCAAAGGGAGCCTTAGCCACATTAACAATCACTCTATTTTCTTTCATACGTAGACTCTGTAGGCAATGTCTAGTCTACTGCCTGTTTATTTATTAATTCTGAAAGGATCAGTTAAAGGAATCATATAATATATAATACCTTATTATAACCTTCCTTTTTATTGTTTAATTTCACTATTTTAACTCAAACATACACATTTTTTTTCTAGATCATAGATTGTTTATTCATTTTCTGAATGTTAGAAATTATTTGTTTTTAGATTCTGGCTAGTGATACAATTTTAGCATAGCCATTCAATCTCCTTTGTACTTGCTGCACACATGATATGTAAGTTCTCAATATTATAGTTTGATAAATATGAATATTTGAATCAAAAGTGTATTTCCCATATTAAAAGAATAAATCTTGCTTTAAGCCAATATATCTTACATTGGATTATTTTAGAAATTTTCATTTAATATTATTAATACAATTATGTGTATACTTCTTATTTTGAGTTTTGTTTGCTTTTGCATATGTGTGTAAGAGAGAGACAGACAGACTGAGAAAGAAAGACAGAGACAGAGATACATGGAGGGAGAGAGAGAAGGATGTGTGTCTGTGCTCAGAGAGCTGATACAATTATGTGTGTGCATGTCTGGAAACCAGGGAAAAATCTGAAGTGTTCAGAGTTTGCTCCTCGGTCTCAACCAGCAACTTCTGCTGGAGCAGGCCCAAGGCAACAACTTCCACAGGAGCAGGTACAAGAGAACAACCACTGAGGGAACAGGCCTGAGCCAGAGGTCTCTATCAGAGTAGGCCTGAGGCAAAGAACTTAGTGGGAACAGTTCCAGGCAAGCAACCTCCACAGGAGCAGGTCCTGAATGACCTACAGGATTACATAACAACACCCAGGAACTCCTCTGACCTCTGGAAACACCGAGTGACTTCCATGTGACTGAAACCATTGCCCTGACTGCACCCCAAGGACCAACCATCTGAGCCTTGGATCCACTGGCACCTGGAAGATTGATCACCAGAGACATACCCCCATCTACACCAATCAGAAGAAATGACAGGTAGACAAGGTAAGAACACACTACACCACAAAGAGCAACACGACACCAACAAAAACTAGTAGCTCTACAACAGCAAGACTTAAATACTCAAATCTAGATGAAGCAGAAGAAAATGACCTAAAAAATAACTTTAGGAGAGTGTTTGAGGTCCTTAAAGAAGAAAAGTTCCCTCAAAGAAATGGGGGAAAAGACAAACAAAATATTGGAAGAAATCAACAAACCCCTTAAAGAAAACCAAGAAAAAGCAATCAAATAGATGAAAGAAATGATTCAAGAATTGAAAACTGAAATAAAGACAATAAAGAAAACACAAACCAAGGGATTTCTGGAAATGGACTAGATGAGAAAATGATCAGGAAGAGCAAATGCAAGCTTAAGCAGCAGAAACAAGAGGTGGAAGAGAGAATCTCAAGCTCTGAACATACAGCAGAGGAAATAACTCATTGGTCAAAGGGAACATTAAATTTAACAAAACTTAACACAAAATATTCAGGAAATATGGGACACTGAAAAGACAAAGCTTAAGAATAAAAGGCATAGAAAGAGAAGTCCAACTCAAAAGCACAAAAATATTCAACAAAATCATAAAAGAAATCTTTCCCAACCTAAGAAAGATATGCATATGAACACACAAGAAACTTGCAGAATATCAATGGACTGGATAAAAAAAACGTTCTCTAGCCACATAATAAACAAAACCCTAAACATACAGAATAAAGAAAGAATACTAAGAACTGCAAAGGAAAAATAACAAGTAACATACAAAGGCATATCTATCAGAATTACAACTAAACTTCTAAATGGAAACAATGAAAATCAGAAGGTCTTGGTCAAGCATGATGCAGACACTAAGAGACCATGGATAAAAGCCCAACAAAAATTTCTTTTGGGGGGTTATTTTTTTATTTTATTGATTTAAATTTGAGCTCTAAATTTTTCTCTGTCACCCCCTGCCTTTT
Organism: Myodes glareolus; assembly: GCF_982192425.1. Classification (NCBI taxonomy): domain Eukaryota; kingdom Metazoa; phylum Chordata; class Mammalia; order Rodentia; family Cricetidae; genus Myodes; species Myodes glareolus. The sequence goes on along the minus strand of NC_142029.1, from coordinate 40,229,309 downwards.
CCCTCCACCCTTCAGCCCTCCCCTAAGGTTCCCATGCTCCCAATTTACTCAGGAGATCTTGTCCTTTTCTACTTCCCATATAGATTAGATCTATGTATGTTTCTCTTAGTGTCCTCACTGTTGTCTAAATTCTCTGGGACTGTGATTTCTTGGTTGGTTTTCTTTGCTTTATGATTAAAAATCACCTATGAGTGAGTACATGTGATAATTGTGTCTGGGTTATCTCACTCAAAATGATGTTTTCTAGCTTCATCTGTTTTCCTGCAAAATTCAAGATGTCGTTATTTTTTTCTGCTGTATAGTGCTCATTGTGTAAATGTACTACATTTTCCTTATCCATTCTTTGGTAGAGGGGCTTTTAGGTTGTTTCCAGGTTCTGGCTATGACAAACAATACTGCTATGAACACAGTTGAACACATGTCCTTGTGGCACGATTGAGCATCCATTGGATATATACCCAAAAGTGGTATTTCTGGCTCTTGAGGAAGGGTGTTTCCTAATTTTCTGAGAAATTGCCACACTAACATCCAAAGGGGCTGTGCCAGCTTGCATTCTTACCAAATGCAGAAGTGTTCCCTTTATCCCACAACTCTCAGCATAAGTTTTCATCAGTGTTTTTGATCTTGATCATTCTTACAGGTCTAAGATGGAATCTCAGAGTTGTTTTGATTTGCATTTCTCTGATGACTAAGGATGTTGAGCCTTTCCTTAAGTGTCTTTCAGTCATTTTAGATTCCTCTGTTGCAAGCTCTCTGTACTCCTTTTTTATATTGGATTATTTGGGTTTTTTGATGATCAATTTCTTGAGTTCTTTATATATTTTAGAGATCAGACCTCTCTCTGATGTGGGTTCAGTAAAGATCTTTTCACATTCTGTAGGCTGTCATTTTATCTTGTTAACCACATCCTTTGCTTTACAGAAGCTTTTTCTGTTTCAGGAGGTCCCATTTATTAATTGTTTCTCTCAGTGTCTGTTCTGCTGGGGTTATATTTAGGAAATGGTCTCCTGTGCCAACGCGTTCAAGTGTACTTCCCATTTTATTTCTATAAGGTTCAGTGTAGGTAAAGCAGTCTGGACTGGCATCCATGGTCTCTTAATCAAAACACTAAACATATAGAGTAAAGAAAGAATATTAAGAGCTGCAAAGGGAAAAGGCCAAGTAACATATAAAGGCAGACCTATAAAAATTAAACCTGACTTTTCACTGGAGACAATGAAAGCCAGAAATTCATGGTCAGGCATTATGCAGACATTAAGAGATCATGGATGCCAGACCAGACTACTATACCAAGCAAAACTTTTAATCACCATAGACAGACAAAGCAAGATATTCCATGGCAGAACCAGATTTAACCAATACCTAGCTACAAAACCTGCCCTATACAAAGTACTGAAAGGAACACTTCAATCAAGCAAGTTAGCTACATCCACAAAATAACAGACAATAGATGATCTCACAGCAGCACATCCCAAAGAAGGGAATAACATCACCAACAATGAAAACTAAAATAACAGGAACTAGACATCACTGGTCATTAATATCCTTAAAATAAATGGACTCAACTCACCTATGATAAACACAGGCTAACAGATTGGATACAAAAACAGAACCTCAATGAACCTTCTCAAAAACTGACCACATACTAGGAAACAAAACAAGACTCAACAGCTACAAAAAAAAAATGGAATAACCCCATGAATCTTATTAGATCTCCGTGGTTTAAAATTAGAATTCAATAGCAATTCTAATTCCAAAAAGCCCACAAACACATTGAAATTAAACAATGTTCACCTAAATCACCAATGGGTCAAGGAAGAAATAGAAAGAAATTAAAGATTTCCTAAAATTGAATAAAATTGACCACAAAAATGTACCCAAATTTATATGAAACAATGATAGCAGCATTAGCAGGAAAGTTCATAGCACTAAATGCCTACAAAAGAAGCTGGAAAAATACCACACTAGTCAGTTAACAGAATATCTAAAAACTCTAGAAAAAAAAGAAACAAACTCACCAAGGAAGACTAGATGGCAGGAAATAATCAAATTTAGAACTGAAATCAATAAAATAGAAACAAAGGAAACAATACAAAGAATCAATGAGACAGAGTTGGTTCTTTGAGAAAATCAACAAAATAGACAAACCTTTATCCAAACCAAGCAAAAGGCAGAGAGAGAATATCCCAAATTAACAAAATCAAAAACAAAAAGGGGGACATAACAACAGACACAGAGAATATGCAGAGAATCATCAGGTCATAGTTCAAAAACCTGCACTCCACAAAATATAGTTATGGAATATATTCTTATATATTTCATTTCAAATCAGTTAGGAAAGGAGTCAAATATGCAAAATTGCTTGTTTCAGTAGTTTACATGAATTAATTTTCCCTGTCCATTTTACTTCAGACATAAACTGGTCTCAGGAATCACTTTTGTCCTGAAAAGCAAGTTTCCTTACAACAAATTCTTAGATTTTATTTAATCTGAACATAGCTTTTGCTTTTATTTTTAATGATAGTATTGCTAGTTAGAAGACTTTGGGATGGCAGTTTTTGTTTTCAGACTATTGAATGCGTTAAACCACTTCCTTTGTGCCTCTTGGGAGGGAGAAGAAGTGCTGATCTAGATATGTGTAAGTGCAGTTAGCTAAAAGTGATAAATTCCCTAAGATTATTAATGCAGTGTTCCTGAATGAAAACGTGGGTGAACACTTGTGCTCTGCTTGCTAACTGTTGATTTTTAAAGTCATTCATTTTGGAGGACATTCACCTCAGCAATGTATTGCTGATCCTTCTCTAGCTCTGAGTAGCACGGTTTTTACTGAAGCCAGACAGCAGTTCAAATTATTCTATAAAGAATTGCCTTCCACTACACTTCCCAGAAACTGTAGTCTTTCAGTCATCTCTTGACTCTTCTTGGTGAAAGTCACATTCCCTTATCTCCTCCAGGTCCAGGTTTTCCCAGCATTCCTTTGTTTTCTGAGGAATGTATTCCTTTTTGTATCCTATTAATTAATTTCTGATCTAAGTCCTAGTAGTTTGTAATCAATAACTTTTCATTGGGTTAGCAGAACTCAGCATCTGGCCAATAGACAGCTGAGTTTTGAAAATCAGAAAAGCAGCCCACCACAAAGCCCTTAATTATCCTGGAATTCATAGCTATTCTGAAACACATCTTTCTGATATTTCTTCCAATAGCTCCTTATGTAAGCATTGCATCTGTAACCCTAGGCAAGATGGCCATTTTCAGTGACAGCATCTATCTTTTAGGTACCTATCTAATAATTAAATATTTTTTTCTTGTATCAACTTGTCTTTAAGCCTTGAATTGTAAGCAATGAACTTGTGCTCACCGTTACAGTTTTGCTAATGTAATAACTGACTGTGTATTTAATTTTAAAACATAAAAAAACATTCCTATCACTAAAGTGATGACAGCTTAGAAAATGTACATTTTCACATTTCTGTGAAAGTACAAGGTATTTGTGTTGCTCCTTCCTCCTAATTCAAATTCTCTGCTGAGCCATGCTCTTGAATTCCTTTTTTTCCCTATATTTTCTGTATTTTCTTACATCATTTTGAGCCCAATCTTGACTTTGCCAGTGATGTGATGTGGTCATCACAGATGACTTCATTTTTTTTCAGCATCATTTCTCTCAACTCTTTGGACATGTTCATAATTGCTACTTTGAAGTCTTTGTATGAATCCCTTAATGATAGTTTCTATTGCCTTTCTTTTGTGTGTGTAGTATATTGGCCACACTTTCTTAATTCTTTGATTGTATCATAATATTTGGTTAAAAAGCTAACGTATGCAAATGCTGAGTACTCACACCAAACTCTTCAGGATCAGTCATTTTCCTCTTTGCATTTTTTGTAGTAATTTAATTGTACTATTTCAGTTATGTTTATTTCTCCTGAGGTGTGCTGCTTCTGACCATTTTCTCAGGAGACAACTTTGGAAATTCACAGACTTCCTGAGATGACTGTGGTTGGAGCAGAGTTCCCTTTTCTACCTTCTACCATCATCCTCTTACATTTCTGTCTATCTGGCTGGTCTATCACAGTAGATATTATGCCCAGCTATTAGTACCCACTAATTGCTATCTGATTGCTCTATTCTTTCTACAGCACCGAAGCCTAAAGTGTTTCACAGTGTGTTCTGATTAATGTTGGTCTCTTGAAAGGACTGGGATCTGTCAGCATTAGAATTCTCCAACCCAGGGAGGTTTTTCTCTAATTTTCAGAGCTGTTTTCGTGTTAATTTACATTGTCACTAGCAAGGAGTATATGTCTACTGGACTTCTCTTTTCTCTTCACCCCACTCCATCACTGTTATTTTACACAATGAACTTGTACTCTACCTTTTCAGAGTTTCAAAACTTTAAATTCTTACTATCGGCCTCCCCCCGAACAGAATCTGCCCAGGGTACCGCATTATTAGAGACTCTAAATATTCATTTTACTATTGCTATTTTAAAATATATCTCAAATACCATAGAATTATATAACTAAATAAATTCAGGTATAATTGTGAAATTTGCCAATCATCAATGTTATAAAGTACTATGACATTCCATCACTCCAGAAACTCCACTAACATTAATGGTACTCCATATCTATTATGTGCTATACATAATATATAATTATATATGTAATTATGTTATGTATTATGTACATAGCATATATTACACATTATTATATATTCAAATCATATGTTCATGTAATACAGGGAGTTTCTGTGTGGTGGATTGTTTCATGGTAAGCCCACCAAAGTCCACAACATTGGGCATTCTTAAAGCCAAAAAGAAAATCTTTATTGCCAGCCATCCAGTGACTGCATGGGAAATTTGTCCAAATCAAGCCTTATAGTCCTTTTTCTTTTATGCATAAAGAAATCCTGTTGGTTACACTTCAGTTAGTAAAAGCAGAACTACAGAAGCCAAAAAGCAAAGTTAGTACATTTAGTAACTTTCCTGGAACCATGAACTAAGTCTTTGATGTATTACATCTTTGTTCCCATTTTGGCAGGTGTTGGGTATTACAGTAAGAATTTTCCCTTTAATGTGGCATCTGTTGTGCTACAGTCTAAGTGGTGTCCATTAAAGAATCTCTCTTAACATGCTTTCAAAGTTCATCCATATTATATGAAGTCTCAGTGCTTTATTATGCTTGAGTGATATTACATTGTATGGACACATGTATATATGGATTATGTTTTCATATTCATGAACATGTGCAAACATTTCTATATATTATTATTATGAAAACATTTGTAAACAGAGACTGCTCATTCATCTCCCAAACACCAAGACCAAAATAGTCACACAGAAACTATATTAATTACAACACTATTTGATCAATGACTCAGGTATATTTCTATCTAGCTCTTACATCTTAAATTAACCCATTTCTATTAATCTGTGTATCTCCTTGAGGCTGTAGCCTACCAATCAGATTCCAGAATCTGTTTCCTTCCGCAGCTACATGACATCTCTCTGGCTCTGCCTACTATCTCTCTCTATATAATTCCAAATAGGAATTCTTGTCGGGCTTTACTCTTTTCCATATCAAACATTTATAAACATGTATAGGTAGACATATGTTCATTGTTATATTATTCATGGATTTTTTGTTGTTTGTTTGTTAACTTAGTCTCACTGTGAAGGCAACATTTGTTATTTTCTTGTTGTGTGACAATTTACTCTTTTGGCTCTTTGGTCTCTTTTTGGGGGACTGCCATGCAGATTCCAAACAAATCACACACGAAGACTTATTCTTAATTAGAAATGTCTGGCCTTAGCTTGGCTTGTTTTATCCAGCTTTTCTAATTTAAATTATCCCAACTATTTTATGCTTCCAGGCTTTTTCCTTTTCCTTCTTCTGTATATCTTACATTTACTATTACTCCATGACTGGCTGGGTGGCTGACTGAATGGCCCCTAGTGTATTCCTCTCTTTCTTCTTTTGTTACTCTTTTCTCCTCAGTTCTCCGTATATTTATACTCTCTGCATGCAAGTCATGCCTATCCTTGCTCCTGCCTTGCTACTGACTGTTCGGCTATTTATATGACCATCAGGATTTTTAGACAGGCCAAGAATCACAGCGTCACAGAGTTAGATAAATGCAGCATAAACAAAAGTCACACACCTTAAAATAACATTCTCCAACTCTTTCTCTTAATTTTGTCAACATTCTGATATGATTGAAGTGGTATCTTGCTGGTTTTTTTTTGAGTTTTTCTAATGGGTAGGTGACATTGAGCATGTTTTAAAGTTTATATTTATTCTTTGGAGATATATGTATTGAAACCCTTTGCCTATTCTTGCCATACTATTTATTTTTGTATTGTTGAATTCTAAAAATTCTACATTGTGGAAGGTAGACCTTTACTAATTTATATTTTTGTTGTATTTTGTGGTTAATCTGGTTACTTTCTGTAGAGCACCCTTTGAAGTACAGAAGCTTTTACTTTTGTTAAAGACCAATTTATCTTTTATAATTCTGATGCCATAGCCAAGATCATTGTTAATAATCTTGTTTGTCTTTGTCTAAGAGTATATCTTAGATGAAACAAGGCCCCCTCTAACATATCTTTAATTACTTTTAGGTACAGAATGAGGTGTGGCCACTTAAGTTTCTGCCTTGTTAGTGTATTGATCAGCTAATAATTGGAAAAGATTTCCTTAAGTGTCTACTAGTCTTTGCCAAGGAACTCTGCACGCTCACATGTATATCGCCAGTGTTATGCTCTGCTTTTATCTGCCTTTGCCTTTCTATCCCACTTACACAAGCCCTCAACATTAACTTAGTGTCAAATCTTAGATCTCACTCAGCTCTTCCCGGAGCAACCATGCAACCGTGATCACATACAGAGCTGGACACCTGTATGTGCCTTTCTAAAATCCAGGAAAGTTTGTTTCTCTTTCAGTCCCCATGTGAACCTCTTATGGTCAAGTTGTTTTTTAAAGCCTTTATTGGTTATCAATGTCCTTAACGTTTTCTACTGTTTCAAACAACTATAGTATTAAACTATTCACATGTTTTTAATATTATGTTTTACTTTTACAGATCTTTGATGAAAAAGATCTGTTAACACTAACTGACTGATTATGTCAAATAAAGATAGTTTCCTAGAGATTTTCAAGGAATTAAAAGCCTTTAAGTGATCATCATTTTCTAAGAAACTTCATAGACCCCCCCATGTCACCTACCACTTCTAATGTCTATCAGATTGTTTCTAGAACAATAGACTTCTAGTCTTCAAAGCTACCTTGAAGCTGAAGGCAGAATAAATGGGTGGTTAAAATATCATAAAACTACCTAGTCCAATGCTTTTCTTTTTGCAAAACACTGGCTTCATTTAATGTTTATTTTTATTATATTTGGTGTTTTATAATTTCAAATATGTATATCTTACATACTGGACACTCTCACTTCCCATGTTCCTCCAACCTCAGCCACCTCCCTCTGCACAAATCTAACTCTCATGTCCATGTCTATTTCTTGGGCATATTGTGACCAGCCAAGATTAACCAGGGTCATCTGTATCACTGTAGGCTGAAAAGCTACTCCGTGCAAGTTTATTTCTTAAATGAATATTCCATGAATTGCAGTAAGTCTAGTCATTTCTAAAATTTTGAAAAATTTAATTTTCACCATGTTTTTGCCTATGTTCTCACTGCTTTTATGAAAGAGATAATTTTTGGAGCACCCCACTATGAAATCACTACCATGTGTTTAATTTTAATGTTCTACTGAGAGTATTTTTATACTGCTCTTATCTCCAAGGAAATATTCACAAGGTACAGTCTCTCCCACCTCCCAGGGACAATTTTGCATAAACACAAGGCATTCATCCATTCTATGATTCTCTTATAAATTGTTATCTTTGTCATGGATGTTAAAAACATGGCACCTCTTCCAATGACTAACTGAATTTTTGATTAAATAGAATATGATTATTCATTACTATGCTTGTATATTTATATTTTCTTTCTCTTTCTAAAATAATTTTAAAACAGAAATTGTATGTGATCCATTTTGGTATCTGTACATACCTAGAAATTGACCAGATATATAAAGTTAATTCAATGGAATATTTACATGAATCAAAGTTTCAAACTTGATTGTAGAAATCATTACCAAATTTGTATTTATAATGTATTTTCCAGCTGGGTTATTTTAGATCAAAAAAATAATTATTATGTAGGCTAAGTGTTCAGATTGTTTTTAAGACACTTTTTTTTGTCATTTTCATGGGGAACCAGCTTAGACCTTCACAATAGTTTAAATATTTACTATGCCTCAAATTTTACTTGCCAGATAACTTACAGTTACTATGCTAATACTGCTATCAGTGTCTTTATATTCTACTGAGTAGAGGACCAGTGGTACATTTGGTGATATGTCATTATCAAAGCAAAACTGCTTTGATTTTCTTAACAAACCCTAGACTTTGAGGAATTTACATTAACAAAGTATCTACTTAATGAAAAAAGAAGTTTATCATTTATAAAATGCAGTTACAGTGAAGAGGATTGAAGAAATTATCCTAAGTACATTTATTTGTCATTAGGGAATCACTAAAGACAAACCATACTACACTGTGTGCATGCATGAACAGACACACACATACACACATTGATACATGCACATACACACAAAGAGACACGCATACACATACACCTGTGTGCACACACAAACTCCACAGACACACACAATACACACAAAGAGACATACACAAACATACTCATGCACTCACACGTGTGCACTACACAAACTACACACACACACACACACACATACACACAAACCTTTCACTGAGGCAGTGACTGAATTTTCTACTTCTCTCAGATATACCACTTACATTCAGGGGAAGGCTGATGCTCCTGAGCCTCACAGAATTTTTAAAATATTCATGACACAGCAGCTGTGTCTTCTCTAATGCAAGCACTAAGAATGGAGTGATTATATATCACTTAATAATACCTTTTCCTGTTTCCCTTCAATTACATGTTTGAATTTTGCTAGAAAGTGGTAGGATAGGCTGGGTTCTCTTTCCTTTTTTCATTTCCTCCATCCCTCCACTAGAAGTGAATAATCACAGAAGACAATAAACTCAGTCTATGTTTAAACTAGAAGAAACTTCAGGTAGGCAGCTCCTCATCTGTGCTATTGGACCACATTAAACAACCATGCCCCCTTTGCCTGTGCTCCTCCTGGTAAGGGCTGCCACTTCCACACACTATGAGACAGTTCCCCCCTCCTAGGGTTGAAGGGATGTAAGTGATCAGGCATAATATAAAACCTCACACACTCTGAAATCTTCCCCCACTCAGGAAAATTCTCTCCAGAAGGATAGAGAAAGCACTTTGGAAATAAGAGGTGGAAACAAAGACCAGAAATGACTTGCACAGTCAAACAGTTCAGCATCTCTTAATACCCCTACATAGTCAGATTTTTAAGTCAACACTTATAGATAAATGCCATTCCAATGACTCTGTAGACTTGTTGTGATTGGTGTTAACTGGGATAAACACTTCTAATGACTTGCAGAGGTAGTAGGCCACAAGCAAGAAGTGATTAAGGGATTAAACATGGGAATATTTATGTGTGAAAACAAATGCTAATGAAAAATCTTTATCAATGTCTATAAATTTCTCATGCCTAAAATATTTTTGCTTTCTATGTTTTCAAGCCCTGTGATAAAAATTCTGATTAAATATTAAAACCAAATTAAAATTCATTTCTACAATAGAAGTATAATAGAAAAAAATCAAGCAATGTTTACAACCAATTCTCTGGAAGCAGCTGATATATGTTCTCATGATTTCATAACTGAGAATTTACCCATAGCCTCTTGAAATTCAATCTAAGCAGACAGAGCCAGTATTAAACATTTTCTATCCCTTACACTTCTGAAGAAGTTTCAACAGCACCTTCTGGTTCTTGGTATTGGATCTGAGTCTACTATGTTGCTGCCTGAGATTTGCCATGTTTTATGAAGATAAAATTAAGACATTTCCAAATGAGAGATTTAGGGTGTTGCTACCCTTCTGTTAACGCTCTTTAGATTCCAGACCATGTTTAGTGTTGTGTGTAAACTGTTAACTGGTTGGCACTTCATTTCTCCAGGACCTGCTCTCTTGCTCCAAACTCCCTAGAAACTGGACCTGAATAGGTGTCACTGCAGTTCTCCCTCTGCTACCACTGTCCAAAGACTGGACATCTGTATGGAAGGAAAGCTGCCAGTGGATTTCAAGTACAAATACCTCTATTTTATATGGGGTGTACTTTTCGACCTTTAGATACAACGCAGATTTTCTCTAATATGTGTCTTCTTGTCATCAAAACATGTTCTTGAAATGTTTTATTAGATACAATAATGTAGCTCATGTTTCTGTCTTTCCTATAATAGGCATGATAGTTTTAGGCGGATTTTATTTTCATTTAAAAAGCGCATGATGAGTCAGGAATTGTATAGGAAGTTGAGGAAAGAAGGTTGCTAAGTCACACTCAAGCCTGAAATTTATAGCAGACCAAAAAAGGAAGGAAGGTGTGGTCAGGAAATGGGTGGAGGCAGGAGAGAGAGTATTGGGAGACGGAGGGAGGGACAGAGGGCAAGCACAACCTCACAGCAGACATTCTGGTTCTTTTGCTTTTTAAATCTTTCCATCCCCTGTTCCAGGATGTTTCCTGATTCATGGGTATGGGCATTGGATTACAGAGACATCTCAGGGGGCTGGGCACCCCTGGTCAGTTGCTATCTGTATTCTGATCAGTTATGACTTTCTGTAGCGGTCTCCTTTGCAAGACTAAGATTCATTCTAGAAGGGTGAGAACTGCACTTATCTTTGGTGTAAGGAAACCATATTTAGAATGAAGTTACAAATCTCACTGGTTTGTAAAAATGACAGTAGAAGGTTCTTCCTGTTGAATGTATCCTGGGTTCAATTTGATAGCTTGGAGTTACCCCCAAGATATAAGAGCCACTGCTGCACCTTTGTGGTATATCTTGCTGTGCTGACCATTGCTGCAGTTCCTAGGCACCACTACTGAGTGGGAACATTGATTGTCTTTCCCTCTTAGCAGCTTACATAGCCGTGTCCAGTACTAGGAGAGCTAGTCCACAGGAAGGAGGCTTCTAGATCAAAGGGTGCTTGATTATCCAAAGTGTGTGGTGTCTTCAGCAATAGGAACTTGACTTCAAGTTCTGGGAAACAACCAAGGACAATGATAGTAACCTTTACTGCTATGGGTTTATCTTGAACTTCCCTGCACAACAAACCAAAAAGAGTTTTCTCATGCCTGATACTGGCTCTTGCAATATAGTACACTTAAACAAGATCTGAACAATGAAAACACTAGTTAACATGTCAAAGTGGATGGGAGAAATCTCAAAAGACCCTGATTCCAGATGGAGAGCTACAGGCAATTAATGACTGACGAGGGAGAGAGAATCAATATCTCCTAATGATTAGCTGCCCAATTGCTTATCTAGCATCAAGTAGCCAACCCTAAAACCATAAACATATACACAACACTAAATGGATTCAAAAAATCTACATACATATATATACACACACACATATATATATATACACACATGATAATACAGCAACAATAAGATAAAAGGAAATAATCAAGGTAATACATGAAATTAGAAGGAAACCTTATAGGTAGAAGAAGGGGAACAGTGGAAGCTGGAAACAGGATATAAAAAGAATTGTCAGTAATCAAAATATATACATGTAAAGAATGTTATAACAGCCCCATTATTTTGTTCAATTAATTAATAAATGCTGATAAAAATCTACAAAAGGAAAGAAAGGGAGAGAGATAAAAAGAAGAGGATGGGAGAAAGGGAAGGAATAAAAAAGAGGGAAGAGAAAGTAAAGATGGAGAACTTGAGAAGGAGGAAGGAAGGGAGGGGTAGGGAGGGACAGAGGGAAGGAGAAAACAGTACATGGCATAGTGTGTAAAAGATGAGATTTGTTGAAAGCCTAGAGGACATTGGCTTGACATTCAATGGTGCTATTCATATTTTCAATATCACTTTATCAGCATCATTTTTGTTGGAAAAGTAAACAAGTCAGAATTAGAATCAAAAGTTATGTTTAATTGATCTCTTCATGGAGGTTCACAAAGTTCAACTAGAATCAGTTGACTGAAGAGTTAGTTTTAATCTGCTGCCTTGTATTTAATTGTATTTACTCAGAGAGAGGAAAGGACTGTTCCAAAGTGTAGAAATGACCCTCTGAGGTTTGCTTCTAGCTGTCTATATTGGTTTGTGATTTCAAACATCTCAAACGCTCCTAAGGTAAAAAGTCAGATGAAATTTCTGTATTTCATGATTAGAACTCAAAGCTCTGCACAGACTAAAAAAAGCAGTTGCTTCAATCATGCAAAATAAAAGCAAGATTTGGGACTGAAGCTAGCAGGAAATGAGGACCACAAATTTTAGCCCCTTCAATCCTGACTTGACTGTTTACCTGAACTGTCCCTAGTAAAAATTTTAGTCTACCTAGCTCTGTGGCATGGTGGATTTGTTTACTAACCTTTTAGTTTCTTCCTACCTATAAAACAGATTCATAAATCATCATCTACCTGAATCTGGTGCAACAAAATGTACATCAGTAAGTTAAATTATATAGATCTACCATAGACTGGTTACAAGGGATAAACTCAGTTTAAGGATCTATTGTCAATCAGTTCCCCTTGACTCAGCATGGTTTATCTGGATAGAAGGAATTAAGATTGAGAAACTCATTTGCAACAGAGCTGAGGTACTTCAAAGAGTAGCCCTTCCTTGATCACCTGCCCCATTGGCCATAAGGCTCACTCAGCAAAATGTTAAAGCTAATCCTGCTTCAGGGATAATTGTCAGACTTCTACAGAACACTGGGTCTACTCTGTAATTGTCGCTTTGTCCAGAGACATTGTCTAGTTGATCATTTATATCTTGGTTATAATTCTGGCAAGAGATGAAAGTAAAACAAAAAAATATATATACTTTCTGATCTCTGCTTTCTATTTGGCTCTTCCTTTAGACTTAAGAAAAATAGAGGAAACCCATAGTAGAGAAAGGTAGAAAACTGTCCTTATCTATCTTTGACTTTAGTGTCTCATACCTTGGATTTATTTTCTTAATTCTTTGATAATGTCATACAATTGCTAAATATATTTAAACAATTGCAAGGGTATTTAAATTTCACTCAGTTCCCACTTCTCCCTCTGACAACTTTAGGACCTTCCTTCATATTTATTCCCAATTATTTCACTTCCTCCTCCTTCTCTTCCTTCTCCTCCTCTTTCTTCTCCTTATCTTCCTTTTTCTCTCCCTGTCCCTTCTCCCCCTCCTTTTCCTTTATTCTTTTCCTCATTCTCCTCCTTCTTATCCTCATCCTCCTACTTCTCTTCCTCCTTCTCCTTTTCCTTCTTTGTTTTCTAATGAAGCCTTTCTTATTGCCTCATGGTAATTGTTGGTTTGAAAAGCTGCTACAGTATAGTAAGAAAGAATTTTTAAACATTTATTTAATTAAGAGTATGCATATTTTCAAGTGGGAAGATAAATACAGATTTACTCAGGCACTGGAAGTATGGGGTGAGATCACCCAGTGCTGGAGTTACAGGTAGTTTTAAATCCCTTGACATGGGTCCTGAGAACCCAACTCACATCCTCTACAAGAGCAACAAGCATTCTTAACCACTGAGTCATTTCTTCAGCTCCCAGAGACAGAACTCTTGATCATTTTTGTTTTAAATGTTATTCACTGGACTGTGGGAATACTAATTTGTTAAATGCTTATTGCTTAAGCACAAGGAACTGAGTTCATTCTCCTAGACCAGACTCTAACATGCTGGGGGTGGTGGCCTGAATTTGTATTTTGGAAGTAGGAACAGGGCGATCCCTTGAGTTTGCTAGTCAACCAGCCTAGCCTAATTGGGGAGTTCCAGATCAGTAAAAGACACTGTCTTGAAAAATAAAGAGTGCAAATAGAATCCAAGGAACAATACCCATGATTGTTCTCTGATCTCCATTCACACATACAAACAGGTGCACACACTCTCATTCACATATAAACACATGCACACATGCATTCACATACTCACAGTTATCTTTATCATTATTCTTTAATAACAGTGTTGGCATTAATGATGCAGAATTACATGGTTCCCATAATGTCTTCCTACACTTTCTCCTAATCTCAGTGGTTTGACATACGTAACTAGTGGCAAATTTACTATAATGTAACCAGCATAAAGTCTTCTTTTTCATAATAGACTTCATGGAAAGGTTTTCTTCTTGCATTGTTAAAAGTTAAGTGTGCTGAAAGAATTTTTCTGGATGTTTGTGAATGCCCACAAATTATTTTCAAGAAAGCTTCCCATATGTTAAAAGAATTATAAGAAATTAAGTGTACATTAATCATATACTTCCTTGAGAATTTAGGTCAATATTGAATTACAGACTTCTCATATGCAATATAATCCAATACATGAATTGATATATTGTGTAAATTCATTTAAAAGTGAAATTTCATGAAACAGATGAAATATAATTAAATACATTTTCACATATATCAAATAAGTTATTAAGTTTAATGATTCTAATAATATTCTGCAAAATGTAAGGAACAGTAGCTGCACATGGCACATTTTCCAGAAAAATTCCAGTCTTTCTGTTGTAGCAATTTTATATTTGACCTAATTTTTAAATTGTATAGGCAACATTTTCTTAATCCCACGAGTCTGATCTATGTGTCTCTGTAGGGTCGATTGTCCCACTGAAGACATGGTTCTTCAGTGTCTGTTGTCAGTACTGTGACTCTGGCATCTGAGTTGACACTCACATAAAAACTTGCCCTGAAGCCATCAGAGCCTCCAAAACTCACCTGCAGCAGAGTATGTCACTTTGATTTATAAATTTTAACCAGAATGAACAAAGCAAAAGCAGGGACAGGAAATCTGGAATGGTACAAGGGAAATTCTATTCAATGACTTTTTTATGCTACTGTTTTATTAAAGGAGACAGCTTCAGTCACACACAGTGCTACATATTTTAGTAGATAGCCCTCAGGTATCTACTGAATCTTGGGTCATTTTTTTTAATCTCTGCTTTTTTTTCTTTTTAGTATAAAGAGAGGTGTCACTCCACTGATTACTAAAGCAGGACATATTCCCCTTTCCTAGAGGAAAATTGTAAGTGAAGTTACACTATTTTTGGACATGTGGACCACATTCTAGGTGGCAATTCTCAGAGACACATCTTACATGTCATTGCAACAAAGGATGCCTTAGCTAGGCTAATCAAAGCTCCATCTCTGGCAGGCTGATCTTCTGTCAGTTTCTTAGCCCAGCCTTGTCACACACTTGTCCAACTCTCTACTGTTTTCTAGTTTATTCCATCAAATATATGTAGCACAAAACAAAGCTTCTATATCAGTTAGTTATCATACTGCAAGCATCAATGCCTCATGGGATGCATGGTCAGAGAATTACTGTAATGTATGAGATTTTGCAAAGTACAGAACTAAAAAAGAAACACTAAAAAAAAAGAAATTCTTCTGGTAGTAGAAACATCTGTACTATTTACAATTTTTTTCTTCCTGATGTAGAAAAAAGTAAAGGGCTACTCAACACTTCAAATCTTTCCAATGTAGTGGTATAATCTTTTGTACTTAAGAGAGTTGTCTATTTCTTTATGGCTTTTTTAGCCTATAAAATATGTCTTTTCCTTGTTCATGATGATATTTTTATCTGTATTTATTTGAGCAGTATATAGTAATTTCCTGTCAGAAATTTGAGAAATAAGACGTTCAAAATGATGAATTTGTGGACACAGGTTTGATTGCTATCTAGCATCTCTAATGCCCCATTCTGAGGAAATGTTTAATCAAAAAATGAAGTCTTAGTGATCAGAAGTAGCAATTTCTTTCACTTAAAAAGGTTAAAATAATCCAGATGATAGTTTATAATTATTCTGGAGGGTTTTGAGAATTAAATGAACAAAGGATTATAATCTTTATTTGTCATCAACTTTACTCCATCTCTCAAAGCAATTATCACCACTGTGCTTTGCTGAAACAGAAATACACACGCACACACACACACACACACACACACACACACACACTTGTATTTATTTTTTAGTAAAGCCAAATATTAACTTTTAAATGGCTATATATTTTATGTTAGCATAGATATATTTTAAAAGATTAAAGTGATTATCTTTATTGTTTTATTTTTCTGCATTTATAATTTGGTTTTGATTTATACTTTAACATTTATTGATTCCACAAATTAATGCATCTCACTGTGATCATTCCAAACATATGTACAACATTCATCAATCAAATGCAGCCCCTTCTTTCATCTTAGAAGCCCTCACCCCAGCACTCTGAACAGTCCCTATAGACCACTCTTAATTTCTGAGCATTCTCCCTTTCCCCCAACATCTCTTTATCTCTACTCTCCACTACTCCATTCTTTCCAAGATCTACTCATTGTTTACATATATGAATTAGACATGTACTATTTTTTACTGTGGTCTGTTTCACTCAGAATAATGTTTTTGAGTTCTATTCATTCTGTTGCGATTCACAGTTTCATTTTTTATGGCTGAGTAGTATGCCATTATGTAAATATATTACATTTGCCTTATCTAGCTGTCTGCTTAAGGTTATTTGTCTCTGTTCTAATTTTGGCTATTAAAAGTAATTATTAATAACTATCTGGACACAAATATCTTTTGCTGTAAAGATGTCATTTCTTTTAACTATAAGCACTGTAGTATAATTGCTGGATTATACTATACTATACTAGTATATATACTATATATATACAAATATACTATACACATATAGTATATACAAATATACTATACTAGTATAATTGCTAGTTCTTCTGATCTTTGTTTCATTTTTCTTTAAGGAACTCCATACAATATTTTTTATAGTGCCAGTATTATATTTTAGTTCCACAAATAGAGTACAGTTTCTATTTCATTTTTCTAAGATTTATTTCTTTTTTTGTGTGTGTATTTGTGTATTCCTACATATTCAGATATTTGCCACATGTGTGCTGATGCCTAACAAGGTGAGAAGAGGGTGCTGGACCACAGAGGTTGTCATGTGTGTTCTGGGACCTAAACCCAAGAGACATCTATCTGGTCCAAAGCACCCATTTCTCTTCCTCCTTTTAAGCATTTGTGCAATTGCATTTTTTTTTTGTTGTTGTTATTGTTTTAGTCGTTTGCTGTTTGACTTTTGGTTCTTTGAATTATTTTTGTAAGAATTATTTTTGTATTTATTCTAACTAGAAAGAGACACTCACTCTTGGAGTTTTGACTTTCATTTTTCTGGTGATTTATGAAACTGAGCATTTTTTTCATGTGTTTGTTAATCATTTGAAAATCTGTAAAGTATTTGATTGTTTATTTATCCAGTATTGAAACTGGAGTGCTTTTATTTGACATTTATCTTTTCCATTTCCTTGTATATTTTGCATGTCAATATATACAAATATTTTCTTCCTTTATGAGTGTTATTTCTTAAAGCTATTATTGATTTTACTTGCTGTAAAGAGACTTCTTAACTTGATACTATCCCATTTTCTCTTTTCACATTTACTGATTATTAAAACATTTCCACTCTGTTTTCTTATAGTAGATTTTAAGAAGGGGTTTAAGATTCAGGCCTTTGATCTGTTTTGAGTATATTTATTTATATAATCAGAGAATGGGATGATGTTTCATTTGTCTGCATACAAACATCCCACTTAGTGCCATTCAGCCTGTCATTTCCCTAGCACGTGTTTTTCATAGTTTTTTCTAAACTTGGTTGTTTGGATGAGTCTCTTGTCACTCTGGGTTCTTTCCCACTGTCAGTTTTTGTATTAGAACCATCCTGATATTTGGTATTTATTGTGTGCTAGGAATAGAAACTAGGGTTGATACATGCTAGGTAAAATGCTCTACTACTGAGTTCTAGTTCAATTCTTAGTATTTTGGCAAAGTCTCACTATGGAGGATTGGTCTTGATTTTATAAAAGGTGTCCAGGGCTGCTCTTGAACTGAAGACTGTTGTTTCTCCATCTCCAAAGTACTGATATTAATCAGGGTTGGGCCACCATGTCAGTAATGATACCATAGTATTTTATGATTTATTAACTCCTATGATCTGTTTAGGGGACTGAATTTGTCTTAGAGCGGGCCTATATGGACACTTCCTTAGAGTTTAGCATTTTAATTAAAGAACAGTGAATTTTAAACCATTCTTCTGAAGACAATGAGAGCTGGATTTGGAAGATGGTTCAGTTAATAACATGCTTTCTGAACAATCATGAGTTCCTAATATAGGATTCCCCAATACCAACATAAAGCCAGAACTATGAGGTTGTACTTACAGATTCAATTAGACACAGATTGAAAATAATTTGGGAATAAAAAGTGTGTGCATGGTAAGCATATTTCCGTGTGTCACTAGTCTCTACACCATATGGAATAACAGTGGTATACTAAGCAAGTATATTTGTATTATATATTATAAACCGTCTGGAAACGATTGAATCCATGTAGAAAAGTGCATGCAGATATGAAAATATTGCTGACATTCATAAAGAAAACCTGAGCATACATGGTTTCTAGTGTTGGGACTGAGAAATGAGTCACAGTGGATAACTAGGGAAGGCTATATGTACATATAATTATGTCTAGTTTTTATAAATAGACATGCATATGCATTTCAATATTGGTGTTTAATCTCTGATCATAGTTACCTTTTCTTGTCTTAGATTTGGAAGCCAAGCCCAGAAGATACATTTTTTCTGAATCCTAGAAAGAGTCATCGAAAAGTAAATTAATTATTTTTGGTTAAAATACGCAAACATATTTATTTCTGTTCATTATTATATAACTCATCAATACCTCATTAAGTTTTTTATGGTAAATGAACTTTGATATAAAACTAGGTCCAAGAATCTATTGCACACAGATATAATTATTTAGTATTATGACCCTTTTCTAAAAACCCAGAAAATAAAGGTCTCAGAATGTTAGGGATAAGGTAAGGGAGATCTCAGAGATGATACTCTTTGTCAACTTTTTAAAATGTCTGTCCTTGTGTAAGGACTTGAAGGAATAGACTGCCTTTACGAGACATGTTGTCAAAGCGCCCAAATCTGCCTATCGCTCTCTGTCCATACCAAGACTCTAGCAAATTCCCAGTTCCAGATACTTCAACTTTTACCAACATTCAAAATGGACTTTTTTATCATTGTACATTTTATATTTATCCAAAGAGTTATTTTCTCATGACAAAAATAGAGAATTTTTAGAGATTTCTATAGTATTTTTATACCTAAGAAGTTTAGATTATATTAGTCATAAGACTTATAAACTTAGGATTCTCTCAGTTGTGGGAGAATTTATTTTCAGGACTTGAATTTGGATGCAAGAAATGATTCAGATAAACACAGCGACCATAATCTGGTCCTCCTTTCAGTGGAAAAGAAAATTACTGAAGGACTCCATAGTCTACTATCTCAATTAATCCTTGGAGAGATATTATACTTTTACCAGGAGGCACTGTTTGTCATTTGAGACTTTTGCCTCCCTTTCTTTGGACTATCCCTACAGAAGACAGACAGAAACCCAGTTTAACATGAAATTTCATTGTGTCTTGGGTGTTAGCAATAATAGCAGCCTTGTGTAAAATGGGCCAATGCAGGAGTCATTGCTTAAAAAATGACTTCCCTAAAAGCAATAATACCTTCTATATAATGACTTTATCTTCCCCATTGGATTTTAGAAACACCTTTAATTAGGAGAAAAGGGGGAAAAACCCAGAGGGAAGAGCTATTATATGTGTATTTCAATAACATGTGTCCCCAAATGGCATATTCTGGTGAGCCACAAAGCCAACCTAAGATCTGCAAAACTGGAGCACTCAGAAATACGTGTACTAGGGTGCTACTATAAAAGAAGATGCATGCGTTGTTGTAGGACAACCATTCCAGAGTTATAATAGTTAGAGTTTTATAAATCCGTATAAATCAATAACTCAACAACAAACTACAAAAGCACTTCTCTCCACTCATTACCTAACCTTTCCCTGCCCATTCCATCCAGAGGGTTACATGCCTGTTAATATTTAGTTTCAAAATGGTCACCCACATCAAATGACATCCTCTCAGCACTTTCTCATTCCTTCCCATGACATTGTGATTACCCTACAATTGTCATTAGATGCTCTTTGGCCCAAATAATGTCCCCTTTAAACCTCACTTTGTTCCTTCTAGACTAATATCTTTGAATCTTAATTCCATTCTGGTTGTTTTCTTGTTTTTACTACAGGAAGAACAGCTTGCTAAGCTCCCTTGAAAGGGGAAAAGCAAATTCTTTGTGTCTTTCATAATTTAAAGATTTTATTAATTTTCATATTCAGTTCATATTTAGATAATCATTAAATTACAGATTAAAGTTATTTTCAATAAATTAAAATTATTTTCAACGGGAACCTTTTAGAAATAGCTTTATTTTTTGTAGCACCTTTTGTATACTTGAAGACAAACATTTAAAAAATCCTAGTGTTCTCTATATTATTGTGGGAGGTTTAGGATTTTGTAGGATCTTTGCAGACAGGTCTGACTATATGTACTTGTCACCAGGCACTCTCGTGCAGTCTGGTGCTCATGTGGGTTGTCACAAGCTTTGTTTATACTGCTTCCCTTTTGTATTTTAACATTCCTATTTCTTTTTAACTGAAGTCTGGTGGGCTAATGGGGCAACTATGGGTGCAGTCTAGCTGTTGCCTTGGAGATGTTACAGTTTCCCACTCCTTACACGTTTAGCACACAATTTACTGTATATTATATTCCCCTCTATGCCCTGGCCCAAGGATCCTGGCTACTTTATACTAGCAGAACTGTGTGTGCTCATAGAAACACCAATGGTGGATGCTTAAGTATCCAGAATGGAATACATTTGTTGTGTCACTAACAGGAAATAGGACCTGTCCTTTTTAGTGACTGTGCCCCAATACCCACTAGCATCTACAGGAATGCTGTCACCATGTTCATGCTCAAGGGAGCCATCATTCATATCCAGCAATAAGTCCTGTTAAAACAACAACAACAACAACAACAAAATGCTGAGAGACTGAAGATTAAAGAAAAATGTGAGGCCATGTTGATATCTATGGTCTGTTCTGCTAATGAGGGTAATGCCTGGTTCCACGAGGAAACCCTACTGATTTCTGTGATCTGTCTCACCAGTTACCCAAGGCCATGAGGAGGTCCATGGTCTGTGCTGGTTCCAGAAGTCATGTTGATATTTCTGGGTGGTGCTGCTATGGAGCTATGTTCATGAGGATAGCCTGAGCTGCCACATGGGGCCATGTTGATATTCATGTGATGTGGAATTTTCCTCTGCATGCTATGAATATGTTTGCTGCTTTGGGCTTATTGCAGTGCAGAATAGGGCAAGGAAGAAGTTCCAAGCATATAGAGGAGAAGAGAGTAGGTAGAGTAAAAGAGACACCATGAAGCTGCTGAAGGAGACAGATGCTGGAACTTTACCTGATAAGCCACAGTCACGTGGTTACACACAGATTAATACTGTTTTAATTAATACAGTTTCTGTGTGATTATTTTCAGTCTGGGTGGCCAGGATATGAACAAGCAGCCTCTGCCTACAGATTTTGCACCAACGTGGGCTGACTATATCCACATAAAACCTGAGAGATCTTAAAAAGAATTCTACACACACACACACACACACACACACACACACACACAAGTAAACAAACAAACAAAAACAGCTTAGTGCAGCTTCTTGGTAGCCTCAATTTTTTTTGTCTGAAGGAGTGTTTGCTGGCAGTGAGAAGGGGAACCACGGCTCCTATAAAAGATGTCTTCCTGATTCAACATTTGCAGTGAAATCTGCATGGCTTTATTAGGGAGTGCTTACTGAATCATGCTAATTGTGTAAACAGCTCTGATTCTTTCAGTAGACTGAGCACTTGAATGGGGTTTATGGGCAGCATGCTTGCAAGTTCCTTGGTGGCAGCGTGGACCAACTGCTTACCAGAGTTGAGGCGGTGAGCATGGCTCTCACCTGAAGGTTCCAGATCTGACAATAAGGTACCTCTGTTAATTTAAAAGTCTAAGAGACCAACACTTCTCGGTCCTGACTTCCTTTCTCATCTTCTCCCTCCTTTTGGTCTTCAACTGGACCTTGGGAGCTCAGTTCAGTGCTCTGATGAGGGTCTCTGTTTTTATCTTCATCCATCACTGGACAAAGATTCTATGGTGATATTCAAGATAATCATCAGTGTGATAGTGGGGCAAGGCCAGTTCAGGCACCCTCTGCTCTGCTGCCCAAGGACCTAGCTGGGGACATCCCTGAGGACACCTGAGTTCCCCTCTAGAGCGTAAACTCTTGCCAACCCTAAAATGACTCCCTTAATGTAGATATCTTCTTCCCTGATCCTATATCTGCCCTTCCTCCATCTCACCCCTCCCAGCTCTCCCCAATCCTTCCTTTCTTGGTCCACCTATGGAGACAGTGTTCCTGATCTAATGGGAGATCACCAAATCCAGCTGGACTGGGACTGAATGAGCATGTGATCAAACCAGACTCTCTGAATGTGGCTGACAATGGGGGATTACTGAGAAGCCATTGATAAAGGCACTGGAACTTGTTTCTACTGCTTGTACTGGCTTTTTGGGACCCTAGTCTATTTGGATGCACAGCTTACTAGGCCTGGATGGAGAGGTTAGGACCTTGGACATCCCACAGGGCAGGGTACCCTGCCCTCTGTTAATGCTGGAGGGGGAGGGAGGAGGGAGAGTAGGGGAGCAGAAGGGGAATGGGAGGAGGGGGAAGTGGAAATTTTTGAATAGAAAAATTTAAAAAAAGGAAAAAAGGAGTTTGAGAGAGGCAGAGCCAGCATCCAGGGCTGCTGCAACCACTCTGCTTACCAATTTAAAGTGTTTCTGGTCAAAAAATAATTACATATATGCAATAAAGACAGATTCAGATACAGAGGTTTATTTTTGTTTTATTACCTTTGGTTAATTAAAAAAGCTGCTTTGGGCCTATAGCAGTGCAGAACATAGCAAAGCAGGGATTCCAAACCGAGAAAGAGGGGGAAAAGGTGGAGTCTGAGAGATGCCATATCGGAGACAGATATCCAGGAACCTTACTGGTAAACCATGAGCCTTTTGGTAAGGTATAATATAATAGAAATTGGTTAATTTAAGACTTAAGAGCTAGCTAAAAAGATACCTAAACTATTGGCCTAGGATTGTTGTAATTAATACATTTTCTGTGTGATTATTTCAGGTCAAGGCAGCCAGGAAATAAAAAAAAAAAGCCTCTGTCTACATTCATGGGCTGAATTACCTTTGGAAGCTAAATGTGTATCCTTGGTCCTTATTGCCCTAGAGGCTGGGTTGATGTCATTGGCTTGTGCTGCACCCTATAGCTATGATGGTACCCATAGCCCACAGCAAAGGACTGTGTTGATATCCATGGTATGTACTGTCACCAGAAACCACTTTGAAGTTTGTGGCACACACTTGTCCTAGAGACCAGGTAGATGTTTGAGGTCCATCTGTTGCCAGAAACCACATGGAAATCCATGCCCCTGCTGACTGTAAAAGGCAAGGAAGCTACTTTTGCAATGGCATCCATGACTGTAGACTCACAATTAAGAAAGAGGAACATAGAAGGTATCTTAGCATTTCTATAACTTTCAAGAGACACCATAAGCATGGTAGCTAAAGGAAAGCATTTAATTGGAGTGGCCTAGAGTTTCATAGATTTAGTTTATTATCATGGCAGGATATGGCAGAGTACAAGCAGACATGGTGTTGCAGAAGAAGCTGAGAGTTCTGCATATATCTGTAGTCAACAGAAAGTGAACTGTATCACTGATTGTAGCTTGAACATTAGAAACCTCAAAGTCCACCCCCACAGTGACACACTTCCTCCAACAAGGTCACACCTACTCTAACAAAGTCACAACTCTTAATAATGCCACTTTTTGGGGGCCATTTTCTTTCAAACCAC
This sequence comes from Myodes glareolus, assembly GCF_982192425.1. Taxonomy (NCBI): domain Eukaryota; kingdom Metazoa; phylum Chordata; class Mammalia; order Rodentia; family Cricetidae; genus Myodes; species Myodes glareolus. The sequence continues at coordinate 40,205,227 of NC_142029.1, read as the reverse complement.
CATAGAAGGCATCTGTGATGAACCCTTTCCCTGCCTCACATCTTGAAATACAGACACAAATCAGAGAGAGGAACCTGGAAGTGGTGCCGAATCTTTAAATTCTCGAAATCCTCCTGCAGTGACATATTTCTCCAGCGAGGCTACGTCTCCTAAATCTACACCAAACAAAGCCACTAACTGTGCTTAAAGTATGCAAACATCTGAACTTTGGGGAACATCCTTATTCAAACCAGGATACTCCATTTTTTTTAAAATTTTCTTTTTTCCATCTTCCTTTTTCCAGAAATACTCATTTTTTCACCCATTTATTGTGCTTTTACCTCCTCTTGGTATCAAGTCCAGGCCTTGTCCATGCTAAGAAAGTATTCTACCATGAATCTACAAGCCTGACTCTAGGTCTGTTTGTTTCTATCTTTCCTGAGCAGCTTGAATTTTCTCCCTCAGTGGTCCCCAAACCTTAGGCATGAGGTTATCCTTCAGGAGAGAACACTAACAGACATGAATAACCCCTGAGGCAGGGCCATAGAGCAAACATAGGCAAGCACAAGCAAACTCCCAATGAATAAGCAAAAATTGACGAAAACAATCTGTCTGTGGAACAAAAGCACAGCAACTAAGGATGCACAGTCTTAGCCAATCACAACACACCAGCAGAGACCTCCAGTTTCAAAAGCACCAACCAAAAATGTTCCTGAGGGAGCTTAATTTTCCTAATCCCATAACCCCTCTGCCTCCAACCTTTTAACAATAAAGAGCTTCACTACTGGAATTTCTCCAAGTCTATGTGGTTGCTTCCATTTCTTTCACTCTCTGCCCCCATAGAAATGGGGAGAGCACAACAGGCAGTAGCAACAAGAACTACAACCCCCTGCATCTGCTGTGCTTTCTAACTGTCTCAAAGAAGAAAACCTTGTCTTGGCTGTTTGTTTGGTTTTGTTGTTGTTGTTTTTTTTTTTTATTAGTGGCTCGCAAAAATCAACATCTATCTGATTTTTTTTTTATCAGTCAGAAACTATAACCTTTTACATCAGCATATACTTAACCTGCCCTATCCTCCTTTTTAAATTCTGAGTACTCTGATTAATTGAGGCTTTTGGAATATAGGTAAGCTGTATCCACATTCCACTCCATAAATCTGCCTTAGCATTAGCCAAGGACCACCTTCCTACACAAACAGGGCAAAAAGAGGTTAAAGTGTTTCAATACCTCCTCCCCCACACTCAAATACCCCCATGTTCAGTGCTAACCATATGCTTGACTTCTGCAGTACTTGTCACTTCTCAGTGATTCTTCAAGTTAAGCATGCTTACTCTTCAACCAGGACCTCCTGCAGCCAAAGTTTGACCTCACTATGGCATATTCCGTCAATTTTTAGTTTTTATCTAATTTTCCACTCATATTTTTCCCTCTACATGCTCCTTATAGTTGAATTTGTAAAGCTTATTTTTTTTCATAAGATTTTAAGCAACTGAAAGGATATGTATGTTTAATATAACTACTTTAAGTGGAGCGCATAATGATCATTGCAATGACCTAATAGTATTTGTCTTTTAGAATGGATCATATTTTACCATCATATGTAGCTGTATATTGTAGGAACAAAAGTCTCTACACACATTTCCAAATAACAACTTATCACGAATTTCAGTAGTGACATTGTGGAGTTGGACTGCATGCATTATTAAAATGTTGATGCACTCACAAATGCTTTATTTATGAGACATCTCCTATTGGTATCAATCTAGCATAGAGTTTGTTATTAACTTAATAGTATAAGTATGTTCCTTGCAATTACTTACACAAATTTGCTTAAACTGGTGAAATGTTAAATTTTATTAAATATTCGTCTATTTTACTTTTAAAATTTATGCTTTATTTTCTTCATACTATCAATAGGTGGAATTGCTCAAAAGATGAACTAATGTTGAGTTATCTTTTATTTCTGAAGACTTCTCACTTGATTGTGGCATGTTGTCATTTAAAACAATTCATTTCCTAGTTGTTAGCTTTAAATTTGGATATTTATTATGCAAAATATTTACTCTGAAACTAACATTTTACTCTTTTTGTGGTTGTAGTTGTTGCTTTTGTTTGTTTTGGCGCATGTTTTCAGGTAGCTCATGCTGGGCTGGAGCTTGCTCTATAATGAGAACGAGTTTTAAATCTCTGATCCATTTCTCCCCATTTTCAGTATTAGAATTATAGGTGTACATTACGACACCTAGCTGCGACTTCCTTTAAACGTTTGGTACAACTGTTACACTTGCTTAGTTAAAAGAACTGAGATTTCCTTTCCAAACTAAAGGTCCAACTGTACTAACATAAGACATCTGTTTTGAATGCCATTAGTTAAATTGTTGATCCAAACAATTATCTTAATCATTGACTAACAAAATAAGCTGTTTTAAACTTACACTAAAGCATGTTACATAACTTTTAACATGATGCTGAAAGAAACACTATAGGAGGCTTTGTTTGGGAGGCTCACAATATAATGAAGCTTCATCTTATCTGAGAATTATCCCATAGCTGAGTTCTATCTATGCAAATTAATGATTATACAATTTCTTTGAGCTTTATACACATGAGATTATAGGATACATGTAAAATAGTGGCAGACTATTACTCTAAATAAATTCTCACATTTCCAGTAGTAGTTTAAAACCTCCTCTAGAATAGTGTTGTCATATTTTAATGAAACAATAAAATGCAATGATATAGAAAGATAGGAATAATAGAATCTACCTAGCACTAAATGAGGATTTGTTTCTCAATTTAGTTTCTAGAAACAGCTAGCAAATATATTAATCATCAGAAATTCTTTTTACATATGAATTATGGAAGGGGAAAATATCTCAAAATACATCCATGAGAACTAAAATCCCTGGTGAAATTTCAAGCCTGAGAATCCCTGGCAGGGCTTTCTGTAGACTTATAACTGGCAGGTTCATTGGGCCCTCTAGTAGAGCCTCTTCGCTTTCTAAATTATGCATCAGAGTCAGGCAAAAGCAGCCTTGCCATAAATTATGATGAATGTTTAAAGTGATAGATATGCTAATTAGCATTATTTATATCATATAAAATATTTATATGAAAGTAGCATCCATAAATATATAAGAATTTCAAGTGTAATCTTATGAAAGTAAGACAGAAAAACAAATAACTTAGAAGACTCCTTAAAGCTCCCAAAGATTTGTTGGTCATCAAGAGGCTAAAGGCTCCCAAGACAATACAGGCTCTTGACAGTCCTCACAGCTGTCTGAGAGAACTAGTTGATACAGTTCTATCACTGACGGTATCATACATCTTTGTTGCAACAAACAGTGAAATAAACCTGGAACTGAGCTAGAGGCATCCTCCTTAATGGGTAGCTTGTCCAGCTTCTACAGAGCTGTAATATACTATCTGTTGGGATGAAGAATCTTACCCAATATAATACCACCCTATCAGGTAAGATGTACCCACTAAGGTCATAGTAACATGACAACTATGGAAGAAGCCAACCATTCTCTGATTGTATTCGAGGTCTACTCCCTAGGAGGGAATCCATGCCTCCTAGTTATAAAACTAACCAAAAATCCCATGCCTGAGAAGTTCTTATTCCCTAGGTGGGAACTTACTGCCATGTTTAATTAAATTGGCATGGATCCAAAAGAAAAATTTTAACAAAAGATATTTGATCTAAAAGCACAATCATTTTAATTTAGCAGGTCTTCAGTTTGGCCAAATAATTTGCATTTTAACAAGATGTCAGACAATGAGCATGTTGCTGTACCATTCTAACTTTGAATAATTATTTCCATAAAATATTCCTTCCACAAGTGAGTTAAGTCAGATGCTTTAAAGGTGATTACAAGTCACTACAATTCCAGGAACTGATATTAAGCTTTCTATAGTTTTCTTTACATGAGAAAATATCTGAGTAATTTTTTAAAAAATGATTAGATAATGTCAGGAAAATATTAGAAACATGACCTGGATCAACAGAATCACTTGGATATCACAAACTCTTAAGAAAACAATTAATTAAATAGTCAATGCTCTTCATCACGTCATGGTAAAATCACCATCACAGTTCATCATTTTAGTTAATAAAAATGCCCGAGTTTTATATATGCACAAAGAAAGAATGCTAATGCTGGGGGTTTTAGGAGTGTAGGTGATATAGTGATGGTATAAGCATACAAAATGCATGCTAGATTCCAGGAGAATCCACAGGCTTTCTCTTTCAAGGAAGAACCTACCTGAATATGTAGTTTAGCATGAAAATCACTTTGTTAGCATTTGGTATGAGCATTTACTTCTTTTATTATTGCTTTAGAATTTTATCTTTATTCTTTTTACTTGTGTGAGTCTATATATGTAGGAGGACATGTGTGTGTAGTACGGTGCATATGTAGTAGTCAGTAGACAACTTTTAAGGGTTGTTTTTCTATTTCACCATGTGGTTCCCAAGAGTAGAATTCTGGTCACACAACTTCTGGTGGCAAGTGTGTTAACCCACCAAACTAACAATGGGCCCAAACTAGGAAAAATATTTACTTCTTTTGAACTCTAATTATTCCCCTTAGTTTTGAGTTTTCTCTGGTTCTGAAATGAAGTTTCCCAAAGTGAGCTATTTTGGAACATCAAAGCAAAAATTGAATCCCGAATTATATATTATGGAATTTTGCTACAACTTAGTAAAAGGTATTTTAATAGTGTAAGGAAGGCCAAATGAAGACACATGCCAGTAATCCAGATACACTAGAAACTGAGGGAGAAGGATCACAACTTCAAGGCTAACCTGAGGAATTTTCTGGGACCATTGCTGAAAATGAAAGATTTAAACCTAGTGCTCAGGTATAGCTCAGTGGCAGACCACTTACCCTGAGTTTGGAAACCTCTAGGTTCAACCTCCAGGACTACAAAGTCAAAAGAAAATTTTGCTATGTGGACTGCTATATGTCAAAGTTAAGTTCTACTGCTGTGATAAATCACCATGACCAAAGAGGGAGGAAGGGATTTATTTCATTTTACACTTCCAGGTAACCATCCGTCACTGAGGAAAGTCAGGGCAGATTTTCAAAGCAGTAACCTGGAGGCAGGAACTAACACAAAGACCATTTGAACACTTCTCACTGACTTATTCCTCATGTCTTACTAAAGGTTGGCCCCTCTTTGCCACAGACTCAATTTACTGACCCTCCAGAAATATTCCCCAGAAGATTCCTCCTCAGTGATATTAGTTTCTTGTTAAGCACCACTAATTTCTGAGCTCCAGCTGACCCCCATCAATGGTTCCAGTGAAACAAAGTCTCCACTTTAGTGGATCTTGTCTCTAAAAAGGCAGTGAGAAATTCCAAAATTTTTAAAATAATTGATTTATCAGAATATGTTTCTTCTTAAAAGTTACATATTTTAGTAAAAATATTTCATAATACATTCTATGGTTTTATTTCAAAATATGTAATGCCTATTAGAAACAGTTACTGTCTGAAAACGAAGTAATGATCAATGTTTGTAGTACCAAATTCCTTTATTAATTCATTGAGAATTTCATGCTAATTATTTTGATTATATCTGTCCCTCCTCACCCATCCGTCTAAATTCCTGTCCTCTTTTTTTGTAATAACCCAAGTTAAACTTATGATGTTCATACACATGAATATGTGGCCATTCAAAGCAGAATGGTGGACGTACTGTGAGCCACACCCTTAAAGAAAACTGATTCTCTGTCTCACAGAAACCATCAGCTGTCAACAGCTTCTAAGTAAGCTCATTGTGGAGATTCACGGGCCTTGCTACAATATTTATTGTTCTGGCATGTGCAGGTATAATGCAGGTAACCACAGTTACTGTGTGTTCATGGGTGCATAAGTCCAGCAGTCCTGGCATGCACAGAAGGGACTGTTTCACTCCAGATTTCCTCAAGCTTTGGTTCCTGTGATCATCCTCATCTTCAGAGAAGGTCCCTGAAACTTAGGTAGGTGGGGATAGTAATGCTACATTTGTAGTTAGACACTTCACTGACTCTCTTCTTTGCACTTTATACAGTCATGAGTTTTTGCATTAAACATGACACGCAAAGAGAAACTTCTATGATGAGGTTTGAGTACGCTCTAATGTTTGGGTAGAGAGGTACCAATTTAGGTAACAGTTTGATCCAGTATTCACTTAGTAGAATAATAGTTGTAGGTTTGATTTTAAAGGCTGAGGTGGTTCTTCCAGGGGACGCAAGTTCAATTCCTAGGATCCATATGGTGGCTGACAGTCATCTGTGCTCCAGTTCCAGGGGATCTAAAGCCCTCTTCTGGACTCTCTGAGCACCAAGTATAAATATGGTACATACACATGTAGATAAAATACTCATATGCATAAAAACTATATTTTTAAAATCTTTAAAATAGTAGCATATTTATTATTCTTGTTTTTGATCATTCCAACAAAATGTTTTTGATAGATTAACAGTACCAGACATGTTTTTTTCTATGCAGTAGGTCTTAAGTTGGTTAAATCCCATAAAATTAATTCCAGTACTACCATGTGTGTTTCTTGACATCCTGGTAAACTTATATTACTTAGTTATCATTCTGATATTGCTTAGAATTCATTTATTATGTATTTAATTTATCCAAACATTCTGGCTAGTGTATTAGCTTCCTATTGTTATTATGATAAGCTATTACAGTTAGTGGGTTTTAATAACTCAAAATTTATTTTCCTAGAATTCAAGACTCAGAAAACTGTCTATATCTTCTTGGACTAGCCAAAGAAGCAAATAAGATGGTGGAAGAAAAAGGATAAGGAGAATGAAGAGGATGAGGAGGATGAGGAGGAGAACTGGAAGATTATTTTGATTTAATCGAAAATAATGTGTTTTCCAGTTCATACTCTCAGTCTCAGTTATATACTAAATTTTTTAATCTATCACCTTGGACATCCTTCTCTTTGCATCATTTTTCTCCTCTGGAAAATAAGGACAATAATTAAAGCTATGTCATTGTATATATGAAGATTAAATAGTTAATTTAAATTCCTTAAATTTACATATCCCCCCAATGTTATCTGTTGCTACAACAGTGGATCTCTTTTTTCTGAGAGAGACATGAGAATCAAGAAGAGCAGGTTTTGTGGACTTGTCTTCTGAATGCATGCTTTGACAACCACTGGTTGAATACCTGCTAACCCACACCTAATACTATGAAATGAAGGAGTCATTCTCCTTTTATAGTAATTACTGATGATGCAAAATCAGTAAGCAGCCTACAGTCTGCAGAACACAGGTATGCCTAATCAAGAAAATTCCGTGTCACCTTCTTCTGAAACAGTGACACTTTTTGGAATTATTTTAGAATTAAAAAAAAGTCCCAGTCACTGGTTTACTTGTGTTAGGATACAACTACAGCTTTGATATTATCTTTTTCTTAGTGATTCTGCAATGCAGCAAGTTAAAAGCCAAAGCCCTTGCTTGGCCAAGAAGGGAGAAGAAATATCAGTTTTGCCAAGAAATGAGGTGTTTAATTTTGCATTCATAGCTTTGCATTCATGTAGCTGTTTTATCCTTCGATTTGCTGTAAATATAGCATAATGAACCACACTTAATTTAAATTACTAGACACAACACTTTTGACATACATAAGTGGCAATTTTTATTAAGTATTTTATTTTTGAAGACCCGTGCAATACAGTAGTCCAATTATGACTAACTGAATAAAGAAAATGTGGTCTGTACCTAGAATAAAACGCCATTCAGTCGTAAGACAGAAATTGATATCTCAGGCAACGTCTCCAAATCTTGTAGACATGGCCCTAAACAAAATAAGTCGGCACAGAAAACAGCCACGGCATAACTTAGAAATGTCCTCTTGTAGAAACACCATAGAATCATGGATGTCGGGGCTTGGAAAGGTGAAAATGGAGCACTTTTTTTCAAAGAGTACAGAGTATCAATCAAATTTGATGCCAAGATCCTATCTCTACAGCACAAACTGTGTTTATACTACAATCCTGCACACATTTAACATCAAGAGATAAGCTTCAAGATTATTTGTTTGTTTGTTTATTTTTACTAATTTTGGAGCTACTGGCTTTCTTACAAAACAAAGCAATATCTCCCACTGCTTCCATATAGCAGGTCCTCACCTGTAACTCCGCTTGCTGAATTCTTACCTAATCTTGAAGGCTTCATTTCACTGCTGCATTTTCTGTCACTGTGATAAGTTAGGCAATGCAGAGAACCTTGCGAATGACACAAGATCCAAGAAGGATGACGAGAAAAGGAAGAAAGAGAGCACTTTTTCTCCAAAGACTCTTCAGAGGTTAAGGTTTAAAAATCAGTGTAAAAATTGAAGAGTGAGAAAATACGACAATCACATTTGATTCAGGGACATTGCAAGGATGCAAGGACGGTCACCATACACAAGTCAAAGTGACATCCCTCACTACAGAAGAAAAGGAAAAACTAGGCAACAATTTACACAGATACAGAAAAAGTGTTTGATAAAGTCCTACATCCAGTCACCATAAAAAACAAAAACAAAACCAGAAAAACACTGATCAAGTTTAGTGGGGAGGGAAACTACTTTGATAGAACATGCTGGCCTCGTGCCGGGGTAAAGCTGAAATGCTTTAGTTCTGGGACTGAAAAGAACCTGTACTTTCATCATTTTTGCTTTTAAGAATTTCAAACATAAGTGCAATGCATTTTGGTTATATTTACCCCTCCCTCCCCTCCTTTATCTCATTCCATGTTCCCACATCCTTTCTTTCATGTCCAGATAGATGATAGATTATGGAAAATGGAGAAATAGATAGATAGATAGATAGATAGATAGATAGATAGATAGATAGATAGATAGATAGATTGATTGATAAAAAGACAATAGAGAGATAGATAAAATGATCATATGGATATGTTTAGGACTGACCATTTAGGCGTGGGTAATCTACCAAGGAGCTCTTCCCTAAAGAAAACTGATTCAACATTCCTACATTATCCTATAGTTTCCCATCCAGAGGTGGGCCTCATGAGTTCTTTCTCTGTTCATGATGGAATGCTGACTGCCATGATTTTATATTTCATGGTGCAATGTTCATTGTATTTAATTAGCATATTGTTTAAAATCATTTCCAAAGCAACATGCAAGAAAGATAAGGAGTGACAAGAAATATTGGAAGAATAAAATAAAATTGTCATAGTTTGTATATGATACATTGTGTGTAGAAATCTACCTCCAAAGAATTCACTATAAACCTATGAGAAATAATATGTAGATTAATCAAATTTTCTGAATACAAAATAAATATAAAAATTACTAGCACTTTACATGTTAATTGCAATTTTCCGAAACAGTAATAGACAGAGAAATATCATTTACAATAGTTCCAAACATTAAAATTTCTAGAAATAAATTTAAATAATTTAAAAAGTAATTTAAATGTAACTGGTGAAAACTTTATTTCATCAGTGAATGAAAATGAAGAATAAAAACATGCACATGCTTGTGCATACATAGATATAAACATATACACATGCATGGATACAAATACACATATTAACTCATGTATGTGTGCATATACATACATACATACATATGCAAGTACAAACCCACAAACATGCACACATGTATACAAAGGAATGACATCTTGTGCTCACTGACTGGAAAATTTAATGTTAAAATGTCTGTACCAGCTGAAGTGACCTAAAGATGTGATATAATCCCTACAAAAATATTAATGGCATTCTTCTGAGAAAAAAAAATCAAAGTGATTTGTGGGCAAAAAAAATAGAAGCAGACTATATTTCACTGGCTAACATCAAAATCTAAGATGACAGTTTAGGAATCACAATAGCTTCGGACTGTTTTTTCATAAAAACAGACACAGAAACCAGTAAAAGAAATAAAACATAAGAATCAGTTATGCATCCACAGCCAACTGAATATCAACAAAAGAAGAACATTTTTTATTAGACAGACTGCCTTTTCAACAAGCACTGTTGAAAAACTCAGCATTCACATATAAGGCAATGATCTTAGCCTTCTATCTCAACAATTGCAAAACCAGCAAAAGATAAACTATTAGCCTGAAACTAGTAAATTTTTTGGATGTAAGAAGGAAGAGAGGCACTCCAGACAGTTGAAATGAATTACTGTGTTTTGAGCATAATTCCAAAACACAGGAAATAAAGTGAAAATATAGAAATAACTAGCATGAAAATTAAATCATATTTATAATGAAAGAAATTGTCAAAGCAGCAGAGACAATCTACAGAATGGTAAAATATATGAATATTATATATATATATATAATATCACTAGTTCATAACTAAACAAGGCACAAATACCTGTAGATGCAAGAATGATAAGAAAGAATTGATAGGGAGAGAGAGAGAAAAGAGAAAAAAGGTGAAAAAGTGAACAATTCAACATTTCTCAAAAGAAACTAATAAAAAATGTATCCACCCAGAAGATGCAAAAATGTTTTGCAGAATTAATCATGAGCAACATGCAATTCAAAATCACAACCACAGAAATAGTATCAACATTTAATAATAATGGGGATATAGATTTTAATGTGATAGAGAAGTTGTGAAGTTGGAACACTAGCATGCTGTCACTTTGAAAAAAATAAATTTTATGCCCTGTCAATGTTGAAACACGCATTTGCAGCCTGTATATGGCAATTTTGTTGCACCTGTCCATATTGGGTCTCATGGTCTAAATTGATGAAGATGGTGTTATCACTAGTACAGACAATATGGAACACAGCATGCAGGTTCCTCAAAAGAATTAAAATCAAAGCTACTACATGACTCAGAATTCTCTCTACTCAGTATATATCCAAAGATAGTGAAATCTGTCTGTCAAAATGTCTCGACACATCCTTGTTTTCTTCAGTATAACTCATAATAGTCAAGAATTGTGAACAAATTAATTCTTCATCTACAGAAGAGTAAAGAAAATGTTATTTATACACACATGGAATACCATTCAGTCACACAAAGGCTGAAATTCTTATCATTTGTAACAACACAATAAAATAGGAAATCACTAAATTTAATAAAATAAAGCACACACAGAAAAACAAGTAGCATTGCATCAAGGAGATTTCTTATTGATTATGAAATCTTAGCCTTTAGTTTAAGCTTGTCCCACTAACTCTTATAACTTAATCTGTTTCTATTAATCTAAGTTATGTTATGTGTTTTTTTTAACCACTCCTTAATTCTCTATGTGTGACTTCCTTCATGTCTCCCTGGTATCTCTGCCTCTCTTCTTCCAAGAGTCTTCTCTTCCCCTTGGAAGTCCCACCTATACTCTCCTGCCTAGCTATTGGGCATTCCACTTTTTATTAAACCAATCAGAAGGTGCTTTGGCGAAGACACATTTTCACAGTGTACAGAAATATTATCTCACAACATACCATATAGTATCGCTCATGGAGAAAATAAAAAAGTTAACCTCATAAAATTTGAAGGTAGAATGTTTGTTACCAGAGGCTAGGAATAATAGTGGAGAAGGAGAGATGGGGAGAGGATTAAGAAATGGTGTTAGCAGGAACGTACTATCCATTGTGAAACAAAAACTCAAAGCTAAACAGCCACAACATGTATGCAGAGGACCTGGTACAAACCCATACAGGCTCTGTAGCTGTCCCTTCAATCTCTGTGCCCCACTCTGAGTCCTGCTTAGATGATTCTTCAGGCAGTAGTCTCCTAGTGTTCTCATCCCCTCTGGCTTCTATAGTCTTTCCTCCCCTTCTTTTACAGAATTTCCCAAGGTCCTCCTACTATTTGTCTGAGGGTCTCTGTATCTGCTCCCATCAGTTGCTAGAGCAAGCCTCTCTGATGATAGTTGGGACAGACACCAATCCTATGATCAGAGCAAAATGTCATTAGAAATCATTTCATTGACTGCTTTACTTTTTATTTTTGTCGGTCCTGCTTGGTTCTACTTTAGGTCTCTGAGACATTCAGATAAGTGAGAATAGGGGTGTCTCTAACTCTTTTACCTGCTTGTAGGCAGACATTCCCTTTTCCTCCTTCTGGGTTGCTTTTTCCAGGCTTGATGTGAGGGTTTATGTCTAGTTGTTTTATTTTTTTATTTTTAATTTTATTTTAATTTATTTTTAATTTTAATTTAATTTTTTTTTAATTTTGTGGTGCCATATGTGGGTGATATTACTAGAAGACCTGCTCTTTTCTAAAGAGAAATAGAAAAGCAATAGATCTGGGGGAGAGGAGAGATAGAGGAACACTAGGAAGAAGGAAGTTGAAGTTAGTGTCATTATATGAAAGAAGAATAGAAAAACAAAGGAAAAGAAAAGGAAATGACACTAAGTTATAGTCAGATCTGGATATAAGATCTGGAATGCTAGTCCACAGAAGGGTAAATACAGAAAATAATGTACTCGATGTTTCAAATATTTAAAGAAAAGAATTTTGAATATTTCTATCATTAAGTAAGGATATTTAGGGGCTGGAGAGGGCTCAGTGTTAAGATCAAGCACTGCACCTTTGTCAGGTGGTTCACAAGAGCCTGTAACACCAGACCCAGAAACTCCAATGACTTCTTACCTACTCAGGCAATCACATTTATGCATTCATACCCACACAGAGGTATTATTTAAAAAAATCAATGAATAGTCAAGTGATAGTAGTTTTAATCCCAGCACTTGGGAGTCAGAGGCAGGCAGATCTCTGTGAGTTCAAAGCCACCCTAGTCTACAAGAGCCAGTTCTAGGATAGTTAGGGCTGTTACACAGAGAAACCTATTTTGAGAAACCACAATAGATAGATAGATAGATAGATGATTGATAGATAGATAGATAGATAGATAGATAGATAGATAGATAGATAGATAGATAGAGTCTAATGAGGTATGTTTATCTTGGCTTTATACTGCACATTTATGCATGCATCAAAACATTATAAGGTACCCACTAAATCAGCAATGTTGTATTTTTATGTGTGAATTTAATTTCCTTTTAATTTTGAAAAGGTGGATATAAGAACTTATTTCTATCATCAAATTATAAAATTATGCCTATTTCCTATCCTCTCTCATCTTCTCTTCTTCCTCTATCCCCATTCTCTGTGACCTTTGTTCTACTTGCAACTTTTTTGAGAAGACTGTCATAAGTATTACAAATCAGTGACAATAAATTTGTAATTAGTTTTAAAACAAGGCCAAAAGAACATATGAGGAAGATAAGAAGGAATGGTAACAATGGCATGAGTTCCACAAATTACAAAACAAAATAGAAGCATACAGAAAGTTAAAATGAGAATGATGTGGGAAACATGACCCCAAGCAATAATGCAGAACATCATCATTTAATTTGATAACACTGAGACCAACTGAAAATAGGAAGATTAGAAAGTGTGTATGTGTGTGTGTATGTGTGTGTGTGTGTGATTATTGGCACCAGTTGGCAAAACCACAATAGCTTTGAGCAATTAGATATTGGAATTAAATTATGCTCAATGTTGTTACATTTATATCCAACTCAAATTGCATGTAATTAAGAAAACTAGATTAAGAGATTGACATGAGCTGTTTACATAATTGAAAAAATAAGCGGATGGTGAACTAAGGCCACAAGGCACCACCCCTAACTTGTTCCGGTTCTCGAAGGTCCCATGGTACACATGGTAGCAAATGTGTTGGGCTCTGCAATGTGCTGAGAAAGAGGGATATCTCAGGATACACCTGCAGGATTTTCAAAGATAGGTGGATTCAAATTCAAAAAATTCAAAGGTGGGATTAGTCCCACCTCCCAAGAGTCAAATATCCCAGCATCCTGAGCCAGAAAACTGTGAGAAGACCCCATTTCTCAGGCCCACAGAGTTCTAGGACTTGAAGAGACAGAGACACACTTTCACTAACAACTCTCCTTAGCTATTGCTTGCCCTTGACTTAGGCACTTGGATTATAATGCTTACTGCCAAGGTTAAATGAACTTCAGAGGAAACAACCTGAAGCATCAAGAAGGAAGAGTTCTAAGACTGATGAGTAAAGGAAAACCAAGCCATTATTGCTGCTGATGGTGACGAATAGGGGTCCCATTATAACAAGCAGTAATCAAATGGTAATAGCAATCTAGACTTCTGCTCATCAGCAATGGATCACCCAGGAAATTAAGGCTGTGCTCAGGAAAAGACATGAGTGCAACATGGTGAGAGATGACAATGGTAGACTATGACTCCAGGCCATTAGAATATGAAAAGCAGGATTCGGCCAGTGAGTCAAAGAGGGTAAGGGAAAATGTATTTCTGGGTTAGTTTGCTAGAGATAGTTTGAGAGTTATGAAGCTGTACAAGACAAGTTGGGAATCAACAGTATTAAGAGAACAATACAAGGTTTTCAACTAAATGCACTAGACTTTGGTTAGCACCTCCATTTTTTATGCAAAAGGCATGCTTCAACCAATATGATAGCAGCAGATAAAGTTCAAAAGTACTAGAAAAATTAGTCAATAGCTAGACATATTGAATCATGTGGCTTTTCTTGGAGATATGTTATGAAAATATCTAGGAAACTGATGACAGACCAAAACAATAATCCCATTAAAGTACTACTTTGTAAACCACCGAGTTTATTTGATTTTCTTATAGGAGTGTGGGTGAGTACTTATCTACAGGAGTTTAAACAAGATCAAGACAAATAACTTCGTCCTAGAAAGGCCCAAGCCAGCATGGATAACAACCTGGGAAAGCAACATCCCTGTAGATGCCTACAGCTTAACAGGTCTGTAGAGTCTCATCTCCCCAGCAGTCTTTCTGTTAGGGTCCATGAGAAGTCCCATAAAGAGACCACCAGTCAACACGTAATTAGCAAGAACACTTTATTAAAATTCTAACATGTTGGGGTTGCATATGATGACATCTGGAGAGGCTCATAGGCTCCTTTTAAACCGGGTTAGGGACATTCCTGGGAGGAGAAATTACTCTGGGGACTGATTGGTGAGAGGAGATTAGTCTGGGGGCTGATTGGTGGGTGGCTCTAGTGCTTAGAGATTTTCCAGCAGCAGGGTAGGGAAAGCTATCGTTAGCTATCAGGAGACTGTGGTCATCCGCTGAGCTAGCAGAAGACTAAGGAGGTGCCTGCTGATTGGTTGGCCTGAGTTGTGATTTCTCCCAAGAACTGTTTACTCAGCACCAGCCACCTCCAGTAAACAGAAACCAAGGCCTGGTCCCGGGCAGGGGCTATTAGAAACCTGTCATGGCTCTGGTCTGGTTATGTAGTCTTCTTTATTGTTCACATACTCTTGGGTAGGAAGTCCTGTGAACCTTGTAATTTTCAGAAGCTTCCTGGGAGTCAGGAATTTGACTTCATGAGATCAGCAATTTTGTTTCCTTTCTGAATCAGAAGGGACCTCCCTCCAGAATAGAAAATTTTAATGCAAAGGGATTATTACATAACAAATTAAAGCATAGTCAACTTTAAATAACAATTATCAGATGTATATAACATGTTTCTCCTATTAGAGTGAACATGCTGAGGATGATGACAATAAAAAATCAGAATTCATATTGAATACAAAGAATTTGTGCTTATAAACTAGGAGTAATAGATCACAGAGAACTGTGGAAGTTCCTGGGTGAAAATATCCAGGGCTTTTTAGTGGCCTTAAATTGAGTTCACCGCAGATAGACTTGTTTTGAATTATAATCCATGCATCACTGTCATCTGACATTTCATGGCTAAATCCAGAACTTTTTCCAAAAAAAAGGAAACCAAGAAATTGTGTCCCACATAATAAACAAGAGTTTATAGAATCTAATCTACTGCCACCAAAACACCAGGAACAGAAAAGAAGTAAAACATTAGGATCAAATATATCACCATTTGTGAAGTACAGTGTCAAACACAAGAAAAGTGAAGGGTACTGGGTTTCACATTTCAATGAGTAATGCATACTCAAAGTCAGCTGGTAGTTAAATTATGTGTCCATCAAATGCATTCTAAACTTTCTTCCTATGAGACTGTTGTGCAGCTTCTTTCTTCATTGAATCCATTTTATGAACACTACTGTAAAAATCATGTCATTACTTCAGGCCTGGCTCTGAAAGCATTTCCTACAAGAAGCTTTCTTTGCTCGAAGATCCAGGAATAGCATCTGTTTCCATCTTTGATGTTCTTTGTTTTCCAGGCATCTATGTGTCTATAGCTTCTGCTTTTGGTGGCTCGTCTCTCCTCTTCTCCACCCACTGGTAAGTGATCACATCCATTCCCGAGGACTTCACTGCCATCTTTAATTAGCTTCTTTTTATCCAACATTGACTTCTATGATTTAAGCCATACATATTTTATTTGTACTTGGATGTTAGCCAAAGTCTCAGATTTAACAGAGGCAAAAGCAGTAGTTTTAGTTTTATCTTATCAAATTATTCTCAACTGTTCTAAAAGAGGAAGCAAGAATCTGTGATTCAGCTTAGATTAGTAAGTATGACTACATGATTCCTGCCTGCCTGTAGATTCCCCAATGCCCAAATATAGTCCACAAACAGATTTCCAACTAAGACAAGTAAGACCCATTTACAATTTACCCCAACTTCCATGTTTGGGCTGGGTGGCCTACTGGGTCCAGATCAGATACACAACCAACAAAAAAGTCAACATACCCAGGTCTCATTCAATAATGATATGAAAGGTTCAGACAGTATAACTACACTCTAAAAAAAATCCACAGCCCTATAGAAATGTTCTGTAATGAGAAAAAAAATCTAGATGAATGGTCTAGGAGGTCCTTCTTTCTTTGTGTTGCTTTCATTGGTTAATAAAGAAACTGCTTTGGGCCTATTGTTAGGGCAGAACTAAGGTAGGCAGG
The DNA here is from genome assembly GCF_982192425.1 of Myodes glareolus. NCBI lineage: Eukaryota > Metazoa > Chordata > Mammalia > Rodentia > Cricetidae > Myodes > Myodes glareolus. Next base: position 40,188,412 of record NC_142029.1, on the reverse strand, counting down.
GAAGACAGAACTGAATGCTGGGAAAAGGAAAGAGACGAGAGATGCCCTGGACCCGCTGCTGGAGATAGATGTACCAAATCTTTTTCTGGTAAGACATTGCCACGTGGTGATATACAAATTAATAGAAATGGGTTAAATCAAGATGTGAGAGTTAGCCAATAAGAGGCTAGAGCTAATGGGCCAAGCAGTGATTTAATTAATACAATTTCTGTGTGGTTATTTTGGGGCTAAACTAGGCAGGCAGCCGGGAAGAACAACCCCAAAACACATATTGTAAAAGAATAATCACAATTGTCATCAAGGAATCATGGAATATAAAGAAGGCACAAAAAATAGCTCAGTGACCTTAAAGAGGATGAATTTGAAAAAAAAATAAGTGACAGAATAATGCTCAAGAAAACACAAACATAAAGCAGAATGAAATGGGAAGACAATAAAGGATTTGAAAACCCAGTTCAATAAAGATATAGAAATATTTAAAAGAACTTAAGTTGAAATGAAGATAGAGTAGGAAAAATGTAATACCCATTTAGAAAACTCAGGGGGAAACCTTACAAGTAGACTAGGTCAAGTAGAAGAAAGATTTCAGGACTCAAAGATAGCATAAATGATTATACCATACAAACAAATAATATGAAAAAAATTTAAAACACAGCAAAAGAACATGCAGAAATTATGGAACACAGAGAAAAGACAAAATAATTTAATTATAGGAATAGATAAAAGAGAAGAACCCCTGGCCAATTATATTCAACAAGATCTTAGGAGACTAGCTCCCCCAATGTAAGAAATGCTACCCACAGAGATATAAAAAGCAGACAGAACATCAAGTAAGTAAGACTAAAAAGGAATTTCCCCATGGCATATCATATTTAAAACTTTAAATATACAAAGCATAAAAAAGAATATTGAAATACATAAGGAAAAAAAGATAAATCTTATAAATAAGAAACCCCATCAGAATAGCAGCTGTTTTCTTGGTGAAAACATCAGAAGCTAAAAACGACTAGAACAATGTACTCTAAGTAATAATCCATAAAATTGACTTTCAGGACAAAAACCACATAATCAGTTAAATAAGTGCAGAAATAATGTTTGACATAATCTAACATCCCTTATGATAAAAGTCCTTGAGATAGTTGGAAAGGAGAGAGCATTCCACAATGTAATAAGGGATATACATTACAAATCAAGATGCAGTATTGCCTTCAATGGAGAAAAATTTGAATCAGTTTCACTAAATCCCAGAACTATGCAGGGTTTCCCACTACCCCCACTTCTTTTCAATAGAGTTTCCAATGTACTTGCTAAAATATGAAGGCAGGAGAATGAAATTAGGAGTATGAAAATAGCAAAAGAAGTTAAAGTTTTCTTATTTGCAAATGATATGATATATAAATGAGAAATAAAAAAATCCCACCAGAAATCTCCTAGAAATTATCAATAACTTAAGCAAAGAGATAGGATGTAAAAATCAACATCTAAAATTAGTATTTTTCTATATACCAACAATGAACATGTTTAAAAAATAGATTATGGCCATTCACATTCACAATAGCCTTAAAGAAAACAAAATATTTAGAAATAAGCCTAAGAAAAGAAGGAAAGGACCTCTACAACAAAACTTCAAATCTCTGAGGGAAGAGCTAGAGAAAGCCATAAAAAATGGAAAGATTTCCTATACTCATGAGATAGTAGAATTAATGTTGTGAATATGACCAGTCTACTCAAAGCAATTGATAGATTTAATATAATCCCAATCAAAGCCCCCGTCATATTCTTTACAGAAATAGAAAAAAAAATCCTAAAATTTATATGGAACTACAAAGGGCTCAAGAAAGGCAAAGCAGTTCTGAGCAAGATCAAGTGAACAAACAAACAATGCAGGAGAGTTACTGTTCCTGAACTCAAGTATATTACAGAGCTTCTGTAGTAAAACCAGCATGGCCCTGGTACAAAACCAGGCAAAACCGATGGGACAAAAAGAAGAACCAAACACATGGCTTAGGGATTCTATTGCTGTAATGAAACATGATAACCAAAGCAACTTGGGGAAAATGGTTTATTCGACTTGTACTTCCACAGCCCTGTCAGGACAGGAACTCAAACTAAGCAGGCACCTGGAGGCAGGAGCTGATGCAGAGGTTGTAGAGGGATGCTGCATCCAGGCTTGTTTCTCATAGCTTTTCTCAACTGGCTTTCTTATAGAATCCAGGACCTAGTCTGGGAATAGCACCACCCTCAATGGGCTGGTCACACCCCCATCAATCACTAATTAAAAAAATGTCCTACAGGCTTGTGTAAAGTGATCTTATAGAGATCTTCCTTAATTAGACTCCCTCCTCTTGGATGACTTCACCTTGTGTCCAACTTAGCCTGAAACTATCCAGCTCAACATTTAACTACAGCCATTTGTTATTTTACAAAGATGTCAAAAACATACACTGTAGAAAAGACCGCATCTTCGATAAATGGTTCTGACCAAACTGGATGTCCATATGTAGAAAAATTAAATTAGAACTCTATCTATCACCCTGTACAAAATTAACAGCAAATGGATTAAAGACCTCAATGTAAACCATGAAACACTGAAACTGCAAGAAGAAAATATAGCCAGTATCTACAAAATGTATGCATATGAAAGGACTTTCTGAGTAGGAATCCATTTGTTCAGGAATTAATGCCAATAAAAGCAGGACATCATAAAACTTAAACACTTCTGCACAGCTAAGGAACCAAATGGGTGAAGAGGAAGCCACATAGAGCAAGACAGAAGCTTTGCCAGATATACGTCTGACAGAGAACTGATATCAAGAATGCAGACACTTATATAAAGAATTATATATATATATATATATGAATTAAAATGGTGAATAAACATCTCAAAAAAGTATCATTGCTCTTAGAAATTAGGTAAATGCAAATTAAACATCTTCGAGGTTTTTACCTTACCATAGTCAGAATGACTATGATTAATAAAACACCTAGGGCCGTGAACCACCTAACAAAATACACATCAGAAGGTCTGAGAAATCAGCTTTCAAGTCGTTGCTTGGGTGAGTCCACAAGACTCCCGAAACAATACAGGCCATTGCCCTTGGTTGTCTTCCAAAAGCTGAAAGTAAAACCAAACACTGAGACGGACTGGCTCAACAAGTTCAAGGCCTGCTCAGGACACGACAGTTCTAGATCAATCAACCATCCCAGCCATCTTTCTTAAAACTTACTTACCCTAAATAGGGGAAAGGGAAGAAAACCCTTCAAAGGCTTCAAGACCCCCAGCCATAGAGAGGAAACTGGATTTTTTTTGGTTCCCTGAGTCCCCACTCATGTATGTTTCCTTATCCCCAGTAACTCTCTTTCCTCTACTGCTGATTCGATCTGAGCTGTTTGAGATTTCTCTGCTGATATCTGCTGCTATTCAGATTTCTTTATACCATTTAGTATTTAACTGGTAGAGAAAATAAACCCAGTCAAGAACCACAAACTCTATCATTTCAAGATCCCGAGATAGCATCGATTTCATTAAGGCTCTGTCACATGGGATTTTTTTTTTTTTTTTTTTACTTTCCTGAGAGTAGTTTGGGAAAACATTCTCTTGTTACTTCCTTCCTTTTCAATATAGTTTTGTCTCTGTTTAACACAATGCTGGATATTAATTAACTTATTTACTTATTTTATTTTGTTTTTGTGTTTGTTTTTTTTGGTTTTTTGTTTTGTTTTGTTTTTTGAGATAGAGCTTCTCTGTGTATTCTTGACTGTCCTGGAACTTACTCTGTAGACTAGGCTGGTCTTGAACTCACAGAGATCTGCCTGCCTCTCTGCCTTCGGAAATCCTGAGATTAAAGGCTTGAGCCACCATGGCCCACCCAATTTATTGATTTTTGTATTATCTTTCTGCCTGCTTAGGAACAGGGTACACTCTTGCTGTGTTGGCTGTTATATCCTTTAGTCATCGTAATAGAGGTAGACACAGAGTGAGTATTAAATGCACATTCAATACACAATAAAGACTGAGACAGCATATTGTTTTCTTTGGTACATATTTATTGTATGGCTATTTTCATAGTCATCTCTCTTTTGTAGTACTATAAGCTTCTTGGGAGCAAGAGAGGTGCTCATTCATGAATCTATATAGATTCTGACCTACATATGCTATTTAATCATGCAGAAAAAGTTTAAATTAATTAATTAGAGATTAGTGGTGCTGGTATTTAGTTGTATCACATTTTAAACTAAGATGGATAAAAGCTGGGAGTACATGAAGGAGGGTCAGGGGAAGCTGGGTTGATCTGGAAAACAGGGCCCAACCACTTCAGCTCCTTCCAGAGGACTTTGAAGCTGCTTTCTGTCGCAACCAATACAAGCTGCTAACTGCTGCCAGCTGCAGAAAGACTGCCTCCGGGAGGAAACTCTGAGGGCAGGACCAATCAAGTAGAAGCAGGTAGATTCTGGAAGGGTGGAACCTAGGAGCCTATAAAAAGTCTGTCACCAGACTTTCTCTGCACGAGGCTTCCTTCCAGAACAAACAATTGCTTGCCCAACGTCCAGAAAAAAAAAATGGTGCTATCCCTACACATCTATCCTCACTCAAGACTCCCATCACATACAGAGGATGGCAAAATTTTTAAATATTCTAAGAGAAAAAAGTGTGACAACTAATGTCTCAGTTTGATGACCTTCATCTCTTTAAAACTGAGACTAGAACCAAAATACCTGAGTAATTGCTGCCTGTGATTTAGAAGCAAGTGTAGATTAGATTGTGACATTCATGAAAGATCATGAAGGCCAAACTAAGGGCAATGTATGGAGACAAGACAGAAAGAGGAGGTTCATGGCAGAAGGCTAGTTACTAATACTTAACAATGTATTAATAATATATTTAATCTAACTTAAATATGTTAAAAGGGAAAGTCATTGGAACATGAGTAATCAAAGTAACTTTAAAGTTTTGATGATCATGTCAAAACCAAACAAGAATATAAGAAAGAGGCAAAAATTAAGGAGCTGAAACTCCAATTATTTCAATGAGAGAAAAGATAAGAAAAAGGGTAAGGTAAGAATGGAAAAGAAATTCAACAAAGATTTGTATACCAAAGACTAAACTTACTTAAGCATTAGAAGTAGACATGGTGGCACATTCTAATTTGAAGGAAGTTGAACTAAGGGGAAATCCCTTGTTTGGAGTCAGTCTGTGCAATGCAGGAAAAAAATCAGTCTCAAAAATTATAAAAATAAACAAAACAGTAGGTGATCAGTGTTTAAGATGCTGCAGCTTGAGATGATGGGTGAATGTTGGTCTTGGGATCTAAAAGAATGGGAGATACAAATATGTTTTCTAAGACAGAAAATAAGCAGTATGACTGCTGTGTTGTGTCTTAGGTCAACCAGATCAGCTATGTTGTCTTAGCAAAAGAAGAAATCCACCATAATGAAGTTCACTTGTGTTGGACTTAAGCACAACTTAAAGTTTAATATTGGTTTTCCACTGTCTTTATTGAAAGAGCAATTACCTGCATAATATTAAATTCTAAAATTCTCAGACAACAGCAACATGGCAACTATTTTCCATGGTGTGGAAGGAGGTACAAAGAGAAGTAAATTAACTTAAGAGTTTTCAAATGAACTCCAGGATATTTGAATTGCAACATTTGTGTTATAATAGAGAAATGCATTGAAAATCAAACCCTGTTCAATGTCTTCTGAATGGTACATTAATAAGTCAAAATGGCACCACAATATGATTATTTTTCCTAAGAATAATGAATTATTTAAATCCACATTATCAAAAGAAATTTATATGTAAGGTAGAGTATCAAACTTCAAGCACTCTCTAGTTTTAATAAAAGCATCATGATACAGACACATACATTTTTATTTATTTTTTCATGTAATCTCTATCTTATGACTGAGTCCTCACCAAGAGAAGTTAATGCAAGAAGAAAGGCACAACTTGAATTTTACTTTTGTTAAATCCATTTTGTTTTGGCAGCAAATGAATCTGTTTTGTGTATATAATCCTGTATAATCTTTTTAGACATATATGGAGTCTGGGACTTTACTTTTATTGTCTTAGAATATTATCCATCTCCCTTTCCAAAATCATCTTAAAATGTTAAAAGCAGTCCTTCTGTATGTGCCTTCTTTGGCAAAGGCACATATCTAAAGCTGAACTTCTGAAGTTTAACCATAACCTCAAGTCAACAAATACTCAGAGCACAAACAAGTCTCATAGTTGCAATGACACAAAGCCATGTGTGTCACCTAAGATGATACAACACAACTTTTACAATGAGGTTCCGGTAACCCCAACCTAACGCTTTCCCATTATTTATAACCTGTGAGTGCTCTTGAATTATTCCTGAAAGTTCTGCAAGTTCTACGGTAATGCTCTTAATCATGTTGAGCCATTTCACCTGAAAGACATCTTTAGCTGTCAATAGGTGGTATGCATTACCAGAATAAAAACAGATTTAAAAACAGAAGCGAGAAGGATATAAAATATTATTTTCACAACTCTGTTCTTCCACCCCATAAAACTGAAAGTATAACACTAGACAGGTCATTAATTTTTGCACTGGATGCCCTTTACTGTGTCACATGGTGCACTGCAGCATCACGCTAGTTATAGCATTATATCCACCTCTGGTGGGTGAATCGGCAAAGTCTGCAACTGTTCATACAGAATCTGGAGTTACTTATGCCATCAGGAAAACTGTCAAAAGTAATTTTCTTTAGATCTATCATGCAGAAACATATAGACTTCAACTAAATGTTAAAAGTTCTTACGGAAGTCATTTCTTTTCTTTGTGATTTGAGCACTTGGAGGAAGAGATGTAATGAAGGTCATCTTTCAACCTCGCCCCCTCATGTGAACTCCCTTGAACATAATAATAAGTGGCATGAGTTTACAGACTCAGGTATAAATGTCTCTACTCTACTGGCAAAACAGAACCCTCCCTCTGACCTAAATGCAGCCTCACCTGCATTAAATGATCAGGAACATGCTGAGAGCAGCAGCATTGTAACAGATTCTCTTACACCTGGTAAATTAACACAGACAAACTTGCTTCTAGGCATTCTTGCTGCCCACAGCAGCCACATTACAGCAGGATCATCTACTCTGAGTCCCAGGACCTTTCATAAACAGAACCAGGAAGATGTGGGCATCTTTGGCAACAAGGTAGTGAAATCTTCTCTCAAATATTCCACTCGCTTCTTACATGGACTATATCCAACTATGTTCAGCTGACAGCAGGAGGCAAGGTAGAAAACTTCTCAAGAAAACGAGGTTCCAGTGTGCAGCCTGATAAAAAGATTTTAGAGAATTTTTTCACACACAAAAAAAATAAATTAATCAGTACCTTACAATGTGATCCCTAGATAAAAGAACAAACACCTTTAAAAGTTTAATCGTAGCTCTGGTCCTGAAATTAAGCACAGCAGGAAATGCAAGTTATGAACTTCAAAAGACATGGCTCCATCTTTTCTACGCTTCACTTGGCATATTTCTATATAACTTCCAACACTTTTCTGTAGCTGCAAAAGCCAGCATGAAGGAAACAGGAAGACTCTATAGGCAACCAAGACAACCACGAGGTAGAGTAAATGTCTTCAAATAGCTTATTTTGGGCTCATAAGGCAGATCAGTGGATAAAGACACTTTTGACAAGACTCACGTGGAAGAAAGAGAGGAAAAACTCCCATATGCCATTCTCTGACCTCCACACACCTTCTGTGGCATGTGTAGATGCACACACACACACACACACACACACACACCACAAACCAAATAAATAATTGAATAAATAAAATAACAGCAATTTAAAATAACTTCTCATTAATTATAATAGGACATAAATATAGTACGACTAATTTATTAAATGAATGCCGAATATTATGTTAGAAAACTGACAGTAGTGTTATATAAATTTTGTAGTCCATTAACAAAGACTTTTTAATCTCTGTAAGAATGTCAGTAAATGTTCATAGGTTTAGTTTATATGGTCTATACTGAAGATGTGGTATGAACAAACTAAGATGAATGTCCTATAAGCTTCCACTCCACTTGAGGATGATAAAATGTAAGATGTACGTGAGTCAGAAGTTGATGAGTACTAGAAAAAGTGAAATTTAACAGAAGAGAGCTTTTATAACGGAGAAGAGGAGGGAATTTCTCAGGTATTGGTTAATAGCAATTATTAATAGGGCTTCAGGGGAGGTTTGAATGGATGCAGCAGTGAATATGGGTTAAACACACACTAATGTCCGTGGAAGAATGGTCCAGGTAGAGGAAAGAGCACAGAGTCAAGGCGAATGTACAGATAAGTAAGAATAGCGGCTCAGAGACGAGGACCTTGCAGTTGTGCATCTCATATTTGAGTTCATTGTACGGGCACAATAAGCAGAGATGTGCTTTGTCAAAATTTCCAAAGAGAACTTTATCAAGCTAAGAATAGACATGGATAAATAGAGAAACAGAGAAGAGCGCTATGGAGGCCAAGGAGACAAGAATATACAAGAGCATCAAATGATGCTTTAAATTTCTGTTAACTTTTTGCTAACTTAAAAACATGTAAATATAAAATACATAATTTGTGACTACATTGTATATGTGGGAAAATAAGGTATTGTCTATCAACTGAAAAAGAGTAAGTGTTATGTGACTCTGTGTTAAGTAGCCATCTTCTCAATGTATTGGGAGTGTTAGGAATTTTAAACTGACAGAGTGGACATGGAATGTGGAAGGGAAAGCGTGGAAGAGTCAAGGGAGATTCCAAGTTGATTTTATTTTCTTTAAAACATGGGACACCAGAAAAATGGAGTTGCCATGTAAAGAGACTGACTGCAGTGGAGGTCAGTCATGTTCAGGAGCAAAAGGGAGAATTGGAGTTGGGATAGGCAGACATCATGCTACAATAGCTTTCACACCACTGATTGCTGATACTGAAAGAGGAAACAGTCTAAGAAATATAAACTTCATTGTTGCCAGAAAGAAGATAGTTTATAAAGCCAGGCACTGAATGCAACAACTAAGGTGTGCCAAGGAAGGATAAAAGGGAAAGCGAGAGCTCCTGGTACTGAGCCCTGGGACACAACAACATTCAGTGTTAGAAAACAGAAGAGACCTGGAAAGATGCAAATGGAGGGTTGGTGATGTAAGAGGAGAGGAAAATCACAGAGTGGGCTTTGAAAATCAGGTGAAGAAAATGTTTCAGGGAGACATCTCTGTTGTGAATGTTGAGGCATCAGTAAGATCATTGGATGTAACACTGCCCATCATCGGAGACCTACCAATACAGTTTCAGGGAAGTGGTAAAATGTGTGCATTCAGGAGAGGTAAGAGGGGTCTGAAAAACAATAATTTTGGAGTAAATTTAATACAGAATAGTCAGAGGCAATGGGAATATGGGAAAAACCAGTAGTAGTGAGCCCAAGAGAAAGTGTTTACTTATAACAAAGGGGAGATGATGACGTTTCCACAATGTAAGGAACGATCCGGCTAGCAACAGTATCAGGTAGGTTAGTATGCACATGTTTGAGGAATAGTACACTTACTTATAAAAGCAGCCTGGGCCACTTTATCACTGGCAAGGGGGGGGGGATTTTTATCACAGTTATAATTCCAAACTGAGAACACAAATTGCTTAAGGCTGTCTCAGCATTTATTTCATTGTGTCTACTCAAATACTCATTATTATATACCATAATTTTGAACAAAAAACCCCAAAATTTCTTTGTCATCATCAGTAATTTGCCTGCAAAACATACTCCAAATACTCGCCAAGTGTTTGGTATATTTACATATGTCTATTTGATAGGGGATATTCCTGAGACCTTCTCTAAGCTTTAGTTTCAGGAAAGTGGAATTGTGAACACAGGCATTCAGGCAAGAGATACCTTGCAAAATTGAAATACAATTGTGGGTGAACTGGAGAACCTGATGTTCTGTGAACTGCTGGTCTTGGATTTATCCTCCAAAGTTTGTAGGTTCTTTGGGTTTTATCTGTGGTTAAAGCAGCTCTTTTGGGGTGATAGTGAGCCGTGCTTCAATACTTAGTATAGATATTAGTCTCAAATAGTCACCCCAATTCTGACTGTTCTGTTAGTAACAGGCAGGGGTAAGGCAGAAGCCCTCTTAGGAGGCAACAATGTGGCAGCCGTCTCTGAATCTGTGGTGATGTAAATCTAGTACAGGCCCTATAACTTCACATTAAACTCGTGTGTCATATCTAAATGGCTTTGGTTTGTTTTATGTTGTCTTTGTCTAAATCTCCCAAATCTAACTGAAAGGTTGCATTCAAGGGATCAGTCATAAACTGAGATTACCAGGGAATATTTGTGCAATCTATGGGTAGCAGGGAATTCTTGTTCATATCATCTGGGCCAGGAGAAGTCAGAGCAAGGAAGCAAAGTGTCTGTGGGGAATGTATTCCTGGGTTCATGTGACATGCCGTCCTTTCCTGTTTCTGTCTTTTTCTATTTTGTTCTTTTTCTTGATTCTACTAGATTATTGATCTATGCTTACATATTGTGTTTCTGTTTATGCATTTGTTTTTTATCTTTCTCAGTTGGTTTCTTCCCCAAAACAAATAAATCCATAAGTAAAAGAATCATATACCACATATTCAAACACACTTTTATGAGAAATCTATTTACTCAATGGAGATTCTTATGATATGTTGAAGAAGCAAGGGGAATGATATATTTCATGGAGAACCAACATCCTTTGCAAAGAGAAACTGAGAAAGTTTATGAGATAGTCATCATAAAGGGACTGTAAAGCTAGGCCTTGTTTGAATATGATTCTTTAAAAAAATTTCTTGAAAGTCAAGAGAAAAAATTTATGTATTGACATGGAGAGCCTCTCAGTCTGATTCCCTTACTAATATTGTACCTATTAAACATTGGGAAATGAATAAAGCTATATAATATTTCCTAAGAACTACATATCAAAACATTTTGAAAATCATTGTTAACTAATAAATTACATCTCTGTTGTGTCAGACTTTTCTCAAAACCAGTTTTGTAAAAGTAAGGTAAAACTAGAAATCTACAGTATAGCTGCTTTCCTGTTAGGATAACTTCTTTGAACCCATTGGCTATATATAGAATGTCAGATCACATAACTGAATTCAAACAACCTAAAAATAATTCTGAGATAGAGAAAATGCTAATTGAGTTTCACAGAAGATACTGGCTTCCTAATTCCAGTTGAGGATGATTGTTTTATCCTTTGCCAAATGTTTGAAAGCTGCTATAGAATTATAAAATCCTGATTAATTGAGAGTTTAAAATGTTAGTAATTCTTTTCATTTATCGTCAGCATTACTTTAATGTCTATCGGGCTTTCAGAATGTAGATATCTCTGAGCAAAATTCATGGACATAGGAATGCAATCTTTAAGTGAAATGGCTAACTATATAATTTCAACTATGAGAAGTTACTTTTATGTTAGGTACATAGTACCTGACTCTCTAATGAACAGATCATACAACGGAAAGGAACCTTGATTTATTCACTTGAATGAATGTTGTATTGTTAATTTATTAAATATTAATCTGTTTATATATGCTTCCCCTGATACATTGTGAGTTTCTTGAGAACAAAACCTATTCAAATCATAATTTCCAGTAACTAGGGCAATGACAATACCCAGGACACACCCTTTTTTATTATTTATTTATTTATTTATTTATTAAAAATTTCCACCTCCTCCCCGCCTCCCTTCCCACCTCCCCCTCCCTCTTTAGTCCTTAAGAGCAGTCAGGATTCCCTGCCCCATAGGAAGTCCAAGGTCCTCTGCCCACCATCCAGGTCTATAAAGGTGAGGATCCAAATAAACCAGGCTCCCACAAAGTCAGTCCATGCAATAGAATCAAAGCCCAGTGCCTTTGTCCTTGACTTCTCAGTCAGCCTTCATTCATTGCAATGCACACTTGTGCAGCCACTTTGGAAATCAGTGTGGTGGTTTCTCAGGAAACTGGGAGTCAACCTACCTCAGGACCCCAGCAATTCCACTCTTGGGAATATACCCAAGAGATGCCCTATCATACTGCAAAAGCATTTGTTCAATTATGTTCATAGCAGCACTATTTGTAAAAGCCAGAACCTGGAAACAACCTAGGTGCCCCTCAATAGAAGAATGGTTAAAGAAGATGTGGAACATATACACATTAGAGTTTTACTCAGAGATAAAAAACAATGACATCTTGAATTTTGCATGCAAATCGATGGAAATAGAAAACGCTTTACTGAGTGAGGTAACCCAGACCCTAAAAGAAGAATATGCTATGTACTCACTCATAAGTGGATTCTAGCCATAATTAAAGGTCTTTGAACCTATAATTCATGATCCTAGAGAAGCTAAATAAGAAGGTGAACCTGAAGAAAATCATATAGTTATCCTCCTGGATATTGGAAGTAGACAAGATTGCCAGGCAAAACTTGGGTGCACGGGGGTGTGAGGGGTGGATGTAAGAGTAGATAGGTAGAGAGAAGGGAGAAGGGGAGGATTCAGGAAAGCTTGGGGGAATGGGATGGGTAGGATGGAGGAAGGATGGATATGGAAGCAGGGAAGTAAATACCCAGGACACATTTAATAAATATTTATATGCTAGATTTTTAGTTTCTTTACAAAAAATCCATCTTTTTGCAAATTTTACTTTAAAGCAATGAAATACAAAAATTCCTTTGTTAATGAATCCTGGAGAATCTTCAGTTGGATCTTAATTTCTGGTTATACGAAGTTTCTAGTGGCTGTAAAGAAAGGGAGACAACTGTTGTCTAGCTTCAGGACCATCTCACACATATCCATACTTGCACGTGTTGAGTTACTATACTTGAGTCATAAAAGCTCCTGAACCCGCAGCTTTAGAACTGAAAGAGACTCCAACATTTTTCTACTTCATCTTGGGTTTTAAAGAAACTTCTGTGTAGTTAAGAATCTGCTTCATACATTACTTTTGATCCAATTTCTTTTTGCTTTTTTATTGTCATGTAATAAATTATTACAAATACAGCAACTTAAAATTTTCATTCGACCCAGACAGGTCACAGTCTGGGCACAGCCTACTTGAGATTTCTGATAAGGGCCACAGTGTCTGCAAACCAGATGTCAGCTGAGTCATGTTGCCTTCTATAACAGGGCATTTTCCCACCAAAGCAGATAGTTGTTCCAAGAATTTAACTCCATTTTGTAGACTTGGAGACTAACACTGCTCCACTGTAGGCTCTGGTCAGAACTGCTGTGAGCTGCTTGCCATTTGACCTTCTGATAGGGTCCTATATATCTCCTTAAAACCAATAGAATTCTCTTCAGGCATAGTCTACACTTAATGTTTTCAAAGATATATTTATTTTTATTTTATACTTGTGGATATTTTATCTCCATGTATGTTTGTCTGCATGGAATATGCAAAAGAGTATATAGAAGTCTCTAGAATTGGAATTACAAATTGTTGTTAGTGACCTTAGGGGTATTAAGAGATGAAACTAGAACCCCAACAAGAACATCAAGGCCTCCTCCATCTTCTGAGCCATTTCTCTGCTTGTTAAGCCTCATTTTAGAGGATGTTTTCCTGATTAAATTGGAGCCACCTAAGATGATCTTCTTTTCTGATTCACTAAAATCACAATCAGGGATTCACAGAATCCCTTTACTATTTCCACAAAGCATAATCACAGCAATAGCACCCTATTCTGTTCAAAGATATAGCTACTTGGAGGAAACTGTAATATAGACTGGGAAATTTAGGGACTATTCTGGAATTTTTCTTATTGCATTTATAGATGCCTTCTTGATAACTTTGCTTCCTTGTTGACATTCATAAATAGAAATGAAACATATAAAATGTATAATATTATTTATATTAAAATATATGATATTTACAAGTATCTAGTCACTATTTACAATATAACTTAATTGTGTTGAATATTATTTATTATGTTTTACATGTTTTATGCTGTAGATTATTTGTTTAATGATTCAAAGATGTGTTGCATTCTTTTATGTTATATTTGTTTAACTCTGTGAAGCTGTGTTATTTTGTCTGCCTTAAACACGTGATTTGTCCAATAAAGAGCTGAACAACCAATAGGGTGATAAGCAGGTCTGCCAAGCAGAGAGAATAAATAGGAGAAATCTAGGATCCAGAGAAGAGAGACTGAATGAGGAGCAAGAAAGAGGGAAGGAGAGAATGCCAGAAGGTAGCTACCCAGTCAAACAGCTAGTCATTGAGTAAGAAGGAAAGAAAGACATGTAGCAAAAAAGAAAGGTAAAATGTCCAGAGGCAAAATGTAGAAAAAAAGAAACAGGATAATTTAGTTAGAAAAGCTGGCTAGAAACAAGCCAAGCTAAAGCCAGAAACTCAGAAGTAAGAATAAGTTTCCATGTATTTATTTGGAAGCTGGGTGGCAGGCCTCCAAAGAGTAAAAAAACAAAATTAATTTCATATTCAAGCCTCTATGAGGAGAGAGAGAGAGAGAGAGAGAGAGAGAGAGAGAGAGAGATTATATATGGTGTTAGGAAGTACTGTAACACATACAATTAGTTATCCTTCTAGTTCAGTTTTTCTTCTACTCATCTTCTTTTCTTTTCCTATATCTGAGTCACATTTTCATTAACTAATGCCAAATTTACTTACTTTATGTATAATTCTAAAAATCAGGAGACTTAATCCTCATCATGAGATATTAGAGTGAGAGTTTCAGTATTATTACAAGGTAGTATTTGGGGAAACACCGTCATAGACTGTGTGTTTGTATTCTATGAATGAGATAGAATGTGCTTTTACCATTGGTAAAGAGATCAACACATCTGCTTAACTATTCTCGTTGAAAGAAAACTAAACCATCAGTAAGTCAATTTCCTAAAGTTAGGAATGCTTTTAAAGATTATGCAATAATGGGAAGTGAAAGTTTACAGATCCAGTTATCCTCTTTGTTCAATAAAAATCCCCACTTTAAGAAACTGGATTAAAGCGTAGTTACTCAGTGTATTTGTCTAATAGATTTTCTCAGATTTGCACAGCTTAAGAAAATAGAATGAGTAAGGGAGAGAACTGTAGAGACATTCCTATCTAATCAGATATTTAGTAGTCATTTTATTCATAAGCATTCTGGTGTGAGAATTAAAGAGAATCCTCTTCAAGATGCTTGCTTTGAGATAGTTTTTTTTGGATTTTATTTCTTTTTTATTTTATTTTTTTTCAAAGTTTATTAAATTATAAAAGTTTCCATTTCCGCCCCTCCTCCCAACACCCTCCCACTCCCCCCACTCCCTCTCCTCCTCCCTCACCATCCCTAAGAGCAGTCAGGGTTTCCTGCCCTGTGGGAAGTTCAAGTTCCTCCCCCCTCCCTCCAGGTCCAGGAAGGTGAGTTTCCAAACAGACTGGATCCCAACAATCCAGTATATGCAGAGGAAACAAGTCCCAGTGTCATTGTCAATGGTTTTTCAGAAAGACTCCGGGCCAGCCACATTCAGAGAATCCAGCCACATTCAGAGAATCTGGTTGGATCACATGCTCGTTCAGTCCCAGTCCAACTGGCCTTGGTGAACTCTCATTAGATCAGTCCCCTTGTATCAGTGGGTGATCGCACACCTCGCAGTCCTGATTTCCTTTTTCATGTTCTTTCTCCTTCTGCTCCTCAAAATAGACAAGAGTGCCAGGTAACCTTGGGTACATGGGGGGATGGGAGGGTTGTTGGAAGGGGAGAGGGTTAGAGAGAAGGGAGTAGGGGAGGAATGGGGAAAGCTTGGGGGACTGGGATGGGGGAGGGAAGGATGGATATGGGATCAGGGAAGAATATATCTCAACTAAAGGAGTCATTTTAGGGTTTACAAGAGACTTGATTATAAATGGGATCCCAGGTCCAAGGAGAGATCCCCAGATTGTTCTCTGGACAGAGGAGAGGGTGCCTGAACCGCCTTGGCCCATAACCATACTGATGAATATTTTGCTCATCATCATAGAACCTTCATCTGGCGATGGATGGAGATAGAGACAGAGACCCACATTGGAACACTGGACTTAACTCCCTAGGTCCAAACGAGAAGCAGAAGGAAAGAGAACGTGAGCAAAGAAGGCAAGACCAGAGGGAACCTTCATCCGACGTTGGATGTCGATACAGACGGAGACCCACATTGGAGAACCGGAGATAGTTATTTTGTTGTTTTTTTTTTTTAAAAAAAAAAAAGGCCATACACCTTTTTATAATGTACTAAGTGGCCCAGAGGAGAAAATGCCACTCAAAGTAGTCCAGGTGAAGCTATTCTACTAACTCATTGTGAAACGGAATAGAAAGCTCTCTTTAATTTGTGTGTGGATTAGTAATACAACTAACCTCTGTCTTCTTGGGTTATTGCAATCAAGGAGTAGGACTTAATGAATAAAATACAGGGGCATACTTCAGAGAGGGCTATGTTGGAGTTTTTGCTATACTAATGCTTTCTATCTAGTTCAAACTTGAATTTTCTCATGTGGAAAAACAATGCCCGGTCTCAGGATGACCTTGAGAATAATACAATTTGTCTACAAAGGTGGTAATATGTAAATGGATCTATTGTTAGGATTATTTGCTTAACATATAATTAAAATACAAATATACTTACAATAGCCTAGATTTTGAAAGAATCCCGAGTTAAAGCGTGCTTAGAGGCATTCACTGGTGTGTATGAGAACCAATGAGGAAGTGACTTCTCCATTCTTCCATCTTCACTTCCTTCTCAGATCTAAATACAGCTGTACCAAGAGAGCCTGGAGAATGAGAAGTTAGTTCCCTTCCTGGAAACTAAAATTATTCAAAGTGATCCATATATTTGGAGTTTGGAAATATTTATTTAACTAGTGCTTAGATTATTAGTTTGTATTCAGTATGGATATACTATGAAGAATAAATGACATGGAATGCATTTCCATTAAAATATTTTGATTTATTTTTAATTGGATGATTATTCCTTCTTTCTGTAGCTCTGCCCTTCTGGATATGATGAGGAAGATGATCTAAAATTTTTCTTTATCATAAAGTACTGCATATTAAAAAGAAATCACTCTTTTGTTGAAATATTATACAATGTATCCTTCAGAAGACCCAGTCTGATAGTGATTGTTTATGTAACCCTCTGATAATCTAAAGATGACATGTTAGTTAATATCTGGGCATCAAGGGACAGAAAAGAAATTTTTAATTTGAACTGGAGGGAAAAGTACCTTTTTCCACACCCCCGCCCCGGTTATAGATATGGTTTGTTCACTGATGGCGTGTAGCCTTCAGTCTTCATGTAAATATTTCTTGAACCTAAGATAAAACCAAAGAATCTGTAGACTTTCTACTTTTTTACAACCATCTTTTATAATAGCAAAACTCAGATTAATTTCTCTACCTCTGCCATTACTACTAATAATAAGAGAGAACATGGAAGCATTTGCAGAATATTTCCTGCTTGTAATCTATGTTTTGTGATAAGTCGGTCTCTAAACCAACAATATTTGAGAAGCAGAATTGGTATTAATCTAATAAGTGACACAACCCACGAGAGTATTGCGTTACTAACAAGTTTAGACTCACAGCCTGAGTGATATATTGAGAAATGAAGAATAAAAAACTTCCCCTGAATTCACCATGTTACATACCAGAGTGTGAGCTTCATATAGGTTACCAAAGTGTGTATCAATCAATGCAGCTAAATTTCCCCGTACTTTACAGATATATTCATTGCACACATTAGAAAATCTACAAACGTACCACAGAAAAGCCTCGTCTAAGATCTGTTTGCAATATCTCTGGAGCTGATTAGGGAAAGGAATTTTTATACTTGTCTTTGGAAGCAGGGTGGAAATGCTGGACCACCCTGTGTGTATAGAATATAGAGTAACCTTGATTGGAATAATTAACAGCCCTTTGAGTGACACTATGCTAATACTTGGTAATATACTGTAGTTACATTTTATACCACAAATCCAGATTTCTGATACTCAGTAACAGTTATCCAACACTGACCCCTTCCTAAAAAGTGAGTCTCCCCAGGTACTACTAATCAGTAGCCTCCTTTTTGGCCACCTACTAGTGACCTTAATCCCCTAAAGTCAACCCTTAGAACATAGGTAAAAGATTATGACTCCGTTTAGTAAAAATACAAAGTTGTTTGATGCCAGGGGCAGATCTGATCGATCCCCATATCTGAAACCTTCCATAACTTAACCACATCATAGGAGAAAAGTGTTGATCAACACTAAGTGCAGGAGCCTTCCAACCACCTTGATTTTATTGTCTAACATAGCTTCACATAGCATTCCAGCCTCAGGGGCTTCCTTAAGATTTGCTCAGTCACATAAAGCATTCTTCCACCCCAGGCCTGTGAAGCCTGAAGTTTACTATGGACCACCATTCCTGTTTCCAGATGAAGGCTTGCCTTGTTCCTTCTGTCCTTTAGGGATTTGTGCAACGGGCATTATATTCATTTCTATAGCTAAGTGCCATGAGCCTGCTGATTTAATGCAACAAAATTTCATTCCCACATTGACTGGAGGATCGTTTGTTTCATGAGCCCAAATCAAGAGGTCTGCAAAGCCAAGACAAAGGGGGATCCATTGTCTCCATTGCTTTTTCTACTTTCTAGTTGAAGCTGGACTACCAGCAATGTCACAGCAGACTTTGCCTCCACGATCACTTTGTCTCTTTTGTATTCTATGTGAAACTCTCTGCCTCTGTTATAAAAGACCTTTCTATGACATTTAGCACCTATACAGATTCTACAGTACAAGATCCTCGGATACACATCCTTAATTGTATTAGTGAAGACTTCACAGTCGAATTACTTTTACATGAGCTGGATACCTGTTTTTGCCATATTTTGTCAACCATGTCCTTAGAGAAGTCTCCCCTCTCCAGAATACCTCCTCTGGCCCTTCTCTTGTGTTCCTTTTAATAACCTTACTACTAGCTGGCCTTCTGTGTTATCTCTTAACTTAAAACCTAAGCATCATGAAGGCAGGGTTGCGACCTCTTTCTTTCCTTTATTTCTTTTATGCGTTGTCAGCCACATGCAGACTTTTAGCGATGATTTTTGATTGAGTGTATAATGAATAAATTACATGAATGTATAAATAAAATGAGGATATTTACTGCTTTTCAGTTAAATGGAAAATGTGTGTAGTAGGGCAAAACTGTCCCCTCAAAACATTTTCCTGGTTAATTTCCAGAATCCATGCTATGACTTTATACAGAGAGAATAACTAGTTCATTCCACTGTAAAAGGTTATCATGCTGAGGATTAGAACAAATGTGTTTTAACATGAATGATCTATGTAGGCATAAATCACTTGCCTGTAGCAATGTCAGAACAAAGAGTGAGACAAATAAATGAAAAGACACAAGAAAGGAAAGTAGTGTGACCATGAACACTGACGCTGGAGTGACGATACACTATCGAAGGCAAGGAAGCAGCCACCGGAATCTGAAAGTGAACTTACCCAGCCTTGGAACTGGAAGAAAGAACACCCAGTCTCAGATTACTTGTCTCTAAATTGCCTGGTAATATATTTTTGTTATTCTAAGTAAGCCTATTTGTGGTCATTTATAGTAACAGTCCAAAGAAATTAATAAACAAAGAATATAGATATATCCAATAAAACATTTGGTTACCAAAGAAAGACAATGCAACTGGTGAAATGTATTTTATTTTTATGTTATGGAAAATATTATTATCTTCAAATTGTGCCTGGAATTGTTGTTTCGGTTCTTGTTGTAAGTCAGGAGTAGGAGACTCGCAGGAATCATTGGAAAGAGATTGTAACGGAATACATGCGAGACAGAACCTGAATTGCAGTAAAGGAATGAACCAGATGTGGGCAGGGACATAGGAAAAGACAGTGGGAGAGGGAGCAGGTGAGAACAAATAAAAATAAAGACATAGTTGTATGAAAAGCTATAACACCCATAACTCTGTATGCTAACTTTAAATTTTTAATTTAAAATAAAGAGAGAGAGAGAGAGAGATGTCTAAAGTCAGATTTATTATATTTTAATTCTTTCTCTAAACCTGAAGGTCTGGAAAGTCTTTACTCAATATTTTCACTTTGATTTTCTTATCTAAAATAGCTAGAAAGGAAAGGGTGCCTAAAGATTAACTTGAAATTTAAAAAAAAATAAATTACAAAGTACTTAGAAATGTGCTTAGCATGTACTTAATGCTGGGCAATTTGGGAATATATTTTGTTATTAAATTATAAACAAAAAGAGCTTACTAACAATATCAGTTCATAGTGTTTTTAACAATCAGACTGACAGTGTTTAACAATTATGAAAACACACAATTCTCAGGGGAGTAGTCAGTGCATTGTTTCTTAGTGGTAGTAAGCAAAACTGTTAACTCAGTGGAGGGCAATCTGATACTTATCATCAAATATGAAGTTTCATCAAGATTTTTGAAACAACTTCTTTGAATATTGTACTACTAGAGACCTAACAAATCATCTCGTATTTGAAGAACCAAGAAACTAAAAAGCAGAAAGCTTTGGGATACAAGGAGCTCTTCAGAACTCTTCTCAAAAACTGCCAGTTTAGAAGTGGCATAGCACCAAAAAGTAACAGCTAAGAGGCTGAGTTGGAGGTTTGGAAACTGAGAGGACTGAAGAGGTCAAGTTTATTTACAATGAATAAGAAAATAACTTCTGATGTCATGATCCACCAGCAATAGAAAGACAGAGGCTGGTCCAAAAAACTGCCACACTGCCCCAAAGACACTGCTCAGATTCCTGACTGTGTTTTTGGTAAGAGTTATTCACCTAAAGCATGTATTGGTGGGGGAGAATTCTCTGTATTCTGTCAATCGTATTTTAAATAAACGCTGATTGGCCAGGCAGGAGGTGTAGGTGGGAAAACCAGACAGGAAGTGGAAATGATGCAAGGGGAGCAGGAGAATTTTGGGAAGGAGGAAGTTGATTTCTCCCACTCCTGCCCAGATCACCGAAGCAGCAGGATGTGAGCTGCCCCACTGAAAATGGTACTGAGCCACATGGCTAACATAGGTCAGAAAAATGGGTTAATCAAGATATGAGAGTTAGCCAGTAAGAAGCCTGACCTAATGGGCCAATCAGCATTATAACTTATAGAGATTTCTGTGTGATTTTTCTCTGGTACTAAACAATTGTGGGGACCTGGTGGGAGGATAGAAAAAGCCCCAACAAACAGGCCCCATCATGTTATAATGTATTAAGAAAATGAAAAAAATGAGAAAAGCAAAAGGAAAAACACCTTGCAATTTAATGGCAAATAACACGATTTCAAAAAAAAAAAAGATGCACACAGAAATAATCAGTCAGTTTGAGGACATATCCATCTGGTAATCAGGGAAATGGAAAAGGGAATAACATAATCCTGTTGATTTGATGTCTAACCATAGATAGAAAAAAGCAGTATTGTGTAAGAATTGATGGTATGGATCTGAGAGGAAAATGACTTTTCTTTGTCAATGGTGGTTAAGTAAAATGGTACAGCTGCAGAGGAGAGGGTGCCTGAACTGACCTTATCCTATAGCCACACTGATGAATATCTTGCATATCACCATAGAACCTTCATCTGGCAATGGATGGAGATAGAGACAGAGACTCACAATGCAGCACTGGACTGAGCTCCCAAGGTCCAAATGAGGAGCAGAAGGAGGGAGAACATGAGCAAGGAAATCTGGACCGCGAGGGATGCATCCACCCACTGAGACGGTGGGACTGATCTAATGGGAGCTCACCAAGGCCAGCCGGACTGGGAGTGATGGAGCATGTGATCAAACTGGACCCTTTGAATGTGGCTGACAATGAGGGTTGACTGAGAAGTCAAGGACAGTGGCACTGAGTTTTGATTGTACCTCATGGACTCGCCTTGTGGGAGCCTAGTCTTTTTGGATGCTCACCTTCCAAGACCTCAAGGGAAGGGGGAGGACCTTGGACTTCCCACAGGGCAGGAAATTCTGACTGCTCTTAGGACTGGAGAGGGAGCTGGAGAGGGAGTGGGGGAGTGAGAGGGTATTGGGAGGAGAGGAGGAGGTGGAAATTTTTAATAAAGAAAGAGAGAAAGAAAGAAAGAAAGAAAGAAAGAAAGAAAGAAAGAAAGAAAGAAAGAAAGAAAGAAAGAAAGAAAGAAAAAGAAAAATGGTGCAGCTGCTGTGGAAAACTGGTGATTCCTCATAAGCACTAGTCAATTGTATTCCATGTGGCTCACCGCAGACATACATGTAGAAGTATACAAATGTTTGGTGATGTGTTATTCACAATAGCTAAATGTTGGCAACAATTCAATTGCCCAACAATGAATGGATACAAAAAAAGCTGGGAGATACATTCCATGAATTCTTATTCAGCCATAAAAAGAAATAAAATTCCAGTCATATGACATAGAAAAATCTAAAAGACATCATGTTGGTTTAAATAATCAGACAAAAACTCCAGTGTTGCTTTTTCACTTGTATGAGATAACTCAGCAAAGTGTATTAAATAATTGTTTCAGAACTCACCCCTAACTAATGTCCATACTTCTCTTGTTTATCACATCCTCTTTCTTTTGATATCTTTTAATTCAAGGCTTTATTAAAAATGATTGCTTTCAGCTGATAACCAAAATTATTCTATGGAAATTTCTAACTTCATATAAATGGTTCATGGTAGAGCATGCCTGAGTTAAATAGATACATTATTGGATTGTTTTAATTAATAACAAATTAGCTCATTCCAGGGATATTCTCCATGAACATAGTGAAGAAAAGAAGTCATAACATTGAATAGGCTCAGAATAAAAATATATGCATTTCAGCACAACTGCTGAGACACTGTAGACCCAGAGAAATGCCAACTTTCCATAGATCCCAAAGGATAGGAAAGATCCCATTCATGTTCTCAATAGATCACAGCCAAATGAGTCTACAGTACCATTTGTTACAAATGATTCATTCCCACTTTACCAGGTAACATGTGTGGGTGACCATCTGTTAGCTAATTAGCTTTATCCAGAGGGAGAATGTGTTCCTCATCTCTACATGACAGGCACTGGCTTTGCAAGTAAGAGCAAGGTACCCAGGGATGTTAGACTCCCACAGAACTGGGAGGAAGAACCTAACTCCCTTACTGTTTGCATTTCAAAGAGATGCTTCTTCAGGTTCTTGAGAAAGATCTTAATGGGTCATAAAATTGACAAAAGTCCTAACTACTGGTCAAAAGTATATATACATATGCATATATATATATATATATATATATATATATATATATATATATATATAAATGGGAAAGTACTTACAATTACACATTTTTCAAGGCAGGTATCTCTAAGCAAAATGTGACAGAAGGGTTCTTAAACCCCTTTTATAATTATGGTTGTCTTTGTAATATGAAATATTTATCTGTAATCTCATAATGAAGTTTTAGTATGTTTATCTCAGTGATTGATGGTATGAGTATATGTATGTAGCATTTTCAACTCCATTTATTTTCATTATTGATGGATTATTATGTATTTGTAACACTTTCCCTCATATATTTAAATTCTCTTTTGACTAATATTCTTGTTTTCTTAACTTTTGTGAAATAGTAAATGTCAACACAACTGATAAATTATTAAGGTTTATAGTATTATTTAGTGTTTTTTGCATTTAGAGACATTAACCTAGAGTATTTTATTGTTTCTCTTTTTGTATGAATTATATTTGGAGGAGATGGTATGAGATAAATTTATTTTTGTTATTGATTCTTTTCAGAAATACTTGTTCCCCAAGAAACTTGAATTCTAAACAGGAAAATGATGGGCACATAAATTGTTTCACATCCTTAACATTTGTTTGCCAAAAAAAAAATGCACATGTTGTGCTAATATGGAGGGCCTAAGTAAGAATATCCATGAACTAGCATGGATATGCCTGCACAAAGGAAGGTAGAGGCACTGGCCATGCAAAGAGGTCAAACTAAACTAAGTGGTGCTAGGCCAGATTGCAGCAGGCTTGAAGATCCCTGGGTAAGAAAATCCCTCCATCATAATCAGCAACTTGGAAACTCAGAAAGTGAAACCCTAAGATTTGATTACTGATTCAAGAATGGGAGCTGTTTCTTCTTTCTTACCCTAGGTGAGGATATGACATTTTGAACTGGAAAAAAAAATGTCTTATAATTACTATTTAGACAAAGACTTTTTTTGGTAAAAATCCAGATACACTACTGTCCTTGCCCTTAAGAATTCCTTCAGTTGGGCCTGTTGTGTACAAAGGGGAATACCCATCAGAAGATAATGTTTATCCCATAAACCTACCTTAAAATGTAGGGTGGCACAATATTCTCTTCGACAATTTCCACCCTGAGAAAGCATCATCCTTTGTGATGTTGTCCCTGTCCACTGTCCACTGTCATCCCTGAGAGTGTTTTGTATCATTCTGTGATGAACTTAACCTACCTTCTACCCTATACTCTGTATGTCTGATCTGAATCTTTTCAGCAAAGATCGCAAACACCAGGGAATTGAGGGGAGTACAGAATTAGATTCCAGTAATACAAAAGATTTAGAAGAAAGTCTGCCACTTTTGAGTCTTAGATCACAAATTCTAGTGGGGTTGCACCATAATTATCTAGAGAGCACATTAAAAATATGAATACAAATAGTCTATACTATAGCCAGAATATCTGAGCTGTGGTCTCAGGAGTCTTTACATTAATGCCTACATATTTCCTGTTTCAAAGTTCAGCAAAATTTGGAATGACTGCTTTAAAATTGAAATTGGTACCCAGAGGAGATGAAGCTCAAGCAGAGGTCAGATAATGAAAAACTTTAGAGATTTTATCCTAAGAAGTGCTAGCTTAGACTTGTCATTAATTTCCATTCAATCTAGACTATAAGAAGTCTAGAAAGATGAGAATACGGAAAACATGACAGAAGGAAAAAAAGTGGGAATGAGTGCTAACTTAAGGCTGCTTTCTTTCCCACCAGAGTTGAGCTGTTTCTGCCACCTTATCTATTTCCTAGCATTGAAATGTCTTGGCAAATTTCTTAGCAAAGACTTCTCTATGGAGAGTCTCATATTCCCAGATGTAAATATGACAATTATTCTTTTAGCTAGAAACAAAACCATACTAGTAGAGTAAAATAAAAATAAAGTCTAAATTTTAGAACTTGTGGTAGAGTTATACCTTTGCTTTCTCGTCTTTAAAATAGATTATATAACAGAAAAATAATGTTGTAAAAGTAGGATTCTTGGGAGAGGGAAACTTTCTTCCTCACAATTGACAATAATAAATTCATTGCAAGTGATGGCTTATTATGTATTGAATAATGTAAAAAACACATTAAAAGAAGAAAGTGACATCATAACACCTACCTGGTAATGTGCCTATGTTTAAAACATTTTAAAAGTATGTTGCCAACTAAACATTAGGTACTTCTGCGCCATCAACTGCCCCACCCCTTATTTCATGCTTTCTAAGTTGTAGTTATGTTGGCATTGGGTGCTGAATAATTTGGTGTTGTTGGGACAGTCTTGTGTTATTCAGTATCCTATCATTTGCACAGAAAATGACAAAGGGACAGTAGCACCTTCCTCAAGTTATGATGACTAAAACTGTCAAGCCACACTAGAAAGTATTTTTGGGAGAGAAAAAAATCAGTCTTGTTTGAGAGCGAATGACTTCCGAATAAAATGTGAAGGTAAGAACATATTTGTTGAAATTTCAATGCATTAAATTCTCATATATACAGTAGTAGTCTAACCCAGACTCAGTCTATAAAATTTATGTTCACCAAACTCGAGCAAATGTTCACATATGGTAGAATAATTTTTCCTAGGAACAGTTAAGAGAGTAAGGATTATGAGACTGAGGCAGAAGACAAACTTTCATAGCCAGTGTAATGCCACACACAGCACATATTCCTTTCAAAGCAGGAAAATGTGTCCCAGTGTCCTCTAGAGTTGACATGTCTGAAAAACTGCCGTTGATGGTTTCCCATCATGGTTTCTGCACACATGCATCTCTCTCTCTCTCTCTCTCTCTCTCTCTCTCTCTCTCTCTCTCTCTCTCTCTCTCTCTCTCTGTGTGTGTGTGTGTGTGTCAGTGTGTGTCTCTCTGTGTGTATGTCTTTGTGTATGTGTGTCTGTGTGTTGTGAGTGGTGATAACAGAAAAGCATCCTTGATATGAAATTTCATTGCTTTTCACAGACCTCCTCTAAGCTTCTATAGTCTGGATCTCTTGGGTACCAGTGTTGCTGATTCATAGCATCAGCACTCACTTGTGACCCTGCTGACCTTTGCAGAATTGGGGAATCATTTTCTCTGTAATGAACATTCTTGGAGCCAAAGGTACATTAGGCTCCAAACAGTCAAAGAATAGACTCACCTCTGGCCACTCTGAGTTTGACTTCTATAGATCTCATTTCAACATTTTGCCTCTAAAGAGTCTTAAATCTTACATACTTAACTTAAACTGACAGCAAATACTGGCTCCTTCCACAGCATTCTTAACACCATTCATTTTTAAAGTTTCAGTGACATATTGCTTTGGTAAAACTTACAGACTCTCTGCATTATGGAAACAATACTTTAACAATATAGGCTGTTTAAATAAATTACTCTATATCCATGTACAGACTTTTAATATTCATAGGTAAAAAGAATAACTAATGGCATGAAAAGTATAAATAGTAAATCATGATTTTACAAATATATGATTTTAGCATGCTGCATTCAAGTGACAAATATTTTAATTCACATATTTACATTAGATAATTCTATTTCAAGTGTTGTCTACCAGATATGAAGAGCAGCCAGCCTGCTCAGAGCTAGACAGACTAACCCTTCTACTCTGAACTACCCTTTTAGCCCTCATCCTCAGGATGAGCCTGTGCATCCTTGGTCAACACCAGGAATACTGGGAATACTTAACTTTCAGTAGACTCTGTGTGGTGTTTCTATACTTCATGGCTAATCTCCTAGAACTTTTTATATTCATCCAAGAAGTCAAGGTTGATCGTCATTCAAAGCCCCTTCCATTTTCTGTGTCTTTGGGAGGCGTCCATTTCACCTTTCCACTGACAGAATTCTGGCTGTCTCCTGGAGACATTGTTCCTTGAAATTCAGTCAAGTGGAAATTGAGTTATTTCTTTTATCTCTTTGTACTTCTCAGCTTGGAAATGTCCTGAGTGTCCTTTTTTGTGCCTCACTGTCATTCGCAAACCATTTGCCCTCTTCCCAAATATTTTCTGTTATCTGGAAACATATGCTTTCAAAGTGTATGACCCACTCCCCACTCCATAATATACTGCCTGTCAAGTCTTGGCAGTATTTTACACATTAATTTTTTGATTTTGCTTTGTGTCTCATTTTAATCTTTCTGTGCACTTGTCCTTTGCCCTCCATTGTTTGCTAGCCTTCTTCCACAACTCTTTATACCCTAGTTTCCCTTATAAAATTGTATTATTGAATAGACAAATTCACCTTTTAAATTTGAAGAGAGCAAAGGAACACTTTTTGCTTTCAGCATTGAGACTAGAACTCAGAGCTTCAAGTACTCTAGGGAAGTGCTATACCATCAAGACATACTCAGTACAAAAATAAATTTTTAAACTGGAAGTTGAAAATGATTATAAAGTTAGCATTATATATACTTGTTTAAAAAATAAAGCCCCCAAGTTCTCAATTAAAATAATTGTAAGCAAAACATGATAATAAGGAAAGAATTGCAGACTTTACCTTCTTTTGACCATAAATTGATATCATACCAAATAGGACATATGCCAAAAAACAGTGGCAGGTCATGTGAGTGTCCAGAAATAAAGTGGACAGGAGTTAAAGGTAGAGTTGGTCATGATTATTTAGGTATGGCTTGAGCGTCTGAACTGGAGCTGCAGCAAAGGATGACTTTTAGAGGATGCTCTGAAGTGCCAAATACAAATTGACTGTGCTGATGATCTGAGTGCAAATATTTATTGATTCCTGCTGGCCTATTGACTCATCCACTGATATGGTCATGCTCAGTGAAAGCATGCTAATTACTTGTCCATCTTTTGTCATATATTTCTACCTCATAACAATAACTTTATTGAAAGGAGTCTTTATTCTTGAAATGTCATTGAGTTCATTCACCCTGGAACCTGTGTTTGACTAATTCTGTTCTATCAATAGTTATATGGTCTCTCCTGCTCTGCACTGCTACTGAGAAAGAAGAATGCTAAAAAACAGAGGCTTTATAGTTAGATTGCTTTTCAATACACAGGAAGTCCTGTGCCCATGGCCATATAAATCACACATTGTGTCCTATGCTATAGATTAGTCACTTAGGAGTTAGACGCATTAGGACCTAAAGTTCAATGTCAGAGCTGGACATATGGCTCAGTGGTTTAAAGCATTGGCTGTAATTCCAGGGGACCCATGTTCAGCTCCAAGCACCCAAATGGCAGCTCACAGCTGTCTATAACTCCACCTCCAGGAACATACAAGTAGTGCACAGATATACGTTCAGGCAAAATACTCATACACATAAAATAAAACTATATTTTTGAAATCTGTCAGTATCATCCTCAGGTTTTTCTAAGTGTATGGCACTCTTCTCAACAGCCCACAGACATCGATTCAGCTAATTCTCACGATGCAGATTGAGGCTTCCATTCCCTGTAACATCCATGGTTGACACCAAGCACAAAGGTACTAAGGCCATGCTTTCACTCTCTGGTTGATACTCCCTCAAAACTACCCAGTGGAGTGTCTGGAAATGGAGGACAGTAACTAACGTCAGGTTAAATTTTCGTCATCATATATTACACATATATTCAGAGAAAAATTTATAATTTTGTCTTCAGTTAGCACTGATATTCCTCCAGGTATATTGACTTTGAGTTGAAAACTATTGAGCCATAATGTAAATTTCAAGCAGAGACAGGAGCTAATATTTAGCATAAGACAAGATGTCTCACTGAGTGAATGTAGTCCTGCGAAGGCAAGAAAAACAGAGTGGAGGGCTATGGCTCTCTGGACCCATTAATCCTCCTGGAAGGCACTGAAGACACACAAAAAGTGGATTACCCCTAGGAGATCTCTGCATTCTTAGTAACTGCTCCACTTAATGCTATAGTCATTTCCTTTGCCTTGCTACTGCAGGGTTTAATGAGAACTACTGAGTCCCCTACTGTCCGAGATAGGTGCAACTAACTTATGGGAACAGAGAAAATCTTGAAATGCTATTTTATTCCCTCTGGTTAATTGTCAGCATCCAGATATACTTTCTCAAAAGCACAAAGAGGTGGTCAGGGGGCAGAAATGCCTCCTCACATTTCTCCTTAGCTCAGCCAAGGTCTGTGGTCATCACTCCTAACCCACTAAATTTATGGATTTATGTTTACTTACATGTTTATAGATTCTGACTATTAAAAGAGTCTAGTCTCTTTTTATTTTTCTGCTACAGATTTTTGTAAATTCTCTTTCTAAATAAAATAATACACTATGAAGCTATCGTGTCTCCCATTCTGCTGTGGGATAATGCTCTTGTATCCTGTAAAAATTTGTCACTTGTATTGGTTGAATACGATGATTGTCCAGTAGTTGGGCAGGAAGTAGAGGTGTAGTGACCAGACTAGGAGAATTCTGAGAAGAGGAAAGGCTCAGTCTGCAGTCATCACTCAGATGCAGAGGAAGCAAAATGAAAATGCTGCAATGAGAAAAGGTAGCAAGCCATGTGGCTAAATATAGATGAGAATTATGGGTTAATTTAAGTTGTAAGAGTTAGTTAATAATAAGCCTGAATTAATAGGTCAAACAGTTTATAATTAACAGAAGCCTCTGTGTGTTTATTTGGGATTGAAAGGCTGCAGGAACAGGCGGCACAAAAACTTCTGTCTACAAAACCCAAAAACCTAACATAGTATCCAGTAAAAATTGGTTTAAAATGTGCATGTGTGTTTTCCTGTTTATGAAGCAGAATGTTCAGGATTCATGATATATTAAACAGGAAGCTCAACACTGAGTGCTACCTGTACCCAAAGCACCAATGAGATGGGTGATTTTTGAAACAGTTCCTTGGTTTTTCACATTCTCAGTCTCTTCATTTAAATGAGCTGAGCAAACTATGAGGTTATTATTCAGCAACATAAGTCATACTCAGTGAGTAACTACTGAGTACCTTATTTGTGCTAAAAACTATGCTAAACATAATGCCACATAAACTCTACAGAAGCGACTTACTGTCCTGACCTCACAAGATGACCTTGTGGGTTCTTAGGTTCAGTCTCATTGTGTTTTACCAATAGAATAGTCAAAACAGAATTTTTAGACACATTCTGCCCTATGCTAGATTTTTATGAGATTTCAAGTATGATTTTACCTAAGGTTTTAAGTAGTTTGAAAATGTCATGACTATAATGAAGAGTAGTTCTCCCAATAAAGTATTCTAAAATGGACTGACAGGTATTGACCTGATTTGGGGAGGAACTTTAGAAGATATTGGGGCCTACTTTTGATAAACTGTATAGCTGACTACTCGTGTTACCATTCTTTTTAAAAAAATGTATTACAACTTAGAAAAGTAACTGTCAAAATAAGAATCCCAAAGTCCAAATGGAAGTGCGTGTAGATCCACAGCTCACAGTTCCCTTGGCCTCATCTGATGGCAAGGTGTGTCTGTGTTATCCTACAGCTATTCATGGGATTGAAAAAGCTTATGATACCTTTTCAGCATACAATACTGGCTACACATGCTAGACATCTACCACTCTTTAAAAGAAACTGTCTGTGGCTCAGTTGAAAGTGGCCCTTTTCTTCTGTGGACGTTATTTTTAACTGACTTTTCAGAGCTTGCTGTGTATTCTAAAAGCTCCCATGACAGCATTCTTGTAGCTGAGGTACAGCCTGCAGTAGGAGTTTATAAATGTTTGGGAGGAAATCAGAAATGCAATAACTGCTTTATTAAGTACAAGAGATCACTATACACAGAGTTTAATTAAAACTTTGGGAGCTGCTGAGATGGAGAGGCAGATAATCTAGATCAGACCAGTTTCTACAAATTCTGCTTCTAGCAGATCACACCTGGAGAATAGTATACTGTCCCCTGGAACCAAAAGAAATGGCCAGATCTCACAGATTAACCCTTGCAGGCACATGGCAAACACTGAGGAAGTTATAGTGTCTTCATTGCCACCTTCAGGAACACAAATGAAACAGCATGTATCTCTCCAAATATTTTTTTGAAATTATTGTTGTTGTTAACTAACATACCTACTTTTTGTAACATACATTGCTTTCTAAATTTTCATTATTCTATTTCTTATAGTTATGAGCTATATATTAGGATTTCTTCATGGCTGAATAATCCCTATTTACAATGGAAAGATGTGGAGACCTTGACTAAATATAAAACAGACGAAGGAAACAATTGCTGTTGGTTTTAACATGTTTAATATCAGTTACATTTGATGTCAATGGAATGCTTGACAGGATATACTTTTTTTCAAATTTATGGAAAAGTAGAATGAGATGACATTTCATTTGAAGTGAAAATTTCTCTTAGAAATCCTACATCCTTGCAGACCTAGTCATACACCTCAATCCCAGCTACTAGGGAGACCGAGGCAGGAGACTTTCAAGTACAAAATCTGCCTGGTAGTTACAGAGGATGTTTAAGAACTCCTTGGGCACCATAGGAGCAGGGTCTCATGAACTTACTCTTCAAGATTGCGTGCGCGCGCACACACACACACACACACACACACACACACACACACAAACAAACAAGGAGGATTTGTGAGGCAAGGGGAATGCCCATACCTTCCTGGGGAGGATAAATAGATTTTGTGAGTGGACTGAGAGCAGGTGGGGATGAGAACATAAGCTATCAGGCTGAAAAGGATGGAGGGGGAGATTGCCGAAAGAGACTACTGGAAAGGAGGGGCATTTGGGGTCGGGTAAAAACCTGGTGCAAGAGAGTCTTCCAGAAATTAACAAGCATGACTCTAACTAAGACTCCTAGCAATAGCAGACACATAGCTTGAACTCACCATCCTCTGTGATCAGGCAAAACTTCAAGTGGAAGGAGTGGGAAATCAGCCCAACCCCATGACCTTAGACGTACAGTCTGTCCTGCTTATGGGATGTGTTGGGGTAAGGATGGCCTAGAGCTTGAGGAAGTGGCCAACTAATGACTGGTCTAGCTGAAAACCTATGCCAGGAAAGTAAGCTCACCCCAGACACTGTCTGCAGCTCTAGGACCCACACACTGGATGACTCAGGGACTTAGGATAGAACCAAACCTGACTGACTGGAGGGGAAAAAAGTCAACATAATGATGCCTAACAATATTCTGGATACACAAAGACTGGTGCCTAGCCCACCTGTCATAAGAGAGGCATCGTCCAGCGACTAATGGAAACAGATGCAGACCCACAGTCAAACATGAGGCAGAGCTTGGGGAATCCTGCAGAAGAGGGGGAGGAAAGATTGTAGGAGTCAGAGGAGTCAAGGATATCAAAAGAAAACTCACAGGATCAACTAACCTGGGCTCATAGGGATTCATAAAGGCTGAACCAACTCCCATGGAGCCTGCATGGGACTCCAAGGCACTCTGCATATGTGTTACAGCTGTGTAGCTTGGTCTTCTTGTGGGCCTTCTAACAGTGGGAATAGGGGTTGACACTGACCCTTTTACTGACTTTTAGGACCTTACTCTTTATACTGGGTCACTTTGTCCAGCCTTAATATATGGGGAGGTGCTTAGTCTTACCGCAACATAATATGCCATGCTTTGTTGATACTCGTGGGAGACCTGCCCTTTCCTAAACAGAAATGGAGGAGGAGTGAATTGGGGAATAGGAGCAGAAAGGTGTGTGAGAAGGGACTATGAGAAGAGGAAGTAGGGGAAATTGCAGACAGGGAGTTAAATAAATAAATAAATAAATAATTTGAAAAATGGAAATAAAATGAAAACTATCATTTTCAAAGCTAATATATATTTCTAAATATATGTAGCAATGAAATTCAATAATAAGCATGCAGTAACCAATCATAACTAATTTATATAACTAATCATAGGTGATTTAACTTTTACCAGCACTTGAAATTAAATACCTTATTTACTGAAATTTTTACCTTACCCCATATGTCTCATTGTTCTTGTAGTATACAAGGGATTAATAACCAGAACCCCAGGCATCCTAGTTAAAGGCTCCTCCAATAGCCAATACCTTTTTCTTTCAAATAATTCTCCTGAGATTATAGTATAATTACATCATTTCCTCCCTTCCCTTTCTTCACTCAACCTTCTCACGTACACCTTAAATACAAGATTGTATATGAAATCTGTCCTGTCTGTGTAATGTTACTTATGTGTAAATGTTTTTAGGGGAGACTATTGATTATCAGATAACAGTTATGGATGCCACTCAAAATTGATAAATCTCCACTACAGATACCTTTTACATATGAATTCTAGGCAAGCGCTGTATGACTAAGCTATATTCCCAACCTGTCACTGGTTGATTGTTGACAAGGATTCCACCACTGAACCTGGGCCACAGCCCTCCACACATCAGTTTCTCTCTGCCTAGTTACATTCCTACTGTCAGAGCTTCTGTATGTTCCTCTGTGAGGAAGCCCCTGTAAGAGCAAATGCTTATAATTTCTGGCTCATCTCGCAATCACTGAAGATACTCTTTACCAAATGGGGTCTTGTGGTGACCAAAACCTTCATCTACCTGAGCAAATAATTCATGACCAAACTTATCTGCTCTTCTAATGGGATGCTTATCATATGTTTATGTTTACTGTTCAGTCTCACTTAATGAAGGTAGAATTTTCAGCATCATGTTTTGTAGATGAAAGAACTGATGTGGATATGAAATACAGTTGATTGTGGCAGAAATTAAAATGAATGTATAGGGAAAATATTAGAATATGCTAGGGATTTATGTCTTTACTGCCAACCAAATGTGTTATATAGAATAAGGCATCCTCTATTCTCTAAAACACAGTTTTAAATAAAAGACTTAAATATCTATACTAAAATGGATATGTTTGAATTTCCTTAGATCTAAGTTAAGTTTTATTTGATAAAAACAGCCTATAATTCTAAGATGCATTAGATTTTTTTATCTGTGAATATCCATCATATTCCATATCTGTAACAGTTAAACTGGGCTAAGTTAAAGTCTTCGTTACTTTTCTGTTTCTCTGATAAGATTCAACAACCAAGACAGCTTAGAGAAGAAAGTGTTTATTTGGGACACACAGTTTTAGGGAGTTGGAGTCTATGACCATCTTGCGAGACAGCATGACAGCAGGCAAGTTGACAAGCAGTCATGGTTCTGGATTAGTAGCTGAAAACAAATGTCAGGTCATAAACACAATGCCGGGAGAGCTGACTCAGAATGGTTTAGGCTTTTGACACCTCAAAACCTACGAGCTCTTCTACTAAGATCATACCTTCTAACCCTTCCTAAATAGTTGCACTAATTGGGAGTACAGCACTCATATGTTTGAGTCTATGGCGGTTCATCTTGTTGAAGTCACGAATTGTCCTTCAGTAACATTCACATCTCAGCATTTCAATACTACCTCATCTTTTGCCCTTGCAAAGTCTACTGGAGCATCCAGGACAGTTCTTCTCCAGGTTTTGGTTCACTGATCTAAGTTGTGTGGATCTTATTCCATCTCTGTCTTATCATGTGATTCTATGAAAAACAATATAAAGCTGGTCACCATCAACAAATGCTTTCAGCTTTCCAAAAGAAGATACGAGGTCATAATGTCAATTACCTCATGTAACCTGAAGTAGTACAGTAGTGCTGAAGACAGACAGACGGAGAGAGAGAGAGATAGATTGGCTAATTTATTCCGGTTCTTTAATGACTCTTGTGTGAACCTATCATTCTTGAGATAGCTGTACTTGAACCTCTCCTTGTCAAATGAGGGTCACTATGGTTACAATAGTCTTACTTTGGGTTACAATAGTCTTACTTGGAGTCAACCTACCGAATTCTCTTTTTCCTCATGTGTTAAGAATCAATAACAATGTGTATATTTGCAGTCATTGAATTTCAACAATCTATGTGAATAAAGTACCTGACATATTTTTAATTCCTTTAATCACACTGAAAATGTTTAACCTCCTAATATAGCAATTATATGACAGGTGTTCTGAGTCCTTCATGCCTATATAACAACTTATACTCTTGATATCCATGAGGTAAATCCCATTGTTGTTTATACTGAGAAAGCCAAGGTATGGTGGGGGAAGGGTCATCAAATTGTGAGCAATATAAAGAGACTGAACTGAGATTTGTTGTAATTAAAATTGTGTGTGTGCATACTGCAGTATATGCTCGTGTATGTATAGACATATGTAAAGTGGGTTTATTTATTGTGTGCATACGGAACCTAGACTCTGTTATCAGGTGTCTTCCTGTCTCTTCATCTTATCTTTGGAGGCAGGCTCTCTACTTTAACCTGGAGCTTTGGTAATTTCGCTGGACTAAAGGTCTAGGGAGCCCCTGCTAATATTGAGATTATATACGGCAGCCATTATGCAGGCTTTTGCATGGCTGTTAGGATGCACATTCAGACCCATGAAAGTATGTTGTCCACTGACTCATCATCCAGCCTGAGTAAGAATTTGAAACCAGGTATCCTGACCCCAGAGTACAAACTTGCTTTGCTCCTGGGCAAGGCATGGTACTGTATTTTATTTTCTATCCCTAATTATTTGCCAGCTCCACCACTTGATTCTGTTGCTTCCTTTCTTCCCTCTTACTAGAGAACCGAGACTGATAGTACCTTGTGTTCAGGGAAGTTTGTCTAAAAGCTATTGTATTTAAGCAACTATCTTATCTTGACCACTTTTGGTTTTTTATTTATTTATTTATTTATAAAAATTTCCACTTCCTCCCCTCCTCCCAATACCCCCCCCACTTCTCCCACTCCTCCCACTCCCTTTCCTCCTCCCTCTCCAATCCTTAGAGCAGTCAGGGTTTCCTGCCTTGTGGGAAGTCCACGTTCCTCTCTCTCCCTCCAGGTTTAGGAAGGTGAGCATCCAAACAGACTAGGATCCCAAAAAGCCAGTATATACAGACAAAACAAGTCCCAGTGCCATTATCAATGGCTTCTCAGTCAGCCCCCATGTCAGCCACATTCAGAGACTCCGGTTTGATCACATGCTCGTTCAGTCCCAGTCCAGCTGACCTTGGTGAGCTCTCATTCGATCAGTCCCCTTGTATCAGTGGGTGAACATACCCCTCGCGGTCCTGACTTCCTTGTTCATGTTCTCCCTCCTTCAGCTCCTCATTTTGACCTTGGGGGCTCAGTCCAGTGCTCCAATGTGAGTTTCTGTCTCTATCTCCATCCATCGTCGGATGAAGGTTCCCTCTTATCCTGCCTTCCTTGCTCACGTTCTCCCTCCTTCTGCTTCTCATTTGGACCTAGGGAGCTAAGTCCAGTGCTCCAATGTGGGTCTCTGTCTCTATCTCCATCCATCGCCAGATGAAGGTTCCATGGTGATATGCAAAATATTCATCCGTATGGTTATGGGACAAGGCCAGTTCAGGCAACCTCTTCTCTGCTGCTCAGGGAACAATCTGGGGACCTCTCCTTGGACCTGGGAACCCCTCTAGAATCAAGTCTCTTGCAAACCCTAAAATGGCTCCCTTAGTTGAGATATATACTTCCCTGCTCCCATATGCATCCTTCCTCCCTCCCCCATCCCATTCCCCCAAGCTATCCCGAATCCGCCCCTTCTCCCTTCTCTCTAACCATCTCTCCTTACTTCCACCCCCACCCCCCGTGCACCCAAGTTTGCCTGGCAATCTTGTCTACTTCCAATATCCAGGAGGATAACTATATGATTTTCTTCAGGTTCACCTTCTTATTTAGCTTCTCTAGGATCACGAATTATAGGCTCAAAGACCTTTAATTATGGCTAGAATCCACTTATGAGTGAGTACATACCATATTCCTCTTTTAGGGTCTGGGTTACCTCACTCAGTAAAGCGTTTTCTATTTCCATCCATTTGCATGCAAAATTCAAGATGTCATTTTTTTTCTTTTTTTACCGCTGAGTAAAACTCTAATGTGTATATCTTCCACATCTTCTTTAACCATTCTTCTATTGAGGGGCACCTAGGTTGTTTCCAGGTTCTGGCTATTACAAATAGTGCTGCTATGAACATAGTTGAACAAATGCTTTTGTAGTATGATAGGACATCTCTTGGGTATATTCCCAAGAGTGGAATTGCTGGGTCCTGAGGGAGGTTGACTCCCAGTTTCCTGAGAAACCGCCACACTGATTTCCACAGTGGCTGCACAAGTTTGCATTCCCACCAACAATGGATGAGTGTTCCCCTCACTCCACATCCTCTCCCGCATAGGCTATCATTGGTGTTTTTGAGTTTAGCTATTCTGACAGGGGTAAGATGGTATCTCAAAGTTGTTTTGATTTGCATTTCCCTGATTACTAAGGAAGTTGAGCATGACCTTAAGTGTCTTTTGGCCATTCGAAGTTCTTCTGTTGAGAATCCTCTGTTCAGTTCAGTACCACTTTTGACCGCACTAGAATATCACAAGTTACCTAGCATCTGCTTTCAAATACCAAGTAACTGGTTAACTTCATTTTTTATTTTAAAACAGTTAAGATATCACATCATTTATAAGAGAGACAGAGACAGAGAGGATAAAAATAATCTGTTTACTAGCATTTATTTAAAACCCTGTCTCAGGATAGGGAGACGGTTTTCCTTGCTAGTAAAGTGCTTGCTAGGCTAGGTTGAGGACCACAGTTTTGATTCCCAGAATGCATGTAAAAGTCAAATTGGTATGGTAGCCATCTGTAGCCCCAGTTTACAGAACACAGAGGCTCAGAGAGCCAAGCACAAACTGATTGGCTGGAATGGCTCTGGGTTCAATAAGAAACTGTGCTCCAATACATAAGGTGAAGAGTGATCAAGGGAGATACCCAATATCAGTCCTGGGACTACACAGGTATACCACGTACACTTAAAAATTTTTGTCTCAGTCTTGAAAGAACTACATATATGTGAAACAGATTTTAAGTAAAGGATTTAACATAAATCAAGAGGAATAACTTCTTATTCTAAACATCTATATTATGATCTTTACTGATGACAAGCAAGAAATTCTTCAAAAGTACAGGTAAGTTAATGGTTTTCACCTTCACATATTTTGGTATAATTTCTATATGGCAAGTTGTAGAATATTTGTTTGCTGAGAAATAACTTAGGAGAATATATTTTTCCTTTTTTTCTTGCTGAACAGCATAACTAATATCTTAAATCCAAAGCACTTTTCAGCAAAGCATTTTGAGGAAAACAGAAATATCAAAAGTCAAACTCAATTCAAAGCTGAATCTAGGAAAAAAGTGTCCTTACCTGATAAGAAGAAATATTTCTTTTATTGTGTATACTCTTCTCATACTTGGTGTTGTATAATAGTTCCCAGCAAGTTGACTAGCAGGAACATTAAAAATCTGACACATCAGAGCTGGCTTTCTCCCATGCTGACCTCCAGCCAAACTACTAAGCAGCTCAAAGCTTCAGTCTGCCTAGCAGAGACTCAAGGATGTACAAAATTCCTTCTTCTTTCTTCTGTTTGCTGAAGCTCTAAGTTCTACACAGTAATTCAAACGGATTTTTTATAACCTAAAATATCATATCTTGTGTGTCAAGAAGCCAGGAAATTAAACAGAAATTGATTTATTGTAATAGAATTGAATTTTCTTTCCAATTAGTTTAATTGTCCTATTTGATTACTTATTTGCTCATATTTTTAATCAAATGTTACTCCCTACTCCCATAAAGACATAGTTGTATAATCCAACCCTCTTAATGAAACAAGTTCTGTAGCTACTGTCAGCATTGCCAGCAGATAGCTATTAGTCAAGACACAGAATTTATGGATTCCAGTGACAATTAAAACGTGAGGCATATTTTGTTCAAATATTATTAAAATATAGAAAGTTATGGCAGTGAAAACAAGCTTAGGTCCTTTTGGGCTAACGGACCTTGTGCCTCTGCAAGCCTGCTTTTCCTGTTAGACACTTGCCATCCTGATCTCAGCAGAGAATATCTGACTCCTCCAGGCCATGGTCCTTCCCAGGGTGGACAAAATGCAGTAACTGAATTGACCCTAAAGGGTAAAAACCAGCATGCCTTCTTTGCTCCAACTTACACTATATGATAGAACCATGTTACCTCCACAACTAGTGATAGCTGGCTAAACTGATTGTACATGTCCACTTCTCCTTATTCTCAAGTGTGCTGATTGAGAATGCAGCCCCGTAATAAAAAGTTCACACGCATTCCCGAAAAAAAAAATTAATAAACATGGGCTTATAAAGATTCTGAAGCTACAGATGAAGAGATCCTTGGGAGATCAGTCTCTCCCATGTCTTGTCATTTTTGTTACACATCATGCTTTAGATTGCATTGAACAGATGCACTGCTCAACCTGCTGTGATATTGCAGAGACTCTATGGTTTGGAGACTGGTGGGTTTGTAATTAATCTCCATGGTCATTTGTTCTCCTCCTGCTAAGTTCGAATATTTGTTTATAGATATAGATACATACTTAGGTCATTTTATACTCACAAGTTTTTGGTATAGGCATTCCTAACTGTTCTGTTCCACAAGAACAGAAGTAGCACCAGAGAAAGCCAGCAACTTCTCCCTATGTAAGCAGGGAAAAACGATCAAACAAATCTCTAGAATCAAAGCTGGAGTTCTTGATCACTATACTTTGACTCCTATTCAATGCTTTTTCTTTTCTTGACCACTCATGCTGACAAAAAGGAGACCTTCAAGCCAGTTAGTCAAGTCATCAATGGCACAGAGAATGTGTTAATTCATCATTGCGCCATTCCTCAAATGTCTGTATTTTCAGGAAAGGTCCATTTTTAGAACTAGTCTTCTACAGATTCTAGACAGCTGAAGTATGAGACCTTGTTATGTTCTGCCTTAGTTTTGTACCTGAGCTTCAGGCCATGCCATACCAATCTGGCCAGATAGTTAGTGTGGGGAAAATATGATTTGTGAGGAATATCTGTTTTTATTTGGAAGTAGAGTGAGTCCTTGAAGTCAGTCAGATAGGTAATGCTACTTATGCGATTAACTATAATAAAAGTCACTGGTGTTGAGGCTGTGTGAACTTCCTGGTGGGCACACACAATTATCAATTACAACCATGCATACAACTCAGAATACTGAAAGGAGATACCCAGAAAGTGTTTGTGGTCTTTTTCTGATTCCTCCATCTTCACAGAGAACCAGCTAACCCAGCGGAGGTAGAGTCCACAACACACATAGCAACCAGAGAAACAGCTTCATCTCAGACA
Source organism: Myodes glareolus (assembly GCF_982192425.1). Classification (NCBI taxonomy): domain Eukaryota; kingdom Metazoa; phylum Chordata; class Mammalia; order Rodentia; family Cricetidae; genus Myodes; species Myodes glareolus. Next base: position 40,148,074 of record NC_142029.1, on the reverse strand, counting down.
GAACTGAGGAATAATCCACATATTTCTGATATTTTTATTATTGTTATCTTTATCACAAAGACAAAACTATTGGATGTCTAGAATGTATGAGAACCATCCTGAAACTGAACCACCAAACTCCCAGACACAGAAGCACAGACAGAACACTCAAAACTTCCTTCTGCTCCTATTTCTATATGCATCTACAATGTATCTAGGTGGGTGTCCCTTCCTATGTTGGAACAGACAGGCTCTTTTCAGAGTGTGTTTAATAATATATAAGAATGATGCTAAGGCCTAGGAGTCAGATGTGGCTATGGTTTTAGCAGGCAGAATGGAATGAGGGTACAGATTGGCTGGAAATATTAGTAAAAGCTGCAAGGAATATACATCAGGAAGACTAGTATTAAGGAAAATTGACCAGGTAGCTGTGAACAAAACCATTACCTGTTGATCATAAATTCCTTTATACATACATTTCGATCTAGCTTGCCCCTCAGGTATAATGAAGCACAGAGTCCACTGTGCAAATTTTTTGACTACATAAATGTTTCACTTAACCTTATCATGTCACAATTAATAATACACAGGGACACTTACATTGCTGCTACTGCTCAACACCATGTTGTGCTGAAGCATGGTCTTCTTCAGTCAGTCATGGGCAGGCCTCATGAAGTAGTGATGGTACAAGTCATGAGGTAACCTCTCTCTCCTATAAAACATTCTGTTATCTATCATGTGTGTCCCTTGGCTCATAAAGCCCAAATTCTAGCAACTTAAATGAAACCTGGACCACTACCGTGTCAATTAAGAGGAAATGGCCTGGCCTTCCGTGAGGGGTCTACTCAGCACCTCTGGGAATACACATTGGCTCAATCTGAAAGTTTACTAAGGAACTGTGACTCAGATCACCAGATCCAGAACATTCTTCTACATACAAATCACTAAAGAGTTTGGTTGGCTGTGCAAATGTTCCTCTTCCAAGGAGATCACAGCCACTAGAGCTGAGGACTTCGGCTGCTTTGCCCATTCTGATCACTGCTGTATCTCTCACTTCTTGCTTATGGAGAATAATGACCACAGAGATCTTTAAGAAGTTTCACACTTCCTCTTGAATATATTTCCCAGAGGTTTAGGGAAGGAAATGCTCTGAGGAAATTAGGAACAGAAAACTCTTATCTTTATAATTAATCTATCTAGTATCGCAGTGTTCTTAAGCTTTTGGATATTACTTTATCCAATATGACAAGAAAGTTTAGTCTTTTGATCTCTATTAGTTTAGGACACCAACAAGGCCAAGTTTAAAAATGAGCAACTGTATCAACTCTAGGAGCAATTCCATGCTCTTCAAATTAGTATATGAGATTAAGTATTAAAATTGTTGACTAAACAGTTTCAATAAAGTTGGTGGAATCAAACTTAATTTTTCCTCAACCTTGATTTTTTACGGTTAAGTTTATTTTTAGATTCATTAATTTAATTCATCTTTATGAACATTTTGTCTGCATGTTTATGCCTGGTGCCTGTGGAGATCAGAGAGGGTTCAAGAAATCAGATCGAGACTTACAGATGATTGTGAGTCACCATGTGGGTGATGGGAAATGAAACTGGATCCTGCAGAAAAACAAAAAAGTTCCTCACCAGGGAACCATCTCTTTAGCCTCCCTTAAAAATACACACTTAGGATGATTCTCACATTTGTCCTTATGAAATGTAGGCAACTAAATTGAAAAGTGTGTGTGTGTGTATTTTCACATATTTTGGTTATCATCCTCTGAAACTTATTGATACTTGACATAAATATAGGTTTAAAAACAATGAAAATTTTAAATTTAAAGTTCAGATATATGGTATATGATATGATACATGTGATCTATAAATTCATAAAGGTCACATGTATCATATCATATTATATATATGTATACATATAATGTATATGTTATAGGAAAAGAAGGAACAATGGGGGAGAAGAAGAAAATCAGTGGAGGGACATAAGAGATTAATTTGGGGAATACTAACGAAGTATATTATATACATATATGAAAGTATCATAATGATACCATTATTTTACATGATTAGCATTAGCTGAAATTAATTAAAAATAAGACAAACATAAATAAAGAAATTAGCACAGTTGGAAGAGTTTCTTGCATCAACTGTCTCAGGAAAGGATTTCTCAATACAAAGAGAAACCTTCTTTTACACAGGAATGAAATGGTCTCTTTTTCTATCAAGGAAGAGTAAAATATGTTAAAGGTTGTCAACTTCATTAAAATATAATTATGTAACCCCTTTCTGATTATCAAGACCCTTATAATTCTTTGTTAATAGTCTAACTTTAACATAAAACAGATATAAGCATTCAGTTACAAGTGTCTAAAGATGATCACTGAGTAGTGTATTTTTCCACTGAGTGATATAGAATCCACTATTACCTTTCCCACCAGAAAAAAAAAGTCATATACCCAGTGAAGACTGGTCAAATCAGAGAACTAATTCTAGATATTCAAGAAAAAATCCAGAAAGCTCACAGTCAATGTTAGTTTTCTCTGGGTCTTTTATAGGATCGGTTCATTTATTGGTCAGTATTTAATCAAAAAATAAAGCTATTATAAATAATATAAAATAATGTGTTTATTATGATGGTTGGTCTTATGCTATTGTGAGAACTTGGTTTTCATATATGCTTATTCTTTATCATTTTATATCTTTTCACTTGAGATACAGAGCCTCAAGTTAGGGCAGGCAGGAGGAAGAGATGAATGAGTTTAAAGACAAATAAAATAAATATATACAATTTTGTTAGGGCAGAGATGAAGGAGAAGGGCAATCAAGAACAAACAGGAATCTATTGGGATGAGGTATCTACAAAGATAGTCTGGCATCTGCTTCAAAAACTCATGTTTTTCATGACTTTTACATGTGGGTAGAATGTAGGCAATCATGATGCCCTCTGTCATGGAGTCAATACCTGAGCATTGTGACTCAGCTGTTTTTGCTAGACAACATGAGACTGAGGCAGAAAGTGTGAAACAACAGTGATCTTCAGGCAGCCCCTAACACCAGCCTTGCCCACACAGTGATGGCTGCCATCCTTCACTCTTACCCAATCTCAAGTAAATTAACTTTAATGGCAAGGACTCAGCCAGAACAATGTGGGAAATGCAGTTGTCGCTTTGATACGCTGACATATGATAATGCCACTGTAAGTGGTTTGTTATAGAATAACAGGTAACTAAAGCAATGCATTTAATGTACTTGGATGTCTGGCAAAGGGAAGTGAGAAGGCACAGTTTCCATTAAAGTTGATGTGAAGTGGAAAGTCATTCTCTGCCAGACAGAGATGTCAGACAGAATGGGAAACAGATGCCCTTGGGTTATGTGGGAACCAAAGAACTGATTATCATTAGGGATCCTAAAGAATAGAAGCTCTAAGAAATGAGGAAGTAAACATTTGGCATTCACGGGAGAGTTTTGAAGCAGGAACTCCCTAAATCTGGTCAGATGTGATCTCTTCAGCCCAGCAGTTTTGCCTTAGAAATGTGAGGCTTAAGAAATGAGTTTGCCCACAGCCTTCTAAAACTAGTGCTCCCTACAAGGTCTTAACGAGGAGAATCAATATGTAACTTCTCACCTGCACTGAATACAACCACCTTAACAAAGTGATGACTCTCAGAACTAAAGCGAGGAACTTTAAATAATGGATTTGAATGGGCCTTTTAGTCGAAAATGAGAAAACACTTAGGATCTTTGTGTCAGCAGAAGTGGGAGCATCTTGAACAGGAATCATGCAGCCGTGCTCACGATAACACATGAGGACAACCGCCAGCGTGAACAGATGCCTCCCTCCCAGAGCATATATTTCAGGGAAAACCGAACTGGCTGACCAGACTTCAGTTCCTAAGTAACTCCCTTTGCCAAACAAGCAAACAAAGCACCTCTGGTTCGGAACTTGGCACCCAAGGTGAATAGGAAGTGAGGGTGTTTGCCCATATGGAGATTTATTGGGCAATCACGAAAGTACACAGACCGCCAACAGTGGAGAAAGAAAGGCTGTGGTGGTGAGAAACTCACCTCTTTACAATTCAAGAGCAATTTTAATTATCAGTAAAATCAACCTTCTCTTATTTTTCTGCATATGATTAGTAATGACATAATGCACCTTACTTTTTAAACTTTATTTATATGCTAAAAACCTTAACGCAATGTTTTTTTAAAAACATTGAAATTGGTTGATGTCTCTCAGTTGTCACTGCATACACTTCTTGAGACTGCTCACATCTCCACAAAATAAAAAGAAAAAAAGAGGTCTCTTATTCTCAGCAAGGACACTTTTAATTCTTTGAAAGAAAAAGTATTTTTGCTGCTATGATTTCTAATTAATACTGTGTATACATTATGAAAATCATTCCAACTCAGACAAAACAATAACAGAGTCAGTACTTGCTCATAAACTACAATATTCGGCAAGAACAGGGACATACAGTGGCGCTGCTAAACTACCAGAGTGTGTAAAGCATTGGTATTAAAGGTGAAGATATTTAGAAGTTTGAGTTTTCTATGACTATATAAATATCAGCTTGTACATTTTGCATATTTCTGTAGTATGCAGATATTCTAAACTTAATATTAAAGTACACAAACATGAGAGGTTTTCTTTTTCTTTGTTTTAAATTTTAAGTACACATAAACCAGCACAACTCTCATCCTTTTTTTATGAGGCTGGAGGAAAAACATGTATGTGAAATTAAAGAATGAAAAATATTACCTGCTTAGGCCATTCCTCTAAACAGGTCCCTTTTTTTTTTCCTTATTTTTTTTAATCTTGAAATATGAGAATTTTCTCTCATGCTGCCACCTTGTGGTTTAATATGTGTGACCAAAGTTGAAACTATCGTAACAACTTTAACATTTAATTTTCTTTCTTTTACAAGGAGAGTGATGTAGGAATTACACGACAAAGTCTTCAACATAGAGATTATTATACACGGCATCTGAGCGCTTATTATACACGGCATCTGTGCTTATGCACCACATTCCAGGTACTTATACAGAAATACACACACCTTGTATATCTTGATGCACAGAGATTTTTATCATGCAGGGTAAAAGAGAAATAAACTATCTAATTATGTATTTTACTCTTACATGTAAAAATATAGACAAATAACAAGACTGCCCTTTTTGTTTTCTACAACATCATCATTGGTTAAGTACGAAAGAGAAAATAGAAAGTATAGGACAAATAATCTTAGAAATTAGAAACATTCAGCACTTCTAGCATTTTAGAATAATAGAAATGATAATAACCAGAAAAAAAACAAGGCAACATATTAAGTTCATATATTAACCATGTCCAATATATAAAGCTTTCCTGGGAAATGATTCTCCTCTTCTCTCCTGTACTAGAATCTCCATTTTCAAGCTGGCTCATCAGTTGGTCTGTTTTCCCTCGACACAGGCATGGCTATATGACTTAGATCTGGTTAAAATACGTTGCAGCAGCAAGACATACAGTTCCCTGATCATCTTCTGGATGATGTAAATAATGAAAACTCCCAAAGGTAGTAGAATAAAATGATAGCACCAACTTGGGCATGCCACACCGAGAGTAACCAATCGGTCCTCACACCAAATGCAGACTTTTCTCTATAAGAAGTTTCTACCTCGCCTTTGCCGTTTTAAGACTCCAGCTCAAGTTGTATCTGAACTAATAAGATTTGACATTTTTAAATGAATAGTTGGTTTTAGATGCTGTAGAAAATTGAAGACAGAAAGCATACAGCAGCGTGCTAGCCTTTAGGACAAACACCAGAGATGGGCGATTTCTGCATAAAATTTGTTCTTCCAGCTGTAGAGACTGGTAGCCCAGGAACTTCACGCCAACAGGCTTGGTTTCTCCCAAGTTCCTGCTCCCTGACTTGTAGATGATTATCTTCTCACTCCATTCTCAGAAGGGCTTTGGTCTGTACACCCGTATCCAAGCCTCCCATTCAGATGACAACAACAGCCATACTGCTTTAGAGCCCATTCTAACCCAATTACTTCTCTAAAGACCCCACCCCAGGATATCACCTGGGGTTAGGATTTCAACATATTTATTTTGGAAGAACACTTTACACTTTTATAGCTCATAATATTATGCAAGTGTCTATCCATTAAATTAACCACATATTTGATACCTTAGATACCTATAGCCCAAAACACCCTATAAACATATTTGGCAACTTTCCCTTAAAGAAAAATGTCAAAAAATCTGTGGTAGTGTCTCCTAGTTAATAACTTACGTTCCAACTGATTTATGTCATACTTTTTAATGGAAGAGTTTGTCTTCTTCCTCCACTTACCTCTGTTCCTTTTGCCTTAAACTTTGAGCTTCTCAGGGTTTTTTTTTCTATTGTTTGTTTGTTTGTTTATTTTGTGGTGACACTGGATCTCTAGCACAACTCTTTCAGCCACATGGCTTCTGATACTTTCTGTTCTTATTTTCCCACACTTCTGGTTCATGTTATTTTGATTTCCCAGCAATGACCAAATACCTAAGTGGGAAAAATCATCTGTGAAACAAAAACATCTTGACTTCCAGTTTCAAACATTTTAGTTCATGGCAAAGCAGAATATCACGGCAGGGTTGGGTGTGTGATTAGAAGAACTCACTTAGTGGCAGCTAACAAGCAAGGAAACAGAGAGGAAGGGGCTAAAGTCCCAAAGCCCTTGCCCTCAGTGCCAATCATCCTTCTACTAGATGTCATCTGCTAACAGTTTTAACACCTGCTAATAACACCACAATAGCGACAAAGCCTTCGGCAATACTAGCCACAAAGGGCATTTATAACAAGGTTCTTAAGTTGCCCAGTTGATGTCTCTACATTCTGTAACTAGCACAAGCAATTGCCCAAATAGTGTGTGCCCCCCTGTCCTGGCCTTCTTACCTGAGGCTTTCTCATCTTCATTTCTGTCACTGCTAGACACAAGATCTTTGAAGTAAAGTTCCAGGGTTGTCCCTCAATACCTGGCCAAACATCACCTCCCTCTCTAAATCCCTTCCACTAACTCTTCATGAAACTGAGTTGCTGCTGCTTCCCAAACACACCTGGATTCCAGTACCTCTTGCCATCTCCCAGGTGATCACTGTAGTTGCAGGATGACAGTCTGTGACTCCAAGTGAACTTTGTGCTTGTTCATTCTCACACCTCCTACAGCCCCGTGTTACCTCAGTAGCAAAGTCACTTTTTAAAAATGCATACTGGATGGTACTGGCCCCTAGCTTAAAGTCAGAAGCGATTTTGCTTTGGAAATGGTGTAGTCACTCAATCTCTAACCACCGTATGAAGGAGGGGCCCCACAAACTCAGCCGCCATCAGTCTCTCTGTCTAATTCACTGGCTCCATGGTGGCTTTTATCCTCTGTTTAACATAGTTTGTATTCATGAACAGCTTGAGTTCTTTTATTTTCTGTTTGCTGTGCTCAGAATATGTTTCTTCCAGGTTATCTAGGTATCACTGCCAATGTCACCTGTCAGGGAGACTTCCCCTGGCTACTTAGCATTGACATGAATACAAGTCCCCTTTGTCATGTTACTTAATTTTATACTTTTCAGGGTATTTAACACATCCTGAATTTGCTTTGTAAATTATTTTTTTTAAACTTGGAATTATTCAATTTGTCTTCTATGCTAACAGGAGCTTCCTGAAACCAAAGATGTCACTCACTTTAATCATAGCTTTATCCCTAGTGTGTAGGATCTGGCAGCGAATATCTTCAAAAAGGTGAATGGATAAATGGTTTAAGCTGCCTTGTGAGGCATTTTTTACTATAATGATGGGAGTCTCAGTCTTTTAGACCGCTGTAGCAAAATACTTTCTCATAGTTTCAATGGTTCAGAAATCGAAAATCAAAGCGTAATCAGGTTCAGAAGAACTTTTCTGGTACCTCCATCGATGCATCTAAGTCCTAACATGGTAGAAGGGGCAAGTTATCTCTCTGGGGTCTCTTTACTTACAGGAATCAATTAAGACAAATAATGAGGTTTTTATGACCTAATTGCCTTCCAAGGTCCTTCCTTCTAACACCATCCTCTTGATGACTTGGTTTCAAAATCAGAGTTTGGGAGGTGCAAACATTCAGATCCCAGTAGTGGGACAGAAGAGAGTGGACAGACCTTGTAGTAGGTGGTTTAATGGTGATAGTCAGGGCACAACTCACATGGTTTGTGGAGTAGTCTTCTTTTAGCGATATTTATGACTGAATTGTTCTTACTAAGGATGTTCTTTCTTACTCATCTGAATTCAATATGTCTGGAATCATCTCTGGAACTGAACACTCCTTCATTGTCTGGAAAACATCTGGACATCTGCCATAAACATCTCAGCCAATACATCTCAAAAACAAAGAAGTATTTTATTTCTTCCTGCTTCTTAATCTCAACTCAAAATAACTCAAAACAGTATTAAAATTTTTTTCTTCTAAGTCCATTACAATTTTGAGCAAGTCATTCTACCTTTCTGGAATACTTTATCAATGACACAGGAGGGTGATCCTAAATGATCATCATATTTGTCAGAGTACCTGTATAGGACACAATTACTAAGTTATTAAGATGTTTTCCCCCTAAGCCACTGTCTGCACAAGAATAGCCAGTGAGCAATTTGCCCTATCAGACTAAAAGTGGACACACTGGACCATGACTGCAGTGTGCAGGGAGAACTGGGACACACTGGACCATGACTGCGGTGTGCAGGGAGAACTGGTCCTTCCGGGAACAGTCCTTGTAACTCACAATGATTCTTGGACATATCTCTGGGAATTACACTATCTCCTCTGGATAACATATCAAATAATTTGTAATTATTGGCCAAGCATTAACTACTTCACACTTCTAAATTTATGACTAAAAATATTAAGATCTTCCTCTTTAAAGAGAAGCTACTGAATTTGTACTTTGAAATATATATGAATCACTTTTTCTATGTACACAAGAGATGAAAAAGAGAGGGGGAGGCAGAGAGGTGCATGTGCATGTGTGAAAGAGAGAAAGAAACAGAGAGAGAGAGAGAGAGAGAGAGAGAAATTTTGATACATTTTATTTTCTCCTTGTTGTCTCACATTGTTTCTTATTTAAGGAAAATTACATAAATGTCTGAGAATAAGGATGGCTTCTGGGTTACTGTATCAGACATACCCTTACAGGAAAAACATGAAGATCAATTTGGCTTCTCCTTCTTAAGAAATATATTGTCCATGCAGCTCCAACTAAAGTCTTTAAAAAGCCTCAAGCAGTTGTAACAAAACGCCGAGTACCCACAAGTATTCTTCTACTTTAAGTATATACATTGTTAAATCAAGGTTATTATTCATATTCATAATATAGTGACTATGCATAGTTTATAGAATTAAATTCATGTTACACAAAATGATAATAATCACGAATGTTTTCTCAGTAGAAGAAAAAAATGTGATGGGGTGCAGGCAGCATTAGAAAGGGGAACCAAGAGTAGCTGCTCACAGACAACAAACAACTCGGTCAGATGATTAGTCAATATGGCTGCCCATGTGACAAAGAAGACTGTCCTTTGGAATATGTGACCCAAGATTATATTTTTCACAACATAGAGGGAAACGTCAGGTATTCTCAGAGAAAAACAGAAGTGATAGATGACAGATGACAGACATGGTTGCAGTAGGAACACCTGGTGAAACAGGATAAAGGATGCCATTCCACTAACAAGAAAAGCAGCACACAAAACAAGCACCAAGTTTGAATGTATGCCTTGTTTAGAGCCATAAATTGAAAGGGAAAAGCATACTGGATCTGTTTGTGATGGGAAAAAGCTTCTAGCACCAAAAGAAGCCTTTATAAGCAGTCTTAATGTTAGGGAACAAAAATGAGAACATAAGCATATGTATGAGGAGAAAGGTGGAAGGCACTAATATACCTTCTGAGATTAACAAAGAATGAAATCAGGAGACACCAAAGAGGAAGAAATCCACTGTGCTGTGTTCTTTACATAACTCAAAAGACATTGCATCTGAGCTCCTCCAATTGTAAACAGCAAAGACTCTGATGATAAGGGAACTAAAGAAGGGTAGACCTGCCTAGATCTCCTTAGAGGAGAGGAATCCATCGCACAGGAGAGCAGCAGATTTTCCAGGAGAATTGGGATTGAGAGTAGAAATGATGTGCAATCTGTGACCAGTGCATCACATTAGTTCATCTGAATAGGAAAAGTAATACTCAAATGGTATCACTTAAAGGATCAAAACCTTTCAAGAAAAGAACCTTACAGGCATGGAAAGTGTAAACTTTTATTGGCTTTGTCTTCATTTATCAGAGATTGGCTCTCTTCGCTCTTTTTTTTCTCTCTTAGTTTTCAAATGCTATGACAGACAAATTCAATACCAGACAAATGCTTTTGAATATTTAAAACTGTTTTGGTGTTTATCCATCATTGGCCGTAGACCGCTCTTTGTCCGTTCTATCTTTGAGGAATGGGAAGGGAAGGTAGGGTAACTGGGGACCTCACTGAGCAGCTCACAGTTGCAGAAGGCAAAAATTGATGATTGAGCTTGTCCTCTGAGATTCCAGTCCCTGAACTTGGAAGAAATGACGCCAGGATCCTAATTTATTCCAGCTGACCTTTGTACAACTGTTACTAAGTGATGCTGAAGTTCACTGGAAAAGCCAAAAAGTACTAGCTTAGCAAAGCTGCATTTGTATATGATAAACATATAAGAATAACTGGAAATAAGTGAAAGTTCCATCTTGTACAAATGAGGTTGATGTTAATCAGGTTATCACATCAGTAGCCTATCACTGTAGTTTGGCTTCAAAATAAAAGTAAATATGTAAGCCTTTGCAAATTAAAGGTCCTCAAACAGACTTTAACTTTCGTGCATTATTGATAATCTGCATAATATGTTTCAGTTCAAAATACGCAATCTTAAACTCTATTAGGACATAACAAAAATCAAAGTAGAAAATCACCATACTAATTTGACTCTCATTGTGTTGGAGGAGGATACTTGTTCATTTCCTCAGCTGTCCAGACTCCCAAAATAATCACACAGAAACCATATTATTTAAATCACTACTTGGCCTATTGGCTCTAACTTCTTATCACCTAACCTTACATATTAATTTAACCCATTTCTATTAATCTGTGCATCACCATGAGGTCGTGCCCTACTAGCAAAGTTTCAGCATGTCTGTCTCCAGCTGCGGCTCCATGACATCTCCCTCACTCTGCCTCTTTTCTCCAAGCATTCTGTTTAGTTTTCCCCACCTAGCTCTGTTCTCCTATAGCTCTGCCATAGGTCCAAAGCAGTTCCTTTATTCATTAATGGTAATCACAGCACACAGAGGGAACTCCCACATCACCATTGTGAACATTAACCCACAGACAATCCTTAACAGCAGAAGTCTATGTGGTGTGACATGCTACCTGGAGACAGGATATTCATACACAATAGCTCCCAATAACACTGGGTGATCTGTTAGAATGCAGTCTGTGGCTGTACTGCAAAGATTATAAAAACTATAAAACTTTTATGGAAAATTCAATAAACATATATATCACACTGTTTATATTTTTCAAGAAAATTTTCTTACTAAGAATATATTCTGTAAAAATAAAACTTCAACAAAATAAAAGTGTCACGATTACTGCATTTAAGTATAATAGTAACAAAAAATCAACTTTGAGGGTTAATTAGTAATATTGAAATAAATTACTTCAAATTATAATTGACAAAATATTGAAAATATTAACCAAGAAGCTTATAAAATATTTAAAAATAGCAGAGTGCTTCCACTATATTATTATGCTAAAATATGTTATTTAGCTAATTCATCATAATTCGAAACTCATTTAGAGCTAGCTACAGAAACGTAATGTGGGAAAAGACACGGAAATTTGCTGGAATTAGGGAAAACTTTAACTTTTGTACTTTTTTTCTAAGTAAAACATGTATTGCTAATATAAATAAAGATACTAACAATATGATTTTTCTACTTGAGCATGTTATTTGTGAAGTATAAACTCTTTTTTTTCTGTTTCTGCAATAAGATATTTTTACAAAATCATCAGTTGAAGGAAAGGGTTTGTTTTAACTCATAGCGTGAGATTATATTTCATCCAGGTAAACCAGTCACAGCATCAGGACCTTGCCACAGCTGGTCACCTTGCATCTATAATGAAAAATGTAGTGATCAGTGCTTGTGCTTGACTTACTATCTCCTTTGTATACTGCTCAGGAATCCAAACCAGGGAATGGTATCGCCCACAGTAGATGAGTGTTCTCCACTCAGCTAACATAATCAAGATGATCCTTAGCAGTTATTCCTGTATATGCATCTCTCAGGTAAATCTTGATCTCATCAAATTAACAATTAAAATCAACTCTCACAGGTTCCATAGTCAGTGGTTCTCAACCTCCTAATGCTGCTAACCTTTAATATAATTCCTTGTGTTGTGATGAGCCCCCAACAATAAAATTATTTTTGTTGCTACTTCATAACTGTTATTTTGCTACTTTTCTGAATTATAATGTCAATATCTGATATGCAGAATATCTGATATGTGACCACTATGAAAGGGTCATTTACTCCCAAAGGGGTCATAACCCAAAGGTTGAGAATCCATGACATAAATGATAAGCTTTATTTACATGATTTGGAAGTTATACAGGTTCCTGATTGCCTTTGATGAATATAATTATTCTCATCAAAACAACATCAAAGGCAAACCCTAAACTTTTGAGAAGACCCTATTACAAGGACAGTTGGAATAGAGAAAAAACCTGTGTTATTGTTGAAAGTATTGTCATGACAAATTTAATATAAGATGTCTTCAGTAATATCTGAGTCTTGGTGTGACTCATTTTAAACTTCAAAATGAAAAATAAGGAAGGAAGGGGAAAAAGAAATGGAAAAAAAGAAGGTAAGGGAAAAGGAGAGAAGTGAAGGAAAGGAAACATAAAGGAGAAACATAAAGGAAACAGGGAGAGAGGATGGAATAGAATGTGGAAAGAGGAAATTACTAGAGAGCCATTCCATCGATTATAATTATCCATTGACTACAATAGATATTTATTCTGCTATCAAGATAAAATTGGAGATGCTCCAGTCTTCTTTTTCACATAATCAATGACATTAGTTATATACCATCTCTACAAATAAGAGGAGGAAAGACAAAATTGTCTTCAATATCTTAGAGAGCTCTTCAAGTTCTTTCTGCTTAGCCATGACCAATATATGCTTTTGGCATGATTATACCAGAAGACCCTTTGGCTATCACACATTTACACAGATATCCAATGAAAAGTATGAAGTGGGGGATAATTGAGCACTGACAATTCCATTGCACCATATGCCAACTACACAAAACTCAGAAAGCTGATGATGAACAGATGGTAAGTCTTGCTGTTTGTAGGGAGAGTAAATATTGCCCTCTTCATAATGAATGGGAAGAACCATGCAATAACCCCTTTGGTACAGAATCAAGGATCCCAAATATCACAGTTTCACAATGATCCATACTTTAACACTGTACTAAAACAAATTTATCCAGAAAGTGTAGACTAGTAGATTATACCGCAATCCAATTCTATGCAAAGCAACTTGAAAGGATCTACAGACTCTTAGTTATACCTATCCAAGAGTATATTTAATGATCTCCAAGATAATAAAATAGGTATGTGTTGACTGAGGTTTTCTACCCTGCCTGGTTTCCACAATTGTTAAGCCCCAAAGAAATCGCACAGAAGTCTACATTAGTTATAAACTGATTGGTCCATTAGCTCAAGCTTCTTATTAACTTTTATAACTTATATTAGCTAGCCACGTAGCTCGGTACCTTATTCAGCGGGGCAGTCACATCTTGCTTCTTCTGTGGCTGGGACCAGGACTACAGAGGAATGGGCTTCCTTCTTCCCAGAATTCTTCTCTTCTCATTGACCCGCTGCTACTTCCTGTCTAATTGTCCTGTCTATACTTCCTGCCTGGCTACTGGCCAACCAACATTTATTTAAAATATAATTGACAGAATATAGATCATTGTCCCACACCATATATGGCTAATGAGTATGATATTTTTTATTATTGTCATTCTGTGAAAATCTTTTTCTTTATTCCTCTTGTTTTTTTATTACTAGAGAATTTCAACTAATTCTACAAGAAAGGGTGATGTTTCTTAGAGGGAAGGGGGCCAGAAGTTAAATATCTGCTTTCCTTTGTGCTTTGTATTAACTCCAACTTGAATCCTAAAACATCCACAGGAAGGGAGAGATGCTTAGACAAATGGCTCAGTGGATAGAGCACATGCTGTTCTTGTAAAGGACATGAGTCTGATTCCATTGTCCATATTGGACAGCTCAAAATCTCCTGTAACTCCAACACCAGGGGATTCAACATGCTTTTCTGGAGTTCACCAGCACTTGACCTCTTCTGCATATGCCAACACACAGAGACATCCATATAATTAAAAATGAAGTAAGTCTGAAATTATTGACAGAGAAAATTATGTCCATAACCTTGCTAGTATCATCAGAGCCAGTAGTCAAAGTCAGACAAGAAAGATTTTAAAATAAATGTATAGGGAAGAAAGGCATTTGGATTCCTGATTATTTTGTTAGTTGAAATAGATGGGAGGAAAGATATAGATAAAGGCTAAACAAGATGCTACAGTCTTGGTCAGTATTTCATAAGTAGTATAGAAACTGGGAAAAACTGGAAATACAGAACATTCTTTAAAAATTTCAGTGCCTGTGGGAGGCAGGAACAGTGTGGGAGAGCTTATTATAGCAAGAATACCAGTCACCAAACGTTAGAAAGTAACTAGCAGGAATATGGGACTCACCAAAAAAAAAAAAAAAAAAAAAAAACTGGGATGAAATAAAAGTTCTATTCATGAATGCGGGGACCACTTGGGAGTAAATGCTGCAAAGAACTTAAACCATCTCAGAATGAGTGAAATGTAAGCATGGACATTGAGGAAGATGCTACTGGTGATCACTGTGAGCCAGGAAGAAGGTTGGAAGGATATTTTAGAAATACTTTAATTTGGTGTTGGATCATTATAGGGGTTTTCATTTGCCATATGGCTTCCAAGAAAGGATGACAGCAGCTACCCGAGCACTGTAAAGGTACAGAACTTCAAAATGGCTCTAGCCTAGTAGGGAGGAGACCATGTCAGGCTTCTGGACAACAGCATTTGTCTTCCCTCTGGAAAGACATGGACTTGCCTTAAGCCCCCCCCCATAATAGATTCTAAGTAACTACATATGAAAATGTGCCTGCTACTGTGTCTGTCTGTGTACTGCAGACTCGAAAAGGCTTGTCCATAGAAGACACCACCTGAAATGGATCATAAGGATTACAAAAAGTAAACAGATGTAAAAGACACTGAAAGATGCTCTGGGCAAGAAGGAGAACAAATGAGAAAAGCAGCAGAAAAAAACACAGACTGATGCTGCTGCCTCCTAAGCAGGGAGAAGGCAGGGGCAAATCTGGACCCTTAAGCAGGTGGCCCACGAGTTAGAAGCCTTAGATGCTAAATTTCCTTGGACTTTGTTTTTTGGCACAAAAATGGCTTACTATCGCTAATTGTACCTGGTCCCAGGAAGAGTAAATAATGCTCCAAACTTTGAAAATAAAATGCTTTCTGAAAACAAGACCAGCTCAGAAACTAATACAACTAGACTACTTGAAAAGGAAAAAGAGAAATATACCACCCTTTGATGCTGGAATGCAGGGCCTTAGAGATAAACAATTCAGGCCCCTTGCTGTAAGGGAGGGGAAGGGAGCCTTTTGTCCTGTGACGGGATGTGAGTCAGGATGTTTACAGTCCACCATCAGGTCTCCAGCTAGGAAGGCAGGAAGAGATAAGAAAAACAGGTAGCACAACCCCCTCCTTGGTATCCAGGTGGGTCTGGACAACCCCCTCCTTGGTATTTAGATGAAAGGTCAAGAATGTGCCACTCAGCTTAGCCTTATTTAAACTGACCAATGAAATGAGTCCCCATAACCACGCTTTTTTGCTTCTGTACCCGCGCTTTTGCTCTCCTATAAGAACCCCTCACCCCCAACCTGGGGGCGCGCAAATCTTCCGAGAGACCTTGCCGCCCCAGGTACCTGTGTATTCAAATAAACCTCTTGCAGTTTGCATCCGTAAGTGTGGCTTCGTCGGGTTTGTGGGTTTGGGGCCTCTCTCGCTAGGAAGACATCCTTCGGGGGTCTTTCATTTTGGTGCATTGGCCGGGAATTCTGAGGCCCCCACCCAGGAACCATCGACCACCTTCGGGAGGTAAGCTGGCCAGCATTCTGTATGTCCTATGAATGTCTCACGTCTTTTGTGTTTGAATGTTGCGCTGCGAATTTGAACTCTGTTTGATTCAGCTGGGTCGATCTGTATCTGTATCTGGCGGGTCTCGGAAGGGACCGACGGGTCCGAACTTTCCCCCCCGCAACCCTGGAAGACGTTCCGAGGGTGTCTGGTCTGTCTGGAGCCCGATTTTTCGGGGCTCATCTGTCAGAACCCGCGACCAGAGCCGGACTTTTTGGGTCGCCCCCCCTGGTCCGAGGGTCACGTGGTTCTTCTGGGAGGTCAATCGTCCGGACCTTTTCTGAAGCCTCCGTCTGAATTTTTGCTTTCGGGGTTTCGCCGAAGCCGCGCAGCGCGTCTGATTGTCAGTCTGTTTGTCTTATTGTTCATTTTTGTGGTCTGTCTGTTCATTTATTGGAATACTAACATGGGACAGTCGCTAACCACTCCCTTAAGCCTTACTCTAGACCACTGGTCGGACGTCTCTAACCGAGCGAGCAATCGGTCGTTTGAGGTCAAGAAGAAAAAATGGCGGACTGTCTGTTCCTCGGAATGGCCCGCATTCAACCTGGGCTGGCCGCGGGATGGCACCTTTGACAAAAACATTATCTTGCAGGTTAAAGAACGGGTCTTCGATAAAGGACCCCATGGACGTCCTGACCAGGTCGCTTATATCGACACCTGGGAAAGTTTGGCTTATGATCCACACCCCTGGGTGGCTCCTTTTATTTCTCCAGACAAACCCCAACCTTCCCTAAGCCTCATTCCCTCGGCCCCGAATCCTCCTTTGCCCTCCCCTCCTTTGCCTTCCCTACCTAAACCCCTTACTCCTACGGCCTCCTCTCTTTATCCTACACTGACGAAGAAGGGGGCCCTCAAGCCGTCTGTCCTCCCCCCTGACCCAAATGCCCCTCTCGTAGACCTCCTATCCGACGAAGATCCTCCTCCCTATAATCCCCAGGAGGAGCCCGGAGATCGTGAAGCCGACCCTATGGCGCCCTCGTCACAGAACTCCCTGCCTGTTGCCTCTCCCGTCGCAAGCAGGCTCCGGGGAAAGCGTGAACCATCTCCCCCAGACTCAACTTCCCGAGCATTTCCCTTGCGACAGGGAAATGACGGCCAACTTCAATACTGGCCCTTT
Organism: Myodes glareolus; assembly: GCF_982192425.1. Lineage (NCBI taxonomy): Eukaryota > Metazoa > Chordata > Mammalia > Rodentia > Cricetidae > Myodes > Myodes glareolus. The sequence continues at coordinate 40,130,635 of NC_142029.1, read as the reverse complement.
TCTGCCTCTGATTTATATAATTGGAAACAACACAATCCCCCTTTTTCTAAAGACCCCATAGTATTAACTAACCTAATAGAATCTATTCTGACCACCCACCAGCCAACCTGGGACGACTGTCAACAGCTTTTACAGGCTCTCCTCACTTCTGAGGAGAAACAAAGAGTCCTCGTAGAGGCACGGAAGCAGGTCCTAGGAGATGATGGAAGGCCAACCCAGCTGCCCAATGAAATCGATGCCGCCTTCCCTCTCACCAGGCCTGACTGGGATCACACTACGGTTGCAGGTAGGACGCACCTACGCCTTTACCGCCAGTTGCTCATAGCGGGTCTCCGAGGGGCTGGTCGCCGCCCCACCAATTTGGCACAGGTAAAGCAGACAATCCAAGGGGCAGATGAGTCTCCAGCAGCATTTTTGGAAAGACTTAAGGAAGCATATCGTATGTATACGCCTTATGATCCTGAGGACCCAGGGCAGGCTACTGGTATGTCGATGTCTTTTATTTGCCAGTCTGCACCCGACATTAGGAACAAGTTACAGAGGTTGGAAAATTTGCAGGGATATACACTGCAAGATCTGCTTAAGGAAGCCGAGAAAATCTTTAATAAGAGGGAGACTCAAGAGGAAAGGGAGGACCGTATCCGTAGAGAAAAAGAAGAAAGGGAGGACAGACTAAGAAGGGAGGCAGAGGAGAAGGAGGATGCTAGAGACAGAAAGAGAAATAGAGAACTGAGTCGTCTCTTGGCCGCCGTAGTTCAGGGACAGGACAGCCGAAAGGGAGACAGGATGGGAGAACGGAGAGGCCCTCGCGTGGAACGCGACCAATGCGCCTACTGCAAGGAAAAAGGGCATTGGGTAAAGGATTGCCCTAAGAAGACCCGCAGACCCAGAGGCCCCAAACCACAAGCCTCACTCCTAGCCCTAGATGAAGACTAGGGAAGTCGGAGCCAGGAGCCCCCCCCTGAGCCCAGGATAACACTCGATGTCGGGGGGCAGCCAGTTACCTTCCTAGTGGATACAGGTGCTCAGCATTCAGTTCTTACCCGGTCACCAGGCCCGCTCAGTGAACGAACTGCTTGGGTACAAGGGGCCACAGGCGGAAGAAGATATCGATGGACCACCGAACGGAAGGTACAACTAGCAACTGGTAAAGTAACTCACTCCTTCCTACACGTACCAGACTGCCCCTATCCCTTACTAGGGCGAGACTTACTCACCAAACTGAAAGCCCAAATTCACTTTGAGGGGGCAGGGGCTCGAGTGTCGGGTCCAAATGGAAACCCCCTCCAAGTCTTGACCTTACAATTGGAAGACGAATACCGACTATATGAGCAGGACTCTAAGACACAAGGATCCAGAGACTTGGACATATGGCTTACAGAGTACCCACTGGCATGGGCCGAGACTGGGGGTATGGGGCTAGCCCTACAGCAGCCCCCTTTGATCGTAGACCTGAAGGCCACAGCCACCCCAGTCTCAGTCAAACAATACCCCATGTCGAATGAGGCCTACCAGGGGATAAGACCTCATATAAAGAGACTATTAGAACAAGGTATTCTGATTCCCTGTCGGTCACCTTGGAATACCCCCCTCCTCCCAGTAAAGAAACCAGGGACAGAGGATTATCGACCAGTACAGGACCTCAGGGAAGTTAATAAGAGGGTTGAAGACATACACCCGACCGTCCCCAATCCATACAATTTACTAAGCACCCTGCCACCATCTCACACCTGGTATACAGTGCTAGACTTGAAGGATGCCTTCTTCTGTCTCAGATTAAGCCCCAAAAGCCAACCCCTTTTCGCCTTCGAATGGAAGGACCCCGAATTGGGAATTTCAGGCCAACTGACTTGGACCCGACTCCCACAAGGTTTTAAGAATAGTCCCACGCTCTTTGACGAGGCCTTGCACCGGGACCTTGCGGACTTCAGAGTTCAACACCCATCATTGATCCTACTCCAGTACGTGGACGACCTTCTACTGGCAGCCTCCACAGAACGTGACTGTCGACAAGGTACGGGGGCCCTATTGCAAACTCTGGGACGGCTGGGCTATCGAGCATCTGCCAAAAAGGCCCAGATATGCCAGACTGAGGTGACCTATTTGGGATATAAATTAAAAGAAGGGCAGCGTTGGCTTACAGCCTCACGCAAGGAAACTGTATCCCGTATACCTGCACCTCGAGACCATCGCCAGCTGAGGGAATTCCTGGGGACTGCCGGGTTCTGCCGCTTATGGATACCAGGCTTCGCAGAAATGGCAGCTCCTCTCTACCCCCTCACAAAGCAGGGGGTACCATTCGGATGGACAGATAAACAACAAAAGGCTTTTGAGGACATCAAACGCGCCCTCCTGTCCTCTCCAGCACTGAGCCTGCCTGACGTCACTAAACCATTCGAACTGTTCGTTGATGAAAAACAAGGTTATGCCAAGGGGGTTTTGACCCAAAGGCTTGGGCCATGGAAACGCCCTGTCGCGTACTTATCAAAGAAATTAGACCCAGTAGCCTCAGGCTGGCCCCCTTGTCTACGGATGGTGGCAGCCATTGCCGTCCTTATTAAGGATGCTGGCAAACTGACTTTGGGACAGCCCTTGACCATTTTGGCACCCCATGCCGTCGAGGCCTTGATTAGGCAGCCCCCTGACCGGTGGCTCTCCAACGCCCGCATGACCCACTACCAATCCTTGCTGTTGGATACGGACCGAGTCCAGTTCGGACCTGTAGTCGCCCTTAATCCGGCGACCTTGCTACCCACACCGGAAGGACCAGACCAGCATGACTGCCTTCAGATCCTCGCGGAAATGCATGGAACCCGGATGGACTTGACTGATCAGCCCCTCCCAGATGCGGACCACACCTGGTACACCGATGGGAGCAGTTATCTACTGAATGGAGAACGCAGGGCGGGAGCTGCAGTTACCACGGAGACCCAGGTAATCTGGGCCAGTGCCTTACCCAGCGGCACCTCGGCCCAACGAGCTGAACTCATCGCTCTGACTCAAGCCCTTAGGTTGGGAGAAGGTAAGAAGCTGAATGTTTATACTGATAGCCGGTATGCTTTCGCCACTGCACACATACATGGAGAAATATACCGGAGACGAGGGCTCTTAACCTCAAAAGGCAAGGAAATTAAAAATAAAGCAGAGATCCTTGCTCTATTAGAGGCCTTATTCCTCCCCAAGAGACTGAGCATTATGCATTGTCCCGGACACCAAAAAGGAGATCACGCCGAGGCCAGAGGAAATCGGCGGGCGGATGAAGCGGCCCGAGAGGCTGCTTTGGGACCACAAATTCTCCCCCTAATATCCGAGCCCGTCCAATCCACAATAGACTGGGCCTATGATAAAGAGGACATAAACCTACTCCAAAAATTGGGGGCAGAATATAACCCAGCGAATAGACGCTGGATTTATCGGGGAAAAATAGCAGTGCCCATAAAAATAACCCAGGAACTTATAGACTACTTACATAAGTTGACCCATTTGGGTACGAAGAAAATGAAAACCCTCCTAGACAGAATGGAAACTGGACAATACCTCTTGAACAGGGACAGGGCACTCCAACGGGCAACAGACAATTGCAGGGCCTGTGCCCAAATCAATGCAGGTCACTCAAAAGCCCTCCAAGGGGTACGCCTCAGAGGACATCGACCCGGTGTCCACTGGGAAATAGACTTTACTGAAGTTAAACCTGGCTTATATGGGTACAAGTACCTGCTGGTTTTTATAGACACCTTTTCAGGATGGGTAGAGGCCTATCCCACCAAACATGAAACGGCTAAGATGGTTGCCAAAAAGCTATTAGAAGAAATTTTTCCCCGATATGGTATGCCAAAGGTATTGGGATCTGATAACGGGCCAGCCTTCGTCTCCCAGGTAAGTCAGTTGGTGGCCAAGTTACTGGGGATTGATTGGAGATTACATTGTGCTTATAGACCCCAGAGTTCAGGACAAGTAGAACGTATGAATAGAACTATTAAGGAGACTTTGTCTAAATTAACGCTCGCTACTGGCTTAAAGGATTGGGTGTTGCTCCTGCCCCTGGCCCTATATCGGGCCAGGAACACCCCCGGGCCACATGGCCTTACCCCTTTTGAAATATTATATGGGGCACCGCCTCCAGCCATACATTTCTTTGACACGGACATTGCAGACTATGCTAACTCCCCTTCTCTACAAGCCCACTTGCAGGCCCTGCAGCTGGTACAACAAGAGGTCTGGAAACCCCTAGCAGCCGCCTACAAAGACAACCTTAACCAGCCAGTGGCACCTCATCCGTACCAGATCGGGGACACTGTTTGGGTCCGTAGACATCAAACTAAGAACCTGGAACCGCGCTGGAAGGGACCATACACTGTTCTCCTGACCACCCCAACGGCGCTCAAGGTGGACGGAATTGCTGCCTGGATCCACGCCTCACACGTGAAAGCCGCCAGCTCAGAACAACAGACAGCCAGCCAAAAGGAAGGATGGAAGATCCAACGCTCCCAAAACCCCTTAAAGATAAGACTGGTTCGAAAATGATATTATGGGCAGTAGTCTTTCCCATGTTGATCTTGGGATCCATGGGGGCTCCTAATGGAAGCCCCCACGCAGTTTATTCCTTAACTTGGCAGATTATTTCCCAGACTGGGGAGGTAGTCTGGAAGACGACTGGCCAACATGCCCTCAATACCTGGTGGCCTCCCCTCACCCCGGATTTTTGTCAGCTAGCTGCGGGACTAGACTCTTGGGACATAGCCACCACCGACTATAATCAATTAACGAGAAACATGCAGCCAACGGGGGGAGGATCTGTAGGCTGCTCCAACCCCGGGCGAAGATGTCGATTAGCAGAGGCCAGCTTTTATGTCTGCCCCCGGGATGGCCGAGATCGAGCTACGGCTTACAAATGTGGGGGATATAATGAAATGTTCTGTGCGGCTTGGGGATGTGAAACGACTGGGGATGCCTACTGGAAACCCCATTCCAGCTGGGATAAGATCAGGGTGACCCGCGGCTGGAAGAGAGAGATATGGGATGAGGAGTATTTTACAGAGTATTGTCAGCTCTCCAAATGTGGAACTAATGGAAAATGTTTGCCCCTCAATATCACCTTCACTGAACAAGGTAGAAAGGCCACTGAATGGCAACAAGGGTATACTTGGGGGCTCAGATGGTACTTGGACTCGACAGACAGAGGGTTGACTTTCAAAATACAGCTCAAAGCTGAGGCCATAGTTTCCCGGGCGATAGGACCCAACCAGGTCCTGGCAAATCAGAGACCCCCATTTTTACCCAAAGCGCCAGCTACCCCTGGACTGACTAGCCTTACTACCGCTCCCGCCACCACCCTTGCCCCCCTAGCGGCCGCAATAGAGCCGGAGGGAGGAACAGGAGATCGTCTTTTGAACCTCATTAGGGGGGCGTACCAGGCCTTGAATCACTCGGACCCAGATCGGGCCCACGATTGCTGGCTCTGCCTTAACCCAAGTCCCCCATATTATGAGGGGATAGCTCTCAGGGGCAACTATAGCAATGTCACCTCGCCACCCCCCATCTGCCAGAGCATGAACCATCATCTAACCCTCACCCAGGTGACAGGTACTGGAGTTTGCATAGGAGCTGCGTCTGGCCAGCCCTTTTGCATCTCAACCGCGCCCGTTATCAAGGGAAACTATTATCTAGTCCCACCAAATGGGACCCTCTGGGCCTGTAGTACCGGCCTAACCCCCTGTGTTTCGGCAATGGTATTCAACCAAACGCATGAATATTGTGTCTTGGTACAAATTTGGCCGCGCATCACGTACCACTCAGATGAGGCGGTCCTCCAATATTATGAATACCTTCCCCGGAGGGAAAGACGGGAAGCTATTACCCTGACCCTGGCCATACTCCTAGGGGTGGGGGGTGTTGCTGCAGGGGTAGGTACGGGGGCCGCCGCTCTAGTGCGCACGGACCAATATATGCTTTTACATCAAGCTATGAATGAGGACCTGAGGGCTCTTGAGAAGTCGGTTAGAACCCTGACGGAATCAGTAGCTTCCCTGTCAGAGGTGGTACTACAAAATAGAAGAGGACTAGATCTGCTCTTTCTAAAGGAGGGAGGCCTTTGTGCGGCTTTAAAGGAAGAATGTTGTTTTTATACTGATAAAACCGGTGTAGTGACTGAAACTCTAGATAAACTAAAGGAAAGGCTAGATAAACGTAAAAAAGAGTTTGAAGCCCAGCAGACATGGTACGAAGGGCTTTGGAACCGATCTCCATGGCTCACCACCCTAATTTCTTCCTTATTGGGACCCATAATTCTTTTAATGTTAATTCTTACGTTCGGCCCTTACATTTTAAATCGGTTGATTCAATTTGTTAAGGATAGACTTTCGGTTGTTCAAGCCCTGGTCTTAACTAGTCAATACCAAAGAGTAAACCAAAGAGAAACAGAGATCCTATAAACACTTGCATAACAGGTTCTTTTTCAAAAAAAAAAAAAAATGGGGAAATGAAAAGGAAAAAGAGAAATATACCACCCTTTGATGCTGGAATGCAGGGCCTTAGAGATAAACAATTCAGGCCCCTTGCTGTAAGGGAGGGGAAGGGAGCCTTTTGTCCTGTGACGGGATGTGAGTCAGGATGTTTACAGTCCACCATCAGGTCTCCAGCTAGGAAGGCAGGAAGAGATAAGAAAAACAGGTAGCACAACCCCCTCCTTGGTATCCAGGTGGGTCTGGACAACCCCCTCCTTGGTATTTAGATGAAAGGTCAAGAATGTGCCACTCAGCTTAGCCTTATTTAAACTGACCAATGAAATGAGTCCCCATAACCACGCTTTTTTGCTTCTGTACCCGCGCTTTTGCTCTCCTATAAGAACCCCTCACCCCCAACCTGGGGGCGCGCAAATCTTCCGAGAGACCTTGCCGCCCCAGGTACCTGTGTATTCAAATAAACCTCTTGCAGTTTGCATCCGTAAGTGTGGCTTCGTCGGGTTTGTGGGTTTGGGGCCTCTCTCGCTAGGAAGACATCCTTCGGGGGTCTTTCATACTAACATATCAATTAGCAGCGATGCACTCTGTGCTCTTCTGCAGAATAACTTAAATGGTAACACAATCGTTTGTTTGCTGTGTATTTCCTTCTAACACTTGTCAGAAGTCCCAAGCTGTGACATTTCTCAGGGGCTCATTCTGTTTGTCACCTGCAGCATGGACGCAAGCTGCCAGCTGTACCTGCAGCCATGCATTTGGTATCTGAGCAGATTCAAAGTACAAGAATGAAGGGAAAGGGACGAAGCCGGTTGCTTTGTCTTCCTATTCAGAAAGTTGTTCCCAGATGTTTGTGCTCGCATCTTCTCACTGGAATTATGTCCCGTGATTACTCACAGCCTTAAGCAAATGGAAATCGACTTCATTGTTCTCCCTTACACTCTTTATGATAAAGGCAGAAAATTCAACAAGAGAAGTCCTCGGTATACATCAACCAGTGGACTGGGTGTACCTGGAGGAGCACAGGCTCATCTCCCTCACTCTCTGTATGCTTTTCCCACCCCCAACTGTTCTCTCTGAGAATTTGTATTCAGAAACAGTGAGAGCGGCAGATGGTTCTTGTCATGTTAAAGGCCACTTTAACAGCCGGGGAGATACATGTTCTGTGTGACCAGAGAATAGAATGGGGGCGGGGGTGGACTCACAACAAAGGGATCAGGACAATAAAAGAGCCACAGGGCAGCAAACATCACAGGAGTACTTGTGTCTCACAGCTCTGTCAGTCTACTCGGCAGGGAACCACTCCGCAAAATCTTTACATTTCCTTTGCTAGGAAATCTGGAGCCGTGTGCCCCCAGAAGCTAGATAATCTCAATTAAATCATGTTTTATTTCAAAACCACCACCCCCTCACCATAGTGGAATAGGGGTACTTATTTGATCTCTAGTTTTAGCCTATGAAACTTAAGGAAAGAAAATGAACTCAGAGTGTATAGAATAATACACTTTCCTTATTGATAGAAAGAAAGGAGAGAATTGATATTTTCCGAAAATTTCTGCTGTCGTTTTTGAACACAGGGGAGCGGTCATTCACACAAATGGCAAAGTAGGAAGACAAAATACATTTGGATATCTAATGACTTCACTGGGCTATTGAGCAAGCCCTGAAATCACCTTCTCATGAATTTACTATCTGATGTAATTGTTTAAGCTGCGATTAACTGGGGAATTGGTACTTTCAGCCCCAAGCATTTTAACTGGTTCCTCTAACTTAAGTATAGCACCCAGATCAAGAGCTCTGGGAATTCTGGGAATAGGAAGACTGTTCATCAGTTAAGAATGCAACTATTCTCACAAAGGACCTGAGTTCAGTTCCCAACGAATACATCTCACTTGTAACTCCAGCTTCAGAGAGGCTTCTGGCCCCTGAAGTAACCACAGTCATGTGTCATGTGTACACACATACACATATATGTAAAGAGAAAATCTTTAAATAAAATATTAAAAGAATTCCAGGGAATTGGTGGGGAAATTAGGGGCAAATTCAAGTCATAGATTATGGTTCACAACTTAATTCCATTGGTTGAGTTTGGGGAGAAGACATAGACACATTAGAATGGGCAATGTTTTCTATAACAGAATATGTTTGAATATATTTGCTCATGAAGAATTATTATGGAAGTCAAAGTAAAATGTTAGCTCTTGTTCTTTTTCAAGCATGGAATGTGATAGTGGTAGTTTACAGACACAGTTATTCTGCAGACAAGTCATTGTCCTACTGTGTTTGAGGTCTCCACATTGTTTACAAGGTGGTCCAGGAGATGGCTGTGAAGAGAATAGCCACCAATTAGGGCTCAAGCAGTGTCCAGAGGGTTTGCTGAGACACATTTTATTCAAAAAGCAATGGACTTATTAGTGATTGGCATGACAGAACTCTGAGATTAAAAACCCTTCTGTAACAATTCCCATAAGCTTTCTTCTTGCTATTATACAATGTCAATGTTTTAAAGATAAGTAGAAGTTAGACTACCACTAGAACAATGATAAATAGATCATTTATCATGAGGTTATTTTATTGGGTAATGTCCTTTCCAGAGACACAATGGAGAATATGCAATGTCGCCAATGATAAATTTTGCGGTAATATTCTTTTTTATACATAGGTAGGGTCATTTCAGGGTTGAGATGGGCCCAACTCTTCTCCTTCCTGTATTCAATATATTTACCAATGAAAATATGTTTTAAAAACTGTAGGCAATTTGAAGAAAGCCACAGAAAGGAAGTGAAGTAGCCTACGGAAAACAGAAGAGCTGTTCCAGTTGTCTTCTGGTGACTATGGATACAAGACCTGTGGATGCTGGATGCATGTGTTGGAATCATGTATGAGTTTATTATACCTTCTATGGTTTTCAGAGGACTTTCACATACACAATCTCACTCAAAATTGCAATCAGTCATGAGAAGGAGACACTCCCACACTTCTGATTCCCTGTATAAACCTCTCACAGCATTCTTCACCCTCCTCTTGGGCCTCTGTGACTCCCAGGTACTAAGAATAGCACATGAAATCTATTCCCTCTGTCATCCAGATGATTTTGACTAATGGAAGAGTGATGAGAAAATCTGAAGATAGAGGGAGATAGGATGTTCTGGACTCCCTTGCTATAAGTCTCCCTGATTTTACAGTAGTTGTACCCTTTCATGATCTCTCTATTCCATAATTGCCATTCACACGGGTTACAGGAACATGTTTCTGTCTCACACTTAAAGCTAATCTGAAAACAGCTTTCATTGTATTCAGATCCTAGAACTGTGGTATGACATTGACTCATTTCATTAGGAGCATATGAGTAACAGAGTTACTAAACTTTCTTGGTTGTCATACTATGACTTCCTCTTACTCACACCATCTTTCCATGTGTCTCTGCATTTTGAATGTTGGCTTTTTGTTTCAGCTTCTGCCAATCACCATAGAAAGTTATGTCATAAATATTCAAGGCCTGGGAGGGTACCCAGTGAGTCATTACTCTTAAAAGGCTTTGATCAATGATCACATTAGAGAGGTATCTCAAATGTAGGCTTGAGGAAGCCTTTTTCCATTGAGCAATAAAAAAATTGTAAGTTACTGAATGACCTCAACAGGGTTAAATAGATTTGGGAAGACTTAATAAGTAAGCAGCTAACACACTGTGACTTTCCTTCTTATAGTGTCTTTAAGAAAACTGTGATTGGTAAAAGAAAGACAACAGTGTCCATTCATTTCTTCATTTGGATCAGTATATGCAAAAGGATCAATATATACATAAAATAGTCAGGTGCATGCAGTTGGCTCAGGTTATGGAAATAACTAAGGGAAAATGCTCTCTAAAGGGAAGTACATCCTCTGTGACTTCCTCTGCAACCCTATGGTCTGTTTAGAATGTCTAAATCCATTTATAAATGACCATTATTTTTGGTTTGCTTTGTTATTTTTTGTTTGCTTGATTCAAGTAGCAGTAAAGGTTTTGACATTGATCACAAATCAATTTTTTTTTTGACAATGGTGTGACTGTTTGGGGCTGCTTCCATTTAGACTGTGGGTTTCTAAGGAAAAGTTGACAAAGGAGAATTCCTTATTAATGGGAATCTTCATGGTTATTGAATTGCTCATGATCTTAGCACAAACTTACTCTGCTATGGTTGTAGACTTGTATGAGTTCAGAATATTTCCCAATGGCCGTATGTTCCTCTTGTGAAATAGCCATGCATGTTCTCTTGTATAACATTTCTCAAAACCAACCTGTCACCCATGCCAGGATGCACATGAACCTTTTTTAAGTAGACTTCATCCATTTAGGACTCTAGAGTAGTTTTACGTCAGGTTCAAAGATGTTTTCTTGTATTACATCTATTTCTCTCAGCCTTTCCTCTCTTTCTCCCGTTTCTCCCTCCTTCCCTCTTTCATTCCCCTCTTGCTCTACTACATTTTCCATTCCCTTTTTCTGTTTCATTATCACTCATTTTATTGAATTCTGTGCATGGACTTTCAATTGTAAAAACAAGTTCTAAAACTTCAAGAAAATATTGTATAAAAGAAAAAGTAAATATCCCTTTTCATCTTCTATCTCATCTTCTCCCCACTTCACTATGACTGCTACAAGCGATTCAATTTATTTTCTTCTCAGACGTTTCTTATGCATTTTCTGATTTACCTTTTCACCTTAAGTCTTTAGAGTTTTTAGGAGATTTTTTTCTCTATAATACAACTTTTTATTTAAAAAAAGCAGAAAGAGAAACTAAAATTCAGGGAGATAAAGTGACTTACTCAATTGCACAGCTGTTAGCCACATATTTAATGTCAACTTTTTTTTTACATCAGTGAATATATGTTTGGTTGTGTTTCTACAACACAACTTACTGTATGAGTTCTCAGGAGCCTGTTCTTACTCATCCTTTAAGTTCATCATACACACCCTGCCACTTTCTTGCAGAACTCAGAAGCATCCTCTGTCAATCTCACAGCAGAGGGAAGGGAGCTTCTTGACACTTATCTGAACCAGAAAACCTCTTACACTAACATGCCATTTATCGCAGAAAGTTGCAAGAATAAGAGCAACAGCAAGGATATAGGACAAGGTGATTATCAACAAGAGTAAGAGCCACAGTATGCACTACATTGCAGTGTGGGACTTATATGTCTTGTCTTTTGTTTTCCATTCATTATATGTGATTGAGAATGATTTTTCATATTCCATTTTACCTCTCTGCAATCTCTGAAGTAATTTTTAGTATTTATCATAAGGTGTTAAAAGTATATTTGAAATCTGATTACCTGATTGCAACATCTCAATATAGACTTACATAATATTTTTCAAATATTTTACTTATTACTTACAAATCAAGTTTACTTTCTTCTCTGTTTGCAGACTGTGCCTTCTGAGGTTTAATGATGATTAATAGTTTAGTCTTTAACTGTATTTTGTTACATTTATTTTCTGTATGGGGCGAAGGCATGTGTGATCTATATATGTAGGTAAGGGAACCATTTGCAAAAATCAGTTATCTCTTTCCATCAAATAAGTCTTGGGGATGCAATTCATGTCAATAGTCTTGAGGGCAAGTGCTCTTATCCTCTGAGGCATCCAGCTGTCCGGAAATATATTCATCTTAAAAAAAACAGTCTACTGACCTTCCCTTGAGCAAGAGCTAGTTGTCTAGACTCCTAGGGTGTGTCATTAAATACTTTTTGGTGAAAAGATAATAGTAGTAAATTTGAAGTTTTCTTAAACTTCCTTTAGTTCCTCTTTACAGTTATATTGTTCTAGTTTAACATTTACTTTCATATCATACATTGAAAATGCTAATCCAAAGTCTACTGGATCCATTATTAAGGTTGAGAAACAGTTTAGGTATCTAAATACTGCTTGTTTCCTATATTTAACCTGATATTCATCTCTGAATGTTTCAAATATTTTGGTTTTATCTTTGATGATCTCAGAGTTTAAAATGAGGTCTCAGATTTGATTTCAAATTCCCAAAGGGATAAGTGTCTAGTTAGATTGTCTCAATGGAGGTTGTATACTTCTCTGTGTACGCATTACCTTCACAAAGAGTGTTTATTATTCCTTATGAACTCTTTCATAAAGGGTACCACCAGTCCTGAGGATTTATGTAGAGGGCCTAAATTTGAGGAATAAGCTGGATCTAAACTGTGTCTTTTGGCTCTACCAATTCTAGGGGACACACACACAAAGGAAGTGAAACCAGTTATGAATAAGAGGATTTTCTTTGGGTGGGCTTAAATACATGGGTTTTTGCTCTATTCTTGCCTTTTAAGAATTTTTCGGTTCATTTCCTGGATCACAAATACATTTTCAGAGCATTTTCAAGGGGATATGGGCAAGGAAGTCAATAGCTGCAGTGCAGAAAACAGAAGTTAGTCCCTGGTGACTTGCTAAATAAAACCATCACAAACCAGACCTCTGCGTTTAGCTGAATTCAAATCCTATGATGAAATAGATGGCACGCAGCTTGTTAAAGCACTTGAGCATGGTAAGAAAATCCACGCAGCACATTTTTCTGCTTTCAAATTGCAGCCTTTATTTGGTGAAGATATGAATTAACTCTAAGCTCCATGTTTTCAAGTAATGCCATGGCAAAAACACTGTGTGCTTTGGGCCATTCTGACAAAGAAGCTAAGCATTCTCTATGACTTCTTAGTATCTGAATTATGTATTGAAAGGAACCAAATAGGTTCAAATATAATTCCAGAAAAAAAACACTTCTTTATTTAAAATGTTATAATTCTAAAACTAGGAAGGCAAAAAATTTCATACATAATGTGTGTCCTCAATTTATGAACACACTATCCATCGTAGAGCCAGTGAATCAAGGAACTGAATAAATTTAAATAACAAAAGGTATTTGTAATAAATAACACCTAATATCAGAAAGAGACTTGTCTGGCATAGATGATGTTGAGCGCAGATTTCACAGACATTAAGAAGATAAAGTGAAAGATGCCCCCGTATTCTAACACAGACAAGAGGAGAAAAGCATTAACATGTAATTGCCAAAGACTATTCTTTGTTCTTTTAAAAATAGTTCCATGTCTTTCTTTTCTTTTCTTTTTTTTATTTGCGGTGTTTCCTAGGTGATTGACTTCATCAAGATGAAGCTGAATATCTCCTTTCCAGACACTGTCAGAAACTTATTGAAGTGAACAGTACATGCTAACTTTATACCTTCTATGAGAAACACGTTGCTGCAGAAGGTGCTGCTGGTGCTCTGGGTTAAACGTAGAAGGGATGTGTGGACTGAAACTGTGGTGGGAGCAACAAACAAGGCTTCCTCATGAAACACGTTATCATGACCCACAGCGGAGTGTGTCAGCTGTTGAGTAAGGTTTGTTCTTGTTACAGACCTATGAGAGCTGGAGAGAAATTACAAGTCTGTTTGGGGACGCATTGTGGATGAACATTTCTGGCCTGAAAGATACTGTGCACTGTGACTTTTGGGGCCCAAAAGAGCTCTCATAATCCTCAAACTTTTAAGTCTCAATAAAGAAGATGCTGTCAGAAATCCCTTAAACAAAGAAGGTAAGAAACCCGGGACCAGAGCCACATGATTCTGCATCATCTTATTTCACTATCCTGCAACATGAATGCCCACGTTTCTCTTTATAAACAATCACCAAGAAAAATAAGGAAGAAGCTGCAGAATATAGTAAACTTTTGACAAAAGAAGGAAGGAAGCCAATGGAAAATGTGAGGAATCAACGGCCAAAAAATACAGACTGACATTGCTGAGAGCTTTTGTTTCTGAATCCAATAAAAAAAAATCTTTCAGAATAACAAATAATAAGAATCTGAAAAACAATTGTGCTGTGATTTCTAGTTACATCAACCTACTCTCAGACATTTCTTAAACATATCCACGGACCTGGAAGATGTTGTATGTTACACAGCTTTATGTGCAAAGACACAGTTCTCTCAGTCTCTTTTTCCTGCTCTGGCCCCACCAATATCTCTTAGTTAAACACAGACAAATTTCTGTCTAGCTGTGAAAGAACCAAATACCTGCATGTGTGTGTGAGTGTGTGTGTGTCTGTATACACACATATATATACACATATATTTCAAAAATCTCTATTTTCATGTTAATCTGTTAATCTTTTTTTACTCTTTATATGGATTTTTTAATGTCTAACTGTGAATTGCAACTTTGTTCTTTGTTTAAAGAATATTTACCTAGTTTTAGCCTACAAACAGTGATTGTTTAAGAATGATTGAAGAAACTTACAGAAGGATAAAAGTTTGATATTTCTTGTTCCACTTTCAAATCCAAATATTGGAGGTTGCCTCCTTGGAGAATGTTAGATCTTGAATCCAATATTTCATGAATAGTTTAAATATGCTGAAAAAAAGAAACATATCTGCCCCTCAAACAAGCTGCCAGTCCCCAAATAAGACATCCAAAAAAAGTATATCAGTGTTTCCACAGATTTCAATCTTACTTTATCGAAACCTTTTTTAGCTCTCCTCAAGTTCAACCTCAAATACTGGTATATCATACACTATGAGTAAACTTCCAGCCTTCACTTTTAGTACATCCCCATAAAACCCAACCAATATTTAAACTACGATAATTTGGACTAATCTGTGTAGTCTGATGATGGATGAAAATAGGCTGCTTGTTTTTAGGGCTGTATTTTATTTTTCTGTGTTATTTTGTTTCCCTTTTATTGAAAATAGATTATTTTTTCACATGACATATCCTGGTTTCAGCTTTCCCCCACCTCAACGCCCCCCAGTTCCGCAGCACCTCTACTCCTCTCCAGGTCCGCTCCCTTTCTGTCTCGGATTTGAAAAGAACGGGCTTCTGAGAGCTAACAACCAAACCATGACAAACATAAAATATAACAAGATGAAGGAAAAACTTTCATATTGAAGTTAATCACAGCAAACCAACAGGAGGAAAGGAATCTCAAGAGCAGGGACAAGATTCAGGGATCCATTTGTTCTCCCTGTCAGCACTTTTGCAAAAATGCTTAGCTAATATCTGCAATATGTACACAGGAAACCTGGTGCAAACCCATGTAGGTCCTCTGCTTGCTGCTTCAATCTCTGGGAGCTTCCAGGAGCCTTGCTTAGTTGATTAGGAGGGCCTTATTCCCCTGCCCTCCTCAAGCCCCTCTGCTTCTCACAATCTCCATGAGATTCCCTGAGATCTGAGGGGAGGGGTTTAAGTTTTTGACACTTGGTCTTTTACATCTTTACAAATAAATAGTTTTTAAGTAACCCCTAGTTAATAATTCAAAATTGCATCTATTTGTGGCATACAAAATATTTTAACACTTATATCAGAGGAGGGTAGATAAATCAACATAAAGAGAAAGTCCATTAACTGACATTTCTCTATATAAAGATAATTTAGCTATGTTAGCACTGCCATGTGCACATCATACTACGGTTAAGGACATCCATCATGTTGCACGGCAAAACATTTGAAATTCTTTCTCCACTATAATTTAGCTTTTATATCCTTTGACCAAAATTCTCCCCAACTTTAACATCTCTCCAGTTTCTTTAAA
The DNA here is from genome assembly GCF_982192425.1 of Myodes glareolus. Lineage (NCBI taxonomy): Eukaryota > Metazoa > Chordata > Mammalia > Rodentia > Cricetidae > Myodes > Myodes glareolus. The sequence continues at coordinate 40,114,610 of NC_142029.1, read as the reverse complement.
TAATCACTCTATTTTTTGCCTCTGTGATTTAGAGTTTCTTAGATTTATTAAATAAGTAAAATTACACACTGTTCGGTACTCTGTGCCTGGTTTTATTTCACTCAGTGGAACGTTATACAGTTTCATGTATGACAATATTTACTCCTTCAAAAACTCTCTTAGTTCCCATTCTGTTGCTGTGACAGACAGAGCGCCATGAACACAAGTAACTTACGAAAGAGTTTCCTCAACTTGACATGCCCTTGTTTGCCGATTCCCGTGGGAGGCCTTACCCAATCTGAATGGAGGCAGAAGAGTGGGTGGGGGCAGGGATAAAAGGGAGGTGAGGGGAGGGAACAGTAGAAGTGGAGGGAGGGGAAACTGATATGTAAAATAAATTTTAAAATGACAAAACAAAAAATAACATAAGAAAGAGTTTAGGTTGAATAATAGTTCAGGGGGGATAAGAGTCCATCTGATCAGGGGTGTATGGCAGCAGGTGGCAGTCATGGTAGCAGACTCAAGATGCTTAGAAATCACATGTCCATTTACATACAGGAAGCAGAGAGTGAACAAGAACTGGGACAGGGTTATGAACTCTCCAAGCCTATCCCGTTGATAGACTTCTTCTGGCAAAGCTGCACCTCCCTGAACCTCACTTAAGCAGTGCCAAGAGTTCAAGTATGTGAACCTATAAGGAAGATGTTTTTAGTCAAATGACCATGTTCTATTTCCTGGCCCCCATATCACAATGCAATATTCTTCTAACCAATTTCAAAAGCCTCCATGTCTTTCACACCATCGATCTTTTCAGAAGCTTTAAATTCTTTCTTGAGATTTGAGATGATCTCTTAATTATAACCCCTACAAAATATTTCCTTGCCCACTTCCTCACTATTGGCATGGGAGTGTCTACTCTATGCCACTGTGTAATGGAAGCATATAAACAAGTGCATTTATTTCTGGGTTCTGTAATGTTTCACTGCCCTGAGTCTGTTTTGTACTAGTCCCATTCTGCTTGGATTTTGACAATATCTTGTAGAGTTTGAGAACCAACACTGTAATGTCCAACTTTGCTCATTTCACACAAAAAGCTTAAGATTCCTGGGGTTTTGTGTAACCATAAGTATTTTGGAATTATTTTTCTATTTCTATGGAAAAATATATCATTGATATTGTTATAAATGTTGAACAGACAAGGTAGGTCACACAAGATAGTATGGACATATTGGCAATGTTAGTTATTCTAATATGTGCACACAAGATGTCTCCCTGCTTGTTTCAGTATTCTTCAGTTCCTGTCATCAGCGTTTTATAGCTTCCAATGTAAGAACATTCTCCTAATTGATTAAATTAATTTCTAAGAAGTAATTTTTCTTTTTTTTTTGACCGAATTTAGTTGTAATTTTATTTTCTAGATTGTCCTAACAGATCACGCTGGCTTTCTTTTCCATGGCTTATATTCATTGCACAATAACATGTTTTTCTATCTCTGATGACATAAATGGAATCCACAGTTTCAACTCATCCAGAATTGGTGTACAGAAAGAAATCACACATTTCCATTCTCAGCACATACTCTATACTTGTACTCTAAAGATAATAAGCTGATCTCCTTCCATGGTGCCACATCTGTGTCTTTACTCCAAGTAGCACACAGAATCACCAACTTTCCCATTACCCATGAGAGCTTTAGCCACAACCTTCTGAACTATTTGAAGGAAAATTCTTATTTTTTAAACCTCAAATATGTCCATGAAGAAGAAAGAAAAGGTGATTATTGCACATTTCTGAAAAATATGGATTATTCATATACTCATACAATATTTTCTTTCAATTCCTAAGAGTGACACAAGCCTGAGAAGGAAGGATACTGTCTTTTTAACCTTGTTCTTTATTATTACTTACTTACTTATTTTTAAGCTTAACCAACAAATAATAATTGTATCTATTTATGGGTACAATGTAAAATTTAAATGGATATGTATATACATTATAAAATGATTAAATCTGGATGACTAGCATATGCCTTTTAGATGACTGAAATAAAAGAGTATTTTTAAATATTTATTTAAATGAGATAAATCTTTCAAATTTGGTCATTCCCAGAAAGAGGTCCCTTTCCTTGGTTCCTAGATTACATCATCCGGCATCTGAGAAGACATTCTCTTACAGGCATCTGTTTTAAACTCTAAAATGAAAACTCCATTTTGATATAATTTGATCCTGCACAAAAATATAACATTTCCTACTAATATTTACATCATATGGTACCCTCACTATTCTATTACCATTCTGGATAATTATTTTTGAGTTAATTTTAAGTTATGACCTTTGGGGTAGCAGAATTACTGTTTTGAAGAGCTTTGTGATGTTGTTTAGGACTAGACAGATAATGTGATCCACTAATTCTGGAGCAGCAGATATTTTTGTTTTGGTGTCGTGAAGAACAATAGCTGTTAACGACACCACCGATGTAAATGTTTGAGATCGTTTAGCTCACCTATACCTGCTGCCATCATTCAATGCAAATAAATAAATAAATCTAGAACTCAATTTTATATCAGTGGCAACAAAAAGACCATCTAATTGATGCTATTTTCCTGTATCCTAAAGTAGCCATATGATACAGCTCCTGGTTTCCAGAGTCTCATGAGGAAAGTCAGACATAATGAAAGAATACTAAAGAATGTGCATAGCGCAGTACTAAATGTGTAGTTACCAGGAAGTCAAGATTGAGCAAGGTCAACACACTTATTCTTTGTCATGAAAAGAAAGTGGAATGTGGGAGACAAGAAAGCGTTGGGCACACTGTGATTTTATTTTCTCCCTCAAGAAGTGGAGCAGCGTGTTCAATAGCAAAGCAGTGAAACAGATTGTTAATTTCAAAATGATGGCCCCTAAGATTAAACAGCAATCATTATCCTTGGTTGTATAATTGCTAATTCAAAACCACCCAAAAAGAAAAACCATTTTAACATCAAAATAATGGGCCTGTGGTGGCTGAATGGAACATCTTGCCTAGATTTGTCAATTCTAATACATACTACATTGAGGAAATAAATCCATGGGTTGAGAATTAATTGTAGAGAAACATTTAGTTCATATTTTAAGAAACATATCATCATTTCACCATTATAGCTAATATTAGCTTAAAGGAAGATCCTACTTCTTCCTAACACAAAATTCATCACACTAAGTACAGTAATGAGTGCTTGAAATTTTCTAATAAATATCAAGGCCAGTCTCTCTCTACTCTTTCCCTGTGCAAAGCAATTAGAATCTGCTGTTAATGTTTCACTACATTTGAGCTGTTTTCCTTTTATAGACTTAACCATAAAATTGCTAAGAGTTAACTGGCTGATACACAAAACTAAACAGAATAATTGCAGCAAGCAGATGGAAGAATAGGAAGAGTATAGTCAATAAACATTTATAACACTGTAGCAAGAGCTACCTGGGAAGACTATATGACAAGGCCCTGCCTTCTCCATCTCACAGGTTCAAAGTCACCATGGCTTTCAGATGAGACCAAGAGTAGCAACTGAGGGTTAAGTTCTCCTATTGAAGCACCAATGACCAAGTCCTTTTTGTATTGTAGGAAGTGTTAGAAGATTGCCCATTAATTTAATCATTTCCATGAAATGCATATTTATAGGAAAACCTTCTTTATCATAGGAAAGAAATATTCCATAAGATTTGACAAACTTTGGGCCTAAATTAACTTCTAAATGCTAAACTTAGGATAAACCACAAATAACAACATTAAAATCTCTTAGCTGTGAGTTCAAGCTGGGTTCCTTTTATTAGAATTCTTATAAAGAATGAAGTGTGGCACTGATTCTGCCTTCCAACCTACTACCTTTATCATTACCACTTATTCTATCAGGCACTGAGGAGCATTTGCCGTATGTTTTACCCTGTTTAAGTCACTTGATTAGCGACTATGACATGCCAATATATTTGTATAGTAGTTTCTTTACAAGGAAGGAATTATAGAATAAAAAATAAAATAAAACAATGTTCTAAAAATGAATGAATGGATGTCACTCAATTTTTTAAGTGGAAGGTATTATAATTTGAAATTATTGTTTGATGTCGATACTTCTACTAAGGGTGCTTTTGTGTTTCTAGCTAAAGAAAGTATCAATTTTCTTTGTTTCCAACAAGAAAGCATCACTCTTGTTCAATACTTGGTGACATGAATGTCACATCTCCCTAAATTGTACTTTTTCCAACTTGTAGAAGATTACAAATTTTGCAAGTGAATGTATTGCATCATTTCTTAGTAGGCACGGGTTTTATAATCCAACGGATGTCTGCTCAGTTCTCCCTTCACTAATTCAGTTTTATTAAAATAAATTCTTATATTAATTTTACTAATTGAGTTTGGCCAGAAATGAGATTTATTTGATATATAAAGTATTTTGCTCTTTTATTAGGAACTTTTGGATTTTGATGTAAAAATATGCCTTGGTTTTTACTATTTTTCATTTTTACAAATGTCATGTGGAAGAAGACAAACAAAATTAAGAAAAGCTATGGGATTGAAGAGGGGAAACAGGAGTTAAAGAGGAAGAGGCAAAAGTACATATCATACTTGGACAATATATCTTCTGGAAAACTACCATGTTTTACAATGAATATACACTTATACAATATTTTTAAGGAAAAAAATGCAAAGCTAGGTTTCAAGTGCAAACTGTAGGTTATTCTCAATTTCATTTTCACCTGGACTAAAAAATGAAGGCTCAAAGCAATCTCTAATGTCTGAAAATATGTAAAGTCATATGTAAGACTTTACTTCTTCACTTTGTTCAGGACCAAACATTTTCTAATAAAAATTGTTCCCATATTTAAATTTCTATGCAAAATAACTTCATTTTTATCAGAACTAGAGTCATTACAGCTTAAAACAAAGATTAATAGGCTACAGTCTTTATGAAATTGGCCAAAAATCCAGATTAATAGGCTTGCTTCATTTTATCAAACAATTAACACTTTATTACTCATGAGTTTTCCCTCTGTTGTGTTAAAAGAATAGCAGTAATCTGCTGCTTTCATAAGATATATTAAATTTAATGTTTCATTAAAATAAATAACCACCTCGAGGGTCTGTTCTACTTCTTTTATCTTCCTATTTGTTTGTGCTTTGTTATCTATTTTTTATTACTGTACTTTATTAATCTTAAAATACACATTTAAAAGGGCATTTTCTCTATTATCATATGACTAATGCTAAAATGAGTGCTGCCTCAATTGGAATCTTCGATTCATAAAACTCTCATATTCTTTGCTCAGTATCCATTCCCACAGAGTAGAACCTATCCTTAGTTCTGGACCTGGGCAGCATGTGTTTTGTTGTCTGGCCTTTCTTTTTCCTAGTTTCTCATGGCATGCTTCAGAAAGGTGTCTGTAGGAACAGCAGTTAGGAAGGAGAATTTAGTGCATGTATCTCTTATAATAGGAGGCATGACACCACGAAAATGCCTGCACCTAAGACAGATTTTCTGTAACTACTAATCTCCCTAGGCATCAAGCCCCACAGCAACTTATCACCATTTAACTTGAGCTAAAGTTTGCTAGTGGCTTCCAGCACATGAATTCTAATTTGTTTGTTTCCTTATTTTTTGTGAGTTTTATTTTTCAACACTAGATTGAAAATGTTTCACATATTTATGGTGTGCAACATGGTGACTTGATCTATGGACGCACTATGTAATGATTATGATAATATAACTAATATTTTAATTGCCACCCATGCAAGCATTAACTCCCTAGAATGTGTTCATCTTATAAGTTAAAAAAACTGTACTATTTGATCACATTGTATCTTTATATGATTCTAATTATCTGTGAGTGTGTCATTTCTTTGATGTTCTCCCAAAAGAAGTGGCTGTCAAAATTTAATCTGAAATTTCTGTGCAGTTGCCTTGGATGGTTATTTTTTTTTAAGCAATGGGATAGTGGAATCTGTTACAGGGACATGCATCTGGTTACTCAACACTTGGGAATTAACTTATGGAGGCTACAATGGCAATGTCAAGCTTACAGGGTGAACTGGCCACCCTGACTGCTCTTTACAAAGCACAAAAAGAACATTTTTATTAAAGCTTTATTTAAAAACTAAAAGCCCAACAGGAAAGCAAGAGAAACTATATCATCTTTAAAGGACCATAGAAGAACGTAGTTTAGGTGTCGATTAAAGGTGTTGCATGGTTGCAGCAAAAATTTAAATTTCAGTGCCTCTTTGGCAAAGAAAGACACGTTTTTACTGGAGAAAACAGCTCTTCCTCCACATGTGAAAAGAAATCACACACTAATTTCATCTGGAGAACTTATCTCTAAAGAAATACCTGATCTCCCCGGGAGCATCCCAAAATAGAATTTGGCAACACAGTACCCCATAAAGAAATATATGAGATAAGTTCTTTGAAAACAACATAGGAAGATAAAATTGTCAAGGCCTTGTCATCTTGAAACAATGAATGTATAGAGAATATGAACAGCAATATATTCCTCAGGAAGTAAAATTAAAAAAAACAAAATTCTGAATTAGACCACACTCCCTTACAACTCAGAATTTATTATGCTACTGCCAGCACCCTATTACCCTAGTTGTTCTGTTGTATTGAATGCAGGAAAGTTGAGTTCTATGGAGCACACAGATATCTGAGATGCCACAATTCCCCCTATATCTCAGGTGAAGGAATTAAAAGATTTAGAAAACAGAATGAATAGATTATGTGCATTTAATAAGCTACCTCCTAAACAATATACTTCTTGGAGGGCCCACAGACACTAACCCTGCTAAGACATTTAGAAACATATAACTAGGGGACAACCAGGGTCTTTGAAGAGATCTATAAGTTACAGATCATAGTAGTGATGATGGGGTGCACTCTGAAAAACAGTTTATGGCTTCAGTGAATGCAATAGGATCCTACAATGGCAGATGCCAACAAACAGTTGGTAGTATTCTATCCTAAAAGATTGGTCAGGGATACAGGGAGAGTGGTCATCAGAATAGTGAGAACAGTTGGAGCCGTGGCAATAGCTCATAACAGTAATGTCTTTAAAAAAGAATGACTTATGAGATAAGATTGTGAACGTATTTCTTTAAAAAAAAATAGTGGAGCAAATATAAATTCAGAGGACGAAAATCTAAGTTTAGCTGCAATAGTTGGGACTCATAAAGTTTTCTACAGTTCACAAACCTAAAGTCCCTTTAATGAAAAAGAGGCCATGTCTATTTGATGAATGGCCTTGCAATATATATCCTTCAAGGCTTCTTACGAATTTTCTCTGGAAAGAACTGATATTTGTCAAGGTGACTGAACATTACAGGATGGTAAAAAACAAAGACTTTTTAAGAGATATTAGATATTGGCTGTGAACAGATTCCAATATCCAGAGGAAACAAAAACCCACCAAAGGCTGCAGGTCGGAGTTGGAACTTATGGGAAAATTAGATGAAGTCTCTGTTCTAGCAGGTTTCTTGATGTTATTATCCAAGACATTCGTGATGAGAATAGACACGTTTAGTAACAGAAAGAGTTCAGTACCACTTGAATGACGCTGTTTATAAAGGAAGAGTCAGAAGGGCGTCTGGAGAATTCATCTTTACCTACATCCCTGGCACAGTAGGCCAGAAGAAGACTGAATTTCCATGGAACTAAAGAGAACGGTGTCATCAAGAGTTCATAGAATGTAAAGGTGGCAATTAACTGACTACTGAAAAACTGATATTGTAATTGATGGTGACTGGAACCTTGTAACAATAATGTAGGCTTGGGGAGATGGTTTGGGGTCAAAGTGATGGGTGTGTGAGCATGAGGGTCTGAGTGGGGATTCCCAGAAATTGCAGAGCAAGGACATGTGCCTGAAATCCCAGTGCTGGAAGAAACAGACAGGAGGATGCCAGGATGTTCACCGAATAGATCTTCTAACTTGTCAGTGATATCCAGTCAGTCAGAAGCACCATGTACACACACACACACACACACACCACACACACGCATGCATGCACACACACATACACACACACACACACACACTTAGAGAATTCTTTTCTTTCTCATTTTGTACCTTTGTTGTCTAATGTGAATAATAACAACATATTCTCAATGTCCTATTTTATTTAAATATTAACACTAATGACCTCTTACTATAAAATCTATTAGAAATATATAGCCTTTTATATCTGAGACTATCAAACTATGAGTAGAAATTAGAGATTCCCACAACTCTAAACAACTACCCCTGAAGCAGAAGTTCTTTTATAAGAGTCTATCAAACTGCTAACAAATTATACAAACAAAAGATTCATATATTGGCACTTTACTGAATAACTTATAAGGCAACTACCTGAGAAAAAAAAAAGCAATAAGGCCCAGACTGCAGGGGCAAGCTACTCCAGCTTCTATACCATATGATACAACTAACAGAGGTGTGTAAAGCCTCTAACACAGCTAGCAGCATTTACGAGCTAATGTTAATGTAATTCTCTGTGGTTTTAGAATGAGGCTGTGCCTTCTTTCCCATAGCTATTCTCATTTGAATTGCAGCCTCTCATAGTACCTTACTCTTCAACCATGACTTCTCTCACAGACATGCTACCTTAATGCTCCATCTGGACTGGCTCTTCAAGAGAGTTCCTCGAATATCAGATCAGTGTGCATGAACTCAGAGGCAGTGCCTAACATGTGGAACAAGCATTTGTATAGGACATGTTATAGCAGTGAAGAACTGATTGTAAAAGGCGATCCACGCCTATTGTATTATTTTTCAGGACCAACATTTCCCTCTTGGTCTCAGGATAGTCGGTAGGCACAAGCAAAAATGAAAGCTGCTGCCACACGCACCAACATGATGGCTATGGTCTCCCTAACGAAGCTGTAAGGACGACCCCAATAAAACGCTTTCTTTTGTAAGTTTTCATGAGCTTGTTGCCTCTTCACAGCAATTTAGTGTAACCAAGACCAAATCCAATGCCCTTTCTGGCTGCTATATGTGGTACACACACATGCATATAAGCAAAACACTCAGACGTATAAAATATAAAATAAATAGAGTCTGGTCAGTTTAAAACGACTGAATACAAAGAACACTATAGAGCTTCTTCTATGGAGACATTCCAGGTCCAAAATAACAAGAAACTTTGGGAAAATGCTAATGAAACTAAGTTCCTTTCACAGAAGAGTGCCTTGGTTTATCATCAGGACATTATGACACCATCATTTCCATATTTATGTATTTTTTTGCACACTATAGCAATGTTATGACTAAATAAAAATGATTTTACGAGGAAAGTCTAGAGATGAGCTCATGACTCCAGTGTTCACAGATCATGTGAGAACCAGTAATAAAAACAATTAGGCCGAAAAAACAATGAAATCACAAGGAAATCAGCTGTCACCTAGGAAATAACATTGACATGCCAAAACATCATATAATAAAATTTAGAAAACTATTTAAGTTAGCATTCAGTAGACTCTATCTGAAAGACAATATTTGAGACACACTAGTCTTTCAAACCTATAATGCATGAATCTGGGAACTAAGAGATAGAATGAATTTGTACTCATTCCTTGCAGCCTAGGGCCAGTGAATTTGGAGTACATATTCCTCAGAAGAGAAATGTTTTTGCTGAAGAATACACTCAGCTTATTTATTGGAAATGGTACTATACCAATTGGCTTTCTGTTAGTTTAGGCTACCCTGTCTTGACAAACAGAGCACACGTAAATTGTATTGCAGTTCTGCAAGTTAGAATTCCATCCCAGTTTGCTTGAAGCTAAATCAAGATATACCAAAGGATTTCAGTTCATTTAGACTCCGAAAGAAGCTTCCTTCTTTATTTTTAAATTCATTTTTATTGAGCCCTACATTTTTCTCTGTTCCCCTCTCTGCCTTTCCCCTCCCAATTCCCCAAGCTCCCAATTTGCTCAGGATACCTTGTCTTTTTCTACTACCCATGTAGATTAGATCTATGTATGTCTCACTTAGGGTCCCCATTGTTGTCTAGGTACTCTGGGATTGTGATTTTTGGGCTGGTTTTCTTTGCTTTATGTTAAAAACCACTTATGTAAATAACTTCCATAAGCTACAATGATTTCTTCTCTGGTGAATCTCTCTTCCCACATTCAAATTAAACATTTCTGCATCTCTCTCATTGCTGTTATCTCCTTCCCTCCTTTCTACTACTGTCTTCTACAGTTAAAATCCTTTGTGACTATCCTTAAATAATCAAGGATAAACCCTCCATTACATGGCCATCTAATCTTTCAGCAACTTAATTCCTTGAAAAATCAACCTTTGACCTACAATATAACAAGTATCACACAAAAAGACTGGAGATTATGTAGCTGGAGCTGAAACTCAGCAGTTAACAGCACTTGTTACAAGGCTTAGATCTTTTTTTTTAGATGCTTAATTAGTTTTTTTTTAAAGTAATTTTATTAAATTATAAAAGTTTCCATTTACGCCCCTCTTCCCAGCACCCTCCCACTCCCCCCACTCCCTCTCCTCCTCCCTCTTTGTCCCTAAGGGCAGTCAGGGTTTCCTGCCCTGTGGGAAGTTCAAGTTCTTCCCCCCTCCCTCCAGGTCCAGGAAGGTGAGTATCCAAACAGACTGGATCCCCAAAATCCAGTATATGCAGAGGAAACAAGTCCCAGTGTCATTGTCAATGGCTTTTCAGAAAGACTCTGGGCCAGCCACATTCAGAGAATCCGGCCACATTCAGAGAATCTGGTTGGATCACTTCCTCGTTCAGTCGCAGTCCAACTGGCCTTGGTAAACTCTCATTAGATCTGTCCCCTTGTATCAGTGGGTGATAGCATCCCTCGCAGTCCTTATTTTCTTTTTCATTTTCTTCGTCCTTCTGCTCCTCATTTGGACCTTGGAAGGCTTAGATCTTAACACTCACATGGCAGCTCACACCCATCCCTAACTCCATTTTAATGAGATGTGGTACCTGCATCTATCATATCAGGCTTCCACATGATATGTATGTATATATTCGTGCATTCATATGTAATATAAAAACTTTTTTTGTAAAAAGACTATAGGTTACAATGTGGACATTGTTGGCGGTTTTTATTCTGTAATCACAGTATACCTTGGATAGTTAAGATTCCTTCTCCTAAAAAATTATATAAAATAAAATTACTTACTAACATAATGATTAACCAGTTTTGTCCTATGGCTATACTATAAGTGATTTTAAAAATGATCCTTTCTGAAATGAAGAAGACTAATAAGGTCACCTAGCATCACTTCTGTGCTCAGTGTAGCAACTGTAGCAACTAGTAAATATTAAAAGAAAAGAAACAACAGCAACAACTTAGATCATTTGTTGATATAAATCCTGACCTGTCACAGCACAGCAAAGCAAAGCTCCAACCTATGAACTAGTAGAGATAAGAAAACACAGAAGTCATTAATATAAAACGTTATGATTTATTTGTTGCTTATTTTTCCTTTTCACTGTTTATAAGGAGGACATGTGGTTCTAAGATGATAAAGTAAATCATGAGACAGTCTGTATTGTTATCATTCTTGATGCAAATAGAAGAGCTTACTTTCTCCCATCTTAAAAGGCTGATCTAGAGAGGGAGTGATGGCTCAGCCTTTAAAGGCTATGTGCACAACCAAGGCAGCTTTGTACCTATCTTCAAAGCTCTGTGCATGCTGAGGAAATAATTGACAGGTCTATGGAGGCTTCTTGACTGGCATTTGGGGGAGTTCACACAAAGGTAGGTACTAGTAAAAGAATGGAAAGCACAATGAGAGATAAGACAGGATTTTTACTCCCCAATTCTTCTTCAACAAGTAGGTATGGCCATATCTCCATCAATGTCCAGAGGTAGCAATTAACCAGAGAAGCTCACTATTGTAGTCTCTGTTATGGAGATTATAATAATTTTCCCTTCTTCCCCGTCAGATTCAGAAAAGGAAAGAGTTCTCAGCCATGACTCTTCATCAGTTGCTTTTTATAACATCTCTAATTCATCTACCTGTTTGAAAAGATGACTTTCACTGAACATTTCTGCAGCTACTCTCTCCATATACTTTCTGCTTCTAGCTTGACCTCTGGTCAAGACAAAAGAAGCACTTATTCATTTTTTAATAATGTAAGACAATGCACATCAACATATTTTTTATCTGTTTTTCCTCTCTATTTCCCTTGCTGTGTCTATGTGTCTCTTTCCCCCTCCCTCTCTGAAAGCTTCCACTATATAGCCTAGGCTGGGCTTGAACCCACAATCCTCCTTCACCGATTTTCAGTGCTTGATAACAGGCATGTGGCACCAGCTTCTTTTCCTTCTATTGGCCTTGCTCTTGCTCAAATTTCTTTTCAGTTATTTCCTAGTATCACAAGTAAGCTAATAGGCTACAATTTTAAATTTTTGTTTAGTTTTATTTTTGTTTGATTTTGAGACAGGATTTCTCTATGTAACTTTGGAGCCTGTCCTGAAACTCACTCTGTCCAGGCTTACCAAAGTTACAAAGATCCACTTGCCTCTGCTTCTTGTGTGCTGGGATTAAAGGTATGTGCCACCACCACCACCTAACAATTTAAAATTTTATATAATACATGAAAGACACTAATCGCATGTAAAATGTAGGAAGAGCTGATTAGGGTAAGAACTCATGGACTATCTGCATCCTTGACTCAAATTTGTTTTACCATCAGGAAGCAAGTTTACTCTAAATCCAATGATGGTCTGTAGGTAAAAAGTCAGTTCTAGCCTGCAACTGAAAATTCTGTAATATGCAAAAAGCAAGTAGCTCTCAGAGGACTTTAAAAACTTAACCACAATATATAGGCTTAGGACAAGATTGAATGTTTTAAAGTGACCTGTACAAAAACAAAGTTTTAGAAACCCAGAGAGTCATAGTGCATCCCAGTGCACAAGGGGCAGGAGACAGCAATGTCCAAAAATCCCATTGTCTTCATGTCCAGGACAATGGTGAATGAGGCCTGGTAAGCTAAAGTAAATGTGACAAAATGATATTTGTTTTTCATCGTGTGCTTTCACAAAACTAAGGTAAAAAGGGGAGATAAATACACAGGTGTCCCAAACCCTAAGGAAAATCTTTATCTCTGACCAGAGCAAAAGAAAAAATCTGTCAATGTGCATTTTCCAATATGTCTATCAGTAAGTGCCTCGATTAGCTTACTTTCTGTTGCTCTAATAAATATTGACCAAAGGCATTTTGGGAAAATTAAGATTTTTTTTATTGTGCTATTTTATTCTTTCTTTCTTTCTCTTTGTTCTGTTTTGCTTTGTTTTGTTTGAGTTTATATTTCCACATCACAGTATTTAAGGAAAGTCAGGACAGGACCTCAGCAGGAACCTGTAGTCAGAGACTGAAGGAGAGACTATGGAGGAATGCTGCTTACTGGGATGCACCCTGCAGCTTGCTCAGCAAATTTTTTTATTCATCTCAGCCCATGTGGCCAGGGTGGCGCATTCCAGAATGGGTTTCCTGTCTCCCCATATCATCCAGCAATTGAAACATGGCTACCAAGCAGTTTGATAAAGACAGTTCTTCAATTGAGATTCTCTCTTCCAAGGAAACTCTACTTTGTGTCAAGTTAACAAAACTAGCCAGAACAATTATCATGTGTCTTTTCTTTTTTCAATCTGAACACCCTGGGGTGTTGGCATAATGTGTTGTCTATGTCAGAAATGCACAGACAGAGATAAAGTGTGAGGAATTAAAAAACAAATAAAAATAACAAAAAAAACAAAACAAAACAAAAAAAACCCTAACAATAACAAAAAAACAACTTTGACTTTCTCATCATGAGACTAAACAAAATGCACATACTGCTGTTTGAAGTTAAAGGATTGTTATCAATCAGGTCATCTCAAAATTCCCAAGGATATTATTAAGATTTATTGATATACACAGCTCTCATTTCCTTCATTCTATACAGTCACCCCTGACTACAGCAAACAAGATCAATTTTAGTGAAAAATTCTGTAACAATCAAGGTCAAATTAGATTTAAATCAATTCTTTTGACTGTCATAAAAGAGAAAGGATTTAAAACCACTTGAAGCAATTGATCTGAACATTATAGCACTTGATTTTCTGCATAACTGCCATGTCCATTCACTGACATTGCTGGTACAAACCAAACAAATGCTTTGTATTTAAACATTTCATTTAAGTGATGTATTAATTTATTTGATCTTCCCTATAGTTGAAACGGCAAGAACATCTGTAGGACCCAGTCATGATAAGGTTAATAGAGACCTGAATCTCAGTAATTTACTGTGAGGCAATACCTGGTTCCAACAAGGACTGTAAACAGACTGCAGGCACCACCCAGGAATAGACTAGCCAAAGGAAATTCCTAATGTTCCAACGACTGTAGATAGAATCAACTGCCAGCACACATTCACCAGGGCACCCCTAGACAAATGTCAGCCAGTCAGGGGTCCTGAACCTTAAAAATCATTTACCCCCCACCTTTACTACTATAAAAACCCAACTCTGACTGAGCTCAGGGCTCTTTGATCACTCCAATACATTGGATACACAGAGAGTCCGAGTTTGCAAACTTGTGTATAATAAAGGCATAAAAAAAAGTCTTTTTGCTTTTACAGACAGGACTCCATCTCCTTGTTGGTTTTGGCGGACTTTGTAGATCTGGGCATAACATTATCATCATTTATATTTACAATTTAATCACATGGTACAATGCATGAAAAATAAGAATGAATTTTCATTCATGAATTAACACCTAAAATTACACATTAATACCTAAAATGCCTTCTATCTACAATAATAATTACTTTCATAGAAATGGTTGCCATTTAGTAGAGTTTTAGAAGTGAAATGTGATAAAGTAGGAAGCATGTTAAAGGGAAATAGAGCATAGAAAAATCAATTTCTTTCCTGATGTGTAGGTAATTCTCTTCAGAGAATGCTGCTAGCATAAAGAAGCATCAAGGACTTTGTTCTTGGGCCATTTTTGCTGGATAGGTGTAATGTTCATCGAAAAGTTTATCTTTGCAGAAGACAGATTGTCATAGAAAAGCCATAGCTTGTTGGAGGAGGCCACGAGTTAGGTTCCAACTGCTTAGCCCTGAAATAATCACACAGAAATCATATTATTTAAATCACTGCTTGGTCCATTAGCTCCAACTGCTTATTGGCTAACTCTTATATCTTAATTTAACTCATTGCCATTAATCTGTGGGTCACCACAAAGTTGTGGCCTACCAGCAAAGTTTTAGTGTGTCTGTCTCCAGCTGTGGTTCCATGGCTTCTCCTTGACTCCACCTCCTTTTTCCCAGCATTCAGCTTCATTCCTCCCCCTCCCACCCCACCCCTGCTTACCTCTATTCCCTATGCAGGCTCAAAGCATTTCTTTATTAACCAATGGTATCCATAGCATACAGAGGGGAATCCCACATCAATAGCTGGTCATAATTCAGAGACCAACCAATATTTGGAGGTCAGCCCCAACAGATACGTCTACAACACAATTCCTGCATATAAAGCTCTCGGGCATTGCAAAAAGGAAGCAGGGGGCTTAAAAGAATGTTTTGATGTCTTGAGGTTTTTTTTTATTTCATTCATTCCTCATTTTGTTGTTTTCATGATCTTCATTAAGGTATTTATTTATACCCCATCAAGATCTTTGAATGTATTCATAACTTATTTTGTTAAGTACTTGGTCTTACTCTTCAGCTAAATTGCTTTCAAAGGACCTAACACAACAGGGTTACTGGGTTCTGGTAGAGGCATATTGTCTTTGTTGTTCATGTTTATGTGTTTGTGCTAGGATCTAGGCATCGGCAGCTATGATATTTGAAGTGCTTCTTGGTATAGGTACCTGATCTTGTCTTTGTTGAATAGATATTCTCTGTGTCATTGGCTCCTGTTGTTTATTCTGGTGTCCAGCCAAGGATAGTTTATGTGAGCTTGCTGGATACCAAGCAGGGTTTCTGTGAGGTTCCTTGTTAGAGAGCTGTTATGCAAGTTGGTGGGATTCACAAAAGAATGAAGGTGTCCTAGATGAAAAAGCTGAAAGAGAAAGCAGGTATAAACTGATAGAGCCTGGGTCTGCACTAGGAGGTAAAGTCCCAAAGAGATGGACATGGGTTACGCTTAGTATTTCTATTGCTGCGATAAAACACCATGATCAAAGACAATATGGGAGAAAAACATTTATTTTAGTTTACTTGTCCCAATCATAGTGCATCATGGAGGGAAGTCAGAGAAAGAGCTCAAGGCAGGAACCTGGAGGTAAAAACTAAGTGGAAAGCTATGGAGGAGGAATGCTAACTACTGGCTTATTCCTCCTAGCATGCTAGTTTGTTTTCTTCTATTCCCAGGATCACCTGATGCCCTACAGGCTTGTCTATAGGTCAGTCTTATGATTGAGAGTGCCTTATAATTGAGTTATTCCCTCTTCCCAGTATGTCAAGGTATGTATCAAATTGACAAAAAAAACCAAACAAACAAAAAAAAAAAAAACCAAGAACATGCTAACATGGAAGGAGAAATGATTCTAGGACTCCACACATAGATTAAGAACTATAGACAACTAATGATTGTTGAGAAAGGGAAAGTTAGTCTCTCCAAGGGATGAGTCACCTAATTGGTAATCTAACTCAAAGTGGTCAGCCCTGAAGTCATATATACACAATCAACACCAAATGGACTCAATGGATTACACTTATACACACAACAGAAGCAGCTGGTAACACTGAATCTTCATATAGGAAATCTTTAGCCAGAGAGAGGTGAAGAATGGTGCTCATTTTGCTTCACTTTTTATATAAATCTCTAAGAATGGATCATTGTTGCTCCACTAAATAATAGCAAGAGCAAATTATTATGACTCATTCAAGTTAAGTAGCCACTTGCATTTGACTCATTCAAACACAGGCTGATTAGTGTTACCTGGGAGCTACCAGCTCTGCAGTCTCTACTCATGAGCCTTCTCTTGGCTCAATCTTGACATCTTCAATATATCTAATGATTCCAAAAGTAATTTATCACAGAAGGAGAAGGAAACAGCAGCCCCATTACGACATAGCCTCTAAATCTGCAGCATGCTTTTCACCATGTCAGAGACATCATGTCAAAGATACTATGAATCGCGTTACCATCCTGCTTCCTGTTGAGTGAACCCACTCTCTCTATCAAGACAGCTGAGCTGCACTATGTCCTGTATAGCAGACCCAGTTCTTCTTTCCCACAGAGAACAAACTTGAAATCTCAGCTTTTAATGATTGCTATACTCGAAGCTCTCTCTCATCACAGTGAATATAATAGATTGCTTTGATGATGTGATATTTTACTGGTACAAAAAGCAAAAGAGAAAAATGGTACTTAGACACTATCATAATTCTGGAATTCTGACAGCTAAATAAGATCTTCGCCCAAGATCATGTGTAAAAGAAATGGGTTGTTTCTATTTAGCATATCTCACAGGGGTTGTCTGAAAAAAAAATCCAATAATCAAAAGCAAAGTTTGTTGTCAGCATTGCTTATGTTTCAGGCAAAGAAAAAGATAAGTTATAGTGTGTTTAGAAACATCAAAACCTGGAAAGCAGTTTCATAATGTAAACAGATTCCTTAGTGCAAATCCCCACTGTGTTAGGTATTTTCTCCCAAATTTCTATCCCTGCCAAATACTATATATGGGTAGTATATTATAGTATATAGAAATCATCAAGGAAAAAGCGCAGAAGCAATATGTACTTCTGTTTAAGCCTTGAGAAGTGACTATGATAAGGAATAAGATAAAGTAGTTTGAGTCTTCCTTTTAACAAATTTTAATTAATTAATTAATTTTTTAAAAACCTATATTTTCTCATTTTACATTTATAGTTCCCACTCCCTCCCCTCCTCCCACATACTCCCCCCATTTGCCCCCACATCCCACCCCCCTTCCACTCCTCAGAGCGGGTAAGACTTCCTATGGGGAGTCAACAACTTCCAGCACATTGTCTTGAAGCAAAACCAAGGCTCCCCACACTATCTAGGCTGAGTAGGGTATCCTTCCAGAGAGAATGGGCTTCAAAAAGCCAGTTCAAGTAATAGGGATAAATCCTGGTCTCACTGACAGTGACCCCACAGTCTGTCCCACCCATGTTCAGAAGGCCAAGTTTGGTCCTATGTTGGTTCCCTCACTGTCAGGTCGGTCAGAGTTGATGGGCTCCCATTAGCTCAGGTAAATTGTTTCAGCGGGTAGCCTCATAATGGTCTTGACCTCTTTGTTCATATTCTCACTCCTCCCACTCTTCCACTGGACTTTGGGAGCTCAGCCCCGTGCTCCACTGTGGATCTCTGCATAGTTGCTGAATGAAGGTTCTGTAATGACTTTTAAAATAGTCATCAGTCTGACTACAGGGCAAGACCAGTTCAGGCACTTTCTCCTTTATTGCTTAGGGTCTTAGCTGGGGTCGTCCTTGTGGATTCCTGGGAATTTCTCTAGTGCCAGGTTTCTTGCTAGACCCATAATGACTCCCCCAATCAAGATATCTCTTTCCTTGCTCTATGTGTCCTCCTGGAACCCTTCATGTCCACTTGATCTCTCAAAAATACTGAATGCTATTTAAGGGAAATCTCCAGTGCATTTATTTGTACTTTATTGAGGTCTTAGGTCAAACACTCTGTGCATTTGCGTGTGTGTGTATGTGTGTGTGTGTTTGAAGAAGATGAAGAAGATTCATTGAATTAAGAATTCAAGGCTTTCAGAGGTCTATTCTTAGTGATTTTCACCACTAATAAGACACACCCATCCTGCTTATTTCCCCATGTTATGTGAGACACACAAAAACCTACTTTATAAAGAGATTAATAACAAATCTTTTTTATTACTGAATTAAGTAACATAAGCCAAGTAGTAGTTGACTTCCCCATGTGTAATGAGCATGGAACCAGATTTCTCTGAATGAATAAAGAAAGGGGAATCTGTAGTGTAGATAGAACAGGAAATTTATAGAATAAGAATGAATGCAACTTGGTGTAACGTAAAGCATTTCTTCTTGTGTATGGTGTGGAAAATTACTAAAGTGAAATATTAAGAGAACTTTTGCTCACTTGAAGGCTGCCACATGGGGGAGGCTGCACCCAGCAACCATGGTAATGAAATAATCTTGCCACACAAGAGGGACCCCCACCTCTGATAACCTAGGACACCTGGTTATTGGAAGAATCAAACTAAGGGCAGTTTCGAACTGACTTAAAAGAGGGTGCTAAAGCAGGACAGTTATCTTACTTCTCACAATGGCCCAGGTATCTGGCCTCGTGGAAGGAGAGATCCTCCAAGCCTACCTCCCGAAAAGCAGAAATATTAAACGCCTTGCCTAAACATCTAATGCTCTGTCTCCTGAGTACAGAGCTTCATATCCCGAAAATAGACATTTAACGCCTTGCATCCTGAATGCAAGCCTCATTCCCTGAGAGTGGACATTGAAGGTCTGTCTCCCGAGAACAGACAAGATACTTTGCCTTTCAGAATGCTTTGCCATCCCGAGAGCAAAGCTTTGTCTTCGAGAGTAGAGAACTAAAAGCCTTGTCTCCCGAGACTCGGTCACCCGAAAAGCCGAGTCCCAAGGCCCTACATTCTAAGATAGACTAGCACCAGGCCAGAGACTAAGCGGTCAAGGATTGATCCAGCACCCGATACCAGCCTGGAACAGGACATCGGAACCTTATCTCCCGAGCACAGACTATGGGGTCAAGAGTTGAGCCTCGCTATCCAGCCCCCAGTGCGGTCAGGCATCCAGCCTGAATAAATTCAAAAAGCCCTTTTTAAGCTGAAGAATACCAGGTCATATGATGCTATTTAATATGTGTATGAGATGTTAAGGGAAGAGCATAGACATGTTAATACATATGTTTAGTGTGTGAAATGTTAAGAGATATAGATAATTGATAAGACTAGGAAATGTTAATAGATAAGTTAACGTTAAGAAGTGTTTTATAGATAAGTAATAGATAAGTTGTATTAAGTTTAAGAAGTGTTTTATGGATAAGTAATAAGTTAGATCAAGGTTATGAATTGGTTTTATGTATTAGGATTAATAATTGTGATATTGAATTGCCTGTGTGATTGCCATTATCAATCCCCCATGCCTACTAAGATTGTAAACCCCATTGATTTATTGGATATTGAAGTTGCTAGTAAAGAATCATTATAAAACAATTCTCTTGCTTGGTCTGGTCACTCATCGCTCTCTGGGGAGAAGGGCACAGAGTCCTCATAGATATTACTCGAAAAGAACCTGGAGCTGAAGTCTCCTAGCTCGTAACACCATGTTATCTGGCTTCAAAGAGAACTTGACCACAACACAAAGTATGTAAAGCAATACATTTTTTCCTCTAAAAAGGGAGAAATAAAATTTAGCTTCAACAGTGATAAAATATGAGATTAGTTCAAGGTTTGCTTTAATGATACTGTAAGATGGAGCCAAACACAAAGGAAGTACAGACAATGACTGTAAAGTGTGAGTGTCTAGCCATAGTACCACAGTTTTACTGCCATTTCCTTCAGAAGCTCAGTAATTGGTGCAACAAAACCAAACCAAACAAAAATAAACTCTCTATTTCACTTTGTTATCTTGCTTTCTTGTACACATGGGAACAGATTTTGTCTTTAGACTCATAGATGATATGTGGATAGTGGAAAAGCCCAGCATGGCCACTGCTACCTGGAGAGTGGGAGAGGCTGAGTGAAGCTGCCCTAGCATCCTAAATTCTCTACATTCCTGTAAAGCTACAAAAAAGCAAGCAAATAAAAAACAAAAAATTCCTAACATCCATAACACACTTTATATATAGTGTAGGAAGTCCTTCTGTATATGTGTTGACTTTATTGGTTAATGATTAAAGAATCTACATTGACCTGTGATAGGGCAGAGTAGAGCTAGGTGGAGAAAACTAAACAGAAGGCTAGGGGAATAAAGGTATAGTCGCAAGACAACATGGACCACCAGAGGAGAATGACACAAGCCTACAGCCAGAACCTTGCCAGTAGGCCACAAGCCTTGTAGTAAAATATAAAATAAAAGAAATGGGTTAACCAAAGCTATAAGAGTTAGACAAGAGGAATCTAGAGCTAATAGGCCAAGCAATGGTTTAATTAATACAGTTTCTGTGTGATCATTTTATAGTCTGGGCAGCCGGAATGACACGCAGCCTCATACATACATGTGTGTGTGTGTGTGTGTGTGTGTGTGTATCATTGTACTTTGTTTATAATTACTATACCCTATCACACATATTTACCCTGCCCATTCTCACATATCCAATGGTTTGCTTCCTCACCCCAAACAGTCTTGGGTCTGCTTTCATGTTGTATGTACACACACACACACACACACACACACACACACACATACACACCTGAGAGAGAGAGATAGAGAGAGAAAGAGAGAAAGAGAGAGACTCACAAACACAAGCATATGTTACTTGAAGATATTAGATCACAGTTTTCATTATTTCATGTGTCTTGATCTGGTTTTGGTGTGAGGTAATCATGGCTTCATAGCATGAGTATGGTAGGATTGTTTCTCTTTCTAATTTTGTGAGAGAGTTTCAGAAGTATTTATTTTAAGTTTTCCTTAAAATTTTGGCAAAATTCTGCATTGAATTCCTAATGGGTTTTCTATTTAGTACTGTCTCATTGATACAGGTATGACTAAGTTATTTATAACTTCTTGATTTAATTCTTACCAACCATATGTATAAAAACTTCAAGATTTTCAGACATTGAAAAGTATGGATTTAAAGTATTCATTTATGATACTCCAAATTTCATTTGTTTGCTGTACAAGTTTGTTGTACCAACTTTTAATCTCTAGTTTACTAAATTTTGTCTTGTCTATGCTGCAGTTGGTTAGCTTGTGAAAAGTTTGACTATACACTATTACTTTTCAGGTCACTGACTGTTTCTTGTTGTTTTTAACTTATTTCCCTTTAGTTTCTATTTCATTTATCTATATCCTAATCTTCACTATTTATGTCTAACATTTTGGAATTTTGCTTATTTTTATTTTTCGAAGACTATTAGTTGTATCATTTAGGTTATTTATTTAGACTCTTTCTATCTTTTTTCAATATAATCTCTCATAGCTATAAATTTGCCTGTTACAACTTCATTTGATATAACCCAAAAGTTATACTTGCATTTTCATTTAATTCTAAGAATTTTTACATTTCTTCCATGATTCTTCAAAGACCTACTAGTTATTTGTTCAAGCTACATATACTTACATAATTTCTTTAGTACTGTAGACTTAGAATTAAACAATTGTTTAGTTTGTGTTTTAGTCTATTTTGTCTAGAGATATGTTTATTTCTACGATAATTTTATTGAATAACTTTCCTACATATAACAATCATGATTAGTAGTTTAGTCTACACTTGTTTCCAACCTTTTCAAACTGGTGCTGAGCCCAGAATGGTCAGGGTTCAGTCGTTCAAAGTCCTACAACGTCTTTGGGGTCTTCCTTTCTCTGATGGACCCACAAGGTTCTCAGTCATTCCATATACTCTCCAGCTGTTGACATACAGTTGTTAGTTTCAAAGGGGTTTCTCCCAAATATACTGAGATTTTTAAAGAAAGCAGTCAGAAAATGAAGTTAGTGATTTAAAGGCCTGTCTCAATTCTCATTTATCCTATTCGGTATTAAACACCTTGAATGAAGGAGGTGACTGAGTAAGGTTCAGTAGCGCTGAGCTTAGTGTACCCACTTCTTTGAAAGAAAAACTTAATGGCTTTTCATGGAGTTTAATCCACCTTCTGACCTTTGCCTTTGTGCTATATAGCAGTTTTCTCAGGGATTAAAGCATTACACATGGAAGGGGAGATAATTAAGGCATGGGATGTTGCATGAAACAAGACCTGTGCCTAAAGCAGTTTCTCTGAGATTAAAACCTTCCACTTTAAAGGGGAAATCATTAAGACATGGGTAGCTGGATGAAACAACAGAATGTTTTCAGGAGAAACAAAACATTCTATCCTTAAGTTCAGGAACTGAACAACTCAAAAGTCTCAAGAAGTCCTCAGTACTGATCAGATACTCTAGGCCCCTCTGCATTCAATCAAATATAAGCTGCAAAGATTGCTGAAAGACAGACACAGATGATCAGAACTGGAATAGCTTACCAGATAGCCAAATCACCAGGAAGAACCAGTGAGCTACCAAGCTGTCTAAAAGAAGTAAAGACCAGATGAATTATTAGAAAGAGGCTCAGACCAACTGAGTTATCTGGAAATGACACCATCTAACTTGCTGAGCTGCCTGCAGATATACGGCATATTCAAGATTTCTGGCTTACATGAGCTGATACCTACCATGAGGTTACCTTTTGGTGATGCAACTCTATTTGAGTCATTGCTACTTCTGTAAATAATCCTTCATGTCCATTCCTATAAGTTACCTGATAAAATGCATTGCTTGAAGTTAGATTTCAGTGGTATCTTTACTCTGGCCTACCACTGATTCCATATCTGTGTGAGCAGACATTTGCTCATAATTTCCCCAGAAATATTGTCATACAACCCTCCTAGGTTGATGCTCTCAGCCTCCAAGGTTATCTATCTCCTTGATAAAGGTGTGTGAGGGTGGGAAGTGGTGATGGTGGGGGGGTTACCACTGAACTTTGTTCTATATCTCCATTTGTGCCTTTGCTTGTCCATAATTGCCTTGTTCATTTTCCTTACACACAAGGAGGGGCAGTTTGACTCTAGGTTCCCAGACAGTAATTGATGCCATGGTTGCAGCAGGCTTTGTTTTTGGCCACCAACCAGATCCCAAATCATGACACAGAGACTTATCTTTTATGGCTCAGCCTTATCTTAGGCTTGTCACACTACCTCTTATAACATAAATTACCCTGTTTCTTCTTCATCTACACTTTGCTTCAGAGCTTCTTACCTTTCTTTCATTCTGCATGTCCTACTCTGTATCTGACTGGCAGGGTGGCCTAACTAGTCACAGGCATCTTCCTCTTTTTCTCTCTTGTTCTTTTCCCCTCTTGTTCCTAGATTCCTCCTACTTATCCTCTCTGCCTACCTGTCAGCCCTGCCTATCCCGCTACTGCCTAGCTATTGGCCATTCAGCTTTTTATTAGACCAAACAGGTGCCTTAGACAGATAAGCCAAGACAGCAACACATCTTCATGTAATTAAACAAATTCAGTATAAACAACAGCAACATATCTTTGCATAAACAAGCAAATGCAGAATAAACAAATCTAAGACACCTTTATATAGTATTCCACAACACAAAGTAGTTAAGTCTTTCATAGTAGGTTTCTTCTCAAAATAGCACACAGCCACAGACCTACAAAACATGAGGAGTGACAAAATATCCTTCCTCACTATTGATTCATGTGAGAGTAATCTGTCTCTCAATATCATGCCAGGTATCGCATCAGAACTTCCTGTTTATCTTCTACACAAGGGAGCTAAAGGTATACAGTGGAAGAAGGAAAGCATCTTTAACAAATGGTGCTGGCATAACTGGATGTCAACCTGTAGAAGAATGAAAGTAGATCCATATCTATCACCATACACAAAACTCAAGTCCAAATGGATTAAAGACATCAACATTAATCTGTCCACTTTGAACCTGATAGAAGAGAAAGTGGGAAGTAGTCTACAAGTTATAGGCACAGGAGGCCACTTCCTAAGCAGAACCCCAGTAGCACAGACAATAAGAGAAACAATGAATAAATGGGACCTCCTGAAACTGAGAAGCTTCTGTAAAGCAAAGGACACTCTCAGTAAGACAAAATGGCTACCTTCGGACTGGGAAAAGATCTTCACCAACCCCTCATCAGACAAAGGCCTGATCTCCAAAATATACAAAGAACTCAAGAAACTAGACACTAAAACTCTAATTAACCCAACTAAAAAATGGGGTGCTGATCTGAACAGAGAATTCTCAACAGAATAACTTCAAATGGCCAAAAGACAATTAAGGTCATGCTCAACATCCTTAGCGATCAGGGAAATGCAAATCAAAACAACTATGAGATACCATTTTACACTGGTCAGATTAGCTAAAGTCAAAAACACCAGTGATAGCTTATGCTGGAGAGGTTGTGGAGAGAGGGGAACTCTCATCCATTGTTGGTGGGAATGTGCGGCGCGCTTCCTGACCAGCAGGAATGAACGCCATTAAAAACGAGAATTCCTTCCCCATCACGTCTTTATTCGGAGCACTTGATTGAGGAAAATTGGGGGAAGGGAAGAGAGAGTGCAGGGACGAGAGAAAGCTTAGAGAGAGGAAGCAGAGCCCAGAGGCAGCTGCTTTGAAACGGTGGAGAGGCTTGAATGCTGTCCTGATTGGTTAATGCCATTCTGCTGGTCTGCGCAAGTGCAGGCAAGGGTTCTCAGCCCCACGTGGCTAAGCCAGGTATGGACTTGTATACCTCCAAACTGCAGGACCACCTGTGCCTCCAGGTGGCTCCCTACAGCTCCCCCTTCTATTGTTAATAAGAGCAATAAGGCAAAACTATTTTCCAATCTGGTCCCCACCTCATGATGTGTGGACCGATTAAAGAAAAGAAAAACAAGACACACCCTCCGCCAATGCATACCTTCCTCTGTGCTTGTGGGACTATCTGGTCCCTAGAGGGTGCTAAGGCTATGCATGGCTAATTGCCTATGAGCTCTTTTGAAGCTGAGAGGCAAACCTGGGGTGAGGATACACATTCCAAGGCTGCCAAGGCCTGGGCCACAAAGACCTTGTCCCTCCTCACTTGGACTAGCAGGAAGCACACCAATCAAAGACATACAGCACTTCCACCTAGACACAGCATGCCAGGAATATCTCTGCTCCCACCCATTCCTAAGGAAGGAAAAGGCAAAATAGAGTCAGTCAGAAAATTGTTAAGAGATAAGAGGTTGCACAGGGTGCTGCTCAAGTCGATGGTGTGAAACAGCTGCTCTTGACACTGCCCAGAGGGTCATCTCTGCTGCCTCCGCATGAATCTTCCACAGCAGGACACTCAGCATCCACTGGGTCATCTTTCTTCTTTATTTCTCTTGTCAGTCTCGCTGGCATCCAGATGTATGTCAGCATTCCTAGAAAAACATAAACAAAACTCTCCTCCCAAATTAACATTTAAGAGTATTAAAAACTCAATGTAAAAATTCAGCACAATCAGTACTGGAAGTAGGCTGGTTTTGAACTTAGAGACCTGCAGGTCTCTGTTTCAAAGAGCAAATCTTGTTTGCCTGTGCCATTAAAGCAGGCCTTAGAATTAGACGGAATTGCTTTCAAACAGAGCGTCTCTGTCTGTTGCTGTTTTTCCAGCAAAATTTTGAATTAAAAATTAAGTGTAAAGAGTGCAAGAGAAATCCTTTCTCTGGGGGAAGCTGTCACTGCTAGTCCCCCTCTTTTGTCTAAAACCAAACAGTTGTCACTGGGAATTGAACTTACAACCTCATAGGCAGTGCTCTTAACCTCTGAGCCAATTCTCCAGTACCGCATTCAAATGGAAAAAACCTCTAGGTCTAGTATTGTTTATTCCACCCGTTGCCTGAGGCAATAGGTCCGCCTTTGTTACCTAGGATACGGGTAACCAGGTTGACGCGCTTTTATTATGATAATTACGACCAATTCTGCCTGAAGACTTTGAGGGAAAATGGACGTCGACAATCGATCTGACTGCTTCCTGCTGAAGAAGGGATGATGTGAATTTTTGGGGGGATAAATGTTTTTATCTGACTGAATTTTTTGCGACCGTGGCTGTGAGCTGCGGCGGCTGCGACAGCTCCGCCTCTGAGGCATGGCCCATTGTGGCGCGCTCTGCATGGCCCAAACAAAGGCATGGCCCCGCCCCGGGCCGTGCGTGTTTCCGCGGGCGATCTGTGCACCCAGAATGTGCCCGTCCATGTTGCTATGGAAACGCGGTTCAGAGTTTGGCCCCTCTCCGTCTTTAGGTCTTTAGCGGCGCTGCTGCTCACCACGCAGCTTCCGCCTCAGTCAGGGCAAGTCCACTCAGGTGTTGAAAAAGTCCTCCGAAAACCACAGCCCCGCCAGAAGGCCCGGACACATAGCCTCTGATGTCATATGGACTTTGGCCCGCCTTCATTGCCACAGCGACCTGGTAGAAGCCTCTGCGGACTCCAGCAAACCTCGCCAGCAACTAGTTAGCATGGCCACACCTCCCAGACAAGTTAGCCCTCTCCGGTGCAGTTCTGCATCTCCCTCCTGAGTAGCTGGGACTACAGGCATGCGCCACCGCGCCGGCCCACTTCCGTGTCAGTTAGCCACTGCAACGGTTGTCCAGCACTCCAAACATGCATATGAGAGCCAGGCATAGAGCTCTCCCATCAAAATTAGGCGAGAATCACCTCCAAAAGCTCTGTGGCTCTTTAAGAACAGGGAAGGCAGTCCTCAAACATGATCAAGCCCGCCACCCTACGAGACTGTTGCCCCGAGTCTCTATCAGCGAGTACGCAGGTGGACGGAGAGGGGGCGGAAGCCGCGGTCTCCGGTACCCCATCGTCCTCATAGTCCCGCCTTTAGTTACCTCACTTTTTTTGCTGCTGTTTTTTAAACTCCTCCTGCACTGAACTTAAGGGGTTTTTCTTCCCCGTTGCTTTCTGTACCTTCTTTCAGATACCTTAACTTTGATTCTTTCTATTTTCTTTTCTTTTTAGGCCTATACTTTTTCCATTCTTTTTCCTCCTCTTTCTGGAGGATTTAACTGACGTCACTCACTGCTCCACGCATAGAGTTCTGAAATTCTCGGCTCTCTGAGAATCCGGTGTCTGATTTCGGCTTTTTTCCCGGGCTTTCAGCACCAGTTGTGGCGAGCTTCCTGACCAGCAGGAATGAATGCCACTAAAAACGAGAATTCCTTCCCTATCACGTCTTTATTCGGAGCACTTGATTGAGGAAAATTGGGGGAAGGGAAGAGAGAGTGCAGGGACGAGAGAAAGCTTAGAGAGAGGAAGCAGAGCCCAGAGGCAGCTGCTTTGAAACGGTGGAGAGGCTTGAATGCTGTCCTGATTGGTTAATGCCATTCTGCTGGTCTGCGCAAGTGCAGGCAAGGGTTCTCAGCCCCACGTGGCTAAGCCAGGTATGGACTTGTATACCTCCAAACTGCAGGACCACCTGTGCCTCCAGGTGGCTCCCTACAGCTCCCCCTTCTATTGTTAATAAGAGCAATAAGGCAAAACTATTTTCCAATCTGGTCCCCACCTCATGATGTGTGGACCGATTAAAGAAAAGAAAAACAAGACACACCCTCCGCCAATGCATACCTTCCTCTGTGCTTGTGGGACTATCTGGTCCCTAGAGGGTGCTAAGGCTATGCATGGCTAATTGCCTATGAGCTCTTTTGAAGCTGAGAGGCAAACCTGGGGTGAGGATACACATTCCAAGGCTGCCAAGGCCTGGGCCACAAAGACCTTGTCCCTCCTCACTTGGACTAGCAGGAAGCACACCAATCAAAGACATACAGCACTTCCACCTAGACACAGCATGCCAGGAATATCTCTGCTCCCACCCATTCCTAAGGAAGGAAAAGGCAAAATAGAGTCAGTCAGAAAATTGTTAAGAGATAAGAGGTTGCACAGGGTGCTGCTCAAGTCGATGGTGTGAAACAGCTGCTCTTGACACTGCCCAGAGGGTCATCTCTGCTGCCTCCGCATGAATCTTCCACAGCAGGACACTCAGCATCCACTGGGTCATCTTTCTTCTTTATTTCTCTTGTCAGTCTCGCTGGCATCCAGATGTATGTCAGCATTCCTAGAAAAACATAAACAAAACTCTCCTCCCAAATTAACATTTAAGAGTATTAAAAACTCAATGTAAAAATTCAGCACAATCAGTACTGGAAGTAGGCTGGTTTTGAACTTAGAGACCTGCAGGTCTCTGTTTCAAAGAGCAAATCTTGTTTGCCTGTGCCATTAAAGCAGGCCTTAGAATTAGACGGAATTGCTTTCAAACAGAGCGTCTCTGTCTGTTGCTGTTTTTCCAGCAAAATTTTGAATTAAAAATTAAGTGTAAAGAGTGCAAGAGAAATCCTTTCTCTGGGGGAAGCTGTCACTGCTAGTCCCCCTCTTTTGTCTAAAACCAAACAGTTGTCACTGGGAATTGAACTTACAACCTCATAGGCAGTGCTCTTAACCTCTGAGCCAATTCTCCAGTACCGCATTCAAATGGAAAAAACCTCTAGGTCTAGTATTGTTTATTCCACCCGTTGCCTGAGGCAATAGGTCCGCCTTTGTTACCTAGGATACGGGTAACCAGGTTGACGCGCTTTTATTATGATAATTACGACCAATTCTGCCTGAAGACTTTGAGGGAAAATGGACGTCGACAATCGATCTGACTGCTTCCTGCTGAAGAAGGGATGATGTGAATTTTTGGGGGGATAAATGTTTTTATCTGACTGAATTTTTTGCGACCGTGGCTGTGAGCTGCGGCGGCTGCGACAGCTCCGCCTCTGAGGCATGGCCCATTGTGGCGCGCTCTGCATGGCCCAAACAAAGGCATGGCCCCGCCCCGGGCCGTGCGTGTTTCCGCGGGCGATCTGTGCACCCAGAATGTGCCCGTCCATGTTGCTATGGAAACGCGGTTCAGAGTTTGGCCCCTCTCCGTCTTTAGGTCTTTAGCGGCGCTGCTGCTCACCACGCAGCTTCCGCCTCAGTCAGGGCAAGTCCACTCAGGTGTTGAAAAAGTCCTCCGAAAACCACAGCCCCGCCAGAAGGCCCGGACACATAGCCTCTGATGTCATATGGACTTTGGCCCGCCTTCATTGCCACAGCGACCTGGTAGAAGCCTCTGCGGACTCCAGCAAACCTCGCCAGCAACTAGTTAGCATGGCCACACCTCCCAGACAAGTTAGCCCTCTCCGGTGCAGTTCTGCATCTCCCTCCTGAGTAGCTGGGACTACAGGCATGCGCCACCGCGCCGGCCCACTTCCGTGTCAGTTAGCCACTGCAACGGTTGTCCAGCACTCCAAACATGCATATGAGAGCCAGGCATAGAGCTCTCCCATCAAAATTAGGCGAGAATCACCTCCAAAAGCTCTGTGGCTCTTTAAGAACAGGGAAGGCAGTCCTCAAACATGATCAAGCCCGCCACCCTACGAGACTGTTGCCCCGAGTCTCTATCAGCGAGTACGCAGGTGGACGGAGAGGGGGCGGAAGCCGCGGTCTCCGGTACCCCATCGTCCTCATAGTCCCGCCTTTAGTTACCTCACTTTTTTTGCTGCTGTTTTTTAAACTCCTCCTGCACTGAACTTAAGGGGTTTTTCTTCCCCGTTGCTTTCTGTACCTTCTTTCAGATACCTTAACTTTGATTCTTTCTATTTTCTTTTCTTTTTAGGCCTATACTTTTTCCATTCTTTTTCCTCCTCTTTCTGGAGGATTTAACTGACGTCACTCACTGCTCCACGCATAGAGTTCTGAAATTCTCGGCTCTCTGAGAATCCGGTGTCTGATTTCGGCTTTTTTCCCGGGCTTTCAGCACCAGTTGTGGCGAGCTTCCTGACCAGCAGGAATGAATGCCACTAAAAACGAGAATTCCTTCCCTATCACGTCTTTATTCGGAGCACTTGATTGAGGAAAATTGGGGGAAGGGAAGAGAGAGTGCAGGGACGAGAGAAAGCTTAGAGAGAGGAAGCAGAGCCCAGAGGCAGCTGCTTTGAAACGGTGGAGAGGCTTGAATGCTGTCCTGATTGGTTAATGCCATTCTGCTGGTCTGCACAAGTGCAGGCAAGGGTTCTCAGCCCCACGTGGCTAAGCCAGGTATGGACTTGTATACCTCCAAACTGCAGAACCACCTGTGCCTCCAGGTGGCTCCCTACAGGAATGCAAACTTGTGGAGCCCCTGTGGAAATCAGTGTGGCGGTTTCATAGGAAACTGGGAGTCAAACTCCCTCAAGACCCAGCAATCCCACTCTTGGGAATATACCCAAGAGATGCACTATCATACCACAAAAGCATTTGTTCAACTGTGTTCATAGCAGCACTATTTGTAATAGCTAGAACCTGGAAACAACCTAGGTGCCCCTCAATAGAAGAATGGTTAAAAAGGGTGTGGAACATATATACATTAGAGTTTTACTCAGCGGTTAAAAACAATGACATCTTGAATTTTGCATCAAATGGATGGACATAGAAAATGCTTTACTGAGTGAGGTAACCCAGACCCAAAAAGAGAAATATGGTATGTATTCACTCATATGTGGATTCTAGCCATAATTAAAGGTCTTTGAGCCTATTATTCATGATCCTAGAGAAGCTAAATAAGAAGGTGAACCTGAAGAAAATCATGTAGTTATTCTCCTGGAGATTGGAAGTAGACAAGAGTGCCAGGCAACCTGGGGTGCATGGGGGCAGGGTGGGGGGATTGTTGGAAGGGGAGAGGGTTAGAGAGAAGGCAGTAGGGGAGAAATGGGGAAAGCTCGGGGGATTGGGATGGGGGGAGGGAGGAAGGATGGATATGAGATCAGGGAAGTATATTTCTCAACTAAGGGAGTCATTTTAGGGTTTACAAGAGACTTGATTATAAAGGGGATCCCAGGTCCAAGGAGAGATCCCCAGATTGTTCTCTGGACAGAGGAGAGGGTGCCTGAACCGGCCTTGACCCATAACCATACTGATGAATATTTTGCATATCACCATAGAACCTTCATCTGGCGATGGATGGAGATAGAGACAGAGACCCACATTGGAACACTGGACTTAACTCCCTAGGTCCAAACGAGAAGCAGAAAGAAAGAGAATGTGAGCAAAGAAGGCAAGACCAGAGGGAACCTTCACCCGTTGATGGATGGAGATTGAGACAGAGAACCACATTGGAGCACTGGACTGAGCCCCCAAGGTCAAAATGAGGAGCTGAAGGAGGGAGAACATGAACAAGAAAGGCAGGACAGTGAGGAGTGCGTTCACCCACTGATACAAGGGGACTGATCTAATGAGAGTTCACCAAGGCCAATTGGACTGGGACTGAACTAGCACGTGATCCAACCAGATTCTCTGAATGTGGCCGGATTCTCTGAATGTGGCTGGCCCGGAGTCTTTCTGAAAAGCCATTGACAATGACACTGGGACTTGTTTCCTCTGCCTATACTACATTTTTGGGATCCAGTCTGTTTGGATGCTCACCTTCCTGGACCTGGAGGGAGGGGGGAGGAACTTGAACTTCCCACAGGGCAGGAAACCCTGACTGCTCTTAGGGATGGAGAGGGAGGAGGAGAGGGAGTGGGGGGAGTGGGAGGGTGTTGGGAGGAGGGGCAGAAATGGAAACTTTTATAAATTAATAAACTTTTATAAAAAAAGTCTTTTATAATAAAATATATTTTAATTAAAGATTAAGAAAGTGTATATGACAGGTTTTTAATTATTTTTAAAATTTTGAGAATATATGAAAATTTTATTTAATTTCTGAAACAACAGATTATATAAGAAAAATATTGATTTTATTTTCAAAATTTTCTATATATCGTGGGTACTGAGCATCTGTAAATCATACATAGATCTGGTCTTAATGTGGAAAATGTATTCCATAGATACCCAGACAAAAAATGTTTAAAAGAAATAGAAATATAGTTAAGATAAAGGAAATGCAATTTTATGCTGAGACAGACACTCATATTATCAGAAAATTGTCATATATTTTCCATTATGAAAGAATCAGAGTTTCTTTTCAGCTTAGCATAGGATTTTTTTTATCTTTCCTGACATAAATCATTATTCTCAGTAGAGTCCATTTTACCAAATCCATGCAATTTGTTTACAAATTAAGCACAACTTTTTCTTCTTTTTTCTTTTTACAGTGACATTTCAAGAAACATAGCCATGTGACTTCATGAATCACTCCAGGTTGAAAACAAATATAATTAATTATTTCAGTGCTTTGGACTACTTCCCATGGAGAGGATTGTGAAATAAGATTGCAGATAAGCAAACAGCCAGAGGCTTAGAAGAAAACACTGAAAGGGACATATGGGTAAGAAAAAAGAAAGAAACCTTGAGAGTCACATCTTGTTGAAAATGCCTTTGAAATAGTTTATATACTTTTTGCAATAACTTTTATATTATATAAGCATATTTGGCAAGAATAATAGATCCCAGTGAAACACTGACAGCTCTTCTGGGGAAGTTTTCCTGTATTGTCTATTATATTTATTATGTGGAACCTAGCCCAGAGACAGTGTGGGGTTCTACCAAATAGCTCTCTTAAAGTATTTGTAGTAATTAAGTGGATGAGGGGCTAGGGACGTGGCTTAGTGGCTAAAAGTTCTTATGCAACTGTGAGGACTTGGGTTCAAATTGCCAGAACACATATTTTTATGGGAATGGCTGTGCACACCTGTAACGCCAGTGTTGAGAAACAGAGGTTATTAAATTCCCAAAACTTCCCAGGTAGCCAGACTAATTGAAACAGCAAACATCCAGTTTAGTGAGAGCCTGTCTTTGTTAGAGTTTCTATAGCTGTGAAGGAACACCATGACCACAGCAACTCTTATAAAGGAAAACACTTAACTGTGGTGGCGTGCTTACATTTCAGACATTCAGTCTGTTGTCATCATGGTAGTATATGGCGGTGTGCAGACAGACATGGTGTTGGGAAAAGGTGGTTGAGAGTTCTACATCTTGTGCAGGCAACAGGAAGAGAACTGAGACACTGGACAAGACTTTGAGTGTGTATGAGAGCTCAAAGCCTGCCTCCAGAGTTGCACACTTCCTCCAATGAGGTCATACCTATTCCAACAAACCCATACTTCCTAATAGTGCCTTTCTGTATGAGTTTATGGGAACCAATTACATTGAAACCACCACATTTCACTACCTGATCCCCATAAGTTTGTAACAATATCACAATGCAAAATGCATTTAGTTTAGCTTTAGAAGTCCTCATAGTCTATCACAGACTCATAATGTTTAAAAGTCTCTTCTGAGATTCATGCAATCTCTTAACTAAAATCCCCTATAAAGTCAAAATCAGAAAATAGATCACATACTTCCAACATATAATGGCACAGGACATATATTACCATTCTAAAACATAGGATAGGGAACATAATGAGGAAATACTGGATCAAAGTAAGACTGAAAACCAGCTGACAAAATCTGCATCTCCTTATCAAACATCAAAACACTCTTCACATCTCCAACTCCTTTTAGCTTTGTTGACTGCAACACACTTCTTCCTCTTGGACTGGTTCTACTCTCTGCTAGCAGCATTCCTTGGCCAATATCTCATGATTCTGGCATCTCTAACATCTTGGGGTCTCCAAGGCAACCAGGCTTTACTTTCATGGCTTCATGCAATGGCCTCTCTAGGCCTCCATTCAGGAATAGTCCTGATTCATGTCTGGTCTCAGCAGCTTTCCTCAGTTGCTCCTTGACTCTAAAATCAGAACATGTGATCAAAGCTTCAAAGTTCTGCTGCTTGCTCATGATGGGACATGATCCCCTTGTTCAATTATATCTTCACCAACCATCTGTTTTCGATGATCTCTTTACTGTCTAAGCTTGACTGTCCTGAAACTGGGTCTATAGACCACCAGGCTGGCCTTGAACTCAGAAATCATTCAATTATTTTTTTCACCAACCATCTCTTTTTGGTGATTTCCTTCAATGTAGAAGATTCACTCTTCTGAAACTAGATCTGTAGAGCAGGCTGGCCTTGAACTCAGAAAGCTGTCAGCCTCTATCTTCCAAGTGCTGGGATTAAAGGCTTGCACCACCAGACCAAGATCTAAGCTTTTTTCAAATCCTTTTGACAAGTTAGAAGCTTAACTGTGTGGGATCTTGCCCTGAAGTGACCACTTCCTTTATTCCATTTCTTAATCTGTTTATCTCCTCGAACACAGAATTTAACTCCATTCCACTTCCTGGTGTTTCTTTTCTCCTCAAATTTTATACTTTGAATTTTTACTTGCTCAACTTCATGCTTTTCATTATAAGTCTTCATTAGAGTTACCACTAATAACCACATAACAGTCTACACTAGGCTATTTTGAGACTTCCTCTGCCAACAGAATTAGTCCAAAACTCTTCACTTTAGCCTCAGGCAGACCCTTTGAACAAGGGCAAAAAGTGGCCACAGTCTTCACCAAAATATCACAAGAACAATCTCTAGGCCACTTATTAGTATTTGCCACCTTCTGAAACCTCTTGAGCCAGGCATCAACAGTTCAAATAACTCTTAGTACCACTGTCTTTCATGTTCCTACTAGTATAGCCTATTAAGCAGCATGTAAAGCATTCTACAGCTTTTCTAATCCAAACTCTCAATGTTAATATTACTCTAAACAAAAACATGGTCTGGCCTATCAACACAATAACCCAGTCCCTGGTATCAACTTCTGTCTTAGGTAGGATTTGTATTGCTGTGAAAAGACACCATGACTATAGCAACTCTTATAAAGAAAAATATTTAATTGGGTGGCTTGCACTTTAGAGGTTCAGTCCATTATCATCATAATGTGACATGGCAGTGTATCAGGAAACATGGTGTTGGAGAAATAGAGCTTCTGTAGGCAATAGGAAGTGAACTGGGATACTGGGCATGACTTGAGCATGTATTAGACCTTAAAGCCTACTTCTACAGTGACACATGTCCTCTGACAAAGTCATACCTATTCCAACAGAGTCGCACTTCCAAATATTGCCATTCCCTGAGCTTATGGAAGCCAGTTACATTCAAACTACCGAAGAGCCCTTTTTCGTGGTAATAAAGAGGAAACTGATAAAGAAGATACCTGAAGACCTCTTTGACAAACTTTCTGGCCTCCTCATGTTGACACATGCTTGGACAACTGTAGACCCATAGACACTTGCCATGAAAACATACAGGACTCACAATATGCAACTCATAATAAATTAAATAAAACATACTTTAAAAAAGAAAGAAGGAAATTGTTGTGGCATATGTATCTCTGCCAGCTGAACACTAAGTTTTACATGGATCCCTTTTTGGAATTAATTAAAACATACCCTACTTTACAATTATATGTTCTATTTTGAGGAAAAGGAAATTACTTATTAAATTGTTTAGAAATCACTACATGTGCAACCAGTGCTTGTAGAACACTAGAGTTTTCTATCCCCCTCTAATTTGTATTATTATGCTTAGTGCTATAATTCACACTTTGAAAAACATTGCTCACTATTTAAAAGATTTGTTTGTTCTTACAATATTTAAAAACACTTTACAAACATATCCCCTTTGAGAAAAAATAGCATATTTATAATTGAGAGATGAATGGTAATTATATTTGGCTGGTCCTCAGCAGTCATTCGCCCCCTGATGTAGAGGTATTTTGCCACCTACAGAATTCATTTCCATAAAGCACTTTATGCTGTATTTCACTATGTTCTGAACATTTTCAAGCTGTGATGTTTCAAAGACAAAGACAGAAAGTCAGTTTTGTCTGTAAAGTCCTTGCTTCCGTTATATTATGTTGAATACCTTTATACAGTACACAAGACCTCAAAGGAAACTTTCAGAAAGTATGCTGACATTTTCTTTTTCTCAGCTAAAGCACTTAAAGAGCCCTTCCTAAACAGATGGAACATTGCAAGCAAAAAAATAGCATACAATTGAAACAGCAGGTTTTATTGTGTGCATTTATGTCAGGAGGGTTTAACAGACTAAATTAATATATGATGGCTGATTCTTATCTGTTGTCATTTGATAAAGACACAATGAACTTCAAACCTGAGTGCCTTTCCCTCAATTAAACATTAAATGTTTATTTCTCAGAGCATCACTGTGCATTTTGTTGATTCTCTTCCCTTGATTTTCATCCATGGGAAGCGCAGGGACCCTGTAGTCATAGCAGGTGGGAGACTTAACATGAGCTTAATAAAAAAAAAGAAAAGCAAGTTGAAGAAAGGCAGAATTCTTTACTAAGATTTGCCATCAGCCTAGTAATGAAAGAGTAAATCACAAGTATTCCCTTCAGATATTATAACTTCACGACATAGTTAAAAATAACTATTTGGTATTCCATTGTACTCATCAGTATATGTCCTAATGAAACTCCCTCCTCTGATCTGATTTGCTATCAAAAGCAGTTGGCATCGTATTTCTGAATTGTACGACTAAATGGTTAAATATTTAATTTATAGGTTAACTTATAATTGATGTTTTCTCCTACTTTTTTTCCAGTTTGTTTTTTACAATGAAAATATGCATAATTAAATAAAATAATGAATGCATTCAATTGTCAAAGAAACACAAAACTGAGAACAATATCCATAAACAAAATTTCAGAGTCATGGGATTTATTAACAGATTTTGACTTCAATGACCACTGTTTTTTATGTGATGTCACCCTATTTCTAGCTGTAGGATTTCTTTCTTCCTTATTCCAAGTGGCGTTATTATTGTCAAGGTCAACAGTTACTTCCATGTCACCCAAACGCAGTGATAATGACATCCTGTTTCCATGGAGCACCATTCAATGCACAGCAAAGTTAAGCACTTCTTTCCCATAAATACTAGCATCACCATGCTTTGCATTGACATGCTGTCTCATTGGTCATCCATTCTCAAAAGCCCGGGATCACTTCCCCTATGCCACACAACACCAATATATTCATATTTGTCAATTCATTTTTGAAAATTTTACAATAACGCATTTTAAACTTTATTCTCTGGATATAGACTTCTGTTTCCAAAGCAGTATTCTCCAATTTATTTTTATTTTCTTTTTAAAATATTTTAGTCTTTGAGATTATCCGACAATTCCATTATTTCTCCCTTACTTTTCCTCTCACCAAACTCTTTCATATAAACCTCCTTTCTTTCAGATTCAGGGACTCTTTTTTTTTATTTACTTAGTTGAAGTTAACATACAAACTAATAAGTTTCATTGTGACAATATTACCTATGTTTTGCTCTTATTGATCCTTCTTCCCCAACCCCTTCTTACATCCCACTTTGTTCTTTCTGGTCTCCATTTTCACCTACAATAGCTTTTTTCCGCTTTCTGGTTACATTCAGTCCATTATTCTTGATTTAACAACATTGCCTCTTTAGAACTTCTTTTTCCCCTCTAGTGTTCCCCTTTCCCATTTTATACAACCTACACACACACAAACAAAAATAAAATTTTGGAGGTACATATTACAGTAAATGCTATTTGTTTACCTGAAGCTGATATTTCTATTTTTTAAATTAAGGAATCTACTTTATTGTTTATCTCTTTTAATTATGTGCACATATGCACTCAAGCACAAGTGACTGTAGGAGACAGAGAACTTGATCTTCCTGGAGCGAAAATTTTAGGTAGTTTTGAGCCACTAAAAATGGGTTCTGAAAATCAAGATCTGGCTCTCTGAAAGGGCAAATCACGCTATTAACCACAAAGCCATCTCTCAAGTCCCTGACCTATTTCATCTATCACAATCCTTTCTCATTGTATCCATTTTCCTCCAAATGTCATGATTTCAGTTTTCTTTATGGCTGAGTAAAGCGCCACTGTGTATAAGTACCACATCGCCTTTATCCATTTGTCTTTGATGAGAATCTTGGCCACTTCCATTTCTTAGCTATTGGGAATACTGAAGCAATGAATATCAATGCACACATTTTTTTGTCATGAGGTTTAGAAATGCCCTCTGGGGATCTACCCAGAAGAGGTACAGCTATGCTGTATGATAAGTCTATTTTAGTTTTGCGAGTAGCCTCCATACCTATTTTCTTAACAGCTTCACCAATTCACATTTCCACATGCAGAGACTAAAGTTTCCTCTTTACCCACATCCTTGCCAGCATTTGATATTATGCTTCTTCATGTTCGACATTCTGACAAGAGTGAAATAGAATCTTAAAAGAGTTTTAATTTATAGTTCCTGGTGGTTATGGGTTGAAACACATTTACAAGTATTTCTTGTTATCTCAATCTCTTTTCTAGCCCTTCTTCCTAAGTGACCCTTTCTCATGGATTTCCTCACATCTACAGGGTGCTTAGACTCCCATCGGTCCATCAGCTCAGACTCGGATTTT
Organism: Myodes glareolus; assembly: GCF_982192425.1. Taxonomy (NCBI): domain Eukaryota; kingdom Metazoa; phylum Chordata; class Mammalia; order Rodentia; family Cricetidae; genus Myodes; species Myodes glareolus. The sequence continues at coordinate 40,075,648 of NC_142029.1, read as the reverse complement.
CCCTGGCTATTTCAACATCTCCGGCCACTGACTTCAGAATGGCACTCAATGCTTACATAATCAAAGCAGACTTTGTTTTCTCCCCCTAAAAGTCATCCACACTTTGTTCTTCGCGACTCCTCCATTCAAAGTATCTTAATCTCATGTCTATGTCTTCTTTTAAATTTCCCTCTCTTCCCTCCTCATATATGAGCAATCCCAGGCAATTCCAACTTCAAATTGTTTCTTGTTGCCTCCACTGTTCACCCTCATCTGTCTCATATCTTCCCTAGAACAACAGAATTCTCCTTCCCTACTGTAATGCAATCCTTATTAGTCCCTAATACCCAGACTAGCAAACAAAATGATGATGTGTACTCAGAGATTTTGTTTAGGAAAATCAATTTCTTACAAAATAATTCAGTCCTATGTCACTTGGCATAAAAAGACCACACATGGAAGAGCTTCTGCCTGTCTCATAACAACATACTGTCCTTTCTGTTGTGTTCCAAACATGTGCCATTTCTCCAGTGATCTAAGCTCCTTCTAACTACAAACCTGTATAATAACTATTCCTTCTATCTTGTCTGCCCTTTGCCCAGAATCTTCGCGGATTATCTAGTCCTTCCCATGAAGAACTTGGATTATGCATTCTTTCCTGAACTTACTAAACTTGAAGTATATCTTCACCTCCTCCTCACACCAGCCATCAATATGACACTATCATGTTTTGTAGTGTTCGCTAACTGATGACTTCACTTGATATTTGTCTTCCTCAGCTAGAAGATAAGTTTCAAGTAGAAAGGTTCCTTGCCCGCTGAACTCACTGTCAGATGTCAACCTCTGTAACTGGGGCTAGAATGTGCTCTAGTCACTGCTACTGGGTTGTGGACAGTAGAATGCTGACACCCCCAGCAGAGGCTTCCAGTGGGTGTTTGTGAATGTGAAATGAACTCTGAATTGTTAGTTTACCTTTCCTGCTTTAGTCTTATATCCGTCTACCATTTAGCCTAGATCTTTTTTTTAAATGCATATCTTTAAGTTAGGAAAAAAGATAATGATTTATATTAGTTCAATTAATAAATAAATCACTTCTTCTTGTGTGGATACTCTCCTCAGAACTCAGGTTACAACAGTAAATAGTATAAGCAACTCTCCATTCTTATAGAAGTATATTCTTCCAGAAAGCATAGACAGACCATAATTAAGAAAATAAGCCATGAAGATATTTAAAAAGGAAATAAAATAAGGAATAGAGACCACAGGATGTGTGGAATAAAAAAAGTGCTCTTTTAGCTAGTGGGAACTTCCTAAGTTAATAGCTGAATGAAGAGGACAGGCAATTTAAACATATAATAGGTGCTAAGATCTGGAGACAGTGAGAAGACCTGCAAAGCTGAAAATGACTGAGTGAAGGCAGAAGCTGCATAAAATGAGCCCACAGAGGTAGTGGGAGGGGCAGAGCCTGGAGAATGCCACAGGAGAAACACAGGCTGCTAAACTTGCAGGACAAGGCAGCAATGGAGGGTTTCAGCTGATGGGCAGAGGTGCCTTCCCATGTAGCATCTCTATGGAGACTTTCCTGAGAACTGATGTGAGGGAAACAAGGATGAAGGCATGGAGATAAGGTAAGGTAGTTCTCCCTAAGATGCATCTGTGAATGTGTTTTACAAGGCATCACATGCTTCTGGATTTTCTCCCACATATATTCATGTCTAGTACTCCATAGCCAGGGTCCAGCGGGAGAGGGAAAGTGATAGCGGAAGGGGAGACAGAGAAAGATTCAGTATATTACAGGGCCAGGCACATATCTGGGGGAAGGTAAATGTAACTTTAAATTAAATCCTCCTACTACATACATATTACAAAAATATGGAGACATTTTTGTAAAACTTGTCACATCTAACATACATATTACCAAAATATTTCTCTCTCTCTCTCTCTCTCTCTCTCTCTCTCTCTCTCTCTCCCCTCTCTCTCTCTCTCTTTCACACACACACACACACACACACACACACACACACACACACACACAAGCAAGGCTGTACAAAAAATACTGAGTGCTGGTCCATCTCAGGTCATAAGCTAAATGCTGATAAACAGTGACATAAAAATATCCAAGTTAAAGGCCGGTACAGCAAATACAAAGGAAGAAAGCTAAACAATTAGGTGACAAACAATTTGTGTGTATTAATTTTTCATTAAATAAGTCTCACCATAGTGTCATAAAAATTAGGTCCTATGATCATTTATTTGGGAAGAAATGCTTGTTACTCTTCTGTTTTTCATTGTATAGAGTCATATGTTTCCAAGTAGTTTTTATAGTAAGAGTTTCCTTAATCAGAGAGACTCACTCTGATCTCACTCTCTAAATGCAAACTGGGAATACTCTAAGAACATCTAGGAGTCTAGGGTGCAGAAAGCCCTGTCCCATCTTGTGGTGGCGCAGAAGCACAATAACACCTTCTCTCCACATAACCATACCAATCTGCATTTACAGAATAAGTCTGTCATTATAGTACACCCAGGTGTGGTAAAGCATGCTCTGAAAACAAGGCTTGTGTTATTCACAATGCTGAGGAGATACAACCTAAAACAATGTCTTTTAACACAATGCTCCTCTGCACAAAAGAAGCAGAAATAAAGTAGGAGCAACTAAACAACAGCAAATACTTCATCAGCAAGGCTTACAGAACAATCAGTTGCTGTTTTTTTTTCCCTAAATGTAAAGCTGACTGCTCATAATAAATTATCTTCTACATCAACCTCACAATGCTTCCTTTAACAACTGAGAAAACAACCTGTTCATTTACTGGACACACCTTCAGCAGCACCTGCTCTGCCTTTATTTTATAAAATGGGACCTGGTCCTTAGACTTCCTTTCTAGTTCTCTAAAATAGACCTCTAAAATCAGACATTTTACAAAACCGTCCTTTTCCTACTTAGCATAGTAAAGGATCCAAACATAAAAAAGAATGGGAAATTTAGAAAAAAAAAACTGACCAAGGTCATGTCCAGGTGCATGGTTGTCAAAGCCAACTGGAGCTTCCCTGTCCTTGTATCTGAAGGAGGATGAAATTAGTCACAGAGACACTGTCCCCACATGCTCCTCTGCCTGGCCCCATTTGCGATGCCTCGGTTATGAGACATCAGTCCTTTCATCTTCCATTATTCTTCTCCTGCTTCTCTGTGATGCTACTTAGGACAGCAGTCTCTTCTGCCTCCAGCCTCAGCTCCAGTTTTTCCATTTCTCTTTTATTGCTTTTTTGCTGCAGGCTCAGTCGGAACAGAAACTAAACTCACCAGACACTCAGTCAATTAGAAAGTGATAAGAAGCTATCAGGCTCATGAGGGGGGGGACTAAATTGTGTTTGAAAACGGTGATGGAGAGGTGCATGGAAATGGAAGCCTTTGGTCCAGCATTTACCGGCAGATTTAATCATCTTGTGTCCTTACTTAACCTCTGCTGTTCCCCCAAGTCAATTACCTATATTATCTTGTTTCAAGAGCCAGAAGGAGAGTACAGAAAAATGTGAGGGAATGAGGCAGGCAACAGAGAAAATCAACTGAGGGTGTCACCTGACTTCACAATGCAACAGCCTGGCAAAGGGTATCTGGGATCACATGAACGCTGCCTGACAGAAGGCAATAGCTGGATTCAAAAGTTGTTTCTGTATTGCTGATGACTTGTCCATTCTGCAAACACACACACACACACACACATGCACGCACGCACACACACATACTCTCACAAACACACACACACACACACACACACACACACACATACACACACACAATTCATGTGGACTCTGGGACTTAGTTAACTTATGTTGCCTTTTCTTGATAAGTTTTAGGCTGCAGATCTTACAGATATTGGCACTATAAATGTTGGTTCAAATTAAGGTAAAGCAGTCTGCATATAAATGAACTGCAACATGTCTCTGGCAGATGCAGTGTTTTTTAGAAAAATTAAGCAGAAACCCCCTCAGGCAGTGCACAGAACCACGCTCTCAGCATCTCTCTTCCTCCTCTGTAGCTTTGCATTCTGCCTGATTCCTTCATTACCTTCTATTCAGCTTATACATATTTCAGGTGGAAATCTCACAGTCTCCCTCTGATTTGGTTGACCTAAGAAGGAAGATGGAAGCTATGACATATTTTTCTGCTTTTTCAACCCACACAGGCACTGAAGGATTTAGGTTCGATGAACCAGCTGTTCCACCTCAGTTTGCAACCCTGCTCTTTTACCATTTGTTTTTATCCTATTTTCTATCCAGGAAGGAAGCACACTCCCTTTTTGTTTCCAATGCATTTAAGGATGTAATTGGAAATAATATATGTCCAATTAAGATGATAAGTAAGTAGCTTTCTTGGCTTCTTTTCATATCTTTTGTGACCCAATTTGTGGCATTTGAGCAATGAAAATATATAAGCTGACATTCCTAAGTGTAGCTGAGAGTGACATTTAAGCTTGTGGCACTGGATCCATAAGCTGTCCAGGGGTGGGTGCTCATGCAGATCTCACCCAGTGAGAAATACTATTGTGTCTGTCCCCTTCTAAGCCTCATAGCTCACCTGCACCTTCTGGCTAGAAGTGATTTTATTCTCCAACCCACAAATTTGAATATTCTTTCTTCCTCGAGACAATGCTTCTTCAATGGAAACCCAGAAAGAAAACTAATCAATTTTCTAGTGACAAGGCACATTCTAAATGCGACAAACCTTGAGAAAGTGAAACAAACCAGAGCAACATGAGACTCCAGGATGACAGAGCAGAAAGTGGATTTCCAACGTGTATGTCAGAATCTATGAATACTCTCTAAAATTTAGTTGCAATGTAAACAACAGTCAGTCAATGCCACATTGAAAGATTTTATAACCTCCTTGTTGTGTGCTCCTATGCTTTTGTTTTGTTTTGTTTTGTTTTGAGGATGAAAAACTAGTTGCACAACAAAATATCCACACCCACAAAAAATATCAATGGTATCAAAATAGCTTTTAATGATGTCCAGTTAAACAATCCAGGCAAGAGCAGTTTCTTGCCCAAATGACTAACCAACTTCATAAGAAGCCTCTTTGATACCCATCTTCCTCTTGAAGTAGATTGGTGCTGCCAGGTGCAGATGTGTCTCATTGTCCTGAAACATCCTAAATTTTTAAAACATTTAAACGTCATATTCTGAGGGTCTCTGAAGAATTTGAAGAATACCTAGCTGAAATATATCTCTATATATCTACAAAACCTAACTAACATGTCTACAAGCTTGACTATTACAGATGACTATCTATTAGCCTATATTTCTTAATTATACATTACATTTTTAAATCAACTACACAATCACAATACCTTAGTCAAGAGCAGAAATATACATATAACAAATCTGACCTTAAAATTATATCAATAAACCAAGATTCATACCAATGCAAATTATTTATATTTACAGCATATTCCCTTTAAATGTAAAAGAACATTTATAAACAATATTTGGGAATATGGGCATAGTTTTGTCCATACTGCTTCCTGCTGTTTGAGGGCCCTGTTAATCAGGTCTTTCATGGTGTATCCTGTGTGTTAGTTCATCTCAGTCAGCAATTGGGCAAATTATCTGTATTCTGTATCTGATTTTATTATCTACTGAATAAGTTTGAATCCTCCCCATGCCAAGAAAAATGTACCCACCTACAAAATAGACATTTTAGATTTTTCAAGTATATTATAATAATTGTTCTTGGTTTAACACACTTTATATGATGGTGTGTATATCATATATATAACGCATATGAGAAAGGTATATAAAACAGTTGACTGAAATAAATTCTTTCATCACTCAATATTGTTTCTTTAGTCACATCTATTATTATTAAATTGCTTAGTTTTTTCCATAAACAGAATAACAAGTATGTTTTTGTTGGTCATACCTGTCTTCTATATAAATATCTTCTGTAATATTTAAATTTCGTTCCAGTTCTACTGAATGGAAAAGTTCCCATGTCATGCTTGGCTGATCTATTAATGTCAGAAGCTGAATCACTAAAAATTCAGTCTTGCAGTCCACAGCTATACAGTAATATGCTTTGTTATTTACATAGCTGCATACACTTCCTTATATAAGGCAGTAGCAATTAGACATTTTAAAAGAACAACTTAAATTTTTTAATGTTTAATATTGTCACTTAATATGAATTTCAATTCCTTCTTATTTACTTGAAATACATAATAAGTCTAACCTCTTGGGAATATATGTTTTTCTGCATCCAAGGCTTCATATGATGGACAAAATAATCTTTTTAAAATGAAATGAATTGGACATGTGCTAGATTTTTCTTTTGTCATTTGAAATATTCATTTCCTAACCTCCCTACCTTCTACAGAATTTCTTATCTGAGGTCAAGCATGCAAGAGCCTTTAATTCCAGCACTCAAAAGTTAGAACTAAATGACTCTCCATGAGATCAAGGCCAGCCTGGTTTGCACAGAAATTTCCAGAGCAGCTACTGTTATATAGTCAAAGCCTATATTTTTTTTTAAAAAAGAATTTTTTACCTGAGATTTATTATCTCAAAAAAGTAATTAAGTAGTTAAATTAGATAATTGCATTGTTGGGCTTAGTTTTTTCACCTTTTGAAAGGTTTCAATTTGATAACCCGTGTCTTTGGGGGGCTGAAAATCAATGTGGCAGAGCAATATAAGCAAAAGAAAAAAATGAATATTGTCAAGGGAGATTGAAACTGCATCTGTTAGTAAGAAAGATCAGTCCATGGGCATGTGCAGTAGCTTTCTTTGACTTATACCTATAGCCATGGTTTCTTCACTAATGGGTAGTATTTTTTTCATTTTTCTAGGGATTCTCGAGGTTTGTGTGATCTGAAATTCAGTATAGTAGGGGAACCATTACGATGGTTCAGGAAGCAAAGACACTTACCTCCAAACCTGGAGTCCCGTGTTGTTCAATCTTGAAAGCCACATGGTGGAAGGAGAGAACTGACTTCCCCAAATTGTCCTTTGACCTTCACATGTCTGCTCACATATATGTACAAACACAAAAACATGGATATACATAAATACATGAAATAGTGAGTAGGAAAAAAATAAACCAATTTCATCACAGTATTTTTCATAATAAAAATGTCATTGAAAACAAAAATGGAAAGCAAAGCTGCCAGGAAAGGTGGCACACACCTGTACTCAGGAGAATGAGGCAAGAGAATGACACATGGTGTCCACATTATGTCTATAGCATGGTTACACAACAAATTCAGTGGCAGTTTGAATACGTAGGGAAATCTTCTCTTAGGAAACAAACTGAAAAATAATAAAAATGGGGATATCCAGTATATTAGTGGACAATTACATGCTATTCCTTAAAAATTAGTGGTCAATAACTCTCAGTGATATGTGTATGTGTGTGTGTGTACAGAAATCTTGTGATGTTGACAAGACTGTCTTTTAATTATTTTTTGAAGAAATAAATGTTAAATGAGCATAACAAGGAATCAGAGAGAGATGAATGCATACTGCAGCTCATTCCCTTTCTCCTTTTTATACACTTCAGAGTCCCATCCTTAGGAATGGTTCCTTTCCTGCCGTCAATGGAATCAAGGCAATCCTCCACAGGCGCGGCCACAGGTTTGCCTCTCAGGTGATTCTAGATTCCATCAGGTTGACACTTAGTACTAATTATTATATACACTACATATCAACTGCATTTATAGATATATAATATTATTTATTAACACTTTAAATGCTAATATAGACAATATTTACCTTACTATCATTTTTAGTATTCTAAATAGGTTTTATATTAAAGTAAAGCATAATAATTTTAATAGTAAAATGATCAAAGAGTAATGATTGACCCTTATAATATTAATCTTATATTTATTCATTTTAACAAATTTTCTTATCTCCAATAATTTATTTTTAGAGTAAGATTTTTTCTATATAAATGAATATGACATGTTTGGCTATATATTTTTCTTTCTCAATCATCTTTCTCCTAGTATAATATGGTGTTAACATATACAAACTGAAAGTATTCATTGGTAAATAAATTTCTTTATTTTTTAAAGCTTAGAATAACAATTAAATGTTTAAAGATTATAATATACTTATCAGTAAAATATTTAATTCTAATATTAATTTTATATTTTTACTGAGATTGGATTTCATAAAATATTTTCTTCCACCAACTGACATTATCACATGATTTCACTTTTTATTTTTAACATATTTAATTATATGTTTATGTTTCCTAAAGATAGCTAACCCTTCATATCTGAAACATATCTAACATGACCACAGTTTATTTTTTTAGTACAATTAGATGCTCTGTGTTAATATTCTTCTTTGGGATATGATATATGTCATCAGTGTAGACCATGAAACCCAATATGGACTGGTGTGGGAAGTCCTTCTGCATATGTATTGCTTTTATTAGTTAATGAATAAAGAAACACTTGGACCTATGACAGGACAGAGTAGAGCAAGGTGGGAATTCCAAGCAGAGATACGGGAGAAGAGAAGGTGGAGTCAGGGAGATGCCATATAACTGCCATAGAAGAAAGACACCAGCCACCAGCCAGAAACTTACCATTTCTATTTGATTATTCACATCTGGGTGGCTGGGAAACAAACAAGCAGACAAGTTCAACAGATGGGCCGTACATAGGCTGCCCATTCATGCTTCAGCATTGCCTGGGCATAAATTTCATTTTTTCATATGACTGAAAAAGATAAGTGCAGTTTTTTTTCTCACAATGACTTTATTTTAATGCATGAATTAGAGTCTTGCAGGTGGAAAATCTTCTGCTGTTTCTGTTATGTGGATAATTTGGTAGAAGACTGAAATGAAGTGTTGGCTGTGCCAGATGGCTTAAGGCAGATAGAAATGAAGAAATAGGTGGTGATATTACTATGGCCAGAAAAACTCTGTAAGATAAAGAAAATATGCAGAAGCCTAGGATACCGTCCCTGGAGGAAGTGAGAGAGGTCCAGCAGTTCCTGATATTTGGGCTTTAAGTACACTGCAGTTTTCCCTGATTTTTGTCTCACCTGTAGTGTTTGTAAAAGTCTTCATAATTTTGTGAAGATAGCTAAAAACAAATAACCCTACTGTTCCCACCCAAGATTAATAAAATCAGTTGAAGCATAGACCTCAAGAATGTAGCATTTCTCTAATGTCCTGACTCATGACTTTTCTAACGATAGAGAATATATACCCAGAAGGAATCTTTTAATAGAATACAGATTTTCTGGGAAGGTATCATGGTGTTCTTGATGTACTTTTTCTCGGTGTGTAAAGTTTGGGAAAGATCTCTATTTGCCAATGTAAATAAAAAAACAACTAAAAACTACAAGGATCGCAAAGAATTAAAAAAAAAAATAGGACTCAAACCAAAGTGGTAATGGAACAACCCCCCAAAATGAAGAATCTACATAATTATGTTAAGACTTAATGAATTACAAAAAATGCAAAGACACAAATAACAAGTCAGGAAAAGAATAATTCAAATTAAAACATTAACAAATATTTAAAATCTTTAAAAAGAATCAAATAGAAGTTCTGAAACAAAGAATATAATAAAATAATACAGAAACCGAATTGAAAACAATCAAGCTTGAAGATTAGTCATATGAAATTATCAAATCAGAGGAAGAAAACTTTATATGGGATGAAAAAGAATATTAAAATTCCAAGGTATTGTGTAATGGGCTAAGAAAACCCACTAGAGCAAAAAAAGCAACAAAGTTGCAGAAATCATTTTAACGAATAGTAATTAATAATAAAGATAGATAGATGTCAGATATCAAATCTAAAAGATAAATAGACATTCAGAAAAAGAAAGTCAGTCTCATAAATAGAAATAATCAAGCAATCTTTCACTAAAACAGACTAAATGTAAATTGTCAAAGATGATTTTGAAAGTAGCAAAAGAATCAATTAATCGCTTAAACAAAGGAAAACACGGAAAGTGATGCTAGAATATTATTCTAAGTGAGAGAAGCCAGTCAGAGTTGCTTTTTTTCTTGTACGTGCTATGCCCAAAATACCTAACCAGAAACAACTTAAAGAGAAATATGATTTATTTTGACTTAGACTGAGAGTTGATGTAGTCCATCTGGGGGAGGAAGACTTGGTACTGAACTGTGAAGCAACTGCAATCAAAGCAAAAAGATGTGTGTTTGTGTGTGTGTGTGTGTGTGTGTGTGTGTGTGTGTGTGTGTGTGTGTGTGATTAGCAGCTCTGTCCTTTATAGTCACCAGACCATGGAATGCAGCTGCCCACAGGTTAGGTGTGTCTTCCCACCTCAGTTAACAGAGTCTAGAAACTCTCTCACAGAGTGGGGGAAAGAAAGAATGCAAATAGATCCAAATTAATCACCCTTCCTAAAATTCAACTCCAAACAGATAAGAGACCTCAATATAAAACCAGGTACACAGAAACTGATAAAAGAGAAAGTAGGAAATAGCCTTAAACGCATTGGCACAAGAGAAGACTGAACATAACATCAATGGTGCAGACACTAAGATCAACAATTAATACACGGGACCTCATGTAACTGAAAAGCTTCTGTAAGGCAAAGAACATCATCATTCAGACAAAATGGCACCCTGCATAGTGGGAAAAGATTTTTACCAACCCCATCTGATAGAGAGCCAATACCCAAAATATATAAGAACTCAAGAAATTTGTTATCAAAGAACCAAGTAACACAGTTAAAAATTGGGTACAGACTTAAACAGAGAGTTCTCAATAGGGGAAACCCAAATGGCTGTGAAACACTTAGAGAAATGTTCAGTATCCTTAACCATCAGGGAAATACAAATCAAAACTACTTACGGAATCCACCTTACACCTGTCAAAATGTGTAAAAATCGATAAAATAAGGGATGACAGTTCATGTTGGCAAGGATATGGAGCAAAAGAAACACTCCTCTGTTTCTGATCTGGGTTTAAATTTGTACATCCACTATGGAAATCAATATGGTGGTTCCTCAGAAAGATGGAAATTGGTTTACCTCAAAATCTAGTCATACCTCTGGGACATTTAATCAAGGACACTTTGTCCTGTGACAGGGACACCTGTTCAACCATGTTCATTATTACTCTATTCATAATAACTAGAAATTGGAAACAACCAACATGTCCCTGAACAGAAGAATGGATAAAGAAGATGTGCTATAATTATATTACTCAGCTCCTGAGGAAAATAAATGACATAATGAAATTTTCAAGCAAATGAATAAAGCTAGAATAAAAAAATCATTCTGAGTGAGATAACCCATACCCAGAAAGATAAATCTGGTATGTATTCACTTATATCTGAATATTAGTCATTAAATAAATGACAATGATGCCACAATCAATAGATCCAGAGAGGTTAGGCATAGATGAAGGGACTAGGGGAGACACATGGATCTCCATTGGAGGGGAAAATAGAGTAGATTTTACTGGTGGACTGGGGCTAGGGGATGGACAAGTAAAGAATGTTAAGGTGGGAAGGGGGAGGAAAGATGAGATTTAAGAAGGGATTGAAGGAAGAGACATCTAAAATTACAGAGTATTTGGGGAGGAATTGAGGGTAGTATGGAATCTTAGTGCAGTTGAAATTTCCTATAATATGCAAATGTGGCCCTGATGAAGTATTCAAATAATGAGGAGAAGAAGGACACCAGGGGAACAAGGGCCTCTAAAACAAGTGAAAAAGTTGATAAGCACTCATAGAGACTGAAGCGAAATGCACAGAGCCTACACAAGTCTTCCCTAGGTCTTCTGCATGTATACTATATTTCAGATCGGTACTTTTATGGAACTCTTGAAAATGAAAATGTGTGGGTCTCTGGTTCTTGTGCCTCTCTTGGAGCTCTTTCAGTATTCTGTTGGCTTGTCTTCCCCAATTAAAATATGATTTTCAACATATCTGATGATATTTTATTTTGTTATGTTTTGTTATCTCCTAGAAGTCTGTTTTCTTTTTATCATTTATTTATTTATTTTCCATTCTGACCGCAGTTATCCCTCACTCCTCTCCTCCCAGTTCCTTCCCCTACCTATGCTGGGCCTCGCCCCATCCACTTCTCTGTTTCTATTCGAAAACGGCAGGGCTGTCATGGATATTACCAAAACATGGCATATAAAGTTGTAGTAAGACTAACCATTTCACCTTGTATTAAGTCTGGTCAAGGCAACCCAGTATGAGGTATAGGGTCCTCAAAGCCAACAAAAGAGTAAAACACAGTCCCTGCTCCTACTGTTAGGAGATCTACAAGAAGACTAAGCAGTGCAGCACAACATATATGCATAGGGCCTAAGTAAGTCCCATGCAGGTTCCTGGCTGTCGGTTCAGTCTCTGTGAACTCCTATGGGACCAGGTTAGCTGATTTTGTCAGTTTTCTTGTGCTGTCCTTGACCCCACTGGCTTCTACATTCCTTCTTCCTTCTCGTCATCAGGATTCCCCTCTGAGCTCAGTCTAATGTTTGGCTGTGGGTCTCTGCATCTGTTTCCACAAGTTGCTGGATGAAGCCTCTCTCATGACAAGTGGACTATACACCAATCTATGAGTACATATAGCAGAGTATCATTAGCAGCCTAGTTTTTCTAATGAGATATAGAAACAGAGCAGATAGAGATGGGAGAAGATGTGGGGAACAACTGGGAAGAGAAGACAGGAGGGGGAAGAAAACTTCAGAAAAAAAATTTCCTCAATGCATGTACGACTAAACTTTTGATTTTCAATATCTGACCATCTGTTTGTTGTAGTGACTTGCAAAATATTTTATAAGGAATCAATATCAAAATAGGAAAAAATTCCCAAGTACACTTGCAAATCAGCACAATATCTGTGTGGGAGGCTGGTCCTGAGAAAATGCACCAATTGTGCTCCTATCCCTGTACTTTTCTTGACAGGATGATGAGTTTTATTAAATTTTTCTAAATCTATCATGTATTATTGCTGCTGTCTTCTGTACCCTTTACCTGGAAGTTTATCTTGTCATGTATTTCTGTTTGCTTATATCAAGGAGCTGAGGACATGGTAAAGAAATTTCAAATTAATTTGATACCACACGTTATCTCATTATTTATTTGCATTGGTACACCCGCTCGTTGCAGTAGAAAGTGAGCTGAACGTGGTGTTTTGCTTCATAGAATCATCCCCACCAATGGCTTCATTTAGTAGTTCATGGTTTGAATGCTTTATTTCATCAAGAATTCATGTTGTGAACTGTTAGGTTTTAAAGACTATTTTCCTGACATTCGATTGGTCTTTGCATATCAGTTTATAATTTCTCCCATTAAAAACTTTGACCCTCAAGCCTCCATTGTCCAGGTAGTCACTATGAAACATTCTTGGCAAAATAAAGACAATTTGGCTAATAAGAGTGTTCTGTATTTTTATTATTACACTTTTCCATGTGAAGAAACAGGTGTCCTTGCAAGTTTATTGATTAGGCAAACATTTATTGTGGACCTCCCATGTGTTGACATTGATAATTGAGTAGTAGATAAACAAAGATATCCACTCTGCTGTGACTGCCACTGTAACAATCCCAGGAGAGAAAAGGCAAGGAGGAAAGAGAATGAATGCGTTGTATGTTAAGAGAGACTGAGTGCTATGGAAAAAAAAAAAAACATAGAAAGAGATGAGTGATGTCACAATGTGGATAGGCTCCTAAAATTATAGAATGGTAGAGAAAAATTTGCTAAATAATTCTGAACTTCAATAATCAAGATTTTAAGTAGTCTAAAGAGTATAAATGGGGACTGAATGTGTTTTTTTGTGTGATTTGACAGATTCATACATCTATATAATGAATATAGTTTGTTTAACCCTCATTACCCTATCTCGCCCGGTTCTTTCTACTGCTAAAATCCTTCTCCCAAACAGGTCTCTATCCTATATAATATCATTTGATTGTTTGCAAATCCCTTAGTTTAAATAGGGTTTCCAGCATGAGCATGGGTGGGATGCTGCTTCTGGAGAATATGTAACTCATCTTGGGCACACCACTGAACAAAGTGACACTCTTTTAGCTATCCCGAACTACTGATAGTTGATAAGGCTTCTGGGCAAGCTGGGTCCATATGAAGTCTCCTCCGTTCAGTGATGAAACATTGACAGGCCCAATGTCACACAGGGTTTGTACAAGCAACTACAGATGCTGCGAGCTTACGATTGCATCAGCTGTGCCATCTCCAGAGGACACTTCCACAGCAGTCTTCCCCAATCTACTTTTCTTATCATTTCTCTGCACTCAATTCTGTGATGTGCTACAAGCCCTGGGTGACAGGTGTAGGGAAGTGTATGACAAAGAAGTTACTTTCAACGACAGGCACTCCACATTCACTTATTCTTTGTGCTTTGACCAGTTGTGAGTCCTCATAGTAACTTCTGACCACTGCAAAAAGACCCTCTCTAGGAGGGATTGGAAGCTGCACAAACCCATGTGTATAACAATAAGTATTTAGAATGAAGTTGGTACTAAGTGCTAAGTATTAGCAATAATAATAAGATCTCTCCAAGTCCCAGAACTCATGGGTTTTGGCTAGGTTTATAGAGTCAGATATAGTGGTTTGAATATAAATAATCCCCATAAGATAATGCATTTGAATGGTTGAGTCTCAGTTAGCAGGCTGTTTTAGAAGGATTAGGAGCATGGCATTGATGGAGGAGTTACCAGGGGTAGGCTTTGACATTTCAAACACCCATAGCAGGCCCAGTCTCACTCTTTTTATCTTAGCCTCTTTCTAGTAGACAAGATGTTAAACTCTCAGCTATGCTCCTGTCTGCCACCATGCTTTCTGTTGTGATTCTGTACTAACCCTCTGAAACTGCAAACAAGCCTCAATTAAATGCTTTCTTTATTAAGTTGCTTTGGTTGTTGCATCTCTTCACAGCAAGAGAATGGGAGCTAAGACAATGGCAGGAGTTGAATCCAATCAGAAAATGACTGGTTACTCCCATTACATCCATTCTACAAATGTACCAGTAGGAACATCTTGCTAGGCTGGTTATTATTATAGCTTGCAGAGTTAACATCTGGGTAAAACTCTTGATGCTTTTTCTTACCTAGCAGGCTACATAGTACCTTCAAGTTCTGTAAAAGCTAGCTAACAGGAGGAAGCTTCCAGATCAGGACCAGTGTGGTTTCTCCATATCCTTTGGCCAAAATGTATGTTATCTTCGGCAATAGAATCTTACCATCAAGTTCTGGTGGGCAACTTAGAGTAATGGCAATAGTTTGTGTTGTTTTAAAGGTCACAAATATGACCTTTTCAAAGATTAAATTAATTTTTAAATGACAAAATAATCTTATATGTAAAAGCGAAAAGAAAGAAGAGAATATCCCTCCATAAGTCCAGAATATTCAGAAACATCAACTAAATCAAAGATACAGAGAAGATAAATCAAGACTTTTCTCTGATATTTGTGAGTTCTAGTGCTTGGACTAATGGGAAAGCTTGAAGATTTTTCTGGGTGCATTTTGTAAATGACTCTTGCAGATACAACTTGTGAGGAAGAATCAAGTTTTTCTCAAAGCGTCAGTCTTAGACAAGAAGAGTAATGGAAAAGAATAGCCCCAAAATGAACTAAAGTGTAAATTGGAGATAGGAATGAATACAAGCCTTTAGTATATAGTGCGATATAGCCACATCATCTTTGACTGCTAGGTCCTGAACAGGGCTACTTCATTTGAGTGTCGTCATATTCAGAGACCACAAATCTCTTGGATTAGAAAGGCACCAACAATGTCAGCAGTTGCTATTATTACTCATCAACAGCAAGTTTTTTCCTCGCTGCATTGTTCACTCTGGCCCAGGCTTCAGCATCACTGCAGATGGAACAGCAATGCCCAGCCACTGTGCTCGCTTGCAGCAGCCTCTTACAACAGCAGTGTTCCTAGAGAACCTTCCTGGGACAACCACAGGTGCCTGTTGGGGTTTTGGATGGATCTCATATTTTTCTTTGTCTCCTTTGATGGGTTAGGATACCTAACCAATTGGGAAGAGTTGCAGGTATCAACTATTTTTGACCTATGTTCAAATATGTTTGACCTATGTTCAAACATGATAGTGTAAACATTCTCCCTACACATTACAAATTTTATTCTCTAAATTCACATTATATTTTCAGTCTTCTTGGTTTAATTACATAACCAACAAACCACTTTTTGTTCAATCCCTCAAATCAATCTCATCTGTGTTTAACTTCTATAGTTTTTGCTTTCTAGCAAGTGTGTTTGTTGTTGTATGGATATATCCAGACATACTGAGAAACTGTGGTAAGAGATACAACGAATAAGAAAGCAAGAGATGCTGATGATCAGTTACCATGCTTCTGACATTTTCACATGTCTATCTTTTTTATATCCAAACAAGTTTTAGAAGTAACAAATTAATTGATCATATTAACTATGACATATTATTTGCAAAAATCCTGCAGCAATACAAGATAAGCTTAAGTTAAAAGGTAGATAATAAATACTTAGTTACTGTAGAAAACAAAGTGTAAATTGGTAAATACTGTGTTAGTATTCCCAAAACCAAATTTTACTTGCGTTACTTCACCTAGCTGTGAAGAAAAATATGTCACCTAGCATTTAGCTTTCTCTCCTCTGTGAAAGAGTATCTATGTCTGTCATATTTCCTGTGGTTACTGAAAGGCATGAAAAATATATTTTGAATCTAATAAAAAGAAATTCCTACTTTTGTAAGTAGAAATCATTGAATGGTGGCAATTTTATATGATTCTAGCTAATAAAATATGATTATAATTCTCATCGCTTTAAAAACAGCATTATAGGCATTTCTTAAAAGTAAAATAGCTTTTAACGGATGAAATTCTATGATTGAAAAGAAATTCCCACTGTATATATTATGGCTTCCAGTTAAGCATTTTTATGGGATTCCTGGGTGTGAAAACAAGTATGTCTCTCAATCTCATACCTTTTCTTAGGCTTTTGTCCTTCTGTTGGTGTACCTTGTTCATCTTCAGCGTGATGGTTTTGTTTTATCTTGTTAAGTTTTATTTTGTTATATTTTAAAAATAAATGATTGAATAAATATTGACCCAGCCACAAGGGTGTTAAGTTTAACAATGGAATTGTCATTTATACCTGCCAAGAGAAGAAAAACCAATTTTCTCAAGGGGATTAAAACTGGATCTATCAACCACTCCAGGGTAGATCTCATGTGCAGGAGCAGTTGACCAACAAATAGTGGATTCCACAGTTTATTTGTTTGTGTGTGCTTTTATTTGGTTACAAGTTGATGTAACAAATTGTAACCAAATAAAAGAACTACAAAACAACTTATTTCTACTTGTATAGATTCTGTGGGTCCATCAGGTAAGGGAGTAATCTCATTTGGAGTCTTTTTTGAAGGTAGAGTTGTCCAATATGGATCCTTCACACAACTGAAGATTCCCATGCAGCCTTGATCTCCACCCTGGAGTTGGGTTTTCTTCTTTATTTCTTTTGCTTGTTTGGTTTTTGTCTTTTCAAGACAGGGTTTCTCCCTGTAGCTCTGGCTGTCTTGAAACTGACTCTATAGATAGATATGATTGGCCTCAAACTTAGAGATCTGCCTGCCTCTGACTCCCCATACTAGGATAAAAGGATACCACCCCAGTCCACTCCAACTGAGTCTGGAGTTTTCAAGAATAACTCAAAATTCTGAGACAGGAAAGAAGCTGTTAAGTCTGAAGCGATACAGCATCAGTCCTGCTGTACTCTCTTTGTCGAATGTACAGACACAGACTCTGGCTCAAGTGTATCGTAGAAGAGCTTCAACCTCTCCATGGATTGTAGCTGTCTTTAGTGGTAATCCCGCACTGAAAGTATCAGCAGATAACAGGTTAAAATTCCTGACAATGAGAAACAATTCAAAGCCTGGAAAATTAAGGCTACAGTATTGGCATTATCCTGCGACTCTTATCTCTAACAGTATCAGTTACTAGTTGACAAAATGTCAGGCTACTTCCTATGAGTTTTCTCAACTATAAAACTGAGTAAATTAACTAATTTACAGTCTTGTGAATTCAATGTGCAATGTCTTCAACGTGAACTCTAAACTTTCTAACTGTATATCACAGCCTATTGAGAGAGAGTTATAGCTGGGATTTAAGTTACATTAAACATGAAAACAAATGATTGTGAAATGTAACAGGTTTGGAAAAGTAGAAAAAGTGTTCACAAAATATTAACCATTCATTCATTTCAAAATACTTATTAAGGTAGGGAGAATTGCTGGGACAGTCGGTGTTTCCTAGAAGAGCAAAGATAGACAAGATCTCTCTTTTTACTGCTTTCACAAACTACTGGATGAAGCAGAATTGTGACCTTCTTAGATAAAATAAGGGTTTACAAGTTCTGCAGAAAAGAGAGACAAATGGGTTTGGAAAGTATCTGCAGTTAGATTCATAAAATGGCATAATCAAAATAACAATGAAATGAACAGTATAATTTTAGAAAATTCCATTGAAGTAAGTTTTCAAAAGGAAAAAACAAAAATAGGCTGGAATTAGAATATTCTCAAAAGCAGTATTTTTCGTTTGATAACACCCCAAGGATAAAGAGCCGGGATGCCACTACTAGATTGTTTCGGGATTTGATATTCAGGTTCATTCTGAACTCTTTGCCCCTTGTATTTCTGGTTGTTTTTAATTCTCTATGAGCAGAAAGATAATGCAATGCCATTATGTTCGTCTGTGTAACTTTAACTCAAGATGTTGAGGATAATGGTTTTGGAAAGCTTTGCTTTAGTTTTGCTCTTTCAAGCAGGCATAGGAAATGAAGCAAGTATTTGTAAGAACAGGAAAGAGCACAGATCCCTGTGTCCTTGATTTTGCCACAACTGGTACCATTTTATCTGCATGATTTAAACTTGTGATAGTCTTCCACATTTAGTTTTAATAGATCACTCTATGGTGTGGGAGAATTGTCTGTATTCTGTCAATCATATTTTAATAAAACGCTGATTGGCCAGGCAGGCAGTATAGGCGGGAAAACCAGACAGGAAGTAGAGGTGATGCAATGAGAACAGGAGAATTCTGGGAAGCAGGGAGGTTCCTCTGTCACTCCTGCGCAGACCACCGAGGAGGCAACATGTAAGCTGTCACATTGAGAAAGGTACTGAGCCCATGTGGCTAACATAGATCAGAATAATGGGTTAAGATAAGTCATAAGAACTAATAAGTAGCCTGACCTAATGGGTCAATCAGTTTATAACCTTATGGAGTCTTGTGTGTGATTTTCTTTTTTGCTTGCCGGCTGTTGGGGTACTTGGAGGGACAGAAACCCCAACAAGCCGGCCCTCATACTACAACTCCACTCCAGGTAGCGTACTTTTCCCTCTGCACTCAGACATAGTTCCTGGAAGACATTCCTAGGTTCAGTTCCTCACTCGTGATCCACTTTTCCACCCTTGGGCATCCCAGAATGTCTCACATTTCCCAATATGGAAACTGCTTCCTAAAAAACATTGTTTTCAATCTTTAAAACATGTTTCAACTCTTCTCTGTGGGCTTTCGAACAGTAGCTGTCCCACAATTTCATCTTTAGTTCCGACCCAATCATTTTTCCTGTTTCCATATTCCACCCTTGGTCTGTCTGTCTCCAATTTCTCTGTTCTTTTCCAGGTTCAAAGTATTAATGTCTCAGGGTTTCTGAGTTAGCTTTTTACTTCTTTTTGCCTTCCACAATTTTCTTTTGGATTTCAATAACTCATACCATTTGCCTTGACATGTAACACTGATAGCTCCCAAACTTGTGGCTGTGGCCAATACAGATGATTCTGTTTAGTGTTAGTGTCTCTGCCTACATCTTAAGCATTTTTTAAGGTCTTATATCCCCAGATCATCTTGAAATCAAAATGTTTTCATCGTATGTTTTTTCTGTTGTGTATCTTATATCTATGGTATTCATTGCCTTATACTAGTTCACCCAAATTCTACAAAAGCTAACGAAGCACTTATATTTAGGGATATTTCAAAATACTGCTGTAAATATAAGTACATACCTGTAATCCTAGCACTTGGGAGGCAAAGACCAGGGAATCCTGAGTTAAAGGCCAGTCTTGTCTGCATAGAGAAACCTTGACTTAGCAACAAATGCTGAGGGTGGAGCTCTTGGTTAAGTATGCTTGTTTATTATGTTCAAAGCTCTGACTTTGGTCCCCAATGGCGTAAAACTAAATGAACAAAATAATATGTTTTCTAAAACGTTTATATTTCAAAAAATAGCACATATAATAAAAATATACTAAAATATAAATTTAGCATAACTTAAATAAAACAAAATAACAAAATTAACTACAATTAGAATTATCTGGCAAGAGTTGGGGGAACCATAATCAGAAAATAGCCTGTACAATATATTTTCAATAAATAAACAAATAGACATTTGGACCTGTGATTCAAAGAAAGAAAAAAAATAGCTGCTTCTGTGTACCACATGGTGCACTGTGGAGAGTGTAGGTGTATGTGACATTATGGTAGCTTGATTATAATATTGTTGCAGTGTCCTATCTCTATAATTAAGTCAATTACACACTAGGTAAAATTACACAGAGGTCACTATCAAAAAAGTTATCATGTCTCCTGCTTAATATCCTTCACTGGTTTTCCACTGCCTGAGTAGAGGAACTTTTGGACTTTTATTTTTTTCAGCCCACATCTGGGAAATGATTTCATGATGGAGTCAAACTTACTGGTGCTATTCTCTTCCCTACAACTTTCCCATGGTTTCACTGAGCTCACTCTTATTCCCCATGGAATAGTAGGTCAGGATTTATAACCTCTCCAAAGAAAGAAAGAAAACTTCTTAGGTAGGTAGGCTATGCTGACACTGGGACCTATCAAGTAGGCTATGCTATTTGGCAAGTAAGACAAGGGATTTGTCTCTGTCTTCACCCTGAGATCCAGGACATCATCCCTTTTCACATGAATTCCAAGGATCAACTCAGATCCTCATGTTTGCAAGCCAAGCACTTTACCAAATGAGCTATCACGCCAACTCACAAACTGTATTTTGAATTGGTGGATATTGCCTATGAACTTTGAGTTTAAATTTAACTATTGTCTTTTTTTTAATGTAGCAACACATGTAGCACCCTCTTCCCCAGTCCAGGCCACCTGTAGCATTTGGGGAGTTGCTCCTCCCCTTTACCAACTGCCCAACTGCAGCACTTGAGAATGTGAGCCCTGCACCATGTCTAGGCAGCACAGCAGAGCTAACCCTGTTGACCCTGTTTTTGGGGGAGAGGGGAGGAGAGGAAGAGGGGATTGGGAGTGGGAGTAGGGGTAGGGGTGAGGTTGGGTTATGCGTGAGCTAGCCTGAGAACATGAGCATGGAAGAATATGGCCCTGCCCCTCATCTGCAATATAGAAGCAAGGGCAAGAGAGAGATGCCTCCCCTGCCCCTCACCACCTGTGCCAGGGGAAGATCTGGTCCTGAGGTCGGTCATAAGAGCAGAAGTAGATGGCATAGGTGTGAGTGAGCTAACCCTAAGAGTATAAAAGCAGGAGAACTGGCTCTGTCACTTGCTCAGTGCTACATAGGGTGAAGAAGTCAGGGCAATGCTGGAGAGCTCCCTCTGGTGGTGAGGACAAGGAGAAGCTGGCAGGCTGACCAACCCTGCAACTACCCAGGCCAAGAACCAAGGATATGAGTTGGCCCAATCCAACATCCACCCCATATATGATCTGTTGGAGGACGTGAAGTAGCACATCCTGCAGATCCAAAGATACAGAATCTGAAAGACACAAGACAAAAACAGGGTATCCAACAGGAACCCCAGTGAGGTCTGATATCAATGGTGTAACAGAAACCAGAGGCCTTGAGCTAGACCAATGATTCTTTCAAATGAACACTTACAAATGAAGATGTATAGACAAAGGGATATACTCTGTGAGTCATTGTGTCGCACTACGGTTGCTATGATGAGTTTTCTCTCTTTTTAATCTCGTTTCTTTTCCCTTAAATTTTATTTATTTTATTTGAAGTGGCAGAGGGAAAGGCTGCAAACGGAAAGTGCAGATATAAAAGAATGGGGAGATGATGGAATTGAGATAAATGATGTGAAAGACACAAAGAATAAATAAAAAGAAAGTCGAAAAAAGAACTATCACTCGGCTGAAGGCATACTATCTTACTTTCACTGTGTTTAATCCTAATCGGTGATACATTTGTGCTAATACGGAGCTCTAATTCAACACACAATATAATTTCATGTTATGTCACATCAATGTTTTTTTAAGACTTTTAATACCTTCCTAGAAAACTTCTTTAGGCATAATGCTTGTCAATAGTATATTACCTTCCAATTAATTTTAGAGAAACAAAGTTAAGATGAATTCTTTATAATTTCTAATGTCATTCTGGAATTTCTCATATAGAAATACACTACCAATATACCAACAAAAAAAAAGAAAAAAGAAAAAATGCCTGGAGAAGCAATGTTATGAATTCATGAGTTCTGTCTCCATTTGGACTATTCCTGTTTGTAAAATGTGCAAAGCATTTACCATCTCTGAACTGCAGTTTCCACAGCTTCAAATAGAGCAATGAATCATCCCTTTCCTGATTGCTCTAAGAATATGGGTAGCATTTACACAGCATTTGAAGACAGAGTGCAAAAATTCAATAAACTACACATTTGTTTCTTTCTACAGTTTCCAGAGCTATGGATTTCAAGAACATTCTGTAGCAAAAGGCTTTTGAATCTCATTATTCATTCAACCAAGCGTAATTATTGCCAATCATTTGTAAATCACTGTGCAAATCTTTATGGCTTTAACATAGTGACATTATTAGAATTTTAAGCTTCATTACATGATTTACTAATAAAATTTTATCATTTCCATATTAATAAATTTTACAAATTTTGTTTCATATGATCTAATAAATGAATTTTAATTTCAACCACAAATTTCAGATTAAAAATGTAACAGATTTTTAACTATTTTTACTGTCTTTGTTTATTTGCAAATCAATTTTCTACAATATTTTTGTTTTTAAAAAATTATATAGAATATCTCATAAAATATTTCTTATAAAATTTAAGGTCTTTTGTTGTAGATAATTGATTTCTCTAGACTGTCATAGTCACACACCACATTTGATTTATTTTTAACCTTCCCGCCTATAAGATCTTTGAGGCTCATATAACTCTATAGGTCATTGGAACCCTCACATGTTCATAATCCTATGGTAATGACCAACCAGAGATAATAAACACAAAATAAAAGTGCTATTAAGACAGGAAAACTGAGTGGCTTATCTGGCCTGGCACTCTGCATCTCTCCATGAGTAATGTTTTATGCTTAGTGAAAGGTACAGAGTTCATTATGCTTCTAACTGTGCAAAATCATTCCAGGAAAAAATAGCTTTATGTCAACTAATTATCAGTAAAGCATAGGATATAAACATGGAGTGCTTCGGAAATATTCACCGCAGCAAAACCCCAGATGCTATCCTTATGCTTAGGGGTCTTCTGACAGTCAGCATCTTCCAGAATTGCTGCTCACAAGTACTCTTTAGAAACAAGTAAGTGATTCTCTTTTTTCTTTGTCTTTTAAGTCTTAACTTTAGTTGAAGGGTAACCTTTGAAATAAAAGGACAACTTAAATTCCCAAGGAATATAGGTGAGGATGTATCTTTATGATTTATTTTTAGTACCTACCCTTCCTTATTTTTTCTAACATTTTTCAGCACCGATTTCCAGGAAAAACACTATAATCTTGTCAATAAACTGATAATATAGCAAGGCAGAAAAACTACAAGATCAAGAAATTTTTCTACAAATTTCACTCAGGGATTGTGGTCATTTGATGTAATGCATGAGCAAATCTCTCTACACAAAAGTTGGATGGAGGGCTTCCTAAATTTTTTGACAGTCATATTCTTTTCCTTTGGGATATTCCAAATTTGGATTTTATGGAATATTTGTCAAAATATGATTTACACATAGAGATATTCTTCACACAAAATTAGCAGAGATGTCTCTAAATACCATCACCAATCATTGCATTTGATGAAGGGAGACTGTATTTCTATGATCATTTGAGAATCTTGGTTCCTAAACATACTATGACCTATGACTTCTCTTATGGATGAGCATAAATGAAATCCAATATCTATATTAATGTAATTTTCTCATTTAAAATAAAGTAACTGGCAAAATACAAATAAAGGCAAATTGAACTTATTAAAAAGCCAGTGATATATAGAAAAATCTCCACTAGCAGAGACAACAATGGTCCCTCTGCATTCAGAACAGGAGGAGAGGGAAAATATTTATTGGCAAGTATAGAGTAATGAAAATAAAAGATTGTCCTGAAAACTGGGCTTTCTTCAAATTTTAAAATATTTATCTGAATACAAAAAGAGATACTCTTTTAATTCTAGTTAGGATTCTGATGATTTGTTATTGTATTTCTTTCTAGGAATAAACTGCCTCTTTGAACATTGATAGTTTATTCAAAGTCATATAATTTGCAATACACTCTAAAATTATTCCCTTTTTTGATCACAATATTTTATTGCAAAACCATCTGGGAGTAGTGATTTTTTTATATTCATATTATTAAGCTTTATAGGTTATGGGAAGGCTAGAATAAAAAATGCTGTTAAAAATTTTTGAAATAAAAAAGGAAAATAAATTAGACTGAAAATCAGAATTTAGTATTAATTCAGTACATTTTATGTCTCAGACACTACACTAATCTCTTGTTCATACAAAATATAAAAGACATCCTATACAAAAATGTTATCATTCATTCAATGTTAATTAAATTCCATTTCTGTTACACTTATATTCAAAATGTCATGACAGTGTCATTCCTGACCCTATTTCTGATTAAAACTGATGTGTAAGTACTATAGAACGTGCTGTGGTAACAAATGTTGCAAGGTCAGTTGGAGCCTTGGACTTCAAAGCTGTGTCTCAGCCATCAAGTTCAAAATACAGAAATAGAAGCCAAAATATGCAATTCCTAATTTCAAGACAATAGTTAGGGAGCTGACCTCTTTTAACCAATGCAATTGTAATTAAATTATTTTTGCATATAAATGTTTGAAATAACATGTAAGAAACCAACAATACCAGGAAGTTTTCCCTTGACTCTTTATTGCTCTCAAATTTTTATAGTTCAACTAATATAGTCTTCATTTTGTGCCCCATAACTTATCATTGATATATGAAATCAACCTGAATATCTTTACCTGGCCTTCATTATCTATAAATTACAATTTTCCAGAGAAATGATAGGATAAATTTTGTAGCATTTTTTTCAATTAGAGATTTTTTTTAATTGAGCTTTATATGTTCTCTGAAAAGAATTTCACAATTGAAGAAAGAAGATATTCTTGCAATCAAATAAAATTTTACTTTGGGATACGTTGTTACAGTTTATTTTCTTTTTATCAAAACATCATTTCAATGAGTGATGTTTTCAATAAAATAAATGGTAGTTATGTCAACTCAATATAAATCTACCTTTGTTTAATAGCTTAGATAAATAATAAAATTATCAACTTTGGTGTCTTATTTTCTTTGGTTATGTCTAGTCAAAGATTTTCCTCTTAAAATACAATCATGGATTTGGGATTAGTCTACAAAATCATTTTAGGACTTTCTCAAATAGACCATATAAATTTGTAAATTAATTAATTTCATTAAAGAATCAACTAAGTCAAAAGTTAATAAGTACTGTGAGTCATCCAGACTTCATTAGTTTTCCACTCAACACAAAAAGGAGCAACACTTTATAAAGCAGTTACAAATTCTCAGTAGAGTACAATTTCACTCACAATACTAGGTGCAATTTAGATACATTGTAATGATGATTGCTTATTACATCTATTTCCTAAAACTGCATGAATTGTTCTGTAGAGAGAATGTTCTGTGCAAAAGAAGTTGTACCTATCACTGTCAGCAAGAAGTCAAAACACAGGCACCTAATGTGCTTTGAAATCATATTGTGCATTTCTATCTCCTTATTCTTAGTTCTTTGAAAGGCAGACCCATATCTAACCTTTATTTCAATACCCAACATCCCCCACATTGCATCAAGCAAATGAGTTGCAAACACAGACTGTAAAATTTTTAAACGCTAAGAACCTCAGATGTTTTCTCCAATAATTGTGCATGATTATAATTGACTTTTCTTTATTTCTTAGTTAGCATGCATCTCCATTCTTTGGGAAAAAAACCCTACAACATACTTTATCACATTTGGTACATATGTACATATATGCAGAGGTTTTAATGTCCTTACTCTTTCCCTGAACCTGAATTTACCTAACTTACGTTCAGAAACATATTTCAAATATTAGTTTAAAGTTCATCTTAGCAAATAACAACAGAGACCTACAGTTTAATCCTTATGGGCTACAATGGTAACAACAACTTAAATGTTGTAGGGGATAAGTCCCAGGGTTCCAAACAGTTTTCAGGCTCTTGTACTTTAGGACAATGAAAGTGTAGCAAGGATGTAGTTATAAGCAGCAATATAACATTTTATTAAGAAAAGAAAGAAGAGATTCCAGAATGAATATAATAGCTGGAAAATGGAGAGTTGCTTTGTACAAAGATGATTTCTGGACATGGCATGCACTCATTAACTCACTCTAGTTCTGGTAACAGAAGAAGACCTAAACAAAATTGATTCTGTCAGCATTTTATCATAGGACAGGGCAGGACTCAAGAATCCTAGCCCTCCCTTGGGGACCATTATAGTTAATGATGGTGAGTTTAAGGGAATCACTTACTTCAGTGGTATAGTCAATCAGACATTGTCAACTCTCAATTAAATGGCCTCCCACCTATATTCATATAGACAACACTAATAAAACTACTGGGTGAGTCACACACAGAGAAAGGACATGAGAGTAGGATGGAGTCTTGTTGGGAAGAAGAAAGGATTCAGTGGAAGAAGAAGGGGTTAAGAAGGAAATTGGGAGTGAAAAATGTCAGAATTCATTGTATCCATAAAGAAACTGTCAAACAACAAAAAGTAAACATTTTTAAGACAAGAAAAGCAATCCCAAGAAGGTATGAATTTCTGCATGAACATATATAAATATTTTTATTACAGCATATGTTTATAGTAACATTTTCTGATATAGCTATTAATAAAAACAAGTTTCTATCATTAATAATAGATAGTGATAAAACAAGTAACCTAGGGGTTATTTTGATCTCTATAATCTCTTGTTTCTTAGTTTTGCTTTTACTGTTGTTTATATTAATGAGCTGCATGAATTTCAAAAAATGAGCAAACAACACAGATGATCAAAAATTTATACTACTTTCTCATTGATGCCTCTCTGCTGTATTATCCCTCCAATTTCAAATTACACTATTTCCCAATCCATCATAAGTATTGGAAGTTTGATTTTGAATATTTTTATTAATTGTGTATGTGTATCTGAAGTTGCGAAATAATCCCACACCAGTCAAGAATTATGAATAATAAAAGGGGTTATTTATTTGAGGGGAAAACTTACAGATCTCCATCCCAAACAACAGTCCTCTCGTCGCAAACAGGAAACAGAAAGTCAAGCAACCGGAATGAGAAACAGAAACAAGAGAGAGAGCACACTGTTCTTGCTACTTTTTAAAGTATAAGAGACCATGCCCCAGTGGACTGGTATCTTAAAGGTTATTGGCTGAAAGAGCAGAATGCTCTTCCACAGCATCTCCCCTTTTTTGTTTAAATAACAGAGCTCCAAACCCAATATAAAACTATATACACTAGGAATAGATATCAAGTATAATTAGAATTACATCCAGCATAAACTATATTAAGCAAGGAACAGATGCTAAATGTTTTAATAAATATTCTATCCTATGGAGCCTAAGTCTTGCATAGGAAATGGCTTGGCTAGATTATAAGAGTGACTAACTAATCTTCAACCCCATCAAAGGCCTAAGAAGGGAGATAATATTACTTGAACAGGCAGGAAGTACAATCAAGTAGCTTCCAAAGCAAGCAATATATGACGGAGACAATTAGCTACCTGAGCAATCACCCAAAGTCTCATTTTGCAATGTTGAAGCAACCAACTTTGGCTAAGCCCTAGTGTGACTGACAGACCATTTTCAGAGAAAGGAAATTTTTCAAAACTGTCTTACCCTGTCTTGGCAAGATTTGACAGTCCTGCTTATCCATTTCCAGATACTATGTAACTTGTCAGTGGTTGAGGCATTGTCAGGTCCTTGCCCAAAGGCCAGTTTTGCCAAGAAGAAAACAAGCTCCAAGTGGACTGTCTTTGTACTCAACATTCTCTTGGGAATAGATTAGTGCTGCCAGAAGCAATCGTGTCTCATGTCGACAGAACCCTAAGTTATTTAAATGTTTCACAGATCCTTGAAGTGGTTGAAGAATACCTATCTAGACAGAATACAATCTCTATTTATCTAAAGAACCTAAATGATCTAACTGTATGTACAACAAACATGAACAACTATAACAATAATAGTTCATAATAATATGAAAATATAGCCTAAAAGTTGTATCGATATACAAAATGTCTTAAACCAAGGTATAAACATGCAAATACACAGTCTGAAAAAATAACTTTGTATATATGTACAAATAATGTAAACAAAAGTAACAAATATAATTTGAACTTGTATCAATATACAAAAATTATACCAATGTAAATTATCCATAAATAATAGCTCACAAGTATTCACTCTATTACCCACTATTACTATCACACACACCCCTTTTTTAACAAACATAGTTTTCTTCCCAACCCTCTATCTAGTACAAGTAATAATCAACAACCCCTAAGCAGTATTCCCAACCCTATGACAAACTTTTTTGGGATGGGGGAGTCATCCTCGAGAATTGCTTCCCACTGACATGGGTGTGATGCTCTTTTAATGGGATCCTGCAAAAATCAAGTGGTAGGTAATTCCCAAAATTATTGTCAAATATAGTTGCAAACAATTTCTGAGCAGTCAATGGTTTTTTTTTATTCAAAGTTGTCATTTGGAGTTCTGGCAAGAATATGAGAAGGTACACCATTTCAGCAGATGGTACCCAAAACGGTCTTATAGCAGTGCTGTCTACATCACAATGTTATCTCAACTAGGTGGAGTGGTTGCTGTGGGGCCCCATCTTCTTCCTGAAAAGTTCAAAGATTACTGCAGAAAAAGATCTGTAGGAAAATCTATTGTTCATCATGGAAAACTTAAACATTATTCATATAAACACATATACAATGAAGAATATGATATAGACAAAATAGGCATGGAGAAAGTAAATTTTTTCCTAAAGTCTTCCTTCTGTCCCATACCAGATGTCTCCCAATATAAGACAGAAACTCTGAATGTTCCTTTTAACAACAAGCTTGGATATAGGAAGTACAGAGCCATTGTCCAACTCCAAAACCAGCTTTAAAAATTAATATAGATAGATAGATAAATGTGTGTTTGTGTGTTTAAATGTAAGCATAACCAATACTTTTATACATAATACATATTCCGTTTTCTAGATGATCCTTAGTGCATAGTTATTTTTTGTTCTGTCAGCATTCGAACATCAGGGTCTCCTGAATTTTTGATGGAGTGTAATTTTTCTGCAAAGATAAGAGCAGAACTCTGACCCAACCCTATATGGCTTTCCTTACCCAACCTGTATGGTTGTCACCATGTGGATGAGCTGTCATTTCTCTGTTTCAATAGGTTTTATTTTTTTCAAAACGAATCTTTATTAATTTTGATGGTATAATTTTCTTCTCCTGTGGAAACAAGAGCAAAATCTCTTCTCCAACATAGTACATCTCCTGGACATCCGTGAAATAAACATAGAACATTCGTGAAATAAACAGGTTGATTTAATTCAGAAGACTTTTCTATTATCCAATGTCTCTCTGCTGCTGTTGTCCCTTTCTCATTAGCATTAAGAAAATTAAAGGTTAATAAAGCATTATGCAATCTATTTCTGGGGGTATTTTTCATCCATTTCTGTTTGTTCAGCATATCCTTTATAGTACAATTTGACCTTTCTGTAACTGCCTGACCTGCAGGATTATTTGGTATACTCGTAATGTGCTGTATATTATAATAAGCAAAAAACTGTTACATTTTCTTGGATACATATGCTGACAATTGTCTTTCTTTATTTGTGCAGGTATACCTATGATGGCCATAACTTCTAATAAATGTGTGATTGTTGAATCAGCCTTTTCTGAGCTCAAAGCAGTTGCCCCTTGAAAACCTGAATATGTGTCTATGGTGTGGTGTACATATTTCAAGTTATCAAATTCCATAATGTGGAACACATCCATCTTCCAGATTTCATTCCTTTGACTACCCTTAGGGTTACTCCCTGCAAGCAACAGTGTTTGATTATAGAAAGAGCAAGTAGGACATCTCTTTATAATCTCCTTAGCTTTTTGTCTTGAAATAGAAAACTTTTTCTTTAAACCTTTGGTAATGACATGATGTTTCTTATGAAATTCAGAGTCCTGTAACACACTTCCAATCAATAATTGATCAATTTCTGTGTTACCTTGTGCTAGAGGACCTGGCAAACCTGTATGTGATCAGATGTGTGTTATGTATATAGGACAAAGCCTAGTCTTGATTATATCTTGAACCTGTATGAATAATGAAGTCAATTCTCTATCATTTGGTATAAATTCAGCAGTTTCAATATGCAAGATAAGTCTTTCTGCATATTGTGAATCAGTAACTATATTGATAGGTTCTTTAAAATCTTTTAGTACCATAAAAATAGCATATAATTCTGTCTTCTAGACGGAATTATAAGGGCTTTGTTCCACCTTACTTAATTCCTCTGATTTGTAACCTGCCTTTGCTGCTTTATTTGTATCAGTATAAAATGTATGGGCTCCAGTTATTGGTGAATCACGTACATTTCGGGGAAGAATACATGAAGTTCTCTTTATAAGGTTAAGTCTATCACTTTTGGGATAATTGCTATTAATTTCTCCCAAAAATTAGCACAAGTCCTTTGCCAGGGTTCATTGTCTTCCCATAACTTTTTATTTCATCAGTAGTAAAAGGCACTATAATCTCTTCTGGGTCTATACCTACTAATTGACAAAGTCTCAATTTACCTTTTATAATCAATTCAGAGACTTTTTCCACATAAGTTTTTAATTTTTTACTTGGTTTATGTGGTAAAAATATACATTCTAAGATAATGTCTTCCCACTGCCTTAAAAATTCCCATATGAGAAATTCTGGAAGGCAATATGACTAGAATACAATTAAGATTTGGACTCACCCTATCCACATGTGCCTCCTGTAATTTCTCCTCAACAACTGCCAATTTCTTTTCCGCTTCAGCTGTTATTTCTCTGGGACTATCCATGTGTCCATGTGTGTGCATGTGCATGTGTGTAAGTGTAGGTACTAAAGGTAAAAGAAAAGTTCATCAGATCATCTAGAACTGGAATTGCATGCAGTGTGAACCACCTGTTGTGACTGCTAGGAACCAAATTCAAGGGTCTTTTTCTTGGCGAACTTGAGCTGGAAATGACATGAAGGTCTTGAGGGCTAGCTCTAATAGAATTCCAAGAAAGAATGCAATCAAAAGTCCCACTTAGTCTTTAAGCCTACAAACCACAACTGTGATCAACATAGTGAGATCTCACAATTGTATAAGAGTGGCCCTTGCATGCTGGGAGTAACAAAAAGCCATATAAATGAATTTAAGCTCCATTTAGTAGGAAAGAATCCATTCCTGGTACTGAAAATCCAGTCAGTTACCATGGCTGGTAAAGTTTTAGACCTCATAGGAGATGTTACTACTACAACATTCCTAAAGCAGTCTAATTTCTGACTGTGTTTAAAAGTTTAAGTTCATCTCCACTAAGTGTAGTGTAACTCTCTTTGCTCCTCAAATGAGCTACTTTTTGAAGATACTTCACAGGAACCACAGCAGTTCAAAGACAAAGAACTACTGGCTATGGGGTGCTCAACTCAAACTTATACATCTACAGTGCAACTCCTATAACAAAGACTCAGAAAACATCACAGAAGAGAGGAAGTAGAGTGTAAGAGCCAGAGGACCAAGACATCTGCTGCAAAATACCATCTTCATGTATGGCGGGGAGTTATACCCATGAAATTTCAACTATATCGTCATCCATGCAGACCCGCACAATGGAAAACAGTAGTTGATATCTTAAGGTGGATGAGGAACAGGATGAAGCATGACAGCCAGATGATAGCAGCTGAGAGAGGATCATGCTTATTCAGGGATGAACACCCTAATAGATTATCTAATCATAAGCTGTCAATTGTAAAAGATATATACATACAAAAAACATTGAATGGATATAATAGGCTGTATTTATAGATACAATTGAAGACTACCTTAAATGACTTCATAGTAACCTCATCCAGAAACTAATGGAAGCAGATCCAGACATCCACAACTAACCACTGGGCTGAGCTCTGGGAGCACAAGAGAGGGAGGAGCAATAATATGAACAAAGGGGTCAACACCATGATGGGAAAACCAACAGATTTAGTTGACCAGAACTAGTAGGAGTTCACTGACTCTGAACTGATAACTGTGGAACCTGCATAGAACTGCTTAGGCCCCCTGAAGGCAGGTGACAGCGGTGGGTCTTAAGCAGTATATGGGACCACTGACAGTAGGACAAGGATCTAACCCTAGTGCATGAATTGACTTTGTGGAGACCACAAAGTGGTCTATGCTCAGCATAGACACGGGACAAGGGGAGAGAGAGGAAGGCCTTAGTCCTGTCTCAGTGGAATGATGGAACAGACATAGTTGACTTCCCAGGGAAGGCCTAACTCTCTCTGAGGAGCAGATGGGGTAGGGGAAAGTTTGGGGGAGCAGGAGGAGAGGAGGGATGGGGTACTGGGATTCGTTTGTGAAGTTAGTTAGTTAGTTAGTTAGTTAGTTAGTTAGTTAGTTAAAAAATGTGTGTGTCTATGTGGGTTAATAATAGTTAAAGAAAACGTCATAAATTACAGTCGGGTACATCTGAAGAGTTGAAGGTTCTGGAAGGGGGAATGATATAAATGCAGTTTTCATGTATGAAATTCTCAATAAAGGCTTTTTTAATTTAATTTTTAAAACCCCTTAGTTCTCTGAAAGAGCCGTATGCACTCTTAGTACCTGAGCCACACCTAGCTACTGAAATTTAAATCTATAGGTAGCCTTTTCTATTGAATATGCAAACTAGAAATCACAATATTTTCGTATTAAAAATGCATCAAACTATTCTAAATATATTATCAAAATAATTTGAAATACTCTAAACTTAATATCTACAGTTATTCTGAAAACAGAGTCAAAGCAATCTTTCACACACTGGGATTTAGGTTGTTGTTGACAGGCAGAATGGTTCGTGACACAAGAGTATACAACCAACATGGTTTGACCTTGTCCTGCTCTGAATAAATTCTCTTCAAAGTGATGCTTCAAATGGATGTGATATTGCTGTGCACTGACATTGGTGATAGTTCTGCATGAACATAAGAAAACAGCAGCAACTATTCACTTGATTTCAATGGGTTTAATACATTAATATTAAAATTTTGATAGCAACGTTCTAGCTTAGTTTGTTAAGTGACTACACATGTCTTTAAAAATATTTAATAACAGCCGGGCGGTAGTGGCACATGCTTTTAATCCCAGCTCTCCTGTTTCAAGAAAACCAAAAAACAAAAAAAAGAAGAAAGACAGAAAAAAAAGAAATATTTAATGGCAATTTGTCATTGTCAATTATATCTTTATAGATTTGTTGTGAATTTAGATATTGTGAAGCATAAGATTTAGAATTAATTATAATAAAGCCTTGATTTTTATTTTTATATTCTCCGTGGCCTTATTATGCCTAAATCTGATAGCAGTGCAGTCTATTTGGCTAAGGGAAAGCAAAAGAAGAGCCGTACAGACGCTGTCTCTCCGTGCGCCCGATTCCCCACATTCAGTCAAGCTCTCACATTGCTGCATCTTTTAGCACTCCGCTTCATGCTCTTTATTTAATTTTGTGCTGTGTGTATTTCCCCCTGGAGCATGACATTTCAATTCTCTCTGACTTCTAAAGTCTTTACTTGGGCAGATGTTCCATACAACACTGGAAGGAGTTGCCTGGTAGCCAATTTCTCTAATTTTAATCAAATGCTCAGTCTTGTGAAGCTGGAGGGAGTTTCTGTTTGAATTACTCTAAAATTCTAAGCTACTATGTGGTGCAAAGAATCTAAAATCCTTTTTTTTCTGAAAGGTTAGAAAGTCAGCTGGAGCACCGTTGAATACAAATAAAACTATTTATTCGTGTGGGGGTAGCTTATTTCCGAGTGCTTTGGGGTAAGCATCAAAGTCAACTGTCCTTTCCCATTGGCTAAAGAGTTTACACCCCGAGTATGATCTAACAGGTCCCAGGAAAAGCCTCTTGTTCCCCAGAACATCCCTCCCAACTGAGAACGTCGCGTTTTTCAGAGGATGAATGTGAGCTCTGTTGGCATGAAAGACACTCTAGGTGCCCATGCATCCCGGGAAGGGAAAAGGATCAGCTTCAGTTTATGCCAGGGTGCAAATCACTAGCAGGCACCTTGGAAAGGAACCTGTGACTGTGCTTGCATGTGTGACAATCACAGAAGGAAGGAGAGACGTCGTCGCCAGAAAGTAGGAACAGGACAAAAAGGAGAGACAGAAGGAACAAAAGCCAAACTGACTGTAATTCACATTTTACTTAAGATGAGTTATTTCTTGAACCATAGGGAGATACTGCTGAGGAAAAGAGGCAATTGAAAGTGAAGACTTGAAACGGAAAAGACTGACATTTGGACGCAATTAAAGCCCAGCTCACCTGCCAGTTGTAGGGTTCTGCCGGCTGATGCCACGCCTTCACTTTTGTCTGCTTTATAGCCAAATTCAGATCAATTTAATAGAAAAAAAAACTTAACCCTTCTTTCAAACTTATACAGCATCCCCTGCCCCCCCACACCACCATGTTTTATCCTAATATGATACTTCTAAGACAAATGTCAGACAAAGCATAGCCTATCTTTTAGAATTTCTTATATATTCTTATCTGAACACTTTGTCTTTTAAATAACTTTAATTGTTATTTTTGCTAATGCTGCAAAGTATAGTTTCTGTAAAGGTATTATTCAGACAGCTGGGTATGGCAGTGAAAGATTATTCATAAATTTTTGCCTGGTTTTGTTTAGTTGAAAAGAAGACAAAAGCAATGCAGTCCTGTCAAGGATTGGAAAGGTCCTTTGTGTATCTACCTATGTCTCTCTTTCTAGCAACCCAACCCTGAGGTCCACAGAACTAGTATATACAAATGTGAGCTAATGAACTTTATTGAATTCTGCAAAGTTTAAATGACAAGTGAAAGACAAGTTCAGTGCCTGTAAGTACAAGTCCCAACAAAACCCAGGAACTGTGTAATATAGGGAATGGCGTACAACAGACACCAAAGACCATTTCCTCTTCCCTACTCTCTCATCCTACCCAAACAACCCACTTCACTGATGAAACCACCAAACATCTCATTAATCTGTTATGTTTGGGTTGAGCTTCTTTGGAGCTGTTTCTTTTCTTGCATTGTAGCCCAAACTTCACTAACTGATTTAGTCACCATAATTATTGGATGAATAAGTATTTGGTCATCCATTTCACCTGCACTGTTTTATTCTCAATCAAATTTTGTTGGTTGTTCTCC
Source organism: Myodes glareolus (assembly GCF_982192425.1). Taxonomy (NCBI): domain Eukaryota; kingdom Metazoa; phylum Chordata; class Mammalia; order Rodentia; family Cricetidae; genus Myodes; species Myodes glareolus. Next base: position 40,039,970 of record NC_142029.1, on the reverse strand, counting down.
TCATTGCTGTTTGGAACTGCAATACTTTTATTCATGATTAAGTTTATCGAAGTTTTCCCGATTTTTCTACAACTTCCAAACAAATCTGCTCTTACATTTGAATAAAGTAGAACAGCTGTAGCTTCTGATGGTTACTGCAACTTTTTTCTAACACAAAATGTCTTGAGAAGTGAGTAATAGTATCTTTCATGCTTCCAAGAGTCTAGAACAATTTCTTCTCTATAACTGAAGTACCACACAAAAGCATTAATATTGATACTTTTGTGTTGAATGTTTCTTTATTTTTATACTTATCTACTTAATTAATTAATTAATTAACTCCTACCTGATCACAGTTTCTCCTCCCCCCACCAACCTCTCCTCTCCACCCAGCACCCAACCCACCCCAATCAACCCCTCCTCCTTTCTCTTCAGAAAAAGGGCTGGCCTCCCACACATATTAACTAGCCATGGTATATCAAGATGCTGTAAGCCTCCAATTCAGGCTGGACAAGGCAACCCAGTAGAAGAAAATGGTATTTAAACATGCTGAAGTATCTTGTAAATTTCCAGGCAAGTTATCTGAAGGATAAATTTTATATTATAACTTTCCAGACTTTATACAAGAAGGAAACTACATAATAAACTCTTTATTATGTATTTTTATTCGTTATGTTTTGAGGCGGGGTTTGTATATGGAACCAAGCCTGGCCTTGAACTAAGAATTCTGTCTCACATTCATGAATATGCAACTGCAGAAGTGTTCCAATGTGCATGGCTCCAAAAGAACTCTTCAGATGTTCTGACACATAATGTATGTGGAAGGCAAGAGAAAATACACAGCCATTGCCAGATGCCAACAGTACTAAGACTACATCAAGAGTCTCAAAACATTGCATGTAGTCTAATCTTTTGAACTTATATCATATTTCTTTCTTTTTTTAAATGCATATGTATGAATGTTGTGCCTATATGTCTATCTGCCCAGATTTGTGCTTGATAACCAAACGAGCCAGAAGAGAGGTAACGTCACCTGGCATGAAATTGCAGATGATCATGGGCAGCCATGGGTTGTTGTGAATTGAAGCAATGTATTCTGGAAGAATAACCAGGAATCTTAACCACTGAGGCAGGCAGATCCCTGTGAGTTAAAGGTCAGGCTGGTCTACATAGTGAGTCCCAGGCCAACCAAGGACTATTTACTGAGACCCTGTCTCAAGAATCAAACAATAAAAGCAAAGAGCAAGAAACCATGATTAACAATGGAAGAAATATAAGACAAAAACAGTGAAATAAATGGTATTTTTGTAAAAAAAAAAAAAAAACCTTTAAATCGGCCATAACTTAGTTGACTTTGGTAATTCAAAGCCTGCTTTGTAAGAGCTGTATTGCCTGCTATGTCTAGTCCTCTTCATAATGACTTCACTCCACATCTACTTCACACACTCAACACTCTACATCTAAACACTTACACACAAATAACTTTCAAAGACACAGGACCAGTAACTAGCCTTGGCAACTGTCAAGCTCAAGTTGATCTGGCTCCAAAATTCTCTATTCAGCATCGTATTTAACAAAGCAAAACTCCAAATGCTATTGTTCATGGGGCTCCTGGACTGTTTATTTTGGATATTGTGAGCTGGCATTCTTGGGTCTTGATTTTTTTTTCTGCTTAATATTAGGATATTTTATTAAGGTTTTCTAAAAATCTCCTATCATATCAATTTGAAAATTTAGTGTGGAAAAACCTAATCATTTGTTGAAAATTCATTCATGTTGCTGTATAGCGAATAGCCAACAGCTTCTACCTGCAGTTGTACACTCTTCTAACTTCTAACTCACATAATTTCAAACACTTGTTGACTTTCTGATAATCTCTTAATTTATTAGTGAGATTACTGGCAAAAAAATAAGAGGGAGTATTTTGTTGAGCACAGCATGATCATTTAGACAGTTCAAACACAGTATTCTAGGCTGATCTAAAGTTTGTCTTGAACTCATGGAAAAACCTAATACTTTTGTCCTACATCCACAGCAAATTCTGGGATTATAGGAGTGAGCCCCCACATTTATCTAAAAATATTTTTGAAGTATGGTTAATATTACATAATTGAAGAACAGTGTAAGATTTCAAAACAAATGAGTAAGTGCAGGAAAAATAAAGAGCCTGTACATACAAATACAAAAAAAGAAACTGTGTACTCTTCAAAATGAAGAAAAAAGAGCAAATTGGCACTAGGCATTAAGAGTAACATTTTAAAGAAAAAAAGGCAAATTAATGTTTTGAAAAGTACTTTAGTATTCACAAGTTATATACAACTAAACTACCCTTTCAGTGATCCAGTGCCTTAGAAGTTCAGATCACACAAACACTCTCTTTAAAGCATTCTGGGAAGCCGAACTTCAAGAGAAAAGTAAATAAATACAGGAAATCATTAAAATTTATAATGGAAAGAAACTGGTACTGTACGCCATAAAAACCTGCCAGGAAAAAAAGTGAGATCAAGTGATAGCAAAGAATGGAAGACTAAGAGATGGAGAATGCAGGAAACACAATGTGCTAATGTCTCTGCCTCATTTTCACAAAAATTCTAACTACTTACAGACTTTAGAAGAGCATAGAGGAGCATATGCGCACATCTCAGAAAATAACAGATAGCTTCAGAAAACAAGTAGGGATTTTTCAAATGTTAACTTTAAGGAATGATTTCATTTGAGAATGAAAAGCAGAATAGAGAATAAAGTTAAAATATAAGTTTAAAGAATGTAAATGAAATAAAATGGCAGAATAATGTCTACAGTCACATCATTACAGAATATGCTCATAGTGAGTATTTACGTTAGGTGCATTAGTAGTAAATATGTATTTGTTAAATGCATTAATAAAATCCAATACCCTCACAACAGATATAAAAAGGAATATAAAGAATTTGTCTGCAAAAGGTAAACATAGCAACTAAGCATAGGAAGTTTGAATTTAATAGAAAGGAATGTATTATAAAAAATAAACAATAAAAGGAATCAAGATAGAATTTTTAATAAGCAAAATAGAAATGTGATATTATGTTAAATTCTATTACAGCAGTTGAAATTTTAAGATCATTAACAAACATGTATTTTTTATTATGTGTATGTGTAGTGGGGGGTTATGTGCATAAGAGTTCCATTGTCTACCAATGCCAGAGACATCATAGCCTGTTTTTTAGTTGTTTTTATTGAGCTATATATTTTTCTCCATTCCCCTCCCTTTCTCTCCCCTCCTCTTTTACCCTCTCCAGGGATCCCCATGCTCTCAATTTACTTAGGAGATCTTGTCTTTTTCTACTTCCCATGTAGATTAGATCCATGTATGTCTCTCTTAGGGTCCTCTTTGTTGTCTAGGTTCTCTGGACTTGGACATCACAGTCTCTTGATGCCAGAGTGTCAGGTGGATGGGAACCACCTGAAACGTTCTGGTAGCCAATTCAGGTCCTCAGAAAGAGCAGTAAAACCTATGTGCCCTTAACTGCTGATCCACATCTGGTACCAACAAATGTTTGTTTGCTTTATTTCTATGGTAACTTTAAATATTACCATACAAAAAAGATCACCAATAGTTTGGAGATCAAAGTTTGGGTATTTATTTGGAGAATAACAGTAATTTTCAAGATGATAGGAGAATCTCAAGACCGGAAAGACAACTTCTGGGAATAGATGGTACTAGAAAGAAAGGATGAAAGAGGCTGCCAGAAAAAAATTAGGACCCTGAGTCCAGGCCTTAATTATATCTTTTTTTTATGTTATGTGATATTTTAGCCATCTCATTGAAAGTTAATGTTTTTCAGTGCTAGCATCTAATAATTCATGGATTTTGGCGCTATGGGGTTTTATTTCTAGCACATTCTCTAGTTATTGCTGTTTATGAAACAATGTTTATAGAAGAGTTGCTGATTCCCCAAAATTTCCACTAAAATTAGTAACAAGACACGGTTTTCCACTCCCTTCACACTACTCAATATAGTACTTGAGATCTTAGCTAGAACAATAAGACAACTGAGGAAAATCAAAGGAAAACAAATAGGAAAGAAGTCAAAATATCTTTACAAATGATGATTTTATACATAAAAGACTCCAGCAGGAAACTCCTAAAGCTGATAAACACCTTCAGAAAAATACAAAATTAGCACAAAATTCAATAGTCTTACTAAATACAAAAAAATAAACATACTGAGAAAAAAACTTGGAAGGCAGTCTAAGGCATGGTGCTGGTCATGGAGGCAAAGTTTAAAACAAATATGACAAAAGACAGGCCCTAGCCAATGAATTTCCCAAAAACAAGAATTATTTCCTTATCCATTACTTGAAGTATAATGTTTTCTACTCACAAAACACAATGAAGCTTTCTGGCCTTCGGTTTTTCTTAGAGTGACAAGGAATGTTTTTTCCAGATAACACGAGTACTACATCCATGTTGCTTTAGAGACCTAGGGTTTCTATTGCTGTGATGGAACACCATGACCAAAACATCAGAGATAAAAGGGGTTTTTTTCAGCTCACAAGTCTCATGACTCTCAACTCCATCGCTTAGGGAAGACATGGCAAAAACTCAAGTAGGGCAGGAGTCTGGAGGAGGGAACTGAAAGAGAAGATGTGGAGCAAGACTCTTTACTGGCTTGCTCTTCATAGCGAGCTCAATCCTATACCATCCAGAACCACTTGCTAGTGGATGGCACTAGCCACAGAGAGCTTCTACATCAATCATTAATCAATAAAATTCCCTACAGATTTGCTTGCAAAACAATTTTGTGGTGACAATTTCTTAATTAAGATTCCCTTTTCCCAGATTTGTCTAGGGTTGTGTGAAGCTTACAAACGTTAATCAGCACACTTTGTCATCTGTGTTCTCTGAGTTGCTTGTTCTGAATACTTAGGCAAAAAGTGTGATGTTGAGCTTATAAATAAAGCTAAAGGAGATCCTGCAACAGCCTAGCCCCAATTTTCCATTCTATAGTATCTAATTTCTTCTAGGTTTCAATCTCATTTAAAATCATTAAAGGCATGTCATGACATTTCATAATGAGAATTTAAACTTAGTCAATTTTTAAAAATCAAGTGCCGTGTTAAATACATAGAAGCTACATTTTGTTAAAAAGAAACAGCACATTCCAGGCCAAACCTCATATCCCCAATGTTCTTTTCAAATATAGCAGAATCCTTAGAATTCCAGGTTACAAAAATTTGCTGCCCAAGAACTTACAATTTTCTACCATTATCACCAGGAATTTAAGACATCAAAATTTATCTGCAGTGAAATAGCCAGATATCCACATCACTCTCAGCGCTCACTTCCACCTTCTTGCAAATATTTTTGTAGGCCAGCTCCAAGATGTTTTCATCATACATTTCCATACAGACTTATCCAGAATGACCTTTATAGTAGCTCCTAGATGTGGGAGGTCATTCAGTATATGTGTTGCTTTTATTGGTTAATGAATGAAGAAGCAGCTTTGGCCTTTGATAGGGCAGAATAGAGCTGGGTGGGAAAACTAAACTCAATTATTTGAGAAAGTAGGTGGAGTCAGTAAGACGCTGAAAGACCCTAATTTCTAGGGTCCAGGGAAGGATCCCCCAGACTCAATAAGCCACGCCAATGGATGCAAACAGCAAGAGGATTCTTTATTGTCAAAGGCACCAACGGGCAACTCAGTACTCCAGTGAGACTAAGCGCCCCCTTGTATTTTTCCAGCCAGTATTTATAGGCTCTCAGGGTTACATAACAGGGAAACATCGCAACAGCAATGCCATTGATACACTCAAATAAAATTAGCATATGGGGTGGATCAACATCAGGACAAAAACAAGTCTACAAAAACAAGTCTAAATTAAGCTAGTTTCAGCCAGTTTCTGCCCCCTTGGGTTTTGATACACAAAGGATTGGGTGTTTTTCTCAAGACTGCTTCTGCTGTCCATAGATATCCTGTTTTCATCCTCTAGGCAGGTGCAGCTGGTCTTAAGACTGCTTCTGCCACCCACAGATATCCTGTTTTGCCCTGGTCTGTTTGATCAAAACATCTTAAGATGGAGACTAGGGCTGGTGTCTTTCAATCTTAAGATGGAGACTAAGGTTGGGGGTCTTTCAACACCATGTAGCCACTGGAGGAGACAGATGCCCCAGAACATTGCCAGTAAAGCACAAGCTTCACGATAAGATATAAAATAATAGAAATGGGTTGATTTAAGATATAAGAGCTAGCTAGCAATATGCTTAGCAATATGCCAAGCAGTGTTTTAATTAATACAATTCAGTGTAATTATTTCGGGTCTGAGCTGATAATGAATGAGCAGCCTCCACCAACATTTTCTTAGCCATACTTATGCAGTGCCTCTTCCCTTAATGAGTGCCCAATCTCAGGCTTCTTCATGTCCAGACCCACGGGAACTGGCTATTAGAGAAGGTAATTAGGTAAGAATCTTTCTATAGATTTGTGATCTTTCTTGTTGGTCCCTGAGTTACACTCATGAAATCCATGAGAGAAACTAATATAAGTCACCTTCCAGACATAATGACCTCTTCCAACATCTCCATGTATAGGAAAGCAGAGCAATGGTATAGATGATGCTAGTGTTCTGAGCCGTGTGGGGTCGTGAGTTAGCGTCCAGGAAGAATGTATGCTCCAGTAAGATGTCAATCACAGCTGAGCTAATCTCACTGGAGGCTGAAGTTGTGGCACGTTTTTACTATAGGGCTTGGCTGTGGTTTCTGAGGCTCACTAGTATGCTGTAACTCTAGCTGTGTTGCAAAGACTTCAAGTCAAGAGACTCCAGAGCACAAAGACATGAAACCTAACTGTCTAAAATCTGTTCCTGGAAGGGCCAGAACCATGGGACACTGGATCAGAAAATTTGAGCCAGCTTCCAAGTTGTGCCTCAAATGAAGAGCATGTTCGAAGTCATCAGAGACTCCCAAATTCCATCCCAGATGTTCAGTGACACCCTGGATCCAAACCACAAAACAAAAGCAAACACACTGAAAACTCAGAGACCAACATCTATCTCTTTTTTGGAAAATGAACAACTGACTCACCCTCTCTTTTCTCCCAGTTCCTCAACATCAGTAGCTATGGTTATTCAGTGCACACTCTCCCCTCTCCCCTCCACCTCCATCTTCTGAAAGCAATGAAAATATTCTCATCTCTGAACACTGCCCAACTCAGAGAGTTAGCTACCTGCACATGATAACATCCTTGGCTCCCAACAGAGAGCTAGGACCCCTTCAGCAAGAGCAAAATCTCAGTGACCTCCAAGCCCTGAAAAAGCTTGCAAACCATTTGTTAGTTTTTAGGTCGTGATAGCTTTCAAAGAAATTCTAAGAAAGATGGAAGACAGATGAATAAGAATGATATGGAGAGAAGGGTAGAGAGAAGAATATATAAGAAAGACAATACAGGGAATAACACTACAACTCAGTAGAAGTAGAGACTACAGCAGAAAAATAAAAATTAAAATAGAAATTAAGGGTTGAGACATGGGAAAGCAGAAAAGAGGAGAAATTATTAGGAGGGATAACTTAAAGATCTTTGAAAAAAATCATATGGGAGCATACTACTGTAAAAACATCCTGAAGTAAATAAATCTACTTGAAAACTATGGAAACTGACAAGCATATATACTTTATGTAGAGCTTGATATATATTTGAGAGAAAAATAAAACTAGGGAAGAAAGAACACGAATCAAGAATGTAAAACAGCCAAACACTTGGTGATTCCTGCACAAAGTAAAGGTGAAAAGAAGAGGAAGTGTTGGAAAAGTAAGAATATATTCTCAAGCACTAATGTCCTCCAGGCTCTAAGAAAAGGCCATTCTACTACAGTGCCCAAATGGCTGTGAGAAAAAAATCCAACACGAGATGACCCTATGCTGAGATATATTATTAGAAAATCTCAAAATAAAATGATAAAAGGAAGCCCTGAAAGCATCCAAAGAAAGAACCAAGGTCATAAGAAAAAATAAAATAAAATACAAAGATGCAACTTTATCTTTTCAAAAGCGCCACTGACTGTGAAAGGCTGGGAAAGCGTGCTTTCAAGACTCTGAGTGACAGTGAAAAGGAGTGCAGCCCTTCCCTGATGTAGACAAGTGAAAACAAAGCAGATAAAGACAGTTGAACCCTCCCAGGATACTAGGCTAGGAGGACATGAGAGACCAGACTTCAGTCGCATCACCTCAACATAAAACTTCAAATTTATGAAAGCACACATCCTTTTCCTGGCCAAACTTGCTATCTCTTGCAGTCGGCACACTAAAAGATATGGTTTTCATTTAAGCATAAAATTCCAGTCCTGCAGGTAGCTACAAGGGTCATTTTGTCTCCAGCTCCTTTCCCCTTAAATTTCATTCCTCTTGCCCTCTGTGCCCATTCTGAGAACAGTGCTGAATCACTGAATTACCAGTCCCTGTGCTTGTTCTGCGGAGAATGGCACAGACACACTGTCTACATGTGTTGTAGGAGGCTGCTTGTTTGTTTCCTGACTGCCCAGACTCCCAAAATAACCACACAGAAAACATATTAATTAAATAACTGCTTGGTCAATCACTTAATTGTATTGCTAGCTAGCTCTTACATCTAGAATTAATCCATTTCTAGTATTTTATATTTTACCATGAGGCTAATGGCCTACCAACAAAGTTCAAGCTGGCAGCTCGCGTCCTTTCCTCAGGTACATGGCATCCCTTGACTCTGCCTTCTTTCTCCCAGCATTCAGTATAGTTTTACCTGCCTGGTTCTATTAAGCCCTATCACAGGCCAAGGAAGTTGCTTTATTCATTAACCAATAAATGCAATACATATACAGAAGGATCTCACACACCAAACATGAAGATCAGAGGAAAACTTTCAGGTCAGGTTATCAGACTTCATGGCAAGCATCTTTTTCTATTCAGTTCTGTTAGTAGTTCTTTCTTTTATATATATATATATATTCCTTCAGAAATTGATACATTGAATTTTGATCACATTCCTCCCCTTCTCTAACTCCTCCCAGATCCACCTCTCCATTTGATACCCATAGAACTTTGTGTTACCATTTTCTCTTTCAGCCCATCCAGTCTGAGAGTGCTGCATGGGCCTATCAGTGGAGTAGTGGGGTGTATTCTACTTAAATAAGGTCACATTTAAACATTTCTTTACTTTGAGGAGGCATGTCATGGTTTACAATTCATTTGCTCTAAAGTCTATTTGAAATGTATAATTCTGAATATACACTCAATATATATGAATTTGTATCTTTCAAGTAGGAACCCTAATGAGCCCAAATAAATAATTTTTTTCATTAATCATAAACTGGTTGGCTTATTAGCTTAGGCTTTTTATTAACTCATACATCCTACATTAACCCATAACGCTTGTCTGTGTCAGTCACATGGCTTGGTATCTTTTTCATCAAGGCATTCTTATCTTGCTTCCTCTGCATCTGGGTGACAGCTACAGACTGAGCCTTTCCTCTTCCTAGAATTCTCCTGTTCTCGTCACCCCACCTATACTTCCTGCCTGATCAACCTGCCCATAATTCCTGCCTGGCTACTGGCCAATCAGCATTTTATTAAAGCAATACAAGCAACAAATATTTACAAGGTAGAAGACCATTGTCCTACAGCACTCCCCCATTTTTCTTTGTTTATTGATTTTATTGAGCCATACATTTTTCTCTGCTATCCTTCCTTTATCTCCCCTCTCCTTCAGCCCTCTCCTATGGTCTCCATGCTCCCAATTTAATCAGGAGATATTGCCTTTTTCTACTTCCCATGAACATTAGATCCATGTATGTCTCTCTTCGGGTCCTCGTTGTTGTTTGGGTTCTCTGGAATTGTGATTTGTAGGCTTATTTTCTTTTATTTATATTAAAAACCACTTATAAGTGAGTACATATGATATTTGTCTTTCTGGGTCTGGGTTAACCACACAATATGATGTTTCCTAGATTCAACCAAACACATGTCCTTGTCGTATGATTGAACATCCTTTGAGTATATACCTACAAATGTGGTATTGCTGGGTCTTGAGTAATGGTGTTTCCTAATTTTCTGAGAAATCACCATACTGATAACCAAAGGGGCTGTGCCAGCTTCCACTCCCACCAGCAATGGAGGAGTGTTCCCTTTACCCCACAACCTCTCCAGCATAAGTTGTCATCAGTGTTTTTGATCTTGGCCATTCTTACAGGTATAAGATGGAATTCTCAGAGTTATAAAATGGAGTACAGACCTAAACAGAGAACCCTCAACAGAGGAATCTAAAATGGCTGAAAGACACCTAAGAAATGCTCAACATCCTTAGCCATCAGAGAAATGCAAATCAAAATAATTCTTAGTCCAAATAAATAATTTCTTAATCAATTTGTGCATCGGTTTCTCTACAAGGGTTGACAATGATAAAGAAAATAGATATCTTTACTACACAAATACTCCTGAATTGGTGAACTGTCATTCTATTCTCAGAAAATTTTAGAAAACATGCACAAGCATGATAAAAGAAAAACAATTATAGAATTATTATGATTACCCCAGAAGGCAAATGCAAGAACTCCTAAAGCAGACTTGACCCTACCCTGCCACCATGGTCGCCCTTTTGTCTCCTGTGTCCTTGGAATACCAACTATCCCTGTTTCAGTGCTGAGAAGTTCTATCCAGAGAGATGAGTGTGTGCTAGCCGGAGTGGACTGTCCCAGAAGAGATTACAGCCCCCTCAGCATCTGCGGCAGGGTCTTTGGTGTTCCACTGGACTCTTCCCTGCCCCCACTATTGCACTTTTGTCTCCTGCATCCTTGAAATACCAACTATACCTATTTCGGTGCTGAGGAGTTCTATCCAGAGAGGTGAGTGGGTGCTAGCCAGGGCGGACTATACCAGAAGAGAGCATAGACCCCCCTCAGCTTCTGCGACAGGGTCTTCAGTGTTCCCCTGGACTCTACCCTGCCCCCACTTTTGCCGTTTTGTCTCTTGTGTCCTCGGAATACCAGCTGTCGCTATTTCACTGCTGAGGAGGTCCAACCAGAGGGCTGAGTCTGGGCTATCTGAGGCAGACTGTCCCAGAAGAGATCACAGCCTCCCCCGCTCAGCTTATGCTGCAGGGTCTTCTGTGTTCCACTTGACCTACCCTGCCTCCAAGGTCACCCTTCTGTCTCCTGTGTCCTTGGAATACCAACTATCCCTACTTCAGTGCTGAGGATTTCCATCCAGAGAGGAAGAGATGGGCAGGCACCAATGCAAGAATTTCTCCAACAACTTGAAAGGCAACATGACATCACCAGATTCCAGGAATCATGAAACTAGAAGAATTGAACACCCTACTCCAGAAGAAATAGAAGAAATTGACTCTAAGCAGAATTTTATGAAAATAATAGAGGAACTTAAACAGGAGGTGAAAATCTGCTGTAAAGAAATGGAAGAGAAGTATAACAAAAAGATTGAAGAAATTAGTAAAGAAATGGAAGAGAAGTATACCAAAAAGTTTGAAGAAATGAATATATCTGTAAATGAAACCCTGGGAAACCAAGAAAAAACTATCAAACAGGTAATGGAAACAGTTCAAGAATTGAAAACTGAAATGGAGGCAATGAAGAAAACACAAACCGAGGGGCCAGTTGGCTATGGAAAATCTATGTAAATGAACAGAGACTTCAGAAACAAACATAAACAATAGAATACAAGAGATAGAAGAACGAATCTCAGACTCTGAAGACAACATAGAGAAAATAAACGCTCTGACCAAAGAAAACAGCAAATCCAACAAATTCTCATCACAAAACATCCAGGAAATGTGGGACACAATAAAAAAAATCTAAGAATAATAGGAGTAGAAGAAAGAGAAGAATTGCAGATCAAAGGACCAGAAAATATATTCAACAAAATTATAGAAGAAAACTTTCCCAACCAAAAGAATGATATCCCTATGAAGGTTCAAGAAGCATACAGAACACCGAATAGACTGGATCAAAAAAAAATCCCCTCGCCATATAATAATCAAAACACAAAACATTCAGATTAAAGAAAGAATATTAAGAGCTGCGAAAGAGAAAGGTCAAGTAACCTATAAAGGTAAACCTATCAGACTTACACCGGACTTCTCTATGGAAACCATGAAAGCCAGAAGGTCCTGGATAGAGGTACTGCAGAAACTAAGAGACCATGGATGTAAGCCCAGACTACTATATCCAGGCAAGCTATTGTTCACTATCAATGGAGAAAACAAAATATTCCAGGATAAAAACAAATTTAAACAATACGTAGTTACAAATCCAGCCTTACAGAAAGTATTAGAAGGAAAATCACAACCCAAGGAATCCAATATTCCCAGCACTGCCTACAATAACTCAGACATCTAGCAACCCTTCACAAGCACGACTCAAAGAAGGGAAACACACACTCTACTACCCCCCCAAAAAATATTCAGAGTCAACAACCACTGGTCATTAATATCACTTAATATCAATGGATTCAATTCACCTCTAAAAAGGCACAGACATAGAGATTGGATACGAAAACAGGATCTAACATTCTGCTGTTTACAAGAAACACACCTCAACCACAAAGACAGACACCTACTCAGAGTAAAGGGTTGGGAAAAGGTTTTCCAAGCAAATGGACCTAAGAAACAAGCGGGTGGGCCATTCTAATATCTAACAAAATTGAGATTCAGACTAAAATCAATCAGAAGAGATGGAGATGGACATTTCATACTCATAACAGGAACAATTCATCAGGAGGAAGTCTCAATTCTGAATATCTATGCCCCTAATGTAAAGGCACCCACTTATGTAAAAGAAACACTTCTAGAACTCAAGGTAGTCATCAGACCACACACACTAATAGTAGGAGACTTCAACACACCTCTCTCACCAATGGACAGGTCAATCAGACAGAAACCTAACAGAGAAATAACAGAATTATTGGAGGTATTGAATCAAATGCACTTAACAGACATCTATAGAACATTCCACCCAAATAGGAAAGAATATACCTTCGTCTCTGCAGCTCATGGAAACTTCTTGAAAATTTACCACATACTTGGTAATAAAGCAAACTTCCACAGATACAAAAATTATTAGTAACCACCTGTGTCTTGTCAGATAACCATGGATTAAAGATAGAATTCAACAACAATGCTACCTCCAGGAAGCCAACAAACTCATGGAAGCTGAACAGTCAACTACTGAATCACCCCTGGGTCAAGGAAGAAAGAAAGAAATTAAAGTCTTCATTGAATTTAATGAAAATAAAGAAACAACATACTCAAACATATGGGACACTATGAAAGCAGTGCTAAGAGGAAAGTTCATAGCACTAAGTGCCCAATTAAAGAAAACAGAGAAAGCACACATTGGAGACTTAACAGCACACTTGAAAGCTCTAGAAAAAAAGAAGCTTATTCACCCAGGAGGAGTAGAAGACTGGAAATAATCAGACTGAGGGGTGAAATCAACAAAATAGAAACACAGAAAACAAACAAAAGAATCAATGAAACAAAAAGCTGGTTCCTGGAGAAAATCAACAAGATTGACAAACCCCTATCCAAACTAATCAAACGGCAGAGAGAGAGAATGAAAATTAATAAGATCAGAAATGAAAAGGGAGACATAACCACAGACACAGAGGAAATTCAGAGAATCATTAGATCTTACTACGAAAGTTTATATGCCACAAAGTTGGAAAATGTAAAAGAAATGGACATTTTTTAGATAAGTACCATATACCAAAGTTGAACCAAGACCAAGTGAACAATCTAAATAGACCTGTTAGTCACGAAGAATTGGAAGCTGTTATTAAAAATCTCCCTACCAAAAAAAGCCCAGGAACAGATGGTTTCAATGCAGAATTCTACCAGAACTTCCAGGAAGAGCTAATACCTATACTTCTTAATGTATTTCATAATATAGAAACAGAAGATTCATTGCCAAACTCTTTTTATGAAGCTACAGTTACTCTGATACCAAAATCACATAAAGACACAACCAAAAAAGAGAATTACAGGCCAATCCCACTCATGAACATCGATGCTAAAATACTCAATAAAATCCTGGCAAACTGAATCCAAGAACACATTAGAAAAATAACCCATTATGATCAAGTAGGCTTCATCCCAGAGATGCAGGGCTGGTTCAACATACACAAATCTATCAATGTAATCTATCATATAAATAAACTGAAAGAAAAAAACCAAATGATCATTTCACTGGATGCTGAAAAAGCATTTGACAAAATTCAACACCCCTTTATGATAAAGGTGTTGAAGCAATTGGGGATACAAGGATCATACATAAATATAATAAAAGCTATTTACAGCTAACATCAAATTGAATGGAGAGAAACTCAAAGCCATTCCACTAAAATCAGGAACACTACAAGGCTGTCCACTCTCTCCATACCTCTTCAATATAGTGCTTGAAGTTCTAGCAATAGCAATAAGACAACATAAGGGGATCAAGGGGATTCGAATAGGAAAGGATGGAGTTAAACTTTCATTATTTGCTGATGATATGATAGTGTACATAAACAACCCCAAAAACTCTATCAAAGAACTCCTATAGCTGATAAACACCTTTAGTACTGTGGCAGGATACAAGATCAACTCCAAAAAATCAGTTGCCTTCCTATATACAAAGAACAAAGATACAGAGAGGGAAATCAGAGAAACATCACCTTTCACGATAACCACAAATAGCATAAAGTATCTTGGGGAACATAAAGTATCTTGGGGAACAATTCCAACACCAGTTGACATCCCAATATAGATAAAAGGAAATCTGGTGTATATGGAAATCCTATACATAAGGAGTTACAAATATCTTGCATCTGTTGAGGGATAAGTTGGCTTTCTCAGGGATGTTCCATTTGATTGGATCAAATACCAAGTGGTCAACCTTATTCGCACTCAGCTAGGCAACACTAGACAGAGTCAGCAGAACGTATTTATGTTTATTTTTTATATGTATATATAACAATGAAAAAAGAAAAGGAGACTGAATTTTTGATAATTTGGGAGGGATGGACACTGGAGGGATAGTAGGGAGGAAAGAGAGTGAAGAATGATGTAATTATATTTTACTTAAAATTTAAAAGAAAAAATTACAATAAATACTGGTAGATGTGGCAGAGATGACTCACTGGGTAAAGGCATTGTCTGCCAGACCCACCCCGTGAATTTAATTCCCTGATCCCACGCAGTGGAAGAAGAGAATCAATTCCACTAAGTTGTCCTCTGACCTTTACATCTACACTCTGACAGACATACATGTGCACACATTTACATGTAAATGCGGAAGGGTGAAATAAAATGGCTGGTGATCAAAGAGGAACCCCTATTAACTGCCTGTGGTATGTAAACTCATATAGTCACTGTGAGGAGCAGCGGAGAAGATTCTCAGAGAACACAAAACCCTAAAATTCATGCCAATTCTTCACTTGTCAGGTCTTGCTGACAAAAGACCTAGGTCTCATGTCTGTCACTGTGCATTCTGTCAGCAGGCTCTGGTCACAGTTACTCCTAAAACTTTGTGTTGCCATGGTAAATGCCTCAACTTACCACTTCCCCTAGGAATGTGTTTTGACCACTGAGAGGTAACTTCTGTGACTTTGTTCATTGCTTCAAGCCACGCATCAGGGAGGACTTTTGAGTCTAGAGGAGAAGGAGCTAAGAGGAATTAGAATTCAGACAGGAGAATTAGAATAGAGAAAGAACAATAAAGAGACATGTTTGGAACAGCATAGTATGAGAGTTTGCTCACCCTCAGATTCCCTAAGTTCCTTTTGTTTGCTGTAGTGTTCAATTTGAACCTGTAAGACATCTTGGGCCCTCATTAAGAATGTAATGCCACAAATATTCCATTCCTGGGTATATTCCCAAAGGCTTCAGAGCTTTGACCACAGAGGTAAATGTATCTCCATGGTTCACACAGCAGGAAGTGTAAGCAGCCTAGATGAACATCACCAGATAAAGATCTATGGTATGGCTATACAACGGAATTTTATGCAACAGCAAAGAAAAATAAAATAGTGACATTTTCACAAAAATAGAAGGAACTGGATGTAGGTACACAAGTTCCCCACTTTTCCCGAGGCGCTATGCAGGGCTGTTCTGCTTCCTGGTTCCACTGCATCAGCTTGAGGGTGTAGCATAGAACTGCCCTCTCCTGTTATGTTATTTTCACCTAAGGGCCCAAGGGTGTAGCTTAGAGAGAACTCTTCTGTCATGGTAATTCCACCTGCAAGCAAGGTTCTCGCCCGCAGGCAAGGTTCCCGGGCCAGCTTTTCTCTGAGCCTGAGCACGCCCACCTGGCTTCCTCTTTTCTCTGTTCAGCTGCTCTCCGACCTTGGGTGCGGCCCCCTGACTTTTCTCTTTCCTTGATCCTGATGGGGGGCTGGTGCCTTTCTGCCCCACAGTATATATACCCAACTTATGCTTAATAAAGCTGCCATTTGCCACTTGCTCCTTGGCAGATGAGCCCGGTCTCTTTGTGTGTGTGTCATCTGTTTTAACTCCTAGGACGGTGGTCCGTTCTCGTGGGCTCGAGACAGGAAAAGCGCGTGCCTGTTTCGAGGTTCGGATGTCCACAGAAAAGTGCGGAAGCTTACAATTGGACATTATTATATTAGGTGAAATAAGTGAGTCTCAAATTGACAAATGTCTCAGCTTCCCTCTTAAGTAAAGAAACGTGTGTGATGTGTTTGCATTTGTAGTTCACACAACAGAAAGAGAATTATGACAGACGAAGAGAAATCTAGGGTAAACCATGTGGCTGATGGAAGGCAAGGGAATAGTCGAGCTGCCATGCCAAATGCACCTGGGATGCAAGGGCTTTTCTTAGCTGGAGGGAGAGGGTGATGGGGCAAGGGAACAAGGGTGATGCATATGCTTGAAGACATCCTGATGAAACCCATTGCTTCCTGACTACCTACAAAGTCTAAAAATAGATTCCTTCTGCAATTTAAAGAGCCATAAAGAAATAAACTCAAAGTTGTGACTTTAACAGTGTTGTGCCTGGTTTTAATAAAAATTATTATAACCCATTGTGTGTTCACTCTGATAAAAGGCAACATAGTAAGAGCCTTGTTCTGCCACTCGTTCTGGAGTGTGGTCCTGGAGAAAGGATACAACTCCTACACTATCTGAGGATGCAGGAAATGACCAGGAGCCATGTCATCGGGGTTGTTTCTGACACTGAGAAAATCAGCAGAGTTAGCTCCGAAACGTTAGCAAAAACACCTGGAGAAGTACCTGCTTAATGTTTTTGGTTTTCTTTTTTGAGATGATAATCTAATTATATCATTCCCCTCCCTTATTCCTTCCAAACTCTTGAACACACTCCCCATGATCTCCTTCAAACCCAGAAACTCTTTTCTCTCTGTTGGTACAGCATATACATGCATGTATATACATTTATATCTATCTGCTTTTTAAAAGTACTTTATCACTAGGCAGTGGTGGTGCATGCCTTTAATCCCAGAACCCAGGAGGAAGAGACAGGTGAATCTCCGTGAGTTCGAGGCCAGCCTGGTCTATAGGAGCTAGTTCTAGAACAACAAAATAAACAATCAAACAAAGAAAAAAATTACTTTGTTTTGTACTTGAAAGCAGGGTCATCCTATGTAGGCCTGGCTGACTGAGAATTCAAGGTCTTCCTGCCTCCTCCTTCCAGGTGCTGGAATTGAGGGCATGAGCCATCACTCCCGATTTAAGATTTTACCTTTCAAGAGAGTGTTATGTATTTAAGATTTAACATTACTTAAATTAGTAAGACTCTGTCTTCGATATAAGAAGCAGGACAGTGACACCTGCTCTCAGGCGACCTGAAGGGCACAGAAGCAGCTGGTTACAGAGAGGTTTATAGAGAGGTCAAAATAGAAAACCAAAAAGAACATAGTCTACTTGTAAAGTATGTTTTGACTTCTTAACTGTAAAACTAGTTATAAAATCACTCTGCACCCTTTACTTTGGACCTGCTAAGTCCTGCTTTAAGTAACTTCAGACTCCACGTACAAGACAAGATTCATCTGAACACAATGGATGGTCTATCACTCAACTTGCCTATGTTCTCAGCACCTGTCACTCTGCTCCCTCCACACAGGCTCTGGCTCTTACCTCCTCTGCCTGTCATTGGGGCTTGAAGATGTCAGTTATCCTCACTGTCCCTGGATGTCAGACTCCACATCCATTGCCACTTTATCAGAGGTAAGTTACTCACTTACAGCTCTCAACCTCCATGTTCAGGCTCCACCCCCTGAAAGAAAGAAAGAAAGAAAGAAAGAAAGAAAGAAAGAAAGAAAGAAAGAAAGACAGACAGACAGACAGACAGGGAGAGAGAGAGAGAGAGACAGAGAGAGAGAGAGAGAGAGAGAGAAGTAAGGGACAAAAAGAATGAAAACTCCTCCTAGATTTTCTACCCAGAAGGATGTATTCTACTTACTATGGGGAAAAATCACATGCAAGCATCTTCATGTAAAATCTCCCTCACAGTTTAAGTCAGCTTCACAAAGGCTCAGACTGAAACGTCCCTGCTCCTGTGGATGCAGGCAGTGAGCCCTATGATGCACAACCCAGATGTGATTGTTTCCTTACAATTACACTGGTGCCGCACCTCTTCTCCCATCCCCAAGTTAGCTCCCCGAAACTCTCCTGGGATGAAGGCCCAGGTGAGAAGGTCATCTCCAGGAGAGGGCCCACAAGACTCCTCTAGAAAACCTTCACACACAACCCTAAACTCCAGGAGAAACTCAGAGTACTATGGAAATATGTATTTCACCTCTTAATCTCACCAGATAAAGATTAAACCAGGCAGTGGTGGTGCAAAGCATTTTAATTCGAGTGCTTGGGAGACAGAGGCAGACAGATCTCTGAGCTTGAGGTCAACCTGGTCTAAAAAGTGAGTTGCAGGACAACCAGGGCTACAGAGAAACCCTGTCTTGAAAATCAAACAAGCAAAAGGAAAAGAAAGCTAAAAAAAACCCAACATTAGAAATCATAAAACCAAAGAGGCTAGCTCTTTCTCATTTCACTCATAAACACAGGCCCTGTTTCTCAACTGCACCATTTATTTATTAAAAAACCATTAAAATTAATTAATAAGTCATTTAAAATTGGAACACTGCAATAATAAAAACAGGATACAGTTCTGAAGACTGGTAACACCCATCCCTCCCACCTGCATTGGCACTAACAGATCTGGAGCTTGGCATCAGTCTCCTGGCACAGGCGTTTCCACAGCAAGGCTCCTGTCCCCATGTTGAAGTCATGGCCAAGCATGTCCTCTGAACAATGGATGCCGCACAGTCCTCCAACTTAAATGAAGTGTCTCCTCAAGGACCAACGCACAGGACTTTGCAGGCTTCTGGCCCAGGCTCTGGCTAAAAGGGAAGTAGCCGCTGAGGCCGATGCCAGCACAATTTTCTACAGGGTGGGTTTGGACTTGGGCAGGCCCAGGGCTCTGGGCAGCTTGTTAAGCCCAGGCTGCTATGTTTCACCTCTCCAGTTTCTGGTTCTGTGATAGGGGAGAAGGTGCCTCAATGGATTAAGATTTTTAATCAGTGCTTTGGTGACCCTGATGCTGCTGGGCCTCAGGCTGGCTGTTGAGAAGCACAATCAGGTGAAGCTAAGCCATGGGCCAGGCAAAGAGATTTGACAGATTGCATCCCTCTAGAGAGCAGCTCCCTAGGTACCCAATTCCACACCTGAAAACTACAAGCAAGATCTTCCCTATTTGCGTCAAATACATAATCCCTTAAATGGCTGCAATTTGCTGGTCCTACTCTGAAAGAACACACCTAGAGATTATTAGATTGGCTGGTGTTTCTCAGATCTCTACTCTCAATGGAACTAAGACTGGGTGGTGTTTCTCAGAACTCTAGACAATGGAACTAAGTAAAGGGAACACATAAGTGGAAAATGCAACCTGTTCAGAACCCAGGAGAAGAAAATGCCTTCTAATAGCATACACAAATTCATTTACCTCGATTTCGTTTCAACCGGAGTTCACAAGCCAGCGACACAATGAGAAAAGCCCTTTCCATTCTCGGCCCATAAAGGTACAGGATCATGTCACCTACGTCCACCTTAATGTTTATAAAAACACTGAAAGTGTCCTCAAAGAGTGAAAGTAGTTCAAAATTCAAACCTGGGAACAGAAAAGGAATCTCAGCTAGGGGCAGGAGAAGCAGCAGCCCTCAGGAAGACTGCCGGTTAAGATGGGAGAAATAAAAAGAAAAGGGCAATTTTGTGGGGCCCCCTTAGATTTGGCTGACATCTTATCTACCTGTCTAAGAGAGGCTGGATCAGGGAGCCAATGGACCAGGGAGTTTGATGACAATTACCAGACCATGTTCAACTGTCTTATTCTCCAAGGGCACAGGCTTCCACCATACTCACCAAACAATCCTTTAAAGACCCACAACTCCAGACGGATGGTCAGAACACTAACATCGGCATTAAAAGTCAGAAACAGCCCATGGGAACCACCACCAAAGTGCTGGGGATACATGGGATACCTGAACTGCATCCTTGCCCTGCAAGAAAGGAGCATCAGAAGATCTTGTAAGGTCACACCTTCTTCTAAATGGTGCCTCTGCCCTCTCCTTCCCATCGCTCCACCCAAAGCCAGTGTTTCTCTTTCAGTTACTCTCCCTTTTACAGTCTCTCTGGCCATCGGGGTACCTAGAACACTACACAAGGCTCCAAGCATGGTTATTGACTAAGGAGCTTCTGCCGAAGAATCAGCCATGTAGGGCTCTGCCTAACCTGGGACACCACATGCCAAGAATCTAGAGTCAGGGGAGCCTGTGGTCAATGGAGTTTACACCTTCTCTGAGGAGTCCCTTATCCCCAGAGACTCCCTAGTTTCATAGAGGTCCATCTCCACCTCCCATAGGGTTTGTCCCGCAGTCCCAACCTTACACTAAGTTTCACGGTCATACATTGTAGACCCTGGACCCAGACCTCAGTTCTGTTGGGATGAAAGTCATTCAGCTAATTGTTGGCAGAAATCTAGATTGCCCAGGAGGGACCCAGGTCTGAAACCATGAAGGGAAAGAAACTGTTCTTTGCCCCAAAGTCTGAGGGGAGGTGAGAATGTAGGATCCTTTCTAATTGTGCGTTTTAGAGTCCCCAAGACAGCAGGCACCTGGAGGAAGCCAGTGGGCTTGCTCACAGGTGTGTACTTCCCTGGCTCCCCTCTCTCAACCCAGCACACTCAACACTACCTCTTTCTGTTTTCATCCTGCTCCTCTTCTGTGCCCCCTTGTCCACTGGGACCCTGGCTTCTTTTGTGTCCCCGACCACGCATGCTCATGGTTGGTAGCCTGCCAGAGCACGATGGGGTCTGTGAGTGATGGGAGCCAGATCCATCCTGAAGCTTTGGAATCGCCCTAACCCTTTTAGTCTGTTTCTGGGTTGCCTGCCTCACTAACAAGCCTAATGAAGCAAATAATTTGCCACATCTGTGAGTGTTGCACGCAGGAGTCTGAGATACACACGCTGGGGATACTGCAGTCCTGACAGAGAAATGTGAATTCTGACACCAGCAGAAAGGGGCTGCTGGGACTTGAGTGTTGTCAGAATTCTTCTAAGCTGGAAACAATCAGGAAGGCTGTGTGCAGAACCCTGGCCGCTGAACCTTGGGCACAGTCCTGATTTGACTGTTTCCATGTGTGATCTTGGGCAATTCCTTGGGCAGCAGTGATGCTCTTGAGGTTTACAGTCAGACGCTGTTGAAACACGGTCTGAGTATGGAGTCAGGTGAAGATATGTGAGTGCTTGTGAGAAAACTCCAAGACACCAAGGCAAGAGTCTTGTGACTTCAGATTCTTCAAAAACTGTTGAATTGTATTGGATTACTCTTCTATGTGTCACCCCATAGGTACAGTAGAGAGGAGTGAGTTCACCTCAGACTATTCTCTATGACAGGATAATGTTGTTTCTTTATATGCCTCTGTGGAAAAACATGTTTTGGGCACTTTCAGCTTGACCATCACGTGCGGTTTTCTCTTGTGACTGCATGCTTTATTCATGTAACTTTTCTTAGCCCTAAGAGTGAAAAGAGTCTGATGTTCTGGATCGAGCTATCTGTTGCATGAGACTTCAGTTTGCCTTCATTCTCCCAGGTCCCACAGCCTGGGGACACAGCCCACAGCCCAACAGTAAACACGGTCTCTGAGGAATGTGTAGGATCCCTTATCCTCTAGGATCACAGCTTTTTGTTAGCTTTTGCTTGACAGAAGATCAAGTCGGTCTGACGTGTTCGTGATCTTCCTCCAAAGAGAAGCCCCGACTAAGAGAGGCACCAAATGTACACCGACACCCATTCATGTGTGGAGTGTGCATGGCAGTTTTCCCTGGAATTTAAGGAAAGTGTGTCTGCAGGATCTAGGTCCATCTCTGGTGTGGCTCAGCCTTCCACAGATCAGGTGTTGTTATGGCCTTGAACCCTGTTGAATGTGGACACTTGATTGGCATGACCATGTAGTGCTCCCTCACAGGCGATTTTTATACAGCGTCCTGTGGGCAGGGAGCTGCACAGGAGGCTCATGGAAGGTCAGTGTGGCAGCACCCTGGCCTTCCCAGCTTCTCTATTCATTAAACAATAGCAGTAAGACATACACAGAAGGATTTCCCACACCAAGCCTTACTTAGTCCCCTGTATATGTTCAAAGTTAAGCTTAAAACAAGTAACTAGAAACAAAGTTTGTCTATTCAGATATACTTAGACATTTCTCAAAAACATATCAGAGATCTACAACATATGGCATTTAAAATGTTGATTTAAAAGCTTATGATATCAGACAGAGACTCCCAGATCCTCTCAGTGACTCAAGGTCTGCAAGGAATATTACCCACACCACGACTACTCTACCTGGATTTGGCAATGCTGACCACTGGGCAAGATGCACCAGTGAAATAACTGCCACCAGGACCCGGCCTAGGATGTGGACAAGCAGAAGGACACTGGAGAATTGATCTCACCCCTTTTGCTTAGACAAATAAGGTAGGTCTTACCCATGTTCCTCCACAGAAAAGACTCTCAGCTTATGGGCCTGGTGAAGACTGGTACTCTTCTGATACTTCTGCCTCCAGCACTATGGAGACCTGGGTATGGCTCACTGGGTATGGGCTGATCTCTGTCATTTTTAATAGATTCGGAAGCTGCTTGGTCTACACTCAGCTATAATTTAACCTTCTTGGATCTCTGATAGAATTGACCTATGGACTAGCTATAGCTGTCAGCTAAGAAGCAGGCAGCCAGGTTCTTCCCCAAGGCTGCAGCCAGCTTGTTAGCTCATTTCATATGTAAAAATCCAGAGGTGCTTTTCCTAGTGCTACTAGGTCTCCTGTTGAGAAAAAGTAGACAGGCTTGTCATTCTTCATAAGACTCCCACAGTGTTCAGGATTTCAGAGCATCATGATAGACTAGAAACATGACAAGTCAAAGGGGAGGGACCTATGAGACTGCATCCCTTCCTGAAAGTCTAGAGTCCTTCAGTGTAGTTCCTACAGTCCTGTAAATAACCTCACACAAACAACTCTAAAGCTACCCAGCATCTCTCTCTCTCTTTCTCTCTCTCTCTCTCTCTCTCTCTCTCTCTCTCTCTCTGTCTGTCTCTCTCTCTCTCTCTCACACACACACACACACACATATATACACTCATACACTCATACACATAAGGTGGAGTGGTAGGGAGGAAGGAAGAAGGAAAAACTTCCTAAGACTCTTACATACTATGACATTCCTTCATTGAGTCAACCCACAAAGGCTTCAGCTAGAATAAGAAAATGTGATTTTCAACTACTAAGTTTAGGAAGACACCTTGTTAAGTAAATCCTAAATTACAAAATTTACAAATTGTCTTAAATTAAAAGCTAGGCTGAAGTACAGGTTACTCTGTCTCCCGCGTATTGATAATACCACAATATCTGTCTTAACCTTTGTCCTGTTGTAATCTGGAGCTGTAGCGAGAAAGGAATTTCACAATTCACACCTAACTTCACCTGGATGACCATTAACACACTGTCCCAGCATGCTCTGTGTCTCTGTGCATCTGTGCATCCCTGCAGTTACTGCTGTGGGAAAGCTGTCACGCCACCATTGACAATGTCATTTCTTAGATATATCTTTATTTTATGTTCTTGTGTGTTTTGACTGCCTTTTTGTGCACCACATGCTTGCCCCCAGAGTCCAGAAGAGGGTGTCATATGCCCTGGAATTGGAGTTACAGATGGTCATGAGCTGCCATGCGGGTGCTGGGATTGAACCCGGGTCCTCTACAACACCAACAAGTGCCCTTAACCTCTGAGCAATTTTTCCAGCCCTATCGATGTCATTTCTGAAACAGTGAGAATTTCTGTTACCTTCATGAAAGTTCCGACTCAGAGCTCTTATCCACAAACAAGGCAATCTGTCACTGACTTCCCTCACAGATCAGCAAGTTCACTTGTGATTTTTTAGGTATAATCATTGGATCACAGGTTTCGGGCAACTAACCATTGCATTCTGATCTCAGTGGCTTCAGAGATGCATGTCACTGCCTGAGTCTGCACACCATCCCAGTGTCCATGGCTGGCCCCTTTGTATCCTGGTGTGCACTGCTAATTTCTCCTCAGCTGTAGAATCTGCTCCACTGCTCTACTAACACCTGGCAAAGCAGCAGTGCTGTACTCCAGGGTGATGCGCATGTGCACAGCACAGGGTCTCAAGTCCGTGTGTCAGTCAGTTCAGTGACGAGCTGTGTCTGACAAAGCTCATGAAAGAGTGCATGTCACAGGCAGCAAGCTCCTGGCAGAGGAAGAAAGATAACCTGTTGGGAAGGCTAGTGTCTCAGGGGAGCACTGTGGAGACTGCTGGGGAGACCTGGGAGATCTCAAGTGCACAGCAAGGGCTGAGTCAGGAGCGCTGCTGAGGGTGCTGGTGCCTCTAAACTGAGTCCATTGTCCCAGCCCTTAGCTGCCTGCCTGTGGTGCTATTTTCCTGGGACCATGTCCCTGTTCTAGCCTGCCTGCACTTTAGTCTTTCTGCAGCCCAGGCTCTGCTCTCACCATTTCTTCAGCTGGGCCTGCTCCTCTCCATCCACATGCTGGGCTTCCTCATCAGGTCCCTGTCCAGACAGCACAAAGCCCCGATTAAGAAACTTTCCAGGGCTTGGTCCTGAGTTCCCAAGGCTTGCCATGTGCTCAGCACACTGGAAAGTCTTTGTTAGTGTATGACCAATTTTCCTTTAGTGTTTGAGATGTGTCACCGTGTGCAGGTGTAGAAAGGACATTCTGTGGCCCATCATGTGTCCACCTTTGAAATAAGAAATGTTAAAGTTCTGTGATGCAAATCCTGAACTTTATCTCTAATAAAAATGGAACAAATTCTACAAATGAGTTTTTTGAAACAACTCTGCCTGGATAAAAGATTGCAGGGCTCATAGTGGGGCTTGCATATAATATGTGTTCTGGCATGATCCCAAGAGCCTGGGGTAGAGCCAACATGGAAAAGAGAAGTTCAAAGGCATAAAATCCCAAATACTCTTCACCAGTGTGACAGTTAGTGTGGACACCAACACCCCTGAGTCATCTCACTCTGAGGCTGTCTCTCTTTGCCTCTTAAACATTTGTGCTTCTGAAGAGTGCTAGTCATGTTTTTGATCATGTTTTGGGTCTTGTTGAGAGTTCACCAGTCTTACACAGACTAAAAGAACAGATATGAGAACAGAATCTATCCTTCTGTGGCATACAAGAAACACACATCAACTTCAAAGACAGACTTCAGCTCAGTGTAAACAATTGGGAAAAGATTCTCCAATCAAGTGGACCTAAGAAACAAGCTGGTACAGCTATCCTAATATCTAACAAAATAGACTTAAAACTAAAATTCATCAAAAGAAAGGAAGAAAGATATTTCATATCTGTCACAGGAAAAACCCATCAAGACGATGTCTATGTCCTAAATACAAGGGCACACACATTTGTAAAAGGAACATTACTGAAATTCCACCAATCTAAGGCTTTCTCAGAGACCCCAATGAAGGACAAAAGGAACCTAGTTCTGTGCCCTTGCTCAGGAGTGGACCTGGCAAGGCCAGTTTTGGGAGGAAGCCTGAACCTCAAAGAAGTTAGGGTTTTAGTTCCTGGGAACGTGGCTGTCCCTGCTGAAGAGACTTGAGTTATCAGTCCCAAGGCAACTGTGTGCTTTGTCTATAATGCTCTTGAGAAACCCTGTGTTCCCTTTGGGTGACGTCATTGATTAGCCTCCTGCTGACTTTGTTGCATTTCTCCCTGAACAATAGTTTAAAGGATGCTCTATTTTTTCATCAACTGTGCCAGTCTGTACATTCCAAGTAGGAGCAGGAGGATTAGAAATGTTAAGCAGGAGGAACAGAGATAAGAAAGAAACACAGAGACACAGGATCATGTTGGGAAGGCAACTCAATGCTGCTGTATACTGAGTTCTGCATTCTGAGTTCACCCAGGGATAATTTTCCCTAGACTTTTATACCCGAATACAAAAAGGGTGTAAAAAGGCAAAAGACTGATTAACCATGATACAAAAGACAACCAGAACAGTCACTTGCTCCAATACCTTGAGCCATCTATCCACTAACTCCTGAGTAAAGCATGTGTTGGTTGGTGCAGTGAAAATACCCTAGGCCAAGTATCCTGCAGGCAGCCATTGCCCAAGTCAAACCTCCTATTTCAAGAGAAGGAGCAGAAGGATTCTTGAATTCTCTGATCTTTGGTCAGGATGGAGGAGATCTACCTCTATGGGCCATCATAATGTCCAAACACCAGATAACCAACCCTAGGTCAGGGTGTGTAGCCAAACTTGTTGTTCACAACTTTGAGCAAGCAAAATAATCTCAAACTCTCTGACCTTCTGATAAGGTGGCATAGGCTCACATAATTGGGTCTCCACAAGCTCCTGGGCCCTAAGGTGGGAGTGAGCAGGTCATGGAGTCGAGGGAATGCTCAAAGTTCTGGAAGAGACTGACCAAGCAGAATTTCACCAAAAAAGTAGTTGAGTCATGATAGACTGTCAAAAGGTAATCCAAAGCAAATAGTGTGCCAACTTTTAAAAGACATTGGAACTCAAAATCACAAGTCATTAACATACGAGGTCTTTCAAGTTCAGTTTAAATGATCCCATAGGATGAAGCAAGAGGTCACAGTACCAAAGTTAGCGTGGGGTCTTAAAGGGACATGCTGAAGCCCGTCTTGGGAAACAATAGATGTTTGGAGGAATCAAGCTGAAAGACCCCCGATTTGGGGAGACTCTCACTCGAGCCTCGGGATAATGTGACCCCCCCAGTAACTCACGAGAGACCACTCTTGCTGCAAACACACGAGGTTTAATGACAAGACGGGGACCAGTGCACTGGGGCCGAGACTCATAACCCACGCAGGGGAAGAGTTCGACCCTGAGTGACCAGGAGAAGTAGTTTTTATAGGAAGAAACCACACAGCCCAGTAATCCGAAAGGGGGGCAGAGAGGGTGTCACAGAAAATTCCAAAAATTCCAGTGATGATTACAAGGGGGCAACTCCCTGCCTCTCAAGATCATTCTCAAGGTCATAATCAGCTAGTTCTTATACCAATGATAATTACTAGGGGGTGATAATTACTAGGGAGAATATCCCTGTTTCTCAAGATTACTCTCAAGATTACAATCTACCTTTATCTTCAGCTAGTTCCTGAAACCCTGAAATTGGCTAATCCTAGATTTCTGATTCTTCTCTTCCTGCTAGATTTTTGGCTCTGTTTTCCTGCTAGGGGGGAACTGGATTTATACAGGTCTTTCATCTCCCCACTTCTTCAAGTGCCTAGTTTTAATCATAGAACTAGATTTCAGTATCTTTTTGATGTTGTAGGGCACCATATTGGTGGCATAACATCAAAATCTGAACAGCACTTCTTCTTTCTCTAATGAAGGTAATTAGTCTGTTTAATATACATGGACCTAATATCAGTAGCAGAAGCAAAATTGGGAGTGGTCCCATAAGGAGGATATCAAAGTAGTCATCCAGGGAGATCTATTAAACTAGCTCTCAAACCATCCCTGATGTACTTCTCTGTCTTTCTGTCTTTTGTCTAATCTTTCTCTAAGTTTGTTCATGGAATCTTTAATTACTCCTGAATGGTCCACATAGAAGCAACATTCCTCTTTGAGAGCAGTGCATAATCCTCCATCCTTTAAGAATAACAAATCTAATCCCCTTCTATTCTGTAAGACCACTTCTAAGAGAGAAGTCAGTGACTCTTCGAGTTTGGAAACAGATTGTTCTAAAGCCCTCAAAACTTTATCCATGGCTATTCTTAATTCATTGAGGTACTGAGGGGCCTGTATTAGGACAGCAGTACCTGTCCCAACACCGGCAGCTACTCCAAGGCCCAGGATTACTGCTAGTGTCAGAGAAATAGGTTCTCGTCGAAAGCGAGTTGGGTGCCTGTCAAACTCATACCAGTTGTACAAGCACACAGTAATCTTTGGTATCATCAAAAACTAACGTTGACACGCAAGGCATCAAGCCTGTACTACAAGCCCATCATCTACCTAAACCAGGAACCAAGTACCTGGTGTCAGGAGTCTTAGGGCTCTTAAGAGTCTCATTACATAACCTCAGTAAGAGTCCGTCTATGATTAGTCCTCCAAACACAAGCCTCTTGACTGGTAGTGTTGTCAAAAGCCCCAGATACTGTAATTCAGGTAGTTCAGGAGCTCGCTTCATGTGGGAGGCGTGGATCCAGGCAGAGATGCACACTTCTTTCAGTTGTTCCCAGATCTGGCGTCTCACCACTTCAAGGGCCTTTAGATGGGGAAAATAAAGGTCTAGAAAGAATAGCATCAGGATTATACATTCCACCCAACTCAGTGAGCAGTGGCGGTCCTCCACATAGGATCTCATAAGGGATGAGTTTAAATCACCCTGGGGTATTCCAAACCCGGAACAGGGCAAAGGGAAGGAGGGCTGTCCAGTCATTCCTGCAGATCTCTTTTTGAATTCTATTCATCCTTTCTACCTGTCCTGACTCTGGGGTCAGTAAGCACAATGTAATTTCCAATTGATCCCCAGTTGGGCGGCCAGTCCCTGACTTACCTGGGCAACAAAGGCAGGTCCATTATCAGACCCAATTACCTTGGGTATCCCAAACCTTGGGAAGATTTCTTCTATGATCTTCTTAGCCACCACATTGACTGTCTCAGTCCTGGTAGGAAAAGCTTCTACCCAGCCTGAAAAGGTATCTATAAAAACTAATAAGTACTTGTTGCCATTTCTGACTGGCTTAATTTCTGTAAAATATACTTCCCAGTAGGTTCCAGGCCGATCGCCCCCGAGCCTCTTCCCAGGAGCATATATGGAGTGTCCTGCATTAATCATAGCACAGGCCTTGCAGTTTTTGACTACTTCTTCTGCCAAGACAGAGAGTCTGCCATCTGATTTCCTTCAGACACAGCATCTCAAGCTTTTTGGTGTCTTGGACAAGTATATGTCTTTTAACAGTCCTCTTCGTCTGTATATTGCTCCATGAATATGGGCAGTGGCAAAAGCATACCTGCCATCAGTGTAGATGCTGAGACTTTTCCCTCTGCCATTCGTAGAGCTGGTATCAAAGCCACAAGTTCGGCTTTCTGCGCCAAAGTCCTTCAGGGAGGCTATGCCCAGACTACTTGCTTCCCATCCACCACTGCTGTCCCCGCCTTCCGCTTACCTTCAACCACGAAACAGCTGCCATCCGTATACAAGCTCGGACTTCCAGGCCAAGGCTGATCCTTCAGATCATTTCGGGTACCAGCTTCTTCTGCCAAAATGTCAGCGCAGTGATGAGTAGATGAGGTGTCATCAGTCTCAGGCAGTAGGGTAGCGGGATTGAGGACAGCAGGGGGAGCGAAGGTCACTGGTTCAGTCAACGAAAGGCTTTAATCACCTCCAGCCTGGTTCGATTAAACCCGATCTGGGCCTTCAACTTTGTTAACAAGTCTCTTTCTAATAAAGACATAGGACACTCGGGGATAACCAGGAAGAAATGAGTCACTTGTCCTCTCCCCAAATCTACAGTTCGTAAGGTGGTCCACAGATATTGTTTTTGTCCAGTTGCTCCAATTACTATAGTCTTTTTATTCTTGAGCTTCCCCAATGGTTATTACAGCACAGAGTGCTCAGCCCCTATGTCCATTAGAAAATCCATAGGGGTCTCCTCTACAGTCAGGGTTACCCTAGGCATGGGGAAGGGGGTCCGAGCCCCGTTCCCTCTAATCATCTTCTTCTAGGGCCAGTACCTTAGAGGCCATTCCTTTCTTCTTTGGGCATTCTCTTGCCCAATGTCCTTTTTCTTTGCAATAAGCACATTGTTCTTTGTCCAAAGGGAGCCTCTGTCCATCTTCACTCATCTTTGGTCTTCTGTTGCCCAGGTTCCCTATCTGTCTAGGTCCTATCTTCCCTTTCTCTCTACCACTGCGGCCAAAATTCTATCAAATTTCTCTCTTGTCTATGATCCCTCCAGTTCTCTCTTTCTTCTGCCTCCCACTTCTTTCTCTCTTGCTTCTCTTCCTCAGTTTCTCACTTATGAAACACTATCTCTGCCTTCTTAACCAAATCCTGCAAGATATAATTCTGCAACCCTTCTATCCATTGTAACTTTTCTTAATATCTGATGCTGACTGTCCTATAAAGGCCATAGCTACCACTACTCCCTCAGAGGTTGGGTCAAAGGGAGTATAATGCCTGTAAGCCTCCTTTAAATGCTCAAGAAACACAGATGGCAGAGCCCTGCGGTGATAGACTGTCAGCTGCTCCCTACCTGCTTTAAGTCTGACCTTAAAAACATACACGGGGAACTAGATAAGGCCCATCTGTTTACATATATTTTAACCAAAATCTCTCTTGCTTTTTAGACAACACAGCCAAAATTTCTCTTGCTTTTTAGACAACATAAAAACTCTTACCAAAGTCTCTCTTGTGGTTTTTCTCAGTGGAGATATATGGCTATATTTTAAACAAGAACAGCATATAAAATCCTATACCAGTGTGAAACATTTGAGATCAACAATAGGCTCTTTTTTTAAAAAAAATAAAACATTAACCAATGATAATTTTTAAACAAGAACAGCACATAAAATCCTGTACCCAGTGTGAAACATTTCAGACCAGCAATGTTTTTTAACATTAACCAACAATAATTTGTAACCAGCTTCTATAAATGATGACAGATACTTATAATACTTATAACCCATAGAATCTGAAAGAGTTCTTCACAGGTAGAGTTAAGCCTTGGCCAGCTTTGACCAAAGGTTTGAGGCGCACAGCTCCCAGGGCAGACAGAGGGAACTCATCCATCAGCATGGGGGTGGGGGCAGGGTGGTACACAGTACTGAGGAAAAAAGATTGTTAACCTCTTTAGGTCATAGCAATTACCCTCAGCATGCATGGTCAGGGACACAAGAGAAGCCAGGGTCCCAGTGGACAGGGGGACACAGGAGAAGAGCAGGATGTAAACAGAGAGAGGTAATGTTGAGTGTGCTGGGTTGAGAGAGGGGGGCCAGGGAAGTATACACCTGTGAGAAAGCCCACTGATTTCCTCCAGGTGCCTGCTGTCTTGGCGACTATAAAATGCCCAGGTAGAAAGAATCCTGCATTCTCACCTCCCCTCAGACCTTGGGCAAAGAGCAGATGTCTTCCCTTCAGGGTTTCAGAACTGGGTTCTTCCTGGGCAATCTATATTTCCGCCAACAATTAGCTGAATGACTTTCATCCCAACAGAATTGAGGTCTGGGTCCAGGGTCTACAGTGCATGACCCTGGAACTTAGTGTAAGGTTGGGACTGTGGGATAGACCCTATGGGAGGTGGAGATGGACCTCTATGAAACTAGGGAGTCTCTGGGGATAAAGGACTCCTCAGAGAAGGTATGGGCTCCATTGACCACAGCCTCCCCTGACTCTAGATTCTTGGCATGTGGTGTCCCAGGTCAGGCAGAGCCCTACATGGCTGATTCTTCAGCAGAAGCTCTCTTGTCGATACCTACACTTGGAGATTTGTGTAGTGTTCTAGGGATCACAGATGGCCAGAGAGACTGTAAAGGGAGAGTAACTGAAAGAGAAGCACTGGCTTTGGGTGGAGAGATGGGAAGGAGAGGGCAGAGGCACCATTTAGAAGAACGTGGGGCCTTACAAGATCTTCTGATGCTCCTTTCTTGCAAGGCAAGGATGCAGTTCTGGTATCCCTTGTATCCCCAGCACTTTGGTGGTGGTTCCCATGGGCTGTTACCAACTTTTAATGAGGATGTTAGTCTTCAGCCGATCCGCCTGGAGTTGTGGGTATTCAAAGGATTGTTTGGTGAGTATGGTGGGAGCCTGTGCCCTTAGAAAGTAAGACAGTTGAACATGTTCTGGTAATAGTCATCAAACTCCCTGCCCTGTGAGTCCCTGATCCAGCTTCTGCTAGACAGGTAGATAAGATGTCAGCCAAATCTAAGGGGGGCCCACAAAAGTGCCCTTTTCTTTTTACTTCTCCCATCTTAACTGGCAGTCTTCCTGGGGTTTACTGCTTCTGCTGCTCCTGCTCCTAGCTGAGCAGTCTCTTCCCTTGCCAGGGTTGGATCATGAACAACTTCTAATCTTCGAGAATAACTACAGTGTTTCAATAAACATTAAGCAGGAGGAAGATGACATGCTCCTGTACATTTATGGGCTGAGAATTGACAGGGCTTTTACAGTGGTTCTCATTGTGTCACTGGATTGCAAACTCCGGATGAAACGAAATCGAGGTAAATGAGTTCGTGTATCCTGGTAGAAGGCATTTTCTTCTGGGAGATCTGAAAAGGCCAATTTCCCCACTTTTTGTGTTCCCTCTAGTTAGTTCCACCTTAAATGAAGTATCTCCTCAGAGGACCACCGCACAGGACTTTGCAGGCCTCTGGCTTAAAAGGAAGCAGCTGCTGAAGCCCATGCTGGCACAGGGTTTCTACAGGGTGGGTTTGGACTTGGGCAGGCCCAGTGCTCTGGGCAGATTGTCAAAGCCCAGGCTGCTGTCTTGCCTCTCCAGTTTCTGGTTTTGTTGTAGTGGAGAAGGTGCCTGAGTGGATTAAGATTTTTAATCAGTGCCCTGGTGATCCTGATGCTGCTGGACCTCTCAACCAGCTGTTAAGAAGCACAATCAGGTGAAGCTAAGCCATGGGCCAGGCAAAGAGATTTGACAGATTGCATCCCTCTAGAGAGCAGCTCCCTAGGGACCCAATTCCACACCTGAAAACTACAAGCAAGAACTTCCCTATTTGCATCAAATACATAATCCCTTAAATGGCTGCAGTTTGCTGGTCCTACTCTGAAAGAACACACCTAGAGATTATTAGATTGGCTGGTGTTTCTCAGATCTCTACTCTCAATGGAACTAAGACTGGGTGGTGTTTCTCAGAACTCTAGACAATGGAACTAAGTAAAGGGAACACATAAGTGGAAAATGCAACCTTTTCAAATCCCAGGAGAAGAAAATGCCTTCTAACAAGATACACGAACTCATTTACCTTGGATTCGTTTCATCCGGAGTTTGCAAGCCAGCGACACAATGAGAAGCAGTGCAAAAGCCCTTTCCATTTTCTGCCCATAAAGGTACAGGATCATGTCACCTCCGTCCCACTCAAGGTTTATAAAAACACTGTGGGTATGCTCGAAGGATGAAAGTAGTTCAAAATCCAAACCTGTGAAGGGAAGAGGATGCTCAGCTGGGAGCAGCAGCAGCAGCAGCTACAGCAGGTGCATCCAGGAAGACTGCCACTTAAGATGGGAGAAATAAAAAGAAAAGGGAAATTTCGTGGGGCCCCCTTAGATTTGGCTGACATTTATCTACCTTTCTAAGAGAGGCTGGATCAGGGAACCACTGGACCAGGGAGTTTGACAATTACCAGACCATGTTCAACTGTCTTATTCTCCAAGGGCACAGGCTTCCACCATACTCACCAAACAATCCTTTGAAGACCCACAACTCTAGAACGGACGGTCAGAAAACAAACATCGAAATTAAAAGTTGGAAACAGCCCATGGCAATCACCACCAAAGTGCTGGAAATACATGGGATCTCTGAACTGCATCCTTGCCCTGCAAGAAAGGGACATCAGAAGATCTTGTAAGGCACCACCTTTTTCTAAATGGTGCCTCTGCCCTCTCCTTCCCATCGCTCCACCCAAAGCCAGTGCTTCTCTTTCAGTTACTCTCCCTTTACAGTCTCTCTGGCCATCTGGGTACCTAGAACACTACACAAGGCTCCATTGTGGGTATTGAAAAGGGGCTTCTGCTGAAGAATCAGCCAAGTAGGGCTCTCTGACCTGGGACACCACATGCCAAGATTCTAGAGTCAGGGGAGCCTCTGGTCAATGGAGCACACACCTTCTCTGAGGAGGAGTTCCTTGTCCCCAGAGACTCCATAGTTTAATAGAGGTCCATCTCCACCTCCCAAAGGGTCTGTCCCACAGTCCCAACCTTACACTAAGTTTCACGGTCATACACTGTAGACCCTGGACACATACATCAGTTCTGTTGTGATGAAAGTCATTCAGCTAATTGTTGGCGGAAATATAGATTGCCCAGGAGGAACACAGTTCTGAAACCCAGAAGGGAAGACATCTGCTCCGTGCACCAAGGTCTGAGGGAAGGTGAGAATGTAGGATCCTTTCTACCTGGGCCTTTTAGAGTCGCCAAGACAGCAGGCACCTGGAGGAAGTCAGTGGGCTTTCTCACAGGTGTGTACTTCCTTGGCCCCTCTCTCTCAACCCAGCACACTCAACACTACCTCTTTCTGTTTTCATCCTGCTCCTCTCCTGTGTCCACCTGTCCACTGGGACCCTGGTTTCTCTTGTGTCCCCGACCACGCATGCTCATGGTTAGTAGCCTGCCAGAGCACGATGGGGTCTGTGAGTGATGGGAGTCAGATCAATTCTGAAGCTTTGGAATCGCCCTAACCCTTTAAGTCTGTTTCTGGGTTGCCTGCCTCACTAACAAACCAAATGAAGCAAATAATTTGCTACACCTGTGAGTGTGTTGCACACAGGAGTCTGAGATACACACGCTGGGGATACTGCAGTCCTGACAGAGGACTGTGAATTCTGACACCAGCAGAAAGGGGCTGCTGGGACTTGAGTGTTGTCAGAATTCTTCTAGGCTGGAAGCAATCAGGAAGGCTGTGTGCAGAACCCTGGCTGATGAACTATGGGTGCAGTCTTGATTTGACCATTTCCATGTGTGATCTTGGGCAATTCCTAGGGCAGCAGTGTGAGAACGGTCAGGGGATGGAATTGGACCCAGAGTGATGCTCTGGAGGTTTACACTCAGCGCTGTTGGAACACGGACTGAGTATGGAGTCACGTGAAGATTTGTGAGTGCTTGTGAGAAAACTCTACGATGCAAGTGCAAGACTCTTGTGACTTGAATTTCATCAAAAACTGTTGAATTGTATTGGATTACTCTTCTATGTGTCACCCCATAGGTACAGTGGAGAGGAGTGAGTTCACCTCAGACTATTCTCTATGACAGGATAATGTTGTTTCTTTATATGCCTCTGTGGAAAAACATGTTTTGGGCACTTTCAGCTTGATCATCACGTGTGGTTTTCTCTTGTGACTGCATGCTTTATTCATGTGACTTTTCTTAGCCCTATGAGTGAAAGGAGTCTGTTGCTCTGGATCGAGCTGTCTGTTGCATGAGACTTCAGTTTGCCTTCATTCTCCCAGGTCCCACAGCCTCTAAACAGTAACCACGGTCTCTGAGGAATGTGTAGGATCCCTTATCCGCTAAGATCACAGCTTTTTCTTAGCTTTTGCTTGGCAGAAGATCAAGTCAGTCTGACGTGTTCGTGATCTTCCTCCAAAGAGAAGCCCAGACTAAGAGAGACACTACATGTACACGGACACACCTTTATGGGTGGAGTGTGCATGGCTCTCCTCTCAAGCCTGACATCTGTGACCCTAACTCCTGCAGGCCAGTGTTCCTTTACATTTCTTCATCAGCCTCCTCTTCTCCTCTGCATCACTGTCCTAGGTCAGATTCTCCTCCGTCTTTGAAGCTCTATCCTATTCTCCTGACAGCCAGTGGCTCTCTGGCCTCCCTGTGTGATGTGACAGAATATTTTCCCATCTGTGTTTTTCTGCAGTTTGCCCTGGAATTGAAGTCCAGTGTGTCTGTAGGATCTAGGTTCATCTCTGGTGTGACTCAGCCTTCCACAGATCAGGTGTGGTTATGGCCTTGAACCCTGTTGAATGTGGACACTAGATTGGAGTGACCATGCAGTGCACCCTCACAGGCCATTTTTATACAGCGTCCTGTGGGCAGGGAGCTGCACAAGGAGGCTCATGGAAGGTCAGTGAGGCAGCACCCTGTCCCTCCCAACCTCTGCCTTTCTCTTGTCCTGGGAACACAGAGTCCCCAGACTTCAAACAGCCTACTGACTTTTTCATAGGCAGGCAAGTACCGGGTTTTGGTCTTGCCTTTTACCAGGAGATCTTGGCTTCTCTTTGGTTAGGGGGACATTTGACCATTTGCAGCACCTCTCAGTGAGATCTAAAATACCCTCTGTGTACATGTCAAACCTGAAAGACAAAATTTTTTATAAGGTCAATGGTTTCTAGAGATTCACTATTTGATATTTTAATCTAAAAATCAGAAAAATTTACACTGGAAGGTGCTTCGGGAACTCCTTCTGCTCCTTCAGCCATTAGCCTTTGAGATACCAGTCCATTAGGGCATGGTATCTTTTGCTTTAAAAAAGCAGATGCAGCCCTCAGTTTGTGTGCTTGCTTCGGACTTCCCTTCTGGCTTCCAGGCACATTTCCTTGTCGTGCATGAGGCTGTTGTCTAGGATGGTAATCTGTAAGTTTTTCACTTTAAATAAATAACACTTTTATTAATCATAATTCCAAACTGTTGTGGGATTGTTTTGTGACTTACTTCATTAGGAAGGTGTTTGCAAAGTTACTTCATCTAGTGGGTACAAATATAAAAATTGTTATATTTATCAGATACATTAACTTTCCTCTAGGAAATCCTGTCTGTTCAGATACAGTTTTTAAATTACTGACAAAGACACTGCCTTGTCCTGTTGATAGGGCAGAACTGAGGTAGGGGGAAAACTGGACTGGATGCTGGGAGATAGACGGGTGGGGTAGAAAGACGCTATGTAGCCGCCACAGTCAGACATGCTGAATCTTTGCCAGTAAACCACTGCAAAAGATTACTAGACACAGGTTAAATTAATATAAGTGTTAGCCAATTAGAAACTAGTGCTAATAGGCTAAGCAGTGTTTTAATTAATACAATTTCTGTGTGGTTATTTGGTTATGGGCTTCTGGGACAAACAAGCAACTCCACCTTCTAAATATGATAAATCATGTACTACCCTCAAAACAAGATTTATAAAAGATAGGATTTAAAAGCAATGCTTGTTTAATAAGTCATTAAATCTGCATTTTAATCAATGCTTTTTTACATAAAAATGTACCTTGGTCTGGCAACTTGGTGATTTAAGAGTCACCCAGGTGATAATGGTTTTAAAAACAAAAAAGGACCATAGGAAACAGCTCAGGTTTGCCAATGTATGGGAGGGCTAGAGTTCCAAAGACAGTCCAGTTGCTATGGTGACCTTAACAGTTGGAGAAATGCCAGTGCCAGTTGATAGTCACCAGAAGCAGCAGCCACCGTGAAATGGAGCAGGCTGAGAGCCAGAATGCAGGTTATGTATACACTGCTGAGGGTGGGGGGACAAAGAGATCAGCTAAACTTCTCTCAAAATCAAAAAAACGAAAGTATTATAAAGAAATCCCAGATGTTGAACTTTAAATTCCTCTAACTATTTAATTTTGCCTTATACAGATTATGGCTAGGCCGTGTTCTCTCCCTCTAAAGTAAAAGAGGGTACTTCATGTTTTGGTATAGCAGGAAGACATGTGAGTGATTTTAAAACTTTTTCAGGACAGTTTTTAAGATATTTAAATTCATAAGGCTAAGGACATTTTAAAGGTTAAAAATTTTTTATAGTGTTAATATTTAGACTTAAAATAAAAAACTAAAACATAGGGCCACAGTCATAAGCCTCACATACCAGAAAATGGGGTGTTCATTTCTTATAATGCAGCAAGACAAAGATCTAAGCATTCTGGCAAAGGGTTTGAGGCAGCTTCTCAGCCCAGTGAGTCTGACTCTTTGGGGGTTAAACAACCTTTTACAGGTGTGTGAAAGGACGGCCTGCAGATCACATGTTTACATGCGTGTCACATGTTTGCATTAAGATTCATAACAGTGACAGAACCGTAGTTCTAAAAAAGCAACAGGAGAATATTGAATGGGGGGGTCACCACAGCATGGGGAACTGCATTAGTTCAAAACATTGGGAAAGTTAAAAGCCAATGGCTTAGAGAATGCCTCTCCTACTCAAGGTCTCTTTAGGCCTTAGAATGAATGTCTATCCTCCTTGTCTTTGCTAACTTTTTGGATAAACTGAGGTTATTTATAAATTTTATTTTAATATTAAAAGAGATCCAAGTCAAGATCATTACTTTTAGGGCTAAACCTGACAGAAATGGAATAAAAAGCCCAAGTCTTATAAAAGTTGCTAACTTATTGTAGAATGTTAGGGAACACAAGTAAACAGTCAGTCATCCTTATAAAAGATCAAATTATTTAATTATGATCATACTAAGTGATGACATAATTAACTATAGGAATAAGTCTTTGTTAAAGAGGCTGTTTGTTCATTTCCAGCAACTCATACCAATAAAGTTTCTGTCGGCTCAATCGGGGGCATCTGTATTTTGTGGGCAGCTTCATGGCTTTTCTTTGGCTCCACCTTCTTACTCCAAGCATTCAGTTTAGTTTTCCCTACCTATGTCTTTTCTGCCCTATCACTGTCAGCTTCTTTATTCACCAAACAATAACGGCAACACATATACAGAAGAACTTCCCATACCAAGCCTTACTTAGTCCCTTGTATATGTTCAAAGTTAAGCTAAAACAAGTAAAAGCCTACAGAGACCACTCAGGCACTACCCACGAATGGAACGTTCAAGAAGAAAATACCTAGCATTCCAAGGAAAATACCTAACATTGCAATCGTTGTAGATAGGATCACCAAATGTTCCTTAGCCCAAAACACCCGGTTCCTATTCACCAAGACACCCCAACCTCTGCTAACCTAAAAATCCTACCCCAATTTGGCTCACGCTCTCCAATCTCCCTGCTATGTCAGATGGATGTAGGTCAAAGCTCAAGCTTAAATAACAGCTCTTGGCTTTTCCATACAAGGACAGACAAGGTTTTTTGGGTGGCCTGTGAAATGGGCATAACAATATGAACAAGAATCAAACACAGCTAGAGTCAATGGTACTGAGCAGTGAATATGATAATACTGTATTATATATCCATGACTAGAAATTGCATTATAGAACCAGCTTCTTTGTACAATTAATGCATGTTAAATAGAACATTGAAAAGTTGTTTTCCACTGATGCAGACATGGAACTTGTTACACAGGTTATAAGAGAGAGAACTGACCTAGTGAGAGTCCAGACTTCCATTCTACTCAACTCCCCATCTCCTGCTCCAGATGAGTGTGGAAGCCATTTTAATAAGGTGACCATTCTCATGAAAGGGGTGGGGATCCAATAGGGAAAAGCCACTTCCAGCGACTCCTACAGAGTTTGGGGTTTCAGAACTTCAAGATAGACTAGAAATGTGACAAGTCAGAGGGAAGAACCTATGGGTCTAGAGTCCTTCAGTGTAGTTCCTACAGTCCTGTAAGCAACACCTAACAGAAACAGCTCTAAAGCTACCCAGCATCTCTCTCTCTCTCCTCTCTCTCTCTCTCTCTCGCTCTCTCTCTGTCTCTCTCTCTCTCTCTCTCACACACACACACACATATATACACTCATACACTCATACACATAAGGTGGAGTGGTAGGGAGGAAGGAAGAAGGAAAAACTTCCTAAGACTCTTACATACTATGACATTCCTTCATTGAGTCAACCCACAAAGGCTTCAGCTAGAATAAGAAAATGTGATTTTCAACTACTAAGTTTAGGAAGACACCTTGTTAAGTAAATCCTAAATTACAAAATTTACAAATTGTCTTAAATTAAAAGCTAGGCTGAAGTACAGGTTACTCTGTCTCCCGCGTATTGATAATACCACAATATCTGTCTTAACCTTTGTCCTGTTGTAATCTGGAGCTGCAGCGAGAAAGGAATTTCACAATTCACACCTAACTTCACCTGGATGACCATTAACACACTGTCCCAGCATGCTCTGTGACTCTGTGCATCTGTGCATCCCTGCAGTTACTGCTGTGGGAAAGCTGTCACGCCACCATTGACAATGTCATTTCTTAGATATATCTTTATTTTATGTTCTTGTGTGTTTTGACTGCCTTTTTGTGCACCACATGCTTGCCCCCAGAGTCCAGAAGAGGGTGTCATATGCCCTGGAATTGGAGTTACAGATGGTCATGAGCTGCCATGCGGGTGCTGGGATTGAACCCGGGTCCTCTACAACACCAACAAGTGCCCTTAACCTCAGAGCAATTTTTCCAGCCCTATCTATGTCATTTCTGAAACAGTGAGAATTTCTGTTACTTTCATGCAAGTTCCGACTCAGAGCTCTTATCCACAAACAAGGCAATCTGTCACTGACTTCCCTCACAGATCAGCAAGTTCACTTGTGATTTTTTAGGTATAATCATTGGATCACAGGTTTCGGGCAACTAACCATTGCATTCTGATCTCAGTGGCTTCAGAGATGCATGTCACTGCCTGAGTCTGCACACCATCCCAGTGTCCATGGCTGGCCCCTTTGTACCCTGGTGTGCACTGCTAATTTCTCCTCAGCTGTAGAATCTGCTCCACTGCTCTACTAACAGCTGGCAAAGCAGCGGTGCTGCACTCCAGCGTGATGCGCATGTGTACAACACAGGGTCTCAAGTCCGTGTGTCAATCAGTTCAGGAACGAGCTGTGTCTGACACTGCTCATGAGAGAGTCCATGTCACAAACAGCGAGCTCCTGACAGAGGAAGAAAGAAAACCTGTGGGGAAGGCGAGTGTCCCAGGAGAGCACTGTGGAGACTGCTGGGGACACCTGGGAGATCTCAAGTGCACAGCAAGGGCTGAGTCAGGAGTGCTGCTGAGGGTGCTGGTGCCTCAAAACTGAGTCCATTGTCCCAGCCCTCAGCTGCCTGCCTGTGGTACCATTTTCCCAGAATTATGTCCCTGTTCTTCCAGCCTGCCTGCACTTTAATCTTTCTGCAGCCCAGGCTCTGCACACACCATTTCTTCAGCTGGGCCTGCTCCTCTCCATCCACATGCTGGGCTTCCCCATCAGGTCCCTGCCCAGACAGCACAAAGCCCTGAGCAAGGATCTCTCCAGGGCTTGGTTCTGAGTTCCCAAGGCTGGCCAAGCGTACAACACACTGGAAACCTCTGTAAGTGTGTGACCGACTTTCCTTTAGTGTTTGAGATGTGTCACCGTGTGCAGGTGTAGAAAGGACATTCTGTGGCCCACCATGTGCCCACCTTTGAAATAATAAAGTGAAAGTTCTGTGATGCAAATCCTGAACATCATCTCTAATAAAAATGGAACGTGTTCTACAAATGCGTTCTTTGAAACAACTTGGAGAAAAGTTTAAGGGCTGGGAGTGTGGCTTGGATGTAATATTTGTTCTGGGATGCTCCCAAGAGCCTAGGGTAGAGCCAACGTGGGGAAAAGAGAAGTTCAAAGGCATAAAATACTCTTCACCAGTGTGACAATTAATGTGGACACTAACACCTCTGTGTCATCTCACTCTGGGGCTGTCTCTCTTTGCCTCTTAAGCATTTGTGCTTCTGAACAGTGCTAGCCATGTGTTAGAAGCATGTTTTGGGCCTTGTTGAGAATTCACCAGTCTTACACAGACTAATAGAACAGATATGAGAACAGGATCTGTCCTTCTGTTGCATACAAGAAACACACCTCAACTTCAAAGTCAGACTTCAGCTCAGTGTAAACAATTGGGAAAAGATTCTCCAACCAAGCACATCTAAAAAAACAAACTGGTACAGCTATCCTAATATCTAACAAAATAGACTTCAAGCAAAAATTCATCAAAAGATAGGAAGGAAGATATTTCATATCTGTCACAGGAAAAACCCATCAAGACGATGTCTATGCCCTAAATACACACATTTGTAAAAGGAACATTACTGAAATTCTCCCAATCTAAGGCTTTCTCAGAGGCCCCAATGACAGGACAAAAGGAACCTCATTCTGTGCCCTTGCTCAGGAGTGGACCTGGCAAGGCCAGTTTTGGAAGGAGGCCTTGACCTTGAAGAATTTAAGGCTTTGGTTACTGGGAGCATGGCTGTTCCTCCTGAAGAGACTTGAGTTTCAGTCCCAAGGCCACTGTGATGCTCTTGAGAAACCTTGTGTTCCCTTTGCGTGACATCATTGATTAGCCTCCTGCTGACTTTGTCACATTTCTCCCTGAACAATAGTATAAAAGATGATCTATTTTTTAATCAACTGTGGCAGTTTATACCTTCCAAGTAGGAGCAGGAGGATTAGAAATGTTAAGCAGGAGGAACAGAGAAAGAAACACAGAGTCACATGGTCGTGTTGGGAAGGCAACTCATTGACTGCGGCATACTGAGTTCTGCCTTCTGAGTTCACCCGTGGTTGATTTTCCCTAGACTTTTATACCCCAATACTAAAGTGGAGTAAGAAGGCAAACACTGCTTTACCATGATACAAAAGACAACCAGAACAGTCACTTGCTCCAATACCTTGAGCCATCTATCCACTAACTCCTGAGTAAAGCATGTGTTGGTTGGTGCAGTGAAAATACCTTAGGCCAAGTATCCTGCAGGCAGCCATTCCCCAAGTCAAACCTCCTATTTCAAGAGAAGGAGCAGAGGATGCTTGAATTCTCTGACCTTTTGTCAGGATGGAGCAGATCTACCTTTACGGGCCATCTTAATGTCCAAATACCAGGTAACCAACCCTAGGTCAGGGTGTGTAGCCAAACTTGTTGTCAACAATTTTTAACAAGCAAAATGAACTCAAACTCTCTGACCTTCAGACAAGGTGGCATAGGCTCACATATTTGGGTCTCCACAAGGCCCTGAGACCTAAAGTGGGAGTGAGCAGCTCATGGAGTCGAGGGAGTGCTCAAAGTTCTGGAAGAGATCGACCAAGCAGAATTTCACCAAAAAAGTAGTTGAGTCATGATAGACTGTCAAAAGGTAATCCAAAGCAAACAGTGTGTCAACTTTTAAAAGACATTGGAACTCAAAGTCCCAGGTCATAAACATCTGAGGTCCTTCAAGTTTAGTAAATGATCCCCGAGGAGGACAGCCAATGCTGATGAAGCAAACAGTACCGAAGTTAATG
This sequence comes from Myodes glareolus, assembly GCF_982192425.1. Classification (NCBI taxonomy): domain Eukaryota; kingdom Metazoa; phylum Chordata; class Mammalia; order Rodentia; family Cricetidae; genus Myodes; species Myodes glareolus. The sequence continues at coordinate 39,996,609 of NC_142029.1, read as the reverse complement.
TGGGCCCTTAAAGGAACAGGCTGAAGTCAAGCTTGGGAAACACTAGATGTTGTTGCAAGGTAGCTTAGAAACTTTGTTGTTGTGTTTTTTTTTAGCACATTTGACAATTTAGAAAATTTTTGCACATTTCTGAATTTTATTTGCATTTAGATTTTTTTTTTCTTTTCTTGAGACAGGATCTTACTACATAGGCCTGGCTGTGTGACTTTGATTTTTTATCGAAGTCTGAGTGTCACCAAATGTCACCAAAAGACAGATGCAGCAGCTGTGACTCTTCCAAGACATCTACGGAACTTCCCACAGTCTAAATTGTGGACCGGCCATCAATCCCTGACTCTACCCACAGACATGGCTGAACATAGTGATGTTTGTCCAGAAGAATCTCTGAGTTGCTGGTTCAGTGGAAGTTGGGGACAAACCTGTGGGCTTCTTCACTCCCACTTCCATGTGTTTTAACCCATCTCTTACTCCCCATCCTTCAGCTTCTCTTCAACAGAGACCCACACTGATCTCTGATTTAATTGGTTAATTTGTTTCCTGGCTTTTTTTTTTTGGATATGTATATATGACTTGCTCAGAATTGTTTTGTGGTTCCATGTGAATTTTTGTGCATTTTTCTATTGTTGTGAAAAGTGTTGTGGGGATTTTAATTGAAATTTCATTGACTCAGTAAATTGCTTTTGATAGAATGTCCAATTTCACAGTGTTAATTCTACCAACCCATGAACATGCGAGGTCTTTCCCTTTTCTGGTGTCTTCGTCAATAGCTTTCTCCAGGGAATTATAGCTTTCACTGTAAAGGTGTTTCATCTCTTTGTTTAGGTTTATTCCTAGAAGTTTAATTTTTTAAAGGTTATCTCGTGGATGGGAACATGACCATGATCCCTTTCTTAGTATGGTTTGTTGCTGGTGTTTTGAACAACTGTTCATTTTTGTAAGTTGATTTATAGAAATTTTCGGTCATTTTTAGACATTTTTGGTGAAATTTTTGGGATCATATATATATATATATATATATATATATATATATATATATATATTATCAGACCATCACTAAATAAAGATACTTCAACTTCTTTTCCTATTTGTAACCCTTTAATTCCCTCCTATGCCTTATTTCTTTGGCTTGTGGTCCAACCACTATATTGAAATAAACAGGGATAGTGGACATCCCTGTCTCATTCCTTACTTTAATGGGATTGTTTAAGTTTTCTCCATTAAGGGTGATGTTGACTATGGGTGTCACATATAGAGCTTTTATTGAATTGAGGTATGTTTCCCCCGAGTCTCATTTTCTCCTGGACTTTGATTATGAAGGCGTGGTGAATTTTGTCAAAGGCTTTTATAACTTGTATCTATTGGGATGACAGTGTAATTTTTGTCCTTAACTCCATAAATCTGATATTTTAAATTACTGACTTGCATATGCTGATCCATCCTCACATTTCCAGGATAAAGCCCATTTGAGGGCAGTGGATAATCTCCTTGATGTGTGCCTGTATTCAGTTTGAAAGCATTTTATTGAGATGTTAAAATATATTTTCAACAGGGACATAACCCTCTACCTGTTCTTTGTTGTTCTATGTGATTAGTTTCCTGTTAGATTAAGACTTGCTTTGTAGAAAGAGTTCGGAAATGTCCCCTTTTCTCTTTTTACTCATTTTTTTTTAACAATTCAAGAATGGTTGGCTGAAGATCTTTAAAAGCCTGATGGAATTCTGAGTCTAGCTGGGCCTGTTTTTTGTTTTTTGTTTTCTTAAATAGATTTTTATTACAGTTTCAATCTCCTCATTTGTGATAGGTCTGTTTAGATTGCTGATCTCTTTTTGGTTTAAATTTGTGGTATGGGTAAATCTAGAAATTAATTTACTTCTTTTCGATTTTCCAACTTAATGGAGTACAGTTTTCAAAAGTGGTTCCTTATCATATTCTGAGTTTATTTTGTGTCTGTTGCAATGATCCCTGCTCGCTTCTGTGTCTGTGAATCGGGGTTCTCTCTCCTTTTAGCTGGGCCATGGTATGTCGGTCTTCCGTATTTTCTCAAGGAACTGGCTCTTAGACCATTTGATTCTTTGTATTGCTTCTTTTGATTCTACTTCATTAATTTCTGCCTTGATTTCTGTTGTTCCTTTCCTTTCTGTCTACTAGACTTGGGACTGGCTTTTTTCTTGTGTGTAATTTTTTAAATTCTTGAATTGTATAAGTAAGCCATTTATTTTTGCTCCTTCCGATTTTTTAAATGTAGGCACTTAGCGCTACACATTCCTCTGAAATACTGTCTTTATGTATCCAGAATTTTGGATGTGTCTTCACTTTCATTTAGTCTCAGGATTTTTTTTCTTGGTTTCTTCTTGGACCCATTCATCATTTGGTAATTGATTGTGTAATCTTCATGAGATGGCGTACTTACCTGAGGTGTGTGTGCTCACTGTTTTAAATGTCATTGCATTGTGGCCAGATACGATACATGGAGTTTTTCTGAATTTGTTGAGTACACCCATGTCACATTTAAAAAATAGCCTCAGAGTGCAGTAAAATACATTGATGTTACATTAAACTGAGAACTTTAAGAAACTAGGAGCTGGGAACAATGTCTCCTCACTCCACGTAGATCACCAATAACAGATCAATGTCAAACTAAGAGGTTTTAGTTTGTGGTTTCCCACCCTTGTTGGAGGCCTGAGTCAGCCACCTCTGTGGGAGCAGGCCTGAGCCTGTGACCTCAAGAGATACAAAAAAACAAACCTCAACAGATTTTTTTTTTAAAAAAAGGGAATAACCCTATGTATCTTATTGGATCACCGTGGCTTAAAATTTGAATTCAACAGCAACACTAATTTCAGAAAATCCACAAAAACATGGAAATTAAACAATACTCACCTGAATCATCAATAGGTCAAGGAAGAAATAAAGAAAGAAATTAAAGACTTTCTAAAATTCAACGAAAATGATGATACATATACCCATATTTATGGGACACAATGAAACCATGTTAAGAAGAAAGTTCATAGCTCTAAATGCCTACAAAAAGAAGCCAGAAAAATCCTACACTACTGAGTTAAGAGAACATCTGGAAACTCTAGAACAAAAAGAAGCAAACTCACCCAGAAGGACTAGATGATAGGAAATAATCAAACTGATAGCTGAAATCAACAAAGAATCAATGAGACAAAGAGTTATTTCTTCGAGAAATATTGATGAACATGAACATTGATGTAAAAATACTAAATAAAATACTGGCAGATTGAATCCAAGAACACATCAAAAAAAACCATTCACCATGATCATGTCGGCTTCATCCCAGAGATGCAAGGATGGTTCAACATATGAAAATCTGTCAATGTAATCCACTATATAAACAAACTGAAAAATAAAAACCACATCTCATTAGATGCTGAAAAAGCCTTTGACAAAATACAACACTCCATCATGATTAAGGTCTTGGAGAGATCAGGGATACAAGGAACATACCTAAACATAATAAAGGCAATATACAGCAAGCCAACAGCCAACATCAAACTAAATGGAGAGAAACTCACAGTGATTCCACTGAGATCAGGAACATATCTATTCAATATATCTCTCCATATCTATTCAATATAGATCTTGAGGTCCTAGCTAGAGCAATAAGACACCAAAGGAGATCAAGGGGATTTAAATTGGAAAGGAAGAAGTCAAACTTTCACTATTTGCAATAACCACAAATAACATAAAATATCTTGGAATAACACTAATCAAAGAAGTGAAAGACCTGTTTAACAAAAACTTCAAGTCTTTGAAGAAAGATATTGAAGAAGATACCAGAAAATAGAAAGATCTCACATGCTCTTGAATGGGTAGGATCACAATAATAAAAATGGCAATCCTACCAAAAGCAATCTATAGATTCAATGCAATACCCATCAAAATCTCAACACAATTCTTCACAGACCTTGAGAGAACAATAATCAACTTCTTATGAAAAAAAAAAACCCAGGATAGCCAAAACAGTCCTGTGCAGTAAAGAAACTGTATTGTACATCACCATTTACACAATTACACAGTGGTAAAAAAATGACATCTTGAAATTTGTATGCAAACAAATGGAACTACAAAAAACCATCCTGAGTGAGGTAACCCAGACCCAGAAAGATGAACATGGTATGTACTCACTCATAAGAAGATACTAGTTGTAAAGCAAAGGATAATGAGTCCACTACCCTAGAGATGCTAAGTAACAAGGTAAACCCTAAAAAAAAAAAGTATGTATAGCCCACAACCCTAGAGAAGCTAAGTAACAAGGTGAACCCCCCCCAAAAAAAGCATGTATGAATCCACCTGGGAAGAGGAAATAGACAAGATCTCATGACAAAATTGGGAGCATAGGGGAGGGGAAGAAGGAAGGATTGAAGGGGAAGAGGAAGGGAGAAGGGGAGGGGGAGGAGAACTTGAAGAAACCTGATAGTCAAGATGGAGGATAGTCAGAGTTGGAGAGCAAGGAAAGAGATACTTTGATTGAGGAAGCCATTGTGGGGCTGGCAAGAAACCTGTCACTAGAGAAATTTCCAGGAATCCACAAAAATGTCCCAGCTAAGACCTTAAGCAATAGTGGAGAAGGTATCTGAACTGGCCTTGCCTGGTAGTCAGATTGATGAATATCTTAAATGTCACTATAGAACCTTCATCCAGCAACTGATGGAAACAGAGGCAGAAACCTGCAGTGGAGGACTGGACTGAGCTCCTAAAGTCCAGTTGAAGAGTGGGAGGAGTGAGAATATGAGCAAAGAGGTCAAGACCATGATGGAGATATGCACTGAAACAGTTTACATGAGCTAATAGGAGTTCCCCAACTCCTGTTGGACAGGTAAGGAACCAGCATGAGACCAAACTGGTCCCTCTGAATGTGGGTGGCACTTGTATGGCTGGGGCTGATTGAGGGATCACTGGCAGTGGCACCAGGATTAATCCCTATTGCTTGTACTGGCTGTTTGGGAACCCATTCTCTTTGGATGGATACCTTACTCAGCCTTGGACCTTCCCCCAAAGCAATGTGCTTTACCCTCTCTGAGGAGTGGATGGGAGATGGGGTGGGGAGGAGAAGGTGGAGGGAATGGGAAGAGGGAAGGGAGTGGGAACTGGAATTGGTATATAAAATAAAAAAAGGTAGTTCGTTTTCTTTTCCCAGGTAGAACCCCAGTAGGACAGACAATAAGAGCAACAATGAATAAATGGGACCTCCTGAAACTGAGAAGCTTCTGTAAAGCAAAGGATACTGTCATTAAGACAAAAAGGCAGCCTACTCATTGGAAGAATATCTTCACCAACCCCGCATCAGACAAAGGTCTGATCTCCAAAATATACAAAGAACTCAAGAAACTAGACACTAAAACTCCAATTAACCCAATTAAAAAAATGGGATACTGAACTGAACAGAGAATTCTCAACAGAAGAACTTCGAATGGCTAAAAGACACTTAAGGTCATGCTCAATCTCCTTAGCGATCAAGGAAACGCAAATCAAAACAACTTTGAGATACCATCTTACACCTGTCAGAATAGCTAAACTCAAAAACACCAATGATAGCCTATGCTGGAGAGGATGTGGAGTGAGGGGAACACTCATCCATTGTTGGTGGGAATGCAAACTTGTGCAGCCACTGTGGAAGTCAGTATGGCGGTTTCTCAGGAAACTGGGAGTCAACCTCCCTCAGGACCCAGCAATTCCGCTCTTGGGAATATACCCAAGAGATGCCCTATCATACCACAAAAGCATTTGTTCAACTATGTTCATAGCAGCACTATTTGTAATAGCCAGAACCTGGAAACAACCTAGGTGCCCCTCAATAGAAGAATGGTTAAAGAAGATGTGGAACATATACACATTAGAGTTTTACTCAGCGGTAAAAAACAATGATATCTTGAATTTTGCATGCAAATGGATGGAAATAGAAAACGCTTTACTGAGTAAGGTAACCCAGACCCCAAAAGAGGAATATGGTACGTACTCACTCATAAATGGATTCTAGCCATAATTAAAAGTCTTTGAGTCTATAATTCGTGATCCTAGAGAAGCTAAATAAGAAGGTGAACCTGAAGAAAATCATATAGTTATCCTCCTTGATATTGGAAGTAGACAAGATTGCCAGGCAAACTTGGGTGCACGGGGGACGGGGGAGTAGAAGTAAGGGGTGATGGTTAGAGAGAAGGGAGAAGGGGAGGATTGGGGATAGCTTGGGGGAATGGGATGGGGGAGGGAGGAAGGATGGTTATGGGAGCAGGGAAGTATATAACTCAACTAAGGGAGCCATTTTAGGGTTTGCAAGAGACTTGATTCTAGAGGGATTCCCAGGTCCAAGGAGAGGTCCCCAGATTGTTCCCTGGGCAGCAGAGGAGAGGGTGCCTGAACGGGCCCTGGCCCATAACCATACTGATGAATATTTTGCATATCACCATAGAACCTTCATCTGGCAATGGATGGAGATAGAGACAGAGACCCACATTGGAACACTGGACTTCACTCCCTAGGTACAAATGAGAAGCAGAAGGAGGGAGAATGTGAGCAAGGCGGGATCAGAGGGAACCTTCATCCGACGATGGATGGAGATAGAGACAGAGACCCACATTGGAGCACTGGACTGAGCCCCCAAGGTCCAAATGAGGAGCAGAAGGAGGGAGAACATGAACAAGGAAGTCAGGACTGCGAGGGGTGCGTTCACCCACTGATACAAGGGGACTGATCTAATGAGAGTTCACCAAGGCCAGCTGGACTGGGACTGAACAAGCATGTGATCAAACCGGATTCTCTGAATGTGGCTGACAGGGGGGCTTACTGAGAAGTCATTGACAAAGGCACTGGGACTTGTTTCGTCAGCATGTACTGGCTTTTTGGGATCCTAATCTGTTTGGATGCTCACCTTCCTAGACCTGGCGGGAGCGGGAAGGAACTTGAACTTCCCACAGGGCAGGAAACCCTGACTGCTCTTAGGACTGGAGAGGGAGGAGGAGAAGGAGTGGGGGGAGTGGAAGGGTATTGAGAGGAGGGTAGGAAGTGGAAATTTTTATAAATAAATAAATAAGTAAATTATATATAAAAAAGAACCCCTAAAGCAAATAAAGCAAATGCTACATAGTATTCAAAGAAGAATGCTTTATACTTGAAGGGCAGTTTGAAGAGCTCAAGATAAAAACTCCAGAAAAAAAGGAATTGAACTGATCAATTATTTAACAGGCTTACCCAGAGGGAAAACTGAAACTGGAAATATTTCTACAGAAGTGGGTAAATAGTCTAATAAAATGATTTTTGTATTATTTTTAAGAGTTCACAAGAAAGAAAATAAAGTTACAGGCACTCTTTGTCACAGAAATTAATATTAATGCTTTAGTAGTGGAGACACTAAGTAAGTTTTTATCCAACAATATGTGTAATTGGTTTGAAATAATGTGATTGCCAGATAAGCTGTGAACTAAAATATTCCTATAACATGAAATTTAAAAAAAAGAAATAAAACTTAAAGTTGCTAAGTCATCAACAACAGTCCAGGGATACCACTTACAACTATGACCCTGTGTACAGACAGGCTCTGAAAACATGGACAGTGTTGCTTCTGGGGACTTCTGATGCTGGGTGCTGACCAGGAATGCTATTTTTTTATTGATGTCTCTAGAACACAATGGCATTTTCAGGAAATGGTTTAAAACAAATTGATTTCAGAATTGGAGAAATGGTTTGTCAGTTAAAGGCATGCACTCCTCTTGTAGAGGACCTAAGTTCAGTTCCCAGTACCTCCATCAGGCAGCTCACAACTGCCTGAAGCTTAAGCTTCAAGGATCTGAGACCCTAATATGGCCTCTGAGAGTATCTAGATTCACATGTACATATTCATTCACAGGTCGCACACACACACACACACACACACACACACACATATATATACATATATATACACACATATATACATCTCTTCCCATTTGTCCTCCAGGCACAATAGCTTCTTTTTCTAACCCTCTTTTCTAACTTTTGTGATTTCCTTTTTAAATGGATTGGATGAAAGAGTAAATACTATTCCATATAAAAACAGAAATATTAGAAAACTTGATCTAAGTTTTATAATTACTTCACCTGAACATAAAACGATAGTCTTCTCTAATTGGTTTAGGAAATGTTGGAAACTCAGTGTCTGTGCCTAATATATTATGCTGGATGAAACTTTGCTTAGCCAAGTAAGCCACTCATATCTTGGATAACGTATGCATAAATAAATATCACTTAAATAATTTGTTTAAGGAAATATATTATACTACAGAGTAGTCATTGAAGGTTCAATCACAATTTGCTTCCCTTACTGAAAGGGATCAAAGGACTTCAGGCACCATGGGACAAAAGTTACTGGGTCTTTGTTGTGAGAAATAGAATTAATAATGAGTAATTTCCATCTTTAGTCAAAAAGAATCATACTGCATTTTTCTTTTAATTAAAAAATCTAGAGCTGGTTTGGCAGCACACAATGGTAACATGATTAATTAGAAAACTGAGGCAGGCAGACCACGATTTTGAGGGAAACCTAAAATACATTATGAGGCCCTGTTCCAGAAAGAAAAACAAAAACAGCAGCAGAAGATAAACAAAAGTCTGATATCAGCTGTTCAAAAACAGGGACGGCTTAGAGAATAATAAACAAGATGATCCTAGTAATAGTTTTAGCCAAAATTTATCCTTCGGGCTGTAAACACTAGGAAATGAAAATCCATAAAATAAGTGCAACAAATGAACTCATAAACAAAATTTACCAGAACTTATGCGATTGATCACAACTACACTGATATGTGCATTTTTCTTTGAAGAGGCATTCATGGTGGTTTTCTCCCAGGGCTCCCTGTAGTCTGGTCCCTTGGGCCTCCTCAGCCTGTCATTCTCTCCCAGGTAGCTCTACAAAATCAAACTGGAAGGGTCAAGAGGGTTAACAAGAGCAGCAGCTAGATCACACATCCACTCTCTAAAAGTATCCTCCAAGCGCCTGCTACCCAGTCCCATAGATAACACAAGCACGGTAAAATATCACCAAAAAATGATGGGATAGTTATACTCATCTTCAAGTGCAGGACATTCATTGTAATAGATACTCATGTATTAAAGTGTGCCTAAAAGCAGGTGGGATTTTCATTTTGGTTCAATAAATAAGCAAGTCTGTCTATAGGGATATATCACAGAACCTGAAAACCAAAAACAAAAATAAAAAACAGAAAACAAAAACAAACAAAGCTTGTATTTGCTAAGGGCTGGATTGTTTTAATTGAACAGCCCGTAACTTTACTGCTGTTTCTATGCCTCTATATGGGTCATATGGGTCATAACTGGCTATCTGCTTGAATTAGTTGGAGAGCAAATGCTGCACTGCCTCAGTCTGTAATGCGGATTTATTTCTGATAGCTTCATAAAAGTCCACCGAGGCTTTGGGTAACTCTTTGTTGGATGCTTTCACCTTCACACCATTGCCTTCTTTTGCTTCATCTGGAACTGACAGCGTTCTGAACTCTTCACCTTTGAAAGAGAGATTTGATTTTAAGTTTACCTATCTATGTTTATGGTCGAAGAGCAGACTGAGTCTTAGATCACCCAGTTCTAGCCTGAATATGTGTATTTTCCCCAAACTCAGATGATGTAACCCTAATTCCCAAAGAAAAAAAACATTCAGTGACAGGTCCTTTCAGAGATAGCTAGGACAAAGGGTGGGCTTCAGACATGAACTTATCGGCCCCATGAAGGGAACCAAAGACACTCAGTGCTTCTCCCAGTGTCTGATGTAGTCGGTTGTGGCTTGTTTCTTTTTTTCCTTTGGGGACCCACCACCTAGCTCCCCAATAAATACACAGAAACTTAATATTACTTACCAGTGCATGGCCTTAGCATGGCTTGTTTCTATCCAGATTTTCTAATTTAAATTATCCTACTTCTCTTTTGTGTCTCTCGCCTTTTTACCTTTTCTTACTTTATATTTCTTTCTTTTCTTCCTATTCCGTGGCTGACATGTGACTGGGTGGCTTGGAAGTCGGGTGGCTGTCCCCTGGTGTCCTCCTCTCCCCCTTTTCTAATTCCTCTCTTTTGTAGAGCCTAGATTTCTCCTCCTATTTATCCTCTCTGCCTGGCAGCCCTGCCTATCCTTTCTCCTGCTTAGCTAACGGCCATTCAGCTCTTTGTTAGACCAATCATGTGTTTTAGTCAAGCAAATTAGCATAGCTTTACAGAGTTAAACAAATGCAACATAAAAGAGTACAACACATCTTTTCATCATTAAACAAATACTCCACAGCATAGAAAAGTAACACATCTTAAACTACTGTTCCAAAACAATCTGAGGAGGTAGGAAGGTGCCATGAATGGGTAGAGGTTCCCACTAGGCACCAATCTACCTTTGTGGTAGACTTCCCAACCTAGAATTATAATAAATTTTTGTTGTCTAGATAATATTCAATTTATAATATTGTGTTAATATATCCCTAATAGACCAAACTGTCCTGCATCAGTTCCCATTCCTAACACCTTTTCCATTCTATATTGGAGAATTAAGCATCTCTTATGTTCTGCATTAAGGTAAGAGTCCTATCAAAGTCATTACTCTCATTATCTGGGATTGCAGCTAAGTCAATGGGTCACTCTCATAATATATTGAGTTTTGAATAAAGACTTTCACATATTTGAAAACGTCTTGTGTGCATTTAGCTTAGCTTGTCTGCTGAGTTGGGTGGTTGATTATATTGGTATGATATACAGTACCCCAGAGCAGCCCTGGTTCCTATCCTGGGGTCTCTACTGCATTAGCTGTGTAACCTTGACAATTCACTCAATTCTCTATACCCTTGTTTCCTTAACTATAAAACAAGGAGATAATTACATACCTCACAGGACTATGATAAGGATTAATTGAGGCAATCTCAGTGCTGAGGCAAGCTCATTATACCTTTTAAGTACCCAATAAACATTCTCCATTAAACTCGGTTCCCCAGCCCTCAGATAAATTTCTTTTGTGCTAAGTTTATCCTTAGCTAGTTTTGTTTCTAAGAACATTGAACCCTATCTCATTTACCCATCATCTGTCATGTTTTTAAGCTAAGGATTCCTGCCCTCAGCTCAGCAGAACATGGACTAGCCAGGCAAGCTGAAATAGCTAGCCATGTGTGTGAGTGGACACAGACAGTCATTACCTACCCTATTAACAACAGACTTCATTTTCACTTCTTCACTCTTCCTCAGCAAACATTGAGTCAAGAAAAGAAAATACTGGGTTTTCATTGGCATATGAGAAAAAACATTTACTTAAAATGATGAACCTTTAAACTGGAAGATTTATGAATTCTCCTGTTTTAAATCAGCCCCTGTTATGTTGACAGCTGACAAGGATGAAATTCCATCAAACGCCTTGATCAACCAGTTGAAGCCATCGAAAGAGAAACCATTTAGTACCCATGACATGACTGACTGCTCTGTGTGATCCTGTCAGTCCTCAGAGCAATGTTAGCCTAACTGGGTTAGCTTTCATGACTAAAAAGGAGTCTCTAAACATGCACAGGACCTGACACCGAACTTCTAGAGAAATTCAATGTCTTTACACACTACATAAAATATAAAGATTGCAAAACAGTTACAAAAATGGAAAATTCTCTTGGTCTTTCACGTGAATTAGTATTTGTAACTTTAATAGGAAATTGATATAATTGTGTGACCTTAAGAAAATATACAGAGTATTTAAACTTCCTACACATTGCAGACATCACTTGGAATGGTGTGTTCGACAAAGTCCGAAAAGCTTAACACGATGTTCTCTGTCTCACTGTTTACAGCTCAGAGTTTTGGACTAGGTTCTTCTAGTACTATTTATAAGGCAATATGTGGATAGTAAACAATATCAATATGTTCTAACTCTGTTTTTGATAAGGTATTAAACTTGAGGCACTTTTAAAATAATGTAATAGTTAATTCATGGTCCCAAACAACGGGAGTGTTTCATACAATGTATGGGGTAACACTGTTTTGATCATATATGCAGCTGGCAGGCTGTGTCCCAAAGACACTGTTTCTTTGTAGTCATCTACCATCTCAGTCTCTTGAATTCTTCTTACCCCCATTATCCTGAATGATCCCCCAAACCTTGGGAGGAAAGGATGTGGTTATACATGTTCCATTTAAGACTGAGCATTATACAGTCTCTTACTCTCTGAAGCTTGGCCAGTGGTGGGTGTATCAATCAATGCCATTTGTTTAGACATACTCAGCCTCTTCATTGAGTCAACCACATGTTTGCCTTGGAGCACAAATCAGTCTTTTAGGTTGGTATTTTAGACCTATTAGAGCCTCTTATTTTGGAGTAATCACAGCCATACCTTTCATCTCAAACCAATCAGAACCTTGTAACTTGGAATCTTAGCACTAATCAAAGCCATTCCTCTTCTAGAATAGAAGGCTAATGCTTTCCTTTGCCCTGGGTGGGGATGGTTACAGTTCACTGAGGGTTCTGATAACAAAGAAACCAAGTATACACTGTCTACCCAAGGAAATACTTTCAAGATCTGAGAAAATCAGCTATAATTTTCTCAAAGTGTCTGAAGAATGTTCCAGAAAGCATAGGGACAGCTGTACTGGCTATTTGACTGACAATCCCTTTTACACAAGGCAACTAAGACAGCAAGGGAGAATCCAACTATTGTCTATTAGGGAATCACATTGTCCCTCTTTCCTCCATATACGCCGTCTTTGTTATTCACAAGGAAATAAACAACAGAAGAAAATTTAAAAAAAAAGAGCTTAGGGAAATTATCTTTAACAATCTTAGAAGATTTAGAAGACTTTAAAAGGATTTTGAGCTGGGTAATGGTGGCACATGCCTTTAATCCAAGCACTCAGGAGGCAGGGTCAGATTAATCTCTGTCAGTTGGAGGCCAGGTAGGTCTACAGAGCAAGTTCCAGGATAGGCTCCAAAGCTACAGAGAAACCCTGTCCAAATAAGTAAATAATAATAAAGGATTTTGACATTATTGAAAACCTGCCCAATGTCCCAAGAAGAGGTAAATCTTCTCATCTGTCTCTTGTCTGCCACTACCCAAGCAAACCTAGCCTTGATTGTCAGCCAACAAAATCGTCAGTTAAATAAATGTTTCCTGTTAAAAACCAGTTAGTTTTTAGACATTATTTTTGTAGCAAATAATTACTTGTTTGATTAGACATTGACAACTTTAACAGATTTGGACTATCATTTAATATATCACAATAAAGTGTTGTTACCATGTTGTTTTCATGATGAACATGCCTTTCATCAAGGAATGTTTCTTGGGTGAAATGTCAATAATGCATCTTCTTTTCCTGCTATTATCTAAAATTATGGAGGTTACATCATGTTACACTTGTATAAACTGGAAATGGGATGAGTGTCACCTGTTGATCAGTTGCCCATTACCTATTTCTTGTCCCCCTGTCTACTAAGTCTATTCTCTCTCCACTGCCCCAGGAAACGTGTGTCTCAGATAAACACCATACAGGTAGCTTCCTCCTGCTTTATTTAGTGGAAAAGAATATTACTTTACTTACAAACCTACTTAGAGACCTATCAGAACATTAATTCCTAACCTTTCTCTCAAATTATTTAGAGTAAAAGTTTAACAATAAACCACTTCGTCTAGTCTGCCTTTCTTTAATAATGAGTAATGGGATAGAATGTTTAGGCAGAAAATAAAGTGCAACTTTTCCTTTTATTTCAAATAGTCTTTCATCAATTTCTTTATTATTATATTGTCTGAATGTACTAAGCTTTTACGTTACCATTTGCTTCTTTGATGCATCTTTTAGGACATGTTCTTTCCTAGTCAAACTTTGAAAACCTCTTTAGTTCAGTTACATCAATATGCTATTATAAAATGAAACTTGTAAAATATCCTGCAGAGGCAATCCAAGTCAATCATACCAGTGAATGCAGTGTTTCTTTATAAGCACCAACTACCTGATGGATCAAAGCGACTTTTCCCCAACATGATTTGTAAGCTTATGCTGCTGTGTTTTACTAAATCAAAGATGGCATGGAACACTGGACAAAAATAACTGATTCTAAATGACTGGAATGATTCCCTGTTTAAAAGAAGAATATTTGCTCCATTAATTATGTAATAAATAATAACCTAAGGGTCCTTCAATCAATTAATGAATAATGAGATGTGTTATACATATATTCTAGAATACAATTTACTTGTAAAAAAAATAATGAATTTTTCAGGGAAATGAACAGAACTAGAAAAGATCAAATAATTTGAGGCAATACAGACCTAGATAGACAAACATTGCATATTCTCTCCCATTGGAGGCTCTTTTAACTCCAAATTTTTAGATATGAGTATATATTCTGGAATAAATACAGAAAGAAAGGATTTTTTTTTAAACAGTATCATTGTTAGGGCATAGGGGTGGGAGATCAATAGAGAGGGGAATAACAGGGTACAAATGATATAATCTGGAAAATGGAAGAGAAAAGACTAATTCAGGAGGGGAGAAGACAAATACAGAAGGAGGAGAAGAAAATAACAACATCTCTAAAAGTCATAAAGAAGCTTATTACCATTTTCTACCTAAAAAAAGCTATAATATGCAAAAGTCTGCCTATAAATACACATATAAAGGTTAAATAAACTTTTTGCATCTGGGCTGAGAACGTTTCCTTCAAGAGCCAAAGACCACCTAATATTAAAAAAAAAAAGAAAAAAAGGAAAAACAAAATAGCACTAGGCATGAGAAACTCTCTTTTGAATTGTTAGTCAGGGCTGTTCAAGAGACTTCCCAAACATTATAAGTTATTGCATTGTTCTTGGTTGCGACCCAGAAGTGGAAGACAAGTACCTATTACTACAGACATCATGAACTTCAGTCATGGAGCACAAAAGACTCTGAACTGGAACTTACCTGAAAGCCTTCTCCCTGAGGGTTAGCTTTTATGATACCCAAAAGCACCATGCAAACACACAAAGGAGGGAAGCAGCAGTCTTACCCAGTGTGACACCCATGTATGACAACAAAGGCCAGCATGGAACAATAACTCTAAGAGAACAATTGTGCATATGTGTACATTTATCTTGGCAATAACCAACAGTTGCTATTGTATTTATAATACATAGAAAATTGGTGATTATATCTAGTCTAAGAATTTCACCTCTTAAAACAGAGAAAAAGAAAAAGCAATTAATCAGCATGGAAAAATTTGGGAACATTTCATTGACACTTTGAAAAAACAATGTGAAAAAATATGTGAATGTATGGTAATTGAAATAAATAACTGGATAACAAATACGGAACAACTGAACTTTCACTGTAGTGTATTAAAGACAATGCAGCAACTACTTACCACTCTGGAAAGGAATAATGCTGGGAACAGAATTTTTTAAAGATTCTTGACTGTGGGTTTGCATCTAATTGTGTGTATAAGAGAATTTTGTGATGCTATTGTGTCATATTTGTGTTTAAGACTGAGGTAGAACACTCTGATGGCAAAGGTGAACTTCACCTGAAGGTTGTAGGACCAGAGGTGTCCCCACAGTCTTAGGGGCTTTATTCCTATGAAGGGACACTATGACCACAGTAGCACTTATAAATAAAACATTTAATGGAGCTGGCTCGCTTACAGTTATCAGCAGTTCTGTTCATTATTATTATGGTCGGGAGCATGGCGGTGTGCAGGCAGATGTGGTGTTGGAACTGAGAGTCCTATATCTTGTCTCAAGGGTAACAGGACATTGAATGACTGTCACATTGAGTGAAGCTTGAGGAAAGAGCCCACCCCCAAAGTGGCATAATCCCTCCAAAAAGGTCATTCCTCCTAATAGTGCCACTCTCTTTGGAGACAATTTTCTTTCAAAACATCACACTCTAAGCATCATTGAATATTAGTATTGTGAAGAAAGAAATCAAAGTTCATGATTCCAGAGTTCAGTAGTATTGGGTCTTTCTTCCCTTCACACCAGGACTAAACCACCAACTGCCCTACATTTCACTCATCAATATCCAAATTAGTATAGAAATTATTCTGGTTCTGACTGTTGTATGATATAGTCCAACTTTCCAGAGAAAATACTAGTCTTTATCTTTTGATTCTTTTTGAAAGATTTGCTTATATTAATTTATGAATATTAGCGTTTTGCTCACCTGTGTGTCTATGTACTGTGTAAGTGCATGTCTGGTATCCATGGAGGTCAGAAGATACCAGGTTCCCTGGAAATAGAGTTATTGAGGTTATGAGCTGCCATCTGAATAAGTATTGTACCTGGGTTTTCTGCAAGAACAAGTGCTCTTACCTGCTGAATCATTTACTATTTGTATAGGGACTTAGATGGAGAATTGAAGAGAGTTGAGTATTTTCAGATATCTAGAGTACATTGTTTTTGAAAACATTGCTAACTCCAATGACTTATTTCATCTGTGTTTTCCAGACTCCCTCACAGATCCCTATTGGCAAATCTAGCAGGAATTCAGCTAAGAACTGAGAGAATGCATTACCGAAAGCCCAGACTCAGCCAGACTCAGCATCACAGAGTGCAGCATGGTCATTTGGAACTGAAATTGAGTTATTAACAATTAGCAGTGCATTTCTTTGGCTACAGAATGACTTGATCCATCCAACATCAACTTTATACTTTATAAAGCAACATCACATATCTTCCTTCAGGAATGAAGGAAACTATATTCCATTTTGAGATGTTTCCCACAAAAGAGACACAGAATCTCAACTGTCTTTCATATTCTTATTTCTACACACACACACACACACACACACACACATATTTTGTTTTGTTTTGTAAACTTTTCCAAATATGTTGCCCCCAAGACTTACCTCAGATTTACAGTCCTCCTGCCCCACCTCCCAAGTACAAGGGATTGCATAAGGCTGTCTCCACTGACTGACCATACCTTTCATTTCTGAATGATCCCATCATGGGGAACTCTGGGCAGCATCGGTTTTCCCCAAATCCACGTACCAACTCAGCTAAACTCATTAATTCAAACAGTAAGTTGTAAAGCTAAATACTAGAAGCAACTCTTACATAAAACTGTAAAAGTTAAAGAAAATTTCTATTTCAAATGTTTGCACATGGTAAGAAGGAAATAGGTACAGCTATAGCTACAATGTTTTCTGTTTTATTTTTCTTTGTTTTTAAATTGCCATATCTAGCTATCCATCTCTAGCTGGTGCTTACCACTCCCCTCTTCCAAAGACCATGTCTCTTCCCTCTGAAGCTGTCTACTGCCTTTGGGAATCTTCCCCTTGTCATTACTGAAGCATCTGAAAGTTCAGCGATTCTGCCTACCCACTTTGAGTTGCTGCAGTTTTCCACTGGCATTCATTAGCAGACCTAGCAGCCTAGAAGGATGCCCCAGTTTCGGATACAGTACAACTCATCCATTGTGTAGCAATAACATGAATTCCAATAATACTTGAAGCTAACACCTCAGGTGATGCTATAACTTCCTGAAGCAGACAGCTGCCATCTCTGATTTTCAACTGTGAGATGGGATGATTGTATGTCCCCAGAAGGGGCTACATTTTCCTTGAGTTAAGACTGTCTAATCAGTCAAGGTTTGTGGTTATGGTGGCAGGAATCAAAAGCTTTTCATGTGAGTTATTAAGTGAAGTACTGGAAGGAGCCATTCCATTCCCACCTGTCCTGGGATAAATCCCCATGAGTCACAATAATCAGAATAACAGGGGAAAAATAATGAAAACAATTAATATCTGATCAATTTTAAAATAATGTGACCTCTTATTCTCATAGTAAGTAGTAAGTGAAATAATGATATCTACGAGGGAGAGTATCTTTTTATCTAGAAAATACTTTTAACACAAGGTTTCTGTCTCTGGCTTAGAAATTCTTGTGTACATCACTTTGTTAGCTCCTGGATTATAACTTCCAGAAGAATGACATACACATCTTAGTGTTGTATAAAGTCAAAAAGTAGAAGCATGTGCCCTAAAAACTCCCTGTGACCAGCAAACCTAATTGGAAACTTCACCTTCTTCTCTAGACTGATATGCCTGATGCCAGAAGACCCCTGGAGCTACAAGGATGTCCCAAAATCTCCCACTTCACCTCTGCTTCAATTGCTTAGAACCTACAACGTATTCATAAGTTTGTTACTAAATAAGATTTCTGATAATTGTAAATCCAATTTTTATCAAATATTGTAGGTCATTTGACATTATTTTATTCTTGGGTCCAGATATCACAGCTATTGGAAAAACAGCATCCTATACACTGCTCACTATCTCAAGTGTTATACTGTTACCACTATATATATGCATGTAACAAATTCCTTTTCAGAGTGGAAAACTATTTATAGATATTTTGTAAATAAAGAAGAGATCAACTTGCAATATATTTAAGTGGAAGACATTACATAAAGTAGTAAAACACAAATCTGCCTTATTTCATTCATTTTAGCAACTAAAAAATGTGATAATGTCTTCTATGTAGAGGGAGTAACTAAAAGGAAGTACTGTGCCCTAGGACTTGACTACTCAAACCCCCTGGAAGTGTTTAGTAGTGGCCTGATTTTAAAAATAAAGATCCAAAAATTATTGGGGAAAAACCAATTGACTTTATAGATTTAAATATAAAGGTATATAGATTTTAATAATTGACTACCTGTCACCCACTGATCCTTCCAAGGAATAAAATAAGGCTTAGGGTCAAGGGTCTGTTGATATATCTAAGCATTCCCCAGGATAAAACCTGACTCTTAAAAGTGCAAGGATAGTTCATGGATGTCATGAATAAATTGACTGAATTAGCAAGCACATTATATTTATGAATATGAGTAAATATTGATTAATTATACCCACTGAGTTTCAAACATATATCAGTTAGGTTTCTACTAGGGAAAAGTCATGGAAAGTGTTCCTAGTACTACTTATGACTAATTGAGGGAACAAATATTGACACTGGCCTCTTTCTGGGGCTGTGGTGATCACCTACATTGCACAGACCTGACTGGGAGAAATCTAGATGGAAACAGTATTACAGAGAGTAACGTATCAGGACTCATAGCGATAAGGAGATTTGTCAAATCCAAATCATTGATCTTTGTAAACTTTGAATTATTAACTCTCTCTGTGAGAATACCTATAGATCCATGTGACAATCATCAATCAACACGAATTAAGTTGTCAATGACTCCGTTGTCAACTATGGCTACAAAGCACAGGCATAATACAACTTTTTGGTAATCTTTAGATGATAAAAAAAATATACAGAGTATCTGGGTATGTTTAAAGGTTTAAGACAAAGTAACAAGTATCATGTTGTAAAACAAGAAAACTTAATGGGTGAATTTGGAGCCAAAAAATTGGAGAAACAGATTTTGGGGTAGACTTCTTTAAAGACTACCAAACCTATGGGACACTGGCCTGATGTCTCCACCAAACAGAAATTGAAGTCCAAACCGTCCACAAATACCTCTCATGCTAGAAGAAAAATATGAAACTTGAAATTAAAAGGAAAATTTGAAATTAGGGTCCAGATTTATGAAATAAGAGCAAATGTCTCAGAGCTGTAAAGAATACTTCCTGACGTGAAAGTTGCAGTCAGATGGTCAGCAGCAATGTCATGGTGTCAAGATGTAATCCACACCTCCTTCTGTCTTCCAAATGTCGCATGAATGATGCAGAGGAAGAAACTAACTTAAAATGAAATAGTTGCTAGAAAATTTGGAACAGTGAGTTGATAGCTTTCCAACTTTTCCAACTAGAACTATAAAGATCAGAGACTGAATAAGACAATCATTATCCTGTGTTATCTAAATCAAAAACAAACAAACAAAATAACCGAAATCTGATCATGTATATAATACGTGGGCTTAGAGGCAGCAGTGTTTGCCTACTGGTATCAATAAAACAATAAAAGGGGGAGTAGATGATAGAAAAACACCAGATTCTTTCTTTGCCTGAATACCCTACTCAGTTGCCCAGTGATTGCCCT
Source organism: Myodes glareolus (assembly GCF_982192425.1). Classification (NCBI taxonomy): domain Eukaryota; kingdom Metazoa; phylum Chordata; class Mammalia; order Rodentia; family Cricetidae; genus Myodes; species Myodes glareolus. The sequence goes on along the minus strand of NC_142029.1, from coordinate 39,976,633 downwards.
TAATATTCACCTTTTCAAAATTTTATGAATGTGGATTAAACGGACTACATGATATAGACTGAGTGGGAAAATACCACCATTCTACCAACCAACATGGTACTGTCATGGCTCCAGTAAACTCCAGCTTTGTCATATTTTTAAATATCTGTTTGTCCAGGTTTTTATCAACCTGACACAAGTCAGAGTTCCCCAAGAAAAGGAAACTTAAATAAGAAAAATACCTTTATCAGATTATTTGTAGCCAAGTCTGTGGAGCCTTTTCTTAATTCACAATTAATGTGAGAATGGGGTGGTGTCACCCCCAGGCAGCTGGTTCTGGCTTCTATCAGAAAGGAAGATGAGCAAGCCATGAGTAGCAAGGTAGTAAGTAGCATTCTTCCACGGTCTTTGTGTAACTTCCTGCCCTAGATCCCTTCAGTAAAGGAATGTGAACTGACAATTGTACGAAGAAATAAACCATTTCCTCTGCACGTTGCCTTTGACTGTGGTATTTTATTAAACCCAACAGAAACCCTAAGTAACATTTTACTGTTACTGTAAATGTCATTTTTTTAAATTTTTAACACTGTTCTTCTCTCCTGGTTTTTAATTGATTGCTCTTAACAGAAGATAGTATTATTCATTCTAAAAGAAATTAGTCTGACTTTTATTGATTCTTTCAAGAATATTTTACCATAGCTTTATTGATCCTTTCAAGGAAAATGTCTCTGATTACTAGTTTTTTATTATGCTTGAATTTTCCTTCTTATAATGTTGCATTTATTCTGGTATTCCTTTTCTAAATTCTTAAACTGCTCACTTGGTCTCTAGCTTTTGCCAGTATTGACATTTTCTTCATGAGTAAATAATATAATATAACTCTTGCAAAACCCCAATTACTTAAATTACTTATCTGTACATGTTTTGATAAGTAAAAATTTCATTTTTCCAATATTTTTCTGTTTTACTTTTCTTTGATCAATGAGTTTGTCAGATATGACTCTTAAATATTTGAAAATACAGTTTTATTAAGTTATTTTAAAACATTCTCATGTATATTCATTTATTTCCATTTTTATAGCTAAACTGTTAGTACAAAAGTGATCGCATATAGTTCAATTGATAACTGCTTTTTTGTCAGAATGTAGTTGACTAATATTTCATAATTTGCTGAATTTAGAGACTATTATATTGAAAACTGGAAAAGAGAAACACCAAGTCACTTTAAAAGGTAGACTCTTTAAAGAATGTTATCAAATTTCTCAACCTAACCTCTAAATAGTGGGGGAGAGTCATTGAATTCAAATTCTGAAACATGATCTATAGCAAGGAGGCCCTGCTTGTTTGTCCCAGCTGCCCAGAACCAAAATAATCACACAGAAACTGTATTAATTAAATTACTGCTTGGCCCATTAGCTCTAACATCTTATATCTTAATTTATTGGCTAACTCTTATATCTTAATTTAACCCATCTCCATTAATCTGTGTGTTGCCACATGGCTGTGGCTTACCGACAAGATTTTAACCGCTTTCTGTCTCAGGCAGAGGTTCCATGGCTTCTCCCTAACACTGACTCCTTTCTCCTAGCATGCCATTTAGTTTTCCCCACCTACCTAAGTTCTTCCCTATCAACAGACCAAGACAGGTTTTCTTTATTCATTAACCAATGAAAGCAACACATAGACAGAAGGACCTCCCACACCATTAATCTCTGCTGGTCCAGATTACTGTACTCATTAAAGCTGTTTGTCCTTCAACAAGTAAAAGGGAAGAAATGCCTTCTCTAATAGTTCATGACCACTAAGCCAGAACTTCAAGAAGATACTGGAAGGAACTCTACATACTCAAGTGAAGATAAACACATTCAGGAGGCCACAGAGAAGAGAGAGCAACACCAGGACGTTAAATAAGCAAATGAAGATTAGGAAAGAGGCAAATGTTTCAAAACCAAGAAAACTAAAGCAACCAGTTAATACCTTTCAGCAATACCTCTGAACGTTCACGGTCCAGGTTCTTAATCAAAAGACAGCAAAGCAGACCGGATTAAAAAATAAATCCTAGACCCTTCTTGGATTTCCTTCCTGACCACAGGAAATCTACTTTCAGTGACAAAGATAACTAGCCTTGGGCTGAAAGGATTAGCCAAGATAGTCCAGGCTACTGGAAATATAAAGGAAGTATTTATGGAAACTCTACTTCCCAACAAAACTGACTTCATACCAAATTTGGGAGAAAGGAAACAGCTATATAGTGATTCAGGGAACTGTCCATCAAGAGGATATTACAGTTCTAAACATTTTTGCACTAAACAATGAGACACATAATTTTAGATGGTTACTTTTATAAATATTTTACAAAACATTTAAAGTGTATTGATTATTCAGTTTTAAAGGACATGAGAACATTTTTTTGCTTTCCTTTTTTTCTTTGAAATGAGGGTTTGGGCCTAGTCTTATTGTATTATTATGCCATGTTCATTTGAGATTCCTATAAGATCTGCTCTTTTCTACAGAGAAATAGGAGGAGTGGATCTGAGAACAGAACAGGCATCTGGGAGGAGAAAAAGAAGGGAGAAAGTGCTTGGGATATATGAGAAAAAAATGAATCAGTATTTTAAAAAGGTATGTGGTTGCCTAAGTAACCATAGATCAAAGTCTTCATGCAAGTGTTAATATGTTAAACTCTCCCTAATTTTTGGAAAAGCTTTTTTTTTTTCTTGCAAGAATGATGGGAGGTGGTTTGTATACAGTGAGATTACATTGGAGAAAGATAATTTTTCATTTGTGAGCAATTATCAATTGGAGATAGTTTGTATCCACTTCTCTCATTGTTCGGACCCCATCAGGCCTAGACCTGTGCAGGCCCTGTGTATGCTGCCAGTCTCTGTAAGTTCCTATGTGAGTCACTCCTCCTGTATGTAGAAGACCTTGTTTCCTTGATGTCCTTCATCCCTTATGACTCTTACAGTCTTTCAGCCTCCTCTTCCAAAGATTCCCTGGTTTCTGGTCTTATGTGTTTATGAGATTTCTATATGAGCAAAGGGATATCTCTGCATATATATCTCTTAAACTTTTGAGGGCATTTTTCTTCTGTTTGTTCAGTTTGTCCTATTCTGGTTTGTTTGTTTTTATTTTATCTAATTCTGTTTTTGTTTATGTTTTAGATGCCAGTTTCTATCTCAATGAGAAAAAGAAAAGGTGTGGATTTTGGTGAGTGGGAAAGTGGGAGGGTCTTGAAGAAGTTGGAGGAAGAGAAACCATAATAATATATTGAATTTAAAATCTATTTTTGATTTTAAAAATGTAATGAAGAGTCTTTGTCCTTCAAGTGATAAAGAATTTTACTTTATGCATTTTATAGCTCTATCATTGGGCATGTGTTAATTGAAACCTACATTTTCTGGTTGTATTGAACCTTTCATGCATAAATACAATGTCTCTCTCTGTTTCTTTTCTTTTAGGCTTGTGCTTTCAAGTCTGCTTTATAAGCATTGGTTTTATTCAATGCATTATCTTAGTGTATTCCTGACAGGTTTTCCCATCCATTTGTGCCCCTTTGCCATCTGTGTCCTTATAGTTCAGCTCTGCCTCTTTTGTAAAGCAGTTTTAATTGATTTTTGACAAAGAAAGCCCTTTGTTAGATGAGTTGGGATTTGTATTCATCCTAGCTTCTCATTTTGTGATTTCTCTTTGATTTGTTATTTCGCTTATTCATAGCTGATCTTCCTACCTTGTGTGGATGGAATTTGCTTTTTCATATTCCATTGTTCTATTTTCCTGCAGGTTATTCTACTTGTGTTCAAAGATATATTTTAGTTTGCATAAATTTCAAAAGTAATCAGTGTCTTTGTTTTCTTAAAAAACAATGTAAGTTACTTAGAATGTTTTAAACAGCCCTACTACCCTCCCAACTTGTTTTCCAGTATTTCAATTCTAGTTTGGTTTTTAATCCCAAGAAATAAGTATCTCATTTCTAGGTCAATATTATTTGTACGAAATGGGAAAGTTGCTTTTATGACAGTCTAAACTGTTGAATTTTACCCATTTCAACGCCCATTTTTTGAATTTATTTCATTTGTTGCTTTTATTTGATGTCACAATTGAAGTTTACTTATGGACTGAATATCTTCTTGGCACATGAGAGGTATTGTCACCATTGTCTTTTAGCTTCTTCAGATATTGAGAAATTAACTGTCAGTTAATAATTTTAAGGTAATCAGTTCTCCTTCTCTGAAGCAGATGCAGTAGGATTCCCCTCTGTATGCTGTGAATATGTTTTATTATGTTGGTTAATAAAGAAGCTGCTTTGACCTATGGAAAGGCAGAACACAGCCAGGCAAGAAATCAGAACAGAGATATATAGAGAGAGTAGGCAGAGTCAAGGAGACACCATGTAGCCCCCAAGGTGAAGGACTCCTGAACCTTATCGGTAGGCCACAGCCTCATGGTGATACACAGATTAAAACAATTGGGTTAATATAAGATATAAGAGTTAGTTAATAAGAAGCCTGAGCTAGTAGACCAAACAATGTTGTAATTAATATAGTTTCTGTTTGAGTTTTTGGGTCTGGACTACAGGAAACGAAAGAGCAGTCTCCATCTATACTCCAGAGGGTTCTTAACATATTTTCTATCTCTTGTGTTCTTTGACTATAGTTTGTGTAAGTGTGAAAGTTTCTTTGATGCTCCTATTTGGGAAAAGCATGCTCTTCTTGACCTAAGTACTTGTGTTATAATTTCTATGGTAAACAAGGCGTAATGCCACCAGTTTCCTACCTTTGACTGTCTGCTCCAGTCTCTTTTTAGACAAGACTGAACTGTCTGCTGTGAGCATTGTATACTGCAATCACACCTGGAAACTTTTTCTCCTTTTGCCTCTCATTGCTTTATTCTGAATAATATCCTCCATTCTCTCTTTAATTTTAATTACATCTATAACTGTTTTGTTTTAATTGGTAAGTATGACTATTTTGGCCTATGAAAACCTTTAACATTTCTTTTTAATCAAAGTAAGTCATCCTGGTGAATTGTGGCAGGATCTTATCACCTGAGCATGTTTTCTGTTCTACCTTTTATTGTTTGAACACAGTACCCTCGTTTTATATGGGTCATCTTATCCTTCCTTTTCCTCTAATGGAGATTTGATGATATAGTCTGCTATTTCTGCGGTATCTTGCTGATAGCTGGTTATTTCTTTATATAACTGTGTTGCAGTTTACCTGTCTTTTTCCCTCTTGATAGGCATTTACTTTGTTCCGCGGTTACATGATTACGTAGGTAGATTGCTAAGATCTTTTTCAGATATCCAGCATTGACGGCTCTAACCAAAATAAAAACATTTCCCATATGTACACTCTGACATGATTGTATATATATCTCCTTTGCAATAAAAATGTGAAAACTCAGTTGTTGCTGTTCCTTATAGAAAACCCCATCAATTCTTGATACTGTCAGCATTTTATATTTTTGCCAAACTTGTGGGTTACAAAATCACTGCATAACTTGTTTCATTTGTATTTTTCTAATCACAGAAACAGAAAACACTTTTCAAAAGCATATAAGCAAAAATTGTTTGCTTACATCTTGTTCATATTTAAAAATAAGAAGATCTATTTGGTATTAGTGGAGCAGTGTATTGGTTTCTACTGATGTTCCTAGTGAAAATTCATGCCTGGAATTATTGGCTGGAAAGAGATGTGCTTGTCTTACGAAAGTAACAATGTCAAAATTTTTTACTTTGTGACAATTATTAAATATTTAAGAATACTAAGACACATCATTCTCAGTCCTCTCCTCTGCCACCAATCTATAGTCCTCTTAACAGTTTTGGTTTTGAAACTGCACTAGGGAATGTCACAGTAGGTGGTAGGAAAAAATTACTTGTAAACATATGGTCAAGTGCTATGTGAAAATCAAGACTCCACACATAATCGGAACCCATTTTTAACAAGTCATGAGGGAGGACTTACACGAAAAGATAAAACAAACTTAGACAGGTTTGTTTTTAACTCGTTTTCTTTTAGAAATTAAAGTTTATATTCTGGATTTTAGGCCTCCAAGAACCATTCATCTTGTAAACATTACAGGATAAGATGCAAATGCCAAAATTCAAGGCTTTCTCCCCTCTAGTATTACATCAGGTTCTGAAATTGTAATCATGATTTTTACATAAATTTGGGGAGAAAAAAAGGAAAAAGATCCCAAAACAACAATCAGTTAGCTCTGCAGGAGTTAACACAGTCACAAACTAATTAGCTCTAATACGAACTGTCAGAACTACTTTTCAGCTGCAAACTGAAACACATCTGATTCCTTATAATGACTGCACACCTGATATTTTTTGCTTCAGTGGAATCTAAGAACTACAAATTTTGACAACCCTTCCCCAAATTCTGAGAAGACTAAACAAATTATATGTGAACAGAGCAGTTCAATATAGCGTTTAGTAAACCCAAAACCAATGTGAAACTATTTTCATTAGCAGCAGCCAGTAGCAAAATGGTAAGTGAACAGCCTGTTGAGAGGTCTTCTGTGAACAATAATTATTTGCTGACTGTAATAAAAATTCTGTGCTTTGACTACTGCTGTTATGATACATTCTGCAAGTGGATACTATGATTGTCTTGGAAACTCTGGGAAAGAACAAGAAACAATCACAAAGCATTTGGTCAGCTCCCAAGAGGAAACAACAACAGCAAAACAGATTCTTATCAATTACATAGAACATACAATATGTGTTTCACAATGCTTATTAAATTCAAGACCATTTCTTCTTGGTAATAAGCAGTGAAGGTTGTTATAAATGATAAGGCTGTCAGAAGAATAATAACATTTAACAAACAGGTAAAATCCAATTTCTAAAAAGAATTGTTTGATTCCTTAGCTCAGATATGGTGCTCAGTAATGGTCACCAAATGGTCCTTCATGTGATTAGCTGCAGAATTCACACAGGTTTATTTAGAGAATGGAGAGCATAGTTTAAGAGTGCATACCTGTGTCCAAAAGCTATATAGCTGTAGAGGGCATGCAGTAGACACTGTTGCTAGGCAACAGACTGCCCTCCTAACTGCAGCCAGACATGTTAAAAAAAAAAAAGAAGAAGAAGAAGAATAAACCACTGGGTGACTACAAAAAATAATCTAAGAAGGCAAAAAATGTAACTAATATTCAATCATTCCATAAAATTGAAAACTTGAAAAACACTTGATGAAAGGCTCAGTTTCATCCACAGTCTGTTTTTTCGCTTAAGAGGTATTTTTCAAATAATCTCAGATTTCATTTTCATAACATCTTATGAGACAAAAAAGAACTGCTATTTTCATCTTACTAAAAGGAAATCCATGACCCTGAGAAGTTACATTCCTCTTTTACTGTGGGCACACCATGCAAACCAGGCTGTAGGTACTTATGGTCATTTCTTTCTATCACTTTTTTTCTAGGACTAATGTGACTTTGTCAGGAAGCAGGGACACTAAAGTAGTATTTACCGACACAATGTAAGGAATAATCTAATTACAGCTAACTCTTTACATATTGTATCCCAATAGTCTGCTTGAAACATGTTGTTTAAACACTCAAATATTACATAACTACTTGTTTTGTATGAAAATTAGAAACATACGTTTATGTGTGACTATAAAATACTGCTATAAATTATACTAAATTGTTCTGTGAAGGGAAACATCTTACTAAAGTCATAGATATCCATTAAAATATTCATATTATCTTTCTAAAGTCAATAAGACTCACTTATAGCTTTTGCACTTTATTTTTTATTATATTGTGTACACATATGTATGAAAGTGTTTCTGTGTGTACACTAAGGTTTGAATGGAGGTCTGAAGACAATTTCCTAGTTCTAGGGATTGACCTCAGATCTACAGGTTTACAAGGCAAAAACCATGAGGGATTTTTACCAGATGAGCCACCTTGTGATCCAAGAGTATGGACTGGATACTGAAATATCAAGATTAATATATAAAAGAAATCATTTTTCAAAGAAATATTGGAAGTCCTCTGTAAGCCAAGACTGCTCACTCACTTCCCAGCTGCTCAGACCTGAATAATCACACAGAAACTATATTAATTACAACATTGTTTGGCCTATTAGTTCAGGGTTCTTATTAACTAATTCTTATATCTTAAATTAACCCATTTCTATTAATTTGTGTATCACCTCAAGGCTGTGGTCTACCAATCAATGTTCCAGAGTATCTGTTGCCTCCAGCAGCTGCATGGTGTCTCCCTGGGTCTGCCTACTCTCTCCCTATATCTCTGTTTGAATTTCCCACCTGGCTTTATTCTGCCTTGCCAGAGGCTGAAGCTGCTTTATTCATCAACTAATAAAGCAACACATGTACAATAGGACATCCCACATTATCTCCCTTTATCTGTCTAATTAAAAGGAAGGTTTTAACTTCAACATAGAAAGATTATATACACAAAACAGCTATCAAGCAAGAATTATATTTACAATATTTAGTCTGTTTACATTTAGCAAATTAAGGAAGATATTTTATCTTCCCTCCTATATTTGTGAGTCTAATATATTTATTAGACTAATAATTGTATAGTCTAATATTTATTCTTTATTATAACTAAGGAAAACTATAACTATTTGTCTTCAACTCTTCAAAAACATCAGAATGATATAATATTACATAAATAAACAGAAAGTGCATTGTAGGCAATTTCCAAACCTCTAGAATAGACAGAGACATCTTGCTGCCTGGACAGTTACCCAAAGTTCTTATGTAACGTTGGGACATCTATCTTCTGCATGTAACCCAGAATATCCAGCAAAACATTCCATAAAGCAGGGAATTTGAAGATCTGTTCTTCCTTGTAATGGAAAAGCTCATCAATTGATTTCTTCTGTATCCTGCAGAATGTCTGGCAGTTTTTTCTATGAAGCAAAAACCCTAAAGGACCATCTCATCTTTTGGAAAGTTCGGCAGTCATTTTATTTGTGGGTTCTGCATGTCTAGTTCAAACAGCATAATATCAAGCAGTCCAGGCACAAACAGTTTCCTTTCCAAATGGCTAACCCTGTCACATTGAAGGAAATTCCATGATGAGTTTTTTCAAAGCCCATCAACCTCTCTGAAGTAATGGTGCTGCCAGAAGCAGAAGTATCTCACTGTCAAGAAAATTCTAAGTTCTTAAAACATTTTAAATACCATATTCTGTAGGTCTTTGAAAGAGTTTAGGAATACCTATCCATCTAAAATAAATTTTTGTATATCTAGAAAACTTAACTAACATGATTAAAAGTTTTACTATTATCTATCACTATCTATTAATCTGTATTTCCTAACTATACATTACATTTTTAAATGACCTACACAAACACAATACCTTAAACAAGAGCAGAAATGCATATACACACTGTAAAAACATCAACTTTAAATTTGTGTCAATGGACCAAGATCCATACCAATGCAAAATATTCATCTCTATATCATATTCTCCTTATTTTTTATAGAAATTGATTGTGATCATTAATTACTTATAATCAACCCCCTTTAAATAAAAACAATCATTTACAAACAATACTTGGGAATTTTGGTGTAGTGTTTTTGACTACTTCCTACTGACTGAGGATGCTGTTAATTAGGTCTTTAATGGGGTATCCTGTATGGTTAGTTCATCTTAGCTATAAGTCCTGAAGCTGTTGTGGATGTTGGACCACCTAGGCCATCACTTCAGGGGGTCTTATTTGATCAATCCATATTAGCCTGGAAGGAATCTATATGTTATCGTCTTCTGTGGAAACAAAAGGAGAACCTCTTTTCCAAAGCAATGTATTTTTAGACTCAAATTTTAAAGCCAAGATACCTTTAAAATGTATACATTGGCTTAGTTTAGCAGCCCCTATGATCAAATGTCTCTCTGCAGTCAAAATTCAAATTCAAATAAATCACAATAGTATATATAAACCAGATTCTTTGTGTATTTTCCATATTTATGAGGTTTTTAAAATTACTTTTATCTTTTAATCTATGTCAATTTGTACTTTTATATTATTTCTGCTGTCTCTGTAAAGACTTTGTTTTATTTTTTTAACTGTCTTTACTCTTTTTCTTCTCTCTCCATTGTAGGCATTAAGCAATTTGTAACATGCTACACAGAGACCTAGTTTAAGTGCAGGAACTCCCAAAAGAGCCAGAGATCATTCTGCTATCATGATCCAGGAAGCTGGATCTTAGAGAAGCCATGCAATTTTTGTTGCTAACACTGAGTCAGGAAGACTTCTCTTAAAGAAGCCTTGCCTCTATTTACTGCCAGCAAAGAGAGTCTATCTGAAAAAATGTGACTTCCAAGAAGCTGTGCTTAATTTTTTTTCTTTTGTGTCTAGAATTTCTCCTCCCACACACAAGCACTCTCAGTATTCATGCGGATGTAGTTGCCCCTCCTTGAAGTCGCATTTGTAAGTGGAGACTGCTCATTCATTCCTGGCTGCCCAAGACCCAAATAATCACATAGAAACTCTATTAAGTACAACGCTGCTTGGCCTATTAGCTCAGACTTCTTATTCACTAACTCCTACATCTTAAATTAACCCATTTTTCTTAATCTGTGTATCATCATGAGGCTGTGGCCTACCAGCCAAAGTTCTGGGGCATCTGTCTCCTTTGACAGCTACATGACATCTCCCTAACTCTGACTGGTCTCTCTATATATCTGTGATTGGATTTCCTGCCTGGCTTTATTCTGCCATAGCATAGGCCAAAGCAGCTTTGTTTATTTACCAATTAAGCAACGCATATACAGAAAGACATCACACATCAATCCTTCCTCATATAGACTTCATTAATAACGAAACATGTATGGGGAAAGCTTGCAAAATATAAGCCTAAGAAGTGTGTGATATAGACATGTACTATAAAGGTTCATGAGCCACCGAACCTAGCCCTTTGGGGGAAGGGTACTTCTACTTATTAGCTTCAGAACATGTAAGGATTTTTTATAATTATTTGAAATTTTCATACATTTATATAACATATCTTGATCATATCCACTCCTCACTTTGCCCCCAACTCTCCCTAGGCCTCCCTACCATGTCCTCCCAACTTCATGTCCTCCTACTTTTTACTCATTCATTTATTTTATCTACTAAATCCAATAAGTGCTGCCCATTTGCACATAGGTTGAGTTCATCCAAAGAGGAATAGGGAACCTATCAGTAGCCACATCACCAAAGAAAAATTGTTCTTCCTAGCAACCATCTATTGCCAATATTCACGTTAAAATTTCCTTCTCATGAATTTTTTTAAAAAAATTATATTTCTATATGTAGCTGTATGTTGACAGAGACATGTATTTATAGATTTTCAGCTCCATGAGGCAAGAGGCATCAGACTCTGCCATCACCATCCCCAGCTTAAAGTTATACATAATTGTGAGCAACCTGCTATGTATGGTGGGAATTAAACTCAGGTCCAAGAGCAGTATATGGTCATAACCATTGAACATCTTTTCAATTCTTGAGCTCAAACTTTTAACTAGTTTAATCTTGTGCTGGTAACTCAAGCTACTATGAGTTCATATATGCAGCAGCCACATTATGTCCACAGCACTGCTGCCCTGATCTGCATCTTATACTTTTTCAGTACCTTCTTCAATGATGTTCCCTGAGCCTTACAGGGGTATGATAGAACTGTCCTATCTATGGCTGTGCTCTAACAGTCACTTTCTCTTAGCACTTTAACTACTACCCACTGTAATAAGATGCTTTCTAAACAAGTTTGGAATCAGCACATATAAACATTAATGTTTAGAAGGCATGGCCATTTGGAAAAACATCAGTAAGGTTTCTCTGTAATTTATAAGTTCCCCAGTCATGGATATTGGCCATGCATGAATTTTCTCTTGTGGAGCAGAAATAAAATTTAAACAATAGACCCACTGATTTTCTCCATAAACACCATGCCACTATAGTATCAGTGGGCACATTTTACTTGGCCTTGGCAGTCAGTATTGTATCATGCAAGGACCAATGTTAGATAAACTGTTGATATCTTTCTTCCCGAGCATTATGAAAGCTAGTCAGCAGGGATTGGTAAATTCAAGATGTAATTCTTTATGTCTTTACCATCTACTTACATATTGAGCAATAAATTCACTTCCATTCTTGGGTGTGTTTTTGTCCTGTTTTGTTTTGTCTTTTGAGACAGGGTTTTTTTTGTGTGTGCAGTCCTGACTATCTTGAAACTTACTCTGTAAACCAGGTTAGCCTTGAACTCAAAGAGTTCTGACTGCCTCTGCCTCCTGCGTACTGAGATTAATGGATGTACCACAATACCCAGTTCTGTCATTTAATTTTAATAAGCTGTCTCTCATTCATGTTTCTAACCATGTGTTCTGGTACAATCCTTTACACTGAGACACAGTGCCTAAAATCAGACGCTATGGCTCAATGCTAAGCATTTCTTTTCATTATCATTTCTGCTGGCAACCACAAACATATAAGTTCCTTGATATTCTGGGATTTCTCATCTTTTATCTGAAATCTCTCCTTTCTTCCCTGTGAACATTTGTTCACCTTTATTACAAAGGGCCAGATTTTCTCTTTCACATTTATATTTCCTTTCTCCAGGAAACTGCCAGGATTTACAATTTGGTTGCTGTGCTATTTTTCTCCTATACTCTAAAAAGAACCCAAAAAGGAGTCTCAGTTTTCCCCAGTAATAATTCCATAGGCTTTAATCATCCTATAGTTTTTTAAAGAAAATTAAGATTTATACCAGCTCAGTTTTTGGCAATGAAACAGATCGGTGTGAGACAGAATACATAAAGACTTTTATAATTAAAACACATTTTTTACTTAGCACTTATTCCCTATTTTGAAGGCTAAATTTGAAATGTTGTTCACCCATGTAGTTTTCTTAGGTAGGAAGGCAATTCAGCTTCCTGATGGATACTGGGAATACAATAATGAGAGGCAGTGAGTAGGCACTAACCACCATGCTGAGTAGAACATGCATTTGCAAATTAAATTGCACTAGCTCTATGCCATTGGTACTGTTTCTTGGGTATTTTATAGGCTTATCAACAATGGAAAAATGCCGGCAGTGGTACTGAAAGTAGACAAACTGTTAGAGCTCTAACTCAAGCTAACTCCTGAGTTAGTATGTCCAATCTCCACCAACCAAGTTTCTTATTGAGAGGGTAACAGTTCCCATGACAAAAGCGAGCACAACACACATCTCTGGATTATATGTCAGGCTATTATCTATTTATATTTTTCATAGATTTCATAAAAGATACAACCTTTTCAAAGCTATAAATGACGAGACAGATTACATAACTAAGTAAACAAATGCAACCTCATGCCTATTTCTTTAACAAAAGGAATATTGCCCTCTGAGAAAAGTAATTGCAATTTCATTTCAGCCACAAGCTTCACACTTTCTATGACAATACTCCAAATTGCCACAAGTTTAAACACACAGCAGGAAACTGCCTCGGAAAGATAAAGAAATCCATTCACTATAGATTTAATTATAAAAGCATTTAACAGTAATCACTACATGGTAGTTCACACAACATTAAATGTAGAGCCTGTTAGCAAAGATAGATTACCTTGGAACGGAAAGTCATTTATAGAGCACTGAACTGTTAGAAATGTGAACGCTCAAATGGGTATTCGAAAAAGCCAGAGACCAGGCCTACTCAAATCCTTCATCTGGTGCTCCACTCAGATTCTCTTTGGAAGCAAATTGAATCAATCACACACTTTCAGATTAACTACTCTTGCTATACCAAGTTAAATATGATTAAGAGAGTATAATATCCACTTATACAGAATAGAATAATGACACTATCCCTAAAAATGACTACTTGGATCCTTAATAGGTCCTTTACACATTCTAGAACACTCACCAGCTTAATTGAAAGTAGTTCAATTATAATTATTTCAAAAGAAATGTCACTTGAACTTCATAACATACACTTTGCAGTGTTTTAATCACATTAAAAGCAGAATAAAAGTCCTCAGGGGCACACTTACAGAAGACATAGGCATGCAATCAATGTGTCAAAGTTTGTCACTAAAAGTGACTTTCCCACATGTAAAGGTATTTTAGAACTTTGTTCACAGGGAATGAGATCAAAACAAGCTCTGTAGTAAGAGCCAATATCTTGCCAAGGCCATTCTAATTCTAGCAATTTCTAAATTCCTAGATCCCAGAAAACCTCTTAAACATGAGTATACCTGAAATTTTATTAATAGTTTTGGGTAGAGAACAGACAGTCATTTAGGGTAATAAAAAGTCTGAAATAAATTATTTTTACACTACTTTGTAGGGGTATCTGTGATGGTTTGAAAGAAAATGCCCCCCAAAAGGAGTGACACTATTAGGAGGTAGGGCCTGGTTGAAAGAAGTGTGTCACTATGGGGGTGGGTTTTGAGGTCTCTTTTGTTCAAGCTTCCCTCAGTGTGACAATCAGTCAACTTTCTGTTGCCTACAAGATGTAGAACTTTCAGCTATTCCATAAGCACCACATCTGCCTGTATGCCACCATGCTCCCCTACATGTTGATAATGGATTGAACCTCTGAAATTATAAGCAAGCCACCCCAATTAAAGGTTTCATTTATAGGAGTTGTCGTAGTTCTGGTGTCTCTTCATAGCAATGAAAATCCCTAGATGGGATCTTAGTTTCATTTCTGTTTCTGTGTTAAATATCTTGACAAAATGCAGCTTGGGAAAGAAAGGGTTTATTCAGTTTACAATTCCAGGGTAGAGCCCATCATTTTGTGCAAGTCAAGACAGGAACTATAGTATCAGTCACAGTCAAACACAAAAAGAAATGAATGAGCCAACATGGCTTGCCTGGAGTTTCTTCACCCTTACATAGAATATGGCACAGCTCATGAAATGGTTCTGCCCACACTTAGGGAGGTGTTAACTCCATTAACTGTCAAGACTTTCCCTCTCAGACATGACCATAGACCAATGTGATCTAGGTAATTCCTTATTTAGACTTTTTCTGGAAAATTCTAGATTGTATTAAATTGACAGCTAACTAACTAGCATAATGCTTGTTTAACCTTTTGACATTTCAACACAATGTCATCATCTACCAATGTCTTAGGTCATATTCAGCAGTTAGCTATCCTGGGATACCGAGGGCACAGAAACCACAGGCTGCACATACCTGAAAGCATTCTCTCACCTGCCCTCACTCTGGGTCCTACTCAGCTCTCAGTAAAGAAAATGTATGCCTAATAATATAAGCAAAAATCAAAATTGTATTTAACAAAGAAAAATAAACCAATAAAGAGTGAGACAGGTATATATTGCCATGATAATAAAAACATTATCAGGATGGTCTGAACTCAAGAAACAGGACTGTCATCCAAAAAATAAGGCAAAACTGAGCAGTGGAGAGATGTTGACATACATACAGAACATCTCGAGTCATCTGGATAGTCCTGTGGGCTCAAGCTTAAAAAAAAAGAAATGTAGAACTGGCTTCATTAATTATATAGCAGGATAACTGGTCATGGTATACTGCACAAAAATATTCAGGCTCATGGTGATTCTAGCCCATCAAATTTATCAGTGTAAATGGAAAGAGAAATGCATAGTACAGAATAAATTGAGTAGCTTAGGTATCCACTGGTATACAGTTAAAAAATTTGCATCCATTGAAATACATGCTGTAGTTAACCTATGCTCATAACCTGTGGGGCTTGTAATGGGAGCTGTATGTCATTTACAAAGACTCTATCCTGAGGAGAGTAATTCGGTTAAGATTTGAAAATGAGAATAGACAAGGGGAATAGTCAAAGAGAGTGACTTCAATATATTTGATATTTGTAATTCATCTTTTACCATTTTTCAAACTATTTGATTTTATCACTTTAAAGTCCTTGCAAAATGAAACAGTTTACATATTTAATGACTCAAGACTGTTCAGGAAAACTATGGCTTAAACATATGAAATGTATTTTTCTGTACATTGATAAATCACTTTCCTTTCTCATTGCCTAAATTACAATTTATTAAATAGTGCAATTCCATTTTCCACCACTTACCTTTTACAAATGAAGACCTGTCATATTTTCATACACTTTCCCTATGGGCTATACTCAATTTTAGCTCATTAATTGATGGGAAGTTTTAGCATCAAAAGCAAATATGACATTATAAAATCAAAGCAATTTTGTTTCAGCCACTCACCAACATTCTCTGATAAATTTAGAACAGTGAAGATGATGCTTTCATGGCTGACAATCCTGCCAGGACATATAAAACACAACTCATAAATAAGGTAATTCTCAACAGTGACTCTTAATGCTCCTTTTGTTGAGACACTAAGAGAGCAGATTGAAATTATTCTAGTTTCTGGTACTTGACAGTTTTGGGGGTGTCAGGCTGATAAAAATGAAAGCTTCTTGCCAGCTTCAAGACAGCTGAAGACAGACACTTGACAAATAATTTTGAATACTGAGGTTGGTCAACTGCAGCTTCAAAGTCTAGGGTCTAATGCTAGTATTATCACTCAGCTGTCTCTCTCCTAGGTTCTTTAAAAAAAGCATCACAACATCACTCTAGCTGTATTATAGGTCTTGAGGTCTCTTCTTAAAAAAAAAAAAAAAAGGAACTGTCTGATATCCTTACCAAGTGCCATATCTTTAAAATAGACCATAACTTCCTTCATTTCAATCCCTAAACAAAATTGCAGTGACCAAGCTATTCAACATCAGGAAAAAAATGAAAACTTTGATATCAAGATGTTACCAGCTATTTGTAGGAGGAGGAAGCTTAACTGCTTGTTCATTTCCAAGCCGCCCAGACCCCAGAAATAATCACACAGGAACTATATGAAATCACTGCTTGGCCCATTAGCTCTAGCTTCTTTTGGCTAACTCTTACATCTTAATTT
This sequence comes from Myodes glareolus, assembly GCF_982192425.1. Classification (NCBI taxonomy): domain Eukaryota; kingdom Metazoa; phylum Chordata; class Mammalia; order Rodentia; family Cricetidae; genus Myodes; species Myodes glareolus. The sequence goes on along the minus strand of NC_142029.1, from coordinate 39,959,759 downwards.
CACCCATTTCTATTAATCTGTGTATCACCATGAGGTTGTGGCCTACCAGCAAAGTTACAGCACATCTATCTCTAGCAAATCCATGGCATCTCCCTACTCTGCCCTTCTTTCTTCCAGCATTCAATCCAACCCTCTGCCCTACTTAAGTTTTGGTTCATCAAACCGTATTGATCTAGAAGCAATCCATAGGTTCTCAACTTCTGAGAAAACAAAAGAAAAACCTCTTTTCCAAAGTAACATATCCTTAGACTCAAATTTTGAAATCAAGATACATTTATGTTGTTTTAACTTAGCAGTCCACACAATAAAGTGTCTCTCTGTACTTAGCTCCTTTACAGTCAAAAAATTAAAAAAAAAAACACAACGATATACATAATCCAGACTCTGTGTATAATCCATCTTTACATGGCTTATTTTTCTTTACTCCTTTTTATCTATGACTATCTGTCCTCTGTCTCCTTAAAGACTTTACCCATTTTTTAAAGCACTAACTTTATTTTATGACTCTTTATACTCTTTTTTCTCTCTTTGAAGCCTATGTACATTTATTCAACAGCTAATTTTAAAGTCATTCCCAAAGCTGAAATTGGTGGTACATGTCTGCAATGGTAGCACTTGACAGGTTGAGATACTTGCAAAGCTGTCTTTTATCTGTTTCCTCAACAGTAAGCTTCTTGTTTACAACCAATGACCCATATACATACAGTGCCACATGTATCTGATACCAAGGCATAATGAAGGTTTCAAAACAAATTATCTTGTTACACCTGGAGACAGATGCCACTTTCATGTGCAGATCTATACCATGAGTTTTACATATTCCCTCCCAAATATTGTGAATAATTTAACTTTTTCTTAGTGATTCATTTTCACCTCTAGAACATCAGTAAATGAAACAGTGCAAGTCTTAGGGATGAGACTGCAGATTTTTTTTTTTTAAAAAAATTAAACAACCAACAAAATACTTTTAAATTATTTCATCTGAGTTTTATGTTTTCATCCTTATCCTCTCAGTGCCAGGTCACTAAATATTCAACATTCTATTTGTTACCACTTGCCATCTTATTTTCCTTCTGCAATGTGCCTTGCTTTCTCTACTTCCAATTATACAAAAGTTATTATGGGGAAAAGACCCTTCAACAATCAAATTGTAGAGCAACTTACAAATAGGAAGTGGGCTGCTGTCCTATGTTTTTGGAAACTGGTGGCAAATTTTCTTCAGATTTAGAGGTTCCCAGACTGTTGCATCAGCTGTAGTATTTTACAGCAGGTAGTGAACACAGGAAAAACCTCATTCTTCTCTTTAAGGACATATATTATCTCTGGTTGTTTGCATAATGCACCAATCATTCCCATGTCGCTTCCTGTCTTGTTCATGCATAGCATTGGCCTAACAGGGCATAAGAAGATTAAATGGTATCAAAGAAAAATCTAGGATGTTTATTCCAGACCCAAACCTGCAATAAGTGACATTTCATTTAATCCCAAGGGCATCTCCTTTAACAGTCCAGTTTCCTCTAAGGAACCACATACTGCTGAGGTTTAACAATATGTTTTACTTCACTTACTAAGGAGAAATGACTGTTCTGAGATTAATTTTGATCCTCAAGAATATTTAAAAGGGAAGAAAATAGAGAATTAGTGCTTTGTAGTCTATAGCTTTTATTGACATTTCCCACATTTTAATTGGAGAAATGTGTTCAGGAATCAAAGGTTGAAGATGATACAGACAAATCCAACCCAAAAAATGATAATCCCTGAACATGTAGGTCAATGAAAGTGAATTTGGCAAAACAGAAGCTTGATTTTAAAATTACCATGGTAATAAGGTCACGATAATTGCAAGGAATTTAATATATTCTCTAAGAAAACATCACAGCAATGAAAGCTGTGCCTCTTTCTAACAAGCTACAGCTACCTACATAATGTCCAACATAGAATATTTTAAAGGTAAAAAGAGGCACAAAATAACTAAATTAGAAAACATATGTATCAAAAATGTGCACACACTTATCCACATGCACACCGATTTGTTTCTTGGTATACCTACAATGTTATTAAAAGTCTAGTGGTTCTTTAAGGAAACAATAGTTCCACTCAGAAATGTAATGACTTTATTTGAAAAATAAAATAAAAAATGTCTTTAGGTATAAAAATCATAACATTACAAAGCTATATATGTGTCTATATGCTAACAAAAAGGTAGTGTACTTATTGATTATAAGAAATTAAGAAGACAATGATAACTTTTCATACATTCATATTCTTTAATCAGATTCCTAATCTCATTTATTGCCAATATCATGTTACATGAACTTTGCAGAAGAATGCAGTTTTAAGCAAGATCTTATTATTTTAATATTCTCACACATTTATCCACACTCCTGGTCAGAGTTGAATTATATGATTAATGTTACAAATGTTGATTATTCTCAATTGACTCTTCTAGGTATATCATTTTGTTCTTGTTTTGTCTTGACACAAGGTCTGTTATGCAGCCAACCCTTCCTGCCCTGGACTCTCTATGTATACCAAGTTGGCCTTGAACTCACAGAGAGCTGTCTCCTTATGCCTCTCAAGTGCTGAGATTAAAGGTGTGTGTCCACACAATGTTGGTGTGTCCTTTTGTTTTTTGAGACAGAGTTTCTCTATGTAGTCATCCTGACTGTTCTGGAACTCACTATGTAGACTAGTCTGGCCTATAACTCAAAGAGGTTATCCTGATTTTGTTTCCCTAGTGCTGGGATTAAAGGAGTGTGCCACCACTGCAAGACCAGGCATGTCGTATTTTTAATGAGATTAAAAAATGTATCTTTCTGTAAGTAATAATGTACTTGGTAAGTTCTGTAAAATTTTACTAAATAAAAATATTTTAAAATGTATTTTTATTTCAAAACATGTAAATATATCAGTCTCCAAGTATTTTAATCTTGTTTTTCCTCTGCTCTAAATATCTCTTTTTAGCAAATGTATTTAATAAATTTTCTAAAAATTTTCATTCGGTTTATGACACAAAACCAAATTTAGTTACTTACTAGAAAAGCAGATTTTCCTGATTTCATTTAGATAAGACCACTGTGTTGTAACAGCTTGTCCGTTCCAAACTTACGGTGCAGCTTAATTACCATTATAACAGTATTATGAGGGAAGACAGCTAAGGGAACTAGACACCACCGGGGAGTCTGCACATGCCCTAAATGGACTGATCATGTTAGACCGTGAGGCATGCTTATAAAAAGATGAGCAACTCCCTCCTTTGTACTTGTTCACTAAGAGGGATGACCCAGCAAGAAAGCTGCCTTCGGAGCTTTTATTGAGATCTAAATATTACCAAGTTCCACAACTGTACGAAACACATTTCTAATATTTGAAAATCACCTCATCTTCTTCTTTATGTTCATTATTTATTAGTTGAGTTTTCCCCTGGACTTTATAAATGACGTTTTCTGCTTAAAAGATTTTTGTTCAATAATTGTTCAGCTTGCTAGAAATGCTCAAAAAATCATTTTACACATTGACTGTTTTGATTAATGATTTCCGATAGATTTTAAGCAACTTGGAATAATCCCTAGCTGGGCACAGTCATTAAAAATTTTAATATCTTTAACAATAACATTGTGTTTTTAAATCTGAGACGATGTGATTGGGGGCATGGGAGAAAGTCTGCTCTTCAACGCTGCAGTACTTTCGTAGTTCCGGTCCTGAAGACGTGAAAACTCTTCCAGATTGTTCAGTTCCTGTAGATGTGAAAAAAACCCTTTCAGGCTTTTCTCACCTTCCAGTGCTTATTTTGTACGTAGACAACTGTAGTGTGTTTGGAAGTAGTTTTGAGCAATGTGTTCAGGAAGCCGGTCTTTCCCCAGCCTCTCTCACTTTCTCACTCAGTCCTGAACCCAGAGAATCATGGGTACTCCGCAGGCATGCCTCCACTGAGCTATTCCCCAGACCTTTCTTTACTTTTGACTTTGAGGCATTGTCTTGCTAAGCAACCCAGGTTAATCTTGAACCCACTCTAGCCAAAAAAAAGAAAAAAAAACCTTGAACTTTCAGTTTTCCTGCCTAAGTTATGCACAGATGAGCAATAGAAATTATAAGATTGTCAAAGCAGACAGAAGCTTCAGATGTGTTTGATTACATGCACCAGGAGAAATTTTTTTTGCTAGAACTAGTTAACTTTTAAATTTGATTTTATCTTATTTTTGATTGATGCTTTTTCTTGTGTCATTGCTATAAAGGCACCATCTTTTAGGTATTTGTGAATCTATGCCTCTAGTAATGAAATCAAGCAAAATAAAAACTATACACGAACACTTCTAAATTGGAAACAAAAGGGAGTAAAGGAATATAGGACAACTGTATAAACGAAGTGACAGTTCAAGGATGGATCACTGTGTAAATTCAATTTCTGCAACTCCATGTGACAAGCCTTTGTCTTTATGTTCAGTTCTCTTAAGATAAATAAGATAAATTCTAACACTTGAGTGGACACTAATGCTTATTTAGTGTATCTCCATCTTCTGACTTTTATGTGATTGGAAAACTCAGTGCAACTCCAGTGTTAAATCATTACTGATTCTTTGAAATTCTGATCACAAGATTTAATTTGACATTCACTTTTATTTTCTTAAATTTTATTTCTCTACTGTAGATGATGAACCTATTGGGAAATGAAATACATATTAAGCAAAAAAAAATCATAGTTGTAGATGTACGATAAATGTCAAAACCACAGAAGCAAACATATTCATTGTTTCCTGTTTATTCTAGAGCGGAGTCGCTCAGGCGTTAGTGTCTGTCATAATATTCTGTTCTAAAACATATTTCAGTACCTTTAATCTAGAACTTCTCACAGTCTGCTACCAGTGAGCCTCTGGCATCCCAGCAGCCCTTGCTCTTGCCTGTGTACATTCATTAACACACCAAATAACCAGCTGTTGGGACAATCGAACAATATTTTTCCTCCACCTGCTAAGCTCAACCTGGCATCCAAAGCTTCTTCTAGACTGTCTACACCTCCATACTGGAAACTCTTCTCCACTACAGGGTTAAAACAGGCAACTTGACAAAGGCCAAAGCCAGAGGATGAAGGACAGAGTCTGGTTTTCAAAAGGATCTCTACTAGCGTGGCAAGTGTTTAAATTAGAGGAAGCTTTGGAGCTCAGCTGTTGTATGCCTTCATTCTTTGGTGCCGGAGAATTGTCTGTATTCTGTCAATCATGTGTAGAGAGCGGCGTGGAGCCGCACCTAAAAGATGGTGCCGGCTTCCGCCTTCCACGATCCCGAAAGCAAGTGCTCTCAGTGGTAAACAACACCTTATTTGGCTAAGGCCAGGATCACGCCATGATAGTAAGCTGCTTGCGTATAAGTGGACCTATGGACAGTGCCCACGTAGCGATCCAGGATTGGCTGCCCAGGGCTACTTAAGGGCTGGGAGGAGCTTGCCTGGTGAGAGAAACAATTGTAACAAGGTCCTGAGTAAACTGCTTGAAAGAAGAGCTCCAGTGTTGCCGTCTTCCTTGCTGGTCGAGGTGGTCGCCACAAGTGGTGGCCTGTATGGAGATTCTCCTCTCCTCTCCCTGGAGTCCAGAACTTGCAGCAGTCAGGGGGTGCACCGGTAAGTCCTCAAGGTAAGATTGGGGACCCATGACCAAAGCGGGTTATTTGCTCTCGCCTGTAAACAAAGGGAGAGCGGGGAAGTAGAGCCGAGACTAGAGCGGACAAATCGAAAGTGAAAATAGAGCTGCGACTAGAGCCGAAAAATCGAAAGTGAAAGTAAAGCCTACTACAGTAGAAGGGCTACAAGTCTGTAGAGCACATTTGGTTCGCTAGCCCGACAAACTGAAAGTAAAATTGCTGGATACTGTTGATGGATTACTACTTGCTCTTAGCAGCTTGGATACTCTTGAGTACAGTGTTCTGGTTCATCGTTTTTACTTATTGCTGTAGGGAGTGTATTGAGAATCCTCAGTGAATAGACATGGGGAATTCTCCTTCTCTCCCAATTTTTCTGGCTTTGAACGAGCTGCTTCGTTTAAAAAATCTAAAACTTAAGAAAAGTACCTTAGGGAGGTTCCTGGAGAAATGTGATACCACTGCTTGTTGGTTTGCAGTCTCCGGGAAGCTTACGACTCGGTCATGGGAAAACTTTGAGTTTGCTGCAGAATAGGGAACGCAAAAGGCTGGAGTAAGACCTATCTGGAAATTAGTGAAAAGCTGCCTCGAGGATCGAAAGTGCAGTGAAGCAGTAGAAAATGGCCAAACAGCCTTAGAGATATTACAGGAGGAACGTTCAGAGAGGGCAGCTTCAGAAACGGCAGCCTCTAAAACGGCCAAGTCTGATGTGGCATCTGATACAGATTCAGGTAGAGGGAAGAAGAAAAGGGCCCAGGAAAAGCAAAAGGGTCAATTATATCCTAGCCTGTCAAAATTGGAGAAATCAGACTCTTCTGTCTCCTCAAGCTCAGAGACAGGGCCAGACCCAGAAACACCAGACACAGAGACAGAAACGGATGAAGAAGATAGAGAAACCCTTAGGAAAACATTAAAAAGAATGAAAATCTCCAAGAAAAAGGGAAACAGAGAGAAAAATAAGACATCTAAAGGCATGCGCAGGACTGTAACCCCTTCAGCTCCGCCCCCGTATCCGGAGGTTTTAGGAGCAGAGGGAGGGATTTCCTTCAATCCTAAGGTATGGAGAGAAGTCAGGGCAGAAATGATGACGGCCTCAGCATTTCCTGTATTTTAGAATCCGCAAGGCAGTCGATTCCATGAGCATTTGGATTTTAAGGTCATCAAGACATTGGCAGAATCTGTCCGGACTTATGGCACTACAGTCGCCTTTACGGTGGCCCAAGTGGAAGCTCTACATAGATACGCCATGACTCCAGCTGATTGGATGAAGCTAGCACGAGCATGTTTGTCCCCTGGCCAGTATCTACATTGGAAAGCTCTTTCAATTTGAATTGGCCAATGCTCAGGCTGCAATAAATCCAGCAGCTGGAGGGGCACAAGCAGTCTGGGACACAGACATGTTGCTTGGACAAGGCAGGTTTGCCAGCCAGCAAAATGGATATCCTCCTCAAGTGTATGATCAGATTAATAACATTGCCACAAGAGCATGGAAGACCTTACCTAATAAAGGGGAGGTAATTGGTAATTTGATTAAGATCCTTCAAGGACCTATGGAGCCTTTTTCTGATTATGTGGCTAGGATGGTAGAAGCAGCAGGAAAGATCTTCGGTGACCCGGACACCGCTATGCCGTTTGTCAAGCAGCTAGTGTATGAACAATGTACCCAGGAGTGCAGAGCAGCTTTCACCCCATATAAAAATAGAGGATTAGAAGTCTGGATGAGAGCATGTAGAGAATTAGGAGGTCCATTAACCAATGCTGGACTGGCAGCGGCAGTACTTAGATTGAGCAAAAATGGGGGCAATGCAGGAACTTGCTTTCGATGTGGTAAACCAGGCCACATTAAGCGCAACTGCCCTCAAGGCTGCAGAACCTGTTAAATATCAGTTTTCTCCTGGAGCTCCTCAGCAAGTGGAGCTAGCAATCGTGGTTGAGGTGTTTAAATCCTGTCCATTTACATTTAATTTAATTTCGGATTCTTGTTATGTTGTTAACGCCTTAAAATACCTTGAGTGCGTTGGACTTATTAAATCCTCCAGCCCAGTACATAGGCTATTTATACAATTACAGCTATTACTCTGGCAATGTAAGAATCCTTTCTTTGTACAGCACATTCATGCACATACAGGTTTGCCAGGCCCTCTGGCTGCCGGCAATGACAAGGTTGATCAGTGTACCAGACAAGAATGGATGTTTCTTGCCTCTGCCCTGCAGAGGGCTCATGATTTTCATAAAGAGTTTCATGTTAACGCCAAAACCCTACAACAAAAATTTGCCATTTCCTGTGCTGATGCACACAAGGTGGTTGTGGATTGTCCACAATGTGCCATACATCATCACCTTCAAACTTTGGGGGTCAATCCGCGTGGATTGCTCCCCCTTAAATTTTGGCAGATGGATGTTACCCATCTCTCTGAGTTTGGCAAGGTAAAATACATACATGTCTCCGTGGATATGTGCTCTGGCATTATCCATGCCACACCAATGACAGGTGAAAAGGCAACCCAAGTGATTGCTCATTGTCTGGAAGCGTGGGCCACCTAGGGAAAACCCCAGCAACTGAAAACAGACAATGGTCCCGCTTATACGGAACAAAAGTTCACCTCCTTCTGCCAACGCATGGGTGTTCAACTCATACATGGACTGCCTTATAATCCACAAGGCCAAGGTATTGTAGAGCATGCTCATCGTTCCTTAAAGGAATTGCTTCAAAAACCAAAAGGGGGAATAGGTCATCAACAGACCCCTAAGAATAGACTTTCCTTAGTCTTATTTACACTTAATTTTTTAAACTTGGACAATACCAATCAGTCTGCCATGGACAGGCATTCTTGCCCATCCAGTCCCTTAAAAGGATTGATAAAATGGAAAGATGCTCTGACAGGGGTCTGGCATGGCCCTGATCCCGTGATGGCATGGGCACGAGGCTCTGTTTCTGTTTTTCCACAGGATCACTTGGACTCTATTTGGGTACCGGAGCGCTTGGTGAGAAAAGCACAAGTGCAGAGGAATGACAAGTAAGATGAAGCCTCAGACTGTGATCCTACTGATGGTGACAGTCCTGATGCCTCCATTGTTGATCCAAGCCAATGAACAAATCTTGTGGGCCATAGAAAAAGCATGGCCAATTCCTATACCTGTTCATTCTACATCAAAAGTTTTACCTGTCTTTTTTTCCACTAGTTGTGAATTAGGCTTACCCTGCGTAAATTTAGACCCTAGCATGGCTATGTACAATGCAGCTGATGTTCCTCTTCAAGGAGCCTTATGCTTTTCTCTTGAAAATAATTCTATCCCATGTATATGGTTGAAAAATAGCTCGGTGGGTAATTGGCTTGACCCATTGACCGATAATCATGTGCCTTTCACCATGCTCGTGGAAGCACTGAAAACAATAAATACGGGTACTTCCTCAGGCACAGGCAGTGGTAAAAACAGTAGTAATGCCACAAGTATTACTACCTTATTGATGTTGATGGAAGGGCTTCGACCTTCAAGTTCACTCTTTGGATTAGGGAATTCCACCGCTCGACAAGTATTACCTTATTGTACCCCTAATTTAGGGTACCCCCCCCTTATTGGACACCATGTCAAAGCCCAGATCATAAGTCAAAGCAGATTGCACCAGGTTTTGAATTTACCCCTCCTTTAGGAAGACATTTCTTTAATCTTGCTAATCGGACTAATCAGAAAACTAATACGAAAAATACTTGGCCCCGGTTTCAATGGATTCTTTCTAATGAAAGAGGGGCCTTTTCATCCCTAGAGCCTTTTGCTGCCCTTCGTAATTTGACTGTTCAGCTACTTAACATCTATGCCAGCAGGGATACAAAGGGAGTTTTTTCAAATGTTACTATAAATAAAATGATGAACAACCTTACCATTTCTGCCAGTCCAGTGTGCTTAAAGGCACCCTTCTTCTTTTTGTTGACTAATATTACCAATGCCACAGAGGATGTGATCTATTGTAATTCCTCTAAGACAACTTGCCTCGCAAGTCAATGCTGGAATGGTACTTATAACACAGCTGTGGTGATGAGAGTTCCCACATATGTTCCCATCCCAGTCAGAGTTGATACTGGTACCGTCCCAATCGCTCATTTGCTCAGAACAAAACGAGACTTTGGGATAACAGCAGCCCTAGTCTCCGCAATTGCTGTATCTACCTGCTGCAGCTGCCACGACAGCTGCTGTTGCCATGGCTGCAACAACTCAGATTGCAGAGACAGTTAATGAAATCGTGGAGAGGACAGCCTCCACAATGACCACTTTGAAATCTATCGATGGTCATTTAAAAGCTGACATTTTGACAGTAAACCAAAGAGTAGACCTCTTGCAAGAGCAAGTGGATGAATTAGTAACCTTAACCAGTGTAGGATGTATTCATTCCCTCTCCTCTTTATGCATTACTTCCAGATTGGCTGAGAATTTTACAAAGAATGGTAACCTGAGCCGGCAGCTGAGGGCGTACCTCCAGGGAAACTGGAGCAAGGAGTTTGAGAACAGGACGGACACCTTGATCAACCAGATTATTTCCCTGAATGCCACACGGCTGGAATTACCTACTGCTCATACTTTTCTTAATATGCTGAAACAAACTTTTAGTTATTTTAAGGAGTGGGCAGGAATAGGAGCCCTGACAGGCCTAATGGTGCTTGCCTCCCTGGTATGTCTGTGGTGCATTTGTCACATGAGAGCCTCACAACATCGCAATGCAGCAATGATCATTCAAGCATTCATGACTATTGAAGCAGGACAGTCCCCCCAAGTTTGGTTAACTACTTTAAAAGATATATAAGCACAGGATGCGAGGCTTGCGCACTTCACTTGAGGGTAATTACATCTACCACAAGAAGAGCAAGTCTGATTGCACGTGGGTCAGTGCCTAACTCCCACCTCTGTAAAAAGGGCACCAAGCGGGTCTAGTGTTTTCTGGGTGGAGGACGCCTGGATAAACAATAGTACATGCTTCATTTTTAACAGAGATCAGACCTCTACTCTTGCCTGTTGTTTTTAAAACAAAAAAGGGGGAACTGTAGAGAGCTGCGTGGAGCCGCACCTAAAAGATGGTGCCAGCTTCCGCCTTCCACGATCCCGAAAGCAAGTGCTCTCTGTAGGAAGCCACCTGGAGGCACAGGTGGTCCTGCAGTTTGGAGGTATACCTGGCTTAGCCACGTGGGGCTGAGCACCCTTGCCTGCACCCTTGCTTGCACATGCTCAGACCAGCAGAATGGCATTAACCAATCAGGACAGCGTTCAAGCCTCTCCACCGTTTAAAAGCAGCTGCCTCTGGACTCTACTGGCTTTCTCTAAGCTTTCTCTTGTCCCTGCTCTATTTTCCCTTCCCCCAATTTTCCTCAATCAAATGCTCCGAATAAAGACGTGACCAGGGAAGGAATTCTCGTTTTTAGTGGCGTTCATTCCTGCTGGTCAGGATGCGCGTCGCAACTGGTGCTCGAAACCTCGGGACGCCGAGGGACCCTGACAACTACGCCGGGGGACCCTGAGAAGGAAGTGCCCAGCAACGTGCTGAAAGCCCGGGAGGAAGGAGCTGAAATCAGACACCGGACAGAGAGCCGTGAATTTCAGAACTCTGCCACGTGGAGCAGTGAGTGATGTCAGTTAAATCCTCCAGAAAGGGGAGGAAAAAGAATGGAAAAAGTATAGGCCTAAAAAGAAAAGAAAATAGAAAGAATAAAAGTTAAGGTATCTGAAAGAAGGTACAGAAAGCAACGGGGAAGAAAAATCCCTCAAGTTCAGTGCAGGTGGAGCTGAGAAAAAGCGAGGTTTACGGTTGGGAGATCCGCGGCTTCCTCCGTCCGTACTCGCTGTTAGAGACTCAGAGGCAACAGTCTCGTAGGGAGTCGGGCTTGATCATGTTTGAAGACTGCCTTCCCTGTTCTTAAAGAGCCACAGAGCTTTTGGAGGTGATTTTCGCCTAATGTTGTTAAGAGAGCTCAGTCTCTGGCTCTCACGTACAGAAAACTTTAATTTTGATTGAGGAAGTAGCCGGCGTGGTGGCGCACGCCTTTAATCCCAGCACTTGAGCTCTGAGCACAGGCTCTACGAAAAACCGCGTTTCCATAGCAACATGGGCGGGCGGAGGAAGCTCATCGGCGGGGCCACGTGCTGAGTGATCGTCACTCCCGGGCCCCCCGCGGCCCTAACCGGGCCCTCCGCGCGCGGGCAGACCGGGCAGGAGAGGCCCCCCCCCTCGCCGGAGCTTGGAAAAGACTCGCGGCCAGCGGTGCGAGTTCAATGCCTGAGGTGAGGCAGGGTGCACAGTTCGCAGGTACAGGATAAACGGCGAGCCCGCGCACGGCCCAGGGCGGGGCCATGCCTTTGTTTGGGCCACAATCGGCCACAATGGGCCGTGCCTCAGCCGCGGCCTCCAAAAATTCAGTCAGATAAAAACATTTGTCGCCAAAAATTCAGTCAGATAAAAACATTTATTCCCCAAAAAATGCACATCGTCCCGTCGTCAGCAGGAAGCAGCTAGATCGATTGTCGATGCCCATTTTCCCTCAAAGAACTGGTCGTAATTATCATAATAAAGGCGCGTCAACCTGGTTACCCGGTACGGACCTATTGCCTCAGGCAACGGGTGGAATAAAACAATGCTACCTAGAGGTTTTTTCATTTGAATGCGGGCCTGGAGAGATGGCTCAGAGGTTAAGAGCACTGCCTGCTCTTCCAAAGGCCCTGAGTTCAATTCCCAGTGACAACTGTTTTGGTTTTAGACAATAGAGGGGGACTACCAGTGACAGCTTCCCCCAGAGAAAGGATTTCTCTTGCATTCTTTACACTTAATTTTTAATTCAAAATTTTGCTGGAAAAACAGCAACAGACAGAGATGCTCTGTTTGAAAGCAATTCCGTCTAATTCTAAGGCCTGCTTTAATGGCACAGGCAAACAAGATTTGCTCTTTGAAACGGAGACCTGCAGGTCTCTAAGTTCAAAACCAGCCTACTTCCAGTACTGATTGTGCTGAATTTTTACACTGAGAGTTTTTAATACTCTTAGATGTTAATTTGGGAGAAGAGTTTTGTTTATGTTTTTCTAGGAATGCTGACATACATCTGGATGCCAGCAAGACTGACAAGAGAAATAAAGAAGAAAGATGATCCAGTGGATGCTGAGTGTCCTGCTGTGGAAGATTCATGTGGAGACAGCAGAGATGACCTTCTGGGCAATGTCAAGAGCAGCTGTTTCACACCATCGACTTGAGCAGCACCCTGTGCAACCTCTTATCTCTTACTCTATTTTGCCTTTTCCTTCCTTAGGAATGGGTGGGAGCAGAGATATCCCTGGCATGCTGTGTCTAGGTGGAAGTGCTGTATGTCTTTGATTGGTGTGCTTCCTGCTAGTCCAAGTGAGGTGGGACAAGGTCTTTGTGGCACAGGCCTTGGCAGCCTTGGTATGTGTATCCTCACCCCAGGTTTGGCTCTCAGCCTCAAAAGAGCTCATAGGCAATTAGCCATGCATACCCTCTAGGGACCAGATAGTCCCACGGCATAGAGGAAGGTATGCATAGACGGAGGGTGTGCAGACACAGCCCTAGCACTCCCAGGGTAGTTGTCCCATTGCACGGGAAGGGTGTGTCTTGTTTTTCTTTTCTTTAATCGGTCCACACATCATGAGGTGGGGACCAGATTGGAAAATAGTTTTGCCTTATTGCTTTTATTTACAGTAGAAGGGGGAGATGTAGGAAGCCACCTGGAGGCACAGGTGGTCCTGCAGTTTGGAGGTATACCTGGCTTAGCCACGTGGGGCTGAGCACCCTTGCCTGCACCCTTGCTTGCACATGCTCAGACCAGCAGAATGGCATTAACCAATCAGGACAGCGTTCAAGCCTCTCCACCGTTTAAAAGCAGCTGCCTCTGGGCTCTACTGGCTCTCTCTAAGCTTTCTCTCGTCCCTGCTCTATCTTCCCTTCCCCCAATTTTCCTCAATCAAATGCTCCGAATAAAGACGTGACCAGGGAAGGAATTCTCGTTTTTAGTGGCGTTCATTCCTGCTGGTCAGGATGCGCGTCGCAGTTCTCAGTGGTAAACAACACCTTATTTGGCTAAAGCCAGGATCACGCGATGATCGTAAGCTGCTTGTGTATAAGTGGACCTATGGACAGTGCCCACATGGCGATCCAGGAATGGCTGCCCAGGGCTACTTAAGGGCTGGGAGGAGCTTACCCGGTGAGAGAAACTATTGTAACAAGGTCCTGAGTAAACTGCTTGCAAGAAGAGCTCCGGTGTTTGTGTCTTCCTTGCTGGTTGAGGCGGTCACGACAATCATGTTTTAAAAAAATGCTGATTGGCCAGGCAGGAGATGTAGGCGGGGAAACCAGACAGGAAGTGGAAATGATGCAAGGAGAGCAGGAGAATTCTGGGGAGGAGGAAGTTGATTCTTCCCATTCCTGCCCAGACCACAGAAGCAGCAGGATGTGGGCTGTGCCACTGAAAAAGGTACTGAGCCACATGGCTAACATAGATCAGAAAAATGGGTTAATCAAGATGTGAGAGTTAGCCAGTAAGAAGCCTGACCTAGTGGGCCAATCAGCTTTATAACTTACAGAGTTCTTTGTGTGATTTTTCTCTGGGACTAAATAGCTGCGGGACCAGCCAGAACAGAAAAACCCCCAACAAACAGGCCCCCTCATGTTACATAATGGCACCCACATGGATAACTGCAACCACACAAAGCCTGAGAAAGCTTGGGAAAGACTAGAGTAAAGCATTTCGGTTTTCAGCCTTAGCAAGAAAAACGCTATGCTGTTTTAAAATGCCAGTTTTCTGGGCAGTCCTGCCAGGAAAAACTCTGACTCTTTCAAGCAGGCTGTCCCAATGGATACAATGTTGCAACTTGCTTCCTGGCAAGGACCTTGAAATGTCATAGGAGTTTTTGAGCATTGTCTTCTCCATATTCCTTAGCAAATTAAAGACCCACATGGTCAGAAAGAGAGAGATAAACATAAAGAGAGATTAAAAGAAAAAAAAACTTCTAAATGGTTTAAAGTCCTTAGAAATAAAAAAAAAGAAAGAAAGAAAGTAGTTGGATGTGGTGGTACACACCTTTAATCCCAGCACTGGGGAGGCAGAGAGAGACAGATCTCTGGGAGTTCAAGGATAGCCTGGTCTACAGAGGGAGTTCCAGGACAAAGTTATACAGAGAACCTGTCTCAATAAGCCGAAAGTTGAAAATAAAAATAAAAGAAATAGAGGTTAAAATAAAGCCATGTAAAGATGGAAAATACACAGAGAATCTTGATACTGTATGTTATTATGCTCTCTTTGAATTGTTTAAATGCTGAGGAAGGAGCAACAGCTGCTAAAAGATATTTGCTTATAAATGCTGCAGAATTAATCCAAGATAGGTATTTTGAAAATACCTTGGCTTCAAAATTGAAGTCAAAAGGTATGTTACTTTGGAGAAGAGATTTTGCTTTTGATTCCACAGAAAATGAGAGGCTCTGGATTTATTCTGAGTTAAGAAAAATCCAGTTTGATCAAGGGAGGTCACCTGAAAAATCTCCGACAGGAATAGATGGCCCAGATGTCTGAGTTCTTCATCCAGAACAGGTTCAAGACTGTTGCCTGAGATGATCAAGACTCACAGGATACTTCAGTCAGGACTTGATCATGACTCTAAATTTTCTTTAGGTTCCCATAAGATTATCAGCGCCCCCAACCAACTGGAAGTAGTCTGGAATGCTACACCCACATTCCCAAAAATGGACTATGGATATTTTTCCTTTGTTTTTCTTTTCTAAAAAAGAGGGGGAAGTGGTGTGGGAGAATTGTCTGTATTCTGTCAATCATGTTTTAAATAAATGCTGATTGACCAGGCAGGAGATGTAGGCGGGGAAACCAGACAGGAAGTGGAAATGATGCAAGGAGAGCAGAAGAATTCTGGGGAGGAGGAAGTTGATTCTTCCCACTCCTGCCCAGATCACAGAAGCAGCAGGATGTGAGCTGCCCCACTGAAAAAGGTACTGAGTCACATAGCTAACATAGATCAGAAAAATGGGTTAATCAAGATGTGAGAGTTAGCCAGTAAGAAGCCTGACCTAATGGGCCAATCAGCTTTATAACTTATGGAGTCCTGTGTGTAATTTTCTCTGGGACTAAACAGCTGGGGGGCCGGGTAGGACAGAAACACAAACAAGTAGGCCCGGTCTTTTCATGTTACAATTCTTGTTAATGAATGTTCCCCCTCTACTTGAGTTTCTGCCCCATAACCACCCCAAGTTCAAAGAATTTCTAAAATTCTAACCTCGAGAAGGAAAATAGATTATCTCCAGGGGTGGGATGAAGAGAGCTGAAGAAGAGATTTTACAAAACAATAAAATAAAAAGAATAAAAAAAGAAAAAGAAACTAAGACAATCCAGGAAAAATAAAAAGATAAATGTGTGATAAACCCTGAATATCTCTGAACAACTTAGAGACTACTCTGCAATGATGACCTTGGAGTATTCAAACTTCTATCATGAATACCCTCACAGATAAAATAATAAAATTTTCATGGTGGCAGTTCTAATTCTTTTTTTTAATTGATTTTTATTGAACTCTACATTTTTCTATGCTGCCCTCAACCCTACCCCAAGGTCCCCATGTTCCCACTTTTCTCAGGAGATCTTGTCTTTTTCTACTTCCCATGTAGATTAGATCTATGTAAGTCTCTCTTAGTGTCTGCATTGTTGACTAAGTTCTCTGGGATTGTGGTTTGTAGGCTGGTTTTCTTTGCTTTATGTTTAAAAACCACTTATGAGTGAGTACATGTGATAATTGTCTTTCTGGGTCTGGGTTACCTCACTCAAAATGATTTTTCTAGTTCCATCCATTTCCCTGCAAAATTCAAGATGTTATTTTTTTCTGCTGTGTAGTACTCCATTGTGTAAATGTAACACATTTTCCTTATCCATTCTTCAGTCGAGGGGCATTTAGGTTGTTTCCAGGTAATGGCTATGATAAACAATACTGCTATGAACATAGTTGAGCACATGTCCTTGTGGCACGATTGAGCATCCTTTAAATATATACCCAAAAGTAGTATCACTGGGTCTTGAGGAACATTGTTTCCAAATTTTCTGAGAAACTGCCACACTGACATTCAAAGGAGCTGTATCAGCTTACAGTTCCACCAGCAAAGCAGAAGTGTTCCCTTTACCCAACAACCTCTCCAGCATAAGTTGTCATCAGTTTTGATCTTGGCCATTCTTCCAGGTGTAAGATGGAATTTCAGAGTTGTTTTGATTTGATTTCTCTGCTAAGTATGTTGCAATTCTAATTCTTTTAGAGAAATGTTTTCTCTGTTTTCTTGCTACTGTTTATGCAAAAATAGCGAGAGATAAAATCAGCAACAACTACTAGATACCAGCTGAAACTCTAGAACTACTAGAGAGACAAAGGCAGGTATTTTCTGTGTCAAAATTGAAACTGTTTGATTCTACAGCTTACTTAATAGTATTATGATTTGTATGTCACCCTTTACTGCACTCAGTATTATCAAAGGTATGTTCATAAAACTTACAAATATAAAATTCTCATTTGCATACCTAATTTGGTATCTTTCTTTGGGAAAAATATTTAAATTAAACTTAAATTTAGAGATGATTGTATGTTTTTTCTTGCTCATTCAAAAATAAAAAGCCTTTTTCAAGAATGATCAAAAATTTAAAAGTTGGATGTCTTCTAAAATTCTTACTTGTTTTGATTATTTCCTAAAAATACCATTTTATAAAAATGAACAAAAATGAAATCTCTTAAAATTAAGGAAATGATTTTTACACACACACACACAAATATGACCTTGAAAATTCAGATCATGGAAAAATTTTTGATTCTAAGCAGTATAACCTATCTAGGTGGCCTGCACTATAAACACACCTGTCTTTCTTTCAGCTTATCTATTACAGATTTATGAGGCCAATAATGGAATAAATGCAAGATATATGCACCTCTTCAGTGAAGATGTGGTTTCTGGCACTAGTTTATCATTTAACATAAAGCTCCAGAATTAAAAATAAATACTCATCTGAGCAACTTAATCCTATTATATTCAAAGCTTCCATGGAAATAACTCATCTTATCATTCTCTTTATAAATCCTAGGTGAAAAGACAAATGCAAAGGAGAGTAGTAAAACGCCATATGCAAACTGCACACATCTTGGCTCCTTCTGAGAATCTGGATAAGATAGAAACAGATTTCCCTTTTAAAGAAGACTCTCTATTTTGTAGGCATCCATGGTAAGAACCATTGAAACTATTTCCAGTTTGACAAATGCAGTCAGTACTTTTTTTTTTTTTGTCTTTTGATATGGACCAAACTGGGGTCTCCAGGGCACAGTGCCTTTAGCCATTAAACTATGTAAACAACACTCCCCCATTTTTTCCTCAAAACTTTTGTGGAGCTGGGTATGATGGCTCAAACCCACAATCCCAGAAGCCAAAAGAGGTAAGTAGACTGTCACAAAGTTAAGGCCAGCCTGGGATACAGAGTGAGACCTTTTCTCAATAACTCTCTCTCTCTCTCTCTCTCTCTCTCTCTCTCTCTCTCTCTCTCTCTCTCTCTCTCACACACACACACACACACACACACACACACACACACAGTATTTGTTTTCAAAGCTAAAAAGCATCATGGGACATGTATTTTTCTGCTCGGATGATAGCACCCACTGGTCGGTGTGAAGCAGTGATAAGGTTTAAAAATCAATCATAAGACTACACAGGCTTCCCCCATACCAACTGGTTAATGTTAGGAAAAAGTCAGTGTGGGCCACACTGAACAGAGGTCCACATCAGAATGGAAGTTCTTTGGCTACACTCTAAAATGCATCTTCTGGACTGAAACAAGCCCAGGTTTTCCACAGATCACTCCAGATTTCAGGGCAGGTATGACTTTTGAAGGGTATAGAACTGTACCTTGCATCTGTGAATTGCCAGTCATTGTGCCCCCCAGGACCCACGACTAAGTCTGACTCTCTAGTGGAGCTACTTCTCCTCAGTAAACTAGATTTGCATCGCTCAAGACTTATTTGGGGAATGAAGCACCAGGGCTCAGTCAATATGCACCACTCACCTGTAATTCCCAGGGATATTACAGTCAGTATTAAATGCTCAGATATTCCCAAAGCTGAGGAAACTTCACTGATTAACCACTTTATTCCGTTGGCAAATTTAAAATAAGCATTAAAAAGAAGCCTAGAGGTACACCTGAAACTTCTAGTTCTGATTTTTCTCTATCATTTGGTCTTTAACTTTTTTTGAGTGTGACTAATTTCTCAACTTATTTAGGTTAACTCATAGAAGAGTCTCATGAATTACATGGCCTGTCTCAAAAGACAGCTCTTCAACTGAAACATGTCAAGATATATTCTGTCTAAAAATTCTAATGACTCATGTACAGGAATATCTTATTTGAAAGTTAGACCAACTCTCTTTATAAATATTACACCAATTGCATTTATTCTAACGGAAATTATCTTTCTTATTATTATATTACTAATTACAACAACCTCATTGTACAAATGGTTGAAAAATATAAAGGTTGGAATCTCATACTTAAGGATGAACTTTTGCAGCATTCTCAGTTATGGGAATAACTGCTTAAATCTGACTTTGGAATTTTATTAATGGAAAGAAAGCAAATGGAAGAAAACAACTAAGATGAAAAGTCATTACAGAAATCAGCAAGATGTCTCAGGGGGTAAAAGCCTGCTGCTAAGCTCACTTTCATACTTGTGATCCACACGGTGGAAGGAGAGCATCCATTTCTACAAGTCATCCTCTGAACAAACACAAACATGTCATGTCACACACTTATAACTCACTCTTTCACACACACACAGTAAGTAAGTGTCTTAGTTAGGGTTTATGTTACTGTGAAGAGACACCATGACCACAGCAACTCTTACAAAGAAAACCTTTAATTGTGGTGGCTCACTTACAGTTCAGAGGTTCACTCCATTATCATTATGGTGAGACATGGTGACATGCAGGCAGTCATGGTGGTGATAAGGTAGTTGTTACATGTTAAAAGAAGGCAACAGGAAGTAGACTAACTCACTGGCATAATTCGAACATATTTGAGACCTCAGAGCCTACCTCCACAGTGCTACACTTCCTCCAAGACCACACCTACCCCAACAAGGCCACACCTCACCTCCCATCAGTTTCATTCTCTTTTGGGGGTTATTTTCTTTCAAACCACAATAGTTAGTAAGTAAGTAAATAAATGCTGTTTTTATTTAAGTCATTACTGGTTGTACCCTTACCCGTCCAAAGGGAAACCTTCCTATCTCAGTTTCTGGAAGTTGAGCATCTATGTTGAACATCTGTATTCCTTCTGAAATGACTTTTTAACCACAGTTGTCTTAGAGCAAAGTACCATAAACCTTCTCAAGGTTGTACTGAGTTGTTCCCGTTTTATGTGGATATGTAAATAGCAAGAAAGACTGAACATTTTCTGTACTCATTGAAGCTTGAAGCCTCACTTGACCATGAAGCTCTTATCCTTCTCATTCAAATGAATACTTCTTTTTCATTTAGAGATAAACCATAGATTACACATATTTTTATACTCTGAAAACAAATGTCTGTCTTTCAAACACTCGTACTTAAATCATTACCTTTTCTTGCTAGCCCATAAAATTCAACACACCAATAACATGGGGGGTTGCTGTTGAGGGTGAATAGTGTTGGCATCTCTAAAACAGTATTTTTCCAACATGCCTTACTTTGCCCATTTTCTTCCCTGTCTCATTCCTTCCCTAAAAACTCTATTGCTTTCCCTCATTAGCCTTCCCCCACTCAAGGTTCCCGTTTCCTTATCATGGTGGCATTTTTATACCTACAAATGTGTATTTATGTCCTCTTTACATCTCATTGGCCTTCAGTGTTTCTCTCCTACTCCCACTGATTCTCTTCCCTTTCCCACACAGACCCATTCTATTGTTGTACTTTTTTTATGTGACCATTGGACTTCATTAAGATTGCTTGTAGGGCCCTGGGGGAGATGTTTACAGAAGCAAGGGCTACTTATCATTTTCTTTACCACTGAAGGAAGTCTTTCTCACCCCCTCCCACTACTGTTAAATATTGTAGATCTCTAGGAATGGGTGTGCCTCATTAAACCCACTTCTCTACCTACTCATATGAAAATAAATTCTTGGAGAAGGGAATCTCTAGGGTCCTCTCTCCTCCATGGAAGGATGTTGACATGCTTAATCTTGGCAGATTTCATGTTAGCTTACTCAACTGCTATGGGATCAAAGACATTTTTTTTAACTCTATCTACAAAGAACTCCAGTATCCACAAACAAAAGAAAATATGCAGTATTTGATTTTTCACATTCAACTTTAATTTAATTCAATTTAATTTAATATGATCCAAAGCTTCATTAATTTTCACCAAACAACATGATTCTCAACATTGTTAGCCATCAAGGGAACCTAAATTGAAACCACATTCTCATCAACCTAGTCAGAAATCCCACCTATTAAAAAAAAAAGAAAAAAACAAACAACAAAGATGCAAAGAAACAGAACCCTTTCCATGCTGCTAGTGGGAAGGGAAAAGCATACAGACACTATGGAGGCTTTTCAAAAGAGGGAAATAGAAACACAATATGACACACCTCTGTGTTCATGCTTATATACCCAAAGAGTGCTGAGTTAACATGCTACAGAGAAACTTGTACATACTACAGAGAAACATCCATATTACAGCAACATTATTCACATTAGACAAGTGGTGAAATTAGCCCAACTGTCCCTCAGCAGAGAAACATACAAAAATCTGGTATAGGCACACAATGGAGTTTTACTTAATCCTAAAGAAGAAATGAAGGTTTCACTTTGGGGAGAAAATATGTGAAAGTATCTCAGAACCTGACATGGGAATTTAGATGTCCATTTTCATCTTTAAGACCATCAAAACCCCCTAAACTGGAAATGAAATTCAGAGTGAGAATGTGAAGGAACAAAGCAAACTAGTGCCTCTGCGGAGGCTTCTTTTCCAGACAGAAGTTATGCAAGGCTGTCGTTCTCGCAATGGTCAGTAATAGGCAGATATGAAGCCTGGCATAGAATTCCAATTTTGAACTCACTAGTGAAAAATGCTACATTTTTCTCTTCATGAAGAGTATGTCAAAAAAAAACTTCAAAAGTCATGGCATATAAGTTTCTCCCATATTTTAACAGACTATGAAATTATCAGATTATCTCACAAGTGGGAAATTTATCAGTGTGGTTAATGAGCTATGTAGAATTTTTTGTTTCATACTTTTCCTCCTCAGGATGCAAACACTAAAACGGATTTGCCTAAGTAATACATATTTAAGACACAGAGATAATTTTACTTCAGAAAAAAAAAGATAGGGAGCTTTAAATAATAGGAGTCTTTTCCTATTATTTCAAACATTCTATACAAAGCTTAAAATACTTATGGCATTTGTCCTTAATTTAATGCATTTTGTGTACTCAAGAAACCTCCATATGCAACTCTAAATGCTTTCATGTATGTTTGTCTAGGGAGCTAAAAATAATTATACGTTATTGAATGTATAGTTCAATAATGAACTCAATGTATTTGAACATAATGATAATTATAGTCCTGAAGTGGTTTTCCGGGGAGCAATTAATAGTGTTGGTAAAAACAACTAATAGTATCTGCAGCTCTTCTTTGCTCCGGAAAACGAGATATAGCCTTGGGGACCCCCTTGTCATTCATTTATACTACAAGTCATATAAATGATTTTGCATGGCTTTACATTTTAATAACATGTAAATACTTCAAATATATATACGGCACTTAAACTTTCAGTAGCAACAACCTCATTTCCTTGTTCGGGTTACAAAAATAAGATTTGTTACTTCTCTTGAGCATATACACAGTTTTCGGAGTATGGGAAAGAGTGAGAAGAGCATAGAAAGAGTGTGTGTTCATGGAGCATGAAGTCTAGGTGCCCATGAGGAAAGCTGTTGTAGAAGAGGTGAGACTGGCACAACTGAGTCAACATTTCAAAACAGCTCATAGAGCGCTGAGTGAGATCTATGCAAACAATAAAAAAAAATTCTAAGGTGATAGCAATGCCAATAAACATAATCAGATCATTACATGGTATACAGGTATCAAAATATAATATGCACCCTATAAATAATGCATGATTTCTATTTTTACTAAAACATACTGATATGGTTTAATTATTTAGCCTTTTGTCTGTTATATTATTTATGAGAACTCTTGTTCTTACAGTGAAGGCATGGCCTTTCCTTTACCTACACTTGGTATCTTTGTTTCTAAACCTGTCACTTTTGATCTTATGTTACTAAACACTAATAAAGACCTGTACTGGGGTCTCCAGTATAGGACTCATAAACATTTTCAGACATTGTAATATTTTAGTCTCTGAATCAAAACCTGTTACTTAAACTTATTGGTATTTGTTGAATCAAACACTGCTTTGGGCTAAAACTATACCTTTTATCAACAAATATACCCTTGTAGTGAGCAGACAAAGAACTGAGTGAGTGAAGTCTTGAGTAAGATGCCACTTTACCAGAGTGAACTCATCCCCACCTAACATCAGTCTTCCTGTACATGTATTCATGTGTCAGATGTTTCATCTTTCCTTGGCTGTCCTTAGTCAAAATTCCCAGTCCCAAGCTCGGTCAGTCATGCTGGCAGGACTAAGAGACATGGAACACAGATAAGCTGAGAAATAAGGACCTATGTGTTGATCATTTTTTTAAATCTGTGGTTCACCTAAAGAGGAGGTGACTTAAATAAGACACTTAATTGCAATGTGTCCTTCCCACTCTCTATGTCCTGAAGAGTCTATTGAGTGCATGTTGATTGGAAAGGTAGCCAATAACTCATAATAATGAGTAAACATAAATCTGAGAATCAGAGAAGCTACTCATGTTGTCATGGAATAGGCAGTGGGGAGACAGCTCAGCTAAACAGTTGAGAGAGATTCTTACTTCATTTCTCTTAACTTCAGAGGTGTGCAGCATAGGCCCATGCTACCAGCGCAGGTCAGCATGCAATAGAAAAAACATGTCTTTTACAGGGAGTATTTTGTAGCTTTCATGTAGAAATTACATTTTATATACATACATTTAGAATATAATCACAAAGAAAAGTGTGAAAAGGAAGAAACTGCTAAATGATTGTTTTTTATCTCAACTGCAGAACAGTTGTTGATCTGTGGGAAGAGAAATATGTCAGAAACATGAGTTTTAGTTTCTAAACTTACTCTGCAGCAATAAGATATGGCAGTGCCTGGAAATGGGAATATTATAAATTTGAAAACCCAAAAACCAGAAATTCTCTACTTTGTATAAACTATCTTTCTCCCAAGTAGAGTTATTCTAGAACATTCCTCTCATGGAGATAGATTCCTTGACACTCTAAGAATATTATGATGAGCCTGTGTAAATCATCCCTCCTGTCACATAGACAAAAATTGAGCAGACCTACTGCTAACAAAGAACAGTGTTCAATTACCCAGGCTCACCTCATCTCACTTTAGCAGAGCCTGGGGGAAAGAGAACTTACTTCTGTCTTGAGTATAAATCCCTCAAGAGCGATGTTGCTCAGCTAGTGGAACCTAGTGGCTCCACTCAGCCAGGTCTCTGAGGGCCTGCACTCACACTCCTTTTCCACTGAGAGGAGAAAGATAATTCCCCCACAGGAAAGTTCTAATGTGAAGAGGGAGATGTGGTGGTTGGAGAGAATCCTACAAAGTAGCATCTTCTGCAAACAGCTAGAGAGCAGTGAATGAATAAAAAAGCCACCACATGCCCTGACTCACTTCCCCATTGCCTTTGCATATGTTAGATACTTAATTTTCTAGGGAGTTAAAATTATAAAAAGAGCCAGAATCAATATATGCTATGTCAATTTGAGGGCCTTTTAAGGGTGGGGGGATGTTTCAATATGAGGAATCCAGTCCTCCTTTGTTGGTGGTGGGAGAAAAGTTTCAGAGGTGCTTACTAAACAGAGTTGAGAGCAAGTGTTGATGTGAGTCATAAGCAATGGAACTGTCCTATGAACGTCCTGAGTGTGCTGAGCCACAGCAGAATACAGTGTCGATCAGGAGACCTCTGTGGACAGAGTGAAGAAGATACTCAGGCCAAACAGGGTAGTACCAGATCAAAAAGAAACAGCTCTTAACACAGTGTTGTATTGTAGCCACCATTTGTACCTTATCCCAGCCATAGGACAGGATTTTTTTTTTAAAAAAAAAAAAAAGATCATAGGAATAGTCTGTGTTCATGTTTTCAGGGGAAGAATTACTCAGAAGCTAGTATATAAAAGCCTAAAGAAATGTTCTTTGGCTTGTGTGTAGCAGAGAAGAGAAGCAATTAAACTCACCCTCTCTCTCTTCACAGAAGTATGGCTTCAGACAGACAGACAGACGAGAGAGAGGGGGGAGAGAGTGAGGGGGAAAAGAAAGAGAGTGAGAGAGAGGTCTTATATTTTATCCAATGGATTATGCATTCTTATGGACATGGTATCTTATTCACTTTGAGACCCCAGTGCCCAGTATAGAAACCAGCATTCCCAGGTACCTGCTTGCTAAAAGGAGAGACATCTTTTCTCATGGAGAACTCACCCAATTCTCTGAATATATTTTCAATAAAACAGGTGACTATCTCATGAGAGAGCTTAAATAGATTTTTTTCTTTAAAAGTAATGAATAAATTAGGCAACAACTTTCCTATAATTGCTATTTTGAGCATTCTAAATATTTTGTCTTTGAAAATTCAGAAATAAACACTATTTAATCAGTTTTTGTAATCTCCTTCAAACTATCAGACATTATACACGATGTTTAGGAATTTAAGTATGGCCAAGAAAGCTGTTTTTCTATAAGATTTAACTACTTAATTGTATAAATGTAAAATAAGTAATTTTTGCATTTTTGAAAGTTTAAATAATTATCTTCATAAGTATTCTTGGACAGTACATTGTGATAAATTTGTTTCAGGTTTTGAATTTAAATATAACAATTTATTTCATTTTTCTCTCCAAATGATACTTGAGTATAAAAGTATTGAGATAAAGAGTATCTTGAAATTCATTCACAAGACAAAATAAACTTTCTGAATGGAAATTTTGTTCTCCAATTTCTTCATGAGCTATTGACTGATGCTACTAAAATTCAGTGTTTCTGTACCCAGTAATGTGAACCTGCAATAGTACAGTCTTGCTTCTCTTAAAGAGATAGAATAAGTGCCTAAATCTTGGCTCTTTACAGCATGATATCCTTTAATTTAAAAACACATTTTAAATGTTTTTAAAATTTTATACATTTTTAATTAAAATATAATTGTGTCACTTTCCCTCTCACTTTGCTCCATTCAACACCTCCCACCTCCCTCCCCCCTCAAATTGATAGCTTCTTTTTTATTATATCTGTTACACATGTGTATATGCATGTACAAATATACAAATACAACCTGCTGAATTCATATTTCATTATTTTGTGTATAGGTTTCAAAGAAGACCACTTCATATTAGACAACAAACAAGGGGACTCAATCCTATAAGAGATTAATTCTGCCTCTCTCAACAGTCATTAGTTATTTATAACTTTTTGTCTAGGGGTAGAACCACATGAAGTTTCTTCCCTTCTACATTAGCATGTTTATTGATATTGCCTTTGTTCTGGTCTTGTTTATGCAAACATTTCTAGGAGAAACTGTTTCATAACAGACTTCCTGGTATTCTGCCCCTTAAAAATCTTTCCAACCCCTCTTCTATGATGTTCACTGATCCATAAATGTAGGAATTGTTGTATAGATATACCCACTGGGGTTGGACCCCATGATCTGTTGATAATTGTACTATGTCCACATGTGGTTATACGTGATCAGCCCACTTAGTGTAAAGAGAAGTTTCTTTGATGAGGGGTGGTAGCTACACTTATTTCTGAAGATTTGGGAGTTAGGAAAGTAGTTAAAAGATAACATGAGGCAATTGTCTGTCTGGTTCTAGGTTACCTGAATCAACATAATCTTTTCTAGGCTCATCTACTTACCTGCAAACTTCATAATTTCCTTTTGCTTTATAGTTAAATATCATTCCTGATTAGTCTGATTTACTCAGGATTTTCCCATATGGACATACTATGTTCTTTTATCATTGCATCATCAATGTTTGAAGACATATTGGCTAGTTAAATTGTCAATATTTAATTACTCTGAAAATTATGTTGAGGAGCTAACTATGTGGTGGTTTAAAAGAAAATGGCATTTCCTGGGAGATGTAGCTTTGTTGGAGTAGATTTGGTCTTGTTGGAGGAAGTGTGTCACTGTGGGATGGGCTTTGAGGTCTCCTATGCTCAAGTTATGCCCAATGTGGTTGATAGTTTACTTCCTGATACCTGCACATCAAGATGTAGAACTCTCTGGTCCTTCTCTTTCTCCAGTACCATGCTTGCCTGCATACCATCATGCTTCCTGCCATTATGATAATGGAATAAATCTCTCAAACTGTAAGTCATTCAAATTAAATGTTTTCTTTTATAAAAATGCTGTGGTCATGATGTCTCCTCACAGCAATTTAAACCCTAACTAAAACAGGATAGAATCTGCCATAAGTCAAAGCATCATTTGTAGCATTTGTATTTCCTAACGCTCTGTTTGCTGTTACACAGACTTCACATCTAAAACAGTGAACTTCTACTAGCTTTACCCAAAGCCCAGATTCCAAGAAATGGCCAAACAGTGTGGGGAATCTAAGACTAGAATAAAGTAATAACAAAAAGTATTGCCCTAGTTAGTTTTCTGTTGATGTGATAAAATATTCACCTCAAGCAACTTAGAAGAGGAAATTGTTAATTTCATCTTACAGTTTGAATCCATCATCCAGAGAATCGGGGGCAGGAATTAAGGCAAGAACCTGGAGGCAGGAACTGAAGCAGAGATCATTGAGGAGTGTTACTTACTGGCTTTCTCCCCATGATTTCTTCTGCATCCCACAGTCAGTCAGGCCCTCCCACATCAATCATTAATTTAGAATATGCCCAACAGAATCGCTTGAAGTCCAATCTGAAGGAGACAATGTATGTTTCTTCCTACTATATGACACTGTTTTGTGCCTGGTTCAGGAAAAGTGACCAGTATAGGTAAGTATAAAGACAGTGACATGGTGAGTTAAACAATTCTATACAATGATACAATGAAAGACCACAAATGTGGCAGGTATGTGAGACATTTCCATGTAAGAACTGAAAAGGCAATAGGGCTTTACACACACACACACACACACACACACACACACACACACACACAAGCAAACAAATAAGCAAAAACATACTTAATCAGGTCTGAATATAAGAAAGTTTATTCTATCTCAAAATAGAACTCTGTTAGGCCTACACAGTTAAACGTTAGCAATTTCTCAGTCAGAGGGTTTAGAATAACTCAGTCCATACCAAGATAGCCATCACAAAGACAGAGGAAACCCCCTAACCCACTGCTTTCTAAGGTATCCAACAGAGAACGACTTTGTAGTGAGCAGAAGGAGAGTAAAGAAAGGACCTTGGGATGCTTTCTGACTTTAACTTTTGACATGTTGGACTTAGAGTTCCTGTGACTCACTCAGAAATAAGTTTTATTCCTATAGTCATCTTCCTTTGTCAACTCCAATCACAGTTTATAAATGAGGCAAGGAAAAAGAGACGTTATTGATAAGAACACACAACATGGAAGACGGGAGGCAGCAAGAAGACAAAGCATTTAACTGGAAGGGGAAAAGACAGCACTCAGTAAAGTGTAATTACAAAACCATAGTGACTTTTCTGTTAGATTTCACAATTTGTATGGTTAAAGAAAAACATTACCCAAATCATGTTTTTCTCTAGTTTCATTTTGGCATAAATAATTTTATGCCTATACTGAAGTCAGTGAAGATGCATGTTCAACTATAATAACATTACACTGTTGCCAAAATCACAGTAGCTTGGGTTATCTTGACCTAGCAGGCTTTTGCATTTGTGCTCAGAGCTGAAGGATGCAATGCATATGCAAAACAGTTCTTAAGTACATCTCAAATTGAAGACTTTGAGGAATCTTTCAAGGAGTTTGTGAACAAAGAGACATACAGGTTTCAAAAGGTCATGGTCTCTGGGCACAAAACTTTATTTTTGTTTATCTTTTAATTTTAAAAAAGAAATTAATCTTATCTATATATTTTGCCTGCATGCCTAGTGTCCTCAGAGGCCAGAGAAGGACTACTCTAGTTCTGTGGAACTGGAGTGACAGACAGTTGTGCTTTGTCAGGTGAATTCTGGGAATTGAAACAAGATCCTCTGCAAAAGCATTGATCCATCTCTCCAGCCCCCTGATCTCTTCTTAATAGTCAACTCACAACAGAATGTGAACACTGTTAGTCTAGGGTTTAATGAATTTTTCTACTATATACTACATAGTAGATAATTACCCAGCCTTGGCAGTATAAAAATTAATACAAAAATGATAGGAGCTAGAAGAGAGATGAGTTTAATAGAGAAGTAAGAAGTAATAGTATCTTTATTGTATAAATCAGGGAGTAAAATTCTCACTCAGAATTTGCAGAACAAAAAATGCAAGAATACTATTTAGTGTTCTGAATAAAAGCCTTTAGGAACAGAACTGAATGTTAGATAGGAAGGAAGGAACATTGAGGAACACTGGGCAGCTATAAGCTAAATCTTTATCTTGGTAAAAACATAATAGAAAATATCTGAATACTTATAATCAAAATATTCTCCTGGGCAGTGTTGGCACACACATTTAATTCCAGCACTTGGGAGGGAGACAGGTGGATCTCTGCAAGTTCAAGGCTAGCTTCTTGTCTACAGAGTGAATTCCAGGACAGCTAGGGTTGTTACACAGAGAAACCTTGTCTCAAAAAAAAAAAAAAAAAAAACAGAAATAAAGAAATCTCACTAGTTTTGCTATTTATAGATATGTGGGTAAAAGAACTTGAGAATGCAAATGAAAAATCCAATGGCCTGTTCTTTTTGACTAAGTCTTCTGCCATGTCAACTGTATAGTGTTACTATTTAATTAAAATAATTAAAAATTTTAAACATAAAGAATGTATTTTGTGTAATCTAAATGATTAAAAGCTTCTTTCCAACCTAGTGCAGTGTGTTTTAAGCCATATCTTTGTCGTGAAAATATATGAACAATTGTGTTAATCAGAAGGAAAATACATGACAGAGGCATCCCTACATCCAGCAAAGCAAACCTTAGACAACAGACCCGGCAAAGGATGGTTCAGCATCTACCAGCTGAGAAACTGTGCTCCATGCTCTCATTCACACGTACCAGGCCCCTTCGCAATCACACTTTCTTGCCCTTCACGCTCATCTTTAGGAAGAGAAGCCTTGCCATCCTAACACAAGTGCTCTGGCTGAAGAGTTTTGCTATATGTTGATCATTAAACATTTAGAATTATACTTCAGTCTCTTGAGACTCTAGTTATTGTAAGTTGATTGCTTCATCCGTTCAAGCCCATGTAACTATGAAACAAGATGTCTTCTGACCTAGGAGATCAATATTCTGTACAACTTTTCACTTTACAGTAGGCCTCTTGTTAAAACATGTTAAAATTATAAGATATTCACATGTATACTTGTCCTGGGCTTTGCAACACTCACTTTTCTTCCTTCAGCAGTTTGGACTAGTTCACCATTTTGCTTACTAAATCCAAACATATTCTTCCAACTTCCCTTTTGTCTAAATTACTGAGAGCATTCAGATTTCAGTACTCCACAAAGAACTTATGCTTTAGAAATACAACAATCCTTCGGACACAAATAATACAGTTTAGAACTTACTTGATTTTAAAAAAAGGCAGAGGAAGAATGCACATACACACACATGCTCACATTTAGATGCATGCATTGATGTGTGCACATGTACACAAACACAGTCAGTCGTGGAACTTCCAAGTTTAGGGAAAGTTGACCCTGAAAAATTCCTATAGTTAATGGAAGGAAACTTGACTGGCTGGAAACTTGACTCTTGGGTGCTTACTCAGATAGACCCTGTAGTATTCCAGTCTTCCCTCTTGCAAAGCATTAGTGGAGTTACCTTTTTCCCAAATTGTTTTTAGAAACAATGTATATTATTGTTAATTAAGTAGGCAAGCTACCGCCTCTTTCTTTCCTGACTTCCTCTTGATCACAAATCATCTGGAGTTAGGAAGCAATGAAGTGGCTATAGACATTTCAGAATCTGGTTAGAGGAAAGCTGTTCGGGGATGTATTACCTTGGGTATAATAGATTTATGATTCATCTTTTACATCTATTAAATTGTCATCACTTGTGTGGAAAAGAAGATGTGCAGACCTTACCATTCCTAACATAGAAGTAATAAGGTTTGAAATGAATGAAATGAGAAACGGATCAATGGAGAAATCTGCTAGCTATCATACGTGTAAAACTACAAGCTGAGAGTTCTGTTCTCACTGATGCCAATTACAGTGCCGGTTAGAGATGCTCCACAGAGTGCGCACTGTTCCTTCAGATGTTCCTAGAGCATGTGGGAAACACTAGTCAGCATCTCCAATTCTGGCAGGATCAGATGGTGCTAGCCTCCACAGCACATGCACTGATGTACATACATATACATACATACATACATACACATAACCAAAAATAATACAAATATGTCTTCTTAAAAATGCAAGTTCTATCTCTCAGGAATATTTTCACAATTATATATATATATATATATATATAATTATCATCACAACATAATAGTTTATAAGTATTCCTCCAAGTATAATTTATTAGAATTCCTATATTTGTACACTATCCTATTTAGGAATACTATTGTTATGATAAAATACCATGAACAAAAGCAAACTAGGGAAGAAAAGGTTTGTTTGACTTAGATTCCCAGATCTATATTCTGTCACTGGAGAAAGTCTGGACAGAAACTCAAACAGGACAGGAATCTGTAGGCAGGAGCTGATGCAGAAGGGTTACTGGCTTGTTACTCTGATTTACTCAGTCTGTTTTTTGTTGTTTTTTTTCTTCTTTTTTCATTTTTTATAAAACCCAGGACTACCAGTTCATGGATGGCTCCATCCACAATTGGTTGGGCCCTCTCTACGTAATCACTAATTAAGGAAAGGTCCTACAGGCAAGCTTGCCTATAGCCTGATATTATGCAAGCATTTTCCTTTAGTTTTCTTTAAATATTCATTCATTTGTGTGTCTTGTCTGCATATAATCTGCACACTAGAAGAGCGAGTCAGATCTCATGGGACTACAGACAGTTATAGACAGCTGTGTGCTGCCAGACGGGTGCTGGGAATTGAACTTAGGACCTCTGGAAGAGCAGCCAATGCTCTTCACTCCTAAGCCATCCCTCCAACACTGTGGGAGGCATTTTCTTAATTGAGGTTCCCTTCTCTCAGATGACTTTAGTTTGTGTCCAACTGACATAAAACTATTCAGCATATACATAAAACAAAAACAGTACCATAAATATATCTTACAGTAAAGCCTCACATGAACATACTCTAGCTATTAACAAACAAGTTTCAATCATCATACTAGAGAAAAGTTAGGTTGTCTCTCTGGAATCTGTATAGTGGCTTTGGGAGAGCGATTCGTCTTATACTGCGATAGCAAATTGCTTTCCAAGGTTTTTAAAGTATTTCTATGATGTGAAAGTCACTTAATTTTAAAGTTTTACTTTCTTAGTCTATATCAATTCATTCAAAATTTTCTTTTACTAAGAGCGCCTTAAACAAGTAAATGTTCTGTAAGCAAGGCAAAGCTGGGCTCTCCTTCCACATGTGAAATAAGACAACATTTGAGGCCAAACTATGAAAAACTGGGGGCATCTCTATATTTGATATTATTAGATTCATACGACATGGATATCAAAAAGAGTTTTTACATGGGATAAAAAAGTAGGCATATCTGGTTTAAGCATGTTGATACCTGAAACTTATATATAAAATTCTATTAACTGTACCAATTTTTCCTAAATTCCATTTTTAGGTTATCTTTTATATTATTTAATAATAAGCCAAAAACCATTTAGATAATCTGAAGAATTCTAGGTACTTTCACAAGCTAAAACAACACTGAGACATGTCACTCATGTGAAGGTTGTCAGTGGTATAACAGCAACAGAAATCTCGTTTGGGTACAAGTGAATTAGCTCTCCTGAATAATTCCCCAAAAATCATAAAAAAATGAATGGAACAATCAAAGCAGAAATGAATAATTAAAGTCATGCTCTAATTTTGCTTCTATGAAGATTGGGCAAAAACAAAATGAAATAGTTCTGGATGTTTATTCTCTATCGATAGAGCTCAGATTTCATAATGATCACAATGGAGGATTTCCTCACAGCTGTATGTTTTAAGGTGTTTGCTATGCATTTGAGAATGAATCATGCAAATAAATGCTGGGGAGTGCCATCTAGCCTCCAACTGGGAAAGGGAAGAGAGAGAGAGAGAGAGAGAGAGAGAGAGAGAGAGAGAGAGAGAGAAGAAAGAAGGAGAAAAGGAAAGAAGAAAGTAAGGGAGACAATGAGGAAATGAAGAGGGAAAATTGGGTTAATTAATCATGTAGAGAAAAGACAGATGTGATGTTGAGTCTAATAGGGGTGAGGGACTAAGAGAGAGAGGCAAGCATTGCTGATCACTTGTGTATTCCTCACCACCATATACAATCTTCATAAAACTCAGTGGGTACTTAGGTACTTATTAAATGACTGCTTTTTCCAGACTAACACCTTTAAGTTCAGAGAATTACAAGAGCTCTACAAAGAACACATAAACCCAAGACCTGAAGTCCAGATTCGCAGTCAGCTCTGACTCCAAAGGTTGTACTCCATCCACTCTTCAGGCCTGGTCTGTCGAGAACACGCCTAGTAGCAGAGCCTCAGTGAGCACAGGGGTAATATGTAATAATAATTATAAGAACACTGTTGAAAAGGCAGCAGACACAGTGTTTACCATGGGCAAGATACAGCTCTAGGTGCTTATATGTACATAAGTTAATCATTCTAACAAATATGTATTAAAATGCTACTAATGCCACTTGACTAAGGAGAACATTGGCAGGGTGGGTTTCTATCCTTTGAATTTCCCTTTCCATTGTTTCCATGGAGATCTGAACTAAATGGACTAAGGACACTAAAGAGAAGCTATATCTCAGTAAAGATCAGACTAGGGAGGAAATGAAGACAAAATTCAAAAAGAATAGTAAATCTCCAGGAACAGAGTACCCCTTTTTAATATTCCCTTCCCTACATCATTTTGTAAGCAATATATTTGTGATATAAGTACAATTTGAATGTGCAGAAAGTTTCCATTCGGCTGTTGCAATCCCACTTACAACAGTTAAGCAGACAAAAGGTACACACAGGCAATTGCACACTTCATGTGAGCACATGAAAAACATTCCTTTCAAATTCTTAGACTTCATGACACTTTATAAATGATAGTAGCATGTGACATAATTTAAATAAAATGATTTTTGTCTAGCCTGTTTTAGCTGGAAATTTTAAATTATCTGTAAACTTAAATTTAAGTAAGATTTGCATAAGAATGAAAGTATCCTTGCTTATGCAGAACCAAGAGTTCTCCTTCTGTCAGCTCTTTATCACCCTTAAAAGATGCTCAGAGTCCTGGCACAGCAGCAGATCTCTGCTTTGGGATAATGCTCTTGTACACTGTAAGATTTGTTACTCATATTGGTTTTTTTTAAAAAAAAAAACAAAACATTGATTAGCCAGTAGCCAAGTAAGAAGTACAGGCAGGATGACCAGATTAGAAGAATTCAACAAAGAGGAAAGGCAGAGTTGCAAGCCAGGCAGAAAGGAAGTAAGATGAGAATGCCTTACTGAAAAAAGGAATCAAGCCACATGAATAAACAAAGACAAGAATTATGGGCTAATTTAAGTTGTAAGAGCTAGTTAGTAATAAGCCTGAGTGGTAGGTCAAACAGGCTATAATTAATATAAACTTCTACGTATTTTTGGGAGCCTGAATGGCTGAGGGACCAGGTGGAACAGAAACGTCCATTGACAGATCTGTCTAAAGATCTCTGCACACTGGACTCATGGGCCCAGGCAAAACTCCCTGTGTTTTCAGTAAATGCAGCAGATGATCACAGTGGCTGACTACATACTCAAATCTCTTCAGCCCCCTTCTTTCTATTTCTACCACTCTTGAAATCGATTATGTTTTCACCCAAACAAGCTTGTGGCAGTTACACACATTATTCTAATTAGAACATGACATGAATAAATACAAGTTCTAAATGTAGCAGTTCCTATAAAAACTAAATTGAATTCTTTGGTGAAGTTATTAAAATAGAAATGTCATGAAACTAGATACAGAGGAAACACATAAATATTGTGGGAAATCTCCAAAATTCTAGAAGGATTGTGAATTCTGATTACTTTCCAGATACTCCAAAGTATGTACTTGAGTACTATGAAGACATTTGAATTTAAAAAGATACTACCCTTGAAGAGCTAAAGACTTATTGTTTTCCTAATCACACTGCAAGAAAGAGCTGCAGCGGTGTGAGGAGGTTTGTCTGTTCCTATGAGACGACTCAAAAAGAGCAATACATTGAGATGCACACCTGTAATCCCAGTACTAAGAAGGCTGAGGCAGGAAGACAACTGCAAGTTCAAGACCAGCTTGACTACAAAGTATATTCAAGAACCCAGGCTATCAATAGTGAGGAACTGCCTCAAAACAAGCAAAAAGCAAACAAACAAGTAAGCAAACAAATGAAGGAAGGGAAGAAGGAACAAGGAAGGAAAGAAGGAAGGAAGGAAGGAAGGAAGGAAGGAAGGAAGGAAGGAAGGAAGGAAGGAAGGAAGGAAGGAAGGGAAGAAGGAACAAGGAAGGAAGGAAGGAAGGAAGGAAGGAAGGAAGGAAGGAAGGAAGGGAAGAAGGAAGGAAGGAAGGAAGGAAGGGAGGAAGGAAGGAAGGGGAATGGAATGATAAGGAAGGCAAGGCAAGACTCAAAACTTAAGGTACTTAAATGTATAAATGATGCATTTTGAAAGGGTGGAGGCTAGGAAACAGTTCAGTCCATCCTTACCTTGCAAGTATGATGACCTAAGTTTAATCCAAAAGATACATAAAAGAGCTTCATGTGGTAAATGAACATGTGACCCCAGTGCTAGAGACGCAGACACAGTCTAGTTGACAAAATCACCTTCTACTCCCCTCTACATGTACAACAATTGTGTGCACATATACACGTACACACAAGTGAATAGCAATTAGAACTTAAAGGTAGTATATTAATAAGAAAGTATATTATTTAAAACATTTGAAATTTATTTTTCAGATTTATAAAAGTCAACACTGTCATTAATTATTAGGAAACATAAAATGATAACATGTCACACTTGTTTGATAGCAGAACTAATCATTCATATAGGGTAGTTAATATATGCATAAATTATCATATTTTAGTGACTCTGGGATTGTTTTCACATTTGCATATTTATGAAATGTTCAAGGATCTTACTAACATAAATATTTATGAAGTATTTTTCTTTTTATCAATAATGATTTGCAACAGAGAGAGATAACACAGGTTATTTCTAGTAAAATTCACCATTAAAATCATCCTTAAGGTATATTCCTATCAAATGGAGAAAAAAAAATGATGCTGTGAAAGGGCAAAATTACAATGTGAAATTCTCTAATTGGTAGCTATGAAGTAAAAGCCAATATATTTGAGTTTCTGTGAAGTTATGAAATGAATACTAATAAAGTTCTGCAAAGTTTCCAGCCAAGGTAAAGTCTGTGAATGATCTTAAGGACGAACAAGACAGAAGCTGTAAGAAATGTGAAAGCACACCTGGAATGCGTGGGAGAGCAGGCCCTGATCCCTACCTACTACAACACTCGGGAGAACAGGCCCTGATCCCTACCTGCTACAGTACTCGGGAGAGCAGGCTCTGACCCCACCATGGCAGCACAACAGATCTAACCCTGTTAGCAGAGTTGTGGGTGAGCCAATCGCAAAATCGTGAGTATGGGTCAACTGTCCTCATTTGCCATCTGGAGGACCAACCTTACAGTTGCCCAGGCCCAGACCCAGGGTTATGACTTAGCCTGCCCCAACATCTACCCCATCTATGGTCTGCTGGAATACGTGAGGGGATCTGACCCACGAACACAAAGTTGCCAGCATTAGACATATATTGGAAACCAGGGACCTCAAACTAGGCTGATGACTCCTTGCAATGAGCACTTAAAGTAGAGATGAATGGATCAAGGAGTATATGGTGTGACTTGTTGCGTCACACGGCAGCTTCAATGATGAGATTTTTAATTCCTTCCATTTTTTAAATTTTTTTATCATTTTATTTTCTTCATTCTTCTTTCTTGAATTTTGTTTTATGGTGGGAGGTACAGGGCTGGAGCATGGATGCAAAGAGATAGGGAATGAATGGAATCAAGATACATGATGTGAAAAGCACATAGAATAAGAAGATTTATTAATGAAAAAGGAAGTAAAAGTGAAATCGTGTAGTTGGGGGACAATCTGGTGCTTTGCCTATCTCTGCTTGTTTGTGTCATCGCCCCTCTTGCAGCATTTAAGTCCAAACATACTGAAAGAATTTGCCAATTAGCATTCAGTGAGAGTCAGTATTTTAGTGAACAGTAAAATGTAGTTGTTTGTTATTAAAGAAAGACTGCCTGTAATATTTATCATTAAAACTCATAGATTTAATAGATATGCATTGGTCTGAGAATGATGGCGGATAGTTAACACTCGCCTAAAGAGAAGAGCAAGGATGTTTCTCTCTATTTTATGGTAGACGTGGAAAAACTAGATAGACCTAGTTTTAATAAATAGTGCCATGGAGACTAAACTTTTCTGTTGAAACAATAGTCTGGATAAAAACATTTATCACTTACCTTCCCTTAAATCCTGTCACAGTTACCGTGAAAGAATTAATGAGACCGCACTCTATAAAGCCAAGAATAATAGTAAATCTCTCTCTCTCTCTCTCTCTCTCTCTCTCTCTCTCTCTCTCTCTCTCTCTCTCTCTCGCTGTCTCTATCTCTAGTACACACACACACGCACACACACGCACACACACACACACACACAAAGGCAAAAACATTCTAAGGAATGAGAAGTTATAGTACATTGCTAACTGACTCTGTAAAACAGAATAGATGTTACATAAGAGCTAAAGTGTGCTTGTAAACAAGAATTAAGAAATATGCGTTTCCAAATCAGGCAGTGATTCAAGGAACACAGACATTAGAGTACTCCAGAAACCAGAAATGTTGTGTAGTTTCAAAGCAAAAAGACGGTATGCACAGCTTTATGGGGTGCAGTTAAACTCTTGACTCATATGTAATAGCTATGTGATTCTTTTCCACTCTAAGATGGTGACAGTTGCTCTTTAGTGAACCTAAAGTGTCTCTGGGCTGACGATAGGAGCCATGGGCTAAAACAGAAGCTCTCCGACTAGCAACAGGGAGGTTGAGGAAAGGATGACAGATGAAAGTGGAGAGCCCTGGGGCAGCTTGGAATCTGGTTTATATCTCTCGGTGTGAGATCAATGATGTCCTCTGAGGAGAAGCAGACTATGAGAGAAGGTCAGAAAGTGTTGACTACTGTGGAGGCTGTAATAAGACGGCCACTCCCCAACTCATCAGAAAAGCCTGGATGCAGCATGCCTCGATCCTGCCAGACAGGGCACAGCCAGAATTTAGAGTATTACTCTAAAACATGAAATGACAGCTAAGAATCACTGGACAACTGAAATAAACTATAATATGAAATCTAGATTTTAAAACAAGTTACTTAATAAACTATAATATGAAATCTAGATTTTAAAACAAGTTACTTAAAATCAATAGAGACTACGAGAGAAGCTAAAGACACCTTTGAGCACACTATATATACCATGCATATTTTACTTAATATATAATTATATTAAGATAAAATTTTACATATGTATATGTTTCATATGCACATATATTGCTATATAATACATCTATTATATATTAAATGTAATAGTAAAGGCCCAATTACTATTATCTAATTTATCAATTTCAAGAGAACATTATTTTAAAAGCATCCAGAAAATAAGAGTTGTTTGGTGTTAAAAATATTATTGCAGAACCTATTTTGAAAGGCTTGTAAAATCACTCAAAAAATTTTAAAGCAGATAAAAGTAAAATCAAAGAGAGAAGAAAATGGATGGCAGTTAATGGTGCTTAACTTTCATGCAAGGTGAATTCTAGCCTGAGAAAAGAAAATTGTCAGGATAAACACTCTGAAATAAATCACACAAACAGGTTTTCCAGACTGTTTATGAACAAACAGATTGAAAGGAACTGCTGAGCAAGACTTTCCCATGGAACATCATCACAAAATGAGAATTCCAGAGGAGAAAATGCTTTGAAAAGCAATGAGGAAACACTTAAGTACTGAGCAGAGACCTCAGACGTGGTCAGACTTGTACATAGCAACTAGGTACCTGAACAGAACAAAATTTCTGGATTCTAAAGTGAAGTGATTTCCAGCCCAGCACTGTGTACTCAGACAGATTATCAACTGGGGTTGAAGGAAGGACAACAGTGTTTTCAAATACACTAGCTCTCAAAATCTCAGTTCACTATATTCTGTTTCAATTAACTCTTGGGAATACATGTCATGGTGAACCTGGGAGTAGGCAAAACAAAGAAAATGGGAGACTAGGAAACAGGAAACCTCAAAGAGAGGCAAGGAGGAAAAGTCTAGAGAGGTAGTTGTGTTACATACTACGAAAGAGATCTAGCTTCCATTGGCTTCAAACAATAGAAACACCAGGAAGGAAAGGATAGGATAAAATGGTTTCACGAGAATCTGAATGTATTGGAAAGCTTATAATCATGTTGAAGAGTCTTGATATGAACTAGTAACAAGTTTGTTAAGATCAATGAATTTTAAAACAATATAAAACTTCGTAACAGAATTTCAGGTAAGAAAAAATACTTTCATATCCTATACAACCAGCTAAACAGTATTCGTACAGGCATTACAACATAAAAACCATATGTTTACCCAAGAATTTAGAAAATGTGTGCATGGGACATAGATGGTTGGGAGAAAGAGGATACAAAAAGTAATACAAAAACATGGAAAAGAAAAAGTTATGGAGTCATAGAAGAGCCATGCTGCCATTAAGATAAGGAGGTAAATAGAGGAAAGAATTCTTGTTACTTGAAAAGAAACTGTGGAACCAATGAGAGGGCATATTGGGGAAAACTTTTTCTATTATAAATCTTGCCAATTGAGTTTTTTTTAAAAACATATCTGTTTTATTTTGATAAAATTATCATTAAAAACTGAAGAGAGGTACCTAGATGGTTCAGTGGGCAAAGTATTTGGCCTATGTTTTAGTTAGGGTT
Source organism: Myodes glareolus (assembly GCF_982192425.1). Classification (NCBI taxonomy): domain Eukaryota; kingdom Metazoa; phylum Chordata; class Mammalia; order Rodentia; family Cricetidae; genus Myodes; species Myodes glareolus. The sequence continues at coordinate 39,919,706 of NC_142029.1, read as the reverse complement.
TCTACTGCTGTGAAGGAAGAGACCCCATGACTATGTCAACTCTTATAAAGAAAACATTTCATTGGGCGGCTCACTGACAGTTCAGAGATTCAGTCTATTATCGTCATGGTGGGAAGCAGGCAGACATGGTGCTGGAGAAATAGCTGAGAGTCCTACATCTTGCAGAAAACACGAAGTCGACTGTGACACTGAGTAAAGGTGAAGCAAAGGAGACCTCAAAGCCCGCCTCCATGGTGACACACTTTCTTCAACAAGACCCCACTGTCCAATAGTGCCACTCCCTATGAACTTATGGAGGCGAGTTACACTCAAACTACCACAGTTCACAAATATGAAGACATGAGTTAAAATCTCCATTGCTGATATAGAAGCCAGGCATAAACCTGAGCATCTGTAACTCTAGTAAAGAGGGCACGGGGATAGACAGGTGGATCCCAGTACTTGATGCCTAGCCAGTCTAGCTAAAATGGTGAAATTTAGGTTCACATCTGAGATTGTATCTGAAAAATAAAAGTGTAGAAGCAACTGATAAAGACATTCTCATTTCAATCTCTGGAACCTAAGACTATGTATATACATGAGAATAAGACTCTTCTATAAGCAATGGGGACCCAAGGCCACTGGAAGTTCTCCTTACTAAAACTCTTAAGTGCTTCTATTCTTTTCTTTTGAACTGTGCCTGTTCTGACTCTGATCTTCTAGCTATATTCACTCCTAACTAATCTTTATTGGTTTAATATAAATACCTATCCATCCATGACTTTTCCATTATTGAAAACTTTGCTCTCACCTGGCCTTTGTGAGAATTCTAATTGGTTTTAGTAATAAAAACTCGGAGTCAGATATAGGGTTAAATGCTGAAAGATCAGAGAAGCAGAGCAGCCAGCCACTAGTTCATACCTCTATGGAATACTCAGACCAAACGAACAATCCTGTTTCTATGAAACCACAGCCTGAAAACTGAGCCCCTGTCTCCTCCCACCTTATATTTCTCTCTCTTCTCAACAATATCCCTTCTTGTCTCCACCTCCCTAGTGCTGGGATTAAAGGTGTAAGTGACCACCACTTGGATCTGTTTTTCTTTTAGACTGATTCAATTTCATGTAGCCCAGGGTGGCCTTGAACTCAAAGAGCTCCATCTGCCTCTGTCCCCCAAGAGTTGGGAGTAAAAGTGTGCCATCACTGCCTGGCCTGTATGACTAACCAGTGTGGCTAGCTCTGTCCTCTGATCTTTAGGCAAGCTTTATTTGTTAAAGCACAAACAAAACTCACCACACCTGGCATTACCATTTAAAATGATTTGGGTAAGTTACAGATCAATAAAGTAAATGTAAAAGTTTGAAAGATAAAGAAAGTCATCATAACCAACTTGAAGGCCTAGCTAAACATGTATTAAAGTAAAACTATCCAGGGATATAAGACTATCTATTTGCTCATAATTACATTGAGTTGCAAAATCATTAAAATTATATTCTGTAATTATTTGGTGCTTTTATATGTTTGTGGTAGTTTGAAAGAAAATGGCCCCCATAGGTAGTGGAGGAATGACTTTGTTAGAGTAGGTATGACCTTGTTGGAGGAAGTGTGTCACTGAATATTATTACAAAAGTAATTCTGATTAATATGGAAAGGCTTTCTGCATAGAGCATCAAACAAAAGTGTAAGCATTTCCTTTCCTACGGAGTATTGAAGGATATGTCAGTAATAGGTCAGAGAAGAAGAGATCAGTTTTTGACTCCGAGTCAATGCTATCACAAGTCAGAATGTCAAGAGAAGAGCCATAAGGGACACATAAATGTCATCTCCCCTTACAGGTATCCAGGTAAATGATTCCAAGCTTGCCACCTCTACAGCTCAGGGCAGAGAAATGTTCACATCGATTTCTCTGCCAACTAAGACACAGATGAATGACCATTTGTCCAAGCAACTCCTCCCCAGGATAATGTTCATCCACTATGCTGCATGAGACATTTTTTTCTGAGGAGACCATACCACAAACATCTATTCATTACAAATAGATAACCAACAATAGACCGAAGTAATGGTTCTCTAAAAGGCCAGCCATGCAAACCAATGAGTTTCAGCTGTGTGGAGAAGTAGGATGTCCCAAAGGTAACAACATCACAGAGAAGCCCATCCTGCCTAGATGTCATCTCATGAAATTTGCAAATCTAGTGACCTCTCTGCAGATACTGAGGGCAGCTCAACAGCAACTGATTTCTATGTCTATGACCTATCGCAAGGGCTCTGTGATCTAGTAGATTTCAGTTCTCCAGGACTTACAAGGTTGTTTGCTTCCTCAGCCTCCTGAGTCTCCCTTTTCTTTCCAGGAGGGATGTTTCAATTTGGAAAAAAATCACCACATTACAGAATCGAAGACCAACTTGTCTTGGCTCCCTTTTCCAGAAGTCTCAATGGATGTCTTCTTACACCTGCTGACCAGGGATTTATATAATATCTATTCCTAAAGAAGTCGATGCAAAAAACAGAGGAATCATTTAGTTGACCTGGACTAAAATGTGTTCAACCTTTTGTTGACAGTAATGAGTAATATCACTGTACTGGTATATTATTTGTGTTTTGATAAATAAATCTAACCTGAAGACAAGAAGCAAGGCCAAGCCACTAGAGAAGTTTTACTTCTACCAAGGTTGGGAGACCGCAAACTAAGCAGACAGCCTCTCTCTCCTCTCATTTTATATCCCCTTTAGAGATGGAATTAAGGATGTATGACTCTCTAGTACTGGGATTAAAGGCATAGGCTCCCACCACCTGTATTTATTTCTGCACTGGTCTTGTGTCCCTCAGAGTAGCCTTGAGCTCACAGAGATCTATCTTCCAAATCCTGAGATTAAAGGTGTGTGTCATCATTGCCTGCCTGCTAGTGGCTTTAGCTTTGCCTCTGGTCTTTGGGATTTATCAAAATATAAATAATATACCACGACATATCATAATCCTGATTCAAATGAAAAGAGAAATAATTTTCCATAGGCAGTCAACAGTGTGAGCCACAGATGCCTTCTAGAGAGTATGAGGTAGAACCCAAGACCTTTGCCATGTGAACCTTGTGTTCCTCCTCTAGGGCTTTGCCTGCTCTGTTTCCAAATTCATAAAATAAAAACAACAAATATTGCTTCCTTTCATTCTATATTAAACTTCTCATCATTTCTCACAGTTCTGATTATTTTTGTCCTGATTATTTCTAAAGCTACTTCCAAACACCATTTTACCATCTTTCCTCTCTCTAGACTACCATGGTTGGGAATTTCCCTATGTGGTACTTAAGATTTCTGCATCCTGTCAGTCAATCTCACAATGCTGAAATAAAGTTTGTAGAAAATAAAAATCATGTCATATTCATCATTTACATGATTCCAACAAATGAGGTATTAAGGACACTAATAAATACCCAAGAAATTTGTCTAAAAGTCATTTAAAGAAAAGTGAAAATACACACCAAGATTTTTCATGTTCAAACACATGTAAGTCTCTATTGCTAAAGATATACAACACTTAAAGTCCAGGACATAGAGAAATAAGTCTCAAACCAATGAGGAAGCTTCCATGCCTCTGACTAGCTTCCATGGTACCAGAAGGTACTGTACATGCTACTGAGAAAGAAAACACATCAGTGATCTTACCTAAGGCTGGACCTTGGATGTTTGACCATCTATTTGACAAGCAAGTTACACCCACTGGAGTAATAGTGCCATGACTGTCATGGAGTAGTGTGGAGGCCCAAAAATGTGAGCCTATTTCCACCTTGTCTGAAGATCAAAGAGTTTGAAGTTGCTCAAAGTTGTCAACAGGTATGGCTACACACCATAAGTTAAATAAGGTGTAGTGACTTGATGTATTGAACATTAAGATGGCCCATACAGGTAGATCCACTCCACCCTTATCAAAGGTCAGAGAATTCTAACATTCTTCTGCTCCTTCTTTTGAATGAAGAGGTTTGACCTAGAGTGGCTGCCTTTAGGTTACTTGGTCTAGGGTGGATTACCCTGTCTAAATAACAGAATGTTTTTCTCAAGGATAAATGACTTTATATCTCAAGTATTGAAGAAAGCAACAGTTCTTGTTACCCTTTGAATCATGTTAAGGCAGTCTTTTGCCTTCCCCTCTGTTGTATTGAGGTATAAAAGTGTATAGAAATTAAACACAGTGGATTTCAGTATTCACTGGCACTCCTTCTCGGTACTATCCTATTTTATTTATAAAACTCACATTTATTGTTTTTCACTCATGTCTTCATTCTTTTTACTTATTTTTATAATTCCTCATGTCTCTACCCTGATAAGTGGTATCCTTTTCAAAGCTGGTCTCAGACAGAGTAGCTAATCTAGTGGAATTTGAGATGTATTCCACAGGAAAGAATTAACTTTGGTCAAAAGGCCAAAGCTGAGAGGTCATAGATGATAGTGTAGAATATGTTATTGTTACATTGCTAAATGGCCAAATAGACTCCTGAATAAATATTAAGTCTTCACTCGCAGCCCTAGATAGCTCTCAACTTTTGTCAGAGATTCTTTATTTTCAGTGAACAATAGTCAGCGCAAAGACATAACTGAACAGAGTTCTGAGCTCAGAAGGGTCAGTGTTCAGTCTCTAAACGTGGCAACTCTACTAACTGCATCTACATCAAAGCACAAGGAACACCAGGCAAGGAGGCAGCTGGAGATGAGAGAAATTCTGTGAAATGCTGTCTTACAAACCCGGGATGGCTATGACCCTCAGAAGCTCACAGCATGCCATGGGTATCTATACAAGACTTATGTGAGATCAAGTCAGAATTCCTGCTCAGATGAAGGAGATGATGTCTAGGACTGCGCTGCGCTGATGAGCAATTGGGAGTTGATAACTGTGTCCACTACTGTTTCCCAGATCCCTGTGGGTGCCCCACAGTCTTGTAAATATGGGCAGCAATAATTTGACTTAGTGGCTTATAAAGATGAAAAAAAGGAAAGACAGAAGAAAACGAAGTTAGAAGGAAGAGGGCTGAGATACAAGGGAGTGGAAGAGAAATAGGGGTGTATATTATATTTTATTTAAACATAAAATTTCTAAGGAATTATATATATACATATATGTGTATGTGTATGTAACAGGAAGGTCACTTGTTCTTCCCGGCCTCCTGGCTAGCTTACACCCAAAATAACACACAGAAACCATATTCATTAAAACACTGCTTGGCTCATTAGCTCTAGCTGTTTATTTGCAAGCTCTTATATTAATTTAACCCATTTCTATTAATTTGTATATCACCACGTGGCAGTGGTTTGCTGGCAAGGCTCTGCATCTGGCTCTGGTGTCTCCATGGTGTCTCTCCCTGACTCCACCCCTCTTTCTCCCAGCATTCAGTTCTGTCTTCCCTGCCTACCTAAGTTCTGCCCTATCAACAGGCCAAGGCAGTTTCTTTTTTCATTAATGCTAATCACAGAAGACAGAGAAGAATCCCACATTGTGTGTGTGTGTGTGTGTGTGTGTGTGTGTGTGTGTGTGTGTGTGTGTATAAAATTGGGGTAGAAGCAGTAGGTAACAATGTGTTTAGGGATTAAGCTCTGACACGTCTTAAAATTCTGACCAGTTATGTGTCTCTGTACTGACCAATGTTCACTGTGAAAGATGCTTCTCTGACCAAAGTTGAGAACTGTTTAGGACTGTGAGTGTGAACGTATATATTTTATATATATACAGTGTGTGTGTGTGTGTGTGTGTGTGTGTGTGTAAAGATATATCACTTTGAAGCTAACTTCAGTGTAAATTTAAATCAGACTGTGTTAAAATTTAACTACATCTTTTGGTTATTTTCACAGAAATACATTTAAATTTTTTAAACACCCATGGAATTCACAATGACATCACTGAATCTTCAGGAAGCTTTGTTAAATAGGAAAAGGACTGTCTGCGAATGACTCAGCAAACTTTTCTGACCCCACCCTTTACCATTTTTTATTTTATTCTTGTATTTGTGTTTACTGTTATAATTTCTCACCAGTTAATACAATCATCAAAATTAGAAGTGTAAGTTAAATCATTGAGACCTCAAATAGATAACATAGAACAAATTTTTTTCTTTTAATTAGAGCTTTATTCTAAGTGACTTCTAGAAAGGAAACCCCATAGTCACTCAGGAAGTCATATTTGAAACTCAATAGTCATGTGAGTTACCCTTTCACCTGGTCTAAATGCTTTTAAATTTCCCTGTAATGTTTTACCCCACAGCCATATGACTGTGCCTAGGCTTTCACTTGTATGATATTTCAGTAGAGTCCAGGATCTACTTGATGGCTCTTGGTTATTATTCTGGAGCTCATGAATGTTAATAAGAGCCAGGTGTCCTTTTCTAACCCTTATTAACATTTGTAAAACAAAATCTTCAAGACCGTATACCCTTCTCATAAGGGTGCAGGCAATCAATGCACTGGGCTGCAGCAATAAGAGAGGATGGGGTTGAACACCATCAAGAGGAAGTCTTATAGGGGAGTGGCAACAGGCTTCCTGGTGACACCTTTTCTGGGATTTTAATTCTTTTCACATGGCTGATTCCCAATACTGTTTCTTCAATTTTTTTTTCTTTTAGAGATTCTGTAGTCCTCCACTATTTATCAAATCCTTATACGGTGTCTCTGTCACCCGTGGGTCAGAGTCACAATCAGTGTCTTAGGAAAAGAACACAAACACAGATAAGCACTCATATCTGTTTCTCAGGCATTAAATCATTATTTTATTTCTATTGAAAACATCAAAGGTTCATTTTTTGTTGATTTTTGTGATATGAATACTAAAGACACAAGGAGATTGCATGTTTGTGACTGACCTTCAGACATTCCATGTGGACCACACAGGGCAAAAATGTTTTAGTGCGTGAAAGGTCAACTGATTTCTCTCTGTCATCTTTCAAACAGGTATGGTAATGGATTTCATGGATAGCAATGAACTTCAGCAATGGACAAGGTACATTGTTTTGTTGGAAAGGAGTTGACTGCATAGACCTTTATGTGTAGGAGTTTGTTTGTGTAACAAGTGTTCAATAGGAGGTGGTTATTCTTGACCTTGTGCCTCAAGCATCTCCATGCACAACAGGTATTTGAGAAAATCAGTCTATTTTGAATTCCGCCCAGCTTCTGCTCGCAGGAAGAAGCTGGCTAAATGTGATGTAACTAAGAACTTCAGTTTATCACAACTTTATAAAAATAAGCAATACATTTCATTTTTCTGAACAGAATTATGGAAATATACAAAATAATAAAATCAAGTGTTATTATAAAATCATCAGAAGGACCCACGTGGAGACAAAGAGGTTACTGCTCCGCTGATCCATCTCTAGGAGGCTGCATTTATTTTCCTCCACCTCTAATTATTCATCTCTTTTTGACCTGGACAATCCCTCTTTCCCATTGGCCGCTCTGCGGGTCCAAGAGATGTGTTGGCTTGTAGCGTCTACTGAGTGCCTTGCCCTGCCAGCTTCATTCAGCCAGGTAAAGTTCACAGGTGGGAGACAAAGAGTGGAAGGAGAGACCAGACTATTTCTGTACTGCTTCCTCTTACCTCTTCCAGACAATCGCTTTAACACAAACCGCTTATTTTGACAACTGTAGTCCTGTGCTAAATCCCTCTTCAAGGTACAGCTTTTCACTGGACTCTGATATCTGTAACTTATCTGGCTATCCCATTAGCCCTAAAGATAAGGAGGCTATTTCCTTGGGCTCTGTGAGCACCTCAGCATTGCCTACCGCCCACCTGACCAGCTGTTTAATCATCTTTGTCTGAAGCGCCAGGATTGTGTTCTGTCTTCTGTGGAAGCTTTAGCTTCTGCCAGGATGGAACCACCTAATGCATTTAACATGAACCACTAGCTTGCTTCCGTGCTTTCTTCTCGGGGGTCTCTCTCATTAGCACAGTCCATCCACCCACTGGAGCAGACTCCTGCAAGTGAATCCCAGGAAGGCATGATGAAGTCAGAATGGTAATCAAGATCCAGCAACGATTGTCGTTGTCAGGAGAATTGGAAGCCTCATTGACTGTCCACTTGTTGATTGTGCCGTTCACCTAACCAACCTAGATTTAAAATATTCAAAAGACAGTTTGCTAAATTTAGATTAAGATTGAAGGGCTTCAATTATACTAGTCATATATTTTATGACCTTAGGCTTCCATAACTCAGGCCCTTTCCAGGTGCTTTATGACTTTGCCTGAGACATGGAGGAAGGGCAGCCTATTCTCTGAAAAGTGCCTCCGGCCATGCCAAAATGTGACTCACTCATTTCTTTTCTGAGTTGTCAAGGTAACGAATGTTTTATTTCTCTTACCCAGTCCCCTGTCACATACAGCTCTGACAGGAGTATATCTTCTTGAGAAACCTCTTCATCTATTTAATTAAAGCTTATAGATTAAGGGTTCTTACATCTCTGTAGAGTGCTCATCTATTCACTCAGCCTTCCAGAAACACATGTTGAACATCTCTGACACATCCTACAGATGACAGGAAGAATAACGTTACTCTCCTACCCATCATGCCCTGGTTTCTTAATTCTCAGAAACACTTCCCTCGTTCTCAGCTCTTCAAGGCCTCCTCAATTATTGACAATACAACTATTTTTATATAAATATTTTAAAAGAACCCAATTGATGCCAGTGCAGCACAAAAGGAAAAGAGAAGGCAGATGTTTATACAGTCATTTTTACCTCTTGAAATAGCCAGAATTTTACTAACAAAACAATTGCTTCTAATGAATTGATCAAATTGAGATTTGCTGCATTTCTTTTTTATATTATGGTCTCTTATCTGACAAGGAATTTTACTAGAAATCAGAGTTGCTGCAGATTGAAGTATGACATGGAAAGCATGTCTCTGTTTTCTTTGTATTCATTGACACGGCACCTCACATACACCCAACACACACACACACACACACACACACACACCAGCACACCCAGAATGCCTGCTGCTTATTCCAAGCAGCTGGACGCTGTTTCACCCTCTTCAGTGTTTCACCTGCTTTCACTGGTCCTCTCTAAGAGACTCCCACCTCAGCAGTAAAACCGAGAAGAGTGGATATGACCGAGGCAGTCCTCAGTTTGAAATTCAGTTGTGTTCCTCTTATCTGTGCGCCCATCATCAAATCAGTTTTTCTGTGAGCCCTTTCCCTCATTCATAAAACAAAGGTGTTCTCGGTGCTTCCTTCGCAGTGTTGTTCGGAACAGTGAGTGCACGTGTGTGAAGGTTTTTAATGAGCACTTTCCATCAATAAGCTAGCTATTAACTGCTTTGAGAAAAGTGTTCCGTGTCTCCGGTGGTGCCCGGATGCAGGTAGCAGCTAGGACGCTTTCTGCTTTATACCTCAGGGAAAGACCTGCATAAAGGAAGAACAGGGGCCTTTGACATTCTTGGCAGAGACATTTGTTTGTGGAAGCCAAAAGAGATTTTCAGTTCCAAAGGTGGCAGGGCACAAAATTTGTGTTGAAAACAGATTATCTGACTAAAACAGATTAGAGGGAAAGGAACACAGCCCTTGCCCTGTCTACCAGGCTAAGTGCCAACAGGGAAAAGTATATGCCAGGGTATACTTAGAAACTCTGAAAATAGTGAGGGCCCTATGTCTTAGTAGGACCCGAAACAATTGTCAAAGCTGAGTTCTCTAAATCTAATACAGGCAGTCGGAAGAAAAACTAAATAAGACCTGATTTGTAATAGCCAGAAACTGGAAACAACCTAGATGTCCCTCAACTGAAGAATGGGTAAAGAAAATGTAGCACATTTACACATTAGAGTACTACTCAGCGGGGGGGGGGGGGTGTTACAATACAATGACATCTTGAAACTTGCATGTAAATGAGTGGAACTAGAAAAAAACATCCTGAGTAAGGTAACCCAGACCCTAAAATATGAACATGGTAGGTACTCACTCATGAGTGAATACTAGCTGTAAAGCAAAGGATATTGAGTCCACAGTCCATGATCCTAGAGAAGCTGAGTAACAAGGTAAACCCTAAGGAAAAAAACATACTTAGATCCACCTGGAAAGGGGAAATAGAAGAGATCGCCTGACAAAATTGGGAGCATGAGTGTGGGAGGAGAAGGAAGAGTGGAAGGTGAAGAGGGAGGGAGAAGGGAAGGGGGAGGAGAACTTGAAGGAACAGGATAGTCGAGATGGAGGAAGGACAGAGATAAGAGCAAGGAAAGAGATATCTTGATTGAGGGAGCCATTATGGGGCTAGTAAGAAACCTGGCACTAGAGAAATTCCCAGGAATCCACAGGATGACCCCAGCTAAGACCCTAAGCAATGGAGGAGAGGGTGCCCGACCTGGCCTTGCCCTGTAGTAAGATTGATGAATATCTTAAATGTCACCACAGATCCTACATCCAGCAACTGGAGGAAAGAGAAGCAGAGACCCACATCAGAGCACTGGACTGAGCCCCAAAGTCCATGTAAAGAGTGAGAATGTGATCAGAGGTGTCAAGAGCATGATGGGTACACAAACTGAAGCAGTTACCGGATCTAATGAGAGCTCACCAACTCCAGCTAGAAAAGGAAGGAACCAGCATAAGTCCAACCTAGTCCCTCTGAATGTAGGTGACAGTTGCATGGCTGGGGCAGACTTCAGGGCCTCTGGCAGAGGCACCAGAACATATCCCTACTGCTTGTACTATCTTTTTGGGAACCTGTTCTCTTTGGATTGATACCTTGCTTAGGCAGACTTAGCAGGGAAGGCCTTGGACCTTCCCCAAAGCATTGTGCCTTAACCTCTCTGAGGAGTGAATGGGGAATGGAATAGGGAGAAAGGTGGATGGAAAGGGAGGAGGGAAGGGAGAGGAAACTGGAATTGGTATGTAAAATGAAAAATGATAGTTTGTTTTCTTTTTTAAAAAACAAAAAATAAAATAAATTAAATAAAAAGAAGTGTGTGCAACAGAAAGTAAATAGTTTATTTAACAACAACAAAGACTAGATGGCTCAAGACTGGCATGGTATATGAGATAGGATAGATATAGCTTTGTCTAGGAGGACAGTACAGGCTAAGATCAACAATGGAAATGTCATATTAGGCTATGTCCAAGAGAAACAAAGCTATAGGAAGAGTGTTTAATGACCCTGTAATAATATTTACAATATGTATGAAGTAGTTCCAACCAAATCTACAAACCCCTGTGCTTCTGAAGTTTTCTTTTATCACTACAAAGATACACCTGATAGAAAAAATAAGGTTGCATGGTGCAAGATTTCAACTATATACCACATCACCAGTAAGAACTATTAGACAACAAAACAAAATAAAACCCTGTGCAGCAAAGATACTCTAAGGGTTGATGAGCTAGTATTTAAGAGCCTGGAGAGTGTCAAACTACTATAGAATGTAGATCACCCGGGTGGATATGGACTTGAGCACAATAACGGATTTGCAGTCATGAATATATGTCAGATGTCTAAAATCAGCACTCATACCATCCACATCAAACTTACTAAAGGGATGATTATAAAAGAATAATAAGAAGTTTCTAATTGTCTGCTTTTATAAGTCTCTGTTAGGGCAAGCAGGGGGAAGAGAATACTGTTGTCCAAATTGGGAACATGACATTGAAAGAGAAAACTCCTCTGAAGATGTCTTATAATGGCTCTAGTTATCCCCTCATGAAGATAATTTCATTCATGTGCAAGCCTAGGGAGCCTGACAGAAAAGTCTCCTGAGAAGTTAAATTTCCCCAGGATTCCAAAAAGCAATTGATCAATATCTATCTATACCTGTTATTTCAATGCAAACAGACTCAGAGAAGAGGAAGTCAGTGTGATTGCAAATGAGACTACACATGTCCACTTTCCTTCAAAGAAAGCAAGGAAGACATAAAAAACAATTTGGTCCAATTCCTAAGAATCAGGATTATTTTGATTTGAAACCCAACAGACAGAGATAATGTGTATTTATTTGCGGCAGAGAAATGGTTGCTAAAGATGCCCTACCTGCTGAAAGTCCTAGCAAGACAGTCCAAGAGAGTACTCATTAGGAGCAACCACAAAAAGTTCATATTGTTGAAAAACAGGATTCCTATTGTGTATCTTTCTTGACCAATCCAACGCATGGATTTGCATCAAAATAATGTGATCTTCTATATTTTCATGATAATTTTTATCCACCCCAATCCAAAAAGCATTTCATACAAATTTCAAATTATGTCATTAACATAGAAAGGAAGCGATTACATAAATGAATGATATAACACAGAGGACTGGCAATATTTCACAGATTTCAAGACTCTTGACTATTATTGACTACCCTCCTACAGATGAATTCTTCCTGAGACCCAACTAGAGTCTTATGTAGATGGGCCTCCTGTCTATGTGTTATTTTCATTGGTTAATAAAGAGACTGCCTTGGCCCTTTGATAGGACAGAAAATTAGGTAGGCAGAGTAAACAAAACAGAATGCTGGGAAGAGGGCAATGGGGCAGATGCCATGGAGCCAGCCACCAGGTCAGCCATGCTGAATCTTTCCCGGTAAGCCACACCTTGTGGTGCTACATAGATTATTAGAAATGGGTTAATCAAGATATGAGAGTTAGCCAGTAACTAACTCTCTAGAGATAATGGGCCAGGCAGTATTTAAATGAATACAGCTTATGTGTTATTATTTCTGGGGCTAAGCTAGCCGTGCGGGAGCCGGGTGAGGTGAAAAGCAGGCCTGCCCGCAGCTCCTCACTACAGATGGCACCCAATGTGGGGCATGCGGGAGCCGGGCGGGACGAAAAGCAGGCCTGCCCACAGCTCCTCACTACAGATGGCGCCAACGTGTGGATAACTGCATCCACAGAAAGCCTGAGAAAGCTTGGGAAAGAATAGAGTAAAGCATGTTTTGTTGGTAGCAACAATTTCTCGGGTCTGCTCTGCTTGCTAGAGGCAAGCAAATGCTCTCATCTAAGAGAGGCCTCCTGACTCAGCTTTAGCTGCAAAACTTTGTAGCTCCTTTAAGAGGTCCTGCCATGAAACACTTTAACGGTGTTGATGAAAAGCTGAACACATACTTTTCGGTTTTCAGCCATAGCAGGAAAAAAGCTGTGCTGTTTTAAAATGCCATCTTTCTGGGCTGCCCTGCCAGGGCAATCTCTGACTGTTTCAGGCAGGCAGTCCGACTGCCATGAGGCTTGAAAGCTAAAAAATGACCTAGATCCAGCCGTCAAAGCCACGGTTTTAGGCTCATGTGATTAGAAAAAAGGAGAGATATACATTAAAGAGAGATTCAAAGACGAAGAAAACCTCTAAATGGTTTATAATGTTGCAAATAAATGCAGGATAAAAGTTAAAGTTCTTAAAGTAAAAAGAGAGTAGTTATGTGTGGTGGTACACACCTTTAATCCCAATGCCCGGGAGGTAGAGGCATATTGACCTCTGTAAATTCAAGGGGTAGAGGTAGATTGACCTCTGTGACTTCAAGGTGTGGTAGCACACAACTTTAATCCCAATGCCTGGGAGGCAGAGACAGAAGGATCTCTGAGTTCAAGGTGTGGTAGCATACACCTTTAATTCCAGCACTGGGGAGCAGAGACAGACAGATCTCTGTGAGTTCAAGGACAGCCTGGTCTACAGAGTTATTCCAGGACAAAGATATACAGAGAACCTGTGTCAAAGAATAAAAGTAAAAATAAAAGAAATAGAGGTTAAAAATAAAGCTGCATAAAGATGGAAAATACACAGAAAATCTTGATACTATATGCTATTATGCTCTCTTTAAATTGTTTGAATGCTGAGGAAGGAGCAACAGCTGCTAAAATACTTTTGTTTATAAATGCTGCTAAACTAATCCAAGATAGATATGTTGAAAATACCTTGACTTCTGAATTTGGATCTAAGGATATGATACTTTGGAAAGGAGGTTCTTTTTTTGTTTTCACAGAGGATGAGACCCTGTGGATTGCTTCTATCCCAATATGGTATGATAGACCACACCCTCCTGAAAGGTTTCTGTGAACACCCTCAAAAAATTTCTTCACTCAACTGCCAACTGAGATGAACCTGGCAGACAGGTTATACCATGAAAGACCTGATTAACTGTGCCCCTATACAGCAGGAAGAAGTTTGGAGAGAAATAACTACGCCCATATTCCCAAATATTGTTTATAATTGTTTTATAACAATATGATATAGATTATTATATACATAGATTATATGTGCTACATAGATTATTAGAAATGGGTTAATCAAGATATGAGAGTTAGCCAGTAACTAACTCTCTAGAGATAATGGGCCACGCAGTATTTAAATGAATATGATATAGATATGAATAATTTGCATTGGTATGGATTTTAAGGTCAATTTTGTTAGTATATATATATATATATATATATATATTTCTGATCTTGACTGAGATATTGTGATTATGTAGTTCATTTAAAAATGCAATATATAATTAAAATATAGGTTGTTAATGGATAATCATTGATAATACTCAAGCTTGTAGTAATGTTAGTTTGATTTTCTAGATGAGCATAGATATATTTAAGATAGGCATTCTTCATATCTTTCAAAGACTACAGAACACGGCATTTAATGTTTTAATAACTTAGGGCTTTTTATGACAATGAGACACGTCTACTCCTGGCAGCACCAATCTACTTCAAGAGGAAGATGGGCATCGAAGAGGCTCCTTATGGAGTTTGATAGCCATTTGGGGCAAGAAACTGCTCTTGCCTGGACTGTTGTATAAACTGGACACAGAGAACCTGCAGAGAGAGGACTGCTGAACTTGCCTAAAAGTGAGATGATCTTTCGGGGTTCCTGATTCATGAAAGAGTCTCCGAGACATTCTGCAGGACACAGCAGATAGTGACTGAACTGCCTTTGAAATTTCCTGCTTCATGGAAATGTCTCTGGATATTATGGGTCTGAAGGCCAAAGATGGGTGCCCCAACGATACAGAAAAACTTTGGGTGGCTGTCCAGGCAGCGAGATGTCTCTGTCATTTCTAGAGTTTTGTAAGTTGCCTGCTTCTTGTTTACTTAGGTAATATTATATCCTTCTGGAGTCTTTGATGGAGTTGAAGAATGGTTAGTTATAGTTATAGTTTTCCATTATTATGAAAAAGATAAAATAGATTTAAATATTGTAACTGTAATTCTTACTTGATAACTGTTTTGTTATATGTAATATTACTATGTTAAAGTGAAAGCCTTTCTTTTTTGTTTAAATAGAAAAAGGGGAAATGATGTAGATGGGCCTCCTGTCTATGTGTTATTTTCATTGGTTAATAAAGAGACTGCCTTGGCCCTTTGATAGGACAGAAAATTAGGTAGGCAGAGTAAACAAAACAGAATGCTGGGAAGAGGGCAATGGGGCAGATGCCATGGAGCCAGCCACCAGGTCAGCCATGCTGAATCTTTCCCGGTAAGCCACACCTTGTGGTGCTACATAGATTATTAGAAATGGGTTAATCAAGATATGAGAGTTAGCCAGTAACTAACTCTCTAGAGATAATGGGCCAGGCAGTATTTAAACGAATACAGCTTATGTGTTATTATTTCTGGGGCTAAGCTAGCCGTGCGGGAGCCGGGTAAGGCGAAAAGCAGGCCTGCCCGCAGCTCCTCACTACAAGAGTCCAAAAGTGAAGTGAAAAGATTTCCATCTGCTGACCTTTTGTGTCCTCCTCTCAGAGACAGGGTTATGCAATTTCTACAGTGGAGAAACCTGTCTGGGCTAGCAGGTTGGCTCAATGGATAAAGGCACTTGCCAGTAAGTCTGATGCTCTGAGTTTGATACTAGGGTTGCACACAACAGAAGAATGATCCCCGTGCATTTGACATCCACATGTATGTCTTTGCATGCCCATATACTCACATACAGAGACATACATATACACACAAACATGATTTTTAAAACTTAAGGAAAGAAAGTTGTCTGTATGCAGACTGGAAATCAGCAGTATTTATTTACAATCCAGTCCTGAGCCTCTGCACTTTCAATTGCTACTCATTTCTTCATCATTCTAACAATGCCAGCTCCATATAACAAGATACAGCTAAAATATAAGAAAGTAATAGTAGCTTTAAACATGGGAGGTAGAGTAATTGGTAAGAAACAAGCAAACATTTAATTGCTATGTGAATGGTATGATGAAAGAGCTACAAGTACCTTTACATCATTCCTGAATAAATACCATTTCCAAGGCAAGATAATCGGTTAGTAATTAGTTCGAAGTCTCAAAAAGTCACACTTGGCAGATGTTCACTGATACCATCATTCTTAGAATAAATCCATCAACCAGCATGACGTCTAACAGGAAGTGTCAAGTACCCACGGTGACAAGAGGGCTTTGAACAGATTTCATCTGGTTAACTGATAATTAAAATAAATTGACCATCATTACAATGAATGAGCCTTTTATTCTTCTCACCGTGTCATTTCTTTTAGCTGAGCTTCCCTCACTAATATTACAGGACTTAACTCTTCTTGAGTCTTGATTAATAACTTAATAGTATGCCTAGATCTTAGATGAGAATTTTTTCTTATTTTTAAATGAGTTATGAATAATACTAAAAGAAAAAAATTCTTTTTGAAAATATAAAACTGTTTCCCTATTAGTGGAAAACCAAAGACAATGGTCCCACTAAAGGAGCATTGCCTTAAAATGACTCTTAATGACATTCTTCTATAGCCAGAGATCAGTGTCTTGCTCAGCCGTCATCATAGAAGCTTCCTCCTGTAAGAGATGGAACGAATACAGAGACCCACAGTCAGACAATATTCAGACAATCAGAAACCTTAGAACATTCAATTCTAAATGGGATATCCTCATTAAACCCCTTTCCTCATGTCTCAGAGAACTCTGCACAGGAAGACAGGATAAAAGCCAGTGAGAGCCAGCTGGTGGTGGCACACACCTTTAATCCGGGCACTCGGGAAGGCAGAGGCAGGCAGATTTTTCGAGTTCGAAGCCAGCCTGGTCTGCAGAAGCTAGTCTCCAAAGGCTACAGAGAAACTATCTCAAAACAAAAAAAAAACAACAACAAAAACCAGCGGGAATGGAAAACACCAAGGAAACATTACAAGACTGACAC
This sequence comes from Myodes glareolus, assembly GCF_982192425.1. NCBI lineage: Eukaryota > Metazoa > Chordata > Mammalia > Rodentia > Cricetidae > Myodes > Myodes glareolus. The sequence continues at coordinate 39,902,661 of NC_142029.1, read as the reverse complement.
TCATATGAACTCAAAGAGGCTGGGGCAACATACACAGGTCCAAGCAAAATGGTGCCCCAGCACTGAGAGGGAAGTGGACATGAACCCCATCCCTAACCCCAAAACTGTCTCCAACAGACAGCCCCTCAAAAAGGAAAAATAACTTCTCCAACAGAGTCTCACAGGAGATACAAACAACACTCTAGGGCAGGTCTCATGCCTCACAGTAGACGACCAACACAAAGCAAGTCAAAGGTATTTTTGGAGGTTTCTTGCTTTGTTTTGTATTTTTGGTTTATTTTTAAAGATTGTTTTGCTGTGCTTTGTCTTGCTTTTTTTGTTTAGTTTAGGATGTTTTGTTTGGTTAGTTATTTTATTTTGTTTGTCTCATAGTCCTTTAGGCATTTATTTTTAACCTTACTTGTCTTTTGCTTATCTGGTATGGCTTGTGATTTTGTGTTTATATGGGATTTTTTGATTGGTTAGTTTTGACTTTGTGTGTGGGTGTGGGGGGGGTCTGTGTGTGTGCATGCACATGTGTTTCTCCTGATTTTTCTTAGTTATTGTTTTTGTTTTCTTTTCTTTGTCAGTTTGGCTTCTTTTTCTCTGGTTTGTTTGTTGACCTGTCTGTTGTCTAAAGAGAGGAAATAAGTAGGCATGGAATTGGATAGGTTGGAAGGAGGGGAAGATCTGGGAGGAGATAAGGGAGGGGAAACAGTGGTCAGAATATACTATATGAAAAGTATGAGAAAATATATTTTCAAATAAATATTTTTAACAGAGAACCCAATGTGAACATAAGCCATCTGTCATTACTGTCTTCTTCCTGGTGATGGATGTCATGTGACCAACTGCTTCCAACTCCTGCCACCTTAACTTCCTCACTGTGATGAACTGTACCTTTGCATATGATCCAAAATAATCCCTTTCTTAAATTAAAAAAAGACTTAAAAATTTGTTTGTCCACCTATAAACTGTAAAGCTTTCATTACAGAAATTTGAATTACTCATATGTAATGTATAAAGTTGGAGAGAAAAGGGTATTCTAAGGCAAACAAAAGTAGCAAAGATAGAAAGAGTGAAAAGGGCTGATAGACGCTGAGCTAAAGAGATATAGTCCGTGGATAACTGACGGTGCAAATAAGTAGGGTAGAATAAATATAGTAGGAGAACAAAAATGCAATTGACTAATGCTGTTCCGAATCTTTAGACACAGGTTTGGGAGTCTACCCTGACTTCTGAGTAATTCTGAGTCCTACTTGTTATGCACACCTCAGAATGTAGGTGGACAAGCAGATAATAACAACTGAACAGTAAAGGCAGGACCACTAGATGGGACAATCAGAAAATGTCCATAGAATATAAAAATATGGGAAAGGACATAAAACATTACAAAGAATTAGTACATGTTTGAATACCATCTTATTGATCACAATTCTGAACAGTTATAACCACATTGAAAAAGACAAATTGATAAAGAAAGGTCTGCATATCAGACACAGGAAAATTCCATCCATCCGTACATATAAAATGATCTCCAAAGGCCTGTCTTCTTTCCTTTTTCACTTTTTTTAATGTATATAGATGTTTTGCCTGCCTGTTGACTGTATGATGTGCATCTCCAGTGCTCACACAGGAAGACACTAGATTTTCTAGGACTGTGAGACCATGTGGGTGCTGGGAATTGAACCCAGGTCCTTTGGAAGGTTAGTCAGTGCTCTTAACTGCCATCTCTCCAGCCTTCAAAGTCTGTCTTCTTAATGATACAAAGTATACTCAATAGCAAAGTGAGAATCCCTAGCTAATAGGATTCCTATGAAATAGCATTCTGGAAGTAAAAATTTCATCTTCGAAGTCCTGACTGCACATATTATAAAGACTATTGTGCAAAGACTTGGGCCCACAGCTAAATCCACATATGAATGGCTCATGGCTCTTGTTTAATTTAAAAAGGGATAAATAGGGATTCGGGCCATGGCAGGGGCCCCGGCGAGGGGGAGCTAGGACTTTCCCCGACCCCATAGACACCCAGGTCAGCCTGCCCTGCTGGCTCCACCCTGCTAGCTTCCTGCCAGCCATCCCAGCTTCCATCCAGAGGGCCTTCCCGAGTGGTGAGTTGATTCGGGCCACGGCAGGGGCCCCGGCGAGGGGGAGCTAGGACTTTCCCCGACCCCATAGACTCCCAGGTCAGCCTGCCCTGCTGGCTCCACCCTGCTAGCTTCCTGCCAGCCATCCCAGCTTCCATCCAGAGGGCCTTCCTAGTGGTGAGTTGATTCGGGCCACGGCAGGGGCCCGGCGAGGGGGAGCTAGGACTTTCCCCGACCCCATAGACCCCCAGGTCAGCCTGCTCTACCTGCTCCACCCTGCTAGCTTCCCGCCAGCCATCCCAGCTTCCATCCAGAGGGCCTTCGGAGTGGTGAGTTGATTCGGGCCCGCGGCAGGGGCCCAGCAAGGAGGAGCTAGGACTTTCCCCGACCCCATAGACTCCCAGGTCAGCCTGCCCTGCTGGCTCCACCCTGCTAGCTTCCTGCCAGCCATCCCAGCTTCCATCCAGAGGGCCTTCCCGAGTGGTGAGTTGATTCGGGCCACGGCAGGGGCCCGGCGAGGGGGAGCTAGGACTTTCCCCGACCCCATAGACTCCCAGGTCAGCCTGCCCTGCTGGCTCCACCCTGCTAGCTTCCCGCCAGCCATCCCAGCTTCCATCCAGAGGGCCTTCCGAGTGGTGAGTTGATTCGGGCCACGGCAGGGGCCCCGGCGAGGGGGAGCTAGGACTTTCCCCGACCCCATAGACACCCAGGTCAGCCTGCCCTGCTGGCTCCACCCTGCTAGCTTCCTGCCAGCCATCCCAGCTTCCATCCAGAGGGCCTTCCCGAGTGGTGAGTTGATTCGGGCCACGGCAGGGGCCCCGGCGAGGGGAAGCTAGGACTTTCCCCGACCCCATAGACTCCCAGGTCAGCCTGCCCTGCTGGCTCCACCCTGCTAGCTTCCCGCCAGCCATCCCAGCTTCCATCCAGAGGGCCTTCCGAGTGGTGAGTTGATTCGGGCCACGGCAGGGGCCCGGCGAGGGGGAGCTAGGACTTTCCCCGACCCCATAGACCCCCAGGTCAGCCTGCTCTACCTGCTCCACCCTGCTAGCTTCCCACCAGCCATCCCAGCTTCCATCCAGAGGGCCTTCGGAGTGGTGAGTTGATTCGGGCCCGCGGCAGGGGCCCAGCGAGGAGGAGCTAGGACTTTCCCCGACCCCATAGACTCCCAGGTCAGCCTGCAGTGCTGTGTCCACACTGCTAGGCTCTCCCGCCTGCCATCCCAGCTTCCATCCAGGTACAAATTTCTATATTTCTCCCCTCCCACTGAGGCCATAAAATTTCCCCAGTTCAGCTGCCTTGCACACTGGGCCTGCTCTGTAGGGGCATCCCGGAAAGAGGGAGTGCCTGTGCTTCAATACCCTGCCTGGGGAAAGGTAGGCATTCTGTCAGTGAACTCCCTGCCCAACAAGGGAACCTGACCCGATACCAGAAGTTCCAATAGAGAGCATTGGATCGAAGAGATGGGCAGACGCCAAGGCAAGACCTCCTCAAACAATCTGAAAAACAACATGAAAATATCAGATCCCAACGACCCTACAACAGAAGGATTTGAGCACTCTAACCCTGATGAAGTGGAAAAAAGTGCCATTATGAAAGCAATAGAGTCCCTTAAACAGGATATGAATAACTCCCTTAAGGAACTGGTCGAGAAGTATAACAAAAAGTTTGAAGAAATGAGTATAGAAATGGATGAGAAATATAACAAAAAGTTTGAAGAAATAAGTAAATCCGTGAGTGATACCCTGAGAAACCAAGAAAAAACAAGCAAACAAGTAAAGGAAACAGTCCAAGAATTGAAAACTGAAATGGGGGCAATGAAGAAAACACAAAATGAGAACCGGCTGGATATGGAAAACCTAGGTAAACGAGCGGAGACTACAGAATCAAGCATAACCAATAGAATACAAGAGATAGAAGAACGAATCTCAGATTCTGAAGATACCATAGAGAAAATAAATGCTCTGGTCAGAGAAAACGGCAAATCCAACAAATTCTCTTCACAAAACATTCAGGAAATCTGGGACACAATAAAAAAACCAAATCTAAGAATAATAGGGATTGAAGAAGGAGAAGAACTGCAGATCAAAGGCCCAGAAAATATATTCAACAAAATTATAGAAGAAAACTTTCCCAACCTAAAGAACGATATTCCTATGAAGGTTCAAGAAGCATACAGAACACCGAATAGATTGGATCAGAAAAAAACATCCCCGCGTCATATAATAATCAAAACACAAAACATAAATATTAAAGAAAAAATTTTAAGAGCTGCAAAGGAAAAAGGTCAAGTAACTTATAAAGGTAAACCTATCAGGCTTACACCGGATTTCTCTATGGAAACCATGAAAGCCAGAAGATCCTGGATAGAGGTACTGCAGAAACTAAGAGACCATGGATGCAAACCCAGACTAATATACCCTGCCAAGCTACTGTTCACTATCAACGGAGAAAACAAAATATTCCAGGATAAAAACAAATTTAAACAATACGTAGCTACTAATCCAGCCTTACAGAGAATATTAGAAGGAAAATCACTACCGAAGGAATCCAACATTCCCAACACGGCCTACAATAACTCGAACATCTAGCGACCATTCACAAGCACAAATTAAAGAAGAAAAACACATATACTCTACTACCTAACAAAAAAAAAAATGACCGGAGTCAACAACCACTGGTCATTAATATCACTTAATATCAATGGACTCAATTCACCTATAAAGAGGCACAGACTTAGAGATTGGATACGAAAACAAGATCCAACATTCTGCTGTTTACAAGAAACACACCTCAACCACAAAGACAGACACCTACTCAGAGTAAAGGGTTGGGAAAAGGTTTTCCAAGCAAATGGACCTAAGAAACAAGCGGGCGTGGCCATTCTAATATCTAACAAAATCGACTTCAAACTAAAATCAATCAGAAGAAATGGAGATGGACATTTCATACTCATAACTGGAACAATTCATCAGGAGGAAGTCTCAATCCTGAATATCTATGCTCCTAATATAAAGGCACCCACATATGTAAAAGAAACTCTTCTAGAACTCAAGGCGGTCATCAAACCACACACACTAATAGTAGGAGACTTCAACACTCCTCTCTCACCAATGGACAGGTCAATCAGACAGAAACCAAACAGAGAATTGAGAGACCTATTGGAGGTATTGAATCAAATGGACTTAACAGACATCTATAGAACACTCCACCCAAATAGGAAAGAATATACCTTTTTCTCTGCAGCTCATGGAACCTTCTCGAAAATTGACCACATACTCGGTAACAAAGTAAACTTCCACAGATACAAAAAAATATTAGTAACTACCTGTGTCTTGTCAGATCACCATGGACTAAAATTAGAATTCAACAACAATGCTCCCCCCAGGAAGCCAACAAACTCATGGAAACTGAACAGTCAACTACTAAATCACCCCTGGGTCAAGGAAGAAATAAAGAAAGAAATTAAACTCTTCCTTGAATTTAATGAAAACAAAGACACAACATACTCAAACCTATGGGACACTATGAAAGCAGTGCTAAGAGGAAAGTTCATAGCACTAAGTGCCCAATTAAAGAAAGCGGAGAAAGCACACATTGGAGAATTAACAGCACAATTGAAAGATCTAGAAAAAAAAGAAGCTGATTCACCCAGGAGGTCTAGAAGACTGGAAATAATCAAACTGAGGGCTGAAATCAACAAAATAGAAACAGAGAAAACAATCCAAAGAATCAATGAATCAAAAAGCTGGTTCTTGGAGAAAATCAACAAGATTGACAAACCCCTAGCCAAGTTAATCAAACGGCAGAGAGAGAACATGCAAATTAATAAGATCAGAAATGAAAAGGGGGACATAACCACAGACACAGAGGAAATTCATAGAATCATTAGATCTTACTATGAAAGTTTATATGCCACAAAGTTGGAAAATGTAAAAGAAATGGACATTTTTTTAGATAAGTACCATATACCAAAGTTGAACCAAGAACAGGTGAACAATCTAAATAGACCTGTTAGTCGCGAAGAATTAGAAGCTGTTATCAAAAATCTCCCTACCAAAAAAAGCCCAGGACCAGATGGTTTCAATGCAGAATTCTACCAGAACTTCCAGGAAGAGCTAATACCTATACTCCTTAACGTATTCCACAATATAGAAACAGAAGAGTCATTGCCTAACTCCTTTTATGAAGCTACAGTTACCCTAATACCAAAACCACACAAAGACACAACCAAGAAAGAGAATTACAGGCCAATCTCACTCATGAACATCGACGCGAAAATTCTCAATAAAATACTGGCAAACCGAATCCAAGAGCACATTAGAAAAATTATCCATTATGATCAAGTCGGCTTCATTCCAGAGATGCAGGGCTGGTTCAACATACGCAAATCTATCAATGTAATCCATCATATAAATAAACTGAAAGAAAAAAACCATATGATCATCTCACTAGATGCTGAAAAAGCATTTGACAAAATTCAACACCCATTTATGATAAAGGTGTTGGAGAGACTGGGGATACAAGGATCATACCTAAATATAATAAAAGCAATATACAGCAAGCCGACAGCTAACATCAAACTGAATGGAGAGAAACTCAAAGCCTTTCCACTAAAATCAGGAACGCGACAAGGCTGTCCACTCTCTCCATACCTCTTCAATATAGTGCTTAAAGTTCTAGCAATAGCAATAAGACAACATAAGGAGATCAAGGGGATTCGAATTGGAAAGGATGAAGTTAAACTTTCGTTATTTGCTGACGATATGATAGTTTACATAAGTGACCCCAAAAACTCTACCAAAGAACTCCTACAGCTGATAAACACCTTTAGTAACGTGGCAGGATACAAGATCAACTCCAAAAAATCAGTGGCCCTCCTATACACAAAGGATAAAGAAGCAGAGAGGGAAATCAGAGAAGCATCACCTTTCATGATAGCCACAAATAGCATAAAATATCTTGGGGTTACTCTAACCAAGGAAGTGAAAGACCTATTTGACAAAAACTTTAAGTCTTTGAAGAAAGAAATTGAGGAGGATACCAGAAAATGGAAAGACCTCCCCTGCTCTTGGATTGGGAGAATCAACATAGTAAAAATGGCAATTCTACCAAAAGCAATCTATAGATTCAATGCAATCCCCATCAAAATCCCATCAAACTTCTTCACAGACCTTGAGAGAACAATAATCAAGTTTATATGGCAAAACAAAAAACCCAGGATAGCCAAAACAATCTTATATAATAAAAGAACTTCTGGAGGCATTACCATCCCTGACTTCAAACTCTATTATAGAGCTACAGTATTGAAAACAGCTTGGTATTGGCATAAGAACAGAGAAGTCGACCTATGGAATCGAATAGAAGACCCAGATATTAACCCACAAACTTATGAACACCTAATTTTCGACAAGGGAGCTAAAGGTATACAATGGAAGAAGGAAAGCATCTTTAACAAATGGTGCTGGCATAACTGGATGTCAACCTGTAAAAAAATGAAAGTAGATCCATATCTATCACCATGCACAAAAATCAAGTCCAAATGGATTAAAGACATCAACATTAATCCGTCCACTTTGAACCTGATAGAAGAGAAAGTGGGAAGTAGTCTACAAGATTTAGGCACAGGAGGCCTCTTCCTAAGCAGGACCCCAGCAGCACAGACAATAAGAGAAACAATGAATAAATGGGATCTACTGAAACTGGGAAGCTTCTGTAAAGCAAAGGACACTGTCAGTAGGACAAAAAGGCTGCCTTCTGACTGGGAGAAGATCTTCACCAACCCCTCATCAGACAAAGGCCTGATCTCCAAAATATACAAAGAACTCAAGAAACTAGGCACTAAAACTCTAATTAACCCAATTAAAAAATGGGGTACTGAACTTAACAGAGAATTCACAACAGATGAACTTCGAATGGCCAGAAGACACTTAAGGTCATGCTCAACCTCCTTAGCGATCAGGGAAATGCAAATCAAAACCACTTTGAGATACCATCTTACACCTGTCAGAATAGCTAAAGTCAAAAACACCAATGATATCCTATGCTGGAGAGGATGTGGGGTGAGGGGAACACTCATCCATTGTTGGTGGGAATGCAAACTCGTGCAGCCACTGTGGAAATCAGTGTGGCGGTTTCTCAGGAAACTGGGAGTCAACCTCCCTCAGGACCCAGCAATTCCACTCTTGGGAATATACCCTAAAGATTCCCGATCATACTACAAAAGCATTTGTTCTACTATGTTCATAGCAGCACTATTTGTAATAGCCAGAACCTGGAAACAGCCTAGGTGCCCCTCAATAGAAGAATGGTTAAAAAAGGTGTGGAACATATACACATTAGAGTTTTACTCAGCGGTAAAAAACAATGACATCTTGAATTTTGCATGCAAATGGATGGAAATAGAAAACGCTTTACTGAGTGAGGTAAGCCAGACCCAAAAAGAGGAACACGGTATGTATTCACTCATAAGTGGATTCTAACCATAATTAAAGGTCTTTGAGCCTATTATTCGTGATCCTAGAGAAGCTAAATAAGAAGATGAACCTGATGAAGATTATTTAGCTATCCACCAGGAGGTAGGAAATAGACAAGAATCCCAGGTAACCTCGGGTGCATGGGGGGGAGGGAGGGTCGATGGAAGGGGAATAGGTTAGAGAGAAGGGAGTAGGGGAAGAAAGGGGAAAGCTTGGTGGCCTGGGATGGGGGGGGAGGGAGGAAGGATGAATATGGGATCAGGGAAGATTATATTTCAACTAAGGGAGCCATTTTAGGGTTTACAGGAGACTTGATTATATATGGGATCCCAGGTCCAAGGAGAGATCCCCCAGATTGCTCTCTGGACAGAGGAGTGGGTGCCTGAATCGGCCGTGGCCCATGTCCATACTGATGTATATTTTGCTTATCACCATAGATCCTGCATCTGACGAAGGACGGCGATACAGTCGGTGACCCATATTGCAGCACCGGACTGAGCCCCCCGAGGTCCAAATGAGGAGCAGAAGGAGGAAGAACATGAAAAACGAAATCAGTACTGCGAGGGATGCTATCACCCACTGATACAAGGGAACGGATCTGATGAGAGTTTACCAAGGCCAGTTGGACTGGGACTGAAAGAGGACGTGATCTAACCAGACACTCCGAATTTGGCCGGATTCTCTGACTGTGGCTGACCCGAAGTCTTTCTGAAAAGCCATTGACTATGACACTGTTTCCTCTACATATAATGGATTTTGGGGATCCAGTCTGTTTGGACACTCACCTTCCTGGACCTGGAGGGAGGGGTAAGGAACTGGAACTTCCCACAGGGCAGGAAACCCTGACTGCCCTGGGGGACGAAGAGGGAGGAGGAGGGGGAGTAGGGGGAGTGGGAGGGTGTTGGAAGGGGGGGTGGAAATAGAAACTTTTATAATTTAATAAAATTTACTAAAAAAAAAAGGGATAAATAGATTGTTAACACTGTAATAGACAAGACAAAGTTAGAATGAGAATGTCTGTCTCCCCAGTTCTGGGCAAAATGCTAAATAAAGTCAGTTTTCTAATTTATCTATACGATATGTGCAAGTGGAAAGAGATCCAGCAACAAAAGGTTGGACATTTTAAAAATGCATCAGATGAAAGGATTATCTTTTTGAAAAGTCCTAGGTGATCAAAAGAAAATATTTGCTTAGATAATACATTAAAGCAGTCATCTTAAATTACACACATAGACATTTCAATGCCTGTTCATTGCTTCTAAAAATTAATATTCTACAAACATGACTCCACCTAAATGCCTACAGGTAGCAGAGCAGAAATAGGAGACCTATGTGTAGTAAATTGTCTGAAGTTTCAAGAAATCTTATATCGCAACCTGAAATGAAAAAACTACCCCATTCTCCTTAATGAACAGGCTGAAGATAAAGCAGCTGAGCTCTTAAGTACACAGAGAGAATGAAAGGCTTTTCTAAACATGACACCACAGGCAGAAGCCAAAAATGAAAACACTGGAGTTTAAAAGAATATGAAAATGTTAATATCTATGTATTAAAAAGTCCCATGGACAAAATTAAAAGTACACCATCATTCTAGGTATAAATGCATGCAATTTAGATACCATCCGTCAGATATGAAAGAGTGCCAAAATACAATATCAAAATGCATATCCCAATAGAATGATGACAGAACACCAGTAAGGTATTGTCTATATTATAGAGTGTATAGAGAAAACAAATGGCTGTTATAAAAATTAAGCAAGCATGTTAATTTCCTTGAGGAGAAGGTTGAGTTCATCTTCTCTTCTTTATGATCGTCTAAGACTTACAACAAGGATAGGGTTCTACACACTTTACTGCATTCCCAAAGACAAAAATAACTTCAAGGGTGACAGTGCTATGACCTCCATGGCTGCTCTGTTAAGGCATTTCCATGAATATTATGGCCTTTCTACTGTTTCATTTGATTATAAGAGTCAGGTTACACAGTCTCAGAACAAAGAGAATCAATCCCCATGCCTGCTGCCCTGTAACTGATTAGTGTGTGCATCTCTCCTACTCTGGACACACTTCTTCTCAGAAACCTAACAAAAATACATGTATTTGGAGGTTTTCTTCCCTGAGAGGATAAAAAGTCTACATAGCAGTCTATAACATGAGGACCTGCTTGTTGAGGTTTCTGTCCTGCACAGTTCCCACAGTCACTTAGCCCAAAAAAATCACACAGAGAGTCTGTGTTAGTTATAAATTGATTGGCCCATTAGCTAAGGCTTCTTATTAACTCTAATAACTTATATTAGCCCATTATTCTAATATATGTTAGCCACATGGCTTGGTACCTATTTCAGAGGGGCAGGTCACATCTTCCTTCTTCCGTGTCTGGTCAGGATTGGGGAGGAATGAGCTTCCTCCTTCCCAGAATTCAGTTCTTTCTCCCCACCTACCTAAGTTCTGCCCTATCACCAGGTCCAAAGCAGTTTCTTTATTAACCAATGAAAGCAACACAAATACAGAAGGACCTCCTACACCAGCAGTCTATGCACAGACTTGTTGAATAAGTAGGTGTTATGACATTTTATTGAAGAATCTACGGATGTCATTATAGAGAAGAGGTACTTGTAGATAGAGCACCTAATTAATTAAGTCTTAAGTGCTATACATCAAAATAGCAATGTTGCTGCCTGATGCAGCCCACCCTCCCTCCCCTTCTCCCTCCAGGAACTAAATTAAATTCTGTTCCCCTCATGCCTCTTCTACATCCCATAGTGTTTCCTATTTCCTATCACTTTTTCAAAAATGTGTATTACTTTATATTTAAAGTTCATACCTTCCCTGTTTAAATTCCCACCAGCATATCTAGGGAATTCCAGAACTCTTTAATAATAACTACTAATTATTCAACTTTTACTATGTTTTAGATTTTCTTTGAATAATGAATTCATTTATGCATTACAGTAATTCACTAAGATTGATATTGATGTTGTCTTTATTTTTATGCAAACAAGTGAACCGAGGCTCGGAGAAACTGAATTAACCCAGGCTGAAGGAGCAGAAACAGGGAGTGAGCCAGCACATTGCAACGAGCATACATTGGTTTTGACTACAGCAAGAATTCTTCCCATTTCTTCTCATTAAGCTATTATCCAACCATGGCTTTCTCTCCTTATACTTTCCCCATATTCTTGGAGTAATGTGTCTGAAATATCATACAGTAATGGTGTTAGGCAAAAATAAAGCAATCTGTATTTGGATTGTACTGCAGAAGGACTCATCATTATACGACATAATCTATATTCTGTCCCAAGTTATAGCATCATGTACAAAGAAAGCTGGAGTTTTACTCTTTTGAAAAGATTCCTGTTCACTCCCTGTCTAACTCTGAGCCAGACATTGTGCTGGTTATGGGTTTATAACTTAGAAAAAATCAGAAAGTATTTCCATTCGTAACATTCACAATCAGGTGTGTATCTACTTTTACCTTCCCTGTATTGTATGTGTGTTTTCATGACACTTCTAATATATCTCTAGTATAGTAATTAAGACTATGTCTATAAATTTGAATTCATTTGTGAATTTTTAGAAGGCAGGACATCAAATACTTCATCCACCTTTGTTTCCACTCAAAGCCAAACAAGGCTTGGTGCAAGGATACAATCAGTATGTAGGAACTGCTATTTTTACATTTTACATTCAAAATGTCTAATATGATTTAAGAACATATCATAGGCATGAATGAATTCAGTATAAACAAGGCCTGTCATGTTCCCTGCATAGAGTAGAAAATAAGGCCATGTAATTTTTAAATAAGACTTCAAGTCCCCATCTTAATAAACTGGAAGTATCCTTCCTGTATTACTGAAATGTGACCACCAGACAAATATTTCTGTGTTATTTCATCATTAAGATCCTTAATTCAGACTACTGCAGAGTTCCCTATGGCTGTAAAATCCAATTTGTGCACAGTAGGCTTCTGAGAGACTGCAAACACAGCTGTTGTCGTCAGAAAAATACTGCAAAACCCGATAACCAAAACCTTGGTGACAATGGCTCTAAGACATCCCACAGCCAAGTGCACATCACAGCAAAAGGAATGGTCACCCATGTACAGCAACAAATCCATGGAAAACAGAAAGCAAGTCCTCAGTGTGAATGTCTGCAAAGATTGTCTCACCCTACCACCAGCCTCCTGTATCATAGCTCTTGTCTCTTGTTTGTTAACAGTTATTGATAGAATTGACCACAAGTATTTGCACAAAAGGGACCGTGCTTGACCAATCAGGACAATTGTAGTCTATAAGTTCTATCACAAGACAAAGAATGTATTATTCTCTCTAAAACTATTACAGTGTTTTTATAGTATAAGGTATTTCAAATACTTTAATTCTTCACATTAATTTCATAAATGTCAATTATTTTAAGTATAAAATAATAACTTTTCAGTACTAATAGGTACCGAAAATCAATGCAAACAGCATGATAATAGAGAAAAACAAAGATCTGAAGTTACTGGTTATCTTGCTATGCTTAAAAGCTGTTGTATATATATCTTTACCATGTAGGAGGTTAACTGCCACAAATATTTTGTTATTTCCAGGATATGCTAAGAAATGACTAGAGCTGTAGCAAGTATACTCAGGATTTTGTTCCCAATATATTTGACTGTCTTCCCAGGAATGAATGAGGAAGGAAACACAACCTACTGTGCTTGCTAACAGACTAGGAGTCTGCAGAGTAACAGGAGTTTGTCTTGTGGTCCAGTTCCAGCAGCATCGCTGAGAGCGGGAAATCACAAATGATGGCTCCCTTGTGACTGCCATCTTCCAGGCCTCAGGAAAGCATTCAGGGGTAAAAGTGTTGTTCAGATTCCTCTCAGACAGCAGCAGAGAAGATGAGTGCCCTTTCTGAATTCCAACAAGTGCAAGTGTCCTTTAGTATATGTCTTTAACAATGAGTACAGACCCACTGAGCATCAAGGATTATTCAAAAAGGAACAGAAGTTGTCTTATTGGAGAATTAATGTAAGAATCAGGTAAATGGAGATTACTGTTGCCAACGTTGGTATAAATTATCAAAGCACATAATGACTGCTGATAGTATGAAAAAACAAGTTTTATCTTCTTTGTAGGATAGGCCAGTTTGTTAGTAAGTAGGCAACCTGAAGAGAAAGATAATACTATATTTTGTGTACAACAAATAATTTGGGATTTTCTAAACATGTCTGCTCAGCAAAAAAACAATAAGAATAGTACAGAAAAAGATATCAATGAAGAGATATTAATAGAAAATGTAAAAGATTGTCAGGAAGCAACCACATCTAGGAAAAAAATCAACAACAAGAAATGTCTAATGGGCATCATTTGTTGAAGGTGGTATAGAATCATATCACTCACATAGAGATATTTTGACTTCATTTCCTGTTTCTAGTCTTGTACTTCCTTCTCTTGCTTTAATTGCTTTAGCTAAGACTTCAAGGATTGTATTGAATAGGAATGAAGTGAATGGGCACCCTTGTCTTAGTCTCTAGTTCAGTGGAAGTACTTTGAGGTTTTCTCTATGAGGCATAAGAATGGCTACAGGTTTTTCATATATAGACTTATAATACATGTTCTCTTCATCAGCAGTCTTTCCAGTGATTTATCGTCAAGGGACAAGAGGATTTTATCTGATGTGGAAGTCCCCTCTGTATGCTGTGATTACCGTTAATGAATTAAAGAAAAAACTGCTTTGGACCTATAGCAGAGCAGAATTTAGATAGGTGAGGGAAAACTAAATTGAATGCTGGGAGAGATGAGGTGGAGTCAGAGAGAAGTTACATAGCCATACACAGATTAATGGAGATGGGTTAAATTAATATGTAAGAGTTAGCCAATAAGAAACTAGAGTTAACTGGCCAAGTGGTTATTTAACTAATACAGTTTCTATGTGATTATTTCAGAACTGAGGAGTTAGGAACCAACAAGTGGTGTCCCAACAGCATTTGTCAAATATCTTTTCTGAATCTATTGAAATCATTATGTGATTTACATCCTTGAGACATTTTGTGTGATGAATAACATTTATTGATATATGTATGTTGAACCATGTCTGTATGATTAGAATATAGCCAACTTGATTGTGTCTGTGTGTGAGAGAGAGAGAGAAGAAAAGAAGGAAGGAAGAAGGAAGGAAGGAAGGAAGGAAGGGAGGGAGGAATGAATATCTGGTAAAAGAAAAGATCAAGGGTCTCCTGCGAGCATGCAATCCTTCAGTCAATTGACGGATGCTCTATGACCCTTCTCTCTCCTCCCAAACATTAAGTTTAAAAGTGTATACAATTGCCACACCCTGATGAGGCTTTGAAAAAACTGAAGAAATCATAGTCCTTGTTTTGATGAGGTAAAATTAAAGCAGGACAGGAGAAGGGAAACTGAGAAAACATGGTAAGGGGGAGGCCCACACTCTGGCATCTTGTTGAAGCATCTCACAGCTGAGAATCAAGAATTAGAAAACAATTAACCCTTGCCTATGGCCTCCTTCCTTCAGAGGAAGGAACAAACTTGCAATTTTCTGGGACCGTTATCAGAAACCTAGTTTACAGTAAATTTACATGAACTAACCCCCTTTGTGCAACTCTGGTGGTCCTGTTGGCTTTATTTATTAGATTGTGACCCCACCCAAGATACTTTTAAAGCCATACTATACTCTCATTTATCAAGAAAGAAAGAAAGAAAGGAAGGAAGGAAGGAAGGAAGGAAGGAAGGAAGGAAGGAAGGAAGGAAGGAAGAAAGGAAGGGAGAGAGAGAGAAAAAAAAAAGAAAAATTCTAAGCAACCCATCGAAATGTAACTTGAGAACAATGAAAATGGTAGTATGTGTACTGCAATGCCATGGAAGGCATTCCTTTTTGAGAAGCCCACACTTGTATTCTTAAGTGTGTATATGCTTTCCATTAAAAAATTCAAACTCTGTTTCATATTTCTTTGTCCTGAAATCCTTTTCTGTACAATGCCAAGAATCTTGGTCATTTTGCTTATGTTTGTGTTTGAATTTGTTTTCCAAATTGTGAGCATTATTAAAGAAATTCCTCATGCTTCTTGGGAGTACCTCAATCTCTGCTGCTCTTGTGGGTGATATAAGCCTTGGGCCACATTAGGGAGTTACCTACAGTCACAGACATATGAGGAAGCTTAGTATTACTTTTTTAAGATCACTTAGCAATGTTCCCCAATTCCAGCCCTTAAAACCAACTCAATCAGGACTAGAGAGATGGCTCAGCACTTAGGATCATGAAATACTCTTCTAAAGACTCAAGTTTGATTCCCAGTAGCCAAGTCATGTGGCTCATAGTGTCCTGTGACTTCAGCTTGGCATCCTCAGACACACACATATGTGGCATATACTCTCAGAGACACACGTGATTAAAAAGAAATTAAAAATTGGAAAAGAAAGGTCTCCTTAGTCCTTTGTTTCCAGAGACTGAATGCTGACAAAACCTTTATTTTAATGGTCCTGGATAACTGTGTCCCATGCAGTTTTAGCTTTGATGCACCATAAAACACAAGGAGCAAATGTTTATGTGAATGTAATTATGTGTCTCAGTTGCTATTGAAGTTAACTAAAGTTGTCTTAAAATCCTGTTATCTCTTTTACTAATTAAAAACTACAAAGTTCCCAGGTATGACTTGTGAGTTGTTTGCCTTGGTAAACATTAAATTGTTGCTGGGCCTTTGCACATAGCATCTAGCTTTCCTAATTCTGTTTCCATAGGAGTCAAGTGGGCCTTACACAATAGCCATTAGCGTCCTCTTTGATGTGGTGATGTAGATTTAGATCCATGTTTTACAAAAATCCAAATTACTAAGCTGATTGTTCTACTCCAGACTTGTTTTTACAGATCTCAGTCAACTTGTGCAAGTGTGAAACACAGGAACTGTATCCTGTCAGCAATTCTAAAGAAAGGAATGCGGGCAAACAAGACTCTGAAAAGACATTCTGACCATGTCTGAAAAGACATCTGAAGGGTGACGTTTGCAATTATCATGCTGTCATTGTTTTCTCCAGCTGAGTGATAAATACTCCACTATGTAAATGGACCACATTTTCTTTACCAATTCTTTGGCTGAGGGGCATCTAGGTTGTTTCCAGGTTCTGGCTATTAGGAATAATGCTGCTTTGAACATAGCTGAGAAATGACCTTGTGATCTAGTTGGCATCCTTTAGGTGTATGCCCAAGAGTGGCATTGCTTGGTCTTGAGGTAAATTGATTCCCATTTTCGAAATTTGTAGGCAAATGGATAGAACTAGAAAAAGACCATCCTGAGTGAGGTAACTCAGACCCAGAAAGACGAACACAGTATGTATTCACTTATAAGTGAATATTAGATGAGAATAACCAGGCTGCAATCCACAGCCCCAGAGAAGCTAGGTAACAGAGAGGACCCTAAAAGGGACAGGCATGGATTGCCTTAGGAAGGGAAAATTGATAAGATATCCTGGGTAAACTGCAGGGGGTCGGAAAGTGGGGAGGGGATAGGGAATAAAAACATGAGGTGACTGGGTGGTTCATTTGGAGGAAGGATGGAAAGGGAGAGCAATGAAAGAGATGTTTTGATAGAGGGAGCCATTATGGGGTTAGGGAGAAACTTGGAGCTAGGGGAATTTTCAGGAATCCACAAAGATCTCCTCAGCTAAGACTCCTAGCAATAGTGGGGAGGGCACCTGAACTCTCCTGTAATCAGATTGGTGACTACCCTAATTGTCATCACAGAACTTTCATTCAGTAACTCATGGAAACAGATGCACAGAGAGATCCACAGCACGCACCGGGCAGAGCTCCTGGGATCCAGTCCAAGAGAGATTACATGAGCAAGGGGAGTGGATCAAGATCACGATGGGGAAAGCCACAGAGTCAGATGACCAGAGCTAGTGGAGCTTCTGGACTCTGGTCTGACAGCTGCATGGGACCAAACTAAGCCTTCTGAATGTGGGTAACAGTTGTGTGGCTTGGTCTTACTGTGGGGTCCCTGGCAGTGGGACCAAGATTTATTCCTAGTATATGAACTGACTTTTTAAGAGCCAATTCCCTATGGTGGGATACCTTGCTCAACCTTGATGCAGAGGGTATGGGTCTGTTCCTGCCTCAACTTATTATGCCAGGCATTGTTGACTCACCATGGAAAGCTTTACTCTCTCTAAGGGGTGGATGGGGAGAAGTGGGGGAAGTAGGAGGAGCGGAGGGGAAACTGTGGTTGACATGTAAAATGAATAAAAAATTTTAAAAATAAAAAATAAAGCCCTCAGCCCATAGTTGCTCAGGGAAAAGAAATTATTCAACTCTGCAATAATAGCATTGTGAATGAGTCCTGCAATTGAAATTTCTTCCAAGAGAGGACCAATGTCCCCCCAAACCCCCAAGGCCTTGCCTCCTGTGACACTGCCCTTCTGAGCTCCTCTTCCAAAAAGTACACTGGCTTAGTTCTGACTTCCATTACCTTAAGCCTTGTGCAAATTAAAATGCTCCTACCACTCACTTTGTTTTCATCATCTCCCATGGCAACCTCTTGCTGCACTGAACTTGAGTGGTCAGTTACCTCCCCGTGTAACAGCTCCTTTAAGGCTATCTCTGTGGTCACAAACTGCACTGTACTGAAGACCCCCATTTTTGTTCCCTTTGTACTAATAAGGTCAGTTCATTCTAGTAGTAATGTTTGGCCAGTACCAGGGTTATGGTTTGATCACTTTGTCAAAAACAAATAACCATGGAACTGACCATCATAACCTGCCACACTCGAAACCTGCCAAAAAACTGTGAATGGTTTGCATTGCTAATGCTGGAAATATTTCGGGACATGTTCATTATTTACCACTCACTTTTCCATTACGCACCAAAATCTTGCTCCTAAACACAGAATGTGCTTTTGCTTTCAGACTCAGCTCACGGTACTAAGCAACAGAGAGCTGTGATGTTTCTGCACCTTCTTTATCTCAGTTTCCTGCGGCTCTCCAAGTGGGAATCAGCCCCGCGACAAGACACTGCCTACCATTTCTACCTGGCAAGCCCCTTTACTTCTGTTTACTCTTTTACTTCCACATCCCTAGGCTTTATCACAGCTGTAGACTTTACTCAATAAAGTAGACCGCATCTGGATCTTCATCTTCCTGGAGTTAAATAACAACAGAACCCCTGAAACAAAGCACACCAGAGCAGCAGCAGCAACAATAACAACAACAACACACACACACACACACCTCACACTGTTTTTATTATAGACCAAACAATTTCTATCAATTAAAGGAAAAAATTTTCATCTAATGCTCTACTTCAAAAACTAGTAATTCAAACACCAAATATGGTATTCCTGTACAGCTCCATCAGTTTACTTAGCATCCTATGATTAGCTGTACTAAAGAAAGAATTTTAGGCTCTCAAATATAGAACTGGCTAAAAGCATGAATCATAATGCAAAATAGTCAAGGCCATACCATTCTGCAGGATGAAATGATAAAGGGGACCTGACCTGTGGAGAAGGTGTGAAAAGATGCAAACCACAAACCACAATGTATATGACACCGCATATTAGAATAATAAAACTTTTTCTCTTTGCCCAAATCCATAACATAGCATAGGGAAAAATGTAATTATGTTGTGGAAGGAAATTTTAGCCTTTCTCCCAAATTCACATGTTGAGATCCCCAAGATTTTGTTCTACATCACTTTTGCCAATTGAGGATACACTGAGACAGCACTCTAGATGAGCTGCCTCATTTTGCTTCAGGTTAGGTCAATATGCTCTGATTCCTCCCAGTTTTAGACTATGTTGTTTCAAAGAATTGAATGTATTCTCTGGTATTGTGCCATGTCTAAACTCTAAATACTCTGAGTAACTAAAACTCAGCCTTCATTGTGGTAACTTCTGGCAGTGACCACATCTGGAGCAGGGCCGGCTCCATGTGCCCTCCAGCTAGATGGGACTTAGAATAACCCATAGTTGTCAGAAGCTGGTGTGGAACCTCACAAGATAAATATCATTCCATACCATGGATTTTCCACGATGACTACACAGTAAGATCAGCAGAGTAGTTTAGAATAAGATCACATAAGCAAGTAATTTCAAATGGCTAACCATTACCTCCTCAAAAGCCAATATTAGAAATTGGGAATGAGTCAATTATAGATCAATTACTTGTACTTGAAAGAAAATGAACTCTCTGACAGGTAGGGGGTGAGGATGGCGAAGACATAGAGACTGCACAGTAGAGGTCAAAGCACCTGCTGTTTCCATAGGGAGCTTCAGGGAAGGGTGCACAGGTGCTAGATTAGAGATAGCCCCCCCACACACACACATACACATTTTCCTACAGAATAAGAAGAATGATACATGATTTTTTTTTCTCCATAACAACTATCCTATACTTTACTGCATCAAACAGCACCACAATTGGAAACTTAATACTAGAAAAGTCTCATTTTCCATATAATGTAACATAATACGAGTGAAACTGTACTATACAAATATACTGTATGGGAACAGATGATACAGAGAACGATCTTAGAATGGTCAAGAAGCTTAGACACCCTATAGAATTTTCTGTGCTCCATTTCCTCTGCTACCACATCTATATAATAACGTTTCCTAATGATGGGGCTGTTTTGAGAAGTGTGCAAGTTAATAGACTTCAAACAGAACCTGGTATATAAATCACTATGAAAGCATTAGTTCTCATTTGTTTTCCTAGGTGGTCAGAGAAGCTGAATACATGTGTCAGTGGTGTGTGAGGGCACACAAGGACAGTAAACAAGTAGTTGTTTCTCTCACCTCTCCTTGGCTCCCACTTGGAGAAAGGGAATGCCTCCCAAGGACAATCTTGTTCCTGGAATTCTGCTGTCACTTGGTAGCTACTAGATAATACAGGGTAAGTCTGGGTCCCCTCTTGATCTCATTAATAAGTAATTGAAGAACAGAATCAAATCTTTTTATTATGTTTTTAAAAGCTCAAAAGTAGCTTTATTAGTGTATCAAATAAAAGCCTCTAGTTCAGACAAGTTCTACATCTCAGCAGCTGCTTAGGAGCAGAGGGGAAATGCCGCGCCATTTATGCTTGCATGGAGGTCAGGTGCAAGGCTAATATGCAGCCATATGCTGGGAAAGGGAGATTTAAAGAGTAACGAAGTATGCAGTATCAGAAAAAGAATGCTCAGGTCCTGGACAGCATCCAGAAGAAAGACGCAGAAGAAAGGAAAGAAGGAAGTTGACCCTTTCTGATTCTGGCCTCAGAAAAGCAAGGTCAGAAGACCCAGCTGCATCCCATGCTAGCATGTAGGGACTGCACTGCGGGCAAAAACTCTAGGAAAAAAGTATAGTATCTCTTTAAAGGGAAAATTATCCCACCCATATCTTTATCACTGAGATGAGCCTACCTTCCTAGGGATGGTTTCTTGGCCAAGCAATTAACCCGACCCAATAAGGATGTTAGAGACTCCACTGTCTTGATCAGAATGAGGGTTCTATTGTACTGTCTGACCTAAGAGTATCACATGTCCTAGTGAATGACCAGCATCAACATCTACATTCCACTGACTCAAGAAGTGGGGGCATTTAAGAACACATACTGCTCTTCCAGAGGACCAAGCTCAGGTTACAGCACCCATATCAGGTGACTCATAACCACCTGCAACTCCAGCTACGAGGAATACAGCATCCTCTTTACATACATGAGCACCTGCACTCGTGTGCCTATACCCAACTTAAACACACACAAAATGCTAAAAATATAAAATTTATTTTAAAATCATGTTAAATATAGTTTAAATGGAGCAAAAGACCTAAAGAATTCTTTTCTTATGATTTGAAAGACACAGTTTACATAAAAAGAAGACAAACTACTTTACCATGACCATCCAACAGAGGCTTACAATTACTTCATGTAAACCATGTATTTTAACATGGCCTACCTTATCAAAATATCTGTCTCCAAAACAGAGTATAATATTGGTCATCCAGGCAATTAGTACTGAAGAGTTATGCAAAAAGTAAAACCAATACAAAACCAAAAAACTAAGACAATTAAGTTATATATTTTCTGCATTAAAAAGTCTAAGATAGATCTAAAGAAATGCTTAATGATATCAAAGAAAATTTATAGCACAACATTAAAAGAACCTTTTATATCAATCACATTTCTCTGATTTAACTAAGATCCAAAATCTGTTCCCAGAACTCAGCCACTGACTAGATTTACATAGTTCCTCTATTTCAATTAGCTCTCAAACAATAGTATACTACAGAGTTCTTTGTCTTAAGGTCTGTCCTTGCTTCCCATGAACAAGTTTAGAATTGAGAGAAAGACAGAATAATTCCGCCTGGTTTGTTTGGCATATGGGTGGTTCCCAATGGAAATACTTGAGAACTCAGCATTTGTCCACAAGCTGCTGGCAGGTCTAGAAACTTTCATAATCCAAACAGTGTTAGAAAAGATACCAAAGGACACACAGTATAAGCATTTGAATCCTGTATCTATGCACTTAGTACATTGCTATTAATCACTATATACTAATTTGTCTAGAGCTTAGGATCCAACAGGACTTTAAGCAATGGTTTCTTTGGCCTCTCTGTT
Organism: Myodes glareolus; assembly: GCF_982192425.1. Taxonomy (NCBI): domain Eukaryota; kingdom Metazoa; phylum Chordata; class Mammalia; order Rodentia; family Cricetidae; genus Myodes; species Myodes glareolus. The sequence goes on along the minus strand of NC_142029.1, from coordinate 39,880,533 downwards.
ATTGAAGGAGATAAAAAAAACCACACAGATGATAAACAGATGCAGAACTAACATGATCATATTTTATCTGTTAAAGATGATGATCAGGGAAGATGTCCCTGGGAAGATGAAACGTGAGCAACACCTTGAATGAGAAGAAAACCTCAGGAGACCAGAAGAAAAAATGTAGTTGGAACATTTGGTGCCTTAACTCTGGTATGACAACCAGACTAGCTGATTTCAAAGATTCAACCTAGAGATAATAAGAAATAAAAGAATTTTGGGTGGAATGAGGTCAGGGGCACAAACAAAGGCCACTCCCAGACAATTTTCAGTAGGAGGAAGAAGTGACCAGATCTATGCCTCATGATTATTACTTATTAATTAATTATTATTACTTAATAATAATTGCAGGCATTGGCATGAGAGAAGGATGAAACTGAGGAACGTGTGTGGTGGCATACAATGAAATTATCATCTAGCATCCTGCTAGCATTTCCTTTCTTCAGCTTCAAGCTAGAACAATGCATATTAATGAGTAGTTAATGTTCTTTGAGCCAGACCAATGCACATTGAATGAATCCTTAGCTTATAGCTCAACCAGTGTCTTCCTCTCATTTTAAGTCACCGTGAAATCTAAATAGTCCATGACAGTCAAATAACAGAAGCAGAAAATGAAAATGCACTTCAAATCTTGGGCTTATTCTCAAATTATCGCCTAACAAAGTGTCTGGTATTAGAACAGCAAGTCTCTCTTTGTGCGTGTATGTGCCTGAGGTTTGAGAAGATTCCAGGGAATTGTTTCTGGTTTGCTGGTATTTGTTGGAATCACCCAGTGAGATCTGTGGAAACACGTTCTATAGTTGTTAACATCAACATCTGGCATCGGTGTTGCTAGCCTTAGAATGATATACACAAGGAGAAGTGTAATGGTAATAACAACACACTAAACTATCCTGTAGGCAAAGATGGTTCAGAGACCCACACTTCCTCCATACATTGCTCTTAGAGATAAGCATTAACCCGATTTCCAACAACACAGCTTAGCTCTGCTGCTTGTTGGTACTGCCTACATAAACAGGGTCACCAAAAATTATTTCTTTTATGCCTCCTTTTTTCATCAAATATCATGTTTTCTATTTATACTGATTATTTTGTAGTTCTTCAGTCTATCTTAGTTCTGTCCACTGTGCAAAGATACATTGATATATATACCCATTCTCTTGCTAATGGATGTTAGGATATGTTCCAATTTGGAAGTATGCTCCGATACACATTCTAGCAGGTGCTACTATGTGGGAAAAGACACACATATATATGCATTTACACACATTTATACAAAGCATATACCTGTAAATAAAATTTCTGGACCATCAATTATGCACATTTTAAACTTTAACCCATGTTGCCACAATTTTCCAAAGAGATGTAGTCTGTTTACATAAGCAGTATATGATTTTTCTGTTCTTCTAGAAAACCCTGGCTCTGCTTTTATGTCTGATACGGTCTAAGCGATAATGCATTTTAAAATCCTCTGGGAGAACAAACGTTAGCAAAAGATGTGCTGTGCCTCCTATCCAGTTGGTGTGTTTGCTTATGAAAACAATCGGTGTCTTCAGACACACATCTCAGGAGTGAGAAGGGTGTAGATGCTGTGTGAAGTTGACACCATGCATTCCCGTCACTGCTGTCAGTGCTGATTGTGGAGAACAAGTTGCTGCTCTATACACAATTCTCACATTGTGAAAGCAACAGAATCATGGGCATCCGCTTAGACATCTGACAAGCTGATTTCCTGGTCAATAACAAATGTTTTCTGCATAATAAATTTCTGTACATACTTATTAAATTAAATATATTATACAAAAAATACCAAATAAAGTCAACATTTATATTGTAGCCAAGCATGGTCTTGTCTGAAAGACTATGTGCATATGGTACATAGAAAGTACATGTTAGTCATGAAGCACACTGATTATAAAATAATTGCTTGGGAGACATTTTTTTCTAAAGTTGCCTTACCTATAAAAGTCTCATACTTTGGTTTTAAATGCAAATTCAATTCTTATGTCACTTTGTGACATAGTTGTCCTGTTTAAGCAAAGGTAAGGCTACAGGTAAACCACATGCTCTACAACCCTATCTATTCTTTGGGAAGTCTTGGAATGGAGTATTGTTGAAATTTAATCTCCACTTTTTAAATATTGCTTTAGAGGCAAAGACTCACACCATATCCCTGAGTGATTAGAACTTACTGTGTATTTTAGGCAGTCTTGGAACTCGTAACTTTTCTGCTTCTGCTTCCTGGTTGCTGAGATTACGGAAATGCATCATTACATCCAGCCTCCACTGATAGGTTTTAAGGCAAGCAAAACAACCCAGTCATGCTATTAGAAGCTGGTAAGTTTTAAATCTTGTTTTTGTCTTCCCATATGCTGTGATGGAACACAGACTCCTGACAGTGCATGTCAGCTGCTTCTCTTGTTTTGGCCAACTGGCTCCATGACTGATATGTCCTATTCTAACATATTTGTCAAAGAACAGCAGAATAGCCAATGAGATGAAGTTAGTCAGTGCTATGTTTAATCATGTCTGTCTTAGACTTCTGTTGAAACAACTAAAAACCACAGTTTAATTTTCTAAACGTTTATTTGCTTGTTATTTTGAAGTCTGAGAAGTTCAAGTAGGTGAGGTTCTTCTTGTTAGTAGTGACTCCCTCCAGAATCCCAAGCCAGTGCAGGGCATCAAGTAGAGAAATAGCATTTTAGCTCAGATTCCTTCTCTTCTTATAAAGCAATGGCCCAATCAGGCTTCAATGTCACTACATAACCTCCAACAGCTACAAAAACTATATTAAAAGTTGAGAATTTGTCTCAAAACCAAAATAAAATTAAAACAATGTGGAGATTAGATTTCAATAAGAGTTCTAGCAGCAGCAAACAAGATCAATTCCCAGCATCCAGTTTCTTCCGTTTATCTATTCTTTATCTCTGCTCACCCTCCCCATAACAAAGTGTGATTGTTAAGTAAACAGATTATTGCAGTCTTTTTTAATGATAAAGACTGATGACATTTTAATAAGATTTTTTTAAAAAGAACAATGTAGAACACAGTTCTTCCAACTCACTCCACAAAAACAGAAACAACGGGAAAATCAAGACAAGAATCTCCCCGCAAAATTACTAAGTCCATAGTAATGGACCCTGTGGAGGCTGACTTGAAAAATCTTCCCAGACAAGGAATTCAAAGGATGATTACATCTGTGTTCAAAACACAGTTCTGCCTGGAGAACAGGAGGTAAGATGTATTCTGTACATTCATAACATAATGGAAATAAACTTCCATATTCTTAGAAGATGCTGGCCCAGTATTTGACTACTTTCCCAAATGCAAGCTTCTAAATCCAATGATTATCTCAACTATACCTTAGTGTTTATTGTTATGGTGCTGGAATTTAGTAGAACTCATTAAAACACTGTAGTGAACAAATATAATCAATTATTTGGTGGTGAGAGCTCTGTTAGCAAACACCTAGGACGAGTCATATCCAATATCAAGGCATTCCTATTTGCTATTAGATAGTTATTAAGTTTTCACACTTTAAGTATGTTCGGTGCATCTGTGTAAGTCAGGTGTAACAGGAATTTTGTATTCCAATTTTCACTGGATGTGGTTCTCACAACAACTGGCCCTTAATAATAGTCACACATGCCAAGAGCTCTCGTCTCTATGTTCTATGCTCATTCAGATTCTCTGTCACATATATAAACAAGGAAATAAATATTATAAGAATCTACTACTTTAGTTTAGTCTAGCATAAATTTAAGGAGTTCTTGTTTTAAAGTGTGTTCATTTAGTTGCTTTGCATCATATGACAAAGGGTTGGGTAATTTAGCAAATTGCCCAAGAGCCCATGTGTTGAGGAAAGGGAGACTGGGAGTGGTCTAAACTCTCCATATTGCTAGCCAAGTACATTCAGGAAATATAATCATATAGCCCTGAATATAGTGCCTGGTTCATCTAACCTGTCACCAAATATCAGAATGACTGTTGTCTGTCAATGTTCTGGAAGGGTGGCAACCAAAGATGAGACTTTTAGGTCATGGTCCAAAAGATCTCTCCATAAAACCATTCCCAGGAGGAATAACAGGCTACTGCACTAATGTTAAATTGATAAGCCTTTATCACATCACAACTGCAGTTGTCATCTTCCCTCAACCCAGTGTCTTATATTTTCTCCGCTCCCTTTTATTCTCATTCTCCTCCCTTGTCTCTTCTTCTCCCCCTCGCTCCCATTATATTTCCTTCTCTTTATGGAAGAGTATACAGATTAGCCAGGAAAAGTTCTTAATATGGTGTCCCTTGCCAAGCCTCAGAAACTGATGATAGAGAATGAAAGTATTTTTGGAGCAACCTGACATAGCATCCTATGAGAATTGTAATAAGAGGTCTACTAATAGGGATGGTCCCTAGTCAGCTTGACTTCTAAAATTCTACCAGCCTAGTCACCAATAAGTCTTCCTGTGCTCCACACCCACCACAGATAAAAGCAAGAATAAATAAAGAATAAAGGATTAAAAAAGCAGTGGAAAAACAACTTCCAGAGACTTCATGGAAGTATTTAGAGATGCTTGTGTTATTGCAATTCACTGAGGAATCTTCCAAATACAGAGAAGGACACAATCATCTAGATACAGGGAAGAGAGCTTCATCAGATTTAACTCCATAAACAATAGCACTATACATTCATATGGACAGACAGACATATAAACATATTTCAAAACTTTTTAAAAAGAAAAGAAACTGTGGATGAATTTTAAATGAAATGAATCTTCTTAGCATGCACAAAGCCCGGGGTACCATAACTTGAGTATAGTAGTAAAATCTGTAATCCACCAGTTCACTTGGGAGATAGAGGCAACAGGATCAGAAGTTCAAGGTCATCATTAGCTACCTTGGGAGTTCAAGGCCATCCTGATATACACGGTGAGACCCTGTCTCAGGAAGAGAAGAGTGAATGGGAGGAGGAAAGAAGAAAAAGAGAATGAACAAGAAGCAGGTCTAATCTCTCCTCACCAATCTCCCACCCCTCACTTGAACCTGAAAAAGTTTTCTCCAGAGGAACCAACATAGTGCAAAACAATTGAATAGATAACTGAAAACTGACTGATTGACCTGTTGGTACATTTAATCCTGACAAGCATTTAATTTTGTTATTGTTATAAACTAGATGCTGGTCATATACTTGGTGCTCTGAGATCTGACTTCTCCGAGCACATTGTGAACTCTGAGATGGACCACCAGGTAGGAATGCCAAAAAAGCGTGGTGGAGTCCCATGCTGACCACTGGACTTTGTCTTGTCATGTCCCATGTGGACTGAGAATCACAGCTCCTTTCTTCCATCAGTTATATGTAGTTTCCAAACAGAATTGGTTCTTCAATGGCAGCACAGAGAACACAAGGCTCCTGAGCATTGACTGCCTATAGTGGTCTTGTGCCGTGTTTGACTTTGTCAAAGCATAATGCATACTGCTTAGAAGTCCTTGAGCAAAGGACTTCCAGCCCCTAAAATCTGGGAACCAATGTATCACTCATCCCTCACAGGTTGCTGTTGTACCTTAATCTGACAAGTGTCAGAACAGTGGTGGCAGAAGCAGCAACTTAGACATGTTAGCAAGAACTGTCCTTGCCCATCCTGGATGTCTGATGAACAGTCAGACGGTAAGGACTCCCACTTGGTTCCTCCTAACACATTTACCAAGTTTGTGCAGCATTTTGGAAGCACAATCACACCCATGTTTCTCATTTATTTCCTCCTCAAGAACCTACAGCAAAAGTAAGGGAGGTGCTATAACTTGTGCCTGAAGTCAGGACTAAGAGAAAACAATTGTTTGTCTAGAAATAATAAGCTGATTTGTGGGAGAAAGAGAACAAGTCCTCTAGGCAAACTCATTTGGAAAGGGAACAAAAGCCTGAAACAAAAGGGCAAAAAAAGGAAATCTTCCAAGCAGTGTTATTCTCTATGTCGTTCACACAAATAAGCTTCACCTCAACATTTAGTAGCATCTTCATTTATATATATGGCCATGTATGTACCCGAAAGCATTCTCACAGACAGTGTTCCCTCAGGTATTCAATGCTCCACAGTGAAAGAGTCACTGTCCCTCAGCAACTTTGGCTGGCATGCTTTTAAGCACAAATATTTCAGAACCAGATGCGAGGCTTAGTTATGAGTTTTCAAATTGGATTTGACGTGTGTGACTCTAGATATTCAATGACAAACAATTCAAGAATCCTGTTCAGTGCAGAGATGTAGGATAAAATATCGTCAGCTTTCCGAAGACACCCTGAAGGAATTAGCAAATAAATAATGCGGAGGTAGGGGCTGCACTTCCTCACATGCCTGGGAATCAGATGGAGTCATATTTGGAAGTCAAGTGTCTAATTAGCAGATTCTTGGTCTCAGTCATGTGAAGGGATGAACTTTCCCCTGGAGAGACTACTGTCTTCATTCCTTGTAAATTGAAACAGTTCCTTTACTTTAAAGATAAAAAAAAAGAACTCAATTTGCAAAATCTGGTGTATTCACACATAACTTTACAACTCTTTCTTTAAAAATCAGGCATGCTCAGAAGACAGACATTACACACCCTGTGCAACCCGTGTTTAAGTTTCTTTACTTTTATCTGTGCTTTGATTAGAATTGCTGATAATTTTAACATTTAGTATGAAATCAAATGGACAAGTTCTGAGTTCCCAAAACTTTCACTGTCATGGTTTGTCACAATGTGTCACAGAATAAAAACCATAATCATCACATTGCTACAATATTTTCTCTACCTAAGAATTTTTTTTCCTCTCCCTATTTTGAAGTATAATCTATAAAAAGCACAAAACACAAATACAAATCCTGAGTGCTCCAAATGGGTATCACTGTATTTCACTTGACAGAAGCATTCTCTCACCCATTGGGGAAAAACTAAATGTGCATAACTAAAGACTATGCACACTAATAAGCACTGAAAATGAAGCTAACAGAAAAAAATATGCCATATCATCATGGCATTAATAGTCAAAATTATTTTTCAACTAATTCTAATGTTCCCATAATGTACTATGCTATAAGGAAAGGAGGCTGTTAGAAGTTTTAACTGGACAACTGATGGGTAAGAGAAAGAAAATTTAACAGGATTCATTGCCACAGTGCTTGCTGAGTATCTACTGTGATATGACAGTCTAAATGAGACGATCTTTGAACAAAGCATTTTGCCACCTGGATCATGCAAATCAATATCAACCAACATAAAGACTGAAACTTAAATAGGGTAAAGCTGTGATAGCAACAACAATAACTGTAATCACCTCCAGCCCTTTCCTAATACTGCATACCAGGCACTATCCCAAGAATTCTATTTATAACTATTCACTCAACAGTATAGTCTTCTATTGCTTTTGCTCATTTTACAGAAGAAGAAAATGAAACACTTCTCCGGGGTCAAACTTCATCATGAGCATATACACAGCATGAATGGAGAGCTGGTTGGATTGGTGGAAGCTGCAGGGAGTCTCCGATCCCCACCTCACTCATTACCCTTACAGGTTCTTCAATAAAAATGATTTTGCATTGGAAAAATGTCAGTCAAGGAGAGCTCAGGCTCAAGGGCATGAGTATCAGAGCATCATTTGCTAAAGCCTCTGCGGCTGGTGACTGATCCATACCCTTCATGACCCCTTTCTATCTCTGACACAGTCTGAAGAATGTTGTTCCTATGTTATAAGTAGGCTTTAAGAAGCATGTGACAGTAGAGCTTTTACTTGAGGTTCATTGACTCACAGAGCTAGAACTGCTCTGTTTATGCTCCAGTACCAGCGGGGACAACACATGCTCTAGAGTCCTCTTAAGGTAGTCAGTATCTTCAGCTTGGGGTTTTCATCAGCTGTCAATATGTAAGGCCCTGTCTTCCCTGTTCCTCGAGGCCAAGCACAGGATGCGAGAGAACTGTTTACCCTAACCAGCCTAGCTTCCTCTGCCAGCCAGAGGGGATTAGTTCAAAACCTTGTTTCCATCTTTGATATGGTAATTTCACCTGCTAAGGAGGATTCTCACAGGGGCCCTGAATCTCCTCCTATCTGTCTGTCAGGGTTCCCAGCTCGGTACCCCCTGCCTGGAAGCTCCTGCCACTCGGAGCCAGGCACTCAACACTGTGATCTCACACCTGGCTGGGAGGAGGTTCTCTACTTCTGGGGCCAAAGTATTTAACCCTGGATTAAGTTTGAATAAACGGGCATTCTCTCCCTAGAGAATGACTCGAACTCTGTATCTGTGTGTGTGTCTTGTGTTTTAACCCCTAGGACCTTACTCAGCTCGTGGAAGTTATGGAACCGAGGTTCATACCAGGTGGGTGGTGATGCAGACCCCGGGTGCGGTGGAAATGTCCCCTGCATCAATATTTAGTGGAAATTTCCTATGATCCATCAACAAACTAAGAGCTGAAAACACAGCGAAGCCCATGACCACCACTGGAGAAGATCTGGGAAGAATAGAAAGATGAATGGATAACCCACCACTGATGTATATAGTATACATATATACTATATGGAGGGATGTATATAGATGAATAGACTGACTACCAAATGAATTGGAAAGACACGAGGGTGACAAATGTGCACATTAACACACCACCATTAAGAATAAAGATATAGTGATTACTAAATGTTCAGAATGAAAAAAATGGGTTCTAGATGTTTGAAATGGCTGCTGTGTATGTAATGCATGGAGAGAGAATCTTAAACATCTCTAGAATAATCACCAAAGAAAATTGTTATTCATAAATTAGTATGTAAAAGGGAAGAAACACCCCCATAAGAAACTGAGGAACACATGGAGCATGCAGAGAGCTTGAAAGAACAACCTGTGCCTTGCATGGAACTGACAGGGGGAGCAGGCAAGAGATGAAGCTGGAAATGAAAGCAGGAGGCAGGGTGGAGTTCCCAGCTCAAAAACAGGGGTCTGGACTTTCTGTTCAACATGCTAAATAGATACTGTAGGCTTTGACTTGAGAAATTTTCAGATTTGATTGAGTTTTAAGGAAAACAGACTAGCAACTGCATTCTCAGGCAGATAATTCGATAAAGTAATTAAGTGTGAGGGAAAAAACAGCCAACATTTACTATGAAAGGCTGCCACAATCTACCTACTCATTATTCCATTCTTAGATGGGTCTTTAAAGATCAATAACACCTTGAAATAGGCTCACATTATCATGTGCCCACCAAATTCTCAATCTGTTCAATCTACATATCGTTATAGTGTTATGGTTATCTAAGAAAACTTATATAGTTAACCTCACTTGCTTAGGTTTGGTTGCCAACCACATAGTAAATATGGTTCGAAAGAACAAAAATAACAACAAAAAAATCCAACTTATTTTCTGCTTATTTCTAATGCTTGCAATATTCCTTTACATTAGTCATTCAGTTGCATTTGGGTTTTTGTTTGTACATTTGTTTTGGGTGTATGCATAGTATTTCTATGTGTAGTCTACATGTGGGCTCATGTGGGTATATGTACATGCATGTGGGTATACAGGCATGTGTATACATTTGTGTAGAAGCTAGAAGTAAATACCTCTATCTGCCTCAATCTTTCCCCACTTTATTTTTTTGACGTAGGGTTTCTCAGTGTATCAAGAGCCCATGGATTGACAAGACTGGATGGACAGAAAGCTCCAGAACACAGCCTTCTCCATCCCCTCACACTGAGTTTACAGCACACACACATATCATCTTTCAACATGGATTCTAGGAACTGCACTCCACCTCTCATGCTTACACAGTGAACACTGTACACACTGAGCCGTCTCTCCAACTTAAGAATTTGTTTTTTTAAAAAAAAATAAGTTTGATAAATAAAAATTATTTTTGTGAAAATCTACAAATCTGTAAATTAAATTACATTGCATGTTTAGCTTATAAATCATTAAATGTTCTCTTGGAAATTATATCCTTTAGTAAATTTTTAGTTACATACTTGACAGTTTAATATATATGAATTATCTTACAAAGCATCTGAACAAAATCAGAATTTTCCTGGCAACAAATTTTTGAGTGATAGAAAAATTTTCTATGGCTTTGTCACTTTATTCACTGTTAGTATAGATTCCAGGAGAAAATATAGATTAAAATTAAGTCATACTAATTAAAAGCTATTTTCTCTTTAGTTTTATATTATTTGCCGTGGATTAGTCTGGGATTTCATTTGTTTTAAATAACAAAGAATGGAACAAGGAAAATGAATTTAGATCATAAGAAACTTGCATTAATTAAAAATGTCAAAACAGGTTTTAAGAAATAGTAAGCAGGGTTAATATTGCAAGCCTGTAATCCTGGCAATCTGGAGTGTGAGGTAGGAAGACTGTCACAAGTTCAAGGTCAGCCTGGCTTACATAGAATGTACTAGACTAACCAGGACTATGTACAAGATCTTGTCTCTAAAACTCAAACACACACACACGAACAACAAAAATGGAATTATTGTAGTTGAAACTAAAAGAAAAGTGCTTATCATACAAAATCAGATAGCAAACATGAAATAGTTGTTTATGTCATATAATACTTTTGGTATGAAATAAATGTGTGTCTTTTCACATACATATGTGTACAATAAATAAGAAAAAGCAAAGTATAATAAGCCACAATTTATCTTCTGATACTGGATTCTAATTATTATTCTTCTTCTGTAAAATTTTTCACGTATAAAATGTTCTGTAAGGTACACTATATCTTAATAATTTATAAACAAGCAAATTAAATTCTAACAGAAAAAGCAAAGCAAGTTAAATAATATAGTTATAGAATGATAACAATATATAAACAAAACTAATTGTGGAGCTCAAAACAGCTGCTGCTATTGAAAGTGTAAGAAATATCAAAGGTTTATATATAAAGAAGCAATGGCATGCACACCCAGAAGCTGTCACCTGAGACCAGGCAGAACCCAGTGCAGTCCAGGTGATAAATATGCATACCCACACTGGAAAACATAGAATGGCTTCTCTTTCGTTGCTAACAAGACTTGGATGAGTTTTTTTTAATTTTTTATTAAATTGAAACCTGGCTCTGAGTTTACTTCATCTAGGTTTAGCACATGGAGATCAAATTTTCTGGATAGGAAAAAAAGCACTAAATCAAAAGTCCATCCAACACACTTGTTCAGACCTAGGCTTTGGTTCCAGTACACTGTAAAAATATTCATTCTCCAGGATATCCAGAGAAGAGTACTGGCTGTCCTTACCACATCCCTTCTGCCTCCAGATTCCAGGTGGCAGAGCCTGGGCCCAGGGCTCAAGTGGGTTTTTTTAGCTGCCAACATCATTATAAGAAACCAAAACATTAAGAAGAAAAATAGTATACTTCAGAGCCAACCACATTACATTTAGAAGAAAAGACATTCATGAGAAGAAACTTCTCATTCCTGAAGATCCTAACACTCCAGGCCAAATGACAGGCTATTCAAAAAGCAAAGTCAACTCCCTTCCCCTCTATAATGTGACTAGGATCCCATGGACTTCAGTGAGCACTTCACCGGAGACTGTTTCTTTCAAAGAATAAACACACACTTGTGTGTGTGTGTGTGTGTGTGTGTGTGTTGTGTGTGTGTGTGTAAGAGAGAGAGAGGGAGGGAGGCACTCAGTCACAGAGGAAGAGACACAGAAACAGAGAAATTTCTTCTGAAGACTAGAAGATATGTACTTTAAGATTACTATAGAGTTTATTGTTCATCAACTAATGCCAGTTTTGGACGATCCACCTGTATTCACAATTTTCAGGACCCTGAAACTTCTCAGTTCAGATCCTCTCACTTCCACACGGAAGCATGGGTAGGTAACCCATTGTCCTCTCACAGAAAGTGTTCCCTGCCCAGCGAACCACCGAATGCTTTACATCTTTGAGACTGGACATCGCCCTCAAAGGAGAGCACTGAGTCTTAAACCAAGAACTGAGATACTCCAGCAGTCTGGAAAGTACATCTGAATTTTTAAAGATGCTTTAAAACTTAAGCTACTACTCAGGTGGCCCAATCCTCTGCCCCAGGGAACAGTTTTAGGTAACAGTTTTACTTGTCAGTGGTAAAGTTCTTGGGCAGTTATTTAGAGTGCAAGACCATTAATCTACAGTAGCAACTATCAAAACTCTGGTCATCTAAAATTTCTTTCCTCTTCTTTCTCCTCTTCCTCCTATCCTTTCTTTCTTCCCTTCCACGCTCTACCTTCACTTTTCCTTTGCAAAAAGTAATATTTCATTCACATATTACACCTCAATATTCCATATATTATCATAGATGGGTATGGGACTGCTGTTCCAGGGTTATCTCATTTCCCTGCTCATCCAAAAAACTATTTCAGATGTAAATGCATGCAAACATGTCTCTGTATTTTGGTCTTGTCTCTCCCTACAGATTTTAACTGTGGGCAGCATGGTTTGACTTCATCACCTTTCCTGCAGAGCATGAGCTCCCCTGGGCTGTAAAACTATGGATCCTTGACATAAGCAGGCATGCACGAGGGAGCACTTGCAGAAAACATAACCCATAAAATACAGTAAAAATTAATAAATGCACTGTGGCCATTCAAAAGTGTGGAGAGCTATTTGGCTGACCTCACCGCCAGCTGCAGCTTCCAAGAACAAATCCAATTTAGTTCCTTCTCTGGTGGCAAGTGGTCACACAGTTGAGTGTCATTTGTCACAATTGACTACTGTGCCTCAAGAGCAATCCAGGCTTGAGCTAGTATAAATATGTAAAACCCTTGTCCCTGTTCTAGCTGGTAGTTGGGGAAAAAGTAGCAAGGCATCCTGCTTGCTCCCCCAAATAATACTTTATATTGTTATTGACATTGAGTATTGCCATTACCAAAGCATCATTCACCACTGGTATAAGGTTTTGATTATTGCCTGTAAAGAAAAGACAACAACATTGTTTGAGTTCTCTAGAAGTATAAAACTCTATCTTAGAGAAGTTAAATAATAAAAAATACTGCTGCACAGTTTTTTCCAATTATCATATCAAGGACATTATAGCACAATGACTATACACTACAAATAACTTCATAGAATTCATAACTTTATAATAGAGATTCGCTAACAATGTCGGAGGTCTGGCATTGTGGGATATTTGTACACCATATGAAAATGTATTGCTGTGATTGGTGTAATAAAAAGTTGAATGGCCAACAGCTGGGCAGGAGAAATAGACGGAACTTCTAGGCAGAAAGAGAAAGCTCAGAAAAAGAAAAGCAGAGTCACCAGCCAGACACAGAGGAAGCAGAATGGGCAGTACAGAATAAAGGTAACTGAGCCACATAAAAGAACACAGATTAAAAAACATGAGTTAATTTAAGAACTAGTTAGGAACAAGTCTAAGCTAAGGCTGAGCTTCCATAATTAATAATGTATTTCATGTCATTATTTGTAATAATAGTGACCCAAAGAAAAATCCATCTACAGTCAGGTAAGTACGGGAAAGGTGTGTTAGCATTCACTGAGTTCTGGAAGCAGATTTGGGGTTAAATAACGTCTGAACTCTCACTTCACCGACATGAGCCTTACTGTGATGCCAATAAGAGGGATGTACTCACCTGGGGAGCTGATTTCTTCAACTGATATTCAGAGCCACCTCTGATTCCCAACCTGGAATACTAAATGCTATTTATTCACCTAAAAACAGCAGAGAACTAACTCATCAAGTAAATGTATTTGAAATTAGTTGAATCTGTAAAGCTTCTAAAAAGTGAAAGCTTCAAAACCCAAATCCCACTGTATGTACTGGTTTTGTGGGAGTCTAGTCTGTTTGGTTGCCCACCTTCCTAGACCTGGATGGAGGGGGGAGGACCTTGGACTTCCCACAGGGCAGGGAACCCTGACTGCTCTTTGGACTGGAGAGGGAGGGAGAGGGGAATGGGGTGAGGGGGAGGGAAATGGGAGGAAGGGAGGAGGCAGAAATTTTTTAATAATAAATAAATAAATAAAAGTGAAAGCTTCTTGCATTGGTTAAAAAATTAAAAACTAAATAGTTTAAATGGTTTTTTTTTTGTATTGGCCCTCAACTTAAAATATGTAATTCACATTTTCTTTCTCTTGTTTTCGTCGAAATTTTAGTAGAAGGTTCCCACAAAAGTGTGAAGGTCTCACAGTTTTATGATGTGAATATAAGTCCTAGGGTGACTTCCTGCAGCACTGTCTACATTGGTGTATAATAAGCAAGGCTGTCTCCACATTCTGAAGAAACGAAGATACAAGAACATGTAAACAGGAATGGGATTAATCTCAAAGAACATCAGAAACTTTCCCCTAATAATGCTTCCAGCTTTAAAACCCTCCATCTCTCATCCACGTTTGTATTACAGCAGATGGGACACCAGGGCAGAAGAGGAACACTTCAGACAGACATGACCACCATTGCCTTTACGGGACGACAATTTGTTTCTCTGCTGGAATGTCCACCATTTCATCTAAGAATGTTTGCATCCATCCTAACTGTGACTCAGACAGATCAATCACACTCCTCTTAAGGGCAGCAGGAAAATTAAACTTATAAATTCCATTAAGCTAAAAGTTATTTGCTTTGTCCGAGGAGCTTTAAATAATGTGAGGAAATGTTTTCAAAATTATACACAGTTCCGTGTTCTGAAGTAAGGAGTTGGGGTAATGTTTTAAAATCATTACAAAAATTTTAATTCCCTAACTGTGAATACATAAGGCAGAATTTTGGTGATCTTATTTATAAGAACGAATTATTTGTTAAACTTGAATTTTAAAATACAGAGATCTGTTCTTGCAGATGGTGTTGAATAATAAGCATTTGAATTGCAAGACAATGGAATAGGAAGAAAAGACTGAGCGCTTTAGAGCCTCGCTGTATGAAACTGCTTCTGCGACATTAATTACAGTTTCTCCTTTAGAATTTACCATGGTCATAGCACACCACACACGCAACTTCCCAGAAATAATTCTGAGCTATAACTATTTGCTTATATTAATTAAAGTATAGAAGATAAAATACATCCCTCCATAAGTCTGAAAGTCCCCTAGGTATTACCTATTCTGGTCCAATGGTGATAAATTCCCTTGCCACTAAGTTCTCTTTATAACCATTTCCCCTTTTATCTCTGCCAAATGTGGTTTAATTGAGTTCTCAAAATATTTTAAGTAAAGGGCCTATTTCATTTCTTCCAATACATTTTAAAGAATGTTTTTTGTAAATCGTAATAAAATTATTTACTAGAAAAATACCATAGGGAAGAAAATTCGCTTTCTTTCTTTGTTTTAACAACACCGAATTTGCCTGTTGACTTGTGAAACACACCTAGAGGGAATCCCAGTCTCTGTGTCCATCACTCTCTTTAGCTGCAAAGGGTAGAACAACCCAGTCCATAGGCTCTACCAAGGGGAGCATTCTTTAGTCAGCCTGCCCAGATTTGTCTTATATAACTTCTTTCAGACGAGCTTTAAATAGACTTTACATTTAACTGTTTAATTTCATTTGTTATTTTATTAGAGTTTCCATATCATACCTTTTACTTCCTGTCCTTGGCATCATAAATTCTCAACACTTACAGCACAATTCACTTAAATTCTCTAATATTTCACTACCCTGCCTCATCCTCATGGGATTCATTTTTAGACACTGAGCCCATCCTTGACTGAAGCTGATTTTCTAGGCCACTGTGGGGCTCATGAAGTTGTTCATGAAGGAAGGCACTGATATCTCTACATGCTATTTTTGTGATTGTTTTCTGGATTTTGAAACATGTTTCATGCCCAGGCTGCTTTGTATAGAAGCTAACTTGATTCAGGAAATAAACAGGCTAACTAAAAGATAAACAATTATATTTTTATTTATTATAAGGGGAAAACTCACAAAACTGAAACAAGAAGTTCAAGCTTAGCTGAGTGGCAAGGGAACCACAGAGAGAGAGAGAGAGAGAGAGAGAGAGAGAGAGAGAGGGAGAGTGCGAGTGAGCACCTGGGCCATGCACCCTTTTCTCTGTGTCCCAGAAAGTCACAACTTAACTTGATTGCACCTCTTAAAGATAATTGGTTAAGAAGGCATCCCCATTACCTTCCCCTTTTGTTTAAACAAGAGCCATCCAAACCAATATCAAACTGTATACAATAGGAACAGATATCAAGTATAAAATTACAAAAACATGAACAATATTAAACAAGGAACACATGACAAATGTTTTAATAAACATTCTATTCCAAAGAGTCTAAGTCTTGCATCCCAAACAAGTTTGGCTAAATCATAAGAGGAAGGTAACTATGACTGTCTAATCATCAACCCCATCGAAGGCCTGAGAAGGGAAATAAAAGTACTTGAGTAGGCAAGAAGTGCAATCAATCAGCTTCCAAAGCAAGCAGTATATAATGGAGACAATCACCTAACGTCTCATTTGCAACATTGAAGCAACCAACTTTGACTAAAGCCTAGAGTAACTGACAGACCATTTTCAGAGGCAGGGAATTTTTCAGAATTGTCTTACCCTGTCTTGGCAAGGTTTGGCAGTTCTTTTTCTTGTGTCCTGCTTATCCAGTTCAGTAACATGTACTTACTGTGTAGAGCAGGTTGGTCGTGACCCCACAACATTCCTCCCGTTCTGCTCTCTCCAGTGCTGGGATTACAGATCTGAGCATCATGCCAACTTTCCATGAGCGCTTTTTCCTCAGCTCTGCACATCTCTGACTCCTCTCTTGTGTCTGCTTCCTGGGTGTTCATTCGCATATGCTCCCCTTTTAATGTTTGTTCTTACAGCATCACTGCAATCCTCCACATTGCAGAACAAGTTGTGAAGATCTAACTGTCCATATACTATCCAACATAAATATTAATGTCCTGAAGCTTAGCATGCTGCAGGACACTTAAAATCTCAGGACTCAAAGGGGGAGATGGGCCAATCAGAAAAGAATGAAAACCAGTCATTTTTGAAAACCTGCCTAGAAAGATAAACACACATTACTCACTCCTATGAGGATATAAAACTAATTACTTTGTAGAAGTTGAAAACTGCTTTATGCATACCAGGAACACAAGAAGCATAGCTCTCTTATCAAAGAGGATAAGTCATAGCTTATTGTGGAATTAAATATGGACCATGGTTCTAGAACACATATTTAAGTGACCCAATGTCCTAGTTAGCTTTGACTGTCAACTTGACACAGCCTAGTCACCTGGCCGAGGAATATCTCAGAACAGATTGACCTACAGACATATCTGCAACAATTCTCTTGATTACTAACTGACATAGAAGGGCCCAGTCCACTGTGGGTAGCACTGCTCCCTGAGCAGCTGATCCAGAACTATATAATAAACGTAGCCAAGCATGAGCAAGTAAGCCAGAAAACATCGATCCTCCACAGTTTCTGCTTCAAGTTCTTACTTGAATTCCTGCCGAACTTTCCTCAATGGTGAGTCCTAACTGATGAATATGCTGAAACAAACCCTTTCTCCCACAGTTTTTGTTGATCAAAGTGTTCATCACAGCAGAAGAAACTAGAATACGACAAATTCCATGTTCCAACGTGGCAGCCATGTTGGAACATGACAAAGAAAGTCATAAATCAAGTCAATTTTCAAATATATTACTGGAAATATCTGGTCAGTGGATTGCAATAAAGTAAGAAACTCGGTGCAACAGGCCTCAGATTCTTTCCAGTGACAGTTCTAGCTTTTAAGTTGATGGAAGCTATGGTTTGTTCATATATTCCAACAGATTTACCTAGTAGTCAGGATGTTAGATCATATTCAGAAATGGGAAATTTGAAGGCTATCAGGGGAGTTAAAAATATTCCAAGATAATTCTTGCTCTGAATCTACAAATTCCAACATCTTCACATCATTGAAGTTGTAGTCGGATGATGAGTCTTGCAGAGGGTTCAATGTAAGGTGTGACTATTTTCTAGGAGCTTACATTCACATTGATCAAAGGACACATAACACTCAGTAAGAATAAGTTCAAAGATCTACTGTGAAAATGGTTATGTGTTTATAATTAATAACTGTTTATTCATGAAAATGCTTAAAGGATATATATGCAAACTAAAAAATAAAACTTTGTAATGAAATATATACATGAGCAAAATTCACTCATTCTACCAAACATTACTTCCAAACATCATACTTTGCATTTAAAATACATAAAAATGACAAAAAGTTATCTATTTGTCCTAAAACCTAACACTAATCATGCCCAATTTTCTCCTTGGTCAAAGTACAACAGTTCTGTTTTTAAGTTTTGAAGGCATGCTTTTGGCAGCTACACCTTAACATTTAACCCACCTGGATAATAAGTGGAGACCTTACGTCTTTTACTATTTTGATAAAAAAAAAATGTTGTTTTCCTCTTCAATGAAATGTCATCTGAACCACAAAGAAAGTTTCCTAATTTAGGAGCCCTCATCACAATGCCCTCAGGGGAATTTCTGATTTGATTCCACATCCTGAGACCTCTTCTCTATTGCAGGATATGTGATCACACTGTGAACCCCAAGATTTCATTATTTATTTGAAAAACCTGTTTTTAGTTGTAGTGTGACTCAATCCAAGCACACACCTTTCATCCAAGAACTTTCATCTTTAATATTGTAACAGGATTAAATAAAGTCAACTACAGGCCAAAGAAGGCAGATCAAGCAACCAATGGACAGGAAAAAAGACTTGCAGAGTAAGAGGGAGCTTGGAGGATGGATAGAGAGACTAGAGAAATGCACAGGAAGCAGAAGGGAAGGACATTCAGTTGGAGGAGCTTTGTTTGAGACAGTGTAAGAGAAAGATTTTTCTGTGTTTTGTTCCCTTTTTTTTCTGGGACACTGGCAAAGGAGGAAGGTCAGTTGGGTGCTTTCCCTGCCTCTTTGTTTGCACCCCAGCATCTGGTTCTTAAGTCTTTTTATTTCCATTGAGATTTAGTCAAAAACATTTCTCTTCCTCTTGTTTCCACCTGGAAGAGGGAGCAAGGTGTGCCAAGGCAGTGTAGGTCAGTTCAGCTGCCAATGGAAGCCTTAGCTTCTAAGGAATTGTGTCATCTGGAGAAGCCACGTTAGTTTAGTGAGTCTTCACTTGTGTAGGAATAAAATGTGGAAAATTCTCTTAGTTTACATTTCTAAGATTTTACATTTTCAAAGACTTACTCATTTTTCATTGATTTATTTTCATATGATACTAATGAGGCTTTATAACCTGATCAATATGTAAATGTGTACTAATTTTAAACTGTTCTGTTTTAAATGTGTATATCTATATTCTGATCCATCTTCAAAGTGATTTGGCATTATTTATACAGAGAGCAAGGACTGCTTATAGTGTCCGAAAGGATTTTATAATTTTGCGGACTTATATGAACCACTGACTCAAAGTCTTAAACTTAAGTTTATGAAAGTTTCAGCTGAAGATAGCAGAAACTCAAATCCATAATCCTTTATATAACATGGAAGTTCTCTTGCCATAAAAATGGTTCCTTAGTTGTGTGATTTTTATAAAATAATAAGCAGTGTAAAGAATCAAAGTTCTCACCTTGACTTTACTATCACTAATTTAAATACTAAAGGGAAAATATTCTCTTATTAATTTAGGACTCTCTAATTTCTGTTAGAAAAGTTTTCACAGCCATACACACAACAAACAAATTAATTAATTAACAAGTAGATCCATAAACTGGCTCATAAGATTGAAGAGGTGGTTAGTTTTAGGAACATTATTTGGACCAAAACATTCAGTGGGCGTTGGTGTGTATCTCACTTACATTAAATCAGGACGAACATGTTAGGCCATTCCTTAATGGCATACAGGATAGCAATTAGTTACAATGGTGCATGGCTCCTTTGCAATTAATATATGGTTTGAATCCTGCTAATTCAGCTCCAAGCTGAAACCCAGCAACTCTGCCACCTTTCCACTAAGAATTACATCATGTGTTGGTTGGTGATTCTTAGTTAAGCAGTGATTATGCTGAGGTTTATAACATGATAATTGTTTAATTCTCTCACCACTTCTTCATTTATTAATTAGCACTCTTCTATAAAGACATGCTCTTCTCACACAATGAATATTCCAAGGTATCAAAGACAAATTTCACTGGTTAGACTTAAACAAACAAGGAAAACGCTATCGAGAAACATTCTAATAGGAAAAGGGAGCCCAAGACGTAATCTGACAGACACAGATGTGAGACAATAACCCCTGAAGTTTCCAGAGGAAAGAATTTGATCAGAGATGCATAGTTAGAAACACAAACAAAAATCAATACAGATGATTGAGAAAATGAAACAACTCCAGGGAACAAGAGTGAGCCAGTGAGCAGATGGAAAAACACAGCCTTAAAGCTCTAGACCATGAAACCACGGCATTCCCCAGATAACTTACACAGCACCACCTCTCCCACACTCTCCCCACTGACTAATGTTCATATGTGTTCTCTCTCCAGCCTCTGCTCCCCCGCTGCATGGTGAAACCGGAAGCTGGAAGATATAAAATGCTGAGATGAGCCAATGGAACTACAAGATGAGAAAAGAGGTTGACTGTTAGAGACAATCACCTCTGCTCACCAATTTTCATTTGTAGAATTATCCTAGCTGACTTATATCTCAAAAGAGGAGAAAAAGAAGTTAGAGTGGAGAAGTTTCCCAAAATAATGTTTTAAAGAAACATTAGATGCCTAAAGTCAGAAAAAAAAAGTTACCTAAAGTTTGAACTGGATGACATTTAAGGGGCTAAGACAGTCTTGGTCATACTAGCCCATGTTTGCCTTTGTGTACCATAAATAGCTTTCACCTGCAAGGCCACTTCTTGGTACAACATGGCTGCCGGATTTCAAGCCATTATGACCATTTGCCAGGCACCAGTAAGCATAAAGGGACAAGGGGAAACCAATGTGAAACAGGTTCCTGTTTTTCCCTTATGGTGTACTAGACTCACTTTAAAATGTCTGATATGTAATTGACTGTCCTAGGTACATGAACAAATGAAAAATACGGTAATTCAGCTGAGTCTATTACTACCTGGGAAGGTCAGGGTTCTGCTACTATGCTTAAAAAGAAAAAGGGCCATTGAGAAGAGAAAGGAGGTCTCAGACATACCTGAGAATATGCTGTGTGTTCCACAAAATAGAAGTATTGTAATAAATAAACTTAATGAATTCATATTTCTCAGATCTATCATGCTTCATACTTTGTTTTATTATGAATATATCACAAGTTTATACTCCATACTTGTCATTAGTAGATAAACTTAAAAGGTACACAAACTTTATATTTTGGTGTTAATTATATTTAATATGAATGAACACATATAGTATATCCAAAGTCCCATTTACTTATGACAAATTTTGAAATAAACCTATCTTAAAAAAAGGAAAAAAAATCTATTTAAAGACAAGAACTAGCCAGGCATGGTAATGTCGACATTCAATTTCAGTACAAAAAAGACAGATGCAAGTGAGTCTTTGTGAGTTCAAGACCAGCTTGGTCTATATAGCAAGCCAGCCAGGACTATACAGTTGAACTCTGTCTCAAAAAAGTACCTAAAATATGTCAAAATGTAGAAACCATATTGGATGTCTTGAATCATTGACCCTAATTTTTCCCATCATCTAGTTTTTGATGCTTCATAAAGAAAGAAATCCATTTTATGAATCTAGTAGAAAGAGTACTCAGTGAGTGGCTTTCAGATTTTATCCATCTTGACCTGGGTCTGATCAGAACTGAATGTTTCAGAACAGGCCTACCACATGTGTGCAGAGGTACTGGAAAATATCAGAGACTGCCATAAAACCCACAGCTTTCCCCGTATATTGTAGCACAAACCGGAAGAAAATTTCAGAACTCAAAACATGGTCCTGGTTATAATGGGCCAACCTGCAACTGAAGTTAGAATTTCAAATTTTCACTTGGTGCAGTTGATCTTAGTTTAAAATTAGGGTGGGGATAGATGTTGGCACTTTCTATGTAGTTTAGAGACATCTCAACAGAAAGATAAAACACATATATTTTCACAACCATCTATCTCTCTTTAGGTTTGTTGTTTATTCTTATCTTATACCATTAATGGCACATTGTTTTATTCCTAAAGAACACTAAGTCTAGAGTTTATAAAATAAACATATTTAAGCTTACCTAAATAAAAATTGCTTTTATACTTTTTATATTCAACCAATTTGTTCAACTTAATTCTTCTTTGAGAGTACAAATCAAAGAAAACTGTGATCATGCCTAATTACTAAAGACTTTATTAATACATGCAAAATTCTTCACTAAATACAAATTTTAACTTATTACATAAAATATGCCTACGATACCTGCAAATAAATGAGTCTGTGAATGTATGCCATAAATAATATGCAAACTCCACACAAGTCTATTTGTAGACTTGGATACATAAACAATAATCAAATACCATGTACTAGATAATTCATTATTTAGTTGTATAATAATGCATAATAAAAGAATTTGACTTTACTTCTTCTGGAAAGGGCCTTGATTTTAAGAGGAAAATTTTTCACCCCTTAAAATGAACACACTAAACAAACGTGCTTTATTAATTCTTGTTTCAAAAAACATCACAAACATCAATGTGGAGGGCCATCCTACCACACTGTGTCTTAGGGAAGCAATTACCCATAATAATGGTCAAGTACATTAAGCTAAGAGGGAAATCAGGAGGCTTCAATCTATAAACAAAACCCGAAACTGTCAAAATGTGTTCTTTCTTGTGAAAATTAAAAGGCATCTTATAGACTAAGCTCAGTAATAGAAAAACGCACTTCTAGAACTTTCTTGATCAACTAGATCTGAGGAGAATTTAATCACAGGGGCAGGTAAGATTTTTCTTTTTCATTTAATTTATTCCTGGTATATAGGGACATGTCATATGATATGTATTGTACTTTGACTATATTCCTGGGATGGGTAGGTAGTTTTTAACCTGGTCACTGTGAATTCTGTAAAGTGCTGAACATTTATTAAGTGGACTTGGAATTACAGCCTTAGTTTACTTCTCTGATTGACAAAAGAGGTTGCCTACTTTCTCATATCATTCTGACAGAACACAGCAACGATACAGCAGCAGCATTCATGGGACCAGAAACCCGGATCTCTCACAGCTGTTGGCTGGAGTAGAGGGTGGTGGTCACTTCCAGAACAGTGAGTGACCTCACCCAGCCAATGCCACTCAGAACTCACTTTCCTTCCTTCCAGGGCTCCTACTGTACATGTGGTTTTCTCACCTTCCTTAAAAGGCTAACTAACAGCAATCATGTCATCAGAAAGACTACAAAATATACAAAGAACTCAAAAAAATTGGTCAGCAAAAGAATAAATAATCCAATTTAAAAAATGGAGTACAGACCTAAACAGAGAATTCTCAACAGAGGAATCTAAAATGGTTAAAGACACTTAAGGAAATGTTCAACATCCTTAGTCAACAGAGAAATGCAAATCAAAACAACTCTGAGATTTCATCTTATACCTGTAAGAATGGCCAAGATCAAAAACACTGATGACAACTTATGCTGGAGAGGTTTTGGGGTAAATGGAACACTCCTGCATTGCTGATGGGAATGTAAGCTGGTACAGCCCCTTTGGATGTAAGTGTGGCATTTTCTCAGAAAATTAGGAAGCAACCTTCCTCAAGACCCAGTAATACCACTTTTGGATATATATTCAAAGGATGTTCAATCGTACCACAAGGACATGTGCTCAACTATGTTCATAGCAGCATTGTTTGTCATAGCCAGAACGTATAAACAACCTCAATGCCCCTTGACTAAAGAATGGATAAGGAAAATGTAGTACATTTACACAGTGAAGTACTGCACAGTGGAAAAAAATAACGATATCTTGAAGTTTGTGGGCAAATGTATGGATCTAGAAAACATCATATTGAGTGAAGTAACCCAGACCCAGAAAGACAAATATAACATGTACTCACTCATAAGTGACTTATAAACACACACACACACACACACACACACACACAAAAAACAGCCTATAATTCACAATCCCAGAGAACCCAGACAACACAACAAAGAGGACCCTAAGAGAGATAAACAGGAATCTAATCTACATGGGAAATAGAAAAGACAAGAGATCCTGAGTAAATTGGGAGCATGGGGATCATGGGAGAGGGTAGAAGGGGAGGGGAAAATAAGGGAGGAAAGCGAAGAAAAATACATAGCTTAATTAAAACTGTATAAAAAAAACAAAGTGGCAAAAGAAAAAAAAGAGTCACTGTTAGTGTAGACAGCCTGCTGTTCAGAGCCTTCCTGTTGGTCAGACACTAATATCTGTTGCAATTTCATATATAATGTTTCACACAGATATACAAATTTCATTGTAAAGATGAAGAAATTGAGCAAGACAAGAATTCTAAACCAGGTCTACCTAAGGACACAGTTTATACCCTGCCAGTCCTGCAGCGCTGTTGGCCATTTTAAAAAGCACTGGACATGAGAAGGCTTCTTCTTCATTCTTTTTAAACTAAAGTCATTTGTTTAAAAATTTAATGAATTTGTCATGCATTTGTACTGGTTGCAGTTTCCCAGTTTATAGATTGAATATGATGTAAGCATGGAAGTCCTTCCAACATCTGGCTCAGACCGAGAAGCCTATGGCAGTCTTCCATTGCTAGAGAAATACCAGAAAGCTGTCTGAAGCTAATAGATGCCGAGCACTTTCGAACAAAAAGAAGCTAATCTTCTGTCTAGCCCCGGGCTATGTAAATTTTTCTCAGGTGAAAAGGTGCCAAGGGTAATATATACTATAAACTGACAAATCATTTTCCTGGAACTATGCTTTGCAATAATTCTTCCCCTTGTTCCTTGTAATAATACCTTGGAGAGCCAGAAGTAACAGGGTTTAAATAATGTGGAGCTGTGGGTAATAGAGGAAAATATGTGATGCATTTCAGTCAAATGCATGAGTTTCATCTTGTCAGAAATGAACCCAACAAGCTGTAACTCTATGTTGTGTCAGAACAATAAATATTGGGGCTTTATGTGTATCGAGTGACTGAAAGTCCATGCCTGAATAAACGCATATAATGCTTGTTCCACAGACTTTCTGAATTCCCTTGCTTCTTGTGACTTTCAAGTAAAGAAAAGCATTTGTATTCACCTGGGACTAAAGATCAAAGAGTTTGTCAACTGCTTGTAGCAAATGAAACTCCAGTAAAGAATGACCCTGTTAGTATATATACTGTAAATCAGCCAGGTCACAGGACTCCCCGAGATTGATTACGGGTTCAAAGCAAGAGAGAAGATGAAGCCAGTGAGGAACTCTAACAGTGATATGTGTCGTGATAGCATACAGTGCTTAGTGTACAGGACAGGTAAAGCTCCATGCTCCATGCTTTATAAAACATTGCAGATATCCAATTTCTGTCCATGTGCAAGGTTCCCTGAGGGTACTACCAGTCTCCTTCCCCCATCATGAGGGAAATAAAACTCAGAGATTTTTTTTTTTAACCAGTAGTAGTGAAATCAGTTTCCCCCTGACACAGCAGGAGTCAAGGGCAGTTCATAGTACTACTCGAACTAGTAGCATCTAGAAACTTAGGTGTTTTCCTAAATGTTGCTGCGGTAACACCTTTGACAGACATGCCCTGTCCTGCCACTAGCAGCTGATCAACTTATCCAGGTTTAGGGTAGACAAAATGACATCAGAGTAAGAGAGGAAGATGAAATAATTTGACAACAGTCTCTTTCCCCAAGGTTCTTTGCTCCCTTCCCCACCCTCAGGAAAAATCACTAAGACCCCAATAAGATTATTTAATCCTGATGACTAGGACTTAATATAACCCAGTGTAACCAGAATCCTTATGGCCAGTCTCAAATACGACTTAAAAAGAAGTCCCCAGATGATTCAAATGCAAAGATAATGTTGCAACAGACTGACACAAAAAAGACACATTTGAAATATGTAAATAGTGAGATCTAGGGCAAGTTCGCCTGTGGAATTATTCAAGTTAAGATGGAGAATGGTGGCCCTCTAGCAAAACAAGTCCAGAAAAACTATTCATTTTTTTGGGTAGCATATGCTGTAGTCACTGAACACAATTATTCTAGAAGACAATAGGAGTATATAACATTAAAAAGAACAATGGACACAATTATATGTTCATGATTATAATAGCACAAGTTATGCATATAAAAGATTTGAAATCAGATAATATGTAAATTCTTAGATTCATACTTATTTATTTATTGTCTCTATTACTTAACATTACTTATAAAAATTATAACTAAACTGAAGCTATAAATGCTTGTATAATCATAAAAAGCAATAAAATCTTTACCTAATGAGCCAAACCCAAGATAACGGGTATGCCACAGTGGTTACTTTAACATATGAACAGTGCTAGAGTTCACCTGAGACTCAACCTGTTACTGTGAGAAAATGCTTAAGCCTGTCCTTTCCCTACAGTGAACCCAGGAAGCGTGACTCAGAGTAAACTTAATTATGCTTGTATCCAGACATGCTTTAAGCTGTTTCCTGTCTGGTGTAGTTAAACCACACAGCCAATAAGAAGAAAGCCCCTAAGACTCTGCAGTGGGAACCACAAATTACAGAGATCACTGACAATGACTGCTCTGTCACCATCTGGCCATGTTAGTCTTTGACATATTTGTTGTTGTTCTTAAACAAAAGATTAAGCCCATTGTTGATTCCCATGGGAGGCCTTACCCTATCTAAAAGACAGAGGAGGAGTGGGTGGGTTTTTGGGGTAAAAGGGAGGTGAGAGAGGAAACGGGAGAAGAGGGAGGCAAAAGTGTGGTTGGTAATTAAAATAAAAAAGAAGTAAAGAAATAAATAAAAACTTTATACAAATTTTTAGTATAAAACAATCAAACCCAGATCTCTCATATGCTGGGCACTCACTCTGCTACTAAGCAGCAAATACAATGAGTGGAGCAGGTATGTTGGAATGAAAGAAAAGACTGCATCTTTTTGGTCAGGCCAAAATCACAGAGAGTCAAAATTCCAGAAAGTTGCAGTTCTCATGGGGACGAGCATGCACTGGTCAGCATTCATGGGATGCTACTTGTAGCATTGTCTAAATGAATTTGGTCAACTGTGTGATGAATCCACTCACCCCACAGAGGGGCTTATTGTCTTTTGAATGGTTTAACAAAGGCTGTTCCTTACTAACAGATAGTTTAGGAGGTAGCTAAAGTTCTTCCCAGGTGTATTTTCTATATGAGGGCAAATATAAACCTCAAATCTAATGAGTTACTAGTCGCAGTGTCAAAGGGCCTCAGTCAGAATGCTGGGGTCAGCAAGTTATGAATCATCCCATCAGCCCACCCCCAACGTGTCCGTCGTGGATCTGACATGTCACCTGGAGAAAGCTGCCAAGCATGACGACATCAAGAAGGTGGTGAAGCAGGCATCCGAGGGCCCACTAAAGGGCATCCTGGGCTACACTGAGGACCAGGTTGTCTCCTGTGACTTTAACAGTGACTCCCACTCTTCCACCTTCGATGCTGGGGCTGGCATTGCTCTCAATGACAACTTTGTGTAAAACTCATTTCCTGGTACGACAATGAATTCAGATACAGCAACGAAGTGGTGGACCTCATGGCCTACATGGCCTCTAAGGAGCAAAAAACCCACCCTGGACCACCCACCCCCACAAGGACACAGCAAGAGAGAGGCCCTTGACTGCTGAGCAGTCCCTGTCCTAACTCAGCCCTTAACTGTGAGTGTCTCCCTCACAGTTTCCATCCCAGACCCCCAGATAGCAGGAGGGGCTTAGGGAACCCTACTCTCTTAAAAACCACCAATAAAGTTCACTGCATCCCCTCTTAAAAAAGGGAGGGGCTGCTTCTAGATGTTCCAAAGGTAAAAGCAGTGTGGCCTATAGCTCATACTCAAAATGGTTCACTATTGTTAAACACAGGGTTTTTCCTGCCATGAATCCTTCAGCATTACATTAGATTTTTCTCTCCTTCTAGATTCTGTAGACAACTTAAATTTGGATATTGAAAACTGATGTAAGTAATGGCATACTTTTCCAAGCCAAACACATTACTTACAATAATCCAAAATAAAGTAAAAGAGTAATATCTTGATTTATGCCACTGAAATTACAAATTGTATCTTCCTTGGACAGATACCATATGGTTATCTCTATACACAGGATCCAGACCCAACAATGTCTGTTATCTTATTCATTAGAGGGCAATCAGCCAAGGAAAAATTTTTCGACAATCTTTTTTAGAAAGTTTGATTTTTCTGTCTCTTTTATCATCTAGCCACTCAAAACATGGTAAACAAAAACAATGACAAGCCCTGACCTTTCCCACTCTCAGGCAGCATAAGAAAGATTGAGACTGGGTGGTTATCTGGCTTATGCAGCATGTGAAAGAGAGATCAGAAAATCACAGGAAGGATGTGTACCAAAGGATATTGCTCCATCAGCCAAAACAAGTCTCAGGGGAGAAATAGGGAGGCAATGTAATATGCCCAAATGTAAAGAAATTAAAAGATAAAGGTAGGATTTAGAAAAAATAAAGTCATGATTATATTGGAGTTCACAGAAGACATCACCCTTTGTTTCTGAGAAGCATCCATCCCCCCATCTTTGGGAGAATGTATTTTCCTGCAATTAAGGGAATTGTGTCGGAGTGCTGGTGTGGGAGAATTGTCTGTATTCTGTCAATCATGTATTTTAATAAAACGCTGATTCGCCAGGCAGGAAGTATAGGTGGGTCAACCAGACAGGAAGTGGAGGCAGGGCAATGAGAATAGGAAAAGGCTAGGGAGGAGGAAACTTCCTCAGCCATTCCTGCCCAGATCACCGAAGAGGCAACATGTGAGCTGTCACACTGAGAAAGGTACTGAGCCATGTGGCTAACATAGATAATGATAATGGGTTAATATAAGCTATAAGAGTTAACAAGTAGTCTGACCTAATGGGCCAATCAGTTTATAATCTTATGGAGTCCTGTGTGTAATTTCCTTTGGGGCTTGCGGGCTGCGGGGTACCGGGTGGGACAGAAGCCCCAACAAGCCGGCCCCTCATACTACAGAGTGCAAAAATTATGGCCCCCTTTTCTCATTGGTTCAGGCCACTTGAGTGTGGTTGATCTGAGTGTAACAGCTGGAAGCGACCTGAGCTATTCAATGACACTGAGAATAAAACAAATAAGGGGGAAACCAGAAGGCCTTGTTGGAATTAAACAGGCAATCCTGAGCATAGGAAAAGAGCAAGACTAAGAGCGTACAGCCCTGATCAGGCAGAGTTTAAGAGTCTTCACGGTGTTTGAAATTAATAAGATACCTGAAGAAGGATCAAGTTTTCAAGTGTCATGGAAATCTGCAGGCCGGCAAGTCTTGTGAGGAGAGGAAGTTGGTGGGTTTTAACTAGTTTCACTGGAATTATTTATGAGAAGGAAAAACTGCCATTCCCAAAGCCTGCTCATTGGAGAGCTGTAACATCCTTCCTGTGCTATCTGGTTCCTACTGTCAAGTGCAAAACTTGCCAGGCTCTCAAGTGGGCACAAAGGGAAATGGCTACCACTGTGCAAACCATCTGCCCACAGCACTTTGAATCCTGTAATGTTCACTATGAACATTACTATCATCATTACCGTCCTCAGGACTTGGCTAGGAAATGGTTTTTTGATGTCTTCTAAAGAAGTCAGAAAAGGAAATTCTGTTTCCAACAGTTCAGACTCCTTGTGGCCTCTATGAAACAGGGCAAAAGATGAACCTTGGATCTCATGTGCCCGGTAAATGCTGCCAGTGTTTCTTGTGTTTAGCCAAGGAATCAGATTAAAGGATGCATTCAGGTTAGTTTCTCGAACAAGTAGGACCTGAAACGGTGGCCTAAGGTCAAAACCATGCCACTGTTTACTTGTGGTTGCTGTGTGTCTCGAGGTCATTGATGTTCTACATCCACTGTGTACCCAGAGTCTGGTGCTGTTTTCAGGCCCTCCCTTGGGTCCCTTTGAACACCGTTGTTTATAAATATAAGAGTAAAGAAAGAATTAGTTTCCTTCTTTGTGTAAATGTAAAAAAAAAAAACAGATTCTTTTAGTGTTTTTAGGTTGTTTGTTTTCCTTTTTCAAGTCTAGTGAAGGAGCACATTAGAAAGATGACTTTACAAAGCAGCGAAAACTCTAGACATGGGTTCCATTCTGTGTAGAAACACATAGTTACCAAGTACAAGTCATCAGTACTGGGACAATTTAAAGGCAAACTGTTTACCAGGATTCAACCTGAAACTTATACTACCAGCTTCATGGTCCATAAGTGATAGTGGAAGCATTGGGATCACTCATCATCTGACCCATTAGAAAAGGGTACTAAAGGCCAGAAGAGGCCCTGAGACTTATATGACCTAAGAGATGCAGAGCTGTCCTAGGGTTCTGCCTAACACTTCCTTGAGACAGAAAATAATAAAATTATAGGCTGTGTTGAAGACTATAGAGAACTTCTCCTGTGTTTGTTTTTGCTTGTTTCTTTTTGGGAGATAATACAAATTAATTGAGCCCATAGACTAAATGCACAGAGAACCTTGACCTCTGAGATAACAGACCAGGATGGCATGAGAGGAGAATTCCTAGATGTGCTTGAGTAGCGTTGCATCTTTTTGCCAAAAGGATGCAGGCCCTCACCAACCTCTGGAAAATAGGAAGCGATGTGTTTGGAGAATTTAATAGAAATAAATATAAGACTAGGGCAGCTCCAACATGTTTAGTCGTTAGTATGTCTCATGATGTTCTAGGCTCTCAAATAGGCATGTTCATATCTAGCAGGTGACTCTCAAAATGTTAGTGATATTTGCTAGGTGATGCCAATTTTAACTAACATTACTTCTTTATCCTTTGAAATTTCTGCTATGTTTTCCAATGATTTTTTTAACCATCCTCATTCTACAGTTTAAGAGCCCGTGTTTAACCAGAAATGTGACTCAGCAGATAATGTGCTAACCACCAAGTCTGATGACCAGAGGTCAATCCTCAGGACTCACGGGGTAGAATCATGCTAGAAGGAGAGAACCAAGTTCTGCGTGTTGTCTTCTGAGTAAATAAATAAATAAATAAATAAATAAATTGCACTTTTTAAAAATAGGGAATGGAAAGGGCTGGAAAGATTGCTCAGTAGTTAAGAGCATTTATTTACTGCTCTTCCAGATGACCCAATTTTGAATCCCAGCACCTATGTTAGGCAGTTCAACAGAGGAACCAAGTCTGTAGCACAACTAGGGGCTCCCCTTTTTCTGCAAATGAGACTGTCTAAGAGCTCCCTGCCCCCATCCTATATTCTTCTCTAGGGTTGGGATTAAAGGAATGCACCACTACCGCCTGGTTTCTTTGTCAAACCAGTGTGACTACGGGGATTAAAGATGTATGTCACCACTGCTTGGCCTGTAGGACTGACCAGTGGTAGTGTTTTATTCTCTGATCTTCTGACAAACTTTATTTATTAAAATAACACTACACAAGTACCTCATGTAATCTTTGTGAAGGCATGCATGCTGAATCTCTCTGTGTATGTGTGTGTCTTTTTCTATGTCTCTCTGTCTCTTTGTCTCTATCTTTGTCTTTCTGTCTCTCTTTTCCTCTCTTTCACACACACAAACACACATACACACACACATACTCATGTGGTATATACTCACAAATACACACACACACATACACATGTAAAATTTAAAAACTAAACTTAATTTCTAAAATCAATGTATTTAAATGGGTGGGTGTGTCTTTAAAATGGAGCTATTCTAACAGTCAGTATTGCATAAATAATCCTCCCAGAGGCCAATCTCATTCACAAACTGCCCTGAAGAATAACCGTGAAGCACAAGAAACCATACAGAAGGCTTACAGACACAAAGCTTGTCATTTCATCTCAGACCTAAGAAAAGAGTGTCTTGTCTGTCTGAAGCCCAGCTTTGTGAGGCCTTTTGTATTTGCAGAGTATAGATGACATTTGTCAAAATGGGTAACCTCATCTCTGGGTTACTTCCTCAGTTGCTGAATGAAAAGAAATCTCTCCCATTCAAATGATCACTGCAAAATGCTTAATGGCTGGCATCTCTCAGAAGAGACCTGATTGTAACTATAAATGCTGTCAAAGAAAGCCGAGAGCTAATGCTGTGCTCACATGGCAGATGAGAGAGGACCAGGGGAAGGGAGAAAAAAAATGTCACGTTCACTTCAGGAAATACAGAAAAGTCTCAAGAATGAAATAATAATCACAGACATTTCACTCCGTTTTCTTGTTGCTATCCAGAGATTTGCTTTGCTCTTTCAATACAGACCCTTTACTTGTAGTTGGTAACTCTGTATGTACCATTACCCAATCTTCAGTTTTCCACTGTGAGGATTCTTAACATCCTACGAAATACCAAATGCCAGCTATCAACATTGTGCTCAGCAGCGTAATTCACTCATTATCCCATTGGAGTTATTGACTCCGTTTCTGATTTTACACCATTGAGACATGGTGGTGAGTGAGTTTATATGTCTTGGTTAAATTTCTGTATTCTTACAATATCTTCAAAAACCATTGATTGAAATTCATAAAATAACCTGACACATATTGTTATGTTGCTTTTCTGAAAAGTTTTGCCATGTTATACTTGTGATTTGTCATTTCATGTCAATTTCAGCAAATTTTAAGGTCTTTAATATTAAACTTCACATGAGAGAATACAGTGTGATCTCAATAGAGGCCTCAGCAGCTTCATAATTGAGTCCTGGGCACATTTGCAAATCTCTTTACTCAAGGGCAGGTTCTCACAATTTGTTTTTTGTTTGCTTGCTTTTTTTAAGTTTTTTTTTTTTAATTTTTCAAGACAAAGTTTCTCTGTATTGTCCTAATTTTCTGGAACTATCTCTGCAGACCACATGGCCTTGAACTCACAGATATCCCTCTGCCTCTGCCTCCCAATCTGTTGAGATTAAAGGTGTGTGCCTGACTAGATTTTTTTAACTAAAAATATAATTTTATTTCGCTCTCACTTTCCTCCCGCCAATCTCTCCTGTGCATTCCACCTTGCTCTCTCTCAAATTCATGTCCTTTTTTATTTTAGTTTTTGACTTACACACACACACACACACACACACACACACACACACACACACACAAAGTTCTCAGCTTGTATAGTGTTACTCACATGTATGTGATTTCAGGAGTGACCACTTGATGAGCCAATGCTCAACACTAAATAAAAAATTGTAAAGACAATTTCTGCCTATTGCTGCAATATTTTCAATGCAGAACTTGCTGTGTGACCAATATTCAATAAATATTTGTCAATTTAGTAAATGAGGACCTTTCTCTACAGAACATTATGTAGACGTGTCCAACCAAAGCAGGTTCACAAAGAGTAAATTAACCCTTGCATCTGTCTTATGTGATTACCAGCCACCACTAGGAGATATTATGACTCCAACTTAACAGAAAAGTTCATTGAAGTTCCAGGATTTACTTAAATGTACAGAGGTAGTAATGACGATGAGTTGTAAATCCTCAGATGTTTCAGCAAAAATGATAGACCAAAGAGACACAGATACATTATAGGTGTTCAGAGCTCTATAAATGCTCAGGTCCCAGCACCAACACAGTGGAAGTGTTAACAGACCACAGATCAGCCTAGAACAGCTGTGAGGTCTAGAAAGAACTCATGTGATCCACCTAACTTGATGCTTTCAGCCAAGGAACTATAGTTAAGGAAATAAGCTTAGATTTAAATTTGAAAGTAATAGAAAGAATATTAAACTTAGATATGATCCTATTTCTAAATGGAAATGGCAGTGCTTATGGTAAAGAAAATGAGTAATTATGTAGTGAGGACCAGTGGTGTGTCAGATAATGAAAATCTGACAGTCACTGAAGAAGAAGAGAAAGGTGGGTTACTAATCCTGCATTGTGTATTAACTCCCAAACTGTAGGGTACATTGGTATCATCTCAGGGAAGGACTGTAAGAAATATGTCAGTTCTATGTTCAGGATCGAGAAACTGAAGTTTTCCCTAAGAACATACTTAATTCAAAAATTCTCTGGCGATGGTTACAGGTCCACAGACCCCATCTGAAGTTCATATTTCCCTCAATAGATGGTAGCAAGAGGAGGGCAACCTTGTTTGTCTGACTTTATATATTACAGCATTATTGTTATTCCAAGAAGAGCCCAGTGGAAGTCTTTGAATTCAAACGTTCTCAATCGTAACTCAGTCTAAATTTGGTGTTTAAGAATTGTATGCAAATTTTCTGGGCGTTGGAGATGCATGTGGATCCCAGCGAGGCAGAGACAGGTGGATCTCTGTGAGTTCGAGGCCAGCCTGATCTACAGAGGGAGTTCCAGGATCGAAAAGCTACACAGAGAAAGCCAGTCTCAAAAAAACAAACAAACAAAAGAACTGTATGTAAATTAATAAAAGAAGGGATTTGGGATTAATGCTGCAATTCTAAGCAACAGAGACTTATGCTGAATTATCTTCTAAGCAGAATTAAGCAATCACCCACTCTTTTTCCCTCTCCTATTTCACAGAAAATGTAATTTTAAAGCTAAAAGGGACCTCAGATCTCATTGGGTTGAACCCTTTCATCATACAGATGATCCAGGTGTCAACCAGTTTGTAAGTTCTTAAGATGTGTCAGCGGTCTCCCCATCACCACCCAGGGTCCAGCATGTACACTTGGAGAAGACTGGAATTCTTCTCTCCTTCACCACCATTTTTCTGAGTTGACGACTTGCGCAGTGATCACACCTAAGTTATGGTGAATGCAACAGTAGCATCGTTTTAGGATTGCTTTGGTCATTCGTGGTTTAATCGTTGTTTTTACACTTTAACTCTCTAAACAAAGGTGTTATAGCTGAATATCCCTGGCAATCACTTAGAAAGTGCTTGTTCAATTAGACTGGATTCTGTTCCACTCTTCCTTCATTCTTTTTGACTGTACTCATCTCTACTGTGTTCTCTCTCCTCACTCTTAGTTTGCAATCGCTGTAAAATAACCTCATCTAACCTCATCTCATTTAGTAATGATGTTTAAAGGACAGTTATATTCTGGTTGATTGTTCTCCATGTTATTAAAGGAATCAGGGGTATTTTGCATAGCTCAACATGTATACATGTGTGTAGAGATGTACTCACATAGATCAGCATGTATGCATATGTGTAGAGATGTACTCACATATTTCTTTTACTTCCTCCTGAAACTTTATTAGACTCACTGTAAGTAGTGAAATTTTCATGTTCTTTTTGTTCTACTTGATGTCTTTCTACCCTGCTCTCTCCCCTAATACCTCTGTCCTCCAAACTATCCTTCTCTCCTTTTTTCCTCTGGTAGTCTCTCCTCTACTTTCATAGATGATTATAGCATCATTTTGGTCTTTCATACTCTTTCTCTCTCGGATGTGTCTACTGCCCATTTTCTAGCAGAATGGGAAATCATTCCATTTGCTACAGAAAAAAAAAATACTTTGAGAAAGAATAATAATAGAGTAGGCTATAGATATCACCCAAAAATTTATAATGATGATCTTCTTGCTCCTTTAGACAAATTCAAAAGAAATGTAACTTTCAGATCACATGGACTAGACAAAGGGACTCACTCAACCACCAGAGGAAGCCAGCGGTAAAGAAATCCCTGTGGCTGCTTTCGTTTCAATTAATGCAAAAGCTGATATTAAACTCAGAGTAGGGCCAGTGGAGGAGTGGCCAGATCACAGCCTCTGACACTTCTCACACCTCCTGTTCTATAAAGTCAGGTCACACTACAGTTGAAAACCAATTGCTCAAAATTGTCTAAACCAGAAAACCCGGTATGCCGCAGAGGTTCAGTCCATCCCAGTCATTTATGTTGAAACCAACACTGCCATCCCAAAGAGAAGAAACTCATTTCAGTAATAATAACAGAATATGATAACGATGCTGTAAACCTTTCATGACAGCTTCTCAGAACAATATCTTAGCACATGTGTTTTGGTCTTCAAATTGGGGAAAATAAACTGAAAAGCAGAAGCAAACTTTCCTATAATCATAGACTTGAAGGGAGGCTGAGAGAGGGGAGTTGACCTATCTGAGGTCACAGAACAGAGATTTGAGTATAGATTCCTGTCTCAAAGCATGGTTAAATTGATTGCTCTTATAAAAGCACAAACAAACATTCATATCTAAAATAAGGGATATAATTATAGTATAAGTAATATGCTTTTAGAAATAAATTTCCAGAGACAGGTAACATTTGCTAAACACTCACATCCACTAGAAAACTAGACAGCAACATTTCTAGGCAATTCATGCAAACTGAAATTAAATTTAATAAATTAAAAAGTTTTCTCTAGTATGTTTTATATAACAAATATACCATTACAGCAGAGCTCCCAAAGAACCAGAGATGTAGATTTTTACTATTCAAATGATTTTCTGTTCTCTAGTCTTTGTTTTTTCAAAACAAAACACACTTGAATTAAATATCCAATGACAAAACCCTAATGTCAAATGTTGTTTTGACTTTTCTCAGTAAAATATTGACATGCTTTAGAGACAGTGACTCTTTTATAATGAAAGTCTGTCTCTCACTTTGTTTTTATTCTTCCCAAACGAAGCCATAAATGTTCTTCTTGATTCAGAAATAACGGACATTTTATAGGTTCTTCAAATTCAGAATAATTAGAACAGTGAGAAAAAGAAATACCTTAAATGGCAGCTGTAATGAGCCTGGTTGATTGTTTGCAGCTCAGTAGGGAAGTTGAGCTCTTCATTGGGCAAATTCCTATGCATGCAGCAATTTTCTCCCTCTGGTTATAGGCCTGAACACTTTTCATAACAATGCCTTAGTCCGTGCCAAATGAGGACAGTCCTACCTGCTCCAGATGTTTAGAGCTGTAAGAAACTACAGAAGGTGATGCTTTCTCCAAAAGCCCATACTCTTAGATCTTAGAAAGATGTAAGATCAAATTGAAAGGATTTGTCTGACGTCAGAGTCATGGGAAATGGGCTGAGCTTCTAGTTTTGGCACTGTGCAGCTGTTTGACCTTGAGACTAACCTGACCCTCCACTGTTCACATAGAAAGTAGAAATAACACATTGTTACTACAGTTCAAGGTCTTTTTAAAGAACACAGATACATTTTTTAAAATACCTGCTTTACAAGGGCTACTCAAGAACCAAGAGTTTTGACTCATGGAATCTGAAGTATGGACAATGGTATAGAAGAGTGATTAACAATGAGCAGAATCCTGAGACTTACTTATCGCTAGTGTTAGCTTCTTTCCTTTGATACTTGTTCTCCATGATACTTGATTTATGGTGTGGGAGAATTGTCAATATTCTGTCAATTATGTTTTAAGTAAATGCTGATTGGCCAGGAGCCAGGCAGGAAGTATAGGTGGGACAATCAGACAGGAAGTAAAGGCAGGCCAATGAGAACAGGAGAATTCTGGGAAGGAGGAAGCCCATTCCTCCCCAGTCTTGTTCAGACACGGAAAAAGCAGGATATGACCTGCCCCACTGAAAAAGGTTCTGAGTCATGTGGCTAACATTGATAAGAATAATGGGTTAATATAAGGTATAAGAGCTAATATGAAGCCTGAACTAATGGGCCAATCAGTTTATGATTAATGTAGAATTCTGTGTGATTTTTTGGGGGCTAACCAGCTGTGGAAACTGGGCAGGACAGAAACACCAACAAACAAGCCCTCGTGTTACAGGTTTATATTGTTATTTGTTGTCTTCCTATTTCTGTGTTAAAATTCAAATAAAATTAGTTGATAAATAAATTTGCCATAAAGTACTGTACATGCTTGCAAGGAAAATGAGATCCCTGGTTGTTCCAAGAGAGCTCGTGGATGGGTAGCTCTGAGACACAGGGAAAGCTCCAGTGCCTGGAGGGTGTGAGAAGTTGATACAAAATCAACTCCAGGACGTTTGCATCAAGGCGCTTGTGAAATTACAGCTCTGACAATCCTGAAAATCAAGATTTGTATAACCATCTACACTTCTACAGCTTTACTCTGTTATTAAGTGTTGGTAAGATGCAGGAGCTATTTATTAAATGCGTGTGAATTGTGAAGAAAAGTGGTTTGAGCACTTGTTTGCGAGAACTCGTTCCCTTCACTTCCTAGTCAGTCCCACTTCCTCTCTGCTTAGAGGTCAGCATCACTGCCTGGCTCTTCTTTAAAAGTATCAATATGCTTTTTATAAGTATATATTATGTTGGTGTTATTTTTACATGGTTTTCAATAGAAATATGTATATGTTCTCTCATATATATCTTCCTGAGAATCACCAGTTTTGTGACTTAATAGTTACAATTCTTCTTTATTCCATTGTGCGACCAAGTCATTGTTTCTGCACCTATCTCTGGGATTCAGAGATACCTCAGTTTTCTGACTATAACATTCTTGGTCCTGTCTCCTGAAGCATGTGCAAGTGGCTCTCTTCCACTCTCTGCAGTGGCACATGCCTTCACAAAGCACCAGGGCATGGTGCCTCCTCTGTGTTTGATTTGTGTTTCCATAGCCATTAATGGAGATGAGCTTCATACACTCATCTGCCATTCAGGTTTGTGCTTTTATGAAATGTTTATGCAGATATTTTATTCATTTTTCTATTAGGCTGACTTTTTGTTATTGAATTACAATTCTTTGTTGGTTTCAAGCTTGTAAATATTTTCCTTCCCCATGTGGATTCCATTTCTCTTTGTTTTAAAGCAATCTGTTAATGAACAGAAGTTTTTAATTTCAACTTAGTGAAATTCATCTGGCATTCCCTTTCTAATTTGTACTTTCATGCCCTGTATGAGCGACTTCTCACTTCTCTTAGGAAATAAATATGTTTCCCATCTTGTCTTATAAAACTTTTATAGTCTTACTTTCCCATAAAGTCTTTAAACTTTCATATTGTTCTCAACTACCTCAGTGCTATTTTGGAAATTGTCCCTGACTGAGGTAACAAGAGTTCAGTCAATAAAGTGCTCACTGCACAGGCATGACAACCTTAGATCAATCTCCAGACTTCACATAAAAAAAAAAAAACAGACAGAACGGCATGCCCATGTAATGCCAGTGCTGGGGAGGTAGAGATGTGCGGATTTCTTGGTCTCACTAGACAGCCAGCAAGGCTTAATTGATAAACATCAGAGCAATCCATAGTAATAAACAAGGTGAATGGTTCCTGAGGAACAACACATCAGATTATCAATCCTCTGGTCTCCAAATGAACATGTCTGTATTGTCAAATTCATGAATGTGCCCACAAACATGCATGTATACATGCATACACACAATCTTTATTTTCTGTTTAGCTGCTGTGCTAGTTTGACTGAATCAAGCTTTCAAGTATGTGTGTCTATCTTCTGGCAATACAACTATTATGAAATTGCTGCAGGTCACGGCAGTTTGCGACGGGTCCACAAACCAAGGTGGCTGGTCCCCAACCATTTGGCAGCAGGCTGGTCCCCAGCGGTCCTGGCAAGCTATGTGAGCAGGCAGCAGGTGGGAGGCACAGGCACATTGTACAGAATAGAATTGAATATTTATTAGGTGGGTGCTGTGGGAGCTCCTTCCGCTCCTTCAGCCAATAGCCGCTGAGATACCAGCCCATTGGGGCGTGGTCTCTCTCTCTTTAATAAAGCAGCAGCTGTCCTCCACTCTCTCTCTGGCTTCCGGCTCCGCTTCCAGCTCCTTGACTCCTTTCCTGTTCGTGCAGAGGGGCTGTTGTCTGGGACGGTAATCTGTAAGGTTTTTCCCCTTTGAATAAATAACCATTCTATTAATCATAATTCCAAACTGGTGTGGGATTGTTTGTGACTTATGCCTTCAGGTGGGTTATGGAAGGAAAGGAAAAAAGGGGAGAAGGAGGTGAGACAGAGAGACAGAGAAAGAGGGGGAAAAAGAGAGAGAAAGAGGGTAGAGAGAGAAGAAAGGAGCAGAAAAGTGAACAGAGAGAGCCAAGATGGCGCGGGAGGGAGGGGCTGCAGGGAATGGGCATGGCTTGTCTCTTAAAGTGATGAACAATTATAACAACAACCACTGGGAATGTTGTTTTGTTATTGTTTTGTTTTGTTTTTTTCTCTCTATGGCAGCAAAATTTTTCTTCCTAATTTATGGCAACTTTTCTTTCATCAGAGACAAGCTTTTATACATTATACTTCTTTAGAAGTGTTTTGACCCTCTGAACTTTCTCACTTTAAAATACCTAAATTAATAGATCAAATTCCACTAAAGAGCCTGCTGAGAATTTTTAATTAATTAATTAACTATACATCATGACTGAAGTTTCTTCTCCTTCCTCTCCTCCAAGTTTCTTCCCCCAATTCCTCTTATCCCCATCCCCCAATCCAATCTTCCTCCATTTCTGTTCAGGAAAGGGCAAGTTTTCCATGGATATCAACAAAACATGGCATATCAAGTTACAGTAAAACTAAGCACCTCCCCAAGTATTAAGGTTGGACAAATTGACCCAGTAT
This sequence comes from Myodes glareolus, assembly GCF_982192425.1. Lineage (NCBI taxonomy): Eukaryota > Metazoa > Chordata > Mammalia > Rodentia > Cricetidae > Myodes > Myodes glareolus. The sequence continues at coordinate 39,840,078 of NC_142029.1, read as the reverse complement.
GAAGGGTAGGGTCCTGAAAGTCAGCAAAAGAGTAAGAGACAGCCCACTGTTAGGAGTCCCACAAGAAAATTAAGATACACAATTGATTTGTCTAGCCTAAAATCTATGCCAGGATAGTAAGCTGACCCCTGACACCACCTGAAGCACCAGAAACTACAGGTTGGATGATCCAGAGACCTAAGATGGAAGCAAATATGGCAAGAGAAAAAAATGCCAGTGTACTGAGGCCCAACAATATTCTGTTATAGATTGGTACCTAGTCCAATAGTCATCAGAGAGGCTTCTTCAGCAACTGATGAAAACAGGTACCACCCCACAGCCAAACATTAGGCAGTCAAAGCTTGGGCAATCCTGCCAAAAAGGAGGAGAAAGGATTTGAGGAGCCAGAGGGGTCAAGGACACCACAAGAAAACTCACAGAATCAACTGATCTGGGCCCATAAGGGCTCACAGAGACTGAACTGTGAATCAGGGAGCCTGCATAGGACTGACTTAGGCACTCTGCATTTGTGTGATGCTTATATAACCTGTTTTTTATTGAGATTGCATTAACTCTGTAGGTCAGATTGCATTGACACTATAGAGACATCTAGATCAAGTGGCTTTTCCATATTGAACCTTGCCTGCCATCATTGACATGTAGCATAATACATTGCTGTTTTATGTCTTCTTATGTTGAGGTTGGTGTGGGAACCTTCATCCTTATGTATCCCCTGCCAGTGTCTTACCCACTCAGCCACCTATCCAGCTCCTCATTTTTTTTTTATCTTCACCTGTGATGGAATGTTTTCCATTGCTCACATGCTGTCTTTGTCATAGCCTTCCTATGAGTACCCTCTCTGAGTTGACATCTACATTATTGCTAGTAGTGTACTTTTTTAAATACATGGTGTATTTTAGTATAATTTTTTGCCTCCATCGAATCATGCAATGTTTCTCTGAAACCTGCTAATGTAGTGGTTTAAATTTTATTATAGCATCAAGCCAATTCCTCAACACTAGACTACTTCCCAGTTACATACCATGTGTCATCAGTCAGAATCAGTTTGCTAATAGATTATTTTACTATTTTTTGCACCTGTGTTTAATAAAAGAAAATATTTCCTTCAAGCTACCTTCTACCTTAGATTCTTATATTATTTCCACCTCCTCTTCCACAACGGTTCCTTGGAATAGGGGTTGAGAGATCTATGTTCTCTTTATGGTTGAGAATTCTTCAGTCTTTCATTCTCTGAGCATTGGCCAATTGTAAGTCAATATGTTAATCAGTATTTACTAAATGTAGAAGATTCTAAAAGGATGAACGATTACATGGAGCCTCTGCAAGATGTCCTATTTCATTCATTTTCTTTCTTTGGTTTCTGTGTTCATCCCATTGCTTTTTTTCCTGTCTTACTTTAGTAATCTGACCAATTAATTTCAAGATGTTTTCTCCTGTGGTACAAATATTTTTAAATTATTTAAAATAGGTCCCCAAACTTTAGTTTGTAGTTATGTGGTTTTCTTCAGTTCAAGACATTTTCTCTTATGTTTGTTAGCTTATAAGCTATTTAGCAAAGAATTTTTAAATTTAGTAAAATTGTTACATTGTATGTAGAAGATTCTGATTTCATTTACTTGGGGATTAACCCAGATGAGAGACTGTTGTTATGGTAATTCTATTTTAAATTTGTGAGAAACTCAATACTGTTTTCTAAATGGCTCTACAATGTATATATTCACCAAGAGTTTTGGAGTATTTTTACTTTTTTATGTATTTTCTTTCTTGTAACAGTCATTGTAACACATATCTGGCAATATCACACTATATTTCCTCATATATATCTATTAGACATTTGTATGATTTTTAAAATAACACATTAAATACTTTGCACATTTGAAAACTAGTATATATGTGTGCTTATGATGCTAAATTGTGTGGATTCTTTGGCTATTTTGGAGATTCACCTCTTAGCAGGTACAAGACTTGCAAATACTATATTTGCTATACAGATTGTCTGACCATTGTAGACCATTTCCTTTTCTGTACAGATCCCATTACAACTGAAGCCATTTATACATCTTTTTTGTTGTTGTTGTTGCTTTCCTTTTGGATTCATAGAAAATATATTGCTACCTACCTCAGATATTCTCTGTGGTCTTTGTAAATACTTTCATGATTTGAAGTCTGATGCTTCATTTTTAGTTCACTTTGAGTACATTTTTTTAAGTATAGAATTAAAAACTCAAGCTTCACTCTCATGCATATGCTTCTCCATTTTCCTAAAACAACTACATTTATTAAAAATAATTTCCACTGTGTTTTCTTGGGGCTCTTTCAAAAGCTTACTTGGCTATATTTGAAGAGTTTATTTTGGGGCCATTGTATTCTGTCTTGTTGGTCTATGTATGCATTTTTATTCTTGTGTCGCAATGTTATTACATATGCTTGTAATGTAATTTAAAGTCAGGAAATATAATGATTTCAACTTTGCCTTTAATATTGTATTTGCTCTGATCTGAATTTATGTACTTTCATGTTATGAATGAGGCTAGAAAGATTATTATGTAGTCTTATTTGATTGGAATTTTTATCATTAAGAATCATTATTCTTATTCCCAGAAATGTTTCATGCTTTAATGTGTATTTTGGTGGATAATATTATATCAAATTCATCCTCTTGTGTTTTATGTAAACGTCAGATTGCCCACAAGAAAAAACTTTTAATCAATAAATAAAAAATTAAAGGATATGATATATTTCACTGTGGAAAACCATCAAACTATGAAAGAACAAAGGAAGAGGGGAAGATTTATCTCACAACTAGAAAACAATTAAAATGTCACTAGTATACTTGCATATCAATAATGGTTTTGAATGTAAATGTATTTAAATTCTCCAACCAAAAAAAATATAGACTGATCTAGTTCAATTAAAAAGAAGGTTCAATGGTTTGTTGCCTATAAGAGATTCAATACCTTAGAGGCTTTTCACAGACAGAAAGTCTAAGTGTAGAAAAAGGCATCCTGTGCAAACGGGAGAAAAGAGAGTCAATCTTGGCACCCACGAGGTGGACCTCAAGTCAAAATAATGAAACAAAGTAAAACAGAAGGTGATTATATGATGTTGTAGGCAACACTTTATAAACAGTGTATGCCAAGTGTGTGGGAGGTGTGGGGGGGAGGTGTATAGGGGCAGCACCAGAACTACTAAGTCCATGAAACAGCAGGAGACCTGAGACAGACTATAGCACAATTATAGTAGCAAATTACAGTACCCCACTTTCAACACTAGACAGAAAATGAATGACAATCCTGAATAAACACTGGGTTGTACCAGTGCGCCAAATGTACCTCACAGACACAACATGCAATGGATCACATGTATTTCTTAATAGCATATAGGACAGTCTCTGAACAGCTCACTAATTTATACCACAAAGTAAGACTTAAGAAATAAAATAAAATTATTTTATTCTTTATAAAATTCTGACCAATACTTTTCCAAGCACAATTTTATGAAAATAGAGACAATAAGGATTAAGAAGAACTAATAACTGTACACAAACTAATAATAGGTTTCTGAGTAACTATTGAGTCAAAGAAGAAATTATACCAGAAGGTTTAAAAAAATGGAGAAAAAATAAAACACAGAACTCTGTGAAGTGCAGCACACACAATTCTAAGAGACACCAAATACAAAAAAAGCCCCGCCATCTATAGCTAAACTGTGAAAAAAATCAAACACACAAGTGACACCAGGATATATGGATGAGAATACTTAGCCATTCAACGTGCTTGAATAGCATGGTTCACAGAGAAAATCTGACATTCTTTCATATTCTAACTGTCCTGCTCCTAAGTGTTCCAGGTGGGTCATCTTTAAATTCTCTATGAAAAAAAGACAGATTTATTGATTGTGTGATCTTTGACTACTTAAAGTAGCATTTAATACATCTAATGTTCTTGCAATTTCTAATACATTTTAACACCAATTTTAATGTTTTTATCCTATGTGTTGGTTGTTCTCCTTTCCACTTTAAACTATAAATTTCAAACTCTGTTCTTATCTATTTATTATTTCTACTAATTGGGGATTGATTTATGCACACAGTCACTTGTGTAGTTTCTGTTTTGTACAGCTATTCATAGTTAAAAACATACATTTTACCGTATTTATCAAACTATAAAATATAGTAAACTCTATCTTTTCCCAAACAATTCAAGTACTTTATAGTACTTTGATTCCCTTGGCTCCAAAAAGATTCAATTGTCCCTGAAGCTAATATTACTGTTTTTATTTCATAAAGTCAATATTTATTTTAAATTTAATAACTTTATAGTTCATTCTTATAACTTAGTTCCTTCAAATAAGTGGATTTTCCTTTTACTTAAAGTCATTCTCTGTTAGGTTTATGTGCTCCATTTGTTGCTTGTTTGATGCAACCTTTACTTTTTGCCTGGTGCTTGGCATATACTTTCATTGGGAGTCAAATTCAAGACGCACATTTGTGTTCCAGCCGGTTCACCTTATCCCACTCCTACTTCCTGTGCTGTGATGGAGGTTGCTGTCAGTCAGGCCTCAGTCAGATAAAGATCTCTGTCTGGTTTACATTTTCCCTTTTTATGTTCTATGACTTTACTACAACGTGATTACTTGTGAATTCATCTTGCTTGTGATTTGAGAGTCTCCCTGAGTTAAAGGATACATGGCTTTCATTTCTTTAAGAAACCCCTTCTGATGTTTCTGTTCTCTATTTGACTTCCCCCACTTTATATATGATTAGATATATTTATTTTCCTTTTATGTATAACCAGCTTTAACTTCTGTTATCAAAATCTGAAATTTCTACATATGTGTATATAGCCAAATTATCTACTAAATTTTGATTTGAGATAATTTTTGACAAAATAAAGTACAATAAAGTACGAGGAAAACTATTATATTGAAGTTGAACATGTCAAACCAACAGAAGGAAAAGAGTTCTAAGAGCAGGCACAAGAATCAGACACACTTGTTCTCACAGTCAGGAGTCCGACAAAAATACTATGCTAATAGCTATAATATCTACACAGAGGACCTGTTGCATAGCCCTGTAGGCCCCGTGCTTGCTGCTTCAGACTATGCAAGTTTGTATGTACCTTGTTCAGTTTATTCAGAGGGCCTTCTTTTCCTAGTGTCCTCTATTCTCTGGTTCTTACAGTCTCCATCAAATCCCTCCCCTCTGAGCTCATAATCCTGTGGAAAAGGAGGCAAAACGATTTAAGAAAATTTTTGTTTCTAGAAAATCTATTTGAATGTCTTAAGATTTATTGATCACTTACAAAAAAATTTGTTTTGTGCTTTCATTTTTCCTTCATTTTGGTCTTAAATGTTTTAAGCATTCTAATTTACATGCTGTGCATCTTATAAAGTCAACGTGCAAACTCTTCACTTGTTTCATCCTGTTCCCTGTCGTTTTTTATTTTCTCCCATTCTACCCTATCAGCTCTTCTGTAATTTGCTACTGAGAATGTTTGTTTTGTGTAATTTCATCTATGGAAAATGTATTGATTTACATCATTACAAGCGTTTCACTATGTAACCCAAGGTCTCCTGGAACTCACAACCTCCTACTTCCCCATCCTTAGTTCTATAATAGATATGTGACATTATGCCTGGCTAGGCGGATGATTTAAAGCCTGTATTCAAGATGGATTTCTTCTGGGAGTAATTGTGTGTTTACCTTTGTCAGTTTTTGGAATAGCCAGCTCAGAATCTTCTTAAGCTAATGAATGGCTTGTTTTTCCAACCACAGAAGCAACATCAACCCACCTACAAAAGTCCTCTCAGCTGTCATTCAGTTATGAATTCTCAGAAATACATAAAATACTCCACCAAGTACAAAAAAACTCCACCAAGAATATACATTCATAATTTTTCATAAGTGTGAACAAAATATGTATGTTTCACCGCTTTGTGGAAGGTGCATGTTTTTGGTATTTCAGGTTGGTGTGTGTTTTCATGTTGAGTGTACAAGGAAGTCTTGTTCACATCTATTTTTGGCCCCGGTTTCTTGTCACTGCTACACCTGTTCACTAGGTCTGGCAAGAGCCCTTATGGGATGATCTTCACATACTGAATAAAACTATGAATTTTCCAGTTTATTGATTCATTTTAAAAGTTGTTTCTATATTTTCCAAAGAATTTTTTAGTGGCAGCCCTCAAGTAGCCAACAGTGCTGTTAAACACATTCCTGCATAAGTGTGTCAGACCTACCAAACTTATTACATGAATAAATTAAGTTAATAACCATAAACTTCTGTGACCTGGAAGAGTGACAGGTACAGGAGGCATGCTGAGAATAAGGAGAACAATGAACTCGTGATTCACTGCCGATTAGGGCTTCATTCAGTAGCTGGAGTCCACATTTCAGCCACAGTCACACAGATATAAATGCACTTAGCAATGCTTTGTTAAAAATTGTCCCTCAGTCCTGGGAATGTGTGCATGGGCTTCAATTATGAGCTGAATGCACAAACAGAGACACTTGAATTTAAATTTTTTAACATAAAATACAATTCTAATGAATTCCTTAAAATTTTCTATATTTATTAATAATAATTGGTGATGATTGTGCCACATACAGATTTCATTAGCTATGACACTGCCATTGAGCAAAGCTAATTTTTTTTAACATTTTTATCATAAAATTCACTGTTAATTAATGAGTGTTGTAACAGTTTAGGTTCCTGTATTGGTATATTAATAATGATCCTTTGATTTGCTTGTAGTTAGTGCTGGAAGAAAGTTAGACATCTAAACAAAAACTTCAACTCTTTACTAGTAAAGAAATTTTTTAGTAAAAGGATGGCATGGTGTTTAAACTTTTTGTTGCTTCCAGTAAATCAGAGAGATGTCCACAATTCTTTAGAATACTAATAATGGTTTTTAAATCAAACTAGAAAAACAGAAAAAGATGCACTCTCGTTATAGTCTGATTAATTCAGAAAAGACTGGCTAGAATTCATAATGCAATTTTTAAAACTCTTAGAACTTTTCTAAATAACTAGAATTCCAAGAAGTCAAAATTATTTCCCTGTTCTTTCCTCAAGAGAGAAACAGACAAAGCATGATGGGTTGGTATGTAAAATAGGAGCTCAATTTAGCTTGTATGATACCTGAATTCTGATTTGAGCTCCCTTTGGTTTGGTTTTATGTAACGTCTAGCTTCTGAAATTGACAGCACGGATTCCTTTATCAGCAAAGGTAATTTGGAGACCTGAAAGTTCTTCCACTTACAAAGACTATTTCACCTGGCTTTGTAGGCACCGACCACTGTGGAAGGCTGCAGGTGGAAGAGAAAAGCTGTACCGGTAACGATGTCCTTTTACCGTCTAGCACTTTAGTTGAGGGCCCAATGCCCATTCCTGCTTCCTAGAACCCAAGGGGAGACTGAAGCTTTACCTGCTTAAATAAGAATCTGTGAGAACTGGGACCTCAACACAGATTTACCTCTGTGAGCACAGGTCATTTTCAAAATTAGTTTTACAACTACTTCTTCAGTGTGCAGGCAGAGAAACAATAAGTGTAGATGCTTGCCAATGAAAATACAAGCATATTCAGGTAGCCACGACAGTGAACAGCAATAGTGCTCTCCCACTTTTAAATTCTGAAAACTGAAAAATTAGATTACTTTTGTGGGTCACACTGAACATTTGCTGAAGACTTTGCACTCCTTTAATCACGTGCTGTGGAGTCTTCCTGGTGCTAACGCCTCCCTTGGGCTCACAAGTACTGCGGACACTAATGGACACAAAGAACAACAGACTGAGGAGCGATGGAGCCCTCCACTCCCACACTTAGGAGCATTAACTGCTTTTTCTGTCACTTGCAGGGACTGTGTCAGCATGAAATTCTGGAGATACTAGAAAACAGCACAGTGGCATGATTAAAGAAATGGATTTGCTGGAAGGGCCTAGAGATTTTTATTCAGATTGCTTGCTTCATTTTTGATGATGGATGAGACTTGACAGTATCATCTAGGTGTTTTCTTGTATCACTAATCAAAATGAGAAATCGGAGTAATAAGAAAAGCATTTATTAAAGCAGTAAAGTTCTATCTAAAATACTTATTTCAAAGGTTCTTAACATATTAGCATCTAGGGGCTCATGGTGATGTCAGATTTAAAAACAAGATGAACGCTGCCCTCACGGGAAGTCTTGCTGATTTAGAGATCATTTTTAAAGGGCAGAGAATGCCTGTTTTTCAGGAGCTACCTTTCAGAACTCCTACAAATAAATGAAAACACTAAGGAAATAGTCAAAGTTCATGCAGTTTGCATGCTTCTGTTCTGTCATTTCATTCAGATAAGAAAAACCAAGCAGGGCTCTCAGGGACTCTCAGAGACCTAAACGACAAACATGAGACCCTGTATGGATCTGAGCTAGGACTGCTGCATATACCTTACGGTTGTGTAATTTTGTGTTCTTGTGCCACTCCCAACAATGACTATTTTGCGTGTGCTTGGGGCTCTTTTCCTCCTACTGAATTGTGTGTATGCCTACCCATCCCAGCCCTGGTATCAGGGGTTCTGCCTAGTCTTACTGTATCTTGTTATGCCATGTTTGGTTGATATACTTGTTCTTTTTTTTTGTGGTAAATGGAGAAAGAATGGATCTGGGGGAGAAGGCAGGTAGAGGAGGGACTGTGAGGAGTGGAGGGAGGGGAAACTGTGGCCATGATGTAATGTATGAGAAAAGAATAAAAATATTGAAATAATAAATGTTATTAAATAGTGAAATAATCTAAAGCACTTACTAAATATTAGGTGGTAAGAATGAAAAGGACTCATAACCTGTATCTAATCCCCACCATGATTTTCTGTGGTAGTACTATGGCAAATATCTCTATAGACTTAAAATCATAAGACATAATGAGTCAATGAATTATTCAGCATTGTAGCTAACAAGGAAGAAGTCCTTTCAGCTGTGAGTCCATACTCTGCATTGACAAAGCACTCTAGTGCAAAGCTCAGGTCTGGATGAGGGTCCCGTTGGCTTGCCTATTGGTGTTCTTCAGCCATGGTGAGCAGAACTCAAGGGGAGTGTAGAGGGGAGAAATGGTCATTTCAGTTAGAACAGCACCTTACAACTGGTTTGGACTATTGTTTAACCCTTCTTAGCCATCTTTGCCTTATATGCTTTTCAAAAGAAAAAAAAACAGAATTCTGTGTTTGTTATTGTCTTCACTTAGAAACAAAGTATGGCATGAGTCAAACTGACAATGGTTGGACTTATATTAGTTAATCTTGACTATCAAGTTTCCAGACTTTACTGGGTCTGTCCTCGACTAAGCGCTGTGTCTCTGGGCCACTCTGTCAGGACATTTTGCAAAAAGAATTAGTGAAGGAAGAAAAACCTTCCAAAGAACATGTGGTACCTACTGGGGTAGCCGAGGTAGAAAGCAGTTCTGCCTACCGGCCTTCTCATCTTATTGGTCAGATATCTATCACTATATGCCTGTCACCACTGTTGTTTATACCTCTGGTGTTAATTCTATCCTCCAGTGCCATTAGACTCCAGTTCGTCAGACTTCCACACCACTCCAAGCATCTCCCAAGTCTTCAGCACCAGGATGGGACCACTAAAGCATCTAGTTTTAATGTTTCTAACATTGGTTATTTGAGCATTTTAGTCTTATTTTCTGATTAATTTCACCAAGTTTATTGGTTATTGGTAATGCTCTTTATTGTTCCTATTTGTTTTCAAATTTCTGCACCTAAATCTGATTCCCTCCTTCTATTCTCTTCAGGCTTAATTTGATAATCTTCTTTCTTCATTCATACCATTAATATTATATTCATTAGCTTTTTCAATATTGCTTCAATTTTTCCAATACATTTAAAAAGGATGACAAATTTCTCTCTAAGCATGGCTCTACTGATATTCCACAAAGTTTGCTATATTCTATCTTAGTTGTTTTATTCAAGCTATTTTCTGTTTTCCATTGTAAGTATTTTTTACACATGGATTCCTGACACATTCACCTTATTTATTTCAAATATATTAATTTCAAATTCAAATGAAGTTTCAGATATCCATATACTATTTATTTCTGACACAAAACCATTACAATAAACACCACACTATGCATGGCTTTAATGAATTGAGAGTTGTTTTATGACCCAGTATATGATCCATGTAAATGTTCAACATTCACTGGAAAAGGGTGAGTATTCTGTGACTGGGGAGAAGTATTGGTGTAAATGCATGCTGTAGAGGTAAGGTTTGGGCTTCTTTGACTGTTTTTCATCTACTCCTGTACTTCTAGTCTGTGAAGCTACTAAAATCTCTATTCTCAGCCACCTTTTCAGAATCAGTAAATGGCCACACTCAAGGAAAGTGAGGAGAAAAGAATAACCTTCAATACAAGGTCACTACCAAGAAATCTATACTTCATCTTAACCCTGTGATTTTTCACTTATATATTAACCCTGATACCTTCTAGCAATTGTGTGTGTGTGTGTGTGTGTGTGTGTGTGTGTGTGTACAAATATGTACAAACTGTCAAGAGTCACTCAGAGGGACATTTTCCCCCAATACTAGCCTTCCTTGCCAAGAACACTGTTGGTTTGCTTTGTCTTCTTTCAGCACAAATCTACTAGGACCACAACTGTGTCACTTTTGCATCTAATCTGCTTAGAAAAATGTAAAGAATAAGTGCAGAATTAATAATTTTGAGTTTATGATTAAATATGAGTCCCCTTTCAACATTTTTTAATGATTCCTTTTGACTCAGCAACTTTGTGAGCTCATTTCCAAAAGGCAAGCTTTTCTTGAGGCCCCACTTTCATACTGTCTATTTCATATCTTTTGGGTATACAGCTATGATAGTTCTAGAATAATTAGATAATTATCTTTTGTACTAGTGTCTGTAAAAGTCCTGGGAGTGCTTAATTCAATGACCATTATAAAATGCTTTATCATCTTCAAATTTGAGGTTATAAAGTGCCAAGCTATATGCTTAATTAAAATATCTTTAATTCCATGTGGACATAAGATTAATGTTGCTTCACAAAATAGCAAAGGCTTTAGGGACTCTCCATGAGAAAAAAATTAACATTGTGTTTGGGGTTGACAAGTCTTTTGTTTTATAAATTCTATAAAGGTGAAGAAATTTCAAATGACTATTTCCAGTCATTTCCTAAAGGAATTTAAAATGTTTATTGCAGCCAAAATAATTCAGTACTTTCTCTAAAATGCAGACAAAAATCGCATTACTATGCCCGAAGTTAAAGATATTAATGACCAATGTCCAACTGTATGGACCTAACTCTTGACTGAATTCTGGTCCAGCATATAAAAGGTAAAAATTTAAATTATTATAGGGTTATTATTAAAGCATTTGTAAAAAGTATGCAAGAGTCTGCCTTCTATGAAACAAGTAAAATATGATAGGCAACCACCTTCTAGAAATTCTCTTAGAAATTAACCATCTCAAGATTTATTTAATTACATTTTCTGCGATGCCCCCTCTGTGTGCTATGAATATGTTTTATTGTCATTGGTTAATAAAGAAGCTGATTTGGTTAATAGGCATAATATAGTTCAGCAGAATATCCAAGCAGAGATACAATGAGAAAAAAGGTGGAGGCAGGGAGATGTCAGCAACTGCTAGAAAAGCAAGGTGTGAGGTAACAAGACATGAGCCTCATGGTAAAATATAGACTAATGGAAATGGTTTAATTTAGTTGTAAGAGCTAGTTAATAATAAGCCTAAGATAATAGACCAAAGAGTTTGTAATTAATATTCAGCCTCAGAATAGATGTTAGGGAACCAACAGTTGGGAGAGAAACCTCCAGTTACAAATGACACCTACTGTCTATTGTCTGGCATGGATCCACATAAGATTTTCTAGACCAACAAAAACAGGAGTCAAGCACAGTTTCCTCTTAGCTGCATTTTTTTCAGATAGGTTCTATTGACTTGTGTCAAACAGATGTGCAACTTCTTAAAGAGACTAGCTATAGGCTGAGGAGTTCTATCCAGAAAGGTGAGTGGGTGCTAGCCAGGGCGGTCTGTCCAGGAAGAGAGCACAGCCCCCCCCCACCAGCTTCTGCAGCAGGGTCTTCCGTGTTCCACAGATCTCCTCCCTGCCCCCACTGCCGCCCTTTTATCTCCTGTGTCCTTGGAATACCAGCTGTCCCTGTTTCAGTGCTGAGGAGTTCTATCCAGAGAGGTGAGTGGGTGCTGGCCAGGGCGGTCTGTCCCGGAAGAGAGCACAGCACCCACCCCCAGCGTCACTGGCAGGGTCTTCGGTGTCCCATGGTTCGCTTCCCTGCCCCCACTGTCGTCCTTTGATCTCCTGTGTCCTTGGAGTACCAACTGTCCCTGCTTCAGTGCTGAGGAGTTCCAAACAGAGAGGAGGAGATGGGCAGGCACAAATCCAAGAATTCCTCCAACAACCTGAAAGGCAACATGACATCTCCAGAATCCAGGGATCACGAAACTAGAAGAATTGAACACCCTACTCCAGAAGAAATAGAAGAAATTGATTCTAAGTGGAGCTTTATGAAAATAATAGAGGAACTTAAACAGGAGGTGAAAATCTGCCTTAAAGAAATGGAAGATAAGTATAACAAAAAGATTGAAGAACCACTGATCATTAGTATCACTTAATATCAATGGACTCAATTCACCTATAAAAAGGCACAGACTTAGAAATTGGATACGAAAACAGGATTCAACATTCTGCTGTTTACAAGAAACACACCTCAACCACAAAGACAGACACCTACTCAGAGTAAAGGGTTGGGAAAAGGTTTTCCAAGCAAACGGACCTAAGAAACAAGCGGGTGTGGCCATTCTAATATCTAACAAAATTGACTTCAAACTAAAATCAATCAGAAGAGATGGAGATGGACATTTCATACTCATAACAGGAACAATTCATCAGGAGGAAGTCTCAATCCTGAGTATCTATGCCCCTAATATAAAGGCACCCACATATGTAAAAGAAACTCTTCTAGAACTCAAGGCAGTCATCAAACCACACACACTAATAGTAGGAGACTTCAACACACCTCTCTCACCAATGGACAGGTCAATCAGACAGAAACCTAACAGAGAAATAAGAGAATTATTGGAGGTATTGAATCAAATGGACTTAACAGACATCTAAAGAACATTCCACCCAAATAGGAAAGAATATACCTTCTTCTCTGCAGCTCATGAACCTTCTCGAAAATTGACCACATACTCGGTAACAAAGCAAACTTCCAAAGATACAAAAAATATTAGTAACCACCTGTGTCTTTTCGGATCACCATGGATTAAATTTAGAAATCAATAGCAATGCTATCCCCAGGAAGCCAACAAACTCATGGAAGCTGAACAGTCAACTACTGAATCACCCCTGGGTCAAGGAAGAAATAAAGAAAGAAATTAAAGTCTTCCTTGAATTTAATGAAAACAAAGACACAACATATTCAAACCTATGGGACACTATGAAAGCAGTGCTAAGAGGAAAGTTCATAGCACTAAGTGCCCAATTAAAGAAAACGAAGAAAGCACACATTGAAGACTTAACAGCATACCTGAAAGCTCTAGAAAAAAAAGAAGCTGATTCACCCAGTAGGAGTAGAAGACTGGAAATAATTAGACTGAGGGCTGAAATCAACAAAATAGAAACACAGAAAACAATCCAAAGAATCAATGAAACAAAAAGCTGGTTCTTGGAGAAAATCAACAGGATCGAAAAACCCCTATCCAAACTAATCAAACAACAGAGAGAGAACATGCAAATTTATAAGATCAGAAATGAAAAGGGTAACATAACCACAGACACAAAGGAAATTCAGAGAATCATTAGATCTTACTACAAAAGCCTGTACGCCACAAAATTGGAAAATGTAAAAGAAATGGATTTTTTTATATAAATACCATATACCAAAGTTAACCAAGAACAGGTGAACAATCTAAATAGACCTGTTAGTCACGAAGAATTGGAAGCTGTTATCAAATATCTCCCTACCAAAAAAAGCCCAGGACCAGATGGTTTCAATGCAGAATTCTACCAGAACTTCCAGGAAGAGCTAATACCTATATTCCTTAATGTATTTCACAATATAGAAACAGAAGAGTCATTGCCAAACTCCTTTTATGAAGCTACAGTTACTCTGATACCAAAACCACACAAAGACACAACCAAGAAAGAGAATTACAGGCCAATCTCACTGATGAACATCGATGCAAAAATTCTCAATAACATACTGGCAAACCAAATCCAAGAACACATTAGAAAAATTATCCATTATGATCAAGTAGGCTTCATCCCAGAGATGCAGTGCTGGTTCAACATACGCAAATCTATCAATGTAATCCATCATATAAATAAACTGAAAGAAAAAAACCATATGATCATTTCATTGGATCCTGAAAAAGCATTTGACAAAATTCAACACCCCTTTATGATAAAGGTGTTAGAGCGATTGGGGATACAAGAATCATACCTAAATTTAATAAAAGCTATATACAGCAAGCTGACAGCTAACATCAAATTGAATGGAGAGAAACTCAAAGCCATTCCACTAAAATCAGGAACACTACAAGACTGTCCACTCTCTCCATACCTCTTTAATATAGTGCTTGAAGTTCTAGCAATAGCAATAAGACAACATAAGGGGATCAAGGGGATTCGAATTGGAAAGGATGAAGTTAAACTTTTGTTATTTGCAGATGATATGATAGTGTACATAAGCGACCCCAAAAACTCTACCAAAGAACTCCTACAGCTCATAAACACCTTTAGTAATGTGGCAGGATACAAGATCAACTCCAAAAAATCGGTTGCCCTCCTATACACAAAGGATAAAGAAGCAGAGAGGGAAATCAGAGAAACATCACCTTTCACAATAGCCACAAAGCATAAAATATCTTGGGGTAACTCTAACCAAGGAAGTGAAAGACCTATTTGACAAGAACTTTAAGTCTTTGAAGAAAGAAATTGAGGAGGATACCAGAAAATGGAAGATTCTCCCTTGCTCTTGAATTGGGAGGATCAACATAGTAAAAAGGGCAATTCTACCAAAAGCAATCTATAGATTCAATGCAATCCCCATCAAAATCCCATCAAACTTCTTCACAGACCTGGAGAGAACAATAATCAAGTTTATATGGCAAAACAAAAAATCCAGGATAGCCAAAACAATCTTATAAAATAAAGGAACTCCTAGAGGCATTACCATTCCTGACTTCAAACTCGACTATAGAGCTACAGTATTGAAAACAGCTTAGAATTGGCATAAGAACAGAGAAGTCGACCTATGGAATCGAATAGAAGACCCGGATATTAACCCAGAAAACTATGAACACCTGACTTTCGACAAGGGAGCTAAAGGTAAACAATGGAAGAAGGAAAGCATCTTTAACAAATGGTGCTGGCATAACTGGATGTCAACCTGTAGAAGAATGAAAGTAGAACCATATCTAACACCATGCACAAAACTCAAGTCCAAATGGATTAAAAACATCAACATTAATCTGTCCATTTTGAACCTGATAGAAGAGAAAGTGGAAAGTAGTCTACAAGACATAGGCACAGGAGACCACTTCCTAAGTAGAACCCCGGTAGCACAGAATTACAATAAGAGAATCAATGAATAAATGGGACCTCCTGAAACTGAGAAGCTTCTGTAAAGCAAAGGACACTGTCAGTAAGACAAAAAGGCTACCTTCGGACTGGGAGAAGATCTTCACCAACTCCTCATCAGACAAAGGTCTGATCTCCAAACTATACAAAGAACTCAAGAAACTAGACACTAAAACTCTAATTAACCCAATTAAAAAATGGGGTACTGAACTGAACAGAGAATTCAAAACAGATGAACTTCGAATGGTCAAAAGACACTTAAGGTCATGCTTAACCTCCTTAGTGATCAGGGAAATGCAAATCAAAACAACTTTGAGATACCATCTTACACCTGTCAGAATAGCTAAACTCAAAAACACCAATGATAGCCTATGCTGGAGAGGATGTGGAGTGAGGGGAACACTCATCCATTGTTGGTGGGAATGGGAACTTGTGCAGCCACTGTGGAAATCAGTGTGGCGGTTTCTCAGGAAACTGGGAGTCAACCTCCCTCAGGACTCAGCAATTCCGCTCTTGGGAATATACCCAAGAGATGCCCTATCATACTACAAAAGTATTTGTTCAACTATGTTCATAGCTGCACTATTTGTAATAGCCAGAACCTGGAAACAACCTAGGTGCCCCTCAATAGAAGAATGGTTAAAGAAGGTGTGGAACATATATACATTAGAGTTTTACTCAGCGGTAAAAAACAATGACATCTTGAATTTTGCATGCAAATGGATGGAAATAGAAAATGCTTTACTGAGTGAAGTAACCCAGTCCCAAAAAGAGGAATATGGTATGTACTCACTCATAAGTAGATTCTAGCCTTAATTAAAGGTCTTTGAGCCTATAATTTGTAATCCTAGAGAAGCTAAATAAAAAGGTGAACCTGAAGAAAATCATATAGTTATCCTCCTGGATATTGGAATTAGACAAGATTGCCAGGCAAACTTGGGTGCACGGGGCATGGGGGGGTGGAAGTTAGGGGAGATGGTTGGAGAGAAGGGAGGGGGGATTGGGGATGGCTTGGGGGAATGGGAGGAAGGGAGGGAGGAAGGATGGATGTGGGAGCGGGGAGGTGTGTATCTCAACTAAGGGAGCCATTTGGGGGTTTGCAAAAGTGTTGATTCTGGAGGGGTTCCCAGGCCCAAGGAGAGGTTCCCAGATTGTTCCCTGGGCAGCGGAGGAGAGGGTGCCTGAACTGGCCTTAGCCCATAACCATACTGATGAATATTTTGCATATCACTATAGAACCTTCATCTGGCGATGGATGGAGATAGAGACAGAGACACACATTGGAACACTGGACTTAACTCCCTAGGTCAGAATGAGAAGCAGATGGAGGGAGAGCGTGAGCAAGGAAGGCAGGATCAGAGGGAACCTTCATCCGACGATGGCTGGAGATGAAGGCGGAGACCCACATTGGAGCACTGGACTGAGCCCCCAAAGTTCAAATGAGGAGCAGGAGGGAGAACATGAAAAAGGAAGTCAGGACCGCGAGGGGTGCGTTCACCCACTGATACAAGGGGACTGATCTGGTGCGAGCTCACCAGGGCAAGCTGGACTGGGACTGAACGAGCATGCGATCGGGCTGGATTCTCTGAATGTGGCTGACATGGGGGCTGACTGGGAGGCCATTGACAATGGTGCTGGGTCTTGTTTCATCTGTATGTGCTGGCTTTCTGGGATCCTGGTCTGTTTGGATGCTCACCTTCCTGGACCTGGAGGGAGCGGGGAGGAACTTGGACTTCCAGTGGGGCAGGAAGCCCTGACTGCTCTTGGGACTGGAGAGGGAGGAGGAGAGGGAGTGGGGGGAATGGGAGGGTATTGGGAGGAGGGGAGGAAGTGAAAATTTTTTATAAATAAATGAATAAATAAATAAATAAGATTTTGACTGTGAAGGAGCTAAATACAGAGAGACATTTCATTAAATGGGCTGCTAAGCTGAACCTGCATATGTGTTCTAAAGGTATCTTGACTTCAGAATTTGGGTTTAAGAATATGATGCTTTGTAAAGGAGGTCCTTCTTTTGTTTTCACAGAGGATGAGACCCTGTGGATTGCTTCTATCCCAGTATGGTATAATAGACCACGTCCTCCTGAATGTTTGCTGTGAACACCTTCAAAAAATTACTTCATTTTACTGCCAACTGAGATAAACCTAACACACAGGTTATCATGAAAGACCTGATTAACAGCGCCCCTATACAGCAGGAAGAAGTTTGGAGAGAAATAACTATGCCCATATTCCCAAATATTGTTTATAAATGTTCTTTTACATTTAAAGGGGGATATGATATAGATATGAGTAATCGCTTTGGTATGGATTTTAAGGTCAATTTTGTTATATGTATTTCTGATCTTGATTAAGGTATTGTGATTGTGTAGTTCATTTAAAAATGTAATGTATAATTAGAAATATAGGTTTTGTAATGGATAATCATCGATAATAATCAAGCTTGTAGTCATGTCAGTTAGATTTTCTAGATATATAGAGATATATTTCAGTTAGATAGGCATTCTTAATATCTTTCAAAGACTACAGAATATGGCATTTAATGTTTTAATAACTTAAGTCTTTTCATGACAATGAGACACATCTGCTCCTGGCAGAACAAGCTACTTCAAGAGGAAGATGGGCATTGAAGAGGCTCCTTATGGAATTTGATAGCCATTTGGGCAAGAAACTGCTCTTGCCTGGACTGTTGCATAAACTGGACACAGGGAACCTGCAAAGAGAGGACTGCTGAACTTGCATAAAGGTAAGATTGCCCTTTGGGGTTCCTGATTCATAAACGAGTCTGTGAGACATTCTGCAGGACACAGCAGATAGTGACTGAAATTTCCTGCTTCATGGAAAAGTCTGCTGAATACTATGGGCCTATAGGCTGAAGATGGATGCCCCAACAGTACAAAAGAACTTTGGATGACTGTCCAGGCAGCAAGATGTCTCTGTCATTTCTAGCGTTTGTAAGTTGCTTATTTCTTGTTTACTTACATAATATTATATCCTACTGGAGTCTTTGATGGAGTTGAAGAATGGTTAGTTATAGTTATAGTTTTCCTTAGTTATGATAAAAGATAAAGTAGATATAAATGTTGTAACTGTAATTCTTGCTTTATAGCTGTTTTGTTATATGTAATTTTACTATGTTAAAGTTAAAGCCTTTCTTTTTTGATTAAACAGAAAAAGGGGAAATGATGGAGGAGGGAAAAAAAGAGACTAGCTATAAACAAATGATATTGAGACTATAGTTCTTGATCCTAAAGAAGCTAAGTAACAAGGTGAATGCTAAGAAAATATATATATAGATCCACTTGGAAAGTCGAAATAGACAAGATCTCCTGACAAAACTGGAAGCGTGGGGGTGGGGTAGAAAAGAGGGTAGAAGAGGAAGAGGAAGGGAGAAGGGGAGGGGAAAGACAATTTGAAGGAATGGGAGAGTCAAGATGGAGGAAAGACAAAGATGAGAACTAGGAAAGAAAAATCTTGATTGACAGAGCCATTATGGGGCTTGCAAGAAACCTGGTTCTAGAGAAATTCCCAGGATGACCCCAGCTAAGACTCTAAGCAATAGAGGAGAAGGTACCCAAACTGGCATTGCCCTGTCATCAGAGTGATGAATATCTTAAATATCACAATAGAAACTTCATCCAACAACTGATGGAAACAGAAGCTGAAACCCACATTGGAGCACTGGACTGAGCTCCCAAAGTTCAGTTGAAGAGTGGGAGAAATGAGAATATGAACAAAGGGGTCAAGACCATGATGGGTATACCCAATGAAACAGTCTACCTGAGCTAATGGGAGCTCACCAACTCCAGCCAGACTGGGAAGGAACAAGCATAAGACAAAATAGTTCCTCTGAATGTGATTGATAGTTAATTACATGGCTGAGGCAGACTGAGGGGCCAGTGACAGTGGGACCAGAATTTATACCTATGGCTTGCACTGGTTTTGTGGAACCTATTCTCTTTAAATAGATACCTTGCCCAGCCTAGATATAGCAGGGACAGCCTTGGACCTTCTCCAAAGCAGTGTGCCTTACCCTCTCTGTAGAGTGGATAGGGGATAAGTGGATGGAATAGGAAAAGAGGAAAGAGTGGAAACTTAGATTGGTATGTATAATGAAAAGGATAGTTTTTTTCTTTTTTTAAAAAAGTAAAAGTAATATAAAATAGAAAGAGACAGCTTCCTGGTTTTTGCTGTTGGCAAGGATGGCTCTAGCTACAAAGCACTTAAATGGGGTTTGGAGGCAGTATGTTACAAACTGCTTGGTGGCAGCAGTGGTATGCTTCATGATTGTGCGGACATACTGTGTCCCTAGAGTTGAAACAGTGAGCATGACTCCAAGATCCAGCAGTGAACTTATCTCCACCATGTTGAAAAACTTATAGGGCAGAGCCAACACCCAAAGCCTTGGCTTTGGTCCTAGACACATACACTTAGCATTTATAAGCTCTCATGGGCAAAAAATGATTACAGATATAGGATAATGACAGATTCAGACAAAAGGCCCCTAAACAAGTTACAATGTGTTTGATATATATGCATCAGCTTGGGAGAGAGAGGATGAAGGAAAGAGTCATAGATTAAAAGAATAATTTAAGAATATTAAACTGAGTTCCTTAAGAAATAGAGGAATAAGAAAATTATAATAAGCCACATAAAGATAGAAAATATGTGGAGACCCTGGATTATGTGTGTTATTATGTTTTCTTTGAATTTTTTTAACTGCTAACTACAGAGAGACATTTGATTGTGGGGATTAGTAAGCTAAACCCACATAAAGGTATCTTGACTTCAAAATTTGGATCTAAAGATATGTTGCTTTGGATAAGAGGTTCTACTTTTGTTTCCACAGAAGATTAAAAGCTGTTGATTTCTCCCAGGTTAATATGGTTTGAACAAGTAAGACCCCCGAAAAATCTCCAATGGAAGCAATGGCCCAGGTAATCCAAAATCCAGAACAGCTTCAAGGCTGTTGAGACGATGCAGCCTCATAGACTACTACAGCCAAGATTAAACCATAATTCTAAATTTTCTGACAATCCTCATAAGATTATCAGAGCCTCCAATCAGCAGGAAGTAGCATAGAAAACTATGCCCAAATTCCCAAAATATTGTTTGTAAATGATTGTTTTCATTTAAAAGGGATTGGTTATAAATGATTAATGGTCATTGTCAATCTCTTTCTAGATAAAAAGGATGAATTGATATAGAAATAATGAGAAAAGGTAGATTATTGAATCTACTTTAACCCAAAAACAACCATTAATCTCAAAATATTTTATATTGGTATGGATTTTGGTTTATTGATACAAATTTAAGATCAATTTTGTTATGCCATGTGTATATTTCTACTCTTCTTTAAGGTATTATGTTTATGCAGTTCATTTTAAAAAACAAATTAATAGTCTATAATAATCAAACTTATAGTCATGTTAGTTAGATTTTCTAGCTACATTTCAGAAGGACAGGTAATCTTTAAACATTTCAAAGACCTACAGAATATGACATTTAAAAGGTTTTGAGAACTTAGAGTTTCTCAACAATGAGACACATCAACTCCTGGCAGCACCAACTACTTCAAGAACATGATGGGCTTCGAAGAAGCTCCTTATGGAGTTTACTTTAAATGTGGCAAAGCTAGCCATTTGGACAAGAAACTTCTCTTGCCTGGACTGCTTGACTGTATGCTGTATAAACTGGACATACAGGACCCACAGGAAAATGACTGTTAAATGTTGTCCAAACAAGGTAGGGTAGTCCTTCAGGGTTCCTACTTCACAGAATAAACTGCTAGACATTCTGCAGGACACAGAGGAAAATGAATGACAAACTGCCAATATAGGTGGAACAATTTCAAATTTTCTACTTCACTGAGAAATCTACCAGATACTCCAGACCTATAGACTAAAGACAGATACTCCAACATTACAGAAGATCTTTGGGTGACTGTCCAGGCAGCCAGATACCTCTGTCATTTCTGGAGTAATGGAAGTTGCTTACAATACACTTTGTGATTATTTAGGTAATAGTATAACCTTCTGAGGCCTTTGATGGATTTGAAGACTAGATAGTTATAATTTTCCTTAGTTATGATAAAAATAAATTAGATATAAAACTTTAGACTCAAAAGATAGGATAAATCTTAAAGTATTTTTTAATTTTGCAAAATATAAATAGACTAAATATTATAACTATAATTCTTGCTGGATACCTGCTTTGTTATATGTAATTTTACAATGTTAAAGTTAAAACCTTCCTTTTTCATTTGATAAAAAAGGGGGGAAATGATGTGGGATGCCCGCTGTACATTGTGAATATGTTTTATTGCCATTGGATAATAAAAAAAACTGATTTCCCAATAGCCAGGCAGAGTATAGGTAGACGGGAAATCTAAGCATAGATATAGGAAGAAGAGTAGAGTCATGGAGCCAACAGCAGCCACTGGAGAAGCAAGATATGAGGTAACAAGTGTCGGGCCTCATGGTAAAATATTGAATAATAGAAATGGATTACTCTAGTAATAAGGACTAGCTAATAATAAGCCTCAGCTAATAGGCCAAGCAGTTCATAATTAATATTAAGCCTCAGAGTGGTTAGTCAGAAACTGGTAGGCCTAAGAGAAACCTTCAGTTATAATTTTCAAAATGCATTGCTCAATCATTTTCTTTGTATTGTCTCAAGAAGTCTGATGGACAGGCTGAAGAGTAAGGGGCATGTACTTAGACCTTAAGAGTAAGGCATGCATTTGGGCTACTGCTAGCATATAAATGTTCAAATAATATAACCCTCCCTCTCTGCTAGTGACTCTTATCTTAAAGTATTTCTAAAACTGATCATGACGGATAATGCCTATAATTCTCTCACTTGTGAATGAGGCAGGCGATCACCAATGAATTAAAGGCCATCCTGAGCTACACAATAAGATTCTTGCTCAAAAAGTCAAAAACAAAACATTTCTAAACATGAGTGTCTATGGTTGGATACTTAAGCTCACAAGCAGTTCACACACCCCTAGATGACACACTTCTCTGACTTTAATTTGTTATAGGGTAGGAGTATCTGGAACGAGATTGGGGAGGAGGTGATACTGCCTTTCAAAAACCTAGATCCTGGAACTAAATGCCCTGCAGTTTGCCCAATTCAAAATACTAACCACATTCTTCACGGTCTTCCTGGAGTTAATTTGGACACTGACTGGAACAAACTAGGGAGGGAAAGGCCAGCTTGATTATCTAGACCAAAGCCCAATCATGAAAAGCAGGAGTCCTAATGCAGGCGAAAGATCAGTGTACTCTCTTGTTTTTACTATAATTGTAAATTCAAGAATATTCCTCATTTCATGTGTTTCTGTCAGTTGCAATTACTAAAGCCTTTTAAATTTAAGGTATCATTGTTGAGGCTAGCTCGATTTGGGAAATAACCAGGCCAGCTTAAAGATAAACAATATTATTTTTAATTGTTATAAGGGGAAACTAAAGCCACAAGAATGGAAAGTCTGAGTTCCTCTGTGTCCAGAGGGAATTGCCCAGAGAGAGAGCACACCTGGTCCATCCCAGTTTTTCTTCCTAGGCTCCAGGTAGCCACACCTTAACTAGGCGTGATTGGTTAACAGAGCTTCCCCATCATATCATATCATATTCTAAAATAATAGCTGCCCATGTTTTAGTGTTTAAATGTTTCAACCAAAATAATGTATAGAAAGTTACACCAGTATTCAAAGCAATTTGAATACTGTCCATAGAACTGCCCCATACCTGCAAATAGATAAAGAAAGAAGCATACCAACAACCTAGAGCTCTCTTCCAAGCATTGCTCCCACTCCTTCTCATGTTGAGTCATGTATTAGTGTTGCCTGTTTTTAGTTTCACATACATAAATTCATGTAGGATGTTTTCTTTGTGTCAGGCTTCGCTTGTTTCACATTGTGATTTCTATTCATGTCAGTAAATGTGGTTGTTATCTCCTTTTCACTACTACAGGATATCAAATTGTCAGAATAGTAAATAAATGGTGAGTCCTTGGGTAGTCAATACCCACTAGTTTTCCACAGTAGAAACTTATTATTGGCACTCACACCACAAGGGTTAGAAAATCTTTCGGAAGGTGGCTGGAGAGATGGTTTAGTTGTTAAAGGGCACTGACTGTCCTTACAAAGGAGCTGATTTTAAATCCCCTCACCCACATGGTGGCTCACAACTTTCTGTAACTCCAAGATTAGACACCTTCACACAAATGTACATGCAGTCAAAACACCAATGCACATAAAATAATTATAAAAAAAGAAAGCCTCTTGGTTACTCTACAAACCCCAACTTGTGGTGATCCAACTCTTTGAGAATGTTTTCCTAGTTCTAAATATTAGTCATTTTTTAAAATGTTTAATATGACTTCACTGGGATTTTAATTTGCATTTTGGCCACCAACTAATGAGGCTGAGAATGTTTTCCTATGTTACTTCCCGTTATAGACTCTTTTCTCTGAAGCTTCTTGTCAAAATGAGTTTACAATGGGTAGAACCTCATGAATAGCATTCAAGTAAGATAAGATAGTCTCACATGGACTCAGAAAGACTCATTTCATAACTTCCCAAAGTATCTCCAGTCTTTCCTTAAATTGCATTTATTTCAGGATTTTGACCATCAAACAAAACCAACTGTTACACACTATGAATGCAGATGACTCCATGACTTGTAAGTAGCTCTCCTTCCTTGAAGAGGAGATAAACACTGAATCTCTACATACTGAGTATTCTTTCTTCTCTACCGTCCTGCATAACCCTTAGGAGGTAACTGCAGGTAGTCCAGGTAATGGCTGGACTAACCTGCCCCAGCCATTCTGACTGTACTCCATAGCTGTAAACTGACAGGGGAAGGCATACCCTGACTATGAATCAATGTGTGTATATTAATGTATGTGTGCACCCCTTCTGTGTGTCTTTCAGACTTCCTTTGCAATTTGATTAGAAAGTACAACCTTGCTACCCTCCAGCCTTTACAGCTTTTGTGTCAGTTAATAGCTATCTCTTTTGACGAATTACTCAATGAGTGAATGTGAGACTTTTTGTCTCTACAAGTAGCAAAGAGAAATTCAAAAGAACACAGTCAGTGCTCTTTGGTTCTGAAGACTAGGGCTAGAACTTTCTGTTGGGAACTTACCAAAGCATTGCATAAAAATATGGTTTTCCCTGACAATTCAGAAAACATTGAGCTATACGGACAGATCAGCAACACAAAAATGCAAAGAAATAACTAAGTATTTGCCTTTGTTATGGATAGTAAATTCATAATCTTGTACCTCTGATCAAAACCGACACAACACCACCCTTAATACTACAGCCATATACACAAGTTCACGCATGTGAGTGCTCCCATATGTCTTTTCCTTAAATAACTTTACCTTAAAAAGTGAATGCCCGAGCAATATTGATGACGCTCTATAAATTGATGGCAGGACCTTATCTCTGAAGATACAATGTTCTTGAGTCACAGAACACAAAGAAACCAAGCTGGTACTCACACAGAAGCTTCACTCGTACTGACTAGATTTCATAGAGCTGGCAGGTTTTTTTGCATACTGGTGGAAGAGAAAGTCATCATCAGCCTCACCCAGCTCTACAAACCCCGCAAGGTGCAATGACTGACCTTAAAAGATATGCTGTAATTGTAGAAAAATCATGGAGCAAACAACAACTTACTGATTATTTGTAAGTTCTTATTTATAAACTGTTACCCCTGCCTGGCACTATTAACAAGACTAAGAACTTGTGGACAGATAGGTCACAGGTCCTTGGGAAAACCTGTATATAATATTAAAACAACTCATGGTTTATTGTCACCGTAGATCAGGACATATTTCAACCCATATTTCAGAGAGAATCCTTGAAATAGTTGGCAATCAACATAGAGAGAGATAATATACAACTGGCCAATATGAAAAAAATAAGAGACTATAGAGTGTTCAGGCCTAAATAAGACATACTTACCACACCTATCACCCAAGACTCAGAGATCTTCAGAGAAGAATAATCTGAGAAATTGTAAGAGTTAGCAGTGGTAGATAGCATTAAGGAAACTGTATTTTCTAGATATAACCAGGAAGCTTCACACAAGAACTCACAGCAAGTGTGACATTGTAAACATGACCTACACAAGATCAACCCATAAAAAATCCTAGCACGGTGAAAGGAAAGGAGGAACAAAATTCTGTCGCTAGCTGAGGATCTTTTGGCATTTGGTAGCTTCTGGAAAGGGTTTTCTTTAGTGATATGACCCCTTTGGGGTTGACAACACTCTAAGGCAGAGCCCACACCCAGGGGGAACTAAAGAACACAAACAGGAGTCTGTGTAGTGGGGGAATCGAGGTGGATACGGGAGGGGTTGACAGACAGAAGCAAATATGACTAAGCACATTGCATGTAATTCTCAAAGAATTCATTAAAAGGATGTTTTCTTAAGTCAAAATTTCTCTCAGAGACTTTAACAAAATCTATCATACATTTGACTAGCTGTCTTCATTTCTGAACCAGTTACTATAACTTTCTAGAGTAACTTCCTTCAGGATGATCAAAACTCAGCTGTAAAGTTGGGAATGGATAGATATTGTTCCCTGTAACTGAGAATGTTTAAATAACAATTTTTGGTCAAACAGTGTGATTTTTCTAACTAAGGAATTCAGTTTAATAATACAAATTATAAAAGCTTATTATGAATTGGTTTAGAACTTACAGCCACTCCACTTTTTAATGATTAGGAATTACACAGTCCCTAAAAGATTGCTGCTATTATTTTATTTTGTGGGATTAAAGAATTTTCCAGAAATAATATCCATTCATAATTCCTAAATCTATTTTCATGTGTTCACATGCTTAATGCTGCATGTCAGTTTCGACCTAGAAAGCCAGCACTTCTGCTTGACTGTGCAGAATTCAAGTCCCCTGTTAAAGCCCCAGAGGAGTAGCTTATACTGAGTCACCGACTTTGCCTGCTCCCTTGGATGCCAAACCCTTATCTTTAGATTAGAGTTCCCCAAAATGCTTACGGTATGAAGACTTGCCATGGCAACCATATTTCCACTTCAGACAACTGATACTCAAGGTATGGAACATCAAGACCACCTGGGGAGATCTAATTATGAAATGTTTGGAACTTCTGGATTTCCACCTCTCTGTAAGCAACACCTGGCTCGTGTAGTATATGTTTTCCTTTCTTTGGCAGAAATAAAATCATCAAAAATCATTCCCTGACTTGTCAAAGCAGCTAAAGAAGTCAACTTTCCACATTTCAACTGTAATTCACAAAATAAGGGCAGTAGAATGCTAAAATGTGTAAAAGAGGGCACACAACAAAGCGGTACTGACTGACCTTGAATGACTTGCAAAAGTCACTCTCACAGCACCCAGTTAAGTAACTGGTGTGATGCATTTTTATCTACCAGTGACAACCTTTGTGCAGGAAGCCAATTGGAGAGAGAAGAAAGGAGACAGGTAAGTCACTTGGTTCAGAAACAAGCAGTTTGATATGTGGCCTCCTCCGTACCTGGGCTCTGAAAGAAAACTGGGCCTGTAGCCAGACTTCTTTCCACTACCCCAGAGGCGTGACACATGCTGAGCTGGCAGGTCCACCCCTGAGCAGGAGACACATTTTGCCTTTGTGGATGCCCTCTGGAAAGGCGCAGCTAGAAGCTGCAGGCTTTCTGCGCCGCTTGTCTTACTCAGCAAACCAGGGAAGAAAGAGTGCAAGAGAAGCATTTTCTCTTCACTTCTCACCTCCTGTCATTTGCCATGACCCTAGGGACCGAGTCTACAGCATTTGTCAAAACGACTAAGACAACCTGTCTGGGGAACTTTTACTCAGGTTGCTTTCTAATTTGAGCTGGCAGCATTCTGGAGGAATAAGTCTGGTAAGCGAGAAAGGAAACCAGAGGCAGCGCTGCCTGGGGTATCACTTCTGATGATGCTGAGGATATTGAAAGTCAAACCACACCCAGCTGATTGCCTGAGAAACACATTTTGAATCATAGAAAAGTAGACCAAGTGTTTCACTTAGACACCTCTGCTTTTAGAAATCCAGCAGTTTACCACACCATAGAGATTCTATATTTGGCAATATTTTTCACACGTAAAAGACAA
The DNA here is from genome assembly GCF_982192425.1 of Myodes glareolus. Lineage (NCBI taxonomy): Eukaryota > Metazoa > Chordata > Mammalia > Rodentia > Cricetidae > Myodes > Myodes glareolus. Next base: position 39,812,343 of record NC_142029.1, on the reverse strand, counting down.
AAGAAAATAGTCTTACTACTCCCCACCCTGCCACACTTCATTTTTATTCTACACACTGTGGCTTTTCACTGCACACAAGGATTTACATCATAAACTGAGTATTAGACAATCTGATTTTTAGAGTAACATTTTCTGTTCTCCCTTATTTCAAAAAACATTACTTTATATTAATCTCTATTTGTTATGTATGCTTAATAGTCATCACTTATTTTATATTACTCCCCTAGATTGATGAGCTATGTTTCACTAAACAATTCATCTATTGCTTGACATTCAAACTATTCCCAATTATATTAGAAATAATGTTACAGTTAACATTTCAGGCATGGGACCTGGAGAGGGAGAAACTTTATTTTTCTACTATAAAGTTAATATATGTTCACCACACAAAAGTCAGGAAACAAAGTAAAACATTAATTATAAGTATACACATTTGCATAAACACCTGCATTCATAGGTGTTTCCTCTTTGTAATGTCCTTGTAGCTTTTTTTCTCCACACATGTCTAGCATGATAATACTATGCATAGAACTTCTATGAATTCCCTTAATAATTCCACGTATTTCTCTATGTAAGTAAAAATGCATAAACTCTGATAGGCTTAAGCCAGATAGACAGCCACACCTGGATAGAAGCCAGATAGACTGCCCTCAGTCATCAGCTCAAGATGTGCCTTTCAGGTGCAATGGAGAGGATAGTGAGCTTCTATCAAGGTGAAAATTAATCATATTTTTCAGTGTAGCAAGTGTTATATAGTAACTATTCAATAAACATAGACATAACTATTATTTTATACTTTATATGTTATGACTGTATGTAGTAGTTTTATATAGAGAATATCACCAACTGACACCCATTGTTGAAAACTTTATTTCTACTTTTCACAACTGTATAAAGAAAAAAGTAAACATGCATGTCAATGCATGTACTCCTCTATTTCCAAATCTTAAATTCACAGGAGTATAGTGACTGTGTTCTATGCACACAACACTTTCTTATTTTTAGTACATGCGTATAAATGTGAGGAGGAAGAAGGAGGAGGGCATGTGGTGATGGTTCCCATTCAGTTATGCACCAACCCATTTCACTTCCAGTTTATTTGCAAAACCAACCTTTATGTAAGGAAGGATCGCTCTTTACTAGCAATGTCTTAACAAAACTTCTACAGGCCTAGGGATTGAACTAATGCTATTGGTGAGGACAACAAATGACACTGACTCCTTTCATTTGAATCTCTGCTGTTAGCGCTGCCAACCCAAATTTGAAAAAGACAGTATTAAATGAAGGCCTTCATATCACAACATGTCAGTGGATGATTTTCAAAAGCATATTCAAATTGCATTAATTTGAAAATGTACCAGCTATTCTTAGATGAGTATATTCTTAAACATATTATAAACCTGGACTTGAGAAGGTAATAAACAAACACTCTAATGGTGCCATTGTTGGAAATGGTAACAATGCATTGCACATCTTAAGTGCTACTTTTCATGATTTAACAATTTATGGCATTATGTTACTCTTAATATATTTACATAGAATAATTATTTAACATGTCTTTCAATATATAAACCAAGTGTGAAATTACAAGTGTTTCTTTACACAAAAATCTCTACTGTACTACTTCATAAACTTAAATAGTTGCATTCAATATTTTAATTTGTGATTAGCAGTTATTGGGTCTCTCTATATATAGAGAGATATTATATATGATATATATATTGTTTATGATATATATATAATATCAAAAGTATGAAGAAATTGGTTTGGACTGGATCCTTGTGTCCTCCCCAACATTCCTATGCCGAAGTGAGGGATTTGTGTAATCATGGGATTGTAGACCTCATACAAGAGACAAATACATTTGTAATAGGATGAAGAATCCATGGTGTTCTGTCTCCACAAGAGAACAGAGAAAGCGGCTGTAAACCAGAAGACTGCCCTCACAAAACAGAAGATATGCTGTGTGCCTTTTTTGACATGCATCTCCCCAAACCATGCTAAATAAGAGTTCACTGTTTATGTTATCCATGTAGTATTTTTTATTAAAGCAGCCCAAATAAGATGGACACATGTTGTCATTTATTTTAAAATAGAATGTTGAGACTGGGTAGTATGCTTAAATTATTACAAATTAAGGTATTTTATTGATGTTATAAACAATAGGTCAGAAAGTCTTAGGATATTCATGTGCTTTTGAACTCCAGTCACTTAGTCAGAGTCTACAAAATGTCAAATAAAAATACCTTCCAAACTATCATAGGGGAAAAAGCCCTTAAAGACTGATGGCTCTAATGATGTAACATTCCTAACATTTGCCTCAGAAACATAGGAAATAATTTCACCTAAATAACCAAAAGGAAAGTCCTAGGAAGACTTTAAGCTTTACCAAGTGAAAGGATGGCATTTCCAAAACTCGTGATAAGGAGGTGATGATCCCACTCTGAAAACTTGGCCTCTTGCAGAGGCCAAGAGAAGATGTCTGTGAGCAGGGATGTGAATCAGGAGATGGGTTGCTGACTCAGCAAAACCTAGCTACTGTCTTCATTTTGACTGCTAATGCTGATCTTGTCCAATCATTCCTATGCTGCCAAGCAAATAATGCTCCATTTCATCTCCAATGACCTTTGTCTAAGATGAAATTCTTTCAGACCTCATATGACATCGTACACACCCTTCCTTTCTTATTAACTGAAATGCAGTCCATTATCTTTGCAGATTTTGTTCTATTACCTATCCAAATTGAGATCATTTCACATTTCTCATGTCAGCGAAGATACAAAAAGATAACTTTAAAAACTTCTGCTAGCAAATCTTTGCTCCCGAATACAATTTTTAAAAAAAAAAAATTCTTTGGACTTCATTTGAAAAGTAGAAATAAGAACACTTCTCTTATGGTACTACTTATGAAATTAAAAGGTCTAGGTCATGTACATAACACAATATGTAAAACATTGCTCAGTAAATCATTAATTCCAGTCATCTATAAATGATAGCCTTTAGACTTTTCTAAAAAGGACAAGGTGTACCAAGCGCTTGAGAGGCAAATAAAATGGTGGCTTTCACAGAAGAGTACTGCTGCTAAACAGGGCTTTATGCACTCTACATTTTAAGAAAACTCTATTGAAAGCTATCTCAGTCCTAGGCATGCATGCACAGCAAGCCCTAAGAAGAAGAAAGGAGAGGGAGGAGGAGGAGAACCACCTAAGGAACATTTTCTTTCTGAATTGCACAGCTAGCAGCTCCACAACGGCCAATCTCCCATCAGGGGAAGATAATTGTCTGAGCTGGAGTGAGCTTCCAGGCCTGCAGCTCTCACCAGGCTCCCCTCCTAGGCTAAGTCCTGAGCTCAAGGTGTGGCTTCCTGGCCTCACTGCCCTCACAGGGAGCACATTGTACTGCACAGTCATTGAATTCCAGCCATATGCGCTTGGCAAAATGAAATGCAAAGATGAAGAATCGAAATTAAGTGATATTTGTAAAAGTTTATAGAAAGTATTGACTCGACTGCCTAATGAATATGACTGAAGGAAGAGGCGCAGAAGGCTGAAACCATGAAATGATCGACAATAGCATCTTCGATGTGGAAGCCAAGACGCTGACCACCGACTGCTCACAAATGCTACGAAGGTATCCAATACAGAAATGCCTAATTCAATTTTACCTTACTTTTCTCTTTTATCTCTCTCATCTGATTTAGTCTACATACTGTGTTCATAAGGGCACCACAGCATCAGTTACATCAGTTAAAGCTCTTCAATGACTTTCCATAGCATACAGGACAAAATCTGTGATTCCTAGAAAGATCGGTGCCTACCTCTGCAATTTTATGGTTTAACCATAATTACTATTATATTTTTATCTTGAAGATACTAACAGCTAAACCCAGGGAGGGCCTCAACAACACTATGGAAGTGCTGTACCACTGAACTACATCCTTAGTTTCTGCCACTACCCCTTAATTTTCCTTGCTTTGCTTTTTGAATACTAGCCTTACTAAGATGCTCTGTGTGGCTGTGAACTGGCTACTCAAAGCTGGGAACTTTACAATGCAAGTCCCCATAGCCATGGCCTAAGGCCGTATTCTCTTCCCCACTGCCTGGCAGAGATAGCAGATATTGCAGAATGAAGTTACTACACCAGCTTTAAACAGCCCACTATCTGAACATCAACAGATTGACCCCAATCAGAGAATTTTGTGAAGCAGGAGTTCACCAGCAGACTGATTTGACAGGAAGAAAACTAACTCACTTACAGGAAGTGTCATATTTATAATTGTTTTTAGAAAGCATTAAGAAATGAAAGTAAGAAAAGAAATTGACCTTGAACAAACTGTTAATGCTTGCCTGATTCTCTGAAAACATTTAAATGTAAAGGAATCTAATTCTCAAATTGATACCAAAAACTACAAGCACCACCCCTCAAAAAAAATAATTTAAAAAATTACATTCTCAGTCTTTTCCCAGGGATTTCTAATCTCATCCTTAAATAAAAACACAGACTTTGATGCTAGGAGCGAGTAAATGAGGCTTTTTGGTATGCTAGGATGGAGGCCTGCATTGCTCTGTTTTCATTTTTATAATCTAACAGGTGAGAAGGAGTGGAGCAGGATTTGAGTCTTTCTTAGAAGAGTGGCTATGGAAGAGGACTTTCCTCTTCCAGCATCTGCAGGGTAGTTCACAGGTGTTGACATAGGGTGTCCCTGGGGCTCGTGGTCAGGGAGGCTTTGATAAGCAGCTTCATGTAAATCTGCTCCTTCTATTTAAGGAACAGGAGAGTTATTGTAATCTTCAGAAAAAGGGACTGCCCCCATGTGGTGTCATTGAAGTAGCCTGAGGCATCCAGAGAGTTTAACAGCTGGAACCCAAAGACCGCTTGAAGGGAACTCTCCAGCCTGGCTGGCACTTCCACATACTAATTCAAGCTGCAGGTCTCTGTGGTTTGCTGAAGAGCAGCCAGCAGCACTCAGAAGCTGCTGTGTGACTAACAGCTGTTGTCACCAACAGCTGTATGTGGGGTGCAACTTGTTTTCTGCGTTTTTCCTAACACTTCCCATATTATTTTCAACCTTTCCTGTACGCTTGGATTCAACGCTTGGATCTCTTAGAACAAATCTCTATGCTTGAATAACAGCCAGGGTAAAAAGCCCCAATATCATGCTTCACACTAAGATTTCTGCAGTGGTTTAACTGAGTGCTTTATTTCTGAATTGTTACTGAAATAATATTTTTTTAAAAAATCTGAAAATAGACTAAATAATAATCATCAGGCCCTCCAGCAAAATTCTTCACTGAAATCTAACAGACTATCTTCAGTGATCAATGTTTGCAGATATTATTGCATATGCTGTATTCCCGTGCACTCCTCCTGCCTGGTGCCCACTAGGCACCTCGGTTGATGCTACTCCCCACAATAATCCAAGGAGTCATTCTGCTATTATTTCAATTTTAAAGAAAGATCCAAAGCTGAGAAAGACTCTTCAGCCAACAAGTGTACAGTAAAACAGGGCTTGTTTAATCCCAGCACTGGGGAGACAGAGGTAGGCAGATTTCTGCAAGTTTGAGGCCAGCCTGGTCATCATAGCAAGTTCCAGGCCATCCAAGGCTACATAGAAAGATCCTGTTTCAAAAATCAAAATCGAAAACAAAACAAACAAAAGCCAGGGCTTGGTACTTAGCAGTTCATGCCTAAAGCACCATATCTTCTCGCCCTAGATAACTGTCCAAGATGCCACCACTGAACAAGAACACCAATGCTGAAGCACTAAAAGCCACTGTCTTGGTTAAGGTTTCCATTAAAATGAAGAGGCACCATGACCATGGCAAATCCTGTAAAGGAAAAACATTTAATTGGAATGTCTCACTTACAGTTCAGAGGCTTAATCCATTATCATCATGGTGGTAATCAAGGCAGCATGCAGGCAGATATGATGCTGGAGAAAGAGGTGAGAGTTAATACATCTTGATCCACAGGCAACAGGATGTGAACTGAGACACTGAGTGTGGCTTGAACATATATGAGACCTCACAGTCGATGCTCACAGTGACACACTTCCTCCAACAAGGCCACACCTAGTGATAATGCCACTGCCTATGAGCTTATGGGGGGGGTCAATTACAATCAAGCTACCACAGAGTGATAATTAAGAAATCTGATTCTATGATTTTCTATAATTGACTATGCTGTCAATATCCCACTACCCTAAATATTTACTCAAAAAGCCCAAATTCAAAGATTAGGTGGTTCTGCATATAAGCCAGTGTTCTAGTTTCATACTTCCCAATTAATCTTCAAATGATATTGCAGGCCTGTGATTGTCTGCAATGAACCTACACAAGACTGGACTTAACAATGGCCAATCATGGATTGGGGAGGAGCTTATGAACCCTATGCCACCTTCCCTGGTGAACTACTAACTACTGAGGAAGTATGGAAGAGAGGCAGTTATTGTCTTAAGTTGTATATCCACTGAGGAGCCCACCAGGCTATTGGTTAGTTCTGAACTCAAGGTTACACAGATGTTCCTGGTCAAACTCAATGGATCTCAAAAAGAATAGCAAAGTCACAATGTTAAACTTGTAAAGACTTGTGTAGGGCCTGGGGTCAGAATGGGCAATAAGGATGGCAGGGAGATAAAAATGGGTAAGTGTTATGGCAATCAGTATGCACTTCATATGTACACGAAATGATAAAAGAACAAATTCAATATGTTACTAAAAAGGCACTGCAGGTCAATTTTGTTTTTTATAACTTATTTTTATAACATCCATTGAGTCTGTCCTTCAATAATTTTATATATGTATAAAGTTTATACTAGTTATTGAAAAATAAAATCTGATTGCTAAAATAATATGACTCAGTAATGAATAAAAACATATACAATGCATATAATATACATTATATAATATATTCAGAGATATATAATAAGAGTGCAAAACTAGAATTCAAATCTAGATCTCTCTAGTTTGAGACAGCCCTATGTGGGTTATGAGCCAAAGAAATTGTCTGTTCAGTGGCCACACATCATGTGGCAGGTTATGTGTTGTGACACAGATACAGACTTCTGGACCCCACAACTGACTCTAAAGCTCTCTTCATGATCCAGCTGTCTGATATTAACAGAAGCCCAACTTATCCCACCCTTAGTTTTATCTTCCTTTAAAACTGAAGTAACATTGGTGCATAACTCATTGACATTGTCACAAGGGATAAACTCAGCAAAGCATGGAAGCAATTTATTGACTTTTTGGACCTTATGCCCTGCCACCACCTCATAAACATGTCACCGTGTGTCGTTGTCTCTGTGAATCCTCATCATAGGCATCAGAAAACGGGACCAGCAGGCTGCTTCCTGTTCTAGGATTCATTCCAGGTTCCTAGTGTTAACAAGCCCAAAGGACAAAAAATGTGGACAAACTCAAGTTCTAATGATCAATTTAGAAGTGATGATATTTAGTTATCATTAGAGAAAACAATTAGAATATGGCAACTGAATGGGGTTTTAAAAAATGCAGAGAGGCTGGAGGGATGCTCAGTGATTAAGACCACCTGCTACTACTCTTCTCTAGACCCATATTCTGTTCCCAACACCTATGTCAGGTGGCTCACAACCATTTTAACTCCAGCTCGCCCATGCCTGGTGACTCTAGACCATCTTCACTCAGCTCTAGGGTGCCTCTGGCCTCCTCAGACACCCACACTCACATGCCCGTACCCACATGCAGACATAAACATCTACATGTTTTTCAAAAATAATAATAATAAATATTATTTATTTTTGAAAAGCACCAAATGATTTGTTATCAGAAAGGAAACTGAAAGTTTAAACATTTCTGTTATCTAAGTTTACATTCAAGAAGGAAAATATAAGGAACAGTATAACACTATACATTTCATGGATTAAGATCTGCAAGCAAATTATACTAAAGATACTCAGAAGAAAGCTTCAAATGTCACTCTTGCCATTTTGTGCATCTCACTTTATAATGCAAACCAAAAATCTAGTAGGAATTTAACTTAATATTCGTTGTTATTGTTGCCATAATTGAATACAACAAGTTAGTTAATTCTTAAAGAAGAAAGATTTGTTTAGTCTAATTCTAGATGATACCTGAACTAAGTCTGTAGGCCACATCTTTTGATCTTCTTCCTGAGGGAGACTCTCCAGAGTCCAAAGAAGCACATGACACTATATAGCAAGAAGATAAGAGACAGAACCCAGAGTAGCTTTCATAACATACCTTCTCTTGAGGCAACTCACTAGCCTGTTATTGATTAATCCATGAATGGATGGAGTGGGGGTAGGACACAGACCCTCATGACCTAATCATCCTTTAGTGGTCCCTTCTATTCCCATCTATTAATACCTCCCCAAATGACTGAATTTTAAAATGAGTTTTGATAGGAACATTCAAAGTGAAATATCAGTATCCTTGGTAATAAATCTTCCTTTGAACCAAGACTTCAGTCCTAGTATACATGTAACCCTGAATTAAAAAGTTTTACATGGAAAACAGAATACACCAATTCTTAAGAGCCTCTAAAGTAGTTCCAAATGTTTATCAAGTATTAGGCACAGAGATAATCTCCAAAACGTACAAAACTTATTTACAAAACCAACTGGACTTTCTGGCCACAGGGCATTAGCTCCAGGGGTGTAAGAACAAAAACAACTGTCAGAAAAGATGTAAAACCATCATCATAACCCTTTATTATAAAAAATATTCCAACAGAACTTTCCAATAACTTACAACTTACTGTGTATTTGAACCTCTAATATAGAGCAAGATTTATAAGCTTAATCTCCCTGGAAGAGTAAAAATGTACATTTCATCCAAAACAAAGGGTTAGAATTAAAATAAAAGGGAAAGACCAGGAAGGGACTGATAAAGAAAGACTGAAAGATACAAATCAAAGATCAGAAACAGGAGTCTCAATAAGCATATTAAGGAATGGGCATCCTAAAAATATAATTATAAATGAGTAAAATACTGGCATAATTAACTGAAAGAAAAAAATGGAGAAATCACAAATATGCAAGCAGAGGATAGATTAAGAGAAAAATAAAAGTTAAATAATTGCTGAAAACAAGCCAGATCTAGCAGAATGCAAGGTGTTCTGAATTAATAGTCACTAATAAAATATTAACTCATTAATTTGCATATTTCTAATGAATCAAATAATTGAATTCTGGAGAAACCCACAAATAGGTTCTAATGAATAATATATATTTATGGGGGAATAAACAAACTCCAATAAATCTATCCATGAGAAAGCGTCAATATATTATATATTATATTAAGTTCAAAATAGATGCCTAAAAATGTGAAGCCTGAAATTTTAAGTGCTAAAGCTGACAAGTAGTCTAGTTCAGTTTCATTGATGGAAGCAGAAGATGTGAGATACCCGGATCAGAGAAAAGGACTTTCCACTCCTGGACACTAGGTTGTGTACTATCCAGACTGGCTTGGATGCCCACAGTTTCTAAGTCTTAAAAGGAATTAGAGCATTGGAGAAAACAAGGTAAACAGTTCTCAGAAAGTGGGTTTCTGACACAGATGAGAAACACTAAATGAAGCAATTCTGAACTAAAAAGTATTTTCTGAGCATATTTACCTAACCTTGAACTCAGATGAAGGCATTATTTTATTGTCCTAGACACATGACTCTCAACCTGTGGGTTGCATGACCTTTCCACAAAGGTATAATATCAGCTATCCTGCATATCATATATTTACATTATAATTCATAAGAGTAGTAAAATTACGGCCGTGATGTTGCAATGAAATAATTTTATGGCTATGGATAGACATAGCATGAGGAACTGTGTTAAAGGGTCACAGCATTAGGAAGGTTAAGAATCAATGACCAAGACAAAATCACATCATCTTCTGATCCACCAGAAGATATTACTTCTGCCTTCCCAGAATACTCTCTATGCAAACATCTTTGATAGTTCTATGAAACAAGTCACAGTGCCATGCTGAAAAATAAGAGACCCATGGAGAACTGCTCAGCAGTGTACACAAAACAATGTCAGACTAAATGTAGTCACAAATGTATGCATAACAGCAACCAAGTTGAATTTAAGGCCTGTTCAAGAGGTGTAAATTCATGCCTGGCACTGTAAACTTATCCAACTGCCTCTGGCTGGTGAGACCAAGGAATCTTAAGGAGAACCTACTATTGTCTTTTTTTCTAAATCAACATATATCTAACTGTATTCTAAATATATATTTTTAGACCCACAGAAAGGTGTTGCTGTCACTCCTCATCAAGGAAACTTGTGCTTGGAGCTAACTTGAGACCATTACAAAATGTCACAACTGTTCAAAACAACTGATAGTGAGGTGCTTGCCCCTAGTTGACACATCTACAATGCAACCCTATAATCAAGTCTCAAAAAATATTGTGGAAGAGGAGGCATAAAAATTGTAGGAGCCAGAGGACCAGGACATCTGCTGCTGGATAGTCTTCTAAAACAAACAGCAATAAAAAAAATTTTAAGTGGGGTGTGGTGTGGGAGAATGGTCTGTATTCTGTCAATGATATTTTAAATAAATGCTGATTAGACAGTAGCCAGGCAGGGAGTATAGGTGAGACAACCAGACCGGAAGTAGAGGTGGGTCAAGGAGACTAGGAGAATTCTGGAAGGAGGAAGCCCATTCCTCTGCAGTCCTGATCCATCCACAGAAGAAGCAAGATGTAACTGCCCCACCAAAAAAGCTACTGAGGCATGTAGCTAACATAGACAAGAATAATGGACTATATAAGTTATAAGAGTTATTAAGGGCAGGCAGGGAGATTTCTGACCAGCAAGTGGCACTGATCCTGTAGCAGAAGATACAATGGAGGGGTAAGTGTGTTCCTGACCACCACACAAGTCCGGTAAGGGAACACACAATTTTCCCGCCATCCTTATCTCCCTGGCTATCCCAAAGGGGTGGCTTCCCCCAGCTAAACCCTCTCTCCTCCTACCCCATCCAAGCTTTCAGCCAGGAACCCCTACCCTTCCTCTCTCCCTTTTTCGGTGCATAAAATCCTCCAACTCAGCCTGTGTGGGCGCCCCCGGGATGGGGCAGTGAGCGCAAACAGGAGGGAGTTCCTTTGTTTTAATAGCCTGCCTGCAGAAAGGTAGGACTGCAGGCAAAGTGATTCCTAGATAGCAAGGGGCACTAATCTGGTAGCAGAAGACCCAGTGGAGGGAAGAGCCATTGGAGAGCATCTGAAGGAAGATATGGGCAGGCGCCAAGGCAAGAATTCCTCCAACAATCTGAAAAACAACGTGAAAACACCAGATCCCAGCGATCTTACTACAGAAGGACTTGAACACTCTATTCTGGAAGAAGTGGAAAACAGTGTGATTATGAAAGCAACAAAGTCTCTTAAACAGTGTATGAATAACTCACTTAAAGAAATAGAAGAGAAATATAACAAAAAGATTGAAGAAATGAGTAAAGAAATGGAAGAGAAATATAACAAAAAGTTTGAAGAAATGAGTAAATTCGTAAACGATACCCTGGGAAACCAAGAAAAAACAATCAAACAGGTAATGGAATCAGTTCAAGAATTGAAAACTGAAATGGAAGCAATGAAGAAAACACAAACCAAGGGCCAGCTGGATATGGAAAATCTAGGTAAACAAACAGAGACTTCAGGAACAAGCAAAACCAATAGAATACAAGAGATAGAAGAACAAATCTCAGATTATGAAGACACCATAGAGAAAATAAACGCTCTTACCAAAGAAAACAGCAAATCTAACAAATTCTCATCACAAAATATTCAGGAAATATGGGACAAAATAAAAAAAACCAAATCTAAGAATAATAGGGGTAGAAGAAGGAGAAGAATTGAAGATCAAAGGTCCAGAAAATATATTCAACAAAAGTATAGAAGAAAATTTTCCCAACCTAAAGAACGATATTCCTATGAAGGTGCAAGAAGCATACAGAACACCGAATAGACTAGATCAGAAAAAAACATCCCCTCGCCATACAATAATCAAAACACAAAGCATTCAGATTAAAGAAAGGATATTAAGAGCTGCAAAAGAAAAAGGTCAAGTAACTTATAAAGGTAAACCTATCAGACTTACACCAGACTTCTCTATGGAAACCATGAAAGCCAGAAGGTTCTGGATAGAGGTACTGCAGAAACTAAGAGACCATGGATGCAAGCCCAGACTGCTATACACAGCCAAGCTATTGTTCACTATCAACGGAGAAAACAAAATATTCCAGGATAAAAACAAATTTAAACAATATGTAGCTACAAATCCAGTCTTACAGAGAATATTAGAAGGAAAATCACAACCCAAGGAATCCAACATTCCTAACACTGCCTACAATAACTCAGACATCTAGCAACTCTTCACAAGCACAACTCAAAGAAGGAAAACACATACACTCTACTACCCAAAAAAATGACCAGAGTCAACAACTACTGGTCATTAATATCACTTAATATCAATGGACTCAATTCACCTATAAAGTGGCACAGACTTAGAGATTGGATACGAAAACAGAATCCAACATTCTGCTGTTTACAAGAAACACACCTCAACCACAAAGACAGACACCTACACAGAGTAGAGGGTTGGGAAAAGATTTTCTAAGCAAATGGACCTAAGAAACAAGCGGGTGTGGCCATTCTAATATCTAACAAAATCGACTTTAAACTAAAATCAATCAGAAGAGATGGAGATGGACATTTCATATTCATAACAGGAACAATTCATCAGGAAGAAGTCTCAATCCTTAATATCTATGTCCCTAATATAAAGGCAACCACTTATGTAAAAGAAACTCTTCTAGAACACAAGGCAGTCATCAAACCACACACACTAATAGTAGGAGACTTCAACACACCTCTCTCACCAATGGACAGGTCAATCAGACAGAAACCTAAAAGAGAAATAGGAGAATTATTGGAGGTTTGAATCAAATGGACTTAACAGACATCTATAGAACACTCCACCCAAATAGGAAAGAATATACCTTCTTCTCTGCAGCTCATGGAACTTTCTCGAAAATTGACCACAAACTCGGTAACAAAGCAAACTTTCACAGATACAAAAAAAATATTAGTAACCACCTGTGTCTTTTTAGATCACCATGGATTAAAGTTAGAATTCAACAACAATGCTACCCCCAGGAAGCCAACAAACTCATGAAAGTTGAAACTAAATCACCCCTGGGTCAAGGAAGAAATAAAGGAAGAAATTAAAGTATTCCTTGAATTTAATGAAAATAAAGAAACAACAAACTCAAATCTATGGGACACTATGAAAGCAGTGCTAAGAGAAAGTTCATAGCACTAAGTGCCCAATTAAAGAAAATAGAGAAAGCACACATTGGAGACTTAACAGCACACTTGAAAGCTCTAGAAAAAAAAGAAGCTGATTCACCCAGGAGGAATAGAAGACTGGAAATCATCAAACTGAGGGCTGAAATCAACAAAACAGAGACACAGAAAACAATCCAAAGAATCAATGAAACAAAAAGCTGGTTCTTGGAGAAAATCAATAAGATTGACAAACCCCTATCCAAACTAATCAAACAGCAGAGAGAGAACATGCAAATTTATAAGATCAGAAAAGAAAAGGGGGACAAAACCACAGACACACAGGAAATTTAGAGAATCATTAGATCTTACTACGAAAGCCTGTATGCCACAAAGTTGGAAAATTAAAAGAAATGGACATTTTTTTTTTAGATAAGTACCATATACCAAAGTTGAACCAAGAACAGGTGAACAATCTAAATAGACCTCTTAGTCGCGAAGAATTAGAAGCTGTTATCAAAAAACTCCCTACCAAAAAAGGCCAGGACCAGATGGTTTCAATGCATAATTCTACCAGAACTTCCAGGAAGAGCTAATACCTATACTCCTTAATGTATTCCACAGTATAGAAACAGAAGAGTCATTGCCAAACTCCTTTTATGAAACTACAGTTACCCTGATACCAAAACCACACAAAGACACAACCAAGAAAGGGAATTACAGGCCAATCTCACTCATGAAAATTGACGTGAAAATTCTCAATTAAATACTAGCAAACCGAATCCAAGAACATATTAGAAAAATTATCAATTATGATCAAGTAGGCTTCATCCCAGAGATGCAGGGCTGGTTCAACATATGCAAATCTATCAATGTAATCCATCATATAAATAAACTGAAAGAAAAAAACCATATGATCATTTCATTGGATGCTGAAAAAGCATTTGACAAAATTCAACACCCACTTATGATAAAGGTGTTGGAGAGACTGGGGATACAAGGATCATACCTAAATATAATAAAAGCAATATACAGCAAGCCGAAAGCTAACATCAAATTGAATGGAGAGAAATTCAAAGCCTTTTCACTAAAATCAGGAACACGACAAGGCTGTCCACTCTCTCCATACCTCTTTAATATAGTGCTTGAAGTTCTAGCAATAGCAATAAGACAACATAAGGAGATCAAGGGGATTCAAATTGGAAAAGATGAAGTTAAACTTTTGTTATTTGCTGACAATATGATAGTGTACATAAGCAACCCCAAAAACTCTACCAAAGAACTCCTACAGCTCATAAACACCTTTAGTAATGTGGCAGGATACAAGATCAACTCCAAAAAATCGGTTGCCCTCCTATACACAAAGGATAAAGAAGCAGAGAGGGAAATCAGAGAAACATCACCTTTCACAATAGCCACAAAGCATAAAATATCTTGGGGTAACTCTAACCAAGGAAGTGAAAGACCTATTTGACAAGAACTTTAAGTCTTTGAAGAAAGAAATTGAGAAGGATACCAGAAAATGGAAGGATCTCCCTTGCTCTTGGATTGGGAGGATCAACATAGTAAAAATGGCAATTCTACCAAAAGCAATCTATAGATTCAATGCAATCCCCATAAAAATCCCATCAAACTTCTTCACAGACCTTGAGGGAACAATAATCAATTTTATATGGCAAAACAAAAAACCCAGAGAGCCAAAACAATCTTATACAATAAAGGAACTTCTGGAGGCATTACCATTCCTGACTTCAAACTCGACTATAGAGCTACAGTATTGAAAACAGCTTAGAATTGGCATAAGAACAGAGAAGTCGACCTATGGAATCGAATAGAAGACCCAGATATTAACCCACAAACCTATGAATACCTGATTTTCGACAAGGGAGCTAAAGGTATACAATGGAAGAAGGAAAGCATCTTTAACAAATGGTGCTGGCATAACTGGATGTCAACCTGTAGAAGAATGAAAGTAGAACCATATCTATCACCATGCACAAAACTCAAGTTCAAATGGATTAAAGACATCAACATTAATCTGTCTACTTTGAACCTGATAGAAGAGAAATTGGGAAGTAGTCTACAAGATATAGGCACAGGAGGCCACTTCCTAAGTAGAATTCCCAGTAGCACCGACAATAAGAGAAACAATGAATAAATGGGACCTCCTGAAACTGAGAAGCTTCTGTAAAGCAAAGGACACTGTCAGTCAGACAAAAAGGCTACCTTCGGACTGGGAGAAGATCTTCACCAACCCCTCATCAGACAAAGGCCTGATCTCCACAATATACAAAGAACTCAAGAAACTAGACACTAAAACTCTAATTAACCCAATTAAAAAATGGGGTACTGAATTGAACAGAGAATTCACAACAGATGAACTTCGAATGGCCAGAAGACACTTAAGGACATGCTCAACCTCCTTAGCGATCAGGGAAATGCAAATCAAAACCACTTTGAGATACCATCTTACACCTGTCAGAATAGCCAAACTCAAAAACACCAATGATAGCCTATGCTGGAGAGGATGTGGAATGAGGGGAATACTCATCCATTGTTGTTGGGAATGCAAACTTGTGCAGCCACTGTGGAAATCAGTGTGGCAGTTTCTCAGGAAACTGGGAGTCAACCTCCCTCAGGACCCAGCAATTCCACTCTTGGGAATATACCCAAGAGATGCCCTATCATACTACAAAAGTATTTGTTCAACTATGTTCATAGCTGCACTATTTGTAATAGCCAGAACCAGGAAACAACCTAGGTGCCCCTCAATAGAAGAATGGTTAAAAAAGGTGTGGAACATATACACATTAGAGTTTTACTCAGCGGTAAAAAACAATGACATCTTGAATTTTGCATGCAATTGGATGGAAATAGAAAACGCTTTACTGAGTGAGGTAGCCCAGACCCAAAAAGAGGAATATGGTATGTACTCACTCATAAGTAGATTCTAGCCTTAATTAAAAGTCTTTGAGCCTATAATTTGTAATCCTAGAGAAGCTAAATAAGGTGAACCTGAAGAAATCATACAGTTATCCTCCTGGATATTAGAAGTAGGCAAGATAGCCAGGCAAACTTGGGTGCACGGGGGGTGGGGTGGAAGTAAGAGGAGATGGTTAGGGAGAGGGGAGAGGGGGAGTATTGGGGATGGCTTGGGGGAATGGGAGGGGGGGAGTGACGAAGGATGGTTATGGGAGCAGGGAAGTATATAACTCAACTAAGGGAGCCATTTTAGGGTTTACAAGAGACTTGATTCTGGAGGGGTTCCCAGGCTCAAGGAGAGGTCCCCAAATTGTACTCTGGGCAGCAGAGGAGAGGGTGCCTGAACTGGCCTTGGCCCATAACCATACTGATGAATATTTTGCATGTCACAACAGAACCTTCATATGGCGATGGATGGAGATAGAGACAGAGACACATATTGGAACACTGGACTTAACTCCCTAGGTCCAAATGAGAAGCAGAGGGAGGGAGATCGTGAGCAAGGAAAGCAGAATCATAGGGGGCCTTCATCCAACGATGGATGGAGATAGAGATGGAGACCCACATTGGAGCACTGGAAGTCAGGACCGCGAAGGGTGCGTTCACCCACTGATACAAGGGGACTGATCGAATGAGAGCTCACCAAGGCCAGCTGGACTGGGACTGAACGAGCATGTGATCAAACTGGATTCTCTGAATGTGGCTGACATGGCGGCTGACTGAGCCCCCAAGGTCCAAATGAAGACTGAGAAGCCATTGACAATGGCACTGGGTCTTGTTTTGTCTGCATGGGCTGGCTTTTTGGGATCCTGACCTGTTTGGATACTCACCTTCCTGGACCTGGAGGGAGGGGAGAGGAACTTTGATTTCCCATAAGGGGGAAACTCTGACTGCTCTTGGGAATGGTGAGGGAGGAGGAGAGGGAGTGGGGGGAGCGGGAGGGTATTGGGAGAAGGGGAGGTAGTGGAAAGAGTGTTTTCGGATACTTGAATAAACAAGTCTAACTGAAAAAAAAACCACAAAAAACAAAAAAAAAGAGTTATTAAGAAGCCTGAGCTAATGGGCCAATCAGTTTGTAACTAATGTAGACCTCTGTGTGATTTCTTTGGGACTTAACAATTGTGGGAACTGGGCAGGACAGATATCCCGACAACAGGGGTGGATAAGACAGCAAAGAGTGCATCTGGGAGGAGTGGGGGAAGGATGAAAGGTGAATATTATTAAATTCTCAGTGAATTAATAAAATATAGTAAAAATATTTAACTCAATATATAAAAGAAACACATGGAATTTTCATAACTTAGTAGTGACTTAAACCTGGACATGTCAGTTGCCATAAATTATCCTGTATGGTTTTTATGTGTGTATAGCTTAGCTCTGATAAATTCATCCAAAATTTAGCAACTGAAAAAAAGAAAAGCACTGTTTTCTTCTGTAAATTTACAGTTCTTCAGAATCATTCACAGGGATGTGTTCATGTGAAGGCCTTATTCCACAGAAGGTCTAATATTGTTTCAGGCCTATGTGACACAGTTGGCAGGTACTATCAGAGAAGATCACTTAATTTCCTCCCATGTGGGCTACCCATCCTTTAAAAGGGAATATGAACTTTCTTCTATGATGGATCATTTTTTATGTTCCAATAGATAACAAGGCATTTTATAATGTTACTTTCACCACATTTCATTTTCTATAGAGTATTACCAAGTTAGCCCAGATCTGGGAAATAGGAAAATAGTTTTCACATTTGATGAAAAAGTTACAAAGACTTTATCTTCATATTTTAATCTATGGAATGAATAGACAATCAGGGATCTGTTAATTAGCAGGAAATGTGCAAAAGCAATGCCCAGCCCACCACTGAATAGAGGCTCACAGTTAAAAACAACTCCTGCAGAAACAATTAATGTCACACAACATAAAGCATAAAGAAAAGACTTCATAAGAAAATGTCCAGGCCACTCTGATTAAACAAATTGAAAGCATCACACTATTGCAGAAGGTCTAGATCTGGATCAGCAGAACCCTCTTTGGAGGATGACAACTACCACTGGTAGTATTCTATATAACAACGTATTGTGAAAATCATAGTGCTAAGTTGAGTTTTCTGAGTGGTACAATTGGTTTCTTTAGATTTTTGAGGAACTTCTACACTGATTTCAATGATGGGTATATCAGTCTACACTGCTGTGATCAAGATATAAGCATCTGTTCTCTTTTGGTTTCTGCATCATAGCCATTCTGACTGGACTAAAAGAATCTCAAAGCAATGTTCATTTGTGTTTCCCTGATGGCTGATAATGAGAAACAATTTTCTAAAAACATGTAAGAGTGGTATCCCTTTCTTCTGAGAACTCAGCCTTCCATCTATTGACAATTCATTGATTGGGTGCTTTGACGTTTTTGTGTTTAATTTTTCTAGATATTTATATGTCAAAAATAAATAAATTGTCTTATATGCAGTTGGCAAAGATTTCTTCCCCTTCAGTAGGCTGTATCTTCCTGCTGCTGGCTGCTTCCTTTTCTGTACAAACATTTTGTAATTTTATTGAATCCCAGTGACCAATTCCACTTGTTATTTCCTGCTGGGGTCTTTCTAAAAAAACTTGCTTATGCCTTGAAGTGTTTTTCCATAGGTATTTTTCTAGCAGTTTTAAGGTTTCAAGTCTTACATTCATTTCAGTCTTTGATCCATTTTGAATTGATCTTTGTGTAGAGTGATAGACATAGATTGAGTTTCATTCTTCTACAGGGGGAGATCTAGTTTTTACAGTACACTTTGTTGAAGATTTTTCCTAAGGTGTGTTTTTGACATTATTGTTGAAAGTTGAGTGGTTATAGATCTGTGGGTTTATTTCTGTGTCCTGAATTCTATTTCTTTGATCTAATGTCCATTTTTGTGCCAGGCCCATACTGGTTTTCTTTATTTTTTTAAGGAGGCTTACAAGTAAAGATTAAAATTAAGTATTGTAAGGTTTCCACTGCAATTTGTTCTGTTTAGTTGTTTTGGCTCTATGGGTTTTCTGTGCATCCATACATACTTTGTTTTGAATTCTAGTGCTGCTACAAATAAACTACTGACTTGAAACAAATTCTGTTCTCTGAATTTTAAATGTAAAACATAAGCTTTCAAGGTTGATCATAAGGACTGAGTACCACAACGTTCATACAAACAATCATCTGTAACCTTATTCAGAGATTTGAACATGCTGAAAAGTACTATTTTTTCTCTTTCGGTTAAAATTGATCTATCTATTCATGTGTGTCCCTACCTCTGAAGATTTTTGATACACAGAAATTTAATAGTTCTCTTTGTGATAAGATATAGTGATGGCAGAGGTGGGTAGTTTATTTCCCAACCACCCTGACTCAAAATAATCACATAGAAATTATATTCTTTGCAATACTTTGCTTAAGCACATTTTTGCTAACTCAAATCTTAAATTAACCCATTTCTATCAATCCGTGTATTGCCATGTGACTGTGGCTTATTGGCAAGGTTCTGATGCATCTGTCACCTGCAGGCAGCTGCATGGCTTCTCCCTGACTCCACCTTCATTCTCCCAGCATTCAGTTTAGTTTTTCCACCTAGGTCTATTCTGCCAAGCCACTGGCTGAAACAGCTTTATTCATTAACCAATAAAAGCAACACATATACTGAAGGACTTTCCACATCTTCTCCTCTTTTTGTCTAAATGAAAAGGAAAGTTTTAACTTTAACATAGTAAAATTACATATAACAAAACAGTTATTAATCAAGAATTACAGTTACAATATTTATATCTACTTTTATCTTTTATCATAACTAAGAAAAAATATATCTATCTATTCTTCAACTCCATCAAAGACTCCAGAAGGATATAATATTACCTAAGCAAACTAATGGCGAATCAATCTCACACCAGTTATGTTTTAAAAAGGTATTTATTTTGGGGGGTAGACTTACATGCACATAAACCATCAGGAAAGGAGCCTTGTCGCTGGAGCAGGAGCTGGAACCAAGCGCTGGAACCAAGAGGCCAAGCCGAGGCTTGCTGCTCTTCTTTTAAAGAGAAATATACCACGCCCCAGTGGGCTGGTATTTCAGCGGCTATTGGCTGACGGAGCAGAAAGCGCTCCAGCAGCACTGTGGGCTTGTACTTCAGCAACTATTGGCTGAAGCACCGGAAGGTACTCCCGCAGCACCTCCCCCTTTTGTTTAAGTAAGAGAGTTCTAAGCCTACTACGACATTATATACAGTAAGTACAAACCTACAAAATTATATACAATAAGTACAAATATCCTATTCTAACTAGCTAAAGTCTTGTATAATAAAAAGCTTGGTCAGGTCATGAGAGGAAAGTAGCTACATTTATCTAGTCTTCAACCCCATAGAAGATCTGAGAAGGGAAATAATGTTACCTGAGTAATTAGGAAGTGCAATCAAAGAACTTCCAAAACATGCAACAAATCACAGAGACAACTGGCTACCTGGGCAATCACCAAAAACCTGTTTGCAGCGTTGAAGCAACCAACTTTGACTAAGGCCTAGAATAACTGACAGATTATTTTTAACAGGCAAGAGATTTTTCAAAACCATCTTACCCTGTCTTGGCAAGATTTAACAGTTCTGTTTATCCATTTCCGGATTTTATCCATTTCCAGATTTTAACAGGCAAGAGATTTTTCAAAACCATCTTACCCTGTCTTGGTAAGATTTGACAGTTCTGCTTATCCATTTCCGGATACTGTGTATTTGTCAGTAGTTGAGGTATGGGCAGTTCCTTGCCCAGAGGCCAGTTTTGCCAAGAAGACAAGCTCCAAGTGAAGTGTCTTTGGTGCTCAACAATCTCCCGGGAATAGGTCGGTGTTGCCAGGAGTGATTGTGTCTCATTACACAGAACTCTAAGATTAAATTAAATGCCATTTTCTACAGCTCTTCAGAGAGGTTGAAGACTATTTATATATAATCTCTATGTATCTAAAGAACCTGATTAGTCTAACGATAAATATGATAGACATAGATGACTATTGATCTACAATTCTTAACATGTATCTAACTTAAAGAATAAGAGAATAAACAACTGTGCAATAAATGAGGACAATGACCTCCAAATGTAAACAATAAATATCAATAACATAAACAATATATGAGTATCTTAATCAGAGGTAGAAATGTGCACTGCAATATGGTATACATATATCAATACAATATATATCAATACATAAAAATGTTTTCAACAGGTAGAAGCATGCATACATACAGTATTCAATATTATTTAATTTTGTATCCATATACAAAAATCTATGCTGGTGTAATTATCTATAGACAATAACTCACAAATACCATTATTATCTATACAATTTTCCCTCTCTTTTTTATTTCAAAAAGATCCCTGAGCTTATAAAATTCCTTTCCCAATTTTCAACCATATACTAATTATAATCAATTCCTAAATATTGTTCCTAAACCTGAAGACAAACTTTGCTGAGAGAGGGGACATCATCCTTTAGAATTACTTCCAGCTGTCATGGGGGTGAGGTTCTTTCTGGAGGATCCTGTGAAAGTAAAATGATGGTTAAATTTCAAAATCAATGTCTTTTAAAATTGCAAACAGTCTTTGAGTATTTTGTGGAGGTGAGGCCAAAACGTTGTACAAGATGTGCACCATTTCAGCTAACCAAGTTGGAATCATCTGTGCAGCTCATACCCGAAACAGGACTTGTAGTAGCACTATCAGTATCGTGACATCATATCAACTGAGTGGAGCTGTTAATATGGGGGTCCCATCTTCTTCCTGGAAACTTCAAATGTCAGTGCAGAAAAAAACTCATTGTTCATTGTGGAAAACTTAAACATTAATTATATAGACATATACAAACATATATTCAATGAAAGGTATGATAGACATATTCAATGAAAAGTATGATAGATATGAAGAAAAGCAAAGATGTTTTCTAAACTCATATTTCTTTCTGTCCCATATCATGGCTCTTGACATAAGACAGAAACTCTAGAAACTCTGGGTTTTTCTCCTAACAACAGGCTTGGAATTAGAGAGGGATCGAGCCAAGAGTCCAACTCCAAAACCAGCTCTATAAATTCAGAAATATGATTTAGTATATTCCAGAGCTTCATACTCACAGAACCTATTCAGTTTTCTTGATAATCCATATTGGGTAGTTATTTTTCCATCTGTCAGTATTCAAACATCCAGGGTCCTTTGAATTTTTCAAAGATGACTGTTTTCCTGTGGAGATAAGAACAGAACCCTGCCCCTATTCTATGTTTTTCTTACCACCTGTATGGTTATCATCATTGTAGATGCTGTCATTTCTCCTTTCCAAGAGGTTTCTTCTCTTCAAATCTAACCTTTATTAATTTTGATGGTATCCACAATTTTTCTTCTCCTGTGGAAACAAGAGCAAAACCCCTTCCCCAACGTAGCACATCTCCTGGCTTCCATTGAGAGGTCAGCACATCCTTGATATAAACCCGTTGATTTAGTTCAGCAGACTTTTCCATTATCCAATGTCTTTCTGCCACTGTTGTTCCCTTCTCATTAGCATTAAGAAAATTCAAGGTTAATAGGGCATTATGTAATCTATTTCTGGGGGCATTTCCACCCCTTTCTGTTTATTTAACATATCCTTTATAGTTTGATTTGATCTTTCTATGACTGCTTGACCTGTAGGATTGTATGGTATACCTGTAACATGCTTAATATTATAATAAGCAAAAAACAGTTTCATTTTCCTAGAGACATAAGCTGGACCATTATCTGTTTTTATTTGTGCAGGTGTACCCATAATGGCCATAACTTCTAATAAATGTGTGATTACTGAGTCAGCTTTTTCTGAGCTTAAAGCAGTTGCCCACTGAAAGCCTGAATAAGTGTCAATGGTGTGATGTAAATATTTTAATTTTCCAAATTCTGCAAAGTGGAACACATCCATCTGCCAGATTTCATTCCTTTGAGTACCCTTCGGGTTAGTCCCTGCAGGTAGTGGTGTTTGGTTATATAAAGAGCAAGTAGGGCATCTCTTTACAATCTCCTTAGTTTGTTGCCATGTAATGGAAAACTCTTTCTTTAAACATTTGCTATTGACATGGTGTTTTTTATGAAATTCTGAGGCCTGCAACAGGCTTCCAATCAATAATTGATCAATTTCTGCATTACCTT
Organism: Myodes glareolus; assembly: GCF_982192425.1. Taxonomy (NCBI): domain Eukaryota; kingdom Metazoa; phylum Chordata; class Mammalia; order Rodentia; family Cricetidae; genus Myodes; species Myodes glareolus. The sequence continues at coordinate 39,788,913 of NC_142029.1, read as the reverse complement.
GTGCTAGAGGAGCTGGCAGACCCGTATGGGACTGGATGTGTGTTATGTACATCGGACAAAGCCTATTCCTGATTATGTCTTGTACCTGGATACACAATGAAGTCAACTCTGTATCATCTGGTATAAATTCAGCAGTTTCAATATGCAAGATAACTCTTTCTGCATATTGTGAATCTGTAACAATATTAAGAGGTTCTTTAAAAATCCCTTAACACCATAAGTATGGCATATAATTCTGCCTTCTGGACAGGAGTATAAGGGCTTTGTTCCACCTTACTCAATTCATCTGATTTGTAACCAGCCTTCCCTAATTTATTAGCATCAGTATAAAATGTATGGGCTCCAGTTATTGGAGCATCATGTACAATTCGAGGAAGAATCCAAGAAGATCTCTTTATAAGGTTAAGTCTACCGCTTTTTGGATAGTTGCTATTAATTTCTCCCAAAAAATTAGCACAAGCCCTTTGCCATGGTTCATTGTCTTCCCATAACTTTTTTATTTCATCAGTAGTGAAAGGCACTATAATTTCTGCTGGGTCTATACCTGCTAGTTGACAAAGTCTCAGTTTACCTTTTATAATTAATTCAGAGATCTTTTCTACATAAGTTTTCAATTTTTTACTTGGTTTGTGTGGTAAAAGGATCCATTCTAAAATAGTATCTTCCCTCTGCATTAAAATTCCCATAGGAGAAATTCTAGAAGGCAATATGACTAAAATGCAACTAAGATTTGGATCCGCCCTATCTACATGTGCTTCCTGTAATTTTTCCTTAACCATGGTCAGTTCCTCTTCTGCTTCAGCTGTTAATTCTCTGGGACTATTCAAATCTTTGTCACCATCTAAGGTTTTGTTTAAATGAATTATTAGATCAGGTGTTATCCCAACAGCTGGTCGTAGACTGGAAATGTCTCCTAACAATCTCTGAAAATCATTAAGAGTCCATAATCAGTCTCTTCTAATTTGTGCCTTTTGTGTCCTAATTTTCTGTAAACCTATTCTGTAACCTAAGTAATTAACAGAATCTCCTTTTTGAATCTTTTCAGTAGCAATTTGTAATCCCCATTTAGGCAAAATTATCATTACTTCATCAAACATTCTTTCTAAAGTATCTATGTTTGAATCAGATAGCAAAATGTCATCCATGTAATGGTATATTATAGATTTAGGGAATTGCTTACGTATTATTTCCAATGGCTGACTTACAAAGTATTGACACAGGCTGGGGCTATTGAGCATTCTCTGTGGGAGGACAGCCCACTGGTATTTCCTAGTAGGCTGGGAGTTATTATAAGTAGGTACTGTGAAGGCAAAATTTTCTCTATCCTTTTCTTGTAATGGTATGGTAAAGAAGCAATCCTTCAAGTCAATAACTATAAGAGGCCATCCTTTGGGTAACAGAGAAGGCAGAGGAAGTCCAGACTGTAGAGGGCCCATAGGTTGAATTACCTTGTTGACAGCCCTTAGATCTGTCACCATTCTCCATTTGCCAGATTTTTTTTTACAACAAACACAAGAGAATTCCAAGGGCTAGTGGACTCCTCAATATGTTGAGCATCTAATTGCTCCTGTACCAATTGTTCTAAAGCCTGAAATTTATCTTCAGCTAAATGCAATTGTTTAACCCATATTGGCTTTTCAGTTAGCCATTTTAAAGGTAGGGCTGTAGGTACCTCTAAAGGTTTGTTAGTTGTTTTATGTTCTTGTACAGCCTGAATGGCTGGAGACCTTTGTGCATAGTACTTTATTATATCTTTCCCAGAATCATGACTTCCTGAGACTGCAGGAATGTTAATCTGGGTATTCCACTGTTGTAGCAGGTCACGGCCCCATAAATGTATTGCAATATCAGCTACATATGGCCTTAACTTTCCTCTTTGACCCTCTGGCCCAATACAGTGAACCCATCTCGTGCTTTGTTTAACTCGAGATATGGTTCCAATTCCTAGTAATTGAACATCTGCCTCTTGAAGAGGCCAATTTGGATGTCAAGATTCAGGAGTGATGATACTCACATTTGCTCCTGTGTCTATCAAGCCAACAATCACAATTCCATTTATACATACTCTCAGCTTTGGTCTCTGATCATTTATAGAAGTTTGCCAAAATACACGTTTATTATTTCCTAATTGAATTTCTGACTTATCCTTCAAATTTGCATCATTTAGAACCTTATGATCTTGTACAGAAGCTTCTAGAGTTTTTAATTTTCCTGGTGTGACATGTCCTCCACGGTTACTGGGAATGACTGGGCCACTTTTGACTTGGGGGCCTGCGAGAGGCCCCTCAGGGAGTTTCCCGATGGTATCGAGTTGCCTTGTCTGTCTGTTGTTGATCTGCATTCATTCATCCAATGTCTTCCTTTACCACACTTTCTACATATACCTGAAGGCCGAGGTTTCCTATTCCTGCCATTCCCAGATGAAGTGTTATTCCTAGAAATACCTTGCCTGCAATCCCTTTTCAGATGTCCAAATTTACCACAATTAAAACATTTGGCAGGTTGATGTCCCCTCATCACTTTAGAAATTGCTTCTCCTACCCAAGATTCGTCATCATAATTAAAGGTCTGGAAATTCATGGTATGCTGGATCCATTCATCCATAGGTGCTGATGTAGACCTTAAAGGCCCAATTATCTTTTTGCAGTCTAAGTTTGCATTTTCAAAAGACAATGATTCAAGAATTAGTCGTCTAGCTTCTGGGTCTGTTATTCCTGTGTTCAGAGACTTAATTAATCTTTACAAAAAGTCAGTATAGGGTTCTCCCTATCCCTGCCTAACCCTAATATATGACTCTACCTTTCTTCCTGGCTCTGGTAATCTACCCCAGGCATTTAAAGCTGCCTTGTGGCATAGAGACAATACTTCATCATCATAAAGAGCTTGGACCTGTGGATCAGCATAAGCTCCTACGCCAAGAATTTGATCCTGTGAAACCTCCACACCTTTTGCTCTTCCTAGTTGTTCCATATGTTTGAATTCTTCCTTGAAATCAACTCCAAACATCAAGGAAGGTCCATCTTCAAGGACCGTTGAAGCTAATTGTGAGAAATCGTGGGAGATAGCCCTGACATTAGAAGCTCAAGTCCTTATTACTTCCTTAACAAATGTAGAGTGCAAGCCATAATTAACAACGGCTTGCTTAATTTCCTTTAGGTCATTCATACCTACTGGCATCCATCTAGATTCTTTGGCTCCCTTTGAGCCTTTAGAAGTTGATGCTTTGTCAGAATAAATTACAAGGTATGTTGCTAAAACCCTGGGTAAGCCAGTTCTAACAGGTGGTGGTGGCACTGTATCCTGCCCTTGTGTCTTCTCACCCGGATCATCAGTTCCAATAATTTTTTCAATCATTTCAAATCTTTGTATCATCGCCTCTCTTAAATCCTGAATCTCCTGACCTGCATGTGTTTCTAGTGATTTCACTAAGGTATCAATTTTTTCATCCCCATTCTGTACTTGTGACTCCAAGGTCTTAATGGTTCCTTTTAAAGATAGTATCTCCTCCTTGAACTGCCCCTGGATATCATGTAAATTGCCATCCTGGAGGTATATTCTGTCTGTTACCTTATCAAAACTCTGTGATAACTTTTCAAAGTCAAATTCAACAGCTTGGATCCTTTCAGGTAATTTCTTAGTGCCCTTAGATAAGGAGTCAATTTTGCCTATCATAGTATTAATCCTATCAATTAATGCCACATATTTCCACAATGATATAACATTAAGAAGGAAACTAAAACCTAATAACCAGTAAATTGAGGTACCTCCATGGGCATATAGGCCACTTGTGATTTCTACCACAGTGGCAGCAAAAGCTGCAGCTAGAGTCCCATTAAAAAAGAAATCTGCCATTTTACCTTTCAGCCACCAGATGGGGATGCCTCCGAGTCGCTACTGGAACCACTGTAGGCCTCATGACAAATCCTGTTTTAAAATCTGCTCTGTTATTTGTTTAAAAACTGGGGAAAATGAGTGAATTGAGAGGTCAGATGTACACAGAGAGAAAATCCAGAGGCCAGGCACAGAGCACAAAAGGTCAGAGAGCTTCTAGTGGCCAATAAACAAGGCAGCCTGGCCTACCCTGGCCGGGCTCTCCTGCCCTGCTGCTCTGTTCAAGCTGATGGAGAGGGTCGTGACACAGCCACTGCGCTGTTGCTAAAGAGGCCTAGTGCTTTGGGCCCCATGTCCCTGTGCTGGGATTAAGGGTCAAGCTGCTTGCAGCACTGCCAATCAGTTATGGCGGATGGCGGGGGTTTCAAACAGCTTGCTGGAACTTCAAAGGGAGCTTGCACTGTGAGCTCTTTGACTTACATTGCAAGTAAAAATTTTAAAAAGCCGTGCAGAACAGAGCAAAATAGGCTATCAGAGACTGTCCAAACCTGTGTATCCTGGGAGGTGTGGAGGTTATGACTGAGGGAGGGCTCATGTCAAGCTGAGCTGGCCAAGCCAGGATGGCAGCAGGCAGCCAAGCCAGAGGCTGGCAGTTGAGCCAGGGGGTGGGTGGTGTGGGGTGGTTCTTAAACCAAACACTGGGCACCAAATAATGGCGAATCAGTCCCACACCAGTTATGTTTTAAAGGGGTATTTATTTTGGGGGGTAAACTTACATGCACATAAACCATCAGGAAAGGAGCCTAGTCGCTGGAGCAGGAGCTGGAACCAAGCACCAGAACCAAGAGGCCGAGCTGAGGCTTGCCGCTCTTCTTTTAAAGAGAAATATATCACGCCCCAGTGGCTGGTATTTCAGCGGCTATTGGGTGATGGAGCGGAAGGCGCTCCCGCAGCACTGTGGGCTCATGCTTCAGCGACTATTGGCTGAAGCACCAGAAGGTACTCCCGCAGCAGCAAACAGGAAGTATATTGTAAGCAACTTCCAAAACTAGAATGGACAGAGACATATTGCTGCCTGGATAGTAACCTAAAGTTCTTTTGTAGATTGGGGCATCCACCTTCAACCTACAGACCAGCAGAATTTTCCATGAAACAGGAAATCCAAAGATCTGTTCTGCCTTGTAACGGTAAAGTCCATTAATTGCTTTCTTCTGTGTCCTGCAGAATGCCTGGTAGACTCTTTCACAATGCAGGTACCCCAAAGGATGGTCTCACCTTTAGGCAAGTTCAACAGTCATTTCTCTGTGGGTCCTGAATATAGTTAACACAGCATAACAACAAACAATACAGGTAAGAGCACTTTCTTGCCCAAATGGATAACAAACTCCATGAGAAGCCTCTTCAATGCCCATCATCCTCTTGAAGTAGATTGGTGCTACCAAGAGCAGATATGTCTCATTGCCATAAAAGTCCTAAGTTCTTAAAACATTTTAAATGTCATATTCTGTAGGTCTTTGAAAGATTTGAAGATTATCTATCTAATTGAAATATATCTATGTATTTCTAGAAAACCTAATTAAAATGACTATATGTTATCTCTGTACTTATCTCCTTCATAGTCAAATAATTTAAAGAAAACACAATATTATACATAATTCAGACTCTCTGTATATATTCCATCTTTATGTGTCTTATTTTTTTATTCATTTAATCTATGACTGTCTGTACTCTGTCTCTTTAGAGACTTTATTTTATTTTTTAAAACCATTTACTTCCTTTTATAATTGTCTATATTTTTTCTTCTCTCTCCCAAGCCTATGTGCATTTATCCAACACTGTGACCCATTTAGAGGTCTTTTCCAATTGGATTTGTCTTTACTGCATGTGGATCTACAATTATTTTCTGACCAAGAGTGCTTTTTTTCTAATGTTTTTTTTTTAATGCTAAGGGGGTATTCCTAAGACCAACTCTGTGGTCCTGTCGGCTTGTTCCACTCAGTCCAACATGGTAGAGGCATGTTCACTGCCTCTGGGAATCATTCTCTCTGCCCCTGATCCAGGGTCACAGTGGGTCTGTCACCATTAAACAATTTGTATCATGCTGCTCACAGACCCCATTTAAATGCCTTATAGCCAGACCTCCTGAAAGAATCAGAACTATTCATGCTGGTGAACCAGGAAGCTATCATTTCAAAACCATGTAGTTTGGGAGTTTTTTGTTTTGTTTTTCTTCTGTAATGCTGAATCAGGAAGACCTCTTTTAAAGGAGTCACTGTGCTCCTGCTTGCTGCCAGCAAACAGAACCCATCCCCTCTCCAAAAAAAAATCAGCTGCCAAGAAACCATGCTTAATTCTGTTCTTTTGTGTTTAGAATTCTTTTCCAAACTTTCTCTGGTTTTATGTGAATTTGAGTGGCACATAGCATGCCAATCTGTTGGAGGAGGCTGCTCATTCCTTCCCAGCTTCTCAGACCTGAAATAATTACACAAAACTATATTAATTAAAACACTGCTTGGCCAATAACTTAAGAGTATTGCTTGTTAGCTCTTATATCTTAAATTAATCTATTTCTATTATTTTATATTTTACCATGAGGCTCATGGCCCACCAACAAGCTTCCAAATGACATCTTTCTCCTCTGGCAGCTACATGGAGTCTCCCTGACTCTTGCCGACACTCTCTATATATCTTTTCCAGTCTGGCTGTATTCTGTTAAGCCATTAACCAAAAGCATATTCTTTATTAACCAATGGCAATAAATCATATTCACAGCATACATCACCTCCCATCTCAATATAGGTATTTGGAAACCAAAATAAGAAGTTAAAGTGTTATCTACTTGTGTATACTACACATTGTTAAAGTGTTATTTACTTGTGCATATTACATATGATTTTCCACAAATGAAGACTCCATTATTCTATGATGGGCACATGTGTAGAAATTTTAAGATTGGTGAGAAGGTGGCTAGTGGTTTCAAAGGATGATGGGTGAAAAAGCTTTTGTTCCATGCTGCAAATCATCCCATGTACTCCAGAAAGTATCTATTTCAAATAACATGCACAAAAATATCTAGGTAATTTACTTTATGTAGTTTATTGATTTTTAAGTTAAAAGAATATATTTGTGTCATAAAATAAGAGTTAAGTAGAATTACCCTATAATAAGGTAATAATGCAGTGTAGTAGACACCAGAGGCTTAAAAATAAAAAAATTCCAGTCTTAGAAATGTGTTTCTTTATTTGAAGCTATTGACCAATGAAGTCCTGCAAATTCCCCATAAATATAGGCTATTATAAATATTCTTTATTGGCTTCCAGAAGTTGATCATATTGCTGAAGATCCTACATACTTGAGTCACATTTATCTAGAACACCTGGGAGCTTCATCCCTACTGGTTACTTTATATAATGCTGAAAGGTGCTATGCACACTACCAGGGGAGAAAAAGAATCATCAATTGTATCAACCTTGAACCCTGAAAACTACAAGAATGACTGACCTGGCAAGACACACCCACTTGTGCAGTGGTGGCATAAACATCATAATAGTAACCAACTGTTTTCTGATTGACCTGAAAGCCTACTTTACATGATGGAACCCATACCTGCTATCATTTTCAGGCCAAGAACCCATGGCTAAACAGGTCCATAGGTCCTAGGGGTGGAACTACTACTATTTTGTGGGTAAAAGAACATAGTGTAGAATGATTCCTAATAATTTATTGCTATATCCATAAATCAATGCATCTTTCAACCCTCACCTGAGAAGCGATTGTTTACAGTGGATGAGGATTAACACAGAGACTCACAACTGACCAAGGTGTAGAGAGTAAAAGACTATAAAATATCCAGTCCTAAACAGAATATGTTTACTCCACTCCTCTTCCTAAGACTTAGAGATCATTTGGGGAAAGGGGAAAGAAAGAATGTAAGTATAGGAGATGGTGGATAACTACAAGAAAACAGTGTCTTCTGGACAGAGCAAAGGAGCTACACAAATAAACATGGTTAGAATGGTAAACATTGACCTGGACAAGCAAGTCATTCTTCAGTGACAGAACTCTAAGGGGGAGGTTGTCAGATGAGAAGATAAAGAAGAAAAATAAGATATAAAAGGTGGTGTTCATAGGTCTTGCAAAATCTATGCCTATTTCAAACAAACTTAAAAAGTAAAACATCATATATATGGGAAAAATGGGATAAAGTCAGTAGAAAGCTAAGTTAATCAAGCAATGTTGCTCAATGGGCTCAAGGGCATCAAAGACTGAGCACACAGCACCCTGGGGACTGTTAACTCCAGTCTCTGCTGTATGTAAAGAAAAGTTCCCAGGAAGAAAACCTTAGCTCCTTCTAGACCCTGCACCCAGCCCTAGTCTGGAGCTTGTCAATCTCCCCCTGGGCAAGGATACAAAACCAGGTTCCCTTTGTCTTTTCATCACGGCCTCTTAGAAAGCCTTGGAAATCCAGACCAAATTCTGGTATGTAGATGGGATTTGGGTGTGAAACCATATCCATAGCCTTAGAACCATTGACAATCATTAACTGCTGGGAAATGAAGAAATAGTTTTCTCTGTGAGTGTCTGGTAAGTTGACAATGCTTCAGGGAAAAATGATATATCCAAGAATGTTTGGGCAACACAAATTTGTCTTCATGTTGTTTGTTTGTTTGTTTTAACACACTAAGTTGAGTATGGATATTAAAAAGATGGATCTGGAAAGAATTGGAGTGAGAACTGAATGTGATCAAAGCACATAAAAATGCTCAAAGGATTTAATAACATTTTTAATTCAAAATGTTTTCAATAGCTATCAGAAGGGACTGGGAGGTGGCTCAGTCTGTATGGTACCTGCTGCACCTGCATGATGGCATAAATTTAGATCCTTACTACCCATGTATAATCTGGGCATGTTCATGGTGTCCGCAGTTCTCACACTAAAGGATAGCCTCAGAATTTACTGACTACACAGTCTAGCTAATCAGTGACCTCTGGTTTCAGTAAGAGATTCTGTCTCAAAATATAAGGTAGAGAGCGATACTAGAAAAAAATCCTAATATGAGCCTCTAGCCTCTATGGCATGCACATATGTATATTAACACACATACACATGTACATCACACACACATAAAATTTCAGAGTTAAATTTTTAGCTAATTTTTAAATTTACTCTTCATTTTCTTTATCTAATTGAATAAAAAGTTATATTTCTGTCAGTCTTATTTGAATACTTTCTGGAAATAATCTTGACAGTTTCTTCAAAGTCTCCCCATTTTCTTCTCTTTAGAAATCCTTTTACTAACACATCTGAAAACAAATCTAACAAGAAAGGTCACTGAACAGCACTCTCTGTGCTTTCTAGAACACAACACATAATTTTCATTAAAAATTTATTATTTCATCACCAAGTGAACACAATATATTTGATGATGAAATGTTGGTATTTTATTATAATTTATAATTTAATAATGTATCTGTGATTGTATTTAATTAAAAATACTGGCTATGTCAATATGCAAAGGTTAGACAGGTTGAAGAGCTATTCAGCAAGGGTGTTTGCTATCTTGGAAGGTTAATATCAGAAGAGTTTGAACGCTGGTCCTAAATGTGGTATGACCAAAGAGATGTAAGATGAGGCCAGACATGTGAATTTAGTTTATAGAAATGATCTTTCCTACCTAATAATAATACTTCAGATCTTTTAAGAAAATGTATATAATTAACAGAGGATATCAAATATAACCCACAAGCAAGATGCAATACTTGAAATAATCACAAATAACACGTTGGGAACTAAGTAAGTTAAAAATATAATATGTGGCTTTGATTTCAAGAGTTAAGAATACAGTAAATAATGTCAGAATGTCACAATGAGGTATCATTAAATAAATTTCTGAAAACTCATGTAAATCTCTGATAACACACAGAGAAGGAAAACTGGAAAGCTGAAATATTGACAATTTGACTAGATAAGTTTCTGTCATATTTCTGAATTTGCATATTAATCTGTTTTTATAGCCAAATAATTAGTTAGGTATCATTGCTAGAACTATCAGTCTACTGGCTCAACATCTAACTCATCACCCTAAAACCTTCACAAACTTCAATCTTCCACTGTTTAAATGAATAGAAAATAGTCACGCTAGAGAAAAATGACACCTCACAGTGAAGGGTTCATAGAAGCCAAGCATCCAAGAAATATTGTTCCAAAGCCACCAGGAATAGCACCACTTGAATTTTCCACAATCATTTTCCATAGATGGTTGTGTCTAAAACTACACAGTCTGTGTTTGGGAAAAAAGTCTTCTGTTTTCTTCATTATCCTACCAATCTAAGACATAGGCCTAGAGGACTTGTTCTTCTCACAAGTAAGACAGCCCCTGCTAATGGATCTGTTTACAAGGTTCAAGGCCAGACCAGGACACATTTAACCAGAGGAGGCATTTCAACTTTCCTTTCTTTGTTTAAACTGTTCAATCCTAAATTAGAAGGGGATCCCATTGTAGCCCATGAAAGACCATAAAACTCTTGTCCTTCCTGTGTCCACTCCCCATCCCCGTTGATTTACAGTATCTCTATGTCCTTGCTGTGTGTTCCTCACTCCTAATGAAAACCTGACTTCAGCAGTCAGTGTTGTCTATTTGGTCGGCCAGTCTCTCTACTACCTCTTACACTCCAGATTTTTCCAGTCCTTTGATTCTTTAACTGGCAGAGAAAATGAACTTGATCCCCAGATGATAATTCTAGTTTGAAATGTTCTTCAAGTCAAATATCCTTTGTCCTGTCTTTGAATATATAGACAATGCAATTTCAAGGTCATTCGAAACCATTTCTCCTCTCACTTCTGTCAGATATGCCTTTATCCCAAGAGTTCTAAAAAGGGTATCAAAGAGTATGGAAAAAAACAAACTGGCTATATGCCACTACTTAAAATTAATCCTTTATTAACAAATAAAATTTACACCATTCAAAATTCTTTAAAAATAATATGTCAAATCAGCAAATAGTCTCAGTGCTTTCTCTAATTTTTCTCTATCATATTATCCCTTAGTAAGATTCTTTCCATCACTTTGTCATATGCAGACCACGTGGCAAGACTAAGAACTTCAAGATAAGGCAATTATGATGATAGTCCATATAAAACCTGTGGCATAATTAATGGGACATATGCACATACTTAAATATACTTCAAAGATGAATGTAAGTGCCCAACCCGCTGCACATACTTTGAGGAGAATGACAGTTGTGTAAAGGAAGCAGGACTACAGGTCTAAGTCCTCAAGGACAGTCCCGTTGAGGATGTATAATGACTTATGGGAACATACAATTAGAAATAAATTGTAGGACAACACAAGCTACATAGTGCTTTCTTTTTCCCAGTTCAGCCCTATCCAGTTCCTCATCCTCCATGTCCCTTTTGGAGGGTATCTCTGAAGCTAGAACACATATCTTTCTTATTCTACATGAGTATACATCAGCTTCCTTGAAACTCTGTAAGTGAAGAGTAACATTCTCCCAGTTCCATCAAAACCAGAAAGTAGATTCTTAACAACTTTAAGGGCCGATTTCATTTCTCTCTTACACCCTCCACCCATGTGAACTGAAATACTATTTTAGTTCCTGGGGACACACACACACAAACACACACACACACACACACACACACACACACACAAACCAACTCTGCTCACCATGAATAGGGAACTCAGTACAGATCAAAGTAATGACTATAGCAAAACCCAACTTGGTGAACCTTTACTGAGTGATTGAATGAGCCTTTATTGGAATGATTAACAGGAATATAAATAGAGAGTAGAAGAAATCCTGAGTGACTGTGTATTGCTGACATGAACACAACCATGTCAAGGATGCTAATGTCTCATACTCATGGGAATGGCAAGGACTTCCTGTCATTGAATCGCATGCATTGATGATGAACATTTGACCTTTAGCTAAAACAAGACTTGCAAAAAATAGGACTGCCGCTTACTCTTCCAGGATGATTTCATGGTCATGATTGTTCCCGCCAGAAATCTGCTACCAAGATTAGCTAGTACACCTCCTCTCTCATGCTATATCTAATAAACATAATGATGATCACTCTAAGCTCAAGGCCTACGCAATCTTAGCTTTATGTCACATGTGACTATCTTTCTTAATCTCCCCCTCATTTCTGATCGGGTACTCTGGGACTCAGCTGCATAGACCACTGTAAAGAATGACTCAGAAGCAGCTTCATCACTGAAAAACCCACTCCTAACATGGGTCACTACTTTCAAATCTACCCTGAAGGTAGGTTGGAAATCTGATAATCTCTCTGCAGCTCATCTGGCCACAGGAATAATTTATTCCTTTTACAAAACTGGGGAAAGGCGTTAGAGAATCTTCCAAGTTTCTTTTCCCAAGACATAGGAGCATTTATTTCTCTGCTGGGGCTCATAAGTCTTTCTTCCCTTCCAGGAGAGGTGCAGTAAGAGGTTGCTTGTTTGTTCCCAGCTGCTCAACTCCAAAATAATCGCACAGAAACTGTATTAATTAAATCACTGATTGGATTATTAGCGCTAAATTCTTATTGGCTAACTTTTACATCTTAATTTAACCCATTTCCATTGTTTTCTAATTTACCATGAGGGTCATGGCCTACCAGCAAGGTTCCAACATGTCTGTCTTTGGTGGTGGCTCCATGGCTTCTTCCAACTCTGTCTCCTTTCTACCAGTATTCATTTTAGTTTTCCCTCCCTAGCTCTGATCTACCCTATCACAGGCCCCAAATAGTTTCTTTGTTAGCCAATAGTATTCACAGTATGCAGAGGGGAATCCCATATCACCTCCCCTTTATGTTTACATAAAAAGGAAGGTTTTAGTTTTAATGTAGTAAAATTACATAAAACAATTATCAAGCAAGAATTACAGATACAATATTTATATCTATTTTATCTTTAATCATAACTAAGGAAAGCTATATTATTACTATCTACACTTAAACTCCATCAAAGACTCCAGAAAGATATAATATTACGTAAGTAAACAGGAAGTACATCGTAAGCAACTTCCAAAACTCTAGAAATGACAGAGACATCTTGCTGCCTGGACAGTCACTCAAAGTTGTTCTGTACCATTGGGGCATCCATCTTCAGCATACAGGCCTATAGTATCCAGCAGACTTTTTCATGAAGCAGGAAATTTCAGAGACAGTTCCACCTATATTGGCAGTTTGTCAGTCACTTTCTCCTGTGTCCTGCAGAATGTCTCGTAGACTCTTTCATGAAGCAGGAACCCTCAAGCACCATCTCATCTTTAGGCAAGTTCAGCAGTCATTGTTCTGTGTGTCCTGCATGTCCAGTTCATACAGCATAACATCAAACAGTCCAGGCAAGAGCAGTTTCTTGCCCAAATGACTAACCAACTCCATAAGGAGCCTCTTCAATGCCAATCTTTCTTTTGAAGTAGATTGGTGTAGCCAGAAGTAGATTGTCATGATAAGTCCTAAATTCTTACAACATTTTAAATACAATATTGTGTAGTCCTTGAAAGGTTTGAAGAAAATCTATCTATCAGGAATACATCTCTGTACATCTAGAAAATCTAACTAACATAACTACAAGCTTGCCGATTATAGATGACTATCTATTAACCTATATTTCCCAATTATACATTTTCAAATGAAGGGCACGAACACAGTAATTTAATGAAGAGCAGAAATATATATATATACAGTATAACAAAATTGGCCTTTAATTTGTATCAATAAACATAAATCCATACCAATGCAAATATCTATGGTATATCCCCCTTAAAATGTAAATAAACATTCATAAACAATATTTGGGAATATGGGGATAGTTCTTTAGACTACTTCCTGCTGATTGGGGCACTGTTAATCATATCTTTCATGGCGTGTCCTGTGTGCTAGGTTCAATTCAATCAGCAGTTGGTCAAAGTAATAATTTGAGAGGTGTTCAAGGCTACCTTCCAGGGACTCTTTGTCCATCAAACCATATTAGTCTGGAATTAATTCAAAGGTTCTCATCTTTTATGAAAACAAAAGCAGAACCTCTTGCCAAAGCAACATATCCTTAGACTCAAATTCTGAAGTCAAGATACCGTTATGTTGGTTTAACTTAGCAGTCCATGCAATAAAATGTTTCTTGTTATGTAACTCTTTAAAAGTCAAAAAATTCAAAGAAAACACATTAACATACATAATCCAGACTCTCTGTGAATTTTCCATCTTTATGTGTCTTATTTTCTTTACTCCTTTTCATCTATAACTGTCTGTATCTGTCTATTTAAAGACTTTGTTTGATTTTTAAAAACCAATTTTTTTCCTTTTATAACTCTCTATACTTTTTTTCTTTTATCTCCCAAGCCTACACACATATTTTGAACACAATATGTCTCGTTTAGAGAACTTTTATGTCTGAATCTGTCCTATCGTGTCTCTGAAATTCTTTTCTGTCCAAGAGTACTTTTTAAAATGCTAAGTTGCATGGTCTCAGCAGCCCTGGGTGCTGGCTCCACCTTTCTCAGGCTTTAAATATGGTAGAGGCAATTTACCACAGGTTCTAGGACCACTGGGTGGGGGCCATCCTCATCACTTCAACTCTGGGTAGCACCGTACAGCATATAAACACTTTTTATCTGAGTAAAAGCTAAATCTGCCATGTAGCACATTGCGCAGCCTGAACATATCTCTGTGTATGGCAGTGGTGATCCACCATGCTTTTCCTGCCTGTGCACTTCTAGCAGACTTGATCCCATGGTCTGCACAGGAGGGAAGTGCTGAACCTGGACATGGTCTCAGCTACTTTCCTCCTGACACTGAGTGGACACATAAGCATCTGGACACAAAGTAGGTGGTGGGAATCAACCCCAGAAAAGAATCAGAGTTTGTACTAGGAGCACAGACCAGGAAGCCGCCATTTCAAACCAGCTCATTTTGTTGTTGTTGTTGTTGTTGTTTTCTGCTACCACTGAATCAGGAAGACTTCTCTTAAAGGAACTGCAGCATGCTGCCAGCAAGCAGAGTCCATCCGGAAAAAAGAATGCAGCTAAACTTTGTTTTTGTAGTGTCTAGAATTCCTTTCCAAGCTTTCTTAGGTTTTATGTGAATTTAGTCAACCACGTTGGTGCTCCAATTTGTAATAGGAAGTCACTTGTTCATTCCCAGCTGCTTGACCCCAAAAAAAAAAACATAGAAAC
This sequence comes from Myodes glareolus, assembly GCF_982192425.1. Classification (NCBI taxonomy): domain Eukaryota; kingdom Metazoa; phylum Chordata; class Mammalia; order Rodentia; family Cricetidae; genus Myodes; species Myodes glareolus. The sequence goes on along the minus strand of NC_142029.1, from coordinate 39,773,883 downwards.
TGTATTTATTAAATCACTGCTTGGCCTATTAGCTCTAACTTCTTATTGGTTAGCTTTTACATCTTAGTTTAACCCATTTCCATTATTTTAAATTTTACCATGAGGCTCATGGCCTACCAGCAAGGTTCTGGCGTGTCTGTCTCCGGTGGTGGCTCCATAGCTTCTCCCAACTTTGCCTCCTTTCTCCCAGCATTCAGTTCAGTTTTCCCTGCCTAGCTCAGCTCTACCCTATCACAGGCCCAAAACTGCTTCTTTATTAACCAATAGTATTCACAGCATACAGAGGGGAATCCCACATCAGAGGGCTTCATTTTGGAGAAAGTTGCTATAAACAGAAATTGTACTTTTATTTCCCAGATGTCCAGACCCAAATAATCACATAGAAACTATATTAAAAACCACACTGTTGACCAGTCTCTCAGATGTATTTCTAGCTACATCTTACATCTTAAATTAACCCATTTCTATTAGTCTTGTAATGCTACATGATCATGGGGTTACCCCATTTTCTACATGTCTTGTTTTCTCAGTAACTGGCTGGTGTCTCCTTAACTCTGCCTCCTCTCTCTATATATCTATGTTCGCATTTCCCACCTGGCTTTACTCTAATAAATCATTGGCCAAAACAACTTTATTCATAAACAATAAAAGCAGCATATATTCAGAAGGACATCACATATCATGTTCCTTTTCTGTCTAATGAAAAAGGAAGATTTTTAACATTAACATAGTAAAATTACATATACAAAACATTTATTAAGGAAGAATTATAGTTATAATACTTAGTTCATTTATATTTGGCAAATTAGGAAAAATACTCCATCATCTATCCTATCTTTGTGAATCTAAAGTTTTATATCTAATTTGTATTTTATCATAACTAAGAAAAACTATAATTATAACTATCTAGTGTTAAACTCCATCAAAAAAACCAGAAGGATATAGTATTACCTAAATAAATAATAAGTGCATTATAAGCAACTCTCAAAATTCTGGCAATGATGGAGACATCTCACTGCCTGAACAGCCACCCAAAGTTCTTCTTTAATGTTGAGGCATCCATTTTTCAGCCTGTAGTACCATAATGGCAGACTTTTCAGTGAAGCAGGAATTTCAAAGATCTGTCCTGCCTTGTATTGGCAAAGTTTATTAGTTGCTTTCTTCTATGTCTTACAGAATATATGGCAGTTTCTTCTGTGAATTAGGAACACAGAAGGACTGTCTCACCTTCTTTTGGCAAATTCACCAGTCATTTTTATGTGGGTCCTTCATGTCCAGTTTATACAGTAGTCCACTAAGCAGTCCAGAAACATTGAACAGTCCAGGAAAGAGTTGTTTCTTGCCCAAATGGCTAGCCTAATCACATTAAAGGCAAATTCCATAAGGTATTTCCTCAATGCCTATCAACCTCTCTGCAGTAATTGATGCTGCCAAAAGCAGACTTGTCTTACTAAAGAGAAAAGTCAATCCACAGGTTCTCATCTTCTGGGAAAACAAAAGAAGAACCTCTTTTCCCAAGCACCATGTTCTTAGAGCCAAATTCTGAAGTCAAGATACCGTTATAATATATATCCTGGTTTAGCTTAGCAGCCTATACAATGAAATGTCTCTCTGTACAGATCTCATTCACAGTCAAAAAATTCAACTGTGGCTGGCCCAAAGTCTTTCTGAAAAGCCATTGACTATGATACTGGGACCTGTTTCCTCTGCATATACTGGATTTTGGGGATCCAGTCTGTTTGGACACTCACCTTCCTGGACCTGGAGGGAGGGGGAAGGAACTGGAACTTCCCACAGGGCAGGAAACCCTGACTGCCCTAAGGGACGAAGAGGGAGGAGAAGAGGGAGTGGGGGGAGTGGGGGGGTGTTGGGAAGAGGGGCGGAAATGGAAACTTTTATAATTTAATAAAATTTACTTAAAAAAAACACAATAATATACAGAATCCAGACTCTGTGAATTTTCTATTTTTACATGGCTTATTTTTCTTTATTCCTTTTAGTCTATGACTATCTGTACTCTGTCTCTTTAAAGACTTTACCCTCTTTTTAAAAGGATTAACTTTATTTTATGACTCTCTATACTCTTTTCCTTCTCTCTCACAAGTTTATGTACATTTATCCAACATTTTGACTCATTTAGAGGTCTTTTATGTCTGAATCTGTCCTATTGTGAATCTGTAATTCTTTACTCTCCAGGAGTACTTCTTAAAATGCTAAGTGCTTCTTAAATACTTAAGCTGTGTCATTGCTTGGGAAATATGTCAGTGTCTTCTTGACCCACCCAGTCCAGCATGGGGGAGCTGCTCAAGCCTCTGAGTTGCACATACTGGCACAGTTCCAGGCACACAGCAAGTCCGAGTTGCCATCAAGCAAGATACATGCAGCATGATGCTCACAAACCCCATCTAAATTTTTGATCTCCTGAAACAGCCAGAGTTTGCACTGGCAGCATAACCCAGAAAGCCAGCATTTTAAAACCACCACTTTTCTTACTGTAGATGCTGAATCAGGAAATCTCTCTGCTGCATGCCACCAGAAAACAACAAAAAGCTATGGTAAACTCTCTCTATATTTTTTTAGAATTCCTTTTTCAAGCTCTCTCAGGTTTTATGTGGATTTAGTTGACCATGTAGGAGTGCCAATTGTTATAGGGAGAAGACCACTTGTTCATCCTAGCTGCCCAGTTAGCTTAGCCCTGAAATAACCACACAGAAACTGTGTTAATTAAGATACTACTTGAACATTAGCTCTAACTTCTTATTGGCTAACTCTGAAATATTAGTTTAACCTATATCCATTAGTCTGTGTATTGCCATGTGGCAGTGGCTTACCAGAGATTCTAACTGGTGTCTATCTCAGGTGGAGGATCCATGGCTCCTCTCTGACTCTGCTTTTTCCTCCCAGCATTCAGCTCTATTTTCCCCACCTACCTAAGTTCTGCCCTATCAAAATATCAAGGCAGTTTATTATTCATTAGTTAATAAAAGCAGCACATGAACAGAAGAACCTCCTACACCATTTTAAATGCCATATTCTGTAGGTCTTTGAAATGTTCAAAGAATACCTATCCCTGTGAACTATATCTTTGTGCATCTAGAAAACTTAATATGACTACAGTTTGGATATTATAGATGAATATCTACTATTCCATAATTTTTAATTATATACTACATTTTTAAATGGAATGCATAAACATAATACCATAAACAAGAGTAGAAACATACACATAACAAATTTGACCTTAAAATTGTATCAATAAACCAAATCCCATACAAATGAAAAGCATTCACTTCTATATAATATCCCCTTTTTTATTTAGAAAGTGAGTGACTTTGACTACTAACCATTTATAATAAAGCCCTTTAAAATGAAAACAAACATTTATAAACAATCATTTTGGGAACTTAGGCATAGTTTTCTCCAAAATATTTTCTGATATATGCTGGACAAATATTTAAGGTTAATGGAGACCTTTTAAAAGATCTTGTTTCATAAAACCACATTATTCTGTATGGAATCCACAGGTTCTCATCTTCTGTTGAAGCAAAAACAGAACCTCTTTTCCAAAGTAGCATATCCTTAGACACAAATTTTGAAGTCAAGATACCTTTAAAACACATATGTAGGTTTAGCTAAGCAGCCCATACAATAAAATGTCTTCCTCTCTGTAGTTAGTTCATTCACAATCAAAGATGAAAATTTCTGTTTTACCTGGTCCCACAATTGTTAAGTCCAAAAAAAAAAATAGAGGTTTACCTTAATTACAAACTTTTGACCTCTTAGTTTAGGCTTATTATTAACTCTTACAACTTAAAATAACCCATAATTCTTATCTTTGTTTAGCCACATGACTTGGTATGTTTTCTCAGTGCAGCATTTCCATCTTGCTTTCTCTGCTACTGGATGACAACTGCAAACTGAGCTTTTCCTCTTCCCAGAATTTTACTCTGGTCACTCGACCTATACTTCCTGCCTGTCTACTGGCCAATCAGTGGATTAAACCAATACAAGTGACAAATCATTACATGATACAAGAGCGTTATTCCCCAGTAAGTTGCTATACACTGGGAATCTTAGGGTTTAGTGGCTGGTACGTAGAAGAGCTGACATTCAAGCATGAAGTTCACACAGGGTGGCCTGTTCCAAACTAATAAGGGAGGCAGTGGTAAAATGAATAGATTAGAGAATTAAAAAAATAAGAGGGAGCCCTTAACGTGAACTTAAAAAAAAACCCACCAACAACAACAAAAAAAAAACAAAGGCACTCAATTCTATGATGTGGGATTTCCATCTGTATGCTTGATTAAAGGAACTGCTTTGGGCCTATAACAGAGCTATATGGGAACAGAGCAAAGCAGGGAAAACTAAACTAAATCCTGGGAGAAAGTAGGCAAAGTCAGGAGAAGTCTAGTAGCCTCGCTGGAGACAGAGGCTGCTGGCACTTTAGCTGGTAAACCAGTCACGTGTCAATACAGAGACTAATAAAAATGGGTTAAATTAACATGTAAGCGTTAGCCAATAATAAACTAGAGCTAATGTGCCAAGCAGTGATTTAAATAATGGTTTCTGTGTGATTATTTCGGGAGTCTTGGCAGCCAGGAACCAACAAGTAATCTCCTTCCTACAACTCAGGAGAACCTGTTTACATTCCTCCATGGCCCTTCTTTGTTTCTAGTAGTCTGATATTAAAATTGCTTGCTTTTCTCAGAAAACTAACAAACATAGCCAGGCCATTGACCACTTTCTACCACATTTGTGAAAACCCAAGTTTTACTTTGCTAGTCAAGACTCTTCACCAATTTCTTCTAACAGTTTGATTATTCATAGTAGTACATTAAAGATTGGACCTGACTTTCCCCCTACCCTAAATACCAACATTAATCTAAAGAACTACAGCAGCCATGTTGGAAGCAACACAATAATCTGACTGCTTGTGTGTCCATTCACCTTTGTTTCCACATCACAGGCACATCTGGACCTTGGTCCATCCATGCTGAGCTCATGTGAGCTGTGTTTGCCAGGACTAGCCTCTTGACAATCCATAGATACTTTTCAGTGCATGTATCACTTAACCTTGTTACTGTGTTTAACATCATTACCACCCTAATTCCAGGATGTACTTTGATCCCAGGACCCACACTGTCTGCTCTGCATGCTTTTTTAAAGTTATTCTTCAGTGTCCTTTCCTGGGATAGATTGATTTTTTTTAAGCATCTGTCTACCTTGGAATGTGGGTAAGGAAAGGAGAGAGGAATAGGCTAACCTATTTCTTTCAAGTATTATTCTCTTGACAATGATTTCTGAATGTGTAACCCAAATCCATATGTTTAATTCACACTGCTGCTCTGGACCCTTAGATAACTAAAGTTCTATTTCTTCTTGCAAATATGTATCCTAACGTTTTATGTTATTAAGACTAAAAGAAATTTCCTTCTCTGCTTTCCCTTTATATTAGCATGTATGATTCAAAGGATGCTAACAAATAGTTTTAATATATTAAGTACTCTACCGGAAACCTAAGAGAATGAGTGTATTTTTTTTAAATATATGATTTGTAAGTAATAATGATAACAATAATAATAACATTTTGTATTTTGGAATTGTTTTATAAAACAGTTAATAAGACTGGACATAGTGCCAAATATTTTGTGCTGAATGATTATCACCTTCATATTTAGTTTTTATGATTATCAGAAGGAACTGGCTTTACCTACCCCTCCTGAGTAAGAAAACAGGCACATGAGGCCTCTACCTGTAAGAATTGGTGGGTGGGTTTATATGCTTCTATCTTGTAATCGGATAACTACTGACATAGTTTTCCAGTGCTGATTTAGTCCAGTGAACTCTGCACTGCCATCTGCCACTGTTCTCTACATTATGACTGATGACAGCAGTGCAAACCCTACAAAATCATCTGTCCTCTGATGCGCAGTTTCTACTACAAGGTCTTGGGGAAATCTGTGTGCCACAAACTCCAGAGAATTTCTGCAGACTGTTTAACCATCCATCAATTGCAGCAAAGTGCACATTTAGTCAGAATGTATTGGTTTTGTTTTACACGAAGACACCTGGGATTCTGAGGGGAAAAAAAAATCAAGTTTAATGTGGATACTGGAAACAATGAAGTGTGTGGTTGTCCTGAGATGTGATCTGACAGCTCAGCTCCATCTGTCAACCTGTAGGGAGCCCCCTAATGACTATTGCGAGCCACCTTCCATCACCTGGCAGAGAGCCGAGTGATGCAACTTTTAAAAATTTGCTCAACTAAAAGCAACGACATTAGAGAATATTTCAGGCCATGGCTTCTTTTCATATAGCGATCACATTTTTTTTGTCTGTATATACTTTAAATAGTTCATTTGTCCCAAAATTCCAGAACCTTGCTTGAACAGTACACATTCAAATGTTAACTATAGCTCATTCAGTCAAATTGAATAAATGATGCGGATAAGATACAAAGTCTAGTTCTGTGCTTAGGTGACTCCAATTCTCAATTCTTTGTAGAGAGAAGCATTGATCATGATCTAACACCTAATTGATGTCAGGGTGTCCCTGGTTTAAGACTACTGTTACACAGCATTGTGTTCTGCAGCTTTCTGGAAAAGCACCTTGTCAACGGCAGTTTTGCCAAGGCCAGGTGTATCTCATTGGCAAATCTGAGTAATACATGACAATTTTTATCTGAGAAGTGGAACATAGTTCACAATATACTTGCGCATTTTCAAAACAGGTATTATAGAACAAAGAAGGGAGAGTTTTGTGTTTTAGGTAGTTTTGTTTTTTAAAAAAGAACTATAATAGACAAGATTACCAAAGCAATTACAAATACCACAAGTGCTGGTGTGTGGTAACATTGGAGGGGGAGCTGACCAGGCCTGATGTTTTGTTCAATTAAAGCTAACAAGATACAAAAATGTTGATTAGCATATGTCTACTCCCCAAACCATTGTTTGCCTTAAACATCTTGCTTTTCCTCTTCTTTTCCTTTGAGCCAAGCAGAATTGGCACCATCTTCCTTAACCCTAGATATTGATTTCTGATAGAGTCCTAATGATATGTACAAGCATATGAATCATTTGCCTTTGTTCCAAAAACTGGAGACGTGAAAATTAAAAGAGAAATTGGCACCGATCTTCCAAATACTTAGAATAAGACTGAAAATCACATTCCAATTTAAGTGAAAATAATGAAACAAGCATTTACAAAGAAAATTGAGGCATTAGCAAAAGCAGCAAGGTCCTTGAGAAAATAAATGAGATGAGTCTGATAGCTTTTCAGTGAATTTCAATGTGGATGAATAAGAACAAAGTTAAGGCCACAGTTATGAGCCTAAACACTAAAAACCAGAAAATGGGATATTTCTACCTTATGATGCAACAAGATAATGACCTAAGATGTTTGCCAAAAGCTGTCTGACAAAAAGGTTGGAGCAGTGGTTCTCAACCTATGGGGTAACAACCTTTCCGCGGTTGAAAGACCTTTTCACAGGGGTAGCCATGAGCTATCTGTGTGTCAGATGTTGGCATCACGATTAATTAACTAATTAACTGCAAAGTAGCAGTTGTAAAATTAGAAGGTTTTGATATGATGGGGTAACCACAACATGAGGAACTGTATAGAAACATTAGGAAATTGAGAATCACAGGTTTAGAGGATGCCTTTTAATACTAAACTGCACTCAAACTTGAGCATATATGTCTAGCCTCCTTGCCTTTGAAAACTTTGTTAGGTTTTAGCTATTTTTGACAAACTGAGTCATATAAGAAACTGTTATATTCTGTAATGGCGGCTATAAAAGGATCATGAAAGTTCCAAGTCTCCATATGGATTGTATTCATGATTTAAAATTGTATTTTGATGATAATAGGAGCTTAAACTCAAAAACTGTCAAAGATATCAACATTTCAAGTTTTCCAGCACTTGGGAGGCAGAGTTAGGAAGATCTCTGTGAGTTCAAGGTCAGCCTAGTCTACAAAGTGAGTTCCAGGACAAACAGGCTGTTATACAGAGAAACTCTGTCTTGAAAAAAAAGAAAAAAGGTATGCAAATTTCTTGAAAGTGTATATACTTGTAGTCATTTTAAATATTAATGTAATTACAGAACTAAGCCTTACTTAGCATCCTGTAAATGTTTAGTTACTAAAAGTAATTAAAATCAAGCAAAGTTTGCATAGTTCAAATATACTTAATAGATAATGGTCCTCAAACTTGTCAGAGATCTGCTGAATATGGCATTTAAAATGTTTCAATGAATAACTTACTATGAGAGAGACTCCAGATCTTAGCAGTGACCCCCAGGTCTCCAAAGAAGATGGTGGGATATGATGACACCACCTAGATTATGGTAACACCCCTGGGAATAACTGTCCCAGTGCCTTGTCCACCACCAGGACTCTGCCCAAACTGCAGACGAGCAGGACACTGGAGAGTTGATTACCCAACTTTTCCTAGACAAAGTAAAGTCAGTCCCCCAAGTTCCTCCTCCATGGGAAAGATCTCTCAGCTCTTTTAAGCCTAGTGGCAGAAGACTGAGGCTGCCCTGGGACCTCTGCCCCAAAAGAAGCCATGGAGGAGACCAAAGGAACTTGTGATGACCATCGAAGTAATAAATAAATCTCTGTCAGATACATAGGCCATTTGGATTATACTTTCTGCTCTATGTATCTTCTCAGATCGCTGATGGCAATGATGGCTAAGCCAACTGTATCTTTGTCATTTTAACAGTAGCAGGCAATTAGCTCCCTGCCCAAAGGTTGCAGCCATCTTTTTAGTTATTTCATATGTAAAAATTAGGCCTTGCTTTTTCTAGAACTACTAGGTCTCCTGCTGATAAGGCAGACAGATTTGCCTTGTTAACAGGCTTCATATTAAGCAATAAACAAATTTCAGATGTAACTTCACTAAAGGAACATGCTTTGCAATGACTGGTCTCAGTAATAACTACTCATGTCTCTGGAAAATTATTAGCTGTAAAGAAAATGGTTAAAATCCATGCAAGTTTTGAGGATCTACAAAGGTATTCTAAGGTATATAAAGGGGTCTGAGGATGTGAAAGCTTAAATAAGTTCTGAGGGTCTAAAAAATGATCCAAGGTGTGTAAATGCAGTTGTAAAGGTATAAAAAAGTTATTAAGGTATGTGGGAAAATAGGAAATGCTCCATCTGTCTTTCCCCTTCTGTGCTATTATTATATTAAGATTTCAAAAGCTCAGAGTTTTAGCACTGATCAATGGAGTCTTGATACACTGGTGGAGCAGTGACTGCTTACTATTCAGTCAAAAGATCAAAGTTTTAAATTTCCTTTAGTTGTCTTCTAAGTATAGACTTAAAGATACTTCTCACTGGGCTAAACACATGTCTATCCAATCTGTATAACTGGCTCTCTCTGGACAGAAAAAAAAAACATTTCATGATTTTCAACCCAAAGCTAAAGCTTCTGTTATGACTTGAAGGCATAAGTCTACTCCAGCTGTTTTATAGACACCTGTTAGCTGCTTTTTCTACAATGTGTATTTCATAGAAACAGTGGTAATGCTAATATAGCTAAAACTTTTATCTCTTTTCGTAAACTAAAAAATTTGTGTTTGCTTCAGGGAACCAGGGGAGTTGTAAGACATAGATCTCCCTGTCATAGGTCAAAGGGACTCCAAATAAAAACAGCCTCAGTTTCCCTACCTGCCTATTCCTGCAGTTATGATCTCTCTCCTGATCTTGGGACTCCTTTCCTTCTCTCAACCACTAAGAATATGGGCCTGAAAGTTCAAAATGTAAGGTTTTCCTTTATGCTCCAAGACTTTAACTTCTGTCCCTAGTCTATATCTGTTTCAGGAGATTTTGCCTTGTTTGACAGATACCATCCAAGTATCAGTTGCTAAGTACAACCTGTTCCAAACAGTTGCAAGCCCTAGACTTGCTGAAAGCTGTTGTGAACCTGTCTAGTCAATGTGATTGCTCCCTGTCTCTTCAACTGGTTCAGCTAACCAGATGTTTCTGATGAATGCCCCATTGCCTGAATCCCCTCCTGGCCTTTGACTAGCATTCCAACCTTAGTGAGTCCTGACAATGATGTCCTGGTCTCAGCAGGAAGTAGTTACAGAAGATAGCCTATCTCCCCTTGTCCCCAGTAGGCTGGAACGTGAGAGGAACCCAAACTCCCTGGCCCAGGGGACAAAATGGCTACCATCGTGCCTAGTGACTTATGAAGAAAGGAACCTATTAAAATCAAATAGACCCAGATCTACGAAGAGATAGATTCATTAGCTGAAATAGTTCTACAGTATGAAAGGAGACTCAACTTGCTTTATACAGAGCAAGGAGATGCAATGTGGCTTTAAGAGAAATGTGTTGTTTATATGCAAACTACTCAGGGATCATCTGAAATAATATGGTTGTACTCAAAGAAACATTACAGAAAAGGGGGACGAAAAATGAAACAAATGGCTGCCCATTTTCATTTCGAGGTTCACCTTAGATAGTAACTATGTTGTTAGCAATTTCAGGGCCTTTGACCTTTGTTTCAGCTAATTACTGTTGGTCCTAACATCATGAATGCCTTAAGGAGACGATCGTTCCTATCTGGGTACCATTAAGCTGACGGTTATTAGATCCCAATATAAACAAGTACCATCATAGCCAAGGATTTGAGTCATGATACAACTCAAAGAAGGATGTGAAACCAAAACATTGACAGCATTTGCTATACTCTGCTGACCAAAGCCATGTCATAAATGCCAAAGGAGTATGGGTTGGAGTGTGAAAATGTGCCATGTTCAGATTGTCTCAATTGCAAAGTTTTAGACTTTGGAGATAGGAGAATGTATAATGGTAAATATCAGTCCAAAGAAATTTTAAAGAGAATCACTATCAGCAGAGAATTACATCTCAACATCCTCAGCCATATCAAGTTTTTTCAAAGACAGGCCAGTCTCCTGATTCAATCACCTTGAAATGAGAACAGAAAAAAGACAAAAGAGAAAGAATGATTTTATGGCTCAGTAAGAGGTCAGGAGAGATAGCGAATCATCCTGATGCTCTGTGGTCCTTCACAAAGAACCAATAATTAAAATACAATCAGCCTCCTGCAGCATTTACTTTCAAAAGACTCATCAAGGTGATTGTAAAGTTGCTAGTAAAAGTGTTCTCCTGGCATCTCTTAAAATGAAAGCATGTCCCTATAAATCCTTTGCATGGGACAGATGAGGATATCATTATTGGTAGGCTGTTTTCTTCCTATAAATATAAAAGCACTTGTTTTAACTGTCACATAAGTACAAAAATAAAAACTTAAATGAAAGCACATTTCTTGATTATTTTCATTATTATTATTATAGAAATATTATATTATTCTCATTCCACTTTAACTATCACCTTGAACTGCTTTTATGAACATTAGCATCATGAGTATGCAATGAAAAAAACTCCTTGACTTTATATTTTAAAAATATGTGTCTTAATTAAGGAGCTGTTATGAATGCATTGAAAAAATAAAATGACTACATGTTATCTTCCATGATGAAGTGCTGAAATGATAATATTATTTTACCTATTAGGTTATTAGGTTTGTATTTCTTTTTATTTTTAAAGTGTTTATGGCATAAATTTTAATCTATTCTTAATTGGACAATAAAATACATGTTTACAATATAATATATATATAATATGATTAAACCAAAGACATTTGCCTATCACCTTACAGACTTACTTTCTTCTCTTATTAGAATCATATTTAAAATTTAATGTTTTTCAGTAACATGGTATTAGGCTCAGCAGACTCCTTTTCCTACATTGGAAACTCAATTCTGATCTGCAGACAAAATCTAACATTTCTACCTTCTCAGCATCAACTTGAAAGCCCTCTCTGCATTCCAGATAGTCACTTGGTTTACTGTATTGTCTATGCTTTTCTTTTATGCTGCTTAGTACCTCCACTCAAACCAATATTAATCATCATAAAACAAATTTTAAATTTTAAAAACTGCCAATAGCTTAAATATTATTAAATATTAAATTTTTATTATTATGAAGAATGACCCCCACCCAACAAAATTTGCTGTTTCCACCCCTTCCTTCATCCCCGTCTCGCCCTGGACACCAGGCATCCATCTTTCTGTTTCCATGTCTCAGGTGACTCCTTGTCATTCCATTTCCTTCTCCACACTTTTTGTTTGTCTTTAGAGGTCTCCTGTGTGACTTCCAATTAAATAGAAAATTTTATCCACATCCTAGTGTCCTGATTCTCCTCTTAGATCAAGCCATGATCTAAAGTCCTAACAAAAGCAATATAACAAACTGTCAGATGTCATCAGGCAATGGTGCCTGAAAAGAAAGTTCAAGCCCTGACAAGGCATGAAATAACAGGAAACTCACTGTTCAGCAGCTGTTGACTGAACTCCACTAAGGGTCTGAATTTGCACAGCTTGCTGCAGAAACACAAACTAATAGGGCTTGCTCCGCCATCCAGACAGCATTCATACATTTTTATTCTTCAGGTAAAGTAAGTGTTAAGAGATAATGATGCTGTTATGGAAATCAGCCAAACCTTCAAGATGTAAGAATACAGTGCTTAGAGAAACAAAACATAAAGCAAAATGAGGCAGAGTCCATTGAACTTTTATTTTTCAGGAGATTTTAGGATGATGCAATAGTTGCATGAGCATGGTGCTTTTGAGTCTCCTGTCATTAAGCTACAATTGTTTCTAATGCTGCTGTCCAGGAATCATTCCTTTCCCACAGAGACAATGTCTGCTCTGTGTGCTAATTAAAGTCTGAATCTATCTTTGGAATATCATTTCCATGATCAAGTGACACTTGCCAGTCATGGTGCTACCTGCCTACAATGCCAAAGCTCAGGAAGCTGAAGCAGGGTGCTAGGGAATTGGAGGCCAGACTAGGACAGGCACAGTAAATCCTCATCTCAAAATTAAATAAATCTATCATAGCTTTTGCACAGTTGAGAATATGAGACACACAGACTAGAAATGGCCATCTGTTTCCCAGAAGGCCAAAAAAGCACCTGACATCAAACCCCCAAAGCAGAAGCTAGAGTTGTAGCACGCTTTATGTGCAACTTCACAGAGATTGGCTGGTGCCACTGCAACAGCTATAAACAGAATGCTTGGATGTGCTTGGAAATAGGAGAAGCAGACACCAACACCTTGAGGAGTCATTGCCTTCTCATGAAATCTGTCCCCGGTGCTAAAGGAATAAAGAGCACATTCTTCAAACATAGATGGCAGGGACGGCCTCAGTCAGAAACTAGAAGGATATAAGCAGCCAGAATAATAGTGTCTGACAGTGTTCTGAGAGTAACCTGATCTCTCTCGTTCCCACCGACTGAGGGCAAACCACAGTGTCCAGATCTATACGAATGGTTCTGACAAAAGACAGGGTAGAATGGAGTACAAAAGATGTGAGCCTATAAGTTTGCTAAGTCGGGTGATTTTTTTTATCACTGATAAAGTACATTCCATTCCTTTAATTTACTTCTCTTTCAGTCCCAGTGGGGGGATGCTATTTCTTATAGATATTAGATATTCCTTTGTGAGAATTTCATGATCTGGTCAAGGGTAATTCATGCCACTGAGTAGGGAGTTGACAGAAAGACTTGAAGCTTGTAATTAACCTTAAGAGTGGGAAATGACTGAATGATTACTTTTATAACAGAAGAATAAATGAGGACGCAGTGACAGACCAGACAAAGGAGTCTAGCTCAGAGGGACAATATTACTGCAATTTCCATTTTAATTGTGCTGAACTATTATTTAGGAGAACTCTTATATCCTTTAAGAATATTAGCTCAAACCTTCGGAGTTGTCAGTGAAATGCACTATGACTTTATTTTTAATCCCTTATGACTTTATTTTTAGTTCCTCACTGCTGCAGAAACCCTGAGAACAAGTGTAAAGAAAATGGCCTTTCTGCGACCTCTACAATGACCATAGAAAGCCAAGCATACAGCTCATGCTCATTTCGCATTTAACAGATGGCATGGTCAGTACCCTGTTCTGGTTGTGACATTTGTTTAATTGCTGCACAATTAAAAAGCTATCTTATTACAGTGAATGCAGGCATTAATTTTTAAAAAATGAAATGTCTATATCTCATGTTCTTTAAATACCACCTAGGAGAAAATCACACTAGAACAAAAGGAGATATACATTTTTAAATATAAAAATGTCCCTTTGAGGAAAGATAGTTAACCTTTACTGAGATTTCACTAAGTGCTAAGCATCATTGTCTGACATTCTGTATAGAAACCACATCATTTAATTCTAACTCTGTCTTGCAAGGTCTTAAAATGGGAACACAAATAGATGGATGGATGTTGTTAGACATATGGAGTCCCAAGTAAACTCTATTTGCCCATCACCTTCTTGCCCATAACTCTATAAGCTGCTCCCCACCCTATGAGTTCTCTGTGGCTTTGACATCCTGGAAGAGAGTGTAAGCATAAATTGCATTTTAAATATTGTGTCTTTGAGACAGTGTAAGTACTAAAAGTTTTGTCACACTTAACTAAACAGGAACATTTTGCACATTTTTTTGTCATATCTATTTTCCTCTATTCACAGGAAACCCCAGACAAAAACAGTAGGAATATAACAGATGTGTTTTACAAAGACAGTTGATAAATGCTGCAATGGATTGTGAAGTTCATGAAAACCAGATGGAATACAGTGCTCCCTACTGGAGGCTAAGTAGGGAGCATTGGTCACAAGTAACAGGAACCATCATGAGTTAATTTAAGCAAAAGGAGGGGTGTGGAGTAAGGGAACTTCTTTAAAGTATAATACCACACTGAACAGACTTAATTTCAAAAGCTCAGATTCATTAAAGGCATAGTTAAAGCCTGACATTAAAATCTCTTCCAGTGATGGTCCATAGTGCATATAAATAACAAAACATTGGGAAAACCACTTCACATTCTTGGAACAGCTTTTGTCAAAAACAAAAAAGAAAAAGAATGATATCAATGGATATACTGTGATGTAGAATTCTCCCCTCTCTGCTATGAATATGTTTTATTACCATTTATTAATAAAGAAGCTGATTTGGCTTATAGCAAGGCAGAATATAGCCAGGCTGGAAGAGGGAGAGAAAGAGAGACAGAGAGACAGAGAGACAGACACACACACACACACACAGAGAGAGAGAGAGAGAGAGAGAGAGAGAGAGAGAGAGAGAGAGAGATTAGGTGGAGTAAAAAAGACACCATGTAGCTGCCGAAAAAAGCACTAAAACCTTACCAGTAGGTCACAGCCTTGTGGTGATATCTAGATTAATAGAAATGGGTTAATATAAGATATAACAGCTAGCTAGGAATATACCTAAGCTATTGGCCAAATAGTGTCATAATTAATATAGTTTCTGTGTGATTATTCGGATCTGGGTGACCAAAAAACAAATGAGCAGTCTCATGTTACAATGATGAAGTGGGCTGGTGGATGCCCAGGAGGTCTCAAGCCTAGACAAACTATTATAGGCGACGAAGGAATGTTAAAAGTGGGAGCAATAGTCTTCCTCAGGGAAGAGCACACCAATTAGTTATCCAATACAAATGGTCAGTCCTGAACACCTGCCTATGAGTAACACTATACAAACTGAGCGGGTTACATTTAGGAAGATACAAATACAGCAATTAATGAAAAAAAGCTCACAGATTTGGAAAAAAAAACAAAAAGACTATATAGGGAATAGAGGGAGGAAAAAGAGAGGAGAAATGATGATGTAATTATATTATAATCTCAAAAAAAGGAAGAAAGGAGAATTATTATTTTTGCAATCCTGTGCCCTGCTTGTAGAAATAATAATGACAGGGCCACTGTGGAAACCATTCATTGATTCTTCCAAACTCAGACATAGAGTTACCATACATTCCAGCAATTCCACTTCTGGATGCATACCAGAAGACAGTGAGCAGTGAACTGAATAGTTTTTTGCACAGTGATATGCATAGGACCATCATTCATAGTAACCAAATGATGGGAAGAATTGTCCATGAATGGATAAACACATGAACAAAATGTAATATACACATATATTCACACACACTTATGTACATATTTATTCAGTCTTAAAAGTACTGAAATTCTGGCATTGGAGAGATGGCTCAGCAGTTAAAAGCACTAGCTGCTCTTTCAGATGACTTACGTTCAATCCTCAGCACCCACACAGCAGTTCACAGACATTTGCAATTGCAGTTCTGGGGTTCAGAACCCTCTTCTGGCACCTAGTTGCAGCAGTAGTTCCCTAGGGGCAGGCTCCTGGTTCTACATACTCTTTGCTTCCTAGTCTGTCAGCGTGAGGAGCTTCTGGCACACGTTCCTGCTACTGTGATCTCTAACAGTGTTTTCTCTCACGGCCACCATGACGGACGGTATTTCTCTGAAACTGTGAACCAAAATTAAACCTCCCCTAAGTTGTTTCTGTCACATATGGGCACAGTGATATAAAAGTAGCTAATAGTCTTTCTAGAAAAACTTAATTGCATAACATAAACATTCCCAGAGAGAATCCAGGGCACCCCCCCCCACACACACACACAGTAAAATACAGGGATACAATACTGAAAAGTGCAAACAGACCTGGAAGACAGGAGAAACTTTTCTCTAAAAAGGATGGCAGCTCATAGTCTTCCAGTGTCCGACAACAGGAATTTCTGTAGTGCATGGTTTCATTTAGATTTCACTACATTAATTCAGAATTTGGTGACACTGAGTTGTTGAAACCATTTATTTCAACAATATCTAGGAACCTCTCATGTCAGTAGATACTTCAGGTGATAGCCTGTAAAATCTATTCCACTACCTTTATCAGTGTGTGCTTAATGCATAGAATCAATTTTGAAGCTATGTGCATTGGTGCATTTTTCTAACCTTTTCACTCTCAGTTCTCAAAAACTGAAGCAAAGTGTATCTTCTTTCTGTGTTTCTGTAGTCATTACAAGAAAATATTCTCCAGAAGATAGGAGTGTTTTTCCATTGCGGTCTTTCAGACAACCTGATAGTCTCCAGTCAACGTGAACAGTTTTCAGGATGGGGACGGATGACAAATTAGAGACTATGCTTGGAAACTACATGACAAAATGAGGAAATGAATTAAAGGTAATTAACGAGGATGCTGCAGTTGTGATCACACTGTTGGTGTTTGTGTCTAGCAAACAGCAACTGCATCAACTAGTTAGATCAGACTGTGTTGACGTAACTTGTATTCTGGGGCATTCTAAATCGTCTTCTCTGACCTAACTTGTATTCTGGGGCATTCTAAATCTCCTTCTAATTCAAAATGACACCACTTTTCAGAATGCAGCAAACAAATTACAGGCAGTTAGTTATGTCTCAGTTGTAGCTTCTAATGTTGAAGTCTTAGAGAAAGCTGTCATGTCAGCCAAGAGTAAGTAAAGCTATAAAAGGATAAAAGATATATGAAGCATTATTCTCTCTCACTCAAAATTATAAACAAAAATGGAAAATGAACAAAGAAAGGAGCATTCATGAATTTATATTGTAGCAGTCATGCAGCTAATACATGATATGTAAATATATAGAGACTTAAATATATACCTATATATTTAAATACATTTAATATATATGCACACATTTAAATATATATGTATAATATATAAGTTTTTAATTCATTCTGGATTGTCCACAGGATGTGTATACATACACTCCACTTGGAGTAACCTGTTTTGGCATAGCTGTGGGAAGATCTATCCTTGGATAAGTCACTGTCAGTTCTGTAAAAATCTGGTGAAATCATGGCATTTCTCCCTCCTATAGTATCTCATCAATGTATAAACTTGATTTTTTCTGTAGGGCAACTGAATACCTTCCCCCTACACCATGAAGCTAAGGTGTGAAAAGGATTCAGTCAAGCCTATGTTCTCATATATATAATCTCAAAATCTGTATAAAACAGTCCCTCACAGATTTTCTTTATTCACTAATAAAAAAGGAGTCTCATACAGGAGGTAGGGCAACTGCTCTATTAGCAGTGTAACCTACTGGTCTTCTGCTCCGACTTAACAGGCTATTAATATTCTGTATTACCCTTTACTTTGGTTTCAACTAACATGTATTTCTCTGGTGGCTAAGGATGTTGAGCATTCTTTAAATGTTTCTCAGCCATTTTGGTTTTCTCTGTTGAAAATTCTTTGTTTAGATCTGTACCCCATTTTTATTAGGATTATTTAGTTTGTTGGTGTTTAATTTCTTGAATTCTTTACATATTTTGGATATTAGCCCTCTGTCAGAGGTAGAGCTGGTGAAAAATCTTTACCCATTCTGAAGGCTGCTATTTTGTCCTATTGACAGTGTCCTTTCACTTATGGAAGCTTTTGAATTTCATGAGGTCCCATTTATTAATTGTTGATCTTAGTGAATGCATTATTGGTTGTCTCTTGTGTCAATGTGTTCAAGACTCTTCTCTACTTTTTCTTCTATCATGCTCACTGTATCAATTTTATATAGATGCCTTTGATACTCTTGAACTTGAGTTTTGTGCAGGACTATAGATAGGTATTTATTTGCATTCTTCTTCATATCAACATCCAGTTGGACCAGCCTCATTTTTGGAAGACACTGTCTTTTTTTTTTAATTGTTTATTCTAGCTTCTCAAAAAATCAGGTATCTATAGGAATGTGGGTTCACATCTGGGTCTCCAGATAGACTCCATTGATCCACCTGTCTGTTTTAGTCAATACTATTCAGGGTTTATTGCTACAAGTCTGTAGTAAAGTTTGAAATCAGGTGTGGTGATGCCTCTGAAAATTTATTTTTTTTATTCAAGATTATCTTAGCTATCCTGGATTTTTTGTTTTTACATATGCAGTTGAATATCATTCTTTAAAGGTCTGTAAAAAATTGTGTTGGAATTTTGATAAGATCTCATTGAATCTGTAGATTGCTTTTGGTAGGAATGACATTTTTACTTTTAATCATACCAATTCATGAGCAATCATTCCATCTTCTGATACCATCTTCAATTTCTTCCTTCAAAAACTTGAAGTAAGGGGAGATGGTTAGAGAGAAGGGAGAAAGGGAGGATTAGGGATGGTTTGGGGGATTGGGATGCGGGAGGAGGGAGGAAGAATGGATATGGAAGCAGGGAAGTATATAGCTCAACTCAGGGAATCATTTTAGGGTTTGCAAGAGACTTGATTCTGGAGGGGTTCCCAGGCCCAAGGAGAGGTCCCCAGATTGTTCCTTGAGCAGCAGAGGAGAGGATGCCCTAACTGGCCTTGGCCCATAACCATACTGATGAATATTTTGAATATCACCATAGAACCTTCATCTGGCGATGGATGGAGATAGACACAGAGACACATATTGGAACACTGGACTTAACTCCCTAGGTCCAAATGAGAAGCAGAAGGAGGGAGAACGTGAGCAAGGAAGGCAAGACCAGAAGGAACCTTCGTCCGACGATGGATGGAGATAGAGACGGAGACCCACATTGGAGCACTGGACTGAGCCCCCAAGGTTCGAATGAGGAGCAGAAGGAGGGAGAACATGAAAAAGGAAGTCAGGACTGCGAGGGGTGCGTTCACCCACTGATACAAGGGGACTGATCGAATGAGAGCTCACCAAGGCCAGCTGGACTGGGATCAAACCGGATTCTCTGAATGTGGCTGACATGGGGGCTGACTGAGAAGCCATTGACAATGGTACTGGGACTTGTTTTGTCTGCATGTACTGGCTTTTTGGGATCCTAGTCTGTTTGGATGCTCACCTTCCTAGACCTGGAGGGAGGGGGGAGGGACTTGAACTTCCCTCAGAGCAGGAAACCCTGACTGCTCTTAGGACTGGAGAGGGAGGAGGAGAGGGAGTGGGGAGAATGAGAGGGTATGGGGAAGAGGGGAGGATGTGGAAATTTTTATAAATAAATAAATAAGTAAAAAACAAAACAAACAAACAAACAAAAAAACATGAGCTATTGAACCAAAATCTCAGTGCCAGTCATGGCTGCCTCCCTATGCATTATTGGTGAGCGAGGCTCAGAGCCTCCAATACCACACTGACTATTGCCATTGCTCTTGGTTCCCCACCATAAGCAGGTGGTAAAAACCTATTGCTGAAGACACTGTTCGCTTTTGATGTAGATACAATGAAAATACATTGTAAAATGTGTGAAATAATTAATCAAATACTACTAAAAATCTTTTGACCATTACAAAAAACAAAAAAAAACCTTGAAGTTATTGTCATAAAGGTCTTTCACTTCCTTAGTTAGAGTTACCTCATAATGTTTTATATTATTTGAGGCTATTGCAAATGGTGCTGTCTTCATGATTTCTGGATCAGCCCATTTATCATTTATATATATGAAGGCTACTGATTTTTTGAGTTAATCCTATATTCATCTACTTTGCTAAAGATGTAGGAGTTCCCAGACAGAATTTTTGAGGTCACTTATGTATTTATCTTATCTGCAAACAGTGAAAGTTTGACTTCTTCCTTTTCAATGTGTATCCCCTTGATCTCCTTTAGTTGTCATATTGATCTAGTTAGAGCTTCAAGTACTATGTTGAATAGATATGGAGAGAGTAAACTTTTATCATGAAGAGATAGTGGATTTTTTTCAAATACTTTTTCACCATCTAATGAGATGATCATGTATTGTTTTGTTTCAATTTGTTCATATGGTGTATTACATTGACACATTTTTTTTTTTTGCCATTTTGAACCATCCATGAATCTCTGGGATAAAGCCTACTTGATCATGGTGGATGTTCTTTTTCAAGTATTCTTGGATTCCATTTCTGAGTATTTATTGAGTATTTTTTCATCAAAAGCCATATGGCTGAAAAGATTGACAAGATTGACAGTTAAAAGCATGGACTGCTCTTGCAGAGAACCTGAGTTTGATTTTCAGCACCCACACAAGGTGGTTAACAGTCATCTCTAAGTCCACTTCTAAGGGAGTTCAGCACCTCTAGCCTCCATGGGCACCTTCATTCCCATTTGAGTGCACGCAAACACACACACACACACACACACACACACACACACACACACACGACTAAAAATAAAATAAAAACTTGAAAATCTGGAAAAACTTCATACCTTTGACACCATTGAATACAACAAGCAATTTATCAATCAAAAGAGTTTTTGGTTACTTACTAAAACAGAAATTTATAAACCCTAGAGCTATGCCTCCTGGATTTGGAGTCCATCTATGAGACGACCTGACACTCCCCTAGTGCTTCAATGTCTTCATTTAGGAGCAGAGAAGATGATAATGACAGTAAGGATGATGATGATGATGTCACTTTTGTTCTGAAAAGTGAACAAACATGTATAGATTTTATAAGACTATTTGGTACATAGAATGCTGTATTTCTAGTCACTGGAGATTCTGAAATCTGCATATAACATTTGTTGGTAGGAGGACAAGGTCACATTTGATGCTAATATCTGTCACTGTGCCAACCTGCTTTCTTTTTAAATATCTATGTGCTTATTCTCCAAAAGGATAGGAATGAACAGCAAACTTTTCTCTATCTACTGTTTCACTTGTAAATTTTGCAGAACCTTTCTTTGGCTACCGGTGGCATTCAACATTGCCTTCAAATATGAATGAAGTATGAACATATCAAAAGAACATACTGATTCTAGTAATCCCAGGGAAATTGAACATTTGTATAGCAAATGGAGTCACTCTTTTAGAAAGTAGAGTTTTGAGAATATTTTATCAGTTTAGAACTGGCCACTCAGATTTGGAAGCAACGGTTATAATATATTCTTATTATTTTGGTCAATGTTTTGATCTATCCTCCCAGATAGAAATGTGTATTCCTTACTACTAAAGAGTAAATAGCAATGCCCTTATAACTTTTGAACAAGATCTTTCATTCTGGGACAATTTAATGGTGCATTAAATGAAAACAACCTTGTTTTTTCCTTTTTTTTTTTTTGCCTCAGAAGCAGGCATGAAAAACAAGTGGGGTGATAGGGAAAATAAAGCACTGTAGATTTCAAAGGATTGGTTTGTTGATCAATGTATCACAATCAGATAAAACATTGCAGGGCAGCAGAAGATTTAACAAATAGTGCTATTGGTGGACAAAAGGAGTATTTACCTATTATTACAAAGCAAAAAATTTTGGACAAGCACATTCTCCACTTGAAGAAGGGTCATCACCTAAGGATATTAGGAAAAATAACCAGAGGTTGGCTTTTCCCTATGACTATGCTACTTACTGCAAGCAGCAATAGGACAAGGTCCAGACATGCTAAACATTCCACAGCATAGAAGGAAGAGAAGGGGGCAAGTCTAGTGCAATAAAGAATTTTTCTATCCTAAATGCATATGTTATCAGTTATAGAAGTAGAATTAAGATGGGGGTAAGAAACACTATCAATCATAACAAAGCCAATGGAATAGCCAGGAGCAAGAGGGGGACAGTTTATGATGTTGAGGGAGCTTTTACTATGAGGGAAAAAGAACTGCTTAAGAAACTGAGCTGACTAAAATAAAGCAGCCTACTTATATTTAAATATACTCATACCAGAGCTTTCAGGGTGTATTTGCAAGTCCCAAAGGGACATTTATCTCATACTTTTAATAGTAAAACAAACAGAGTCTATATAAAGTAAGGTTTGAATTTACTTGAAATTTAAGGTAAAAGAGTCAAAGAAATCCTACGTGCAGCAAGCACCAGAGCACACTGGCAAAGCAAGAAATCCTACATGTAGCAAGCACCAGAGCAGGATGGCAGAGCTTTTGATGCATGCTCCCACACACCTCACCTCTCACCTTCCCATCCCCGGCTCCATTAGTGGATGGCACTTCAATGGAAACTACCTCAACCCTTGAACAGAAGCAGATCATCAGAACTGAGTGGAAGGACTAAGAGTGGAACATTATAGGAAGAGAGCAACAGGAGAGGAAAAGGAGAAAACAAACATCCAAAGCAAGTTGATGAAGCTGGGTGAGTCCAGCAAATGCTAGCTAGCTTCAAGGTGCACAGTCTCTAAGCAGACAATCTTAAAGCTCTGATTAGCTCACATATTAAATATGTACTGAACACCAAGCATTGCATGAGGGACTAGGGATAGACACGAATGACAAAGACTACTGCCTGGTCTTCAAGAAGTCTATCGTCTATGATGAGAGGCAGAGAGTGAAGAAATAAATAGTAATTGAAACTCACAGGTTTCTGAGGTAAAGAATGTAAAGGGAGAGTCTACTTTTCAGCGGTGTGTAAAAGATGACTTGTCTAAAGTAATAACATTCAGAGTCCTGGAGGGTGAACAGAAACTCTCTGGTTTCTGCAGAAATGCATTCAGAGATAGGGCTTTGCATGTGCCCCAGCCCAAGTCCGTCTGAGATAAAACTGAAGACATGATAGGGACAGACCCATTCCTTCTCCTAGGGGAATTTGAAGCTCTCTCTAATTGATTTGGAAAAGTGAAGATTAAGACTATTTTTTTATCACACTGGGTGGAAACTGGAGTAAAACACCAAAGGAAACAAGAAAATTGGAGAGAGGGTTGTTGGGAAAACCAAAGCAGTGTTTGATGGAGTTAAAGAAATACAAGACAATGTAGAGGGAAGGAGCAGATGAATGTCAAGGAAAAGGTATTGGAACAGGCAACGCTGCAGGCTCTTGAGGCTACCTGCAACTAATGAAGAAAATTAAGGAAAGGGTGAGCCTTCTAATGGAAATGTTTGACACTCGTTTTGCAACCCAAAAGTGAGTGTTGGCACAGATATGAACGCAGAATTCCAGGCATGGATGTAGAGCACTGGATAAGATCAGACAGCAAAAATAGGTCTACCTTTGCTGAGAAATAACACCGAAACCCTCTGAAGTTGAATGTATAGAATCCCACGCAAGAATAGTTTCATGTCTAACACTTTTCATTATTTTTCACCTACTAACCAGTTTTCCTAATATGTATTTTAATAGGTTGAAGAGCAAATTAAAAATAAAATAAAAGCCTGGTTCTATGCCTCCTTGTTCTTCACATTTAAACAAAATATTCTATCTGAAGATGTAGTAATATTTTGCCCTGATTCATCGGATCCTTGTATAATTTGTGATGGTCACAAGAATATTCTGACCACAAGCAAAAATCAAATCATGTCCAATTTTGTCAAAATGCTAAAGAAAGTAAAAGATGTACACCAAATTCCATTCTAGTAAGTTTGTTTTTAAAGAGTTCAAAGCTCTAATCTTAAATAATAGCACAGAGAAAAGTAACAACACTTTTTTAGAGATTTAAAAATCTACATTGCAAAATGATAATCCTATTTACTAAAACAATAACAAAAGTGGCTAATTAAGAGCTGTCCTATTATAAAATTTAATTTCCCAAAGCAAAAGGTGTTCTCACTGCAGATGTCTTTATTCATCCTGTTAATCTCCAACTCCAGCATTCAGTCTTAATGGGGATTTGCAAGAAATAGGAAAATTAATAAGAAAGACAATCTTTCTTGAAAAAGTAGACTAGAGTTTTGACCATTTTCGCTTCTTATCAACTCTTCACTTCTTATCTGTTCATGAAATAAATTTGCCTCCATGAATGATTACTTCTGTTAAATGTGAATGCATTCAGCTGACACAGCGTAGATGCTCTCAGAAAGTGAAGCATCATTCTGAATCACCTGTATAGTATCAGGCTAATGACATGGAGTCTGCGGTCAGATCACTTGCTATAGACAATGAAAATCTAAGTTCTCAGTGACCAGTCAACAAAAACATTTTCTAGATTTAGTGTTCATCTTCTTCTGCTCTTCTGCCTTTCTGATCGCAGTATTCACCTCCTAGGTCGCCATGCAAGTTAGAATGACATAGTTTGCAGTTTGAAAATGTTAAAAATATCAAGACAACAACAGCAGGATGTGGGTTCTAATGCAACTTGCTCCAGCCCAGAAGACACTACACAGTTCTACAGGTAACAGGTGCATGACAGTACTTCTAGCCTTTGTTTTCTGTCCTTGGAATATTTATGTATTTCATACAGTTGGCATGGATTTTAAGTAATCAATGCAAAACAGAGTAGTGACTGTATGTAGGAAATAGAATAGTGCCTGTAGCTGTCAAAATGTTGGGACAGAGGCTGTACAGGCAAAACAGAGTAGTGATCTATATGGAAAACAGAGCAGTGCTTATGAATGCAAGGCCGAACAGTGTCTGTATATGCTAAATAGTTTGAATAATGCCTGGCACGTAAGTCTTAGGTAAGTATGAGTTGTAAGATGCAAAAAAAAAAACACCTCCCTGCTCTTTAAATCATAAAAAGTCATTAACTTCCACATTCTAAATTTGTAATGAAAGAATATGCTGTGGTTCTAATGTGCCTCAGGCTGTGCTATTGGAATGCTAAAGCTAAGAAGGTTAGGGATCAAAAGTTCAATGTCAACCTCAACTGCATGGAAATCCATGTGACAGAGAGAGAGAGAGAAAGAGAGAGAGAGAGAGAGAGAGAGAGAGAGAGAGAGAGAGAGAATAGATCTAGTCCATTCTTCAGGTATTTTCTTTATCTTACAAAGAAAGAAAATACTGAAAACATTGCAATCACCATCATCAACAACAATATCACAGTGATAATGATTTTCTTCCAAGTAACATAAAACCTCATCTCATAATGAAAGGAAGGCAAATGGACTACGGGCTAATGGCATTACTGTCATTGTCTGTGCAATATAATAACAATTGGGATAAATTTTAAAATAGAATATAAAGCATCTAAGAAATATATAAAGAAGCAGATTTGTTTTACTTCTGAACTTTATTTTCTCTTCAAAAACAGAATACCTGGATGCTGGAGCTTTGATAACTGATAATGTAAATTGCCCCAGCAGGAGTTAAGGCAGTACAATTTAGAATGTGGGAAGCCCAAAGGGAAATGTCACATTACCCCATCAGTCCAGTTATTCAATGTTCTTCACTCACAAGTGGAGCAGTTACTGCAATATTGGCATTTGCAATTAGCCCCATACCAGTTCCTCCATGAAAACTAGGTTATTTGGAAATAAACACTTAGTCAAGCACTTTTTATTAGTCATTTACTGGATGTTAATTCATCACAGTATGTACTTCTTCTTTATAAATGAGCAAATAATGCTTTATTTTCTGAAAATAGCTACAGGCGCATAGTTACCAGTTTAAAGCATAGTTTGTGTATGTTTGTATTACACAAATATGTGTGCATATTTCTTTTTTAATATTTGTACTTTTATCTATCTGTTTTAATTGACAAACAAATTGTATAGATTTAACATATGTAACACAATGTTTTGAAATATTTGCACATTATGGAATGACTAAATCAAGCTAATTCACATCTGTATTATTACATTTACTTTTCATTTTTCTCGTGAAAGTGTGTCTATCTTTTTCATTTTTCCATTTTCATTTGACTTTTAACTAGCAATTGAATAATGGGTTCTGTTTTGGCACTTTCATGAATACTTTGTTCCTTTTGTTCGTCCCCTCTTGTACTTGTCCACTTTCATGCCATATGCATGCTGTTGTTCAATCTTTTCTCTGGCCTCTTTCTTAAAATCTTTTCCCTTCCTCTGGTTGAATAACACATGTGTGCACATGTCAGTGAAAATTTAGGATCAGCATATGAAAGAAAATACATGGTATTTGTGTTTTTGGAGTCCAGGTTAAAACAGGTGAATCTGGAAATTATTCTAACTCTTGGGCTTGCACCTTCTGGGTAAACTTTGTATCTTTCCAGTAGCTTTATCTTAGCCTGTGGCAGTAGTCATTCCACCCTTTACTTTTATGAGTTTAACTATCTTAGTTGAACTCTAAAGACAAGTGAGATCATCCAGTACTTCCATGCCTGGTTTCTTACATTTTACATCTTATCCAATATTATTCATTGTCTTTAAATAACGGATTCTTTTCAAAATCTAACTAACATGAACATACACTACATTTCCTTTATCTATATTTCCACTGATTAATTTCATGACTTTGTTGCCATGAATAGCACTTCAGTGAACATGGAGATAAAGGTGTCTCTTCAATGCACTAATTTAATTATGTTTGGATATAAAACTAGAAGAATTATTATACCATATGTGAGTTCTATTCTTTAATTATTTGATGAACAGCTATAATATTTTGTCAAATGATTGTATTGATTTAAATTAATAACTGTCGATTTTGAACTCATTTTGTATATAGGTAGTAATGATGTCATCTATCATTAACCTTTATCAAATAAGTATTTTTATTCTTCATATGAATAACTTCAACAAGATGACTAAAAAGTAAAGCAGGCACACTCTTACTATGAGCAAAACATGTGAAAGAACAAAGAACAAAATGGTTCAATGTAATTCTAGTAAACAGGAACTTTTTGAATCAAGACTCCTTACTAACTATGGTTATATGAGGTTAATAATTTAACTTTTCAGGTTCTTATTTTTCTTAATTGTGGAACTGCCATAATAAAAGTAATTGTTATAAGGCTTCCACAAGGAATTAAGAAATAACCCACAAAACATATGTAACACATAAGAACTACCATAGCACTCCTCATTTACATGTTGATGTGTACCAAAAAGAATATGTTGTCTAGTACCACCTGGAATATGACCTAGGTCAACATAAGATCAAAAGAAAAACTGTAAGCAGGGATTCTGGTTCTATCATCAGAGTAGCCATTTTTAATGGGTTCTGTAGAATCCACTGAGTAGTTCTGAAAAGTTAGCTCAGCAAAGGTGTGGCACTATGGGTGTATGAAAGAGTGGTGGGCTTGGCTTGTAAGTGAAAGAACCAAACTCCACTGGCACAAACCTTCCCTTAGGTTCAACAGAGCATTTCAGCAACACTGGAAAACATCTTTGACACAAACCATCAATCTGTCTCTAATTGTTGGTGCTACCTTCAAACCATGCTTTCAAATGTACCTCCCATGTTGGACCACAGTTAATTCTACAGTTCTGATCCTTGTCACCACAACTGTCTCAGTCCTTTCTCCCACACCTCTTCTCTCTCCCACTCAAACCTGCACTCACACCACAGCCATAACAGTCTTATTGTGATGCAATCTGTTTCCGTCACTCCTGTGCTTGTCATTTCCAATACCCTCACCGCTACTGAAGAAAAATCCTACATAATCATCACACATGACTTCTGTGGTGGTTTGAATGAAGATGGCCCCCATAAGCTCATATATTTGAATACTTGGTCGCCCAGTTAATGAAACTGTTTAAGGAGAACTAGGAAATATGTCCCTAAGGGTAGCTTTGGGGTTTCAGAAGCCCATGTCATCCCCAGTGAGTTCCTCTGCTTTGTGCTTGTAGCTCAGGACATGAGCTCTCACCTGCTGCTCCAGCATCATGCTTGACTGCCTGCTGCCATGCTGCCTCGATGGTGGTCCTGGATTCCAACCCCCTGAAACCGAACGCTACAAATACACATTTTCATCTATAAGCTAGTCCGGTCATGGTTTCTTAACACACACATACAAAAAAAGGAAAAGTAACCAAGACAACCTTCAGTGGCATTCTATACCATACTCCTCATTTTCCTTTGCCACAGTCATATGGTCTCCTTGACGTGCTAGCATCAGTTTAGACAAATTCATGTTATAGGATTTTTGTTCCAATAAATCTTAGACTTGATCACTCTTATTCACTCATCTCTGAGGATGTCATGATTTTCTTTGTTTTTTTAAAATAATGATTTACCAGATATACTTTCTGAACCCTTCCACACGGAGAAATCCCAACCAGCATCTTTTTTCACTTCATTGTGCTTTCTTCTTCATGTCATCTATCACTAATAGCAAACAAATATTTTTGGATTTTGGTCCTCTCAAAAGCATGTAAATTCCCTAACAATTTTTCTTTATTTTATTTATTGTATCCTAATACCAAAATATAGTTCCCCCATACACAACAAATACCTAATAGAACTTCATAATTGTCAGAGAGGTGAGGAAAATGGTATCCTGGATGAGTCAGAGGATCTAGGTGTATATAATAGGCAAAGAATGTTATAATTCCAATGGGATTGGGAGTCTGAGAAAAGGTATGGATCAGTGAAGGCATAAGTCACAAACAATCCCACACCAGTTTGGAATTATGATTAATAGAATGGTTATTTATTCAAAGGGGAAAAAACAGATTACCGTCCCAGACAACAGCCCCTCTGCGCGAACAGGAAAGGAATCTAGGAGCCAGAAGCAGAGCCAGAAGCCAGAGAGAGAGTGGAGGACAGCCACTGCTTTTTTTAAAGAGAGAGAGACCATGCCCCAGTGGGCTGCTATCTCAGCAGCTATTGGCTCAAGGAGTGGAAGGAGCTCCCGCAGCATCTCCCTCTTTTGTTTAAGTAAGAGAGTTCTAAGCCTACTATGAAATTATAAACAATAAGTACAAACCTACGAAATTATATACAATAAATACAAATATCCTATTCTAACTAGCTTAAGTCTTGTATAACAAATAACTTGGCCAAGTCATGAGAGGAAAATAGCTACATTTATATAATCTTCAATCCCATCGAAGATCTGAGAAGGGAAATAATGTTACCTGAGTAATTAGGAAGTACAATCAAACAGCTTCCAGAACATGTAACGAATCACAGAGACAACTGGCTACCTGGACAAACACCCAAAGTCACGTTTGCAGGGTTGAAGAAACCAACTTTGGCTAAGGCCTGACGCAACTAACATACCATTTTCAAAGGCAAGAAACTTTTCAAAACTATCTTACCCTGTCTTGGCAGGATATGACAGTTCTGTTTTATCCATCTACAGATATTCTGTAACTCTGTCAGTAGTTGAGGTATGGAAATTTCTTTACCCAAAGGCCAGTTCTGGCAAGAAGAAAGGCTCCAGGTGGAGTGTCTTTGGTGCTCAACATTCTCTCGGGAATAGATCAGTGTTGCCAGGAGAAATTGTGTCTCACTACCACAGAACTCTGAGTTAGATTAAAGGCCATTTTCTACAGCTCTTTGAAGAGGTTGAAGATTATCTATCTATACTGAATATAATGTCTATGTATCTAAAGAACCTGATTAGTCTAATTATAAATGACAAACTTAGATGACTGTTGATCTATATAATTCTCAATACCTATCTAACGTAAAGACTGAGACAATAAACAACTGTGCAATAAATGAGGACAATATGACCTCCAAATATAAACAATGTGCAATTTGGTAAATATATATATATATGTATATATATCAATACATAAATAATATATAAGTATCTTAATAAGAGGTAGAAGTGTACAATGCAATATGGTAAATATACATATACCAATACAATATATATATATATCAATACATAAAAATGTTTTAAACAGAGGTAGAAGCATGCATGCATACAATAGTCAACATAATTTAACTTTGTATCAATATATAAGAATCGATACCAATATATTTGTCTAAAAATAATAACTCACAAGTACAAATCTATTATCCCATAATCCAATTATCCCTCTTTTTTTTAAGATTCCTGCACTTATAAAATTCCTCCCCCAACCCTCAACCATATACTAATTATAACCAACCCCTAAATGATGTCCCTAAACCCAAGGACAAACTTTACTGGGAGAGGGGATGTTGTTCTCTAGAATTACTTCCAGCTGTTATGGGGGCGACGTTCTTTCTGGGGGATCCTGTGAAAGTAAAATGATGGTTAAATTTCAAGATCAATGTCTTTTAAAATTGCAAATAGTCTCTGAGTATTTTGTGAAGGTCTGGCCAGAATGTTGTACAAGATGTGCACCATTTCAGCTAACCACGCTGGAACTGTTTTGTGCAGTTGGTACCCAAAACAGGTCTTGTAGTAGCGCTATCAGTATCATGACATCATATCAACTGGGTGGAGTTGTTGTTATGGGACCCCATCTTACGTGTCTATGGTGTGGTGTACATATTTTAATTTACCAGATTCCATAAAGTGGAACATATCCATCTGCCAGATTTCATTCCTTTGAGTACCCTTTGGGTTACTCCCTGCAGGCAACGGTGTTTGATTATAGAAAGAACAAGTAGGACATCTCTTTATAATGTCCTTAGCTTGTTGCCATGTAATGGAAAACTCTTTCTTTAAGCCTTTACTATTGACGTGTGGTTTTTATGAAATTCTGAGGCCTACAGAACACTTCCAATAAATAATTGGTCAATTTCAGCTTTACCTTGTGTTAGAGGGCCAGGCTGACCAGTATGGGACAGGATGTGTGTTATGTACATTGAACAAAGCCTATTCCTAATTATGTCCTGTACCTGGATAAACAATAAAGTCAACTCTGTGTCATCTGGTATGAATTCAGCGGTTTCAATATGCAAGATAACTCTTTCTGAAGATTGTGAATCTGTAACTATATTAAGAGGTTCTTTAAAATCCCTTAGCACCCTAAGAATGGCATATAATTCTGCCTTCTGGACAGAATTATAAGGGCTTTGTTCCACCTTACTCAATTCTTCCGATTTATAACCTGCTTTCCCTGATTTATTTGTATCGGTATAAAATGTCCGGGCTCCAGTTATTGGAGCATCACGTACAATTCTAGGAAGAATCCAAGAAGTTCTCTTTCTGAGGTTAAGTCTATCACTTTTGGGATAGTTGCTGTTAATTTCTCCCAAAAAATTAGCACAAGCTCTTTGCCATGGTTCATTATCTTCTCATAACTTTCTTATTTCCTCAGTAGTAAAAGGCACTATAATTTCTGCTGGGTCTATACCTGCTAGGTGACAAAGTCTCAGTTTACCTTTTATAATTAATTCAGAGACCTTTTCTACATAAGTTTTTAATTTTTTACTTGGTTTATGAGGTATAAATATCCACTCTAAAATAATATCTTCCCTCTGCATTAAAATCCCTGTAGGAGAACTTCTGGAAGGCAGTATGACTAGGATGGAACTAAGATTCGGGTTCACCCTATCCACATGTGCCTCCTGTAATTTTTCCTCAATCATTGTCAGTTCCTTTTCTGCTTCAACTGTCAATTTTCTGGGACTATTCAAATCTTTAACACCATCTAAGGTTTTGTTTAAATGAACTATTAGATCAGGTGTTATCCCAACAGGTGGTCGTAGACTGGAAATGTCTCCTAACAATCTTTGGAAGTCATAAAGAGTCCATAACCGGTCTCTCCTAATTTGTGCCTTTGTGTTCGATTTTCTCTAACCCTATTCTGTAACCGAGGTAATTAATAGAATCTCCTCTTTGAATCTTTTCAGGGGCAATTTGTAATCACCACCTAGACAAGACTTTCTTTACTTCTTCAAACATACTTTCCAATTTATCTTTATTTGAATCAGATAATAAAATGTCATCCATGTAATGATAAATTATGGACTTGGGAAATCACTTACGAATTATTTCCAATAGCTTATTAACAAAATATTGGCACAATGTAGGACTATTGAGCATCATCCCCTGTGGGAGGACAGTCCATTGATATCTCCTAGTAGGCTGAGAATTATTATAAGTAGGCACTGTGAAGGCAAATTTTTCTCTATCCTTTTCTTGCAAAGGGATAGTGAAAAAACAATCTTTCAAATCAATAACTATAATAGGTCATCCTCTTGGTAATAGAGAAGGCAAATGAATTCCAGATTGTAGCAGACCCATAGGTTGAATTACCTTGTTGACAGCTCCTAGATCTGTGACATTCTCCATTTCCCAGATTTCTTTTTTACAACAAACACAGGAGAATTCCAAGGGCTGGTTGATTCTTCAATATGGTTAGCATCTAGTTACTCTTGTATCAGCTGTTCCAAAGCCTGTAATTTATCTTCAGCTAGGGGCCACTGCTTGATCCATATTGGCTTCTCAGTTAGCCATTTTAAAGGTAGGGCTATTGGTACCTCTAAAGATTTGCTATTGGCTGTATGTTCTTGTACAGCCTGAATGGCTGGTGACCTTTTTCCATAATACCTCATTATATCCTTCCCAGAATTGTGAGTTCCTGGAACTACAGGAATGTTAATCTGGCTATTCCATTGCTGTAGCAGGTCATAGCCCCATAAATTTATTGCAATGTTGGCTATATATGGCCTTAGTCTTCCTATTTGCCCTTCAGGCCCTATGCATTCCACCCATCTTGTGCTTTGTTTTACACGAGATAGGGTTTCAATTCCCAGAAACTGAACATCTACCTCTTGAAGAGGCCAATTCGGATGCCAAGATTCTGGAGTAATGATACTTACATCTGCACCTGTGTCCAATAAGCCTTCAATAAAAATGCCATTTATACAGACCCTTAGCTTTGGTCTTTGATTGTTAATAGAAGTCTGCCAAAATATACGTTTACTCTGTCCTACTGATTTTTTTGACTCATTCTCCACATGTAATTCATCATTTAGACCAGTATTACTTTTTACAGCAGACATTGGAGTTTTCAATTTTCTTGGTGAGACACATTTTCCACTGTAACTGGGAATGACTGGGCCACTTTTGGCTTGGGGGCCTGCGAGAGGCCCCTCAAAAAGTTTCCCGATGGTATCGGGTTGCCTTGTCTGTTGTTGACCTGCATTCATTGGACCAATGTCGGCCTTTACCGCATCTCCTACATATACCTGAAGGCTGAGGTCTCCTACTTTTGTCATTCCCAGAGGAGATATTATCCCTAGAATTTCTTTGCCTGCAATCCCTTTTCAGATGTCCTAATTTACCACAATTAAAATACCTGGTAGTTTGATGTCTCCTCATAGCTTTGGAAATCGCTTCTGCTACCCAGGATTCATCATTATAGCTAAACGTCTCAACATTCATTGTATGCTATATCCTTTCTTCCATAGGTGCTGATCTAGATCTTAAAGGCCCAATTATTTTTTCACATTCTGTATTTGCATTTTCAGAAGCTAGAGATTCAAGAAGTATTCGTCTAGCTTCTGGATCTGTTACCCCTATGTCCAGAGTCTTAATTAATCTTTGCACAAAGTCAGTAAAGGGTTCTCTCTGACCTTGCCCAACCCTGGTATATGATTCGACCCTTTTTGCTGGATCTTGTATTCTATTCAAAGCATTCAAGGTTGCTTTGTGACATAAGGACAGCACTTCTTCATCATAAAGAGCTTGGACCTGTGGATCAGCATATGCTCCTACACCAAGAATTTGATCTTGGGAAACCTCCACACCTTTTGCTCTTCCTTGCTGTTCCATATGTTTGGATTCTTCTCTGAAATAAATTCCAAACATCAAGGAAGGTCCATCATCTAAAACTGCAGACACTAGCTGAGAGAAATCATGGGGGGTAGCTCTGACATTAGAAGCCCAAGTCCTTATCATTTCCTTAACAAATGCAGAGTGCAAGCCATAATGAACGACAGCTTGCTTAATTTCTTTGAAATCATTCATACCTACTGGCGTCCATCTAGATTCTTTGGCTCCCTTTGAGCCTTTAGAAGTTGATGCTTTATCAGAATAAATTACAGGGTATGTTGCTAAAACCCTAGGTAAGCCAGTTCTAACAGCTGGTGGTGGCATTGTATCCTGTTCTTGTGCCTTCTTACTCTGTTCACCAGCTCCAATAATTTTTTCAATCATTTCTAATCTTTTTATCATTGTCTCACTTAAATCCTGAATCTCCTGACCTACCTGTGTTTCTAGGAATTTCACTAAGGTATCAGTTTTTTGGCTCCCATTCTGGAGGTACATTCAATCTGTTACCTTATCAAAACTTTGTGGTAATGTCTGAACGTCAAATTCAACAGCCTGAACCCTTTCAGGTAACTTCCTAGTACCCTTGGATATGGAGTCAATATTGTCTATCACAGTATCCACTTGTTCAGATAACCCCTGATTTTCAATAATTTTAATCCTTTCAACTAGTTGTTCATTATTAGTCCGTAAAAATCGTATCTTCCTTAATGATAAAATATTGAAAAGAAAACTGAAACCTAGTAACAAGTAAATTAATGTATCCCCATAGTCATATAAACCTTGCATGACATAATCCATTGTATTAATAAAGAAAACAGTAAAATTGGTGTTGGAAACAAAAACTGCCATATTACCTCTTGTCTAGTAGGCGGCGCTGTTGCCAAGTCGTGACTAGAACCACTGCAAAGGTGACAGAAACGGCGTCCTGTTTCAGTGTCCGCCTTAGTATTTGTTAAAAACTAGGAAATATAAGTTGCTCAAGAAAGAAAATGTAATTAAATCAATTCCATACACGGAACCAGAAACCCAGAATCCAGGGGTAGAAAAGAGCAACCCGGAAGCCACGTATGCCTCCACGTGACCGAGTCGTTCTGATTCACGCCACTAAAGCGCTGCACTTACAAGGGAAATTTGAAAAAAACTCAGAAAAGAGCAAACCAGGCAGGCAGAGACTGTCCCGAGCCTGTGGAGCTTGGGAGGCGTGGGGTTTAATTGAACTGCTGGCTCCACACACAGGGCACAGGCCGCAGCTGAGGGAGGGCTCGTGCCTAGTCGAGCTGGCGGCAAACAGTTGAGTAGGGGGGAGGGGAGGTTCTACAACCAAACGTGGGGCGCCAGATGAAAGCGTAAGTCACAAACAATCCCACACCAGTTTGGAATTACGATTAATAGAAAGGTTATTTATTCAAAGGGGAAAAAACTTACAGATTACTGTCCCAGACAACAGCCCCTCTGCGTGAACAGGAAAGGAGTCTAGGAGTCGGAAGCGGAGCTGGAAGCCAGAGAGAGAGTGGAGGACAGCTGCTGCTTTTTTAAAGAGAGAGAGAGAGAGACCATGCCCCAATGGGCTGGTATCTCAGCGGCTATTGGCTGAAGGAGCGGAAGGAGTAGAACAGTATATTAATTATCTACTGATACCAAGTAAATTACTCAAAAACAAGTCATAAGATTAAAACAATGGACATTTCACCATCTCACAGACTAAAGATCAGAAATATTAAAGCAGGTTAATTGAGTGAGTTTGACAAACAGTCCTTAATAAAGTTGAGCCCAAACTACCAGACAGGAATACACTCAGCTGAAAATGGCTGAAAAGTCTACTTGCAAGCTCTCTATCAGAGGTGTTATTCAGGCTCTGGCTTTCTTTAATTATTGGTTATATATCCCCATTCCTTACAGCATGAGCCTCCCCTTAAGCCTTCTCACAGCACTCTAGCTTTTCTTCCTCTGTGTAAAGCATTCAAAGGAGACAGAAAGGAAGAAAAAGCACTCCGTCTGGAAACTGCAGGATTTTTTAACCTAATTCTAGAAATGGCACAGTGTTATTTCTGCCGTGTGATGCCAGGCACACAGAACAACACTGCTACAATTGGAGGGGAAAAGACCAAGAAAGGTGGATCACTGGAAGCCACATTGGAGGCTGACTTCCACGGAGTGCATATGGTGAGTTCAGCAAGGGGCAGACTGATGATGAAGAACCCTTGAGGTATTAAAGGAAAACGTCAAAGAGATTATGGCAAGGGCAGTAAAGCAAGTAGAAATAGGTCAGGGAAATCAAAGAAATATTGTAATTTAAAAGTGCTTCATGAACTCATCATGATTCGATTTATTAATGAAATTGAAATCTAAAAAAGTTCATCCTTTTTTATGTCACTATTGAAGATGTTTGTGGGAGAGGAAGCTCAATAAAACAAAGTGTTGTGAAAATACACAAAGAAACCCATCACTCTGCATATTTTTAAGTAAATGAAATTTAACAAGGAAGAAAATGAATAGTATACATGGGAAGTTTAAACTTTAGGGCAATTTTCCAATCCATAACTAATAGCTAAAATTTAATCAAATAATTAAATCAACTGTTGATTCAAATAATAGAACTTTTAGCTCTTGTCCTGGTCCTTTGGAGAGCTGGAGAGTTCTTGTACCTTGTTCTTAGTGCTTACCTACTGAAGGATTCACACTTGGTGCCGACAGCTCGGTAACACTGTGAGTAATGGGTGAAACATTTGAAGGTTTCCCACCAACCTCTTTTGTACACGACTATGGATTGATAATTAATTCCATTAAAAATTGCCCTGGATCCTTCAGTAGGAAAAGGCAAGACACTCACAAGACACAGTCCAGGCCTGGGAAGGTCTCACATTCCAGCAGAAAATATCAGTCCTCAGTGGATCCTTCAATATCTCCATCCACTGGACCAAAAGTGTTTTGCTCTGAGATTTAGTGACTTATTTCTTTAAGGATAAAGGGGACTTTATGATCAAACAATGTTATTTAAAATACAAAGGCTTCTATATTGAAGTACTGATGTAAGATTTTCAAGTTCCGTGTTTATGAAAAAGAAATCACAATATTTAGACCATTTTTCAAATGGGACAATCACCCTCATGAAGAACTGGTATAAGTTAAAACACACACTAGGGCTGGTACATCACGCTTCAGCACTGCAGATCTTGAGATGGATTTCCTGCCCTGGCACAAATTAAAACACATGTTGTTTTAAATTTCTTCGGTTGAGCTGGATTTACATAAGCGTAGATTTGGAAGGGCTCTGTGTTCTTCTCTGTTCATGGCACACAGTATCATGTATAGTTCTGAAGCAACGGTGAGCTGCAACAGCTGGTACAGGATGCTCTGTTGAACTCCTACTTACAGACTTCACACAATGTCACACAACAAAGGTAGACACTTTGCTGCCTGCAGAGTACTGGACCACAATTTCTCCTATTACGTTAAAGAGAAAGACTTTGAATATTCATTAATGTTTACAATTTTAATATGGAAGGTAAGTACAGTACCCTGGAAATGTGCTGAAAGCCAAACTTCAAAAATGCTTGGATTTGTAAATGAATAAATATTTAATGATTGATAGATGATTTATTTATTGATTAAATGAATAAATACCTTATCTCAACACAGTGAAATCACTGAAAACTGCTTCATAGCAAAAGAGATGGGTCATATTTCAGTTTTTGTTTCAGTAGGGAATATACAGGAAAGAAGGTCTTTGTTGTGATCCTTCCCATTATTTTGATAAATTTAAGGGTTGACCTTAAAGAAAACAAAAGTTTGAAACAGAAACTTCACCTTCTGATGTCATCTTAGTCATCAGAGACCTCTGTAAGTGCTTAAGTAGTGCGGCATCTCTAAACAAGGTCTTCAAGGATTGTGGAGTCAAACATGAGACTCATTGCACAGGTATGTCATCTGTCAATCCAGGAGAATTCTTCTGTATGAACACTGCACTGGAGATTAACTCTTACTATAGTATCTTTGGTGGGTTTCTCTCTAAGATCAATAAGTTCTTTAAGACTTCACGCCACCCTTTCCAGTAGTTTCCTGAAACTGCTTTTAGGGCCAAGACTGGGGCAGCAAGGTGTGTATAGTGCTGAGCATCCAATTGTAAATACCTTCATAGACTAAAGTTTCTAACCATAGGCTTTGATCTCTAGCAATGGGATAAATCAAATGTATAAGGAGAAGTAGAACACAGTTTGGGAACAATGCTGTTTCATTGGTTATCGTTTTTTGTTTGTTTAGCTTGGTTTGGGTTGTTTGACAGTTCTTTTCAATTTTTGTTCCATGGTAAATACTGAAAGTTGCTAAGCATTTGGTGCCCAATTTTTAAAGAGCACTGGGGAAGTGGAGGCTAGCACTTACCAAGTATTTTCCTGAATGCATAGATGACATAATTAAAAGAAAGTGTCATAAACCACATCCAAATGGTGGCACAGTCTCTTGTTAACAGAGTAGCTAGTAGGCTTCATATTTTATTCCATGCTTACACATCTAGTTATTTAATGGGAGGCAGCCTTGTGTGCCTCACACTGAATGCTAAAGATGCCATGGTGGCTACCTTTGCCCACAGGTTGTAACAATCCCGCTGAGCAAGGACAGTCTGCAACTCACATGCTCTGCCACACCATGAAGTTCTGTTTGCTCTGTTGGACAAAATGGGTCATAGCTTTCCACTCTTTGGTTGTGATGTCCTTCTATTTCCACAGTCTGTTAACTGGTCATTAATGCTGAAGTCTTAAAGACTGTAAGGGAATACCAGCCCCCGCTCAACCTTGACCCTGAGGGTGGTTCTGAGAAACCTAAGCAGGGTCAACTGCCCTTCCTAAAATATATCTGTCTCCTTCTCAAAGAACCAAAAATCTACACAGAGAGCCATGGATTCTGAAGGACCTGGAGGACTTCTGGAAAGTCCCAAGTACTGGATGAATGCCATTAGTCAAGACTTTATAATAGTCTACAAAAGTGTATGTTGTACTTGTGGAGGCAGAAAATCCAGGTCACAACCCAACTACAAGGGAGAACAGTGAGTGTCCCCAGCCTAGCCCTGCTTAAACCATTGCAAACTTTCCATTTGGGTCAGCTATCCAGAGCACACAAATATGAGTATTATTAGTACAGAGACTGAAATCTTCACAGCTTCTATTGAGGACATTGTCTTTTTCAGAAATAAAGGAGACTTCTTCCATTTTAAAGCCATGCTCCTGCCAATTCTCTAGAATTGCATAAAGCCTTCTGAATATTTTAAATGATATGGTTTTGTAAATGTATAATATTGTGTTTTCTAATCAAAAATGTCAAATATTTTCTTTGAAGATACACTGCTAAAAAGAAAAAAACTACACTTTTTAGAATGATTAGTGAGTAAATTTGAAGTAGTGAAAATCAGATAGAAAGTTATGAAATGTGCAGTGAATGATTAACACAGAGGTCCACAACTGGTCAAAATGCAGGGAATAGAAGACCAGAGCATGCTCAGCCTTTAAGAGAGCATACATGATGTAGGTGGGTCTTCTTTTTATGTGTTACTATCATTGGTTAATAAAGAAACTGCCTTGGCTTTTGATAGGACAGGAGCTTAGATAGGTGGAGTAGACAAAACAGGATGCTGGGAGAGAGAAACAGAGGCAGGCAGATGCCATGGAACCAGCTGCCAGGTCAGACATGCTGAATCTTTCCCGGTAAGCCACCACCTCCTGGTGTTACACAGATTATAAGAAATGGGTTAGTCAAGATGTGAGAGTTAGCCAATAAGAGGCTAGAACTAATGGGCCAGGCAGTGTTTAAATGAATACAATTTCCGTGTAATTATTCTGGGACTAAGCTAGCCATGCGGGAGCCAGGCGGGACGAAAAGCAGGCCTGCTCACCCCTTCACTACACATACATGCCTCAACCTACCTCCCAAGGCTGGGGGTCCTTGCGGAAGAGCTGATAAAAGCGGTGTAAGAGCCAGGAGTAGCGGATGACTGCAGGAGCTGCCTTGTGGACACAGCAGGGCACCTGCTTATGTGTATTTGTAGCACTTGTGACAGGATAAATAAAACCTGTGCAAGCCCAAGCCAGACCAAATCTAAACATGAAGAGAAGAGTTGGGTACAAAATCCCATAACCATGGAGCCATTGTCCATTGCTAGCAGCGGGGGGGAGAGGAAGAGACAGTTTTCTCTAAGAGTGTAGCCCCTGCTTTGACAAGCAAACTCCACTGAAGGACCACACCACCAATATTCAAGCAGCAGAAATGTCTGGAAGAGTAGAACATGCTGCTCCCAGAAGCCTTGTTAAAGTCCACAGTCCATGCTGCCTCCAGAGATCGTGCTGCCAACACTGGCTGCTATACACAAGGAAGCTTCTTTTGCAGTGGCATCAATGATTGCAGACTAATAACTGAGAATGAGAGATACTGAAGGTTTCTATAACAAACTCTCCCCATCACCACCCCCAACAATAACAACAAAAAGAAACAGTCTAGACAAGAAACCATTGAAGAGAGTCCTTTAAGACTGTGATAAAGATGCGGAAGTGTAGCTCTTCACAGTTGATGGCTTCTAGCACAAACTAGGGAGGTGGGGTAGGAGGTAGGGGGTGTCCTGACTCAGTTTTCTTTAAAGAAATGGCCACTGGGAGCTTAAGAATGCTCCAATAAGATTATGGTCAACACAAACTGGACTTGAGTTTTGGGGGAAGGTAGATATGGCAAGTCACTGTGATTAGGGTGTGTTGTATGAAATCTTCAAATAATTAATAAAAAGTATTATGTTGGGAAAAATATAAATAAGTTCTGAGAAAGAAAGCCACAAATTTGAATGGGTAGAGAGTTAGAGAGATCTCTGAAAAGTTAGAAAATTAGAGGGTGAATCTAATCCAAACATGCTTGTAGTAGGAGTCTGCTTGTTCATTTTCCATCCGCCCAGACTCCCAGAATAACCACACAGAAACTATATTAACTAAATCACTGCTTGGCCCATTAGCTCTAACTTCTTATTGGCTAACTCTTACATATTAATTTAACTCATCACCATTAATCTGTGTATCGCCATATAGCAGTAGCTTACTGACAAGTTTCTGGCTTGTCTGTCTCCAGTGGGGCTACATGACTTCTCGCTGACTCTGCTTTCTTTCTCCCAGTATTCAGTTTAGTTTTCCCCACCTAGCTCTGTTCTACCCTATCACAGGCCATGGCAGATTTCATTATTAACCAATGGTATTCACAACATACAGAGGGGAATCCCACATCACATGTTATATAAAACTTTCAAAGAAATAATTTAA
Source organism: Myodes glareolus (assembly GCF_982192425.1). Classification (NCBI taxonomy): domain Eukaryota; kingdom Metazoa; phylum Chordata; class Mammalia; order Rodentia; family Cricetidae; genus Myodes; species Myodes glareolus. The sequence goes on along the minus strand of NC_142029.1, from coordinate 39,732,500 downwards.
AAAGACAAAAAATTAGAATATGCAAAATCTGTTTTTACCTATTGACTTCTTCATTATAAACCTTAGGATTCATTAGGCAAAAGTAACCTGCGATTCCTCTACTTGAAGTAAATCCTGCATTTCATAGGAATGTGTGTGTGTGTGTGTGTGTGTGCGTGTGCATACATGCACACCAGACTTTCTCTCAGGTTTTGAAGGCTTCAGTCTCTATACTAATGCTGATTTCTGTGCTCTCAGAAGGACTGACCCAAGCGGAGGGCTTGCCCATTGTCCATGCTAGGCTAGGCTGGAGACACTGTTCCCTGTCTTAGCAGAGTTGTCGCCTGACTCACTCAGCCTCCTGCTGCTTGAGTCACAGTCTCTTATTGGAATTTCTCCAATCCGACGTTAATAGCAGTGCTATTCTTAAGCAACACATTTCCTTAGGGTTTTTATCCGCTTCTTTCATCTGTCAAACTTTACAAATTAAATACACCTGCAGCTTCCTGTATTTCCCAACCCGTTTCTCTGAAACTCAGCAGACTTTCCCATGTACACCACTAACTGCTCTCTCAAGGTCAGCCCTGATCTGTGAGCCAACAAATCCATTAATTGGCTTTTTCTCATCTCCATCTTCCTGTATAGCACTCAATTTTTCAACAGCCTCCTGTGTCAAAGCTCATTTTTGCTCAGTAGAAACCCTTCTGCTCCCATCCCCACAATCGTCTGTCTCCTGGCACCATCCTCAACATAGTCTATGGATTTTCCTCCTACTTCAATCATTTCCCCCTTGTAAAGCCATCTGTGTCCATAACTTTCAATACCCACCCCCAATATTGACAATTCCCATACTTAGGCCTCTTATTTACCACTGAAGGTCGACCGCACTCATCTTGAAGTTAACTAAGTGTGTTTCATGCGGACACCGTCCTCCCAAGTCCCTGGGCTGAAAGTGTTTTTGCACCTTCCACAGTTCACTTTCCCTCGATTGCCAACATGAAATCAATATTCACTTTGTCCTCACTGCTGCGTTCACACCCACTTCTCCCTCTTGCTCTCACTTCTCCTGTCTTAGTTTAGGGCTTCAGTGTTTCTCATCCTTGTATCTCATACTGTAGCTCCAGATTGAACCCTGCCTTCTTATGTTTATAATCTCCCTGTATCTTCTGTTTATACAAAAAGCCAAAATCTAACTCATCTCTACAAAGCCTTCACTAACTCCTCATTACAAAATCAAATCCAGATTCTCTATTCTGGCATTCAAGTCCCTTGCTCTGCATGGTTTAGCAACAAAAAAATAAATAAATAAAAGCCTGAGTCTTTCATTCAGATTCTGCTCCTGGCCGATCTCAGTGCGTCTACTGTAGATTACTAATGAAATATTGTTTGGCCTCTGGTGAATGGTGAGTGTTTTATCTTAGCTGAGTTCAGGCAAAAACAAACCCCCCAAATGCTCTGCATGTTTCAGTGTTTGAAGAACAAGACACGGCTTTCTGTAAAAGATTTTCCTTTGCTCATTTAATCATGCTTTGTCTGAAAGAACTAAACTCTCCTTGTTTGGGAAAATACAAAGCCTGGTCTCTGACTTTATTGAGTTGCAAGGGTAATAATTTAAGCACCGGATCACTTTGAAATAGAATCCTTGCTTAGTTTTCTAATGAGAATAAAATCATTCTTATTTCTCTCCTAATATGTCTTAATTCACTGATTAAAATGTATCACAACATTTTTTTGGTATATATACATTACTGATAGCTAGATCAAGCTAATTAGCTTATGGGTGACAATATTTTTGTAGGAAATATATATATATAATTTACAATTATATATATAAAATATATGTATAACCTATGACCTTAGTCATTTTCAAGAACTAATATTTTTTTGCTAGAGTACAATAGCCCTTTTGAGCTGATTTCTTCTGCCTGACTACTGTTTTGTAACCGCTGGGTAACAACTTCCCAAACCTCTAACCTTTCCGGTCTCTGATGGCCTCTACTCTAAGCTTTAATTCCTGCTTCTAGGACGTTAGCTTTAGACCCCATGTAAAAATCGCTCACGTCTGATACATCTCAGTTATTCTCAGTCTGTTTGTATGCATGAATGTGATGGATACAAGCTTTCGTGTTCACAAAAGACAATGTTGCTCCCTCACTCCATACTCCTCCTTTGCTGATGGGAGTGCATACTTGTACAGTCACTATGAAAATCAATATGACAGTTCCTCAGAAAATTGGGAATCAACCCAAGACCCAGCTATACCACTCTGGGGCATAAATCCTAATCATAGGATGCTCCGTCATACCACAAGGATACTCAACTAGATATTCGTTGTAGCTTTATTCATAATAGCCAGAAACTGAAAACAACCTAGATGTCCCTCAAGAGAAGAAGAGATAGAGAAAGTGTGATGCATTTACATAATAGTGTGTTACTCAGCTGTTTTTAAAAAACGACATTATGAAATTTGTAGTCAAATAGATAGAGCTAGGAAGCATCATCCTGAGCGAGGCAACCCAGACTCAGAAAGACAAATATGGTATGCATTCACTTATAAATGTACATTAGTAATTAAGTAAATGATAACCAAACTACAATTCCTAGATCCAGAGAGGTTAGGTAAAGAGAAGGAGTTTAGGTGTGGCACATGAATATCCCTGGGAAGGGGAAATAGGAGAGATTTTATGGGTAAGGGATTAGATTCACAGGAGATGGGATGGAGGGAGGGAGTACAGGAAGACAGTTGGAACCTGGGGGCATTTGGGAGGTGTGGAAGTCCAGTGCAGAGGAAACTCCTGGGACTCTATGAGGGTGACTGTTGGGGTCCAACCTCAACTTAAATTATCTTCTGGACCACCAGGGAAGCACGGGAATAATTGAGACACAGTTCACACAGCAATATCGGGAGTCTCATGGTCCATTCCAATTCTAATGATCACCTGTGTTTATTCTAAAATAGCTTTTATCCCCCAAGGTAAACTGAGGGGGAAGCTCATTAGTGTCACAGCCACAGCCCTGTCACTAGCTTGGATTAACACCTCTTCCCAAGTGAACTGCATAATTACAAAGAAGGGAGCAGAACAACATTAGCATGCCCTGACCCAGGAGACAGCCGCTCTTTAAGTGTTTTGTAACCACCTCAGGTGAGACCTGTGGGTTGAGAGCCTGGCTGGCAATACAGTGCAGAAATATGTGGCCTGGATAACATTGCCCCACAGGTGTCCCTAGTAAAGACCCTAGTAATGGGCACAGAGAGTTTCACCTGGCAACCTCTTATGGCCAGGCAAGGCTTCCAGTGGCAGGATTGGGTTGTATTCAGTTGAGTTGTTGGACAAGGAGATCCCATGGGAATCCCCAAACAACCCAAGCTGATGCTAAGACAATGGATTACTCTACACAAACTGACAGTGGGGCCCAATAAACAAGGATAACATCCACACCGCTCTTTGAACAGAGACACATACTCCATAAGCATTTTCTACATGGAGTCTAAAGCTAATGTCCTAGAAGCAGTGATTAAAGCTTAAAGTGGCAGCTGTCAGAGACCAGGAAGGGTGTGGATTTGGGAAGATGCTACCCAGAGGTTAGAAAACACTAGTCAGGCAGAAGTTAGCTCCCCGTATGACCCAGCTGTGGACGGAACAAACACGTATTGTCTATCAAGTTTTCCCTAAAGTCTTTTTTTTTTTTTAACCCAAATTCTTAATGCTGTTTGACTTCCTAATATTTGGGAAGCTCATGACATGTAACACCTGACCTAACAGGAATCCTGTCACCTGTCACCATTACCTTACTGAGCAGGCATTGGAGGGGACACTGAGCTTAGAAATGCAGGCGGACACCCTCTCTGACCTTCAGTTTCCACAACAGAGAAAGCAGATCTCTGGGGTGATAGTTTGGTTACTGATAAAAACAAAAATGAAAGTCGTTTTGTGAAACAAGTCAATACAAAGCAAAAGGCACTTCTTGTAAGAGGCCCCAGGAATTCAACAAAGTTCTCAGGTCACATTTATATTCTTGATTCCTATTTATGGTAAAGTTCTCACCTCTGGGAAATTACTTTTCAGGTCAAAACCATTCAAGTTCCATGTGTCTCTGTAAGAAACCAAAAAGTAAGTGTATTTTGACTGACTAATGGCTGTATGACTTTGAAGAAAACTGAGCTAAAATGGGACGTGGGTAATACTAAGGTGAAACCGAGCAGGATTAGAACAAGATGTACCTCAAGGCTTCAGCTAAGAGAGACAAAATTATGAAATAGAAGCACATATTTCTGACAGAATCCCCATAGAAGTTACATTTATCAAGGTCAGCAGACACATTCCAAAAATCTATGGATCACTTACAACCAGCTAGAATCTTCCAAGAAAGGAAGGAGAAGGTTTTATTTCTTTCTCTCAAACTACCTCTTCCCTCAGATGGTGACATTTCTTCGTCGACTTTCATAGCTTCTGTGAACAGACAGCTTCAGACACATCACTCATTTTCCAAAAATTAGCATGTTTTCCCTGTTTTCTTACAGTAAACCACAGCCTTGTTCTGGTGGCTAAAATCTCAGGCTGTGTAGTTCTTGTGTTTGTTTATTTCTGTACAAATCCCAAATAGTAAAGACACAGGTATGCCCAATAAACTGAATTAATCATCTATCTAATTGGTGACTACGGGCTTGCACCAGGGATCACCAGCTTCCAATGATGGCTAAAGTCCTAACACTTGAAAGAAAAGGCATACTATTGGATTATATAGGAGACATTAGAAACAGAAACAGATAATGTTCAGGGAAGATGAGGGTTAATTTGCCATATGTGCATTCTCCTTCATTCACCCTTTCTTGGCTTTCTTCTCCAAAACTGTTTTGATATCACTATTTACCAAGACACAAGGCACCACACACACCTAAACACACACAACCACATATATGACTCTTACCAAAAGTTGTAAAGAATATCTGCCCATGTTCTTTTAAACACTGCTTTCTTCACACCATTGACTGCCCTGTGATCAGTATGGCTTCCACATAAATAAAACATACATCCATTAATCATTTTATTATTTAGATGAGAGAGTGGGTAGAGAAAAGAATATGGGGAGAATAACAGTAAAGGACTTGTGCAGAAAAATGTCATATGGAAACCAACTACTGCAGAAGCTCCCTAAAATATATACATATCCATATATATGTAAATGTAGTTACCCAATAATGAAGAGGCACAATACTCCAACTAGATACCACATGCCCCCAAATAAAAATCCCAGCACCAAGAATGGGCTGCCTGTTTTGATTTGTTGACCATTAGTGTCCCATAATCCACTCGCCCCAAATTAGAAGCTATTGACAATGCTATTGGTTACCCACCACAACTTGGTGGTAAAACTTTATTGCTAAAGATATCACATACCGGAGTCATGGAATATGGACAAACATAGCTGATACTAACCTGGAAACATCATTCCTACAGGCTACTTTTCCTAGTACTAGAGGCACTATGCTTGCTCTTGAATGAGAATAATAATTATTAATCTCACCAGGCTATGAAATTGTGTGAAGATAAGTACACTGGTGTCATGGTTACATGAATGTTTGGAATTAACCTACCAATTTTTTGAGTGAATTAAGGCCCACAGAACAGAATGGAATCCATATCTGACTCTGTAAATGAGATCAAAATGTGTGGCTACATTAGTCATTAACTCCAGCTGAAAACCTACTACTATTTTCCAACTAAGTGAACAGAGCATTAAAACAACTCCTAATGGCTTATTGATATAACCATAGGTCAATTATTGACCCCTATCAGAGAGCCTGCTTCTTGAAGTTAACAGCAGTTAACTCAGAGGCCCACAACTGTTCAATGAGCAGAGAATAAGAGATCGCAGAGGGCTTGGACCTAAATGACATGTCTATATCACACACCTCCACTCATGGCTCAGGGACCATCTCAGAAGACAGGTTTCAGAAAGATTATAAGAGCCAGAGGTTGTGGGTGACTTCAAAGAAATAATGGTTTTAAGGCACAACAGAGCAAATGTATATGTGAGCTCATGGAGACTGTGACAGCATGTAAAAGAATTACACAGGCTCAAGACAGATTAAATCCCAGCAGAGAGGAAAGAAGGTAGGCATGAAATTCTACCTCTAGCTGACAATATGTTGGCATTTGATTGCCTGCAGAAGAGGAACAGTCAGTTTTCCTCAATGAAAAACACCTGCTATACACCACACACCAGGGCATGCCCCACACCCAGGAGTAGTTGGCCAACAAAAATTGAACTCCATGGGTGGGGCAGAAAGTGGGAAGAGAAAAGGAGAAAACATGAAGTTGGGTGGGTAGGGAGGTTGAGAAGATCTGGGAGGAGTTGCGGGAGAGGAATAATATGATCAAAACACAGGATACGAAATTCTCAAAGAACTGATAGGAAAATTTTAAAAAAAGAAAAAGAAACAGGATAGCAATGGCACTCCAGCACACCCTTCAAACGAGCTACCTCCAAAGAATAAACTCTATTGGGCTCTTGTGTCTAAATATACGTAAGGACTCATAGCTTTGTTCACTATTATTGCTTTATAAGATCTCCTTATGAGATAATAATGTACTTTATTCATTGATTCTGTTAGTACAGAGTTGGACAAGGTCTAGATTGAGGCTACTATGAATTGTGCTATTATAATTCTTATAGTTGCTTAACGAAATATGCATTTTCATTTGGATACATACACACACACACAGAGAGAGAGAGAGAGAGAGAGAGAGAGAGAGAGAGAGAGAGAGAGAAGTGTGGGTTCTTAACATTTGTGTAAGTTGTCTTAGTTGATGCTGGAAGCAACATTCCACAATGACTGTGCTACCTTACACTTCTGATAATAGCACTTGATGGCATTTCTTTCTTTTATCTTCAACAGTATTTTCTTTAGTTTTAAATTCTGCCATCTGACAAGCTGTGGTTATTGCATGATCATTTCAATATTTGTGATAAAATACACCTAAAAGTTATCGGCTTAAAATAATTTAAATATTTATATTTATATCTAAGCATTTAAATATCCTTTAAACCTAAAATCCCAACTACCCAGTGGGAGCTTTTATAGGCTGTGTTTATCTAAGTGCAAAGTACACATTATCACAGGAAGGCAGATAGAGAAGAGGTGGATAGATGACCAAGTAGCCAGACATTAACTGCATATAGGCTTGTGTGCGCACAAGCCCGTGTACATTTCTAATTACGGAGGATAATAACCTTTAAAGGATACAGCTTTAGAAAAATCTCAGTTGCCCATGTGTGAGGTCAGTGATGATGTGAAAAAACTGTTCTCCCTTAGCTAAAGGAAACATCAGAAAAGGCCTTTGCAAAATGGTTCCAGCACTGCAAATTATGTCTTTTAAAAAAATTTTGTTAAAATAATTTCTAAAATTGGTCTTGCACTTTCAGATTATGGGAATCCTTATTCTGAAGACTCTGCGGTCTTTGTCCTTGTGACAGGCTCTCAGGGAAGCCTATTCTTTCTCTTAAAAGCTACTGATACTGCTGGGCGGTGGTGGCACACGCCTTTAATCCCGGCACTCGGGAGGCAGAGGCAGGTGGCTCTGAGTTCGAGGCCAGCCTGGTCTACAAGAGCTATTTCTAAGACAGGAACCAAAAGCTACGGAGAAACCCTGTCTTGAAAAACGAACAAAAAACAACAAAAAGCTACTGATACCAAGCAAGCCTTGAGGTCTATCTCTCAAGAGAGCTATACTAATGAGACTCACCTGTAGAGAACTGTTACATTTCATTTTAGATGTTATTCTTCAAATCTAAAGAATGAGTTGTCTCAGTTCTGTAAGAAAGGAAGTGGACAAGCAGCTTGAAAGTGACAGCCACGTGCAACCCACAGTAGACCGCTCGTCGACGAGCCTGATGCTCATAGACTGGGTACTGATGGGGCCTACTCCCACTTCTCCCCATAATAACTAGAGAAACACCCACCCTGGATCTCCACTTTCCCCAGAAACAGTAAAAAGTGCCCAATTGTCTCCGAAAATCATGGTAAGAATTAAATGGTATTGCATATTCTAAAATGCTCTGTTATTTTATCACTGCATTTTAGGCAAACAACTTTGGAATGTTTTTCTTTGGTTTTCCGATAAGGTGGAAGCTGACAGCTTTTATTATTAAATTCCAGAACTGCATTATTTTGGTGGCTTAAATTTTAAGCTTTCTGATATAAATGCCTGAATATAGATGTGAGGCATAAGGACCTTGCTGGCAACGTGACTGGTTATGTAATTGCTGAAGACCCTATACATTTCAGGAGGATTCTGAAGACAGCTAGAACAGTGGGAATTTGGAACACAAGCCAATCCTGCAGAGTAGAAGAAAGTAGGGTTCATGAGCTGTCTCTGCATCCTAAACACCTGATTACTCTCTCTGGGACTGTAAGCTTTAGGCAAAACTTTCTTACCTTGAATTTCTTAAGTAGCTAACCCAAAATTCACCTTCTTATTCATAAAGCAAACTATATTTGAATAAGGATTAAGTCTTTCATAGCTCTCCACTCCTTAACATTATATTGCTTTTGTTATGCAATAACTAAAGCTACAGCAAGCAAAAACTCAGCCATTTCCTCCCTAAAATGTCTCCTTAGCTTGGCATTCTGTGGCACAGAACTTCCAGAGCCTTCTCACTGGTGATAATACGGCTACTTAAGCAGCCTTTGGAGGTCATCAGAGCACAGCATCAATTCTCCATTCTCACAGTGTCTCCTACACACCCCCAAAGCTGGGACCTGTTCTTGTTCATTTCCTCCTCAGTCCTGTGTGAAGTATATTTTCTCCACCTACTTCGGTTTGATCCAGTCCATAATAAAGATCTGTCTTCATTAAAGACTTCTTAAACAATGTGAAACCAGTGTCACTAATCAAGACTTTAATGTTGTTTTGTTTGCAACTCTCATTTTTATCTTTTGCTATATTTTCTAGTGAAAGTATCTATTTTTGACATATAAACTACAAGTACCTACTAAAAAGCACCTACTATCTGGAAATAGGGGGGAAACCTTCAGAAACAATATATGAAAACTCAGGAAATAACTAACAAAATACCGATGAGCCCAAGTGCTTTTTATTGCCATCCAAACAGACCCTCAAAATATCATTGTGTCATTGGGCCAGCATGGATAGAAATTCATTTCCGCAGTCTCTGTAAGACAGTGCCAATGCTGTGTTTTGTACAGTTAAGACTTTGCTTTCATAAAAAGTTCAGTACCAGAACAGAAAGACCAATAGGGGTTACAGATATGATTTACAGTGCCCAGATGTAGTGTGGGGCTGCAGGCAGGCCTGCTTTTCATCCTGCCCAGCTCCCGCACGGCTAGCTTAGCCCCAGAAATAACAACACACAAATTGTATTCATTTAAGCACTGCCTGGCCCATTATCTCTAGAGAGTTAGTTACTGGCTAACTCTCACATCTTGATTAACCCATTTCTAACCATCTGTGTAGCATCACGAGGTCGTGGCTTACCGGGAGAGATTTAGCATGTCTGACCCGGTGGCTGGCTCCATGGCATCTGCCCCATTGCCCTCTTCCCAGCATTCTGTTTTGTTTACTCCACCTACCTAATTTTCTGTCCTATCAAGGGGCCAAGGCAGTCTCTTTATTGACCAATGAAAATAACACAATAGACAGATAACCCTCCTCCATCATTTCCCCTTTTTCTGGTTAAACAAAAAAGAAAGGCTTTCATTTTAACATAGTAAAATTACATATAACAAAACAGTTATCAAGCAAGAATTACAGTCACAATATTTATAACTATATCTTTATCATAATAATGGAAAACTATAACTATGACTATCCATTCTTCAAATCCATCAAAGACTCTAGAAGGATAAAATATTACTTAAGTAAACAAGAAGTAAGCAACTTCCAAAACTCTAGAAATGACAGAGACATCTTGCTGCCTGGACAGTCACCCAAAGTTCCTCTGTACTGTTAGGGCACCCATCTTCGGCCTTCAGGCTCATAGTATCCAGCAGACATTTCCATGAAGCAGGAAATTTCAAAGGCAGTTCAGTCACTATCTGCTGTGTCCTGCAGAATGTCTCGCAGACTCTTTCATGAATCAGGAACCCCGAAAGATCATCTCACCTTTAGGCAAGTTTAGCAGTCCTCTCTCTGCGGGTTCTCTGTGTCCAGTTTATACAACAGTCCAGGCAAGAGCAGTTTCTTGCCCAAAATGGCTAACCAACTCCATAAGGAGCCTCTTCGATGCCCATCTTCCTCTTGAAGTAGATTGGTGCTGCCAGGAGCAGATGTGTCTCATTGTCCTAAGTTATTAAAACATTAAATGCCATGTTCTGTAGTCTTTGAAAGATATGAAGAATGCATATCTGAAATATATCTATGCACATCTAGAAAATCAAACTAACATTACTACAAGCTTGGCTATTATCAATGATTATCCATTAACAACCTATATTTTTAATTATACATTACATTTTTAAATTAACTACACAATCACAATACCTCAATCAAGATCAGAAATATATATACATATAACAAAATTAACCTTAAAATCCATACCAATGAAATTATTCATATCTATATCATATCCCCCTTTAAATGTAAAAGAACATTTAAAAACAATATTCACCCAGATTTGCGTGGCTTCTTGGGATATGAATTCAGGTTCCCATGCTTGCATAGCAAGCACTTTATCAACTGAGTCACCTCGACAGAACTACCATTCTTAAAAATACTATTTCATTTTTGATTTTTAGCTACTATGTATTAGAGAATAATCACTCACTTTCATAGAAACTTCACTAAACAACAAACAATTCAAACAAGATTGGAGAAGAGTCCTCCACCTTTTTTCTTGCTAAGAATGGTAGCAATGAGAGATTACTCCTCACCCTCACATGCTCCACAGCTAGCTGGTTTCCAACCAGTGACACTGTTTTGGCACGGCTGGAAACTAAGTAGTGCCTATTTGGAGACAGTAGATAACTGGAAAGAGTGGCATTGAAGGTTATATCTGGTCCCCAATTCCCTTGAAGCTCCTCCACATCTGAAATGCTCCTGCTTCCACCATGCTCTCTACTGAAGGCATGGAGCAAACATCTATGGACGAAGTCTTTAAACCAGGAGATTCATTCTTGAAGCTGTTATTTCTAGTATTAGATCCCAGTAAGACAAAGAAAGGGATACGAGTGAGAAATCCTGTGGACTAACAAAGGCCTGTGGGACAGACCAGGTTCTTTGCTTCCATATTTGATAGCTTCATATTAATTGTATTTTTCTTTCTTACTTACTTTTAGCTTCCTTCAGTCAGTCCTCTACTCTGCAAAGAACAATCTGCCTCCATTTTCACATAGGATCATGGTCATCTTGGTACTGTATACGTTGCACACACCTTCACTGTCTCTTTCCCTGTTTTCATTTGCAACATACAGAGTCTCACAATAAAGTTCCATGAGAAAATAATAACTGCCTAATATGTGGCATCCTCTAAAGACAATATCATTATCTAGGATGTCATATAAAATGTATTTGGAGAAATTTCCCCCTCGTCTCACAACTGTGAAAAGTAAACTAAGTTTCAGAGTATGGACTCTGAGCTACAGACAATGTACACATAAGTGAACGCCCGTCTCCTGGACTCCCCTAAGTTTCTTTTTATCAGCTATAAAATCCCTCTACCTTATGTAATTTAGCAAACTCATCATCTCCAAAAACAGCTTTCCTAATGGTACAGACTTTCCTAGGCCTGATCCCCCTGGGGCTCTTTGCTTCCTCTGTTGCCTTCTATGCATCATAATAAATCTATCCTTACATTCCAGAACACCACTCTCCTGCTTCTACCACTCATTCTTCAGAACTCCACTGGATAGCTGCAGACAATACAATGAATCTAGATGACCATCTGGTTCAGAGTCTATTGATCACTGTTCAAGTATTACAAGTATGATGCTGCATTTACCAGTTATTTTAGTTCCATTCTTGGTTACTATGGTGAAATATTCTGGCAGAGCAACTTTATGGTGACAGGGTTTATGCTGGCTCACGGTTCAAGCAGCAGTTCACCATGGCAGGGGGGTAAAGGCAACAGCAGTATGAAGCAGATGCTCAGAATGCGTGCAGGGTTGTGAACAAAGAGCAATGAATGGACACATTCAGCTTTGTTCTCAGTTTTCTACAGTCCACGATCTGTGCCTACGGAATGATTCTATCCATACTTAAGACACATCTGCCCTTATCAGTTGACGTCATCAAGATAAGCCCTCAGATGCATGCCCAAATGCCCTTCTTCCAGGTGACTGTAGATACTGTCAAGCTGACAATTGACTTGAACAGTCACACTAACCCTGAGAATTAATATTAATTAGCCTTCTTATACTTAGATTTAGTGAAGTGAGTTGGGCCTAAGCTTATATGTGATGTGCCTTCTCAAAGGTTGTAGAAGTTTCTGCATCCTGGGATAGCTCTTTCTCCATTTCTTTCATACTCGAGCATAATTTGAAACCATCTCCTTCTCCATGGTGTCCCATGAAGCCATCTTGATTCCTTCCCACTACAATTAGCTTGATATTGTTGTTAATATGTAGCTGTGGACACCTATTTGTGAATTGACATCAGAAGCCTTCCCTTTGTTGAGGCACACCAATCATAATTCAGGGGACAATATACATAACAAATAAAATTTAGTCTTTGTGAGCGATGCTACATTGACTACAAGAGAGCAAGTATCTCTTCCAGATCACAATTTTGAGTTTCTACTTAAACACCCAAGTTTGCGATTACTGTTGAGGCTAGTGGTTTGTGTTTTTGAGGAACCTTTACCATGGTTTTGATAATGGGTGCACCATTCACATTCATGTGTTGTAAAAGTAAATCTTCCTACATCCTCAATAATGCTGTCTGTAGTTTTGATATTTTTCTAAATAGGTGTGAGGTGATAACTTATTGTCAATATGACTAATGTCTCCCTGGTTATCAGTGATGTTGAACCAAAGGTCTGCTGACCAGGTGTATGTCTGAAGGAGACATGTATTTAATTCTGTTGCCTATATTTTAATCAGGTTATACCTTTACCTTTCTTTTTATTCCTCTTGAACTGTATGTTACTTAGATGCCTTAGAAATGAGCCATTCAGCAGACATATGATTTACAGATGTGTTCTCTCATACTACTGATTGACTTTTACCTTGACTGTTTGCTTGGATGAGTGGAGCTTTTTAGCTTCATGCAGTCCTACTTCATTTTTCCCGTGTCTGGATTTCTGGCAACCTATTCAAGTCATTATAGAGACTAAAGGACTTATTCCTGTATTTTTTGGATGATTTTTAGCATTTCAGGTGTGGTGTTCATATCTTTATTTCTATCTCCTGAATTCTTACCTGATATAAAACAGAGGTCCAGGTTCATTTTTTCATATACAGATGTACAGCTTGCCTTTCAGCACTCCTTAAAGACGCAATACTTACCCATTTGTGTTCTTAGCATTGCTGCTGAGGCCCATGTGACAATGTATTATCTATAGCAGTAGAAAAATCAATGTTCTATCACCTAAAATACCACAACTTAAGGACACAATCCCCTCGATTTTTACAAAAGGGGGTGGGTTCTACTAATTGAAAATCTGAGATCTGAAAAGTGTTAGAGATAAAAGTTTCTGTTTTATTAAAAGCTAGCAAATTTTATAATTGGAAATAATAATAAGCCTCTCATCTTTAGGTCTTGTTTCCTCCATCCTCGCTAGATTTATTCCTCTTATCCCTTCGTAACCATGATATGTTCATTGTCCTGCTTCAGGTCAGAAAGAGATGCTGCTGTTGCTGTCACCTAGCCATAGTCTTGGTGGACACAAGTTTAAGCCCGAGTTCCAGGGAAGGCGGGGGAGGAAGCATGGTTATCCCTTGAGCTTACACTGCACTCACAAGACATGTGTGTTGTTTAAAGTAGTCTTGCATTGTACAGCTAATTAAAATATTGGATGTGTTCAATTCAAACAAATTTACATGATTTCCTACACCCAAAGTTGAAATCTAATTTTAAAACTTGGATGACTTCATAAAACAATTACCTCAGACTTATTGCTGTTTTCATTTCATTACCTAAATAGTGATACAGTGATTTAGAAAGTTTTGATAGCTTTGGTGTTCCATGAAGCAAAGCCTGTGGTCTTCTCCTTGCTCTAATTCCTAGTCTAGATAGGATTTCCCAAACATCTAAAAAGATTATCCCATTTTTTTGCCATTCTGAAATGCAATTTCTAGATTTTTTAAATTTTCTGCCAAAATTGTTTCTTATAGGAAAAAATGTTTTTTTTTTTAATTAAAGGTGTTCCCCTCTGTTCAGCCATCAGTATTATGCACACTACCCCTTGAATTTAGACATATGCTCACCTGGCATCCATTTTCCCCATAAGAAACTGACTCCATTGGGATTGGGAAAGTAATTTACAGGTAGAGTACATGTATGGGCAGCGCTTCTGTTAGCAAATGTTAGCCACGTGTTCCTACAAGTGATAGAAAATCCCACCAGAAGCTCTCTCTGTGGGCATTGGCAGCTTTCACTTCATCTCCCTGGGATTCCTCTCTTTCTAAAGTTTCCATATGTGTTACATGCTATTCCATTTAAGTTGTCAGTTATGCGACTTTGGTTGATTTGGGAGTGGGTTGGGGCTTAAAAGAAGTCAATTCTCATAAATAGAAAGTAAAACTTAATATATACATAAAGAGAAAGCTTTTTGCAATTTGATTAATTTTATTTAAGTCAGTTTTAAAGCTCATATTAAAACAAGTTGAATGTGAAACATGATTGGTACGACATATCATAGAAGTTATACTAATTACTTTGTAATTGTGCATAAGTGAAATACAAACCACTTTGATCACAGCCAAGGGTTACAGATAACAGGAACTAAGAACGGTGTGAAGGACTGCATGTTTATTCTCCCTTCTTGAAAGCAAGACTCCCCTATTCACCCTCTCTCTCAACCGGTTTCAATCAGTTTTCCATGCTTTGACCCTCCTGCAGCCTCAGCACAAGCACGCTTCACAGTCACGACTCCCCCCCCCCCACCTACCCCAAACTAATGGGAGGACCCCACGCTACAGTAACCATGAGAGCAGAGTAGGTGTTGGCAAGGAAGAGAAATGCCTGGAATTTCCCTCTCTGTGTGGTGGCTGATGAGTTCAGTAGGGTTGTGACCACAGCGGGAATGGCTCCACATCAGGCAGTATGAGCTTCCCCAGGCGGGAGTTTAGTCCATTTGAACTGCTCAAAGTAAACACCAGACCTCAATGGAAGGGCTCTTGCCTGCCACACACAAGTTCCTCAGTTTGATCCTAGCATAGGCAGACACACACACACACACACACACACACAGAGAGAGAGAGAGAGAGAGAGAGAGAGAGAGAGAGAGAGAGAGAATATCTGAGCAGATGAACAGAGGGTGAACTCCTCGCTATTCTGAAGGCCATGAAGCCTAAAACAGGGAACCGGCATTGGAAGTATGCTGAGGCCTGCAGCCTCCAGAGAATACTGTGGACTGATACTGGGGGAAGCCGAAGAGCACGTGAGTCAAATATTACCCAGGAGCCTTTTTCTTCCTCATAAGGGAGAGAACCATCGTGTCACCATCTTAAAGGCCTGATCCAATGAAATCTGTATCAACGGAATATTGGGGAAAAATACTGTTAAAATATTAGAAGGGGTTGAGAAAGAACAAGCAAGATCTCAGGCCGATTCTCAAGGAGGCAGTGGGAAGAGGTACTGTGCTGAATACCGCAGGAGCGGAAAGCACCAGCAGAGACAGCAAGGGCAGTAGTGGATACGGGTGCAATGCCAAGCAGGACCAGGAACCCTTTTCTGAGAGCAGCAAGGATGCGAGGATATCAATAAAGGAAACGTTTTTCTCCACGTGCTGTGAAAGAACAATTTTGAAACAAAACTGATGTGGTATCCAGACTCAGCAGGGGGATTAAGGAAAAAGTAGGGTTAAGCGTACTAAAATCCGGAGTATTGTTTTTAAAGGGGTTTGAGGAAATCTGTCCGGCTAGGATAGACAAAATCGAGGTAGTTACCTGTCAAAAGCTAGCTTAGTCACAGTCAAGATGGTGCTCAGCATAAGCTGGGGCCAGCGTGGGAGCAGTAAACTGAGTTAAAATGTGATGTTTGCTATCTTAATTGTGATGAAAAATTTAAAGCCCGCTGTAATGAAAATGGAGAGACAGGAACTGGGACGGACTGACTGTTTGGCACCTTCCCCTTCCGATGTCGGTGCACAGAGGTGAACTCAAGCACCAGCGACCAACAATGTCCACTCTGCAAGACATGAGTAGGTGCTGTGTAGTAGGCTGCTTGGTCGTCCAGGCCACCCAGAACTGAAATAATCGCACAGAAACTGTATTAATTAAATCACTGCTTGGCCAATTACTTAAGCGCATTGCTAACTAGCTCTTACATCTAGAATTAACCAATCTCCATTATTTTATATTTTACCACAAGGGGCATGGCCTACCAGCAAGGTATCATCATGGCTGTCTCTGGCGGCGTCTCCATGGCTTCTCTTCTGACTTCCCCTCCTTTCTCCCAGCATTCAGTTTAGATTTCCCCACCTAATTAAGTTCCACCTTGCTACAGGCCAAGCCAGTTTATTCATTAACCAATAAAAGTAACACATAGACAGAAGGACCTCCCACGCCAGTGCTGCACAGTGCCTTAAGTTTAAAGAGGAGAAACTGAGATGAGAGAAAAATTGATAGCTAGCTTGGTTGGCTTCTATGGCTTTAGACACACAGAAACCAAAACACGAGCTTGCTCTTCCAAGTGACACTCACAAGTGAAGAGACTGGAAAACTGACCCATGAACCCGAGCACTGTGAGGAAAAGCTCAAGGGAAGACACGGTTAAATCCTCAACTGGAGCACAGCTGAAATTACTGCTTTCAATATGAGCCTTGTCGTCCTTTTATTAAATAATGAGCTCTCTCTAAGATAATTGAGTTTTAATCATCCAAGAGGTATTTGTTGAGGGTCTAAATATGATCAATTCAATTCATCCAATTAAGTATTTCCTGACAATTGGCTATGGAGCAGTCATTGTACTAAGTGCTGGGAATAGAAGGGAAAGCTAGATCTACAATCTACAATTACATCCCTTATGGGATTAAGGGGTGCAGGAAGGAAGGAAATCTTAAGAAAACTGTGACTGTCATGATACGTATAGGAAATCAGGAAGTGCAAGCTGCTGTGGGATACACAAAACAGGCCCATGTGGGACCGTGCCACCCAAGTAAGTGGACTCCGTTGTTATGTGTGTGTAAGATAGGACAAGCTCATTATTAAAGACATTAACTCACACGTAAAATTATAATGGTGAAGAAAAACATGATGTTTTGATATATATATTATGCAAATCTCAATCTACTCTCATTGGTTCATCCAGCTCTGTCTAATGGATGGGTACATTATCATAGTCTAAAGTAACCCCATTAGTAAGAGGAACTCCAAAACATCTTGTTTCTACTTAAGTGTAACTTAGTACCCATTAGTTAACCTCTGAGTTAAAAATTTTTTTTGAAGTAATTTTTAAACATTATAGACTTCTTGAAAATCCATCGAGTATGGTCCCTTGTGACACTGGATCCCACACACAACTATTCTGAAGCTTCATGGTTTACATTAGATATGGGTTAGTTTGTTGCATTGGCTGGTTTGGGTTTTTGAAACAGGATCTCACATAGTTCATTAAGCCTCCAATTTACTACGTAGTTTAAGAAAAGCTTGGAACCATGCTTTCCCTGACTCTGTCACCCAGAGTGCAGTACAGGCATGGAGAAGTTTGTCCAGTAACTGTATAATTCTTGATGGGACAGGGGATCAGCCCAGAGCTCAGCACACTAGACTTCTATGATTAGGAAATACAGGAAAGTGCCTGAGAGCTAGTAATAAAAGTATTATTCTACAGTGTGTGCAACACTATTAATAAATAAGAAATTCTTACAGTATATTTCCATGAGAGGGGATACATTAACAAAGAGGCAGGGATGCTGGCCAGAAGCTCATGGGGCATCCAGGTTTGCAGGGGTCAAGTACATCCTCAGGTTGAGGCGCTGAATTTCGTTTTTGTCACAATCTTGCTAAGTAACCCTGACTGACCTGGAACTCCCAATGTGGACTGAACTGGCCTCCAGTTGGCACTGACAGCAATCTTCCTGACTCTGCCCCTTACCCTGAAGGTTCTTGTTCTATAGAGGAATAAAGCTCAAAAGTACCAGGCTATTCCCCCAAAATAAGAAGCCACAAGCAGGATGAATCCTTAACATTCAGTATGAGCCTTAAGGAGCAGAATTCTGTCTCTGCATATGCTTTAAATAAAGGAGGCACAGGGGTTTGAGGGAAATTTTTACCCAAGGTTTTGTTCTTAATGTGAATTAGAGAAACATTAATAAAATTAAAAGAGATTTAAATTCAATTTTAACAGTTTATACTGAATTCATCTGCTGAATATTCATTTTTCTATAACTCTGAATGGATCCATTTGTAATTGCTAATACTTTTTATATATCTCCCTTCTAGCTCTTTATATTAACTTATATTATTAATTTATTTTAATGTGCTTCTAATTGAAATAGACTTAATCACTTTCCCTCTCCCTTTCCTTTCTCCAATTCCTCCTACCTCACCACACTTAAACTCCTCCCATGTCCCTCCCATGCTTTCAAGTTAATAGCCTCTTCTTCCTTGATTATTATTGCTACGTGTGCATGCACAAATTATATATAGAAATAGATATATACAACTTGCTGAATCTCTTTTGCTTTTTGTGTAAATGTGGCTTCAAGGCTGATTATTCTGCATTAGACAAGCAAGAAGGGGGCTCCTCTCTGAGAGAAGCTAATTCGTATTAGTTGCCTACTTTGTCTAGGAGTAGAACAATGAAACTTCCCCATTCCACCTTAGTATGTCCATTGAGCTTGCATTGTTCTGGTCTTGTTTGTGCAGCCATTGCTAGAAGAAACTCTTTCACGGTAGACATTCTGACTCAAACAACTTTTCTGCTTCCTCTTTCAAGTTACATCCTGAATCATAAATGCAGCAGTTGCAATGTAGATGCATCTACTGGGCCTGGGCTCCCCATGATCCATTGGTCTCTGCATTGTATCCAATTGCGGTTTTCTGTGATTGTTGCTTCTTTGATTAGGGATGGTAGCTACACTGTGGGGAAGAGGATAAGATTTAGAATGTAATATATAGTCGCTGAAGTACGAACCCATGGTGCTGCGGGAGCACCTTCCGCTCCTTCAGCCAATAGCCGCTGAAATACCAGCCCACTGGGGCGTGGTATATTTCTCATTTAAAAGGAGCAGCAAGCCTCGGCTCGCTCTCTTGGTTCCGGCTCCTGCTCCAGCCATTAGGCTCCTTTCCTGACAGTTTGTGTTTTGTAAATTTTACCCCCCAAAATAAATACCCCTTTAAAACCCAACTGGTATGGGATTGTTTCACACATTAATATACATTATATGTCTGGATAATGCTAAAGATATATTTGATGACTGCTCTTGATGCCACAGTACATTAAATAAAAATTCCAGTGCCGGATGTGTGATACCTATGTATGAAATGTTTGTCAAGGAAGTTTGTGTGTGTGTGTGTGTGTGTGTGTGTGTGTGTGTGTGTGTGTATGTGTGTGTGTGTGGACACTAGGATTAGCAATGCTCCCTATGAGAAGGTAGGAGTGAGAATGATTAGAATGTATCATATATACACATGAAATTGTCAAAGAACAAGTTTAATGAACAATATTTTAAATATTTTAATAAAATGGATATAACTAAGTCTATTGCTTAAAGATTTAACACAGCTTAGCACACCCATGGACTAACAAAACCTCTTATACCAGGCAGGAGAAATTTTCTTTCAAATGATTTAGTCAGGGAAGTCCAAGTGACTCCCCAAAAATATAGATTATTAATGTAATAATTGCTTTTCAGGGGTCTTGGGTGGGCCCCTATTGCAGAAGGCACTCAATGCTTAGAATACAAGACTTGAGTGACTCAATCTGGATTTGACCTGAAAGCCTCTTACCTGTAGTCTTGCTTTTACAATATAAGTTGCCAAGAGAGGGATGCAGTAAAACAGCCAAACCCAGCTATAACATATATGAACCAAAATAGTAGTTAATAGCATGGCATGATCTGCATAAAGGTGCAATCAATCGCACTCACATATCGATTGTAACCAACTGCTGTCTAATTAGATTTAAGATGCACTCAACAGTAGAGAAATCATTCCTGGTACTGGAAACCTGGCCAGCTTACCAGGGCTAGAGAGTTCATTCACTTACATCGAATATTTTGACCTGTTTCACAATATGGTATATTTTTAATAAGTCTTTTTTGTACACCCTTCATTGTGGTTAACACTCTACCCCTGCCCATGTCATCTCTGCTTAAGCTTGTCCACTCTGGTTAGCTAGCTTTCATGGTGACAGAAGTTGCTACATATACTTCTGCAGAAGAAAAGACAATAGTCATCAACTGTGAACCCTATGAAATATAATGTCAACTTGCTAGGCTGTCTGTGCCCACTGGTGCAGTAGTAATGCAACAATTGTGGGAGCACTCAGCCATTCTGGGCTTGGACTTTAGGCCCCCTCTACGATGTACTGTAAACTCTGTCAAAACTCTATAGTGGGAGGTGGGCCCTAGTGAAGAACTTACTACTGGTTTTTTTTTTTTAAGATAAACTGACAAAGTACCAAATTGCCTTTTAAAGATTTGTTTTTATGCCACAGATAATTATTACCATAGCTCAGAGAAGCATCTCTTTACGGAGGACAATCCTGAATGTAGAGGCTTGGGGTTGCTCAGAGTAGAGAATAAGTGATGATTGAGTGCTAGGATGTAAAAAAGACATTTCTATCACCCACTCTTAAGACTCAGAGAACATTGTAGAAGAGGGAGCAGAGAAAACACAAGAACCAGAGGATAGAGGGAAAACTGCGAAATGCTATCTTCAGAGCTTGCCACAGCCATTACAGAGATGATTTTACAGTATCTGCAGAGTTGCTTTAACTGGATCCACTTTAAGCTTATCAAGAATCAACAACTATGGATTGAGTAGGAACACCTGAGAACCAGAACCTACCTTGTTGAACTATTGACTACTGATGGATTATTGGGGGAAGGCACTCAATTTTCTTTAATTGTGACCCAGAGGCAATTACACCAGGCTCAATGGATAACTTCAAACTGATGGACACCAGACAACTTTGTTAAAAATAGAGGGTCACAAAAACAAAGGACATGAATATGGGAAAGGCACTTGTAGGTTACAAGAGAGTCTTCCAGGGATGGGAGGGAAATAAGAGAAGGTAGGAGTGAGACTAGTTAGGATGTATCAAATACATACACGAAATTATCAAAGAACAAAGTTGATGAACAATATTTTAATAAAACTGATATAACTAAGTTTATTGGCTATAATTCACCAAAATTTTAAATGACTGCATTTTTTAGCCTAAAGTTGTTATATAAAATATAATATTTTTACATTGAAGTTTTTTTCATTGCTTTTCTATTGCTTTGATAACACACCATGACCAAATCAACCTACAGAAAAGAGCATTTAGTGGAGTCTTAGAGTTTCATATCCACCTATACAATGTCATAGAATGTGAAGTTAGTGATGTGGACATGACTGTTTATGACATGTGTAATTTGTGAACATTAAACCAGGTCTGCAGAAAACCATGTGAAGATAGAAATGCCCAAAATTTATCAAGACAATCTTTTAAAATATTCTACAACTTTGTAATGAATTTGTGAACTTAATTATAAAAGTATTAATTACTAGCTGGAATAACAGTTATATATACTCTATTCAACAAGAACATGGATAGAGCAAGAATATTAAAGTCATATATAGATAATGAATTTTAGACTTGATTTCAAATGAGTTCTGTGACCTAATTTATAGAGACCAAAGTAATAACATGAAGGTTACACATACTTAAAGAAATTGCCCAAATTAAACAGCTAAAATTAGCATCTTGCATTTTTTTCCCTGATTACTTTTGGTGGTAGAATTTATTTGATTAGATTAGTTGGGGGAATTTGAGATTTCTGAAATTTCTTGACTGGTTATTTTTATCTTTGGAGGATTTGGAAGTCTAATAAATGGGACAAAAATTAGACCACATGAGTCACTGATGAAAATGAAATTGGGTTTTAAATCATTGATGAAACTCCAAACAGTAACAGTTGCTGCAAAACCTGGTTTATCTCATCAGTTGTGTCCTTATCAGCTGACAGCAAGAGCTCAATGTCAGAGCTTTTCCCAGGTTTGCTCGTAAGAACTCTTGAAACTCTTCAATATTGAGGACCCCAGACTGACAGAATGATGATGACTCAGTTGATAGACAAGATTTTCACTGCGACTTTGATCCCCAGCATCCACATGATGGAAGGAGAAAACTGACTCTTGCATGTTATCTTCTGATCTCCACATGAACTCCCAAACACATGAACTACAGTAAACACACAAAAAGTAAATAAATGTAATAAAAATTTGAGGACCAACAAAATTGTTCAATGCATAAAGGCAGTTGCTGCCAAGACTCCCAGCCTGAGCTGGGTCCTCAGGACCAACCCAGTCAATGGGAAAAAAAAAATTCTTCCTGAAAGTTGTCCTCTGACCTACACACACACTGTGGTACTCATGCACAGACACACAAATAAGTAAGTGATAAGTAAAATTGCCCATCACACACAAAGCCCTAGGTTTGATGCCTAGCACCACATATACCAGATACAGTGAGGTATGCCCATTACCTAGTACTGGGTTGTGGAAACAGGAAGATTAGGAGTTTAAGATCATAGTAAGTTCAGGCCAGTCTGGACTATATGAATCTTGTCTTTTAAAATGGTGTATGTGTGTGATGAGGTCATTCAGCAGGTAAAAAGGACTTGCCACTAAAGCCTGACAGCCTAAGTCTGATCCCTGAAACCTATATAAAAAGTGGAGGGAGAGAAACAACACCACAATGTTGCCTTCAGACATCTACATGTGCACATACCATGCAAATAATAGCAAGAAGTACTTTTAATTGAAGATTCCAAAAGGGTTTTGTTAATAAGAACTCTGCCATTCAACATTTATCTCATGAGAAAGTAAAATTGAGACTTTTTAAATACTTGCTTTAATATTTATTATTAGATTTATGTTTCCAGGGCTAGAGAGGTGATTCACTGGTTAAGACCTAAGTTTGTTTCCTGGTACCACATTACAACGCCTATAGCTCCCTGTAACACCATCTCCAAGGGATTCAATGCCCTTTCCTGGCCTATACTCATTGCACATACCTACACAAAGGCTCATACATATACACATTATGTTTTTAATACAATATCTTAAATTATGTTTAATATAATTATATTATATATAATAATATTGTTACATGTTTATTTAAAATAATAATAAATATGTCTTTTTCTAAAACAGAAGCAAATATGGTAAAATAGCATTCTAATTTGATTTGAATGCCCAGTTTAACAAAAGGCATATGGCCTTCATCATTTACCCTGCTGTGGCATATTATTTTGTGAAGAAAAATGAAGATAAAAGAACCTATAGAAATGGTTAAAGGGGAAAAGGAAAATTGTGATAATGACACCTTACATGCTCCTTGGCTTTGGACGTGGGGTTTCTGCTATCTCTTTTGATAGGATCAACACATTCCATAATCAGAAAAGAGTAGTTCTCATCTTCAGCAAGGGATAACTCCAAGACTTAACCTTGCTAGGTCTCTGAACTTTAAAGAGAAGTTTTTAAAATCATGTCTGGGAGATGGTACATTGAGACTATTTTAAACAAAAAAAAATTCCTCAAAAGCAAACACTAGAAATAGATAAAGGGAAATTGAGGAAGAGGTTAAAAAATGCTGTGGGATAATGATCATGTACACTGTAAAGATTTGTCACTCATATTGGTTTAATAAAACACTGATTGGCCAATAGCCAGGCAGGAAGTAGAGATGGGGCAACCAGACTAGGAGAATTCTTGGAAGAAGAAAGGCAGAGAGTCAGTCACAAGCCAGATGCAGATGAAGCAAGATGAGAATGCCTTACTGAGAAAAGGTACCAAGCTACATGGTTAAACATAAACAAGAATTATGGGCTAAATTAAGTTGTAAGAGCTAGTCAATAATAAACCTGAGCTAATAGGCCAAACAGTTTATAATTAATATAAGCTCTATGTGTTTCTTTGGGACTGAAGGGCTGTGTAACCCAATAGGACAGAAACTTCTGTCTACAAAAAAGTAATACTAATAAGGTAATATTAACCATGAGCAAAGCCAACTGAACAAAGGTAGTAGTTAAGGATGAAGGGGAAGGATTCTCTACTTGTGCTTGCTCATGTTTTTGCAGCTTTACAGAACTCAGGTCATTTGGGAGAAGGAATCTCTGTTGAAAAACATTTCTGCAAACTGGGAATTCAAGACCAAAGTACCAGGAAATATGGGGGCTAAACAGACAAAAGCTAGGGAGTAGAGGGATTGGTGATGCTGCCCAGCAGAGAGAATAAATAGGAAAAAAGAACAAGAGAAAGGAAGAAGAAAGAAGAGAATGAGTGAGAAAGAGAAGGAGAGGTCAGAGGCGAGACAGGCTGCTGCCAGCCATCAAACACAGAGTAGGACATACAGAAAGAAAGGTAAAAAGCACAGGGCAAATCATTGATGATGGGAAACAGGCTAATTTAAGTTAAAAAAAACTAGCCAGAAATTAACATAAGCTAAGGCCAGGCATTCATAACTGATATTAAGTTTCTGTGTCATGATTTGGGAGCTGCTTAGTGGCCTAAAAGAAAAAGCCTGGTACACCCGTGTGTGTGCATGCATACATACATACACAAAATTAAATGAAATTACCAATGTCTATGCCCTAGAATCATCATAAGAACCTTATGAAATGTGTTTCAGAGAGGCTTGTCACCTCATTAAGTCACACCTGTAGCATCTCTTGTGGACAGCAGTGGCATTTGCAGGAGGACCCTCTCGGTTTGCCATTATTAGACCCCAAGCTATGTGTTCTATTTCTCTTCTCCAACAATAATTCATACTCTCTCCAACAAGGATTTTGCAGCCCTCATTTACAGTGTTGCTCAGACATTCTGGTATTTACTATAGTATCTACATTCTAATTGAGTGCACAATAATGTTAGTACCTCTCCCTAGATCACAACAGTGGTCTTGAACACATTCCAGTTACTAGCCTAGCAAGCCTGTGGTGAGCCCCTAAAGCCCTCCACAAAGACTTAAGCACATTAGGCATGTATTTTGGAGTTTGTTGCTGTTGTTGTGGTTTGTTGGTTTGTTTACCTTTGTGCATTATCACATCTGAATTGAAATCTGGGATATATTTGGGAAAATAACCTATCTCATCTTAAAATTCTTCTAAACTGTGAGGGTTTAAACTGTGATATTACATTGTGATCCATACCCTTAGCAAAGTATGAGTGAAAATCCATAAGCCAGAGAATGATGTTCAAAAGAAGAAACCTTTAGTAGTTGTTCAATGTTTAATGATCTACTTCCAGTTTCATTTTGTTTTATCTTTACTGTGACCTAGTAAGTATCCTTCTGCAGGAGTAACATATATCTATATGTAGGCTCCCAAAACCCAAATTAAGAATGCCCTAACTTTGCTTTCTGGAATCCTCCTCACCTCTATTTTCAGGAAAGCTGCCTTTGGTTCCCACAGCACAGACTCTTGCCACAAAGGAAGCTCATCTGCCCTAGCTATTAACTGCCAGACTAAACCCATCGCCCTCTCCCCTGTGTGCACTTTGCAATTCTTTGTTTCCTCAGCTCACAGTGAAACCTGCACCAACTTGGAGAAACTGTTCTTTCCCAGGAGGCGTTAACCTGAATTCCATGTTGAAATCTTAATTCTATTCTGGCTGTTGAAGCTTTGTATGTCCAACATTCTCTTTCCTCCACTAAAGCTGCAGGCTCTTTGCATCGCTGTGAAGATGAGAATGCTGATTTAGGAAGCTCCCCTTGCACACTGGTGCGATTTTTATTTCCCCTATTTTTCATTTCTGTCCCTGGGACAAATGCCTGGATAGGGAGATCTTTTATTTTCTTTTCTTCCTAAAGACTTTTCAACATATTCGTCTATCAATCACGAACCCAGTGTCATTGCTAACATTAGCAGAGAAAGGATGCTCTGGGCTAGGGTAAAGGTCTCCAACTGACTGGGAGATTACAAGTCGACAGTTATGCATCTGTTAGCATGTTGATCTTATTTAGCTCAGGACTTCCTGAGGCGGGGCAAACACCAAGTACTGCCAGAGTCCCCACCATCAAATCCCCATCCAAAATGTGTATACTACAGGTTTGTGAGTATTGATTAAAATAACTCCTATTTTGTTTCTAGATATCAATCATAGACTGTTATTTTTCTTTAACAACAATTCAATGTATATTCCTACCTTCTAACCATGTCATCAAGGAAAAGAAAAATGTCTCTATCTACAAGTCAATTCTAGAACTGGAGAGATGGTTCAGTAGTTTAGAGGAACTGTGTGAAATTCCCAACATCCACATTGTGGCTAATAGAAATCTGTAATTCCAGTCCCAGGGCATCCAACATCTTTTTCTGGACTTTGAAGACACCAGACTGGCAAGTGCTCTACAGACATACATGCAGGCAAAACACCCATACACATAAAATAATCTAAAATTTTTAAAGAAATATGTTTAAAAAGTAGAAGTCAATTCTAGGATTTTAAAGGAACTGCAGTTTTAAAGTGCTCTGCTTAAAATATAAGATTTAATAAAATCACAAAGTATAAAATAAATTATTTCTGTAATCTAACATTACTGTTAAAAAGAGACAAGAGGAATATTCAACTACAATAGAAGGTTCAATTATTTCCATTTCATCTTTTTTTAAAATGAACGTTCTTAAAATGAACATTCTTTTTCATCAGATAAATGTGATTTAGTACTAATTTGTTCTTCAAAATAGCATCAATTATAATACTTTAACCAAAAATTACATAATACACTAAAATTATTTAATAATATTATAAATGTAATAATCCCAAATATATTTAATTGCTAAGTTATGCCTTTACAGTTAATGCAGTTATTATTAAGGTCATCATGGAAACAGAAGTAGATATTAATAGATGACAGACAGATAGATGATAGGTAAATATTTTGTGTATATAGAGATAGTCTATACAAATAAATTCTTCCTCTTCAAAATCAAAAGCACTCACAGAATAAAAGTCTTATTTATAATGCTGTCTCTGCCTTTTGAGTTTTCAAAGTGCAAATGATCATTTATATTAAGATATATAATTTGTTGACCTTTTCTTTACTGTGGGTTCATTTAGTCTATGCCAACCATTTGGACTCACATTTCATTAGAAGAAATTATATTAATTCTTTCCATGGCCCTTAAACTTGAAAAAAAATTAAATATACTTTTCAAATTGAAACACATAGAACACACTAAGTCTGCCTCACATATCTAGCAGACAAGGCGGGATAACAATTTGATGATGGCAGATAAGAATAGAGGCTCCCAGGAGATCAATGTGAGATCTTTAACTGGGATCAGCAAGATGGTATGTGGGCAATTATAGCAGATATCAGCAATGATATGATTATTTACACAATAAAAATGTTCTCTTTGGTTGTGATTTCTTAGTTTTCCAGCCTATTACCCCCTGTCACAACTATAGATGAAGGAACAAGAGGAGAGATTCTGCTGTAGAATAAGAACAACATCCCCAAAGTAGTACCATCCATTATCACTGAGGTATTCTGTCCATACTGCCCTGGAACACTCCACTTAGTCCTAGTTCAGTCTGTTGACCTCACCCGAAATTCTTTAGTAGCTGCTGACCATATTCATTTACATCTGAAATCTTAAGATTTTTTTGGACAGTAAACTATACAGCATGCATATTTTGTATTATAGTATCTATATGGAAATCTAAAGATCTGGCTTAGGCTATATGAGACCTTGTGTCAAAAAAAAATAATGTGAATAAATAAAATCAAAATAAGTGATCAAATTTTATCTTCACCACACATTAAACTTATCCAAAGAGTATCACCGTGTTCTTAAATTTCCACTATATGAAAGACATTTTAACAACATTGATATCATGCTCTTGAGTTAGAAAGAATTATTTCTTTCTAACAATAACTAAAAGTGAGGTACAGATAAATAACCTCAAGTTTTCGGGCAGAGATGAATCACAGCTGGGATTAGAGCCCTACACCTAACTCTGAGTTTTGGAGTACTAGATTTTACACAGTTCCTATATAGATACATATCCACTTGTCTGTCAACATCTTAAAATCTCAGAATAGTTTACTAAGCTAAGTATGATTATTACTAGTGTGGCAGATATATAACCACAGATTATAGACACTGATGGCTTTTTTATAGTTTTCTGCTAAATTGAGTAGTGAGTTATAATTCAACTATCAACTAAAGAGCATAAAATTGCATGTACTGATTTCCACTGTTGAAAGAAAAGCCATGACCATCAAAAGCAACTCAGGATAAAATGAGCTTATTTGTTTATACCTCCAGGTTCACCACTGAAGAAACTCCGGGCAGCAACTCAAGCAATAACCTGGAGGTAGGAACTGAAGCAGAGATGGCACTGGAATTCTGCACACTGTCTTGTTCCCTCATAGCTTGTTCAGTTTGCTTTCTTATATAACCCAAGACCTGCTTTCCAGGGTTGACATCCCACTGCGAGCTTGGCACCCCACATTAATAATTATTAAGAAAAATGTCATACTGTCTTGCCCACAGGCCAATGTGATGGAAACAGTTCTTCAACTAAGGTCCCCTCTTTCCAGATATGTTTAGTTTTGTGTCCCATTGACCAAGTCAACCATCACAGTACCAAATTCCAATGTTTTCTTCCTGTTGCACCAACTCTACTATCCATTGTAAAGTTTCAGTTGATTCAATGGTTCTTTATACTAAATAAATTTATTTTAAATTATTGCTATTGATCCAAAACAATTTCCCAAATCTAAAACTGTACTTTTCTATTCATTTCTACATTTGGCATAAAAAGGCCTTATTCTTTAATATGGCATAATATATCTGAACCTACAATTTATGTTTAAAATGTCAGTCAATGAAAGTCCAAAGTTTTTTGTTTTGTATTGTATTTCAAGATAGTATTTCTCTGTGTAACAGCCCTGGCTATCCTGGAACTAACTCTGTAGAACAGGCTGGCCTTGAACTCACAAAAAGCCACCTACCTCTGCTGGGATTTGAGGTATGCACCATCACCACCCAGTTATACACATTTTGAAAGAAAAAAATATTCTTGGAAATAATGGCAAGACACCGCTAATAGGGTTCAACACTGCAATTGACAGTAAATTGTTGAGTTCTTGCTGAAACTGACAACGCTAATGGTGCTTGGTAAGTTGAGAGATGCCTTACAAATGCTAGGGGAGGAAGAGCTTCACCCCTGGGAAGCGATGGAGAGTATAGACTTACAATAATCACACTGTAAGAGGAGGAGAGGTGCCATGGGAGCTCAGGGGCATTGCTGCAGCTGGGGGCAGACTGACCATGGCTGACTCACAAATTATCCATTAGCACTTCGCATAAATGGCTGAGTTCTCTTGAAACTAGAAGGCCCCTACTCTGGCCATTTATTTTCAAATAATTCCAAAAGAAGAATTTCATTTGAGGTTTTTAAGGATGAGTAAGAGAGTTAGGAGAAACATCAGCAAGTATTCTTCAGGTTGGAGTCCTCAATGCCTTCAGGACTAGCACTATTTAATTCAGAGGTGCTTTCATCTTCATTGGTAAATAGTTATGTCACATAGGCAAGTATATTATTACATTGAAAACTCAATTACTTTGCTCAGTTGGGATCATCTCTCTACATTATTATAGTCCAACAGAAGCTTTTTATCAGAAAATATTTTTATTTCGCTAACAAGGTTGTGAATCAGAAAGGATATGATGTTCACTTGGATTGGATCTCCATTTCTCATGATGCCAACACAAATTTCAAGTGTTCATTGATTTTTTTTCTGCAAGAAATTATACATACACCCTCATGAACAATGGGGTGGGATTTTTGCCATTACAAAAACTTAAGGGTTTACCCTGAGCTCTATTACAGGACTAAGTTTCAACGACGCCCTGTAATTGCCATGTTTGCATTCAGCTGGCCCACAAAAAGCTCAGTATGCCCAAATGTCTTAGCTATTGCTCCTCTAACATTTTCCTGATTTTATATGAAGCAATGTTCCATTTTGCTCTTTTATTAGCTTGACAGTGCGTGCTATGTTAGTGACACCTGTTCTTAAATAACCGTTTTCATAAACAGTGGCCCTCTTTTTGCTCAGCAAACACACTATGGCACCCGTGAAAGAAGGATTGTTGTCATGACAACGGAGGTGGCCAACAAGGAGAGAGACAAAGCTTTTGTATAACCACAAGCAGACGTGGCAGGTAATTCCTTCACGTTGTTTTTCAAATTAAGTTTCATAATTCCTTTCAGAAAAGGAGAGACTTTCTAGATAGTTTTCTCTCATATGTTAATTGCTCCAGGAAAACCTCTGTATAAGATAAGTAAAGGTGAATTCAGTTTTTATACATTAAGTCATCCTATTGAGCATGACCCAAATATTAAAAAGTAGTGTAACAATGGATATGTTTATTAAAAACAAATCAACTCGGGCAACCAGGGCATACTCTGTCCGAATCTGTGCGGCAGTAAGAATGATTGGCAGTGTACATGCTGTGCTCTTTGACAGCTCCTATTGCTCTGAAATTAGACACCAGCATGGGCTTCAGTATGTGCTGACACAGAGGGCTCCCAGGGCTCAGAGACAATTCCCCCACTGTGGATCCAGGGCAGCTTACCCTACAGTCGGCTCCTCCCCATGCTGTCTCTCAGATCCAATAGGATCCCACAGCCTTTGATGGGGAACAGAAAAGAGTCAAGGCCAGAGACTTGGTAGAAATGACAATGTGGAATTGTGAAAACGTAAAATAAAGATAAGAGAAGCAGATGTGGATAGCCAAGCTATGGCAGAGAAATGACCGAGGAGTAGAGACACCAGTACGAACTGTGAGGCGCAGTGTTTGCCAAATTGCAGTCAGCTCTGCAGTGCGTATCAGACTAGGTAACAGAATTTGGCAGAAATGTGGTAACTAAAGAAAACTGCCAAGGTTGTGCAGCTCAAGCCTTAACAAAACCAAAGTAATTTTACCCGTCTACTGAAAGTGCCACATTTCAAAGCCAAAGTTGCAGTTGTCGCCACAGGAGCTGAAGATGAAGCTCAGTGGTGCGAATGTGCTTAGCGTGCGTGAGCTCAGGGCTAAATTCTTAGCGTGCATAAAGACAAGAAATGGTTTTCCTTCTCTGAAGCACAGTA
This sequence comes from Myodes glareolus, assembly GCF_982192425.1. NCBI lineage: Eukaryota > Metazoa > Chordata > Mammalia > Rodentia > Cricetidae > Myodes > Myodes glareolus. Next base: position 39,701,082 of record NC_142029.1, on the reverse strand, counting down.
AAAAAGCAGCTGTTGTGCACGTACCTTTGAGTACTGAAAACCTGTGTGGTTAACTAACTTATACTTTGGAGGCAATTTTATGATTACAGATGAATGAAGCAGAAGTCAGAGCATTTCACGTCATTCTCTTCCCTAACACGTGTGAAGTCTCCATTGCCAGCCCCCTACCTGAGCAGCACCATTGTGGCAGCGAACCTGCATTGATCCATCCTCCTCCTCCAAGTTCTCGTTTACTTTAGAGTAGTTCCTGTATGGTATGTTCTTCAAACTTGGACAAATGAATAATGAATGTGTCTGCCATTCTAATATCATAAGGAAAATCTTCAGGGTCCTAAAAACCGTGATGTTCTTCCTGTTTATCCCTGGAACACCACCACCCCCGACCCTGGCAGTCATTGGCCTTTCTAGAAGGCCGTATAATGGGAGCGTTGCAGCTTTTCCCAAGTGGCTCTTTCACTAACCACTGTCCCTCTCACATCTCTCCCATGCCTTTCTATAGCTTATAGGATCTGTTCTTATGAGTTCGTCATCTTACATTGTCTAGATGTATCACAATTTGTTCATTCGGGTAGTGAAACCATGTTCTTTGATTCCCAGTGTTGGCAATCACGAGTAAAGCTGTTCTCAGCCGGGGGCAGCTTTTTGACTGTACCTAATTTTCATTTTCTTTGGGTAAATACCAAGGACCATGAAGGTTGGATCATGCACCACAAGTTTGTTCCATTTTGTTAGAAACTGACAAAGTGCCTTCTAACGTAGTTCTGCCAAGCTTGCATTCTGACCCCCAGTAAATAGGAGTTCTCTTGTTCCACGTCTTCGCCAGCTTTTGGGATCCTTAAATACTGCGTCTTTGGCCTGCTGACAGGTTCTACTGACATCTCATTGTCCTTTTCATTTTCAGTTCTCTGGTTACATGGAGTGTGGAGTATCTTTTTAGGTGGTGATTTGTCATGCGATTCTCTTCTTTCACATCTGGGGTCAGGGGCTCTGAGTGTTTACAGCTGTGCAACACTCCAAGTCTCACATCTAAATCTAAACAAACCAGTCAGAAATCTGTAATCTGGAACAGTGAAGAACCTCCTAGGGGTATGTACCACTCCAGAGAAAACTTTGCCAAGAGACAGAGCTTCTGAAACGCAGAAAAGGAGGTAGATGTACAAAACAACCGGTGACTGCTACTTTAACCAGTCTAAAGGGACATGGAATCTAATGTCTGTACTTTTACGTCCCTGCTAATCATTAGAATTATCTCTGAAGATGCCTAAGGGAGCAAGGTGAGAGCAATCACTAAACTGTCAAAGCTGAATTATCTGTCACAGAGCTAAGCATTGCACTGAAGGAGGAACTGCTGAGTACGCCATGCACATGTAACAGCAGACCACCGTGTGCTCAATGTCAAGTTCTTCTACTTCATACATTGAGACCTGATAGCCAGTGTGATGATAACAGAGATGGGAGGGATTGAATTATGAGGACTTCTTCTTGTGAATGAAATACATTGCTGTGGGAAGTCCTTCTGTATATGTGTTGCTCCTATTGGTTAATAAAGAAGCTGCTTTCGGCCAATGACTTAACAGAATATAGCCAGACTGGAAGAGATAAGTACAGGAGAGTAGGCAGAGTCAGGGAAAAGCCATGGAGCAGCCGCAGGAGACAGACACCAGATGGAACCTTACTGGTAGGCCACAACTACATGGCAATACACAGATTAACAGAACTGGGTTAATTCAAGATATAAGAACTAGATAGCAATACACTTAAGCTATTGGCCAAACAATATTGCAAATAATATAATTTCTGTGTGATTATTTCTGGTCTGAGCACCTGGGCAATAAATAAGCAGCCTCTGCCAAGGATTCATAAATGAGGCTGCATGGTGGTCTCCTGTTCCTTCTTCTACGTGAAGACATAGCAATCAGACAGTGTCCTTGAAGCAGGAAGAGAGTCTCCAACAGACAAATTCCCAAAATACATTGGTTCAGGTCTTCTGAGTCCCCAGAACTCTGAGATATAAAATTCTGTTTATACACTACCAAGTCAACTTCATGAAAGCGGCACAAGTAGACGAAGGTACTAAGTCAGAGTGACATTAACCAGGTATGAAACAAAATGCCATTTAACTGTGAAGAACTTAGGATTAATAATACAGGGGTTCCATTGTGCAGAGTCCCAGAGGATCCATTAGAGACTCTCAATTCCAGGAGAATAAAGAAGTGGCTGCTGGGCACTGGGGTATGTGGCTTTTACACCTTTTGGTAATATTAGGGCCTGTTTCACAAAGACAACAGAAGGAATTTTAAGTGGGGTGGTTAAAACGACAATGATCATAAACTTAAATTGAAACAGATGTTTTCTGATAAAGCCTGACAACACATCATTGCTCTCATAAGGTAGCATGGGGACAACTCTCTGGCAGAATAGAACATAAAAGGAAAATAAGAATTGTCTCTTTTCTTCCGTCTTATATCCATGATGCACACAGTTTTGGGCCAGCTCAGAGGAGTAGCAAGAAACTATGTGGTATGGTAGAGGGTTTGGATGCCAGTCAGTGTAAGCAGAATACTGAATCTTTGGAGGTGTTGGTTGAGCCTCCAGCTTTGATTTGTTTTTTAAATCTTCAATTTTCCCCTCTTTGCCTCAACCAGAATGTAGCTGCAAATACCAGGGAGCCAGCAAATTACCTCAGTCTTTTATTGAGGCAGCCTAAGATTACAGATGCCTCATCTAGGGCATCTTCCAAGGTACCAAATGGAGGCTAGGGGAAAGAAAGGCTACGGATGCACTTAGTGAAACCAGCAGGAAATCATACAAGAGGGCTAGGCAGGTGAGCTGAGCTGGAAAACAAGCGAGGAACCCAACACCTCAGGACTTGTCTGTTGAAGCTTTTATTGCAGTGAGCAGTAAAATTATATTTTGACCAAGATGACATAAACCTTGAGAACAAAAACTACACTGTTCCTCCTCCAGCCAATCAAGGGAGAAATAATTCACAGCCTCACATTACTGTTGGTCTTAACTTGTACTCAGTTAAAGCTCTGTAGGGCCCAAAACTTATGATGGATGTTTGAAACAGGAGATAGCCTACTGTATTTATTTTCATAATTTGTTAGCTTTGTTCCAAAAAGGAAAGAAAATTTTCCTTTTAAGTTCCTCATAGTTTTGATCCAGGAAGGAATGGTTCGTTCTATTTACTAACATCCGTGTACACTTTAGCTTTGTGCCTGGTTCTGGCCCCTAGGTTCTCTTTTGGTTTGTTTTGAATTAAGAAGCTCGTGGAAAGGGTGTTCTTACTGAAATGCTGGTGTGAACACATTAAGCTGTCTGTTTAAGGATATGCCTCCTCTCTCAATGCCCTAAGTACTTCCTGGCATATGTGTAACATTGTAGTTTTCTGGAAATCTGGGGGCAACATGGTATTTCACGTGATAGCAATGAACCTAACAATGAACAGTTCCCTTCTTTAAAGAGCTTTATCTTTCCTGAGCTGCTCAAAACGCCATTATCTCCAGCCACCTGTCCACTAGAATACCATACAAGAAAAAACAAAAACAGAAATTGTATCTGTTTACCAATGCATTTCCGGTACCTAGAATCATGCTTTGTCCATTTTAAGGGATCAGTAAATGTATGTGTACTGATACAAGCCTCCAGAGCCTGCCTTACTCCATCCAGCTTCTCCAGCTTCTTGATTCCCTTCCATGATCTCCATTCACAGAAAGAATAATTTAGATTCTCCCTATTACTCTCCTTCAGAGGGGCCTTTCCATTCTCAAAGATCATTGATATTGTCTGATGAAGACCCTTCTCCCCCCCCCTCCCGCTTCATACCGGGGAAATACTGGCGAAGACTAGGGTTTCAGTCTTCCAGGTCCTTGAAGTTTTTGCAAAAATGCTAGTATGGAATTAGAAGAGCTTACCTTTTATTCAACTAGCCACAGATTTCAGAAATAACATTTGTCTATTTGACATAGTTGGGGCTGTCGATGAATAAATAAGAGAAATTATGCTTCCCACTCTTACAACCATGAGATGATTTCATGGAAAATACCAATCTACTGCCTCAAAACTTCATCAAAAAGTATTTTACATAAAAATTTTTAAATACTATTATAAAATTTAATTTACAATATAGTTCTTAGACTATGTTATAATTTAGTTCTTAGACTTTGTGGAGTCTTGTATTCTCCTCCAAATGAATGCATGTGTGTGTATATGTATGTATGTTGTAGGAGATCATATTCACATATATTGCTAAATATCTTACATATATGCATACAAATACATCAATTATAATTTTGCATCAAGGTCATTTGGGTTTTTATTGATTTTATTGAGCTATACATTTTTCTCCAGTTTCCTCCCTTTTTCCCCCTCCACTTCTACCCTTTCCCATGACCCCCACACTCCCAATTTAATCAGGAGATTTTGTCTTTTTCTCTCAAGGTCCTTTGTAATGCAATTTTTCTGTATGTGGTCAAAATGATACCATAAATAATGGCTTACATACTAAGATTCTACAAATTGAAAAACATTTATAAATTTTAATTATGACATAAATTATATGTATAATAATGTCAAGAAAAAATCATGAAGCCACTTCTTGATGTGAGGAAAGGCAAGAACCGGGTCTGGAGAGAGAAATTCTGGCAGCAGAAGCAGTAATCTGCAGGCTGTCAGAGCCATCAGCAGAGTGAAGAAGACATTAGCAGGAGGGGTAGGAGGCTGTGTGAAGATGGGTTGAAGGCAGTTTGGATTGCTCTCAAAGGAGGAAAGTCAAGGCATGCTGAGAGCTAGGCAGGTATACATTGTCAGCCTTCACACCTGAAAGAAAATCTAAGATTCAGTTTGATCCTTGAATAATGCTGCTACATAGTCATTTTAATTTTGTATGTATAATCTGAATACACACACACACACACATATATATGTACATATATATATATATATATATGTACATATATATATATATATATTCAAGGCCTAGACTTTTCCTATCTAAAAAAATGGCATGTTGGGACTTACTTTAAACATTTTTATTTTTAATTATAAACACACTAAGGGTCTTCTCAGGTAATATGACTGAGTGTGGTCTATTTTTGCAAATATAATACTTCACTGTCAAAAGAATTCCTCCACACCTGTAATTAGTGTTCATGCAAAACCTTCCTAGACACACTATGAGGATTAAATGTGAAGTTCTTATTTTGTAACATATTTGATTTTTAGAAAATGAATTTTCTTTAATAACAGGCACATAAATTTCTGTTGTTTCTTTTTAGATTCCATCTAAAAGAATTTATTCCTCCTTGTGATGTAGCAAAATTTAAGTTAAAATGCATACTAGAAAGAATACACTTATTCTTGTTTGGAATTTATACAATAACACCTCAATATTATGATTACAGTATTTTTCATTACACCAAGACCTTTTTCAGCAATTAAGGGAAGTAGATTGGATGTATTGGGGAAAGATCTGCATTCTTCAGTTGTATTTTTTTGGCTCAAAGTATTCATCTATTATACAAGACCCACTTATGTCATAAGATACTTACGCCTCTGGCCAAATGCATAAGGTTTAAAGAAAGATATCCACACTTAAATTATTCATATATTGTAATTAGAACTTCTCATTATTTTTGAATTGTCCCTATAATGATTCACTGTATTCTTTTTTACTTTACTAAACAGCAACCAAAGTCCTTTAATTTAGGTAGTGACCTACTGCAAACTATACCAAGAGAGGTGAAAGACAGGTAAACAAAAGCACTTTAAAACAAAATTGGCAATTTTTTTCATTTGTACGTGTGGTGCAGAATTAACTAATGCTGTTTCTTCCGTGTATGAAAATTTCACTTTCCAATGCTGAGGATCAGTTCATTTAAAGTCACAGCTGGAAATAGAGAAATGGTTCTGCAGTTAAGAGTACACAGGGCTCAAACAGAAGACCTGAGCTCAAGACCCAGCACTGACATCAGGCAGTTCCCAATCCCAGCTCCAGAAACACCAGTTCCGGGGTGATCCAATCTACTCTCACTTTTGTTGACATACATACAAGTGCACATAACACATACACACAAGTGTGCACATGCACACTCATATACACATATATCTGATAGAGATGACTGGAATGTGGGGAGTGGATGGGGAGAGCATTTCAGGGTCAGGTAGAAATCTGAGGCAAGGGAAATTCCCATGAATCTGCAAGGATGACCTCAACTAAGACTGCTAGCAATGATGACTATGTAGCATGAACTGGCTGAACGGTATACAGATTTGTGACTACCCCAGTTACCATCAGAGAGCCTTCATCCAGTAATTGATAGAAACAGATGCAAAGACCCATATTAAATATCAGGGCAGAGCACAGTGAATCCTGCTAAGACAGGGAGGAAGGATTATAGGAGCCAGAGGGGTCAAGGATGTTACAAGAAACCCACAGAAATGACTAACCTGGCTTATAGGAGCTCACAGAGTCTGAACCAACAATCAGGGAGCAAACATGGGATCTTGTGTGTGTGTGTGTGTGTGTGTGTGTGTGTGTGTGTGTGTATACAGTTGTGTGGCTTGTTCTACTTGTGGGACTCCTAATAGTAGCAGGGACTGTCTCTAACACTTTTGCTGGCTCTTAGGAACCTATTCCTCAAATATAATTGCATTGTCCAAACTTAATACAAAGGGAGGTGCTTAGTCTTAGAGTAACTTGATATGTCATGCTTAGTTGATACCCATGGAGGCCTGCCCTTTCTGAACAGAAACTGAGAAGGAGTATATTGTGAATGTGTGAAGAGAAGAGGAGAGTAGAAAATGGGAGGGAAGGATGGAGAGGAAACTGCAGTTGGGCTGTAAAATAAATAAATAAACAAATAAGTAAGTAAATAAATAAATCTTTTGTTAGGAGTCACAAACTATACTAAAGAAGCTAGCTAATATCCTGTTGGTTCTGCCATTCTGAACAGCATGTTGAGTGGCTTAAATTACCTGATGCTAACGTTTTGGGGGTTTTTGATTGTTTTGTTTTTTTGCTTCTAAAATTGTTTATTCTTTAGTAATTACATATATATTAATATAAGGCATTGCTACCATATCCTCTCCTTTACTTCTCTCATACTCTCCCAACTTGATTCCTCATCTTTCTCCTTTCTGTTTTTATAATATACTAATTTCATTTGGTGATGCCTATATACACATGGGTATAGGGTCATCTGCTTTAGCATAGGCAACCTATCATGGGCCAACAATACTGCAGAAAACTGATTCTCCATCCCCTAAATGTTATCAACTGTCAATAACTCTTCAGTTAGGGGTAGGGCCTTATGAGGCTGTCCTATCTATACTGGAGTGTTGAAAGGCTTGATCTTGTACAAACAATCACAGAAATTGTGAGATCTTGAATGCAACAGCCGTATCCTGTCTAGAGGATATTATTTTGCAAGAAGTTTCCATGATCTCTGTTTCTTACAACCTTTTTTTCCAGTCTTCTAAGATACTACCTGAGCCTTGGGAGTGAGGTGTGGTGTAGATGTCTTGTTTAGAGCTGAGCAAGCCACAGTCATTTATGCTCTGCCCTTTGACCAATGGTCAGTTTCTGTATTAATTGTCATCCCATAGATGCTTACATCTCAGTAATAGTGTGAGAACATCAAGAGCAGCTAGCATTACCTACATTCTCCAAGAATGATTATTTCTTTTACCCCACTGCCCACCACCTACTTACTTCACCCACAAGGGAGAATTCAAATGATATTTAGAGCCAAATAAATAGAACAAGATTGTTTAGGAGGGGCAGATTATTTTTAAAAAGTAACCAGATACTTTATTCATTAAACTGAACAACAAAACAGAATTTATTTATGGCCAGAGAGCCTTAGTGATTAGTTCCCTCTTTTCATATTTCACTATGTACAAACACAGCCTCCTTCAGAGTACACACAAGTGTGATCATTTTAGTCATTTAAATTGGTAGTATATATAAACAATTTATTAACTAGTGAATTGTGTGGATTAAGAAATAATTTTCTGAGTACATCCTACATGTAGTGCATAGTGCCAAGACAATATCAGCAACACACTTTAATTTTATTTCACTTAATTCTCCTGACTACCTACAGTTAGCTCTCAGATTCTCTGGCCACAGCTGTCATAAATAGAAATATGGTACCTTTACCAGGAGGACCTAGTCAAGTCTTCTTCCTCTTTTCATTTTTTTGTGCCCAACCATTATTGTATTAGAGGGTGATCAACTTTCTGTACACCAGTGACTTAAGTGTTTAAGACACCACTAATGATTCCTCTTTTATCATCTACATTTTAATCTTAAGGGATTTATTTTAATTTTATTATAGCTATTAGATTGATGTATAGTTAATGCACAATAAACATAACATATTCAAAGTATACCATTTGTCAGTCTTTCATAATTGTATACATCTCTGAGACCAACAGCACAACGAAGTTATTAACTGTAACTTCATCCCTCAAATTGGCAACCCCTTCCTCTTATGATTTGCTGCCCTGTTACCACTCTTTCTGTCTTCAACCACTCACTGCTCATCTTCTCTCCGATGTGGAATGTCTCTCTGTATACTGTTAATATATTTTATTAGCATTGACTAATAAAGAAGGTGATTTGGTCAATAGCCAGGCAGAATAGAGCCAAACAGGAAATCCAAACAGAAATACAGGGAGAAAGAAGGCAGAGCTAGGGAGATGCCAGCAGCCGCCATGGAAGCAAGATGTGAGGTAACAAGCCACAAGTCTCACGGTAAATTATAGACTAATAGAAATGGGTTAATAATAAGCCTGAGCTAATAGGACAAACGGTTTGTAATTAATATTAAGCCTCAGAGTAGATATTGAAAAACTGGCAGGCAGGAGAGAAACCTCCAGTTACAGCTCCCAATATAAATTAGTATGTCTCTCTAGATCACTGGTTCTCAACCTTCCTAATGCTGCAACCCTTAAATATAGTTCCTCAAATTATTCTTGATGCTATTTCATAACTGTAATTTTGCTATTATTGTAAATCTTAATGTAAACATCTGAATATATATATATCATCTTAACCCAGTCAGAATGGAGAAGATTAAAATAACAAAAAATAATAAATGCTGACAATGAAGAGGGAGACAGGGAACACCCAAGGACTTTCGCTGGGAATGCAGAATGCAAATCTGTGTAGCCCCTACGGAAATCAGTGTAGTGGTACTTTAAAAAAAATGCAGAAATAAATCTACCATATGTTCCAACTATATCATTTCTAGACATGTATCCAAAGAACTCTTTTCTACTAGAAAGACACACTCATCTATTTCATATATGCTCTATATATGTATATGTATGCATACATATGTATAAGTATAAAAGTTTTACCAGAGTTACCTTCCATAGGTAATAATTCATACATAAGTTCCTCCCAAAAGCTATACATTGCAAAATAAAATAATTAGTTGCTTAACATGTGCTATTTCATTTAAAATAAATTTCTTTAGTTAGGGAGTAGCTAGATAAAGAAACAAAAAGAAAAGAGAAAGCAAAGGGAAGAAAATTCTTATTGTGGTATCAGAAAGGAACAATTATACACAAAACACACATTTTCATGACTTTTAAATGAAGAAACAAAATTCTTTTTTCATAAATAAGAGAAAACACTGAAATGAAACTGTCTTAAATAACTGTCTCATCATCTAACCAGACGAGGTCAAAAGTGGACTTTTCCTCATGGCTCTTGACTAAACTTCATGCCAATGGAGAAAAAGCACCAAGTCCAGCATTTTCTGACTACCTGTGAGCCTGAGAAAGAGAACTCAACCTCCCAGGACTCATCCTGCTCAGAAGAAAGGAGTTACTAGAACCTTAATGCTTCCTCATGCCCTGCTCAGGCGTTATGCTGACGGATTTATGGCACACGTTACCCTTTTCCCCTTGACAAATCTACAAGGGAAATCTACAAGACATTTCTCACTATCCCTGCTTAAAAGATAAAGAAAACATGGATGGTTAGGGAACCGGCCAACCCTACACAGCTAGTGTGGTTGGACAAGATTTCAAATTCCACATTCCTGTCCTTCAGGCATCACACTGCCTGCAGGGATGCAGAGGCAGTCACAAAGGCTGCACTGGGGTGGTAAGTGCTACGTGACAAACGTGTGACAATGCCTTCGCCACTGTGTCAGTTGGGCCTTCAGGGTGTCAAGCAGTGCAGCTTTGCTACAGACTAGGACATAACCAAGCTGTAAAAATTATTTGCCAAACGATAGGTCTGGCTGAGCTAATAAGATTAAACTTCACAGGATTAGAGCAAGACTATATTATTAAGTTTAAAAATCAAATGCACTGTTCAGGAGGAGGGCATCTATGGCTAGTATGTTATACATGAAATGATTTTAATAGATAGTTTAGCCCTGAAACCTTATACACGAACAAGAAAAGCAGACTAAGAAAGTTGTAGCTATTCATTTGTTCAAACGTGTACATACATGTATCTAACAATTATAATCAGAAGAAAAGAGGCAATTAACTTGAAAGAAGGGGAAACAACTGAGGAATTAAGGAATGACACCTGGAAGGTGCTGGAGAGAGGAAATGAGGGGATAGAATGATATCATTCCATTTCAATTCAGTTTTAAAAACTCATAGGCTACATCCATGCAAATTTATTGTCCAAACAAAATGAATTATAATGAGACTAAATATACTCACTATGAAAACCACATCCAGAGTCCCAGGGTTCACAGGGGGAGACAGGGAAATGACGGCACAGCCCTGGTTAACTCTGAAGCCCACCACACTGAACACTGACGTTCACATATCGAAGAACTAACGTTAATGTTCCTGAAGTACTCAAGAAATGTCTATTCTGAATGACACTTAAAGAAAAACAGGAATCACTATTAGAGATACAAAAAAGAATGCCTAGTTGAGTAGAGGGAAAACCTGTGGATGCTAAAAGCCATGACCACTTGTGTGGAGCTTCTGTGGAAGCACACTGCAGCTGCTCAATCAAGTGGCTGGGAGCCACTTGTCACAAATTTGTTTGTTTGTTTGCGGGGTTATTCTTTTTAAAGATTTATTTTATTTTAAAAAGAAAACAAACCATCGTTTTTATTTTATATACCAATTCCAGTTCCCACTCCCTCCCCTCCTCCCATTCCTTCCACCTACCCCCCACATCCCACTCCCCCAACCCACTCCCCAGAGGGCAAGGCACATTGCTTTGTGGAAGGTCCAAAGCCCTCCCCACTATATCCAGGCTGAGCAAGGCACCCATGCAAAGAGATTCAGGCAAGAGATAAGGAACTTGAGTTCTGCCTGTGTTGTTCCATGTGTGACGAGCGTTTCAATTCTAACAGAAGATAATGAGAGCGCTTAAGTTGACGGACAGAAGCACAAGGCCGTGACCACAAATGGCTTAACAGTCTTTAGAAAAAGAGACTTTCCAACACACCAAAATAATCTGTGTTGTCTCAAAAAATTAAATCACAGTTCCACCCAGCAAGATGAAATACGTGGAGGTCATGCAGACCATAAATCAACCTACCATGGTTCTAATAAGTTACATGGATGCTTCCCTTCTCACTGCATTTTGTCAGGGGAGGAGTGTTTTATTTTGTGGGTTTTTTTCTTTCCCTGGGGGACCTCACAAAGCCCCTCCTCACAAGATTGGAAGTGCCATCCTTAGCCAGCAAAGACCATTATTCTGTCTTCCTATGTGCCCTGCCCTGCTTGACATTTCCATTTAGATGCCTAAAAACCTATTTCCGTAACTAAGCTTCTAATGGCCGGCTCTCAACCGCAATCAATTCCTCCACAGCTTTTCTAGTCTCAGCAAATGTCACTATCATTCCTACTCTCCAATCTCTTAGGCCAGAAGCCTTGGAGTCACCCACAAAAGTTTAAGTTCCTCATGCCCCGATACCCTGCCTATAATACGGGACTGACTATCAGAACCGTTCCTCTCTCTCTCCATGATACCTGCTGACACGGGAGTTCATTCCAACTTCATTTTACACATGGACTGCTGACCCTCAGAACTAGTCTGCCTGTCTTAGCATTTGCTATTTTAATAGATCTTCACTTATCTTTTATTTCTACAGAGGCAAAATGTTCTCAACCTGACTTTTTTTATGTCATTAAGTTTTTATAGTTTTAACTCCAAATTACTGCAATACAATACTGAATATCATCGGTAATTAAAGATACTTTGATGTTTTAAATGTGCGAGTATAAAAAGGTAGGTTTTCATAAATGGAAATGTATTCTTTGTTACTTTAAGCTTATATATTTTAAAATACAACCTTACTTAAAAGTAGATCACTTGAGAAAGATTATTTTAATCTCTCAATTTTTGCCTAAAATAGAAGCTTCACAATCACTTGTTCTTTGAAAATTGTAGTTAATTCCTAAACTTAACAGATAAAAATCTATGTAAAGCATTTAATACCACTTACATACATAATCAATCAAATTCCTTTAGACATTCAAATCACAATTACTCAATATACTTGACTTTCTCAAATATGTTAGAACACCAAAAGACAGACTTAAAACTTGAAAAATAATTGTCTTATAACTTCTTCCTTATAAATATGTCAGATTTGTACTTTACTAAATCAAATTTTAAAACGTATCTCCAAAATCTTTATTTAAAAAGAAATTTGAGTGTTGAAGTGATAGTTTAAAGCAACCAGCACTTTCCTGCTTCTCCCTGGTGGAAGGGGAGTCTAACAGCAGGAAAAAGGCGTGTTGTTTTTTGACTAAATCTCAATTGTTTGAGTTTATCAATAAGGACGCCAGAGCTGGGTGCTGGTGTGAAAACCTGCTAGCTCAGAGAAGCAGAGAAAGCGGACGGCTGACCTCCTCCTTTGCAGATGTCCCAGAAAGACCTTTCTCCTAGTCCCAAACAAAACTCTTCAAATTGAATGTGCCTCGCTTCTACTTCCTGTGCGTCTCTGTATCCATCCTCCTAGCTCCCTCTTACTCTCTATGGTTGTTTATGTTCACTTCCTGTCAACCGACTGCTTGCTCCACCTCCTTAACCTATGGTTGACTTTATTTAAGCCCATTTACAATATTCAAGCAGAAAGCTCTTGGATTAATGGTGTGTGCTAGGGTTTAGCAACACCACAACTAGAAACAGGGTTTTTTTTTTTCAGTAAATAACACAATCTCGGGGTTCACAGTGTAATCAAATGTCCAGTAACAAAAATGAGACGTGTAATGAACAAAATGGCTTAAAGACAGAGAGAGAAAAGGAAATCACTCTGAATTTAGCACTGGAGCCTGTGGCTTGGCATGTGTTTCCTCTGTCTTGACTTAAGGGGTAGTCCTATAATGAGAAGGCTGTGTGCACAAACTGCTCTGGGAAACATCAATCTGTGAGTTTTCCTGTCTCCTGAAGCTCACAGAAAATTTTGCAGTGCAGCCATAACCATCATTGTCTACCTTGGGGCCAGCAGCCCTGGGTCAAATGCTACTGAAGTAAGTCCCCTGAAAAATGCATGCTATAAGATTCAGGTGGGAGACACAGAAGAAAATGGAGTTCATTTTCCTCTTAAGACTGGTTCGGGCTGCCAGCTAAAGTAAATCCAGTTACTGCGCAGAAGTGCATAATCTTGCATGGAAACCAGAATAAAAATGAATGCGATATGGAAATAATGTAAAAACCTAATAATATGCAAGAGACTCACAACTCTAACAAAAACATGAGAATAAACGGAGCAGAAATGCGAGCTATGGTGGTCTGAATGAAAATTGCTCCTATAGCCTCATCTATTTGTATGCTTATTCCCTAGTTGATAAACTGCTTGAAAAGGATTCAAGAGTATGGAAACAAGCTAGATGTCCCTCACCAAAAGAATGGGTAAAGAAAACGTGTTACATTTCCACAATGGATTATTACTCAGTTATTTAAAAAATGGCATCATAAAATTTGCCGGTAAGTAGATGGAACCAGAAAAAGAATTGCCCTGAGTAAGGTAACCTAGACCCAGAATGATAAATATGGTATGTATTCACTTGTACGTGTATATTAGTAATTAAATAAATGATAACCAATCTCCATCCATAGACCCAGAGAGATTAGGTATAGAGAAGGGAACTAGGGGAGACACATGAATCTCAATTGGAGGGGAAAAAGAATATATTTTTATGAGTCGACTGGGGGCAGGTTTGGATAGGAATGTTCCCATCACTTGTGGAAGAAAATGGAAGTTAGGGTTGATGATGAGAATGAGGGGTGGGACAGGTGGGATAAGGGGCATTTGAGGGATGGTATGAAAACCTGGTGAAGTGGAGACTTCTTAAAATATATGAAGGTGATCCTAGAGAGGGATATGGAATCCCAAATAGCCATCTCTTGTCACCAAACAAGACTTCTAGTACCAGGGCTGGGCTGCATTCAATTGAGTTGTTGGCCAAGGAGATCCCATTGAAATTCACAAATAACCAAGGCTGTTGCTAAGACGATAGTTTCTCCCTTCAAAACAACAGCAGAGCCTCACTGTCAAGGACAACACCCATACAACTCACCGATTGTAAAGAAGTCAAGTGGTGTCCTTATGGAACCCCTACATTCGAGTGTCTTTGGTGTGGGAAAGCACTCTGAAAGTTACCAAAAGAGAAACATAAACACCAACCTAGCCACAAAACCTTTGACCTACAATCTGTGCTGCTTGCAAGGTATGTTTGGGCAATATGCTTGGGTAGTGGTTGCACAGAATTTGCAGGAGTAGCTAACCAATGTCTGATTTAACTTAAGTCCTACTCCATGAGATGGAATCCATAGACAACACGACTTGAGTGACCAGGAGCCAGAGACCAGATAGCCCAGAGACTGAGGGTAAAACCTCGCACTACTGGTCAAACAATATCAATAAAATGACTCCTAATGATATTCTGCTATATTTATAGATCAATGCCTTATTCAGTCATCATCAGAGAAGCTTCCTCCTGCAGCAGATGGGAACAGATGCAGAGACCCACAGTCCAATATTATGCAGAAAAAGTCTAAATGGTGTGTCTCCATCAAATGCATCCCCTCAGAGCTCGGGGAATCTTGAGGAAGAAAAAGGAAGAGAGAGTAAGAGCTAGAGGGGATGGAGGACACCAGGAGAATAAGGCCCTCTGAATCTACTAAAAAGGCCCATATGAGTTCACAGAGATGAAAACAGCAACCATGAGTCCTATCCTGGTCTGCACCAGGCCCTTTGTATACGTATTTTAATTTTCAGCTTAGTACTTTTATGGGACTCCTTAATGTGTGAATAAAAGGGTCTTTGACTTTTGCGTCTTTTCTTGGAACTCTTGTCCTTATGCTGTACTACGTTGTCTATGTGATGTGATGGTTGTTACTTTATCTTACTCTGTTTTATTTTGTCGTGTATGGTTGTTATCTTTTGAAGTCTGTTGTTTTCTAATGAGAGATAGAAAGGGAATAGATGGGTGAGAAGGTGAGGAGGAACTGAGAGGTGTAGAGGGAGGGAAAACTGGAATCATAATCAGGATATATTATATGAGAGAATTTATTTTCAATAAAACGCATGAATAGAATCAAAAAAATCAATAGTAACCACAAGCTGTAAGACTTCTTACAGCAGAAATACCAATTTGAACAGTTGTTTGTGCACAAAAACAACTTCCTGAGTGTTTCCAAAAGGGAATGGGAGATGGCAGCACCTTGGTTTAGTATTATAGTAAGAAAATAGGCATTGAATAAAACAGTAAATTAAGGATTACCTGAGTTATAGACAGTGCTAAAGTACAGGGAGCTAAGTCCAAGAGATGATAGTGGAACTTAGCAAAACATAGAGAAAGACACAAATATTCAAGTACGTGGGAAAAGTTACCTAGTCAATTTTAAATTCAACCAAGCCTAATCAAGAACTAATTAGAATCAAGATCTCAAAGGTTAAATACATAGAGGAGTCTCAAAGCAGCAAGAGAGACAAAACAGGTATCATTTAAAGCTGTCGAAGTTCACCTGATGAAAAACCTCAGCAGGAGCTTCCTACACTGGAGAAAGTGGCCTGAAATTTTCACAAGTAGCAAAGGAATTTTAAAAAAACAAAAAAAACTGCAGCCAGGAAACTCTGCCCAGCAAAGCTGTTCTTCAGAAGGGAATGCTGGAAAAGTGTGGTCCCAGACTCCCAGACAGAACTCAATGTCCACTGTGACAGACAGAAAGGGTAAAACAACCAGATAATGGTGTTCAGAAGGGGGATATTTGGGGGAATGGTTAGGATGAAATATGCTAATTAGCTATAGCACTCTAATTCAACTTGATGTTCTACATAAAAAGCCAGAGGTCAGAAGATGTAAGCCTACACTCTCTGCCTTCTGCTATGCAATGTTCAACATCACCTCAGGACTCTGCCAGCAAGGTTATCACCACACATGACCACACAGTTTAGATCAGAACCAGAAACCAGAGCAAATCCTTGACTTTATAAAGTTCATCAGTTCATCGGCTGTTTTATTATAATAACTAAAAATGAATGAATGCAGTCGGCTTACTAGTTTTCCTATACTAAGAGTTTTTAAAATAAATAGGTGCTAAATTTTAATGAGTGATGTTTGTGGAACAGTTGTGATGAACGTATGATTTTTTGTTCTCTTTTAGTTCAGTAGCTGTACATTGTATTGATGAATTTCTTGTACCAAGGCATCCTAGCACCTGTGGGATGGGCAGCGGTTAATTCGATGTACTACCCTTTTAATGTACCATGAAATTTGACTGGAGAATATTTCAGTTGAGATTTCTGAAATTATATCTTCATAAAAGTCAACATGAAAGTTAACCACGTTGTCCATGGTTTTACTAACAAGATTATGATAGCACCGTAGAATAGATAGGCGGCTTTTGCTTTTCTGTTTTCTGAAATAACTTCTAAAAATACAAAAATAAAACTGATTTGCCATGAAATTTGATAGAAACTTTTTATAAAGTCTTCAATCTAAATTTGGGGCAGGGGATAAAGAACCTTCAAGAGGAACTAATGTTTACATAAATGGCTAGCGGAGCCAGGCTTCTCCTTCTGGAGTCCAAAATTACAGTGAGGCTGGAGCGATGGTTTGGCAGCTGAGAACACTAGCTGTTCTGCCAGACGACCAGGCTTGGCTCTCGGCACCTGCATGGTGCCTCAGAACTGTCTACGTTATGAGGACTACAGTTCCAGGGATCCAGTGTCCTCTTCTGAACTCTGTGGGCACTGATCTATGTACGGGCAAAGCATTCATACACAAAGAAGATAAATAAATTCATTTTTAAATAAATAGGAGTATCAAATGGAAATGATATTTTTTCGGTTACAGTCAAGCAGAAGAAAAACTAAAGTGACATATATGGTGATGGGTAGCGTTGGGAACATCAAAGTAAACTCATGCTTAGCTTAGTACATAAATATAAGTAGGTAACATAAAGAAATGAATTTTTGAAAATATGGGCATACACATAAAGTTTCTTTAAGGAAACACAGCAATCAAATAAAAGAACTCCAATAGGCCAAAACTGTATCAGTCTGAGAAATCACATACACAAAGTAGCAGTGGGTTATAGCATAAAATATAAGCCCACGCTGACATAAGTTATGCAATAAATAAATTAATAGAAAACATGAAATAAACATCCTGTGTAGAATTTTAAATAATTTATGTCAAGTCTCCTCTTTGGAAAAGAATCTCAATCTCTTCCTCGTTAAGTGTGGGTCCTGTGTATTGACTCCCTTTCTTACAGGGATTCAACGTGAGAAGGAAGCAGGGTAATAACACGGGTTAACGGTGAAAGGCAGAGGAACACTGCCTCAGTCACTCACTCAGATTAACATCACCAATCATGTGTCACGTGGGTGGTGCACATCTATTCCATGATCCAGTAGCGATACTTTATCTCTGGTATTTTCATTATAAAAATCCATAACCAGGCTACTCATGAAAAACATATCAGGTAAAAAGTGATGGAAAATGAAAATGGTGGTGCACACCTGAAGCCTGGTTCTGGAAGATGGCAGGTTCCACCCTCGTGTTACCCCAAATTCCAGCAGTGCCACTGGGACACCAACCCAGCCACAAATCCTTAGACCTAATCTCTCCTGCCTGAAAGATGCACTTGGGTAATGGCAGTAGAGTACTTGTGGGAGTGGGCAACCAATGCCTGGTACAACCTGACACTCACCTGGATGACTGAGAATCAGGGGCTGGACAATCCAGAGATACAGGGTGGAACCAAACACAACTTGGAGAAAAAGAATTTAATGAAATGATTACTAATGATATTCTGCTATATTAAGGATCAATCCCTAGCCCAGTTGTCATCAGAGAGACATCATCTAGCTTCAGAGAGACATCATCTAGCTTCAGAGAGACATCATCTAGCTTCAGAGAGACATCATCTAGCTTCTGATGGAAGCAGATGCATAGACTCACAGCCAAACACAAGTTGGAGCCAAGGGAACCCCACAGAAGAGTGGGGCTGTTTCAGGACCTAGAGGGCCCTAGGATACCATAAGAGCACAGCCCATAGAATCAACCAAGCAGGGCTCATAGGAGATCACAGAGACTGAAGCAATAATCACAGAGTCTGTTTGGGTCTGACCTAGGTCCTCTGCATATGGTTGTGTGGCTTGGTGTTCTTGTGGAACTCCTAACAAAGGAAGTAGGGGTGTGTCTCTGACTCATTTGTCTGCTCTTGGTACCCTCTTCCTCCTACTGGGATGCCTCAACCAGCCTTGATATGAGGATTTGTGCCTAGTCTTATTGTAACTTATTACAGTAGGTTAAATTGATATCCTTGGAAGGCCTGTTCTTTATTGAAGGGAAACAGAGGAGAAATGGATCTGGGGAGGTAGGAGGGAGGACAGGGAAGAGAAGGAGTGTAAACTGTGTGTTTAGATGTAATGTATGAGAGAAGAATAAAAGAAAAATAAATTTAAAAAGCAAACAAATAAGGAAGGAAAGGTGGGAGTGATGAAACTTGTGGGCGAAGGAAAAGCCTGTGGCATTTATGGTGGTGATAGTTTCACATGCACTCACCCACTGAGTTACACACCTTAAATCTACATGGTGTGCTCTTCTGGAAGAACTAAGGCTTATTTGACTTTTAATCTGAAGCCCAAACAGTTTTCGTGTTCCTTTTCCTTATTAGCCTTGTTGTTAAGTTAGTAACAAAATAATAAAATATTTGATCAGTAATTCTCAAAACCATTAAGCTCATAAAAATCTAAAAAAGCCATGAAAACCAAGATATACCCAAGGACACATGATTTCAGAATACTGAATGAAGGCCTGGCATATACAAATAATGACTAAGTGTAATACGGAACGCTGAATGAAGGCCTAGTGTATACAAATAACTTCAAAAATAAGAAAATGTAAATCAATATGGATAATGATAGCAGTAATAGTACAATATTAATTCACCAGTTAGAAAGAATGTACTACACTAAAAGAACTGACTGAAAGAATTTCCCAGTGCAGGAGAGCACCAGGACAAAAATGGAGATTGATACTGCAGTCTCTTACCACTTTCTCCCACATCTAAGACTACCGGAAATTATTTGAAAGTATAAAAACATAAAAAATGAGATCAAATAGATGCTCATTTTTTAAAGAGTAAAATAAGTTTTCTGGAAACTCAAGAAAAGATGTCATAAGGCATCCAGCATGGATTCCAAAATGATCATTGCCAATCAAGACTGTAGATGTTCAGGGAGAGGTAACAGAAATAAAATATATGTGAAGATTAAGAAGTCTGACCTCCAAGCAAATGCAATTTCAAAATTCAAGGTGCAAACCTTGACTTCTTTCTTTCTTTGTGTTTACCAGAATATTTGGTAGTTACATTAAATGTATACACAAAGTACAAAATTGAAAATAGAAATCATGAATGATAGATATAAACATAATATAAGTAACATCAAATATAGATTAGTTTCAAGATATCTCTTTGTGCATGTGTACACGTATGTGGAAGGACACACATGTGTGTAGGTCAGAAATTGGTATTGAGTGTTTTCCTTAGTGATGCTCTACCTTATTGTTTGAGACATGGTCTCTTCCTGATTCCTGAGTGCACTACTTCAGCCGAACTAGCTGGAGAGCAGTCTCCAGGGACCCTCACATCTCTGTTTCACCATTTCTAAGGAGATTAGAAATGTCAATCAAAATATATTGTGTGAAAAATATCAATAAAGGAAACATTTTATGCTATTAAAGATTAATTAATTTATTTATTAAGGAAAATGCTGACATTCTACTATCAAAAGTTTTGAAAATTAATAATATGGGGTTTTGGTTTTGTTGTTGTTTATGGGTTTTTTTGTTTCTTTTTTGAGACAGGATTTCTCTGTGTAGCCCTGGCTGTCCTGGAACTTACTATACAGACCAGACTGACCTTACTCAGAGATCTACCTGCCTCTGCTTCCTGAGACTGTCTGAAAAATTAATAATCTTAAATGAAGTAGCTGAAAACAATAAACCAATGTAATTAAATTTTAGAAATAAAATAATTCTAAAAAGGAGATTTTGAAGGCTGAGGAGTCACATCCCTTCTCTATAATGCTCTCCCATCCCTCCACCATTTTAACCTTCTCTTTCCACCCCACCCCCGCCTTTAACCACTGTGCCCTATGTCCTCTATATTGAAAAGAAATCAGTCAATGACACTCCAGGGCAGGTCTTACTCTCTTGAGTATTTGGGCAATACAACCTGTATTTAACAGGGAAAAAGCAGAAATATGAAAGTTGGGTGGGTAGGAGATGGTAGAGAAGATAGATGTAGAACATTTCAGAGAGGAGGTATAAAATTCTAATAATTAATTAAAATATTATTATAAAAAATATTGGGGTTGAAGAGAGAAGACCTCTAACTGATGGAGCAGAAAATAAGCTGACCGAGGAAAGCCACTGTAAACATTGTGTCTTTGGACCACAGAAAGCCACTGTAAACACTGTGCTTCGGTGTCCATTCTGAAGCTGACATGATCATTTCTCTTCCAACCTAACTCCTTTCCTTCATGTAAAATTCATCCAGAAAAGCAAAGTCAATGAATCATTTATTATATGAACAGCATGGTGTCTTCGCATAACTTGTAGCTGAATAAAGATGCAATGTTATCACTGATATAAGTGTACAATTTTTAGGTGTGTAAAAGACAACAATTTGGGGGGAAGAAAAGGTGTAACAATGGATGGTTTACAGTAAATATCATTTCTTTTTCACAAAGCAAATGATAACGACAGTAATTGATCCCTTTCTTCAATGCTATTGCTAAAGTTTTGTGGCAGGAGAGGGGAAAAGTCAATAGTATTCCTATCATTTGAATGATGATTTATGGTCTATTAAGATATTCATGAAGGATAATTATGCCTTGAAAATTGTTTCTGAATGAAGCAGCCGAATTATGAATGATGTTGGCCCACTTTGTGCTCTTCAAACATAAGTTTAGACTGCAAATGGTATTTGCCTATAGTAACCCACAAGGCTTAGTGTGAATATAGTGATTTCTCCAACAAAATATACAGTAGCTAGAAATTTGAATAAGCATTTCTCATGTCGCATTATGAAGGAGATCAGTGTTCTTCCACTACTTTTTCTGAGCCACAAGTTTGTGTCTTACCTGTTGGGGTGTGTGTGTGTGTGTGTGTGTGTGTGACAAATTCCATACATGGTAAATATATGCAACTGTAATTTTATTCTTCTATGTCTGTCCTGAGTATCCCACCTTGGATTTTTTTTTGACAGATGTGCATGCACACATGTGCATGTGCAAATGAAAGCCAAAAACCAAGGTGTCTTTCTTGATCCTTCAGTTTTTGAGAGAGAATCTTTCACTGAGCCCAAGGCTCAGCCATTTGGCTAGGCTGGCTGAGATCAATGAGATCTAGAGGGATCTCTGCTCCCCCAGAGCTATAATTACACACTGCCATGCCTTGTTTCTTTACATGAACACTGAGTGGCCCACATCAAGTGCTCATGCTTGATTAACAGTCACCTTACCAGCTGAGCCATCCCTCTAGCCCCAGATAGTGAGCTTTAAAAGAAGAAGGAAAAGGCATATTTCTATGGACATCAGAAAGGCTTCAGAGACTACAACTTGGGCAGTATTTTTATTTAGCAAAGACTGCTAGGCATTACACCTACACATGTAAGCAGGGTCTGAGAAACAAAGCCAACAGGAAGAGAAGAAGTGCCACAGAATCCAGAAGCAGAGCACCTCAAGTGTTGCAACATTGAACAAGCTGCTGTGCTTCAACATGGAAGTAGTTCAGGATCACGAGAGAGTAAGGATAAGAGAACTCAGAGCAAGAGCTGAGCCCCGGGGAACAGCTTAGGCTGTGTGCAAGATAAGAAGAAAAATAAAACATCTATGTCATACTGAACCCTTTAGAAAGGCCAGCTGACTTGTGAACAACCTGTGTGTTTCTTAGTTTTTTAAACAGTCAAGACAAGACAGGAAGCTATATTTTATTTTAGTTTTTGTTTGGTTTTCTCTTTTTTAAATGCATTTTTCCTTGATAACTTCAGATAGTATTTTTTTATTATATTCTTCTCTGCCCCTTAAGTCTTCTAAGATTCTCTCCTATGTGTGTGCTGGGAGAAATTTAGATGAGGCACAAGACACTGTTGCAAAGACTAGGCACTGCTCATTACCCAAGAGGTGGTAGATCCCAAGGTATACTGCTGTACTCCTCTATCAAGTATTGAAAATAAGAACTACTGGTGACTGGGCATTGCTACGGGACAAACCTCAAATGCTAACCCTATGGAAAAGCAGAAATGAGCTATTAACAGTAAATATGATATCAGTCTGTGGCACTAGATTTCTGCCATTCAAGGTAAGGTTTCAGAACTCCCTACAATACCTCCTCCCTCTAGCTCCTACTACATTATAAAGAACTGATCAAGATGATGTTTTAAATCATTTCAATCAGAAAGATTAAAAACTTGCTCAACCACTAAAAACATTGAACTACAATTTATAAAAGATACAAAATCAAAAATTAAGGTTTGTATAATCTGTAATACAAAGAGAAAGAATCCTAATTTGAAATAACTTATTATGATAGAATTTTGCAAGTAACACTTTTGTTTAAGATGTTGATAAATGGACATAGAATTCTTATATCTCCTTGAAGAATACAGTCAGAACTTACATGGAGCGCTATAACAAGTATTTAATGATTTGGAATTTGATTCGTTTGAAGTTTTTTGAATTATGGGTGGAAGATCAGACACCTTCATTATTAATATCAACAACTATTAAGAATTAGAAGCCCATGATGTACAAAGTCAAGATTATAATTAATAATGATGCATATATCCTTGAAAAAAATACTTGCCAATAATCTGACTATTGTTATGGGTTAGAGAAACACATTGACACAGATCCACCACATCTTGGTTAATTACTACTGCTTGGTCTTTACAACAAATTTTAAGGTATTTAAGATTTTAAGTTAAGTATTCCACTCAAAAAAAGAATGGACGAAAACAAGGGAATGAATAGGAAATAATATGCATATTAATTAGTTCAATTCAGTCACTGCAATATGTATTTAAGAATATCAAAATAGACATGGTTTTTATTTACAAGCTTACAAAATCAAATTTTCTTTTTAAATTGAATTCCTTCTTTTTTTAAAAAAAGATTTATTTATTTATTTATTTATTTATTATGGATATAGTGTTCTGGCTGCATATATGCCTGAAAGTCAGAAGAATGCGCCAGATCACATTACGGATGGTTGTGAGACACCATGTGGTTGCTGGGACTTAGCTCAGGACCTCTGGAAGAGTAGCCAGTGCTCTTAACTGCTGATGCATCTTTCCAGCCCTCTTGACTATCTTCTTAGTTAAAAAGATAAATAATTATAAGCCTTAATGCTAGAAGACGCTTTTTGTCCTGAAAATTCATAGTGTTTAGCAACATAAGAAAGAAAATATAATAAACCATCAATGTTTTATAAACTAGAAATGAGTGAATAAGCACCTGGTCAGCTAAATAGTAATAATACGTCACATGTCTGAACTAAATGGCACCTACATTTGGAATAGATTGACAGAAGTGAGAACAGTGAACTTTATTTGTGGACTGGTATGTGTGAGCAAACACACTGGAGAATAACAGCGAACAATGGTGCTAAACACTGAAACTCCCTTTTCCTATCACAGCAATCAGCTCCACACAGATCAGAGAATTGTTTCCTGTACATAAACTCCATACCCCAGTACACCTTGGAGAAAACATACCAATACCTCATGACAATAAATATGCAGAGCAGTGCCTCCTACGGACAGGGACAAGGAAAAATAGATAAATGGTACAACATCAAACTGAGAAGCTGCACACAGCAAAGGAAACAGTCAATAGAGTGAAGACCCGAAAACAATACTCATAAACTAGCCATCTGACTAGAGATTAAAAGCTAGAAAGCTCAAAGAACTGTAAAAGGTCAATAGCAAGGATGTCATCTTAAAATAGACACATGATTTGAATAGACACAATTGAAAAAGAGACATACAAAATACCAACATATATATGAAAAATGCTTAATGTAACTAATTACCAGGAAAAATACATCAAACCATAGTGAAATCGTATTGAAAATAGCTATAACAACTATTTCTTTAAAAAATTAAAAAGTTATTAAGATGAAAAGGAAGGGGAACTCCCAGACTACTGTTGCATGGAATATGTTAGTGAATCCAATATAGAAAATAATATGGATGTTCCTCAAAAACCCTAAAAATAGAAATATTTTATGATCCAAAAATAGTACTAGACATATGCTCAGAAATATTCAAATATGATATACAGGAGATGCCTTCCCTCCCATACACATTGTTGTACCATCCCAAGAGCAAGGTCTCGTATTAGGCATGGTGCCCATCGATGGATAAATGAATAAGGAAAAGGGGATACGTAAATATAATAAAATGCTCTTCCACCATAAACACAAGGGAATGGAGTTCTTTTCATAGAAACCTAGGTTGACACAGAAGATACCATTTTGAGGGAGATGAACTAAGCACAAGAGTGGCAAATGTTACGTGTTCTCACTTATTTTGAAATTTTTTTTTTTAAAATCTGTTCTGGAAGAAGAGGGTGAATAGTGGTTGGAGATCAGGAAGGAAAAAGGACAAAAAAGACAAAAAGAGACAATGATTATTATCCGATACCAACACAAAAGAATTAACTATAATGTTCTATCTACGGCAGCATAGGGTAGCAACAGTGACAACTCATGATGTCAACAAATTAATTCAGTCAAAGATTTCTACACATGGAAATGGCCAGTGTTTGAGGTGGAAATCTTAATAATCTTGATCTGATTATTAAACATGATTTATATGTCTCAAACTATTATAATCTTCGCAAAAATATGTACAAACGATTTCAAAAGGGTAAAATTTCAAAATACAAAATCTGAGACTTGCAGATAAAACAGACTTCCAGGTTGCCATCTTGATATCTTAAAGCAATAATTAATGCTTTTTTAAAAATACAAACCTGCAATGAAGTGTTAATGTCCTGTTCTAAGGACCCATCAGTTGATTGCGATAAACCATTTGTGGCCACAGTAACTGAGTGTACTGTGCTGCAGCAGTTTGGGTGAGAATTTCAACTTCAGCCTGCCCTTCTGATCAGACAAGCGTGAGCCTCACTCACAGACTGCCCAAATGGTACTTCACCCGCCCACTTCTTTACAAGTGGATCCCTTTGGTTCTTCACGAAGGAACTGCAAAATTGTGCTTGGGAGAAAACACACTGATTGACCTAAATATGATAATTATGATCTCCAGGACTAGAAGCAATTTTAGTTAAAGCAATGAAACAAAATGTCCCTATACTAAAAGACGACCCAAAGTACTTACACGTCTAGAACAACCTTTATTTAGACCTGGCTCATGGATTAAACTTTTAACCAATACCCTTTGCAATAAAATTTAAGCTCTGTATACATATAGGATGTGCATTGACTGCAGGAAGCATGAGACCAAGTTCCTTTCTATTACATTTGTTAGCTTTTTAAGGTATTCATCGCTTTTCCAAGTGGTTCTATTAGTTTTAAAATAATAATTGCCTTATATGGAATAATCTCTTATGCATCATTTTTCATGCTTCTGGATAACCCCTCATGAGGTTTTCCCTGTGATTCAAAAATGATGAATAAATACGTTAATTTTCATAGACATACTGAAACAAAAAGTATAATACTTTAGTACCTATAACCTGTGTACCACTGGGTAAAAAGATTGCATATGCATTGTCATTGGGCCTGAAAGATTAAATATAGTTATCACGCATGGCAGTGATTCCCCAAAGCAGAGAGTGCAAATAATAAAGGCATCCATTATTTCCAGATTACCATTCATGCGCACAGGTAATAATTAGTCGATTTGAGTACTATGGCATAGGTTTTTATATGCATAATCTCTTATAACCTATGTAATTGTAGAAGATAGCTATTATTTCTGCACACCAACGAGAAAACATAAACGCTCTGCCCCGCACAGTCCTCCCACTCTCCTCCGCCAGATTTCACTTCCTCGTCCGTGTGGATGCTGCCTCATCACGGTACATCCTACCTCTCTATAAATTTTGTGTTTCCTCTTGTACTCTGAAATCACTGTATGCAATTAATCGGGTTTATTTAAAAATGACATAAAGTCACTTGTTTCAGTCTTTGGATTTATGAAGGCAACTTCACAGGCGTTAGAGAGATGAAATTATAGTTGACGATAACAGAATCTACATTCAAGTTTGAATACCCTGATTTAAACACATCCCACCCCATACAAGGAAGCTAATTCAGAGCCTGTGATCTGGATGGAACACAAGAAATATTGTCTTAATAGTTATGCAAAATAACACCATCTGGCACATGACAGTTATCAGTAAGAGTCTGTGCTGTAATCAGCATTGCTCCTGCCAAGTGTTGGAGAAGTTCTATGTCCTCAGTGTGTACGGCCCATAGTGACTCATCCTGGATGCACAGGGCAGCACATTTCCGCTCACCTCTAGCATTCTGCCTGGGCCCCAGCTCCGCGAAAGCCCCGAGTCTCAGACTTGTTTTATTTTTGTTTTGTCAGGTCCCTGGGTCTCATTTTCTGTTTCCTGGGTCTTCTAAGTATGGCTCACACAGTCTCTAGCACAGATACACTATATTCTAGAGTGATGTTTATCTGTCCTAGACCACCTGCCTCCCCACTAAGACACAAACTCCATGTTGAATGCCTCTACTATAGGTAATGTCCCCTTAAAATTTCAACTGATACCAATTTTTTCACAATTCAAAAATAACCACTAAATAGACATTAAGATATAAACTCGTTTAGAGTGTGTATGCATAAATATGCATATATGTATGTGTGTGTATATATATACATACATATACATATACTCTTTTAAAAAGTTTAGACATTAAGTAGGAACCAAGACAAAATTTCAGCATGAATATTAGTTTTGACTGCTCTGTTTCCAAAGTTAAATATGAGAAAAATCTGCAGATTTGAAAATGAGTGTGGAATATCATAATTAACTCTAAGTAAAAATTTAAATTAAACTTTTAGTCACTAAAGTTATGTTTTACTCAGTTGTTATTTGGTTAACAAATATGGGCAGATATATTATGCTCTATAAAAATAGCTATTGGTGAGAGTTAGTAAGTGGCTAGACTAACCAAGCTTCCCCACACACAGTGTGTGGGTTTTTTTTTTTTATTTTTTTAAATATTTATTTATTTATTATGTATACAATATTCTGTCTGTATGTCTACAGGCCAGAAGAGGGCACCAGACCCCATTACAGATGGTTGTGAGGCACCATATGATTGCTGGAAATTTAACTCAGAACCTTTGGAAGAACAGGCAATGCTCTTAACATCTGAGCCATCTCTCCAGCTCCCAGGGTGTGGTTTTAACTGTCAATCTTTAGTCTTCTATACACGATGGCATATCATAATATTTCCAGAAAGAACTGGATAGGCATGCTAATTCTCATACCCAATGTCCAAAGAATCCATTCCAGATTGCTTTCTTTTCCTTCCAAAGAAGGAGCTTAGCACAGAGACTGGGTAGAAACTAGAAACTGTAGAAGAAAGAGCCACGTCCCAGGAAACAGAGCTCTTCATAAGACACAGGGCACATGGGGAAGTACTTTAGCAAGCAACTGAGCAGCAGCCACAGACAACACCTTCAGTAAAATGACTGAGGAGAAATGGTCCAGGCACTGAAGTTAATGAAGAAAACTTTAAGAATAAATGGGGGAGGGGTGTTGCTGTGGAAGAAAGACATGACAAAGGAGCAAAGGACCTCAAGATCCTGCTGGGGATAGGCAGTTAATTTGGTCTCAGAACTCCCTCCCCATTTTCTTCCTAAATATCCGGAGAGGAGACTGACTAGTGTCGTTTCCTGAAAAATATTCTACAAGCTGGCATGAGTAAAGGTAGGTGGATCCAGAGTGTACGGTGTTGTCTTGGGACCCAAGGGAGAAAAACTGAAAGTGTTTTTGCTTTTTCAGAAGCGTTGCTCTTTCTTTAACGCAACTGTTTTTTCTCTCTCATCCTTGGTGTGCCGGGCTAATGACAAGCACTGCTTCAACTCAGTGAGAACATTTGTGAAAAGTGAAGAGGCTTCTTTCAAACTGCTGGATGGTCTGTATCTGTTCATTTTTCAATCCCAATTGTGCCTCTCTTAGCAGATGCTGCAGTACTTGGGTGATAATAAACTGCACAGTGCTGTTGGTCATGCTGACTTCTTCCTGCTTGGGGAGTCATAAACTAGAGAACTTCCCCTAACGAGGTCTGCGGGCTGGCGAAAACATCCAGCACTCACATTAACAGAGTTCTCTATGCTGGGTCACTCAGCACAGAGCCCTCTGCACTGACTCTCACAATCAGCACTTTGCCTCTGCATCACAGCCAGATGAGCCATTACCGATCTTACTTGCAAACAAGCAACCTTTTCTCTTGAGTCCCTGTTAAAAAGGTGGACCCAAGGCACAGCGATACGTGTACAGAATAGCAGAATCACAAAAACTTAGGATATATTATTGTCTGCTTAATATCATAGCTGGAAGTGGGAATGTGGTCCTCCAGTATTGTTCCTCCACAGAATCAATTACTTGAGAAGCTAATTACTTGCGATTCCAATAAAGTTCATTTGTGTTGTGGAAAAGAAAAGTAGTTTCTGGCAACTTCCAAGGACACACGCACTTATGAATTGATAATAATAGATTAAGAATAGATGGCACAGTATTGCTCTCTTGAAGTTTTGCTACTCAACAGAAAAATTTGTGATATGCACTATCAAGGAAAATAGAAATACCTGATTAAAACAATAGCTTAAATGCCACAAAACCCTTTTCTGAGTTAATCCATTCACCCACCTCCACTAATAATAAAAAGGATCATTAAAGTTTTGTGTAGTGGAAACACAAACATGTGTCTCTTAAACCAGATATTACTCTTGAGTGGAAAGAAAGCGATAAATTTGTTGAGTTTAACGTTTCTTCCTAAAGTATTCCAGGAT
This sequence comes from Myodes glareolus, assembly GCF_982192425.1. Classification (NCBI taxonomy): domain Eukaryota; kingdom Metazoa; phylum Chordata; class Mammalia; order Rodentia; family Cricetidae; genus Myodes; species Myodes glareolus. Next base: position 39,671,558 of record NC_142029.1, on the reverse strand, counting down.
CATTTTCTAGTAAGTGTAGAATGGACTCTGAATTCATACTTTCTTATGATCACAGGTTTTCAGAATCTGTTGACTTGTCCCAGCAAGTCTTCCCTCCGTAAAGTACACCCATCCACTCCTTCCTATATAGAAATGAAACATTATGGCAGACAGCCCGTCCTCAGAAAGCATTGGACAACAGTAGTCTGCTTAAATGTCCAGGTGACTCAACATTTGTTTCATTATGCCAACTCTATTTTCTATGAACTTTGCAAATATAAAGACAATGGAAAAGATACAAATCTGGGCATCTTACAATTTGGAAGAGTTATATGTTGCCTTAAGGTTTTTTAAAGATTTATATTCTTCAGCTAACATTTTTAATCAATACGATGCTAGTTTAACATCTAACTGGCCTCAATTTTGTTACAGTAGAAAGTCTCTGGAATGCAGTCCTTGAAATATAAATATTTTGATGACTCACCTTCATTGCAAAATGAAGTTCAACTTCATTATCTTAGGTTGAGAACATGCTTGTCGTTTTATTCATAATGACTGAATTATTCCAAAATATTTCAACGTACACTGGGAAACTTTCTGCATTCTAATAATTAATAAATCTTTCCATTAAAAAATTCGAAACAACTCAGAGAAATTTGTAATCATTCTGTTTTTTGTAAGTATATCCATTTCTGTCTCTCTCTACACACAGAAATCCTATAACAATATGGAACTGTAAACCATAATATATACACAAAGGATATGTAAAGTTAAAAAATATAAAAAAGAAGAAGAAAAGAAAAGTCCTGACAAATGATTATAAAACAAAGACCTCCAAAAATGTCACTGAATTAGTTCATTTTTTGTTGCCATCTACTGCTGAGCATGGGAGCTGACCTTAAGAGTGGTTGTGTACAAATTAAGACACCGTTGAAGAAAACTAATTCTTCATTTGTTGATCATTAGAAAAACTTTATTCTATGATTTTGTTAAAGATATTTTTTGTGCCTTTGACCTGGGTTTCTTCTCCTTCCTGTATTCCTATTATTCATAGATTTGATCTTTTCACAGTTTTCCATCGTTCCTGAATGTTTTATGGCTAGATGTTTTCAGATTTAAAACTTTCTTTGACTGAGATATCCATTTCTTATTTTGTCTTTAGTGCCTGGGGTGATTCTCTCTTCCATTCTTGTGTTCTGCTGGGAAGCCTTGACTCTGAGTTTCCTGTTTGAGTTCCGAAATTTTTCCCTCAGTTTGGGTTTTCTTTAGTGAGTCCATTTTCACCTCATGCCTTGAACTATGGGTTCTTCACTCCTTGGTTTCTATTGGTCTTTCTGGATCTTAGGAAAGGAGTGGCTGTATGTTTCCTGGTAGGCAGTATTTCTGAGTCTTTGCCAGGTGTTATTACTGGGGGCCCAGATAGAATGCGCTTCTAGGTGTTTTGAGATGACAGGAAGGAATTGGGATGGACTGGGTAGGGTAGGGAGGCTGAGAGGGCACACAGAAGGAAAGAAGTCTGGATTTGTGTGGTTCCCCAGGGAAGGGAAGAAGAGACAACTAAGAGACCTCAGCAGGGGGCTTGTTACTAAAGATAATCTTGGAGAATTGGAAATGGCGGCCAAAGGTAGGAAGGAGAGCAATTCCCTGACTAGCATGACCAGTGGATTCCCAGAGAGAGAGAGGGTGGTACAGGTATTGGCAGCCGATACAAAGGGATACCATGAGTAGGACGACTGTAGGTGAAGAACTGCCCAAATCATGCTTTTGACATAACAGATAAGACTAGAAAAGAATAGCAAAAGAGCACATTGTGCATCTTAAGGACGGAAATGCCATCTCATGGGCTCACATCAATCACAGTGTAATAGATCATAATAAAATGCAGTTTATTTTATTTAGGCTTCAGTTGATGGACATTGTAAAAATATGTTTCTATTAAACAAACGGTAAAGGTCATTAGTAATTAAAAGCAGACACTCATAAAAGCTGCCTTATATATACCACACATGAAGATAAAATATTTTAAATAAATTGTAAATAATTCCATGTGAGATAAATATTGATCATTTTCTCCCATTTTGAAATAGGGGGGGCTTTTTCATAGATGAATTTTTTGTTTATTCATCTTCAGCCATTAGAAAAATGCAAATGAAACCTGCTTTAAAAGTCTGTCCACACAGAGAAAAAAACTATCAAGGAAACATGAGACAATAAATGTGGGCAAAGACATAGGGAAAGAGAAATCCTTGTTTACTACTTTGGAAATCAGTGTACAGTTTCTTTTAAAAAGAAAAAAAATAGAATTACCATATTGCCTAGCTATGAAATTCAAGTACGTATCCAAAGATATCAAAGTCAACATAGCAATACATTTTTATACATCTGTGTGTCTAGCTGCATTGTTCCCAACAGCCAGGAAATAAAATCTCAATTCTCATTGGCAGACAAATGGATAAAGACTATGTGGTGCAAATACTCAATGAATGCTATTAGCTTAAAGAAAAAAATGAAAACATGGCATTTATAGGAAAATGAATCTAACTAGAGATCACTGTATTAAACAAAATAATCCTAGGAATAAAGACATGGGAGCACAGGTGTTCAATAAGCATAAAAAAGGTGTTCAGCAAGGCTTTTCCGTTGTCCCGTAAACTGCCCAGTACAAAGTGTTCCTCCTAGTATAATCGCATATAACCATGAGGTGAAATGAAAACATTTCCGAGTTTATGGTCAGATCTCAGATCAGCCATGACAGACAGCAGCTAGGTACTGGGATGTGTTACAGAGCCACTTGGGAGGCCGCAGTGCTGGGTGGGAATGAATGCCTTAAAGGACGGGCACAGGCTATGCGTACCCAGTCCATAGCTCAGACACTGAGTCAGCCATTCCAAAGTCAGGAAAGAGGCACGTGCCTTCCTTCCGTATTTCAGATACCACATCAACTCATCCACATGCAGAAAAGCAAAATTTGGAAGTTATTCTAGAACTTTATGCAGATTCCAAAGAACTTCTTACCATCGGGTTGCCTTTCTGAGCATAATTTAAATGAATGGGTTATCACTGTGTAGAAGTGATTTGAATGCTAACCCATAAGGACACTAAGACACCTCACATTTTCATATAAATTAGAAAAACTGCTTCAGCTGCCCTCTGTCTGGGTGAGATTCTATGGGGTTTTATTTTTTTTTTGTTTTTTTGTTTTTTTTTTTAAGCCAGGTTCTTCCTTCTTAACCTATTTTAAATCAAACTCTTTTCTTATCTTATTTTGCAGTGGTTTTTATTCAACTTCATAAAGCTACACTTAAGTTTTAAGCCACAAACAAACTCTGCAAAGGTTTCTTCTGTACCCTTGACCTGTCAGCACATATTCCAAACATCATGAGTTTAAACATCCTGTGCTCAACTTAGTTATCTTTAACCAAGAGCATGTCTGCTTCCTGTGGGAAGGATGTGGAAATGCACCCCAGAAAATAACCAAGAGAGCGAATGATATAGCTTCCATGGGGAAGATAGGAAGAAGCTGTGTCTTTAAAAGATCTTTTTTGTTTTTTTATGGATAGAAGTTTTATTTGATATTGATGGTGATTTCTATCTCGCTGACAAAAAAAATAAGTATTTCTATTTGATTTTGTCAGCCATTATCCAATAAACTTCATATTTCTAGCTCTGTCTAGCAAGAAAACAAACTTTACTTCATCCTTGTTATATTCTCTACACAGAATCTCTTCCCCAGAAACACCTTCAAAACTCAAAACCAACTACAAACTCCAAAATCGAGAACCATTCTTAGTGTTTTAAATTAACACTTAAACTTCTTTTTCATTATTACTTTAAATAATACGAAAACATGTATCTATTACAGGTTACAAGATGATATTTTGTTTCATATACATATTTAGTAATATTAAAATCTGGGTAATCTCCTCAAACATCCATCACCTCTGTACAGTCAAAACCCTCAAAATCCTTTCTTCTAACTTTTAGGGAAAAACATATAGCATGTTGTAATTATCCATATAATTTATATTTTGTTTGCTCTGCACCAACACACCAGAACAGTATTTACTTCTAACAATAACTTGTTATTCACCAGCTAACCCTTCCCCATAGCTCTGCCTACACATTCACCCCAGGATCTGACAACCCACATCTCATCCTCACCTACCGTGAGAGCAGCATTTTTAGATTCCACATTTGAGTGCTGTCATGGGGTAGTTGTATCTAGCTTATGTCAACACAATGACCTCTACTTCTAGCCATTGTGTCACAGTGGCGAGCTCACATCCTTCGTGGACATCATTCTCTTGTACATAGGTAGTTTTTTTTTCCATGTGTCAATTGATGGTTGTTTGGGTTCTTTTCATTCTTGGATCCTGTGAATTAGACCACATTGAACTTGACATGGAGATGATCCTTCCAATACTGTTTTCTTTTCTTTTGAATACACATAGAAGAAGGATTACTACGTCATTGGCACCTCTATTTTAGTTTTTTAAGGAACTGCCACACTGTTTGGCATTATAGCTATACTAATTTACAATCCCACCAATGTACACGAGGGTCTCTCTCCTTCGCATCACACACACGCTCACTAATGCTTTTCACTTTAATCTTCAGATGGCAGCTGTTTTTACTACTGAAGTTATAGCTCATTGGGAGTGATTTTGACCTTAGTTTCCCTGGTGAAGAGTGGTCCTGAGAATATGTTGTCCACATCGACATCTTCCTTTGAAACGTTTCTATTTGGGTCTGCTGCATATTTTTAATAGGATTATTTCATGTTTTGCTGTTGAGTTATTTGAGTTCTGTGTATAGTCTATCGAGACTTGTCAGATGTTTGTTGGAAAGAGTGTTCTTCTAACCCATGTGTTAAATCCTTCCCCTTTATTATTCCCTTGTTGTGCAGAATCTGTTTCATTCCATGAAGTCCCATTTGTTAGTCTGCAGTTGTGTTTTTTGTCTAATGTCCTGAAGTCTTTCCTCTATGTTTTCTTATTGTAATGTCATAGTTTCACGATTTACATGTAGGTGTCTAATCAACTTGGAGTTAATTATTATATACAGAAAAAGAAAAGGATCTGGTTCTGATTATCTATATGTGGCTATCCAAACTTCCCAGCAATATTTGCTGAAATACTCTCTTTTCCCAATGCATTTTCTTAACACCTTTGTCAAAAATCAACTGGCTGCTGATGCAAGAGTTTTCTTCTGTAATCTCTATTCTGTCCCATTGGTCTATATGTCTGTCATTTTTATTTTTGTAGCTTAAATAACATTCAGTGCCACATAACAGATATTCGTAAAAGTTTTATATTCAAATTAATGAATACATTCAAATTAAGCCTTTGAACTTGAAATTATCTGACATTACCTTCCCATAACTCCTGTATACTGTGAAGGAAATTTTTCAGTTTTTGCCCTAAAATTCATTAAATCATTTAACACTCTGCTGCCTATAGGTAACACTTAAAGTGGGAATAAAACCCACATACCTTTATAGTTAATATTTTAAAAATAAAGCATTAGTTGCTTGTTAACCTTCAAACAATGTAGCTCTTGATAAAGCCAACAAGTCTGTCTTCTGCTGTACTTTGGTGAGGTTTAGACATGCGCTGGACGTATGAATCTGCCCTGGTGCTTCATGCCAGAATGGGATCCATAACTCCTGCCGGATGTCAAAAGGCTTTGTTGTTCCATCTTTTGCCTCCCTGATAGCATTGCCGAGGTAAAATCCGCATGATTATTCATGGCTTGGAGAAGATTCTTGCTTGGTGAGGTCAGGAGATGAAGCGATGAGGCCAGTCCTTTACCGTCTTTCATGTGCAATCCATTTCTCTCTGTCAAAAGTTTGTTTTACGCTATTATATGCAAATCTGCAGCCTCCATGAAACAGCTCCTGTTTCAAAACCTTATGAAAAACTTCAAAGTGTGCATAGTGGGTATCTGCTTTTGAATGCAGGAAAGCAGCAAAACAAGCCGTTGTTATCTCTGTTATCTTGAAATCTCTGTGAAAACTTCCATAGACTCTGAAAAATAATGATAATCAAATTTCAACATACAGCTGAAAAATTGAAACCAAGAAATGGAAAGTACAGAGACACATATTACTTTCATTGTTCTATTTTCAAAATCAGAACCAAACCCAGATATATTTACTTAGTTGTTGTAAAGTATTTAAAGAAGTGAGTACAGAGTCGGCAGAAGCTGCTAGTAGATAGCAACAACTGACCTTTGCCACAGGTTATAAGGTACGCAAATGTGTCAAATGTTGACGGGGGAACCTTAGAAGTAACTAACACTTTCTACATTCTAAAGATTAAACAAAGTCTTACCAGGCTAGGTAATTTGTAAATTTCATGTTACTTCGCATGAACTCTTAATTATTTCAACATTGATTTTTAGACCAAAGTTCAGTCCCTTTATCATGACACAAAAGACACCGAAAAATCTGTTTCCCTGGGTGACCCCAAGGCGGGTCCTGCTGTGGCTCTGTCCTCACTATTCCCCGTATGACAGGCTCTTCCTTCCATAGGCCATCCACAATTCTTTCACCTGAGTCTCTTTAATAAGACTTGCTCCCTGTGCGCTGTCTCCTGTCCAGCTTGTAGACTTATTCACTGTTTCAGATTCATTCTAAGCATCCTTCAGAAAAGAAAACATACGTGAATTTTCCATCTCAGTGCCCCGGCAGACAGGCTCCCTCCTGGATGCATTTCCACTCTTCTTCTTGCCAGGCATGAAGCTTGTCCCTCTGTTTAGAAGCTGACGGAGCTCTAATAATTGCTCATCCACCTTGCAGTGTCCAGTATTTCACATATCTCACAGCAGGGTACACGCTCCATATATTTTAGCAAAGGTACAAAAATAGCAAAAGAATGAATAAATGAAAGATGTTGTGTGAAGAATAAAGCTGTAATAACTTAAATTTAAGATTCTAGAAAACGAGCTCTTTAGTTAACAGCTATTTGTAGCAAACCATTATTATTTTCTAGGTTTGCTTCTAAGCAGCTGGGATGGGAGTTGTAGACGGCTTTACTGATAACTGAAAGATAGAGATACGCAAGTCACCATGCTTCAAAGTCAATTATTGTGACACTACAAGACTTACAATTTAAATAATCTGCCTTCATGGCCTAATGCAAATGCTCAGCATCACACACGTACATACAGACCACACACACACACACACACACACACACACACACACAAACGAGGAACCAGCCTTTGTTTTTCTGACTGAGGTATTTGGTTATATATCTGGTTACCTGGTGAAATGCCTTGATAGTTCCTTTGGTATAGCTATACCATTAGGTGGGGGAAAAAAACACAAAGAAAAACTGTCATTTTCAGAGGAATACAAAATTGGTTATCAAAATTTTCAAGCATTTGATTCTGTAGAATTTGACTAGACCACTAAAAGTTCTGAGATCATCTGGGTGCTAAATTTCATTAGTGCTATATATATGTTAATCCCTTGTTAAAATATTGTATCGAGTCATAGATATTACTTTTATGCTTCTTCCTTAAGATAAAAGCATAGGTAAGAAATTTATGAAAAGGGTCCCAACAGCCCAATAAATAATAGTATGAATTAAAAACTGGGATGGTGGGCTGGAGAGATGGCTCAACTGTTAAGAGTACATCCTGATCTTCCAGAGGACCCAGGTTCAATTCCCAGTACCCACATGGTGCCTCACAACTGTATGTAATTACAGTACCAGGAGATCAGACACTTGCATACATGTGATACACAGACATACATGTAGGCAAAACCCCTGTATACATAGAAATAAAGGGAAATTTTTAATTGGATTACATAAAATAAAGACTTCTGTACAACAAGGGGTTTCCTTCAGAGTAAAGACAGTCTACAAAATGGGAGAAAACATTGGACAATTATTTATCAGACAGTGAAAATAATACATAAATAACTCAAAATATAAACACAAAGAAACTTCACAAGTCATCCAATATATGAGGAACAAAAGAACTTAATAGATAGTTCTCAGAAGAAATATAAATATTCTATAAGTACATGAAAAATGATCAACACTCTTACCCATCAAGAAATGTGAATCAAAACTTCATAGTTTTTCACCTCTCCCTAGTCATAATGTCTATCATTATAAAACAAATAACAAATGCTTGTGAGTAGGTTGAGGGAATTTAAATTAGTAAAGCCACTGTAGAAATCAGCATGGGCCTCAAGAGAACAAAGGAGAATGAGCATATACCCCAGTTATTCCACTCCTGAGCATGTACCCAAAGGAGTTTAAGTCAGAATGGCATACAAATACTTGTACATTCATTTTATTGTGGCAGTATTTATAATACACAAGATATGGAATGGGACATAGTGGCACATGACTTTAATTCCAGCACCTGGGAGGCAGAGACAGGCAGATATGAGTTCAAGGCCAGCCTGGACTTCAGAGTGAGTTCCAGGACAGTCAGGGCTACACAGTGAGAACCTATTTTTGTTGTTTTTAAAGGGCCTGAATCTTATGAGTTAAAGAGATGACCCAGTAGTTAAGAGCATGACTGCTCTTTCAGATCCGGGTTTGATTCCCGGCACCCATATGGTGCTGTACACCTGTTTGTAACTTGAATTCCAGGGGTAACCAATGTCTTCATAGGCGCTACATGTGAATGATGCACAGACACACATGTAGGCAAAACACCTACACAATAAAGTAAAAGCAAATGGAATAAATGTTAAAAGACATGCAAACAACCTAGCTGTGCATTAACAGGAGAATAGGGAGGGTAACGCTGCACATAGACTCAATGAATAATATTCAGTCATAACGAAGGAAAATTATACCTTGTACAAGAAGATAGATGAACCTAGAGGTCATCATGTTAAGTAAATTAAGTCAGATCCAGAATACAAATATTGCATATTTTTCTCACTGTGACTCTAGGTCTAAAAAACGTGAATAAATAATAATAATAAAAACACATGAAAGCAGAATGAGAACTATTTGGGAAGAGTAAGTCAACCAGATGGAGGAAAGAGGCCATGAGGGTGAATATGACCATGAAATATTAAAATGCCATCACGAAATCTGTCATTTTGTACAATGACTACACATAAATAAAAATGTTCCTTCCTAGCATGGCTGGTTTGTCTTTTTTAAATTCCTTTTTTGAGGATTTATACCTATATACAATATATTTTGATTATATCAATTCACCTTCCAGTTCTCAGGCTCCACCATGGTCCCTTCCTAACATCATGTCCATCTTTGCTATTCTTATGTGCACAGGAGTAGGGCTATCCCTTGGAGCATGGGCAACACAGCAGGACCATTTCCCTAAAGAAAACTGGTTCTCCTTACTCCAACATCCATCAACTGTCAAAGTTCCTCAGGTAGAGGTGGGACTCCAAAACCCCTCCCCAATCTATACTAGCAACACTCAATGTCATTGGCTCAATGGAGAAGCTACTTAGAACTTTTTAATATTTGTTTATTTTCTTTTACATGCGTATGTCTGAGTGCACATGCAATATATCATGCGAGAGCCCAGGGAGGTCAGCAGAGGCACTAGGTCTGCTGGGATTAAAGTCACAAAGGGCTGTGAGCTGCTATGTAGAAGCTGGGAAGGAAATCTAGCTCCTCTGAAAAAACAGCTTTTTCACTGCTCTAGCTGTGCTGTTTAAAATTTTGCAAACAAAAAAAATTAAATATTTTAATCAATTATGAAATATGAGGACTAAAAGCCATTAGGCATTACTTTTTAATGTGGAAGAGAATGCACAGTCTCAGCTGTTGCTGAGGGTCAGTTTTAGTTTGGGATCAGTTCTGTAGGAAACTCATATTCTAAAATCTGAGGCATAATCTTGATGGACAAGTTCTTTTAGTCTTTGCATATTCATATGGAAGATGCCTCCTGCAGCGATTAAACAGATGCCAGCAGGCCCAAGTGGAAGATACATCCGCCTTAGACCAGACACGGCAGCCTAAAATATTTCCCACGCCTAAAATATTTCCCACTACAGTTTGCCTATCAAGTGCACGAACAGCCCATCAGGAAAAGAGCTATCAGGTGGGTGCACTGGGGTTAATTGAAGATAACTCTCTGGTGTTCTCCTACTTAAAAGAGCATAATAACTTTGGAGATATGCATGATATAAATGGGCCAGAAAGAGATAGTTGGAAAGAAAGGTGATCTCAATTTTGAGACCAGTTTATCCCAGCAAAAATGACATCTTTCTCAGTTTTCTGTTTTTAGATGCCTCTAGAAATAGAAATTTGCTTATTTTTATACTTGCCTTTTTCTAGTTATAATTAACATTTTCTACTCAGTTTACACTATACCATAATATTGTTACATTTTCCATATGCAATCTTGAACGTTTGTAAACACATTTCAAGCTTTAGGCCAAGAATTGTACTTACTTTTAATTAACTTTAATTCAGTACTGTCTAAGGACATGGCATTGTCCATTAAGAACTGTGGAAAACATAAAAAAAGGAGTTACCACCACAACAATACAATAACAGCCTATTGCTGAAGATACTACACGCTTTGGTTGCAGGGCCTCGAGTAACCAATCTCAAACAGACTGGGAAGCGTCCTCCTTTCTAGTTAGCTCTCATAATGCCAGAAAGTACTATACATACTACTAAAGGAAAAAAGACATCAATGTTCTTTAAACAGTACTAGACCTGCATGCCCTACACCTACTTACTAGGAAAGAAGCACACACTGATACAATATTGGCCTGACTGTTATGGAGTAACCAAGAGCTTTCTGATTGGATTTGAGGACTCTACAGAGGAGGCAATTCATCCCTGGTCCTGTGAACCTTCAAAAACCCTGGCTGGGAAGTTAATAGGCTCTAAAGTATAACCTACTGTTGTTATTTTACTAAATGGCCATTTTTTTCAAACAGCCCCAAATGCTTGTTTTAATACCCATAGACCTCTCCTGCTCTCAGCTTTGGTCAGAGAAGCTTCTTTATGCATTAGCCAACAGTTAACTCAAGAACTCATGAGTGCTAGATGTGTTGAGAATAAGAGATTGAGTAATCAGTCCTAAATGAGGCATTTGATCTATTTCAGGAAGAATGTCCCTCCCACCCTTCTTCCACCAAGGCTTAGGGAAGAAGAGGCAAACAAATGTAAGAGCAAAACAATGGGTGGGAGCATTAGGAAACGCTGTCTGTTGGGAGTGGTATGGTCATTGTACTCACAAACTCACGATTGCTGGAGTTACTTCTACAATATCAGGCACAATTCAACATGAATGGGGGAGGAACTTTCAAGGTATCACATGTGAATGAAGAACTAGTCACAGTTCATAGATTCTGGGAATGGGAGTGAATTGCCCATGCTCCAGTGGCAGGTCCCACATTCATGCACATATAGGCATCTCTAATTGGGCTTAATTGGTTATCTTAAAAAGAAAAAGGAGAAGACATGAAATTGGAGGTAAAGGGGATGATCATATTTCATTGCATATGTGTATAAAAATCTCAAGTAATATTTATAAAAGAAATATAAAGATCAACTTATGTAAAAGAGTCATAAATGGAAGGAAAAATGGGGAAGCAATGTGGACTTGGATATATGATTAAGAGAATGACAATATCTAGAATAACGCAAAATAAATACATTTCTCAATAATACAAGTTTAGTGTATTATGTTGTAATATGCCAAGAACTATCATATGTTGATCCGTGGACTGAGGCATTTTCCATCTGATGGTCTCACTAGCCAGTAGGTTCAGACGGGAATGAAAAAGAATACAATCTCACTCAATGAAACAATAGAAGCATCACTTCCACCTTGTTGCCACGGTTAAATGCATACATATATGTCTATGCAGATACATATATATTCCTTCATATAACCTGCTAACTCTGAACAATGTTAGATGTACGTAAGTTTTCAGGGCGGGCTATTTGGTAATTGGTGTGCTCTTCCTAGGAAGACTATTTCTCCCACTGTCAACTGTCCTTCATTGGCTGTAATACTCTGTGTAAGGCTGAGGCCTTGTGGTCTTTCCTTTTTTTACTTAGGCTTGTCTACCATTGTTTTCCTTGTTTAGTTTATGCCTAGGCAGTCATGCTGGTGATGCTTTATGAGTGTAACTTCTGGCATGACTAGGAGACACAGTCTCACAGCAAACTCCCTAATCCTCTAGATCTTAGAATCTTTTCATCCTGTCCTCTGTAATGTTCCCTGAGCCTTAGGTGCAAGAGTTGTCTTGTAGATACATCCATAAAGACGAGGTTTCACAACTCTGCATTTTAATTGATTACAAGTTTGTAATGATCTCTGTCTGTCGCAAAGAGAAGTTTCCTTGATGAGGGGTAAGGACTACATTTATCTGTGGGTATAAGGACACATATTTAGAATACAGTTAGGGATTTAAAAACTATCTAACAAAACCCCAAAACCAGGAATGCGAAGGCTTCTTTTGAATTGCTAGCTCAAGAATCAAAGAGATTCCCAAAGCAATACAGACTATTATTATTGTCCTTGATTGTTCCTTAGAGTTAGAAGGTAACTTTCTATTGCTGAAAATACTATGCACTTCAAAGAGCTTAGAGGTCTCTGAGCTAGAGTTAACTGTATGTCTCCTGACCAAGGACTAGTTTTTATTTTACCCAAGGCATCATGCAAGCTTCCAAAGGAGGGAAGCAACCCACAATCTACACAGCTGTGTTGTTTGTGAACCACATCAATTAATGGCATGGTACAATAACTCTAAGAGTGAAATTGTAGCACACAAACTTCAGTGGTAACCAACGGCTCTCTATTTGAACATAAGATCCAATCAACAAGATGTAAATCATGCCTAGTACTAGAAACTCAACCAACTACCCAAAGCTGGTGAAGGCATAGATCTTGGAGAAGAAACTATAGCTACCACTTTACTAAACCAGCATGATCCTTAACTTACACATTAATGTTGAGATGATTATAAATATTTTTTAAGGCAAACAGAAATCATAGTTTTGATATTCCAGGCTCTGGAGATGTCATCTGTCCTTTATCTTTTCTCAAGACTATATGAGTATATTCCTTCATTTTATTATTAGATCAAAAAGTTGTTATTTTATGCTAGTATAATTTACATCATTTGATCATATTCACTGATAGTACTATATCCCAATCTCTCGACGGTTCACCACCCGCTCCTTCTTCCACTTGCAGAGAATAATTTCAATATGCCAGACACTAAGTTTTATCACTTCACACATCACATTTCACTTGATATGCCTACATCATGAGACAAATACTATTATAACCCTATTTACATCTAAGGAAACTTGAGTCCCAAGAAATATGCAATTTACCCAAGCTCTTTCAGCTAGTCAGTATCAGAAGTGAATATGAACCCGCACAAGGCAAGTGCACTGAGGATTCTACTATTCTCTCTATAGAAAATTTATATACTATCTAATAATACTTTTCACAGGTGAACTATTTCAGAGTGTTCGTGGCACCTTTACAATAGTGGGAGGTCATCATTTCCTACTTGAAGTAAGTCCATTCAGATGTTCTATGCTCCAAAGCCAGCAGAAGATTGTGTTAATATGGATCAAGCTAAAGAAAAAGCATGGGTACTCATTACTTTTGCTGAAGGTTATTTAATACAAAGAAAGGGGTATGAAAAGATTAACAACACTTTTGGAGAAAAGCTAAAGGGTGGTCAGAATGGCAGGAAACCATTACCATTCCCAGAGTCAAGGGAACAGAAAAGAACATGGTATTATCCAGAACCAATGAGCACTGTACCACTGAGAGGGAAAGTAAGGGGCCACACACCTCCTGCCACCAGTAAACCAGAGTTACACAGCAAAAATTCTGTGTATATGTTGAGGCCACTTTCTCAGTGATTTTATATATATATATATAATAAATAAAAATTAAATATATATATAATTTTTATTTAAATAACATTTTTACATAACAAACATTTCCCCTCCCCTCCTCTCTTCCAGTCTTCTCCCCTTTCCCATATACCATATACTCTCCCTCCCCATACACTCCTCCTCCTCCTCCATTCAGAAAGGGCAGGTCTCCCATGGACTTGCACAAAGCATGGCACATCAAGTCATAGCTCGGTACTTTTGTGGGACTCCTAGCAGTGGGAGAGATGTCTCTGACTCTTTTGCCTGCTCTTGGAACTCTTTTTCCTATTGGGTTCCTTCATCCAGCCTCTATATGAAGGCTTTTGCCTTGTCTTATTGCATCTTGTTTTGTCAGGTTTGGTTGGTGTCTCTTGGGGGCTTGCTCCTTTTTGAAAGGAAACAGATGGGGAGTGGATCTGGCAGAGAAGGAAGGTGGGAGGATCTGGGAGTAACAAAAGGAAGGAAAACTGTGATTGGGATACATCCTATGAGAGAAGAATCTATTTTCAATTGAGAAAAAAAAATCTCAGAGGGCAAATAAAGAGTTGAAAAACTTATTTCATTTCTAGTTTCTTTCATCTCTGGCGCCCACAGTCATTTGCTCCTTTAGCTGCTAAAGAAAAAAGAAAATAGCAGCTTTCTGTAGACAGATTGTTCTTTGACCAGTCCGCTCACAAAAAAACAGCACAGAGACTTATTATTAATTATGAAAGTTTAGCCTACAGCCTACGCTTGTTCCACTAGCTCTTATAACTTAAATTAACCCATTTATATACATTTTTGCCCCGTGGATTTTTAGCTCTCTTTATCTTGTACCTCCATGTCCCCTGGCATCTCTCCAATGCCTAGATTCTCATGCCCTCTTCTTTCCTTTCTGTCCCCTTAATCCCACCTAACTGCTTCCTGCCTAGCTACTGGCCATTCGGCTCCTTACTCATCACAGTGGCACATCTTTACACAGTGTAAAGGAATATTCCACACCTTTCCTTAGTTCCCACCTTTTGCCTTTTATACCTCCTCCCATTGGCAGAGTAAAGGAACCCTTAAAAGGTGGTTTTCAGGTTTTTCTGCCATATGTGATACAGAGGACACAACAGGGTGTGACTCTGAGAGCTGAGACAGATGCCAACACAGAAACAGAGCCAAACTTGAACTTCTAAATTATTCAACATAGGACTGGAGAGATGACTCAGTAGTTAAGAGCATTCTCTGCTCTTCCAGGGGTCCTGAGTTCAATTCCCAGCAACCACATGGTGGCTCACAACCATCTGTAATGAAGTCTGGTGCCCTCTTCTGGCCTGCAAACATACACACAGACAGAATATTGTATACATAATAAATAAATAAAATATTTAAAAAAAAAAAGAGTACTTGGTCCTGTCCCAGAGGGCCTGATTTCAGTCCCAGTACCGTAACGGGTGGCTCATAACTACCTGACACACCATCTCAGAAGATCTGACACCTTCTTCTGCCTCCACACATGTGACAGACACAGAGATTCACACACATACACATAACAAAACATACAATAAACCTTTTATAAAAATTACTCAATTTTTGCATGTTTGTCTGGTAACTCTTAGGTAGCCACCAGGATAACTGCTTAGTATGGGTTGCAACTATAGAAATAAGAGAATGTGGTCATGGCCTGTGGCCATTGTAGTGGGGAAAGATGCTGAAACTCTTTCCATCACACCCCATCCTCTCTGACGACACAGTTAGTGGGTTTTCTTTCTTTCAAAATTTATTTTTGATAGCTCAGATTAACCTTAACTTTATTTTAACTTTTTTTGCTGGACTTCCCTTAGTCCACTTGAATAAGCTTTGAACTGCACTCCCCAAAGCTCAGCTCTGTGTCTATGTTTGACAAGAGGAAAATTTATACAGGATTGGGTGGCATGTATGAAGCAGTGGTACTGTTCCCAGTTGCCTTTCCAATCAGATACTCTCAGCACACCAGGCCTCCACTGTCCTCTAATCTCCACCTGGCTTCTCTGCTCAGTCATTGGCTCTGGGGTCACGTGAAACTTAGCAGAGAGTCAGTATTTCCAAGAACAGCTACATCCTGGTACCAATCCCTCAGCTGTGCCCTCACAGTCTACTGTGAGCTCCAATTTTGACACTTAAGACAGACTTCCTGTTAATTCCACCCCAATCCTCTGTCAGAGTCATCCAAGCCCCATCCCCCAATTGCTACCTACAATTCTGTTTCTATCAAAAAAAAAATCCCTTATCTAATGAACTGAATGTAACCCTACTTCCCTGACTTAGGAAAGTCCCTCTGTGTTTCCAAAAATAGGTTATCTTTGAGAATTCTGGAGAGGACAGCTACATGCCGTACTAAATCATTTCTTAAATATATTCCATGGTAATTTATCCCCATCTAAGACGCTTCTGAATCTATTTCTCTCCTAAACTGTCAGCACCGTACTCTGATCTGGCTACAAAACTCAAAACCTAGCGGCACCTCTGACATTAAATGAATGAATAATTCAGCAAAATGCTTCCAGAAAGTCTCAGAGGAGCGCCAAGTGAATGACCAAAAAGATAACCAAAAAGTGGTTTGAAATGCTGCTATTCCCCATAAAACAGCTTGCTTCCCATCATTGCTTATGCTGCTGGGTTTTTCTCCTTTCCCTAGTGTAACGCTCAAATTCCCTGCACTAAAATACTAAAATGCTAACACGACAAGCCTTCTCAATCTCAGTGCAGGTAATTAATCGTTTTATTGACCATGTATCGGAAACAGAGCATATTAAATACCTTTTCTTATCCTGTCATGATAATTACCAGAAAGCACAGCAGAGATTCAGCAAAAACCAACTCATGAATAAAAACTGAGTTTTTAAAGAAAAAAATTGCTATTCAAAACATAGGAAGGGAGCAATGCTTCCAAACTTTTTAATTTGGCTTTTATTTTGACAGCTTCAGATGTGTATATAACATATTTTGATCATACTCATTTCCTATTGTTTTTCCTTACCCATCCCCATTCCACCAAACCACTTCTTTACAGGATTCTCTTCTACTTCCATGGTGGTTTGTTTTTGTTTGTTTGTTTGTATGTATGTATGTTTAACTAAGGTTCCTGACATGAACATGGGTAGAAAGCCCTTCACTGGAGCATTAACTAGCTACCAGCTACACCACTAAAAATACCTGACTTTTTCTTGCCTGGAAACCACTAATCGCCAATAACTCTTCAAGGGGTGTGATGATTCCCTGCAGGCTTCACAGCAGGCAAGGATAAGTGATCTGGGTGGGGTAAAAATAAAACTCAGTTCAGTCCGATTTTATTATAACCAGCACTGGACAGAACTTCCAGACTCTGGCCCAAATGATTTCACTTTAGCCATATTTAATAACAACACAATTTTGGAAAAACCTGTTCAGGTAACAACTAACTCAGTCCCAGCTACACAACAATTTGAGACATGTGTACATGAACCTCTTTACAAAGTACGTATGGCTTGAATTGTAAGATGCTTTCTTGGTGACTTTGAAACAATGCTCAAGATAAGGGCCTAGAGAGAATGGCCTGTATAAACGTACTGTCTATGGGTCTCAGGATTGGCCTGGCCCTAAGATAACACAAAAGTCACTTAGACTATAGTGAAGTAAAAATGACATCTCTCATAAGAATGGGTTTTATGAACTAAAAGCAATTCTCAAGATTTAGGAGGAGACGATCTGAGGAAAGTAAATTCTGGGAGAGATGGGCAGAGCCTATCTCAGCAGATAGCGAAGGACTACATCACTCTGGGCCTTCCATTGAGGAGGTAAACTGTGTGTTTAACAATCCTGGCTTAGCCGGTGCTTACCTATGTCCACGAGGCCTTTTCGCCCTCTGCATCTATGAAGGAATGTTGTTGGACCAAACTTTCAGAAAGTCTTGTGCATATAACCACTGTGATTTCATAAACTCAACAGTTTCGTCCTGTCCAAAGGATAGCATTTTACAATAGTCCTACTTACCTCTTAATTCGTACAGGATTTCTACCCACTTCTGGTTGTTTGAATGAGAATGGCCCCATAGGCTCATATATTTGAGTACGTGATCCCCAGATGATGGAACTTCTGGGGAAGGATTAAAAGGTGTGACTTTGCTGTGTTCGGGGAGTCACAGGAGGGTAATGGGGGAGTCACGGAGGAGAGTACTTCGAGACGTTAAAAGCCTTCCACCATCCCTGGTGCTCCTCGGCCTCGGGCTTGTGTTTGAGGCTCGCAGGTATGCTGGTGTGAGGCCTGCTTCAGCCACGCTTTCACCACCATCAACTCTAATCCTCTGGAACCAGAATCCCAGGTAAACAATTTGTTTATAAGTTGCTTTGGCCATAGTGTTTTTGTCACAGTCATAGAAAATTCATACATCATTCCACAGAAAAGTTCCCTGAGCCCTGAAGGGAATAATGTGGATGGCCTGTTTCTGGCTGAGCACACAAGACTCAGCCCTTTGACCAATGAATTATGAGCATCTTCAAGACTTGATCAAAATAAATAAATAAATAAATAAATAAATAAATAAACACATTCATTGATTAATGAGGGCTTTAGAAAGATGATTGTGTTCTCTTACTAAACCACTAACATTAATTCTGTACTATGCCTTCAGTAACTGTGCTAGAAAACATCATCATACAATTTGATGAGCTTACCAATGGAGAGAAGGCTAATAAAATGACCTCTGACAGCAACAGAGAAGTCCTGAAATCCCGCATCAGCTGTGATTGCACGTGCCCTGAGGACTCTGAGATGCTGCCAGGGAAGGCTCATAGCACTGGAAGTGCCATACGAGCAGATAAAGTGGGTACCGACTTACAGTTTAATCCCTAACAAAGATTTTGAGGCAGCTCACAACAGACAACTGCAAATCTACCTATTTAAAACACTGGACATCTTGCTGTATTCTCTAAGTGCCACCGCTCACTAACCCTAGCTCTGTGCCTGGAACAGAGTATGTCTAGGGCTTCCAAAAGCATTTGTTGAAATAACGAATAATAGATGCCATTAAAATAGAAATTACTAAATTCAACAGTTGAATCAATAAATAGCATAAACACAAAAATACAAAATTAAGAAAAAGGGAAGTATAAAAACAGAGAAAATATGAAAAGTTCAAGGCAATCTTGAAAATTTGTTTAAAAACTGAACTTACTAGGGGAGAAGAGAAGAACTTTATATACTGAGTTTACTATCAGCGTACTTTCATAGGTAGATGACTAGCTATTCATCTACGCAGGAAGGCTTTGTCAGAGGATACTTGGATTGCAACAGAGCAGCATCCACAGGCCGTCTTTTCCAAGTCATTTTAAAAGTCCTGTCTTAAAGAACTTTCACATATCCTTACATTTTTTTGAAAGCTGAGGATAGAAGATTAAAATTTGTAAATAAAACTAAAATGAGGGTGAAGCATAGAATAAAATAAAATCCACAAACGTGGCATCCAATGATTTGCTTGATGCTAAAGTTCAAGGAGGCTTCAATGCAGCCACTTTATGTTTCTGCTACGATCCCTCCCAATAACGGATTTCCCCAGTCAGCTTTTGGGAAAGGTTAATAGTAGAGACTTCACTTGAGAAAACTGGTGACCCATGAAAGTCAGCATTCTATGATATTGCCTCATGAACGAGCCTTGGCTTTACACAGACAGGATAGACTTAACAAAGAAACTGCTTTTCAGGAGCTTGCGTTCTTCTGATGTGCAATCTAAGTTTTCATTCTTTAAAACCCTGAATATGTGCATACAATGCATATTAATCATATCCACCCTCACTCCCTTCCTTAATTCTCCCTGTTCTCCAATATGTCTCTCTTCTGCTTAAGTATGCATATAATATACATACATATATGCACGTATCCCATTGAGACCATCAAGTGCTGCCCATTGCATGGGTGTGGGATCGTACACTGGGGCATACAGTCTTGACATACAACAGGCTATTAAGGAGTAGTCCCAGTTGGAAACAAATCTTTACATGACCCAACACCATTCAAATGTTTACTTAACTACCACTCCGTAAAACATGAATCAAAAGTCAATAATCTAGGAACCTTAAAAAATTGAAATTATCGTCTTTCCAATTGTGAAAGTTTGGCAGACAGACAAAATAATTTTGTGCAATGTTGACTTCCAGCAATGAACAAGCTACAAATGGACCCACTGTTGTCAAATACAATGAAAAATAGACCCTATCCCCGTGTCAAGGCAAAATGCTGATTGGGGCTTTGGGATAATTAATGTTTAGATAATTTAAAATATCAGACTAATTCTTGACTTTACACCTGCAGTGGGAAAGCAGATATTGACACCAGCTCAGAAAAAAACACATTCATGTTGGCAGAAAATCTTGTGCAAATCTTATCTACACTTGTTTGGGAACACATTTAAAATTATTGGGCATGAAACAACTTATTTTACTATATTGGGGATAAAAGGAATTTCCTCAGAAGAGGTTGTTTTTGCATGAGTTGACTCTGAAACTAGTTTTACAATCAAGATCTTCCCCCCCCATTTTTTTGATATATATGTAATTTAACCCATGAACAACGAACATTTCCCAAAGTCTACAAAAGCTATAAAAATCTAATTATTCTTATGGCAATAAAGCAGAGCTCTAAAACTAAGATCAATTATGGAACAGTCAGCCCTAAATCATTTCTATTCCTCAGGCAAGAAGATAAATTATAAACTGACATCAAATTCACAAAAAAAATTATTAGGAAGTTATGAGAGACTGTTTTGAATCCTGATGCATATATAATTTTAGAGGTGCTTGATTGGTGCATTTGAACCCAAGAAGGGGCAAGGCACTTTGTGTACACCTGGGGAGTCTGTACTAAAGAATAAAGTAGAATGAGTAATACTGCAAGAATTCAAACTCTTAATGAGAAAAGAACTCCTAGATACCTTCTAAAACATCCTCATGCAAGCCTGCTGTCTATCATTTAGGTTGGGAATGTTTGTTGTTCTGCACAATTAAGATTGAACACTGGCTGTAGAACTTTTCCTCTTGCACTTACTTGGGCACCATCCCTAGAAAGTTCTTAGGTCACCAAGCCACTGCCCAGTACAACACAACTTGTTCATGAGGATCAGCCACGGAACAAGAAATAAACTCCTACCATGCTGAGTTTATATGTTAGAAGTTGTTAAGTAGCTAACTTACTAGCCCACACACATGCCTAGAATATATTACCTAAAGGAACGCTAAAAACCCCACTTTAGAAACTGTCAAACCAGCATGACATCCATGTCTCCTCAGAACTGTGGCTTCTTTGATACTTTTCCAGGTCCTTGCCTCTCCTTCATCATGCATAGCTGTAGAGGAGTCTGCTCAATATCTTCCTTCAGGAAACAGGGCCATAGAGGCATTGATGTTGCTCTAAGGATAGCCTTGCCATTTCACGCTTCTTTTGTTGGCTCATTCTTTAACCCAAAGCCTACACTGAAGGATCAGAGCTTCTTTTGGCAGGCTGGCTTGTCCGAAGAGTACATCTGACATGGTTTCAATGGGACAAAATGGCCAGGCACCTGAGTGCATTGTCCCCATAAATGACTTCATCGGAAATCCTTCTAATTATTGCTAGGAATCAAGAATGAGACTTGATACCATGCAGGTGTGCACATACACACAGCTCTTTAGTAGCTACTTGTGCTTCCTGTCTTTCAGGTGAAAAGTCTAAGCAGTACGACACCAAAGCCAGCCAGAAGATAGGGGAGTCTGTTCCTGGAGCTGTGGGAGATGCGGGCAAAATGAAAAGCTTCCACTTTCTGCCTCAACTTTGAACCTCCCACATCAGAGTTCTAATCCAAATATTGTCAAACTTTAAAAGACTACTGAAAAAGGTCAATGGGTGGGATTAGAGGGGAAACCATTGCTTTTACCTCATATATAGCACTTCAATATAACAAACAATGATTCAATATAGGGAGGCCTGTGTCACTGACTTCACGTCAGATAGAAATGATCATACAGGAAAAAATTAAGCCTCTGAATAGAAGGTCATTTGTTACTTGAAGCTTGGGTCATTTGCAGGCAGAACATGTTGATGCTCTCGGGTAAAAAAGTGAACCTCAGGTGAGCACCAATATGCCCTCTTCCTTGGTTGCCAAATAGCAAGACACAGTTCTTTTGCTTCCAAAACCATTCAAAGCAGACAGGATCGGAGAAGGCACGGCTGTATGCCTTTTGTAACTTAAAGTTCAGCATCTCTACTTTCTGATTCACTAGCTCAAACGGGGCTTGACAAGCTTGGTGAATACAGAGCAGATGAGAGATTTCTTGGGATGAAAGAATTTAGATATATTCAGCTAGCCCACCCAAGGAAACGGGCTGCTGGGAGAAGTCTGAGCTCTGTGGGCTGGGAGTAAACTGAAGTTGATGAGAATGGAATTGGATGTGCATGGCCTCCAACACCTGGCACAGGGACTATAAAAGGAGAACTTGCAGGAGAATCACATTTCAGTACAATCAGGTAGTGTGGCAGATGGGAGGGAAGCCGGCTGGATTAGACCCTCAGTTGTTGAGGGAATAGGAGTAGATAAAATGAACAACACAAATAAATTCAAGTAGGAGAGGTGTGAAGAAATTAAGGCTCTGGAGAGACTATTTGGAGCAAATGATTTCCTGATAGAGTGTGGAAAACCCATGTTGCATGGTTGCCTTAAGTGAGTATATTTCATATGTATGTGTTTTGCATCCAACCAAAAAGGCAGTTCAGTATTTCTCTGGGTCAGCAAGGAGGGAAGTGTTTCAAGAAGATTCTTAACTGTGGTCAACAGAGGAATTTTGTTGTTATTCAAAATTATTTGTATTTTTTCTGGGATAAAGGAGCAAACTGGGATATCAGGTCTCAAAGCACTGTGGTTCCCCTAACTGCAATGCTAAGTGGAGAGCATGCCAGCCCTAACAAACATCTCCTTATCAAGTCACGCTCACCAACCCACAGGAAAGGGAGAAAGAGAGAGAGCAATAGACAGAAAAAGAAAACCCCAATCAAACAATAGCTTCCCTTTCTTCCTCTACAGAGGTCCCACATCATAGGTTCTCTCTCCAGCACACCACAGGCACTTCTGAGCATGTGCAGTAGAGTCACTGGGTGCTTCGCGGTGATGGATAGGACATCATCTCAGCTGGTCACAGCATCCTCCCTCGCATCTGTGCTTGTGCTGTACATCACAGTCATGCCACTGAAGCAGGTGTGAGCTTCCGCTCCCCAGAGTCACAGACACAGCAGTCTTGCAGATGCCGCCCACCTCCAGAACTGCTCAGTGCCATCATATAAGTGCCATCTGCCATTCCTGCCAAGACAGCACTCAGAATCACTGGTACCTCTCTCACTATAGAGCACAGCCCAAGAGCCTTCATAGGGCACACCTGAAGGATATCATTTGCCAACCACAAAATCCTTCCTCCTATAGGATGCTGGCACACTCTTCTTTTATCAAAGTTAAAACTTATCATTGTTGAATATAATTTTAGCGTGTCTTTCAAGGCTTCATAGGTTGAAGTCTAACCCCACTGTGAAGATTAAGAGAGTAGAAACTTATTCCAAGTCTGGCATTTAGGGGTGAAACCTCTGGGACATGATTATACAAGTGAGGTCAGAGCCCCCAGGACTGACTCCTAAGGGCTATATTTTAAAAAGAGGGGAAAGGAGAAAAGACATACATTCAGACAGACATCTGTGACGGTTTACTTCTACTCCAGACAGTGCAGGGAAGGTGGCCACTCCCTTCTGTAGACCCCAACCTTGACCTCTAGAATCACAAACCCAGATGAAATTCTTTCCATTAAAATTTATCCACGCTGTAGTATTTTGTTGGCAAAAGAAAATTGACTACCACAAAGTACATGTTAATGTTTCTTTCCTTGACTCTGTTCCCTAGAAAAAGAGATTTTTTTCCCTTCCCTAAAGTGAGTAAGGTGAACCTGTTTCTCTTTTCTTCTAGACATGTCCCAGCTAGTGAAAAATCTTAGGAACTAACATGCTGCTTAATACCTTAATTCAATACATATTTCCTGACTATATTTTTACCAGATCTTTGCTAATTGTCAGGAATATAATAATAAAAAATGTCAAAATAAGTCATCCCTTCACAAAATACAATAAAATAAGTGGGGAAGAACTTACATAAATGAAAGGGTGTAACTATGTCAAGGCAAAGGAATTTTCAGCCTATTTATTGGGTAGAGAAAAATAAGCTCTCTCAAGTTTATTCTGAAAGTGGGTCAATACAATGAAAGGAATGACTATAACCTTTTCAAAAATGTTAGAGGACACTGGATGTTTTCCAGCATCATTCCTAAGAGACTGAATTATAGATTCCTCCTCAGAAAAAAAATTCTACAATTATTTCTTTGTATGTGATATCAGGCACTTAGTATAATTGGCCCCAGTCAATAGCCATGAATTTCAAGAGTTCAAATCACTATGGAGGTTCTGTCCTGTTCTGGAAGTAAGATAACAACATTGTTCCCATTGATTCAGAACCATTTTTGAGGCTAGTCTAACAGCTGTCCTGGCGAGTTAATTTGGTCAATGGCTCCCCTAAATTTCCTGTGTGGGAAAAGAGCAAAAACAAAGGTATCTAAGTCTACCCACGAGAATCTGCAATTTGCACTTTGACTGACAACGCTCACATGGTCACTACTTTAGGGATCTGGGAAAATGGCCTCTCAGAATAGATGGGGAAAGGACATAAATTCAAGGAGGACTTCCTGCCACAGGCCCAGTAGTGGATGGGGAGTCATGAGAGGATCATCCACATTCCAGACTAATAAATCATCAGGAATGTTTTAGATAACAAATATTATAAGAGAGAATGAACAACAGTCCCATGTTCAGACAGGAGAAGATAATCACATATGGTGCTCCGTCTTGGGTGGACAAAAGAATAAAACCAAACACATTTATAATAGCTCAAATTCAGGTGCTATGGGGTCCGGGTCTAATGAAAAACTATCAAAACTGTCAAAGCCCAGCCTGTGCTGTTGTGACTGAACATAAAGACAGGACTGTGTCTTATAAAGGAGGCAGCTTTCTTGCATATTTGATGTGCAAAATCCAAGCTTGAAAATCCTGTGTTCAGAAGACATTTTTGCTACATCATCCCAAGCTAGAAGGAAAAGTATGAGGCTATATGCTAGAGGAGCAGGAGGGGTCAGACTCCCTAAATGTTTTTTTTTTCCTCAAGACAGGGTTTCTCTGTAGCTTTGGGGCCTGTCCCAGAGCTAGCTCTTGTAGACCAGGCTGGTCTCGAACTCATAGAGATCGGCCTGCCTCTGCCTCCTGAGTGCTGGGATTAAAGGCGTGAGCCACCACCACCCGGCAGACTCCCTAGACGAAGAACCAACTCCTCAAATAACTGGTCCAACCATCTGATAGCCATTTTGATCCATGATTCACCATCTTCCAGAGATTCTATCTCTCAACATTGGTGTATTAAGAATTTAACTCTGAACATGTGAACTTTGGGGGTGAGAGCACATAAAAACCACAACTAAGTATAAAATAGTAGTAAGACCATATATATGTCAATAATGACGAACATGAAAGTTGGTACTGCGAGAAAAAACAGCATTTTGTTTTCATCCTAGCTACTATTTATGATCACTTGGATTGATATGTCACCTTTCTGGCTCCCACAGCTCTTCCTCAAGAAACCCTGGGTGACAACTCAGCAGTGGGTATTCATCTCTGACTTCCTACACCTGACTGAAATGCCCAAATATAACTGAAGTTGTGTTTACTGGACAGTTTTAAGTATATTTTTGTTCCTTCTGGATAAAAATGTCACTAATCACATATAATTTAATAAAATTACTTTCAAAAAATGTCACTAATCTTAGAATTAGGATAGATTACTTCAGTCAGAAAAATTTCAATAACCATTCAAAATCCACAGAATATTTCCTCTTGAAGCCCCTAGTATACACACAAGGCTATAAAGACAAGTTAATATCTGTCCAAAGATATCTAAATTATTTTGGGTCTTCAAAGATGTAATCAACTTGATTTCTGCCCTCTGAGGCTTTGTCATCTCACAATAAAATAAGGAGTTCTATGTATTCATATCAGGAGACATTGCTAAAGGATTGTCTTGGTCACTGTCCTGTTGTTGTGAAGGGGCACTATTACTAAGGTAACCTTATAAAATAATAAACTTGATTGGATTTCTTACAGTTTCAGAATTTTAGTCTGTTTTCATCATGGTAGGAAGCATGGCAGCATGTATGGTGCTGGAGAAGTAGGTGAGAGCTACATCTTGATCTGTAAGCAGAGAGAGAGAAAAGTTGGTCCTAGCATGGGTTTTTGAAACTTGAAAACCCATTATCCCTAGAAACATGCTTTCTTCAACAAGGCCTTACCTCCTAATTTTTAAAATCCATTCAGACAGTTCTACTCCCTGATGACTAATCACTCAAATATATGAGCCTAAGGAGGCCACGCTTAATCAAACTACCACAAGGAAATAAAGTGTTAGCTAGACAGAATGATTTAGTCATAGAAATCTAATGCCTGATGACAATAGTGTTATCATGTTCTTGAAATATTTTAAGAAAGTAGAGAATAAAGACTTTTATCATCATGAACTGAAACACATGATAGCCAGCTTAGTTTTGAGAGTCATTAATAATTTTGTGCAATTGACAAATAATTTTGTGTAATTGACAAATAAGATTATATTTATTTTTGATATACAACTGTATAGATGATTCACGCTGACAAGGGGAAGTAGGGGTTTTTGGTACAATAAAGGACTCTCACTAAGTAGATACAAGGGACTAGTCCAGGGTGCTGAGGAAAAATTCTGCTGGGTTGGTTGGGGAGAATTGTCTGTATTCTGTCAATTACGTTTTAAATAAACACTGATTGACTGATAGCCAGGCAGGAAGTATAGGCAGGAAAAACAGACAGGAACTAGAGGTAGGGCAATGAGAACAGGAGTATTCTGGGAAGGAGGAAGCTCTTTCCCCAGTCCTGCTCAGATCACCGAAGAAGCAGGATGCAACCTGCCCCCGCTGACAAAGGTACCAACCCTTGTGGCTAACATAGATAAGAAAAATGGGTTAATATAAGTTATAAGAGCTAGTACGAAGCCTGAGCTAGTGGGCCAATCAGTTTATAACTTATGGAGACCTCTGTGTGATTTTCTTAGGGGTTTACTGGCTGTGGGAACTGGGCAGAACAGAAACCCCCAACAAGCAGGACCTCATGTTACACTGGGTAGTGCATCTGGAGATCCATCTGCAGGACTGTTTATTGAAGCAGAGGTACAGAAAGTGGGGAGAGAAAATGCTAGAGTATAGCCCAGAGTAGGGAAACCATTCCCAGGAAAATTTTATGTAGTAGCACTCAGTCCAAGGCTGTTCTGGAAAGTAATTACACTGGACAGACTGCCATGGAAGTCTGTAACCATAATCAGTTAGTATGTGCCTGCAAATAGAGGTAGACAGCCTGAAAAACTTAATACTCTCTTTCTCTTCTTTATGCTCTTCTAACAAAAAGTTACTTTGAATGTAAGTAGGTACAAATTCCTGCAGAGTAATTACACCAACGGGCAGTGGGATCATGCCTCATGACAAAAGAAGCCCAGGTCTAATTCTATCCAATGTTTGAAGAGGCAGCTAAGAGACACTTTGGAGAAATCTTGCAACCACTTTGCCCCATGAAACAGCTGGAAAGCTAGAGCAAGATTTCAGAATCCTATTGGTGAAAAAGATCAATAAACATAGAGAGGACTCTAACAAGCAGATGGGAAAACTAAGGAAATCAATTCAGGACCTAGAGAAGAAAGCAACCAAAGTGGACAAAACAGCCAGTACCTTGTAAGAGAAATTCAGAAACATGGAGGGGAAATTAAACAAGAAAATAGGGACTCAGAAGAAGAATCAAATAGAATCCTAAGAATCAGCAAGGTAGAAGAAGGAGATGAGGTGTCTTCTAAATACACACACAGTTTATGTACCGCGCTTATCTACGAAACCTCACTCTCCGGTACAGGGCGCGCTTCCCATCCCGAACCACGAGTCTGGATCAATATCCTAGGAGTTGAAAACAGACACACGACACACAGAGAGACCGGATCATTTGCCCAAAGGGTAAATGTCAACTTTATTCAGCACACATAGGCTTATATACTTGGAGGCAAGAGGACTAGAGCCCCGTCCCATCTGGAAGTGAGATCATAGTGTTGACCGCTTGGTGCCAGCAACTGGAGCCTCCATGTAGGGGGTTTCGAGCTGGGAACCCTGACAGACAGATGGGAGGAGATTTAGGGCGCTTTTGAGGACCTTCCTTAGCAGGTGAAATTATCATAGCAATGACAGAAACAAGGCTTTGAACTAATTCCCTCCGGCTGGCAGAATGAGCAGGGGAAGCTAAGCTGGTTAGCATAAACAATTCTTGCATCCTGTGCTTTGGCCTCAAGGAACAGGGAAGACAGGGCCCTACAAGTTTATTCAATGAAGTTACAGCAAAAGTCTCCCCAAACCTAGAGAAGACAAAAAGGATATCCATACTGAAGTCAGGCCAAACCGCAAGTAGAAATGACAGAAGAAATCTCCATAGTATTTTATAGTCACAATGTAAAACTTTTAAACAGGGCCTGGGGAGGTGACCCAGTGGGTGTATAAGAAAACAAAGTAAGCTAGCCCAAAGGACCAAGTCAGTAAACAGTACTTCTCTGTGGAGTTCCTGCCTTGGCTTCTCTTGATAGTGGACCATGATTGTGGTTTGTATGCCGAAATGGACCTCTTCCTCCTCAAGTTCTTGCTGTCAAGGTGTTTATCACAGTGGTGGAAAGCAAGCTAAGGCAGTACTTTTACAGTGAGAGGTGTTTCTTGGAGACCATAGAAAAATCTGATTTAGTCTTTTAATCTAGGGGGACTGTCTCTGTATCTTTATCGGTAAGACCATTTATATTTAAGGTTACCCTTGAAAGATGTTTATCAGTTAGGACTGTAATGTTTTTGGTAGTTTTCTGGTTAGCTAGATTATTATTTGTTTATCACTCAGCTCCCCGCTCCCATTAACATCAGGGGCCTCCTGATTTACCATTTTGGACACGATGATTCCTTCTTAGCCCTCCCTTCCTTAGCCATTCCTCTCTTGAAGCTTATTCTTTCCTGGCCATGTAAGACTGTCTTTCTTATTTATTGGTGTATAGAGATCCTTTATGTATCTTTTCCAGAGTTGACTTGCTGGTCAGGAAATAGCTTAGCTTGTGTTTATCTTAAAATATCCTTATTTCTCCACCAGTTTGAAACAACGCTTTTACTGTATATAAGTATCTAAATATCTTGGCTGACAGGTCTTTTTTTGCTGTTATGTTTTGTTTTTTACTTTAAGGACTAGAAATATATAATTGCATACTTTCCTGGCTTTGAGAGTTGCTGATGAGTGATCTGATGTTTTTCTACTATTTCTTTTATTTTAATTTATTTATTTATTAAAAATTTCCACCTCCTCCCCACCTCCCTTCTCCCTCCCCCTCCCCACCTCTCCCCTCCTTTTCTAGTCCTAAGAGGCAAGAACTTGAGGAGGAAGAGGTCCATTTCAGCATACAAACCACAATCATGGTCCACTATCAAGAGAAGCCAAGGCAGGAACTCAAGCAGGTCCCTGGAAACAAAACTCGAACCACAGAGAAGTACTGTTTCCTGACTTGCTCCTTTGGGCTAGCTCACTTTGCTTTCTTAAACACCCAGGAATACTTACCCAAAAATGGCACCACCCAAAATGGGCTGAGCCATTCCATGTCTATCATCAAACAAGAAAATGACCCCACATATTTGCCTACAGGCCAATCTGATAGGGACATTTTCTCAATTGAGGATTCCTCTTCTCAGATGACTCTAGCTTGTGTCAAGTTGACATAAAACCAGTCAACACAAATATCCACATACTGAGAGACAAAGACTGGCAAACAAACTATCAAGCAAACAGAAACTGACAATATGTTGTCATAGCTGTTCTGATATCTGAAAAGAGGAGATTTCAAAGCAAAACCATCAGAAGCTATCTAGAAAGCCACTCCATATTAATAAAGAGAACAATCCATGAGAAGACAATAATTGTAAATATTATGTGCATCAAACATTATGGATTCCAACTATATGAAAACATATTAATGAATATAAAAGGTCAGATAAGTCCTTGTATGATAGTAGACATTTCAATAACCCACACTCACCTCTAATCATACATCCAAACTAAAAATCATCAAGTAAACCCTGTTGGCATAGGCTGTTCATTCGTTTCCCGGCAGCCCTGACTCAAATAGTCACACAGAACTTTATTATTTGAAATATTGTTAAAACATATTTGTTGGTTTAGCTTAGCAGCACATAAAATAAAATATCTCTCTGTACTTAGCTCATTCACAGTTTAAAAAATTCAAAGAAAACACAGTAATATACATAATCCAGACTCTGTGTATTTTTCATCTTTACATAGTTTAGTTTTCTTTACTCCTTTAATCTATGACTATACTCAGTCTCTTTAAAGACTTTATTTCTTAAAATTATTTACTTTCTTTTATAACTGTCTATATTCTTTTTTTTCCTCCCAAGCCTACATACATTTATCCAACACTGTGACCCATTTAGAGGTCTCTTTTTTTTGTATGAATCTGTCTTTATTGAGTATCTGTAATAATTTTCTGACCGGAACCACTTTTTAAAATGTTAAGCAGTGTGGCTAGGACTAAGGCTGCTTTGCCTTTTGGCTCTGTCCAGTCCAACATGGCAGAGGTCTGTTCAGGGCCAGTTCTGCTAGCCTTGCTCACAGTTCCATTTTTAGGCACACAGCAGGTCTATGTTGTTATTAAGCAAGTTGTATCACTCTGATCACAAACCCCATCTAAACGCTCCATAGCCAGACCTCCCAAAAAAGTCAGAGTCATTCATGCTGGTGAACCAGGAGGCCATGAAGAAATGGCATAGTTTCATTGCTAAAGGTAAGTCAGGAAACCTCTTAAAGGAGCCATGTCTCGGCTTTCCACCAGTAACCAGAGCAAGAAGCTGTGTTAAACTCTGTTTTGTGTGTGTATGTGTCTGGAAATCACGTTCAAGATCTCTCATGTTTTTAAGTGAATTTAGTTGACTGTGTTGGCGCCAAATACAAAACCTGGGTTAATCTGTAGCATAGATCAAATTATTGTAATAGATGATTCCACCCAATAGAAACAGAGCACTCATGTTAGCAGTTTCAGAAGACGGAGCAGTAAAACCAGAGAGCAATAGCAAGAAACACACAAGGAGATGGTTGCTGAGCAGTGCTGTCCTGAGCAGCTGAACCAATTAAAATGTTCCTAGAGTCAAAAAAAGTAAGCATCATTTACCTAAACCCTTGAGATACAGCTAAAGCAGTGCTCAGAGGAAAGTTTATAGCTTTAGGTGTTTACATAAATTTTTTTTTTAAAAAAAAAAAAACCCAGTTCTCAAACACTATAACAAAGCACTGCTACTTCCTGGCAAAAGAAGAACAATTCCAACCCAAAAGCAGTAGGTGTTGATAACTCTTATCTAAACTAAACAAAAGGAAGAAAGGACTAAAATATGTTGAAATGAGATAGAAAACGGGAACATATTGCAGATTCTCAAGAAATTGGAGAACCATGAGGGAGAACTTTGACAAACCACAGTTTATAAGTCCTGGAAAAGCTGAAGTAGGGCTGCCTGACCTTCTAACACTGCAAGCACAATGACGTCATCTGTAAATCCATGCTCCAGACCCATGTAACTGAGATGCCAAAAAACAAACTGAAAGGCAAAATGATAGTATTGTAAGTAAATTTATGAATAAAGTCACATTCATAGCTGTCCTGAAACCACAGTTTGGACGACATGCCTGGTCTAGAAGAAATGAATAAATTCTTGGGAACATATGTCCTACAAAGCTAAATCTGTAATATATAAACAATTAAAACAAATTCATAACAATTAAGGAGAGTGAAACTGATACAAGAGACCCATCAATAAAGAAAAGGACCAAATGGATTCACTACTGAATTTCCAAACCTTTAAAAAATAGTTAACACATCAGGACATGCTGGCACATGTCTATAAAACCATCACTTGTGGTGAGGCAGAGGCAGACAGATCTCTTCTGTTTGAGGACAACTGGCCTATATAGTGTGTTCCAGGTCAGTCTGCCTGGAAAACAGACACCAAGCTGTTAACATTAATGCTCCTTGAGCTGTTCTTATAATAGGAAGGTAAAGGATAATAGTAATCTTATTCTAATAAGTGAGGAATACTTTGGTACCAAAACTGAACATGGATACAACAAAGTAAGAAAGTAATATACAAATTTCTCTGATCAACATTAATGCGAAAATGCACAATAAAATCCTTGCAAATCAAACTCACAGCACATTAACATGGCAATAAAACATGATCAAGTTGGTTTCATTCTAGGGATGCAAGGTTTGGTCAAGGTATTCAAAAGTATATGAAATCCAACACATAAGTAGAATTAATATTTCATTAATTAATTAATAGCATATTAACAGAAGCTATAAGATCATCTTCATCCAAAGATCTTTGACAAAGTCCCGTATCCTTTTATGATAAAAAAAAATCTCTAAAGAAACTAAAACTACAAAAGCAATTTTCTCCAACAGAATAAAAGCTACACACGGCAAACCTATAATCACCATTTCACTAAGTGAGGAGAAATTGAGAGTACAGAATGAACGGAATGTGCCACTCTGTTCCTGCTTATTCAATACAATGCTGAAAATTTTAGATTGGACAATAAGATAAAAGAAAATAGTATGAGATACAAATAGCAAGGAAGAAGTTAAACAATCCCCATTAAGCTATCCCCATTACTTGCATCTGTACATAAAAGACCTTGAAGACTTCATAGGATAACTCATAGGCCTAATGAACATTAATAACAAAGTAGCAGGGTATAAAATCAACACACAAAATTCAGTAGCTTTTCTAGATGACACTAACTAACTCCCTCAGAAATAAAACAGAAAGGAAACCCCACTGAAAACAGCTTTAGAAGAAAAAAAAAATCTATGAGTGAATCAGAGGTGAGAGACTTCTGCAGTGAAAACTTTAAGACATTGACAAAGATGCTCAAGGTGTAAAGACCTCCTTGCTCATGGATAGGCAGAATTAATATTGTGAATTTGGTTTTGCTGCAAAGACAATCTGCAGATTCCATAAAATTCTTAGCAAAATATGAATGCCACTCTTCATATAACCAGGAAAAAATTCATATGGAAGCACAACAAAGGGTTCCAGATACCTAAAGAAAGACTTCGCAGAAAGAACAATGTGGAAGTAACCATAATACTTGATCTCAAACTGTGTTACAGAGCCATAGAACATGAACAGTATCATCCATGTGTAAAGGTGGGCATGTAGACAATAGAGCAGAAAAAAAATCTAGAAATAAGCTCACATAGTCATAGCCACCTAGCATTTACATATGTGTCATGTCAAAAACATACATTGCAGACCAGCTACCCTTTCTACAAATGGTACTAGGAAAGCTGATTTTCATATGTAGAGTGAGCCATCTCTTCCCCTGCATGAAAATAGGTCGAATACCATAATTACAGTCTGAAACTTTGAAAATGCTAAAGGAAAATAAAACATAACCTAGCTATACCATTCTCAGTAATATATCCCAAAGATTTTGAGTCAAGATATCACAGAGATACTTCCATGTCTTATTTATTGCTGTGCTACTCACAGTAAGCAAAAAATACAAACCAGACTAGGTGTTTATCAAATACATAAACCACTCCTGGGTAGAGTCTGAAGGACTCTAATTCTTATCACAAAAATGCTTATAAATATATATTTATTGATGTACTATTCACAAAAGCCCAGAAATGGAAGCATCCTAGCCATCCAACAATAAATCAATGGATAATGAAAACGTCATATATTTACACAATGGAATTTTATCCAGCTAGCAAGAAACATAAAATCATAAAATTTGAAGAAAGAATAATTAATCTGGAAATTATATTGAGTGAGCTGCCCCGATTATGACAGACAAATGCCACATATTCCATCTCACAAGGGGATCTTAACTTTTAATTTTTATATTTATACTTGATGTGTATGGAAATATAGAGTATGAAACTAGAAAAGAGACCATGAAAATTAAAAATAAGGCAATAAGAAAAGAAATAAGGGAAATAAAATATAAATAAAAGCAGAAAAGGGAGCTCTGGGCAGAGGAAGGGATAGAGGATGGGGGAGGCATGGAACAAGAGCATCAGTAGAAGCAATGTATGTATGAAAATGTCATAATGAAAATCATTACCTTGTACTCTAATTTTAAAAAAATAACAAATCAAAAGGAAACAAACATAGAAAGGAGATTAAAAGAGATAGAGAATCCACAGAGGGAAAACCTTTCAACAGCCCACACCAGCAGGTCTTGCCAAGATTCTTAATAAGAAAGAGAACCAAGTAAACGTCCCTAGATTTAGCGACAAATCATGGAAAACTGTCTAATATTCTGCTGATCATTTTCAAAAGCACAAGAGTACCATACTTTTCTTTCCTAATTCTGAATTTAATTCCATGAGTTTAAGCTCCTGAAAGAAAGACATCAAACACCCAGCATCTAGTGCAGTGTCAAGAGAAACCAGCTCTCCATGACCAACTCAGTCATGTCTTTCATCGAGTAAAACTCTCGGGTAATGGAGGCAGTGCATAGATAAATGATGTTGCGTGACATCTTAGCCCTTCACAAACACCATAGCTCCTTTACTGTCTGCCATATGGCCTCTTTTAGTATTGACAAGGGACACATTCAGGTGACTTTTTTGAAGGATGGTTATGGATGAGAGAAAAGTCATCTTGCTCTCCATCTTTCCAAACTAAGTGTCGCAAGGCTCCCCATCCCTTGATCATCTTTCAGGACTTGAGTATACTCAGGTACCACAAAGCCAGACTGTGATTTCTCCACATTAACTAACTGGTTTGAGTCTCCATCTAGCAAGCTCTCTTGTCTCTTCTTTCTTCATTGCCATTTATAAAGAGAACCCTTTTCATGAATTTTCTTTTCTATGCAATATGCATTCATTGGCAAGTGAATGATGCTACACATTGTATGTTACAATCTCTGCATCCATCTACAAGCAGTATTACATTGATTAGGCTTCATTTAAACCAGGGAAACACAGAATCTTTTATTTGTGTATCATATCTCAATGAAGTCTGGTGGACAGAGAAAAGACTTGAGTCTGCATTTATTAGACTACACGCATTTTGAGTACTGAAATCAAGTAGTGGATGGACAAAGCAGAAACATAAAACAAACAACAACATGTGTGCTTTTCATTTTCTTCAACCCCTTAACAACACACTGTGTATGTGTGTGTTTGTGTAGCAAAAAATTACAACAAATAATTAAAATAAGAATAGATTCATTATCACATGATGAAAATTATTAAGATGAAGCAAAATTATGACAGAAATTTAAAAACACTAGACAAAAAAAATCTTCTCAGGACATAAAGAAAGCTAGAATAGAAATAGAGCACATTTTTCTGGCATCTCATTGTCATGATGTTGTTGCCAAAATGTTACTAGATCAAGACACAATCAGCAACACATCTGGATCCACTGTGAGCATTGGCTAGAACCAAAGAAATAATACATAGGCCATTGGTGTGCCCATATTACACGAATAACGAAGGTACAGACTGAAAACCACACAGGTGTAAAACACAAAGAACCAAGGACATCCCCGTGAGGTATTTTGAGAATTGAAAACCCCCCAATAAGCTGTGAAAGCAATGAACTGTGCATCCATGAGAATTGCTTTTAAATTATGCAAGTATCGTGCAGGATAAACCAATAATGGAGTGCAATCAGAGCAGCAACAGCCCAAGGTTAATAGTGACAAACTCTTCCAACAGCAGCACATCAGTGTTTTTTAAAAGACAACTCTGGCCGGAATCCATATAGTGGCTACTTCGCACCTGGGGAAGTTCAATGGAACCACATGAAAGAAATCGGATATAAATCTGTATGAAAGAGAGATGAAAAACTCTTAGATAGACAGATGGTATTTTTAAAATTATAATGAAATCAGCTTCAGGGAAAAAATCTTTGACAGGGAAGTGAGGTGAGAAAATAAGCGGCATTAACATAATGGCTCCCAAAGTCCAGGTAGAGTGCAACGAATGCAGAATGTAGAGTAGTCTTAAAAGAAGCCATAGCACAACTCTGACCCACCAAGATGTCTAGGTTTTCAGAGTTGCCAAGAAAATCAGAGAGCTTGCCATTATTTCCTGTTTCCAAGTAAATGCAGAAGTTTCCCTTGAAAACTCATGACCAGGAAATCAATCTTAATGGACAAAGAGAATTTGTTCTCTGCCTTGTCCTCCACTTCGTGTCCAGAGGGGATAATAGCATAAAAACAGCCTTTGACTCTCTAACCATAGTTACTTTAGAAGAAAATAATATCTGCTATTTACGTCTCAGCTATCAGACAGGATGGAGGTTGGGTAATATCTTTTGTCCCCAGACGACTGTCAAAGGAGGCTTTTCCAAATTGCATACAGAACTGTGGAAACTTAGTGTCCCATCTCTCTCTGCAATGGATGTACGTGTGTGTGTGTGTGTGTGTGTGTGTGTGTGTGTGAGAGAGAAAGAGAGAGAGAGAGAGAGAGAGAGAGAGAGAGAGAGAGAGGGAGAGAGAGAGAGAGAGAGAGAGAAACAGAGAGGATCGAAGAAACACAGAGGCTTCAGAGGGAAAGAAGAAAGAACAGGGACATACACCCATGCACCCATCACCCAAACTTGTTCCAAACCAGCCAATACCAATTACCTTGCCCACAGGACGCCTGACTGCTGAAGTCTGTGCTGGGGAGAGATAGTCTACTAGATTATCTTCGGATACCAAAGCAAAATACAGCTGTGTAGACACCTCTCACAATACTATTCTCCTACCTCACACAGTAGAAAGAGAAAGCCAAGTTTGAAGGGATGGTCTCTCCTCTAAGCTCAAGTTTATAGTATATTTCATATTCACTTAACCCCTGATTGATTAATAAAGATCCTATCTTGACTATTTTCTTTTTTATTTTTGATGTATGAGTGCTCTGTCTACATATATGCCTATGAGCAGGAAGAAGGCATCAGATCCCATTATATAGATGATTGTGAGTTGTCGTGTGTTTATTGGGAATTGAACTCAGGACCTCTGGGAGAACAACCAGTACTCTCAACCTCTGAACCATCTCTCCAATCCCTTATCTTAACTATTCTCAACAAACTCCCATAATGCTCTACCTAAGGTCCCCGTTCTCCTGGGGCTACCCTTCTCTTTTTGCTTCTTAGTTCCTCCCTAATTCCCTTTTCCTGATTTCTTACTGTCCATCGTTTTTTCTGTTCTCTTTCCTCTCTCCCCCTTTCTGTTTTCACCCCTTTTCAATGTCTCTGGCCAAGTTCCTTCCTTTTCCTTCCTAAATGTCCACACCTCTCTCCCTCCAGCCATTGCGTACAGTCTCTAAAAACTTGCTGACATTTGGATTTAAGGTAATAAAATCTATTAACTTACCATTACCAAGAGAAAAAAATAGTTACTGTCATCTAATACAAAGTTTGAGGGAGAGATCATTTCTTAAAGTATCCAACTTTCAAAAGATTCAGGAAGGACCCCAGAATCACTGTCACAGGAAGGCAAGCCGTAAGGGCACACCCACTGCCCCCATGCTTCTAACCGGCACATGCGTTGTGTGAAGGCTCTTGTTTCTGCAGAAGGCCTTCAGTCTCAATCAACAGGCCATTATTCTATTCATTTGCTTATCAACCCCATTTTCATAGATGCAGGTTAAACGAGGATTCTGAGTAACAAACCGTATACAAGCCAGCAGATGGCCCGTAGAAACAGCCTTGTTTATCTAGTCCAAACACATTCTGCACCAAACACACTTGCTCGGCTCCATGACCTTGCCATAATCACACTCTTTGACAGAGTCATTCTACATGGAGGAGGGAAAAAAAAACATTTTAATTGGGTATTGTTTGTTGTTTGCATTGTAAGAAGGCAGAGCTGCCCTTAGACATAAATATGAAAATTGTCTGTCAGCTGAATTCTGTTCCCTCCTTTCCTTACCCATCTGCCTTTTCCTGCCCACCAGAACCCCTTAACCCATGACAAAAATCATAACCCTGACCTCCGGAGGTGACCCATACTTCCAACTAACATTCCTCACCCCAGGGGAAAAGTCACCCAGTCAAAAATACTATTCCAAGAAAAAGTAATTCTAATCAAGGAGTAGTTTGTTATTTTTCCAGTCAACTCTGCTGCCTGTAAGATTTATCCTGCCTTTGAAGTTCTAGTAATACTACAATTTTTGATGAAAGATACATGAAACTTTTAATTTCAATTCACATTCCCACATGAGGTCTCTCAAAGCACTTCTGCTGGCAATACCTCTATGAGGTTTATCCTCCCCCACACCCGCAGGCTCTGCACATCCACACCTTTTGCAGACAGGCTTTCTTCAGCACTGCTGACTACTATATAACCCAGAGACCAGTCGCTAATGACCACACCAGAACACTTTGTCCAGGATCAGTCAATACATGCTTTATCCACAGAACGGAGACTACACGTTTTCAGTCATCTAAGATGGCTATGCCCCTCGGGAGATCTAAAGGCTGAGGTGTAATCGCTCCTGCATTAACCAGGCTGCACCCTCACTGCACACCAGCCTAAATAAGTCGACCACTGGCAAGCATGAAGGTCCCCTCCCTGCAGACAGAGGCAATGATGACATTACAGCCTCACTATTCCGCTAAACTTCTGCATGCACAGAATTCATACACAGAACAAAGATGAACTCTGTGACAAAAAGACCCTGCCAAACGTATTCAGAAGACTTTGGCTAGGAAGGGTTGTGTGTATATTTCTTGATAGTCTCACATCCTGAACATTGCACATTTCGCCTACAGAAGCCAGTCCTATTTCCCACTGTGCTAATTTCGAACTGTCTAGAGCTGATTCGAAGCAGCAAACACTGAAATAAAGTAAGGATTTCTAGTCAAGCACTTTCAAATGTTAACAAGCAAATGTACTCAGCCAACTAACTCCCAAACCCAGAAAGAGTACATCACTGAAAAGTTCAGGTCTGAATATGTGGTACTTAGGTTATAAATTAACTTTGTACATATACACCTTCATGCTTACATATGTGTGTATACACATATGCACATATGTGTGTTGCCATACATATGGACACACTGACTTACTGATTTATCTTAAAGTAATGCACAGATACTATGACACCCATAAGCCACAGTGCAAGTTCCCAGTCTATGTGTAAGAGGATGAAAGAGGTGCACACAGAGAAGTAGAACGGGGATGTCAGAAGTACCCGAGAGAAAAGCTTTCAAAATGTCTGCCACCGGCTTTGCTGGCCTCGCTATCCATCCTACTTTTGGCTTGTATAGCAATCCTTACACAATTGTATTAAATTTCTTCCTTTGCTTAAGCTCACCTGAGTATATTCTGTTAATTTTTATCAATAGATCCTATGCTAAGAGATTAAACCTTTGTTACAGAGGTAAGATGACTACACAAAAAAATCAAGTTAGCCTTTTCATTGGCCTCCCATCCTCACTGCAGGCTAGTCCGTGTTACACTTAGCATACTAGCAAAAAATGGTTCAAGGCTCACATCTACCAACTTTACGAACTGAGAGAAGTCCCTGATAGTGGACCACTAAAACTAGGTATGAGTCCTCAGAAGTTTTTCTCTAAACCTTTCTAAATACACATCCATTTAAGATGACACTATAAACACAACACATTCTGTTGGTCCCAACATGCGCAGATAACTGACAGACAATACTCATGTTTAAATGTCTAAGGCAGTATCGTTCACTCTGAGAGCTGGGGTTCTATTAACGTTCTAATGAAGGACTAGCAATCCCACAAGTGACCTCTATGAATGGAGGACTATAGTTAAAAAAAAAACAAAGGCATGCAATGATAAGCACTGAGAGGTTGGGAAGGGACAACATACTTTGAGTGAGAGCTCAACCATCTCAAGGTTCCAGGTAGCTATGAGAGATTGACAGTCTGTTTCATGAGAGATGGGGAAAAAAGAGGAAGGAGAGAACTGGCTGGGGAGAGGAACTAGACATCATCGGGCTGTTCTAAACAGGAAAGAACACGTTTCCGCTGTGATGTAAGATGCCAGGAGACATCATGTGATGAAAAAATAGAAGGACGAAAGAAAGAAAGAAAGAGAAAAAGAAAAACAGAAACAAAAGGAGAGAAAGGAAGAAAGAAAGAAAGAAAGAAACAAAGAAAGAAACAAAGAAAGAAACAAAGAAACAAAGAAAGAAACAAAGAAAGAAACAAAGAAAGAAAGAAAGGTAGATTGCTCACATGCTGAAGTTTCTCAAATTTTATTCTCAAGAATATCATAAGGCAGATGAGAGGGTAAGGGCTCTAAAGTAGCAAGATTAGTTTTTGTGTTTGTGGAAAACTACCTCTGAATGTAGGGTAGAATGAACAGGAAGACAGAGTGGACCAGAAATCAAGTTGAGAAGCCGCCGAAGTCCCTCAGGTGAAAGTTAATGAGGTGCAGCTCAGGGTGGCTGCAGCGAGAATACAAACGAAGGGACAAGCCTGAGTGTCACTGCAAAGGTGGGCTGACAGGAGAAGCTGATGGATGAGAGAGAGACACTAAGCATATTTGTAAAGAATAACAGCTGCATAACCATGCTGATTTGTTTTTTTTTTTCCTTTTGAAAGGGGAGTTAACACTTTCCCTAGTGATATTTTGTGAGAAGAAAGAAGTATGATCCATGGAAAGGCAAACACCTAACAAAGAAGGCTCTGGTGCATACGGCACATCAGTGTTGGAGGAGGCCACTTGTTTGTTCCCGGCTGCTCAGCCCCGAAATAATCACACAGAAACCATATTATTTGCAATACTATTTGGCCAAAAACTTAAGTGTATTTCTAGTTAACTCATATCTTAAATTAACCCATCTCCATTAATCTGTGTATTGCCACGAGACTGTGGCTTTCCAGGTAAAGTTCTGGCATCTGTCTACATGGCTTCTCACTGACTCCACCTTCTTTCTCCCAGAATTGAGTTTAGTTTTCCCCACCTACCCCTATTCTGCCCTGCATAGGCCTAAGACAGCTTTTTTATCAACCAATGGTATTCACAGCATCTTTAGGGGAATCTCACATCACATCAGGGTCTCTCCTTTGTGCCTAGAATGCTTGTTAATAGGCCAGCTTCAAGACAGTTGGGAGTTGAGGACGTACACGCATGCCGTTTTACTGCTGCTATTACGACATGACCAAACAAAGCTGACCAAGGTAGTGCGCAGAATCATTAACCTATGAATGCACTGCAGAAAAAACACAGCTGAAAGGAAGGAATAAGCAAGCCCCTAAGACTCTTTCTTTATGCCAATCTTGACAACAACTAAAGCTATAGGAGAATTGGTGATTAAAAAGAAAGCCTGAAGAAAAGAAAAAAAAAAACCTGTTTGGTGTTCTACACAAGGAAGCAAAAGGAAATGTCATTTAGACAAGGTTGAAGGGGTCCTAGACTCCTGAAGGTCACTGAGTAGAAATGAAGACCCAGAAGACTCTGAAAAAGACTGGACCAAATGCTATTCCTGGAGTTCTTCCTAAACAGCACTTCTACAAGACACACATGTACGAATCCGTTTCCATATTTAACATTTTACAAACATATGTGCAGTAAATTGTATAATATTGTGAATGAGAAATCACAAGGACTGACTGACTGACAAGGACTTCAGTGGCAGAGGTAAAACCATTGCAAGACCAGAGGCAATGATCTTAGGCCATCAATAGCCTCCTTAATAATTTTCTATAACATTTCCCTGTGTATGACCTCATAACTTTCTTACCCAATCCTTTGGAATGAACAAACAGAATTCAAGTTTCCACCAACCAACAGGCTAAGAATACAGCCAGTAAGCATCTGAGGTCAATAGCTGAGATTCCCCTGCTTTCCTATAATCTGCTTGCCCAATGGACTCACCAATGCGTTTGGTAAGTATCTGATTTGTAGACGTCTTTGTTCTCTTACTATAAAAACTAAATTCTCATGTCCTGAGTCCTCGTCTTCCAGAAGAGCATCTGGGAAGTCTGTGCTGCTGAAGATGCTGGCTCTCTACACCATGATCTTGCTCCTGAAAAACTCCATCAGCATCAGTCTAACCATGGAAGAAGCAAGGCAGTGACAACTCAGTTCAGAGTCCTTTCTATTTTTCTGAATTTTTAAAGAATCTTTGAGAAAGTATTACTATGTGTTTTATTAAGAAATAAAGGAAAGTTTTTCTACACCAGATATGAACCAGGAAAACATTCACTGAGTAAACTCTTCATTTAAGAAGCTATATAAAAGAAAGAGAAGGTAGAGGTTGTGAAGTAAAATAAGCCTAAAATGTTTATCAATCATTGCAATTGATGCTTCTCATGGGACAAAATAAAAGTATAAAACACAGGTCAAATATTTAATGATATTATAAAATTATTAATTCTCTTGATGTAATATTAGAATTATTATTATTTTGGGTAAGTCCATATTTCTAGAAATAGAAGCTAAGAATTTATAGTTAAAAGATAGATGATTTGTTAAAATATATAGAACTGGTGGGAGTAGGAAGGTACACAAATTAAACAAGAGAGGTCATGAATTCTGTTCTTTTTCTGAAATGCTTTTCATATCTCACAACCAAAAGATCATGAATATATGGCTATGGAGTTGTAAGTAAATGTAATAAAAGTTCCACAGCCTGTTCACATTCTAATTAATGCTGTACTTCAAAAAAACAGATTGAAATACGTTTTAAGTACACAAAAATGGTGGTTGGGAGTGTATCTCTGAAGGACAGTGCTTATTTGGTGTAGAAGGCCCTGGATGAGATTGATTGGGGATGGGGATACCTTGAAGGTCATTTTTTTTTCAGAGTCATTTTCATCATGATATGGAATTTTTTTAAGTGTTTGCCCTTTTGATTGAAAATAATTTTTTCCCTTACTTAAGATAACCCGATTACAGTTTCCTCTCTCTTCCTCTGCTCCTCCAGCTTCCTCATCACCTCCTTTTCCATCAAGATCCGTTCCATTTCTTTCTCTCATTAGAAAATAAGCAAGCTTCTAGAGGATAATAATGTGATAAAATCTATTATGATAAAACAAAATTAGCACATTTGTTGTATTTCACTACAGCCTCTTTCCAGATCACAAAGCTATTAAACATAGCATAGGAACCTCAATGGGATGTTAGCAGAAATCTTGACGAGAAAAGCAAACCAGCATATATTTTGAATTCTGCTCCAAGGAGAGGCCATACAAGGCACAGGTTGGCAATATAATAGTGGCATTTGTGGGCACTGAAGTCTAAGGAAGAAAAGTAATGACCAGGACTTTGGCTGTGGAAGCAACACCTATCCCAGTGGGATTTAGCTTATACAAGGCCTCTAGCCTCAAAGATTTCCCCACTGCAGGTTCTGAAAATGGCAGCCATTGCTCCTGAACAAGCCTTCCCTTACTCCTTGCCGATAACCAACCCTTCACAGAATGAGTCTCTTTTCAGTAGTGTGTGGATAAAATGGAATAAAAGGAAAAATTCCTAGTTCATCAAGTTGCCCTAGAAGAATAGAACAATGCCTGTCATTTATTTGAAATACATTAGCTTCAGATTTTTAATGTGCGCGCGAGTGTGTGTGTGTGTGTGTGTTCGCGCACGCGCATGTATGCTTGTTGTTTCAATCTACATGTAAATATTAATTTCTATTTCATAAAATTGACTTGCATTTCATAGTGCCTAAAGTTCTGTGTTAGTATCTAAATACTAACCAAAATCTTATATCTCAGATATAAATGCTGCTATAGCCTTTTAACTCTTTTAATCTCCTTTAGCATAAGAGTGTTTGTTCATTGGTATAGAGATAATTAGAGATTGTTTTATTGGTGAAGTGTTTTATTGATGCTCAAGACATAAGGATTGGTGAGAATGATTCTATGAATATCTTAAGAATTGCATATATAAACCCAATAACCTGGCAGTTAACTCCCTTTGGGTGGCATTATCAGCCTAGGACTCTTATGCTATGGGTTTTGTCAATAGATAACTCTATTACCCAGTTCCTACGGTATCTGAATGCTGACTATAAGGCACTGTCTTCTACCAGAGTGCCCTCCATACAGATTATAAGGAACTCCTAATAGTGAGAATTCCAACTCACACTCATCTGCTTGCTATTTAGTGTATATGTGTGCACACAACCTGGTGTGTCTTGCTGCCCCCATAGTCCTCCTCGAGAATATGAATGTAGAGTGGAAGGCAAGCTACATCAAAATCCTAATGGCTCATACAGGTAAGAACGAAATCACCGTGTAGTGCCAACATGGTGGAGAACAGGTGAAAGCAGATGGGTCCCTGAAATTCTCAACTGCATAGAAAGCATACTTTCCTAAAGAATCTTCGAGTCTCAAATATTTTCACATTCAGACACACAGGAATCTGCAACTGCAAGTTGTTGCCCACCGCACTTTTCTGTGAATACCCAGACCTCAGAACAGGCGTGCGCTTTCCTGAACCAAGCCCACGAGAATGGATGAATAGCCTAAGGGTTGAATCACATAGACAGCAAGAGACCTGCTCATTCACCAAAGAATAAATGGCAACTTTATTAAACTCAAGTCGGGTATATATACTAGAGGGCAAGGGGGCAAAAGGGCAAAGCCCCCTCCCATCAGGAGCAGTGGAAGAAGATGACAGGTGCCCCGCGCCCAAGGCCAGAATCAGCAGCGGGAGGCAGGCGCGGCAGGCGTGTAGGGCCTGTGGCTGGAGGCTTGTTTACAGGTGGAATTAGCATAACAAAAGAGGGCCAAGTTCTTTCTAAGCTAAACCCTCAGGCTGGTGCAATAACAGAAAAGCCAGGGAGCCAGAGGTGAAAGGGCCCTGCAAATCACCACGAACAAAAGGGGGAAAGACCTGTGTACCTACA
Organism: Myodes glareolus; assembly: GCF_982192425.1. Taxonomy (NCBI): domain Eukaryota; kingdom Metazoa; phylum Chordata; class Mammalia; order Rodentia; family Cricetidae; genus Myodes; species Myodes glareolus. Next base: position 39,626,690 of record NC_142029.1, on the reverse strand, counting down.
GCAACTTACTGTCGAGAGATCAAATATGGCCTCCCTACTCTTTTTACTGTTTTTTTTTAAATAGCTGGTGAGTTCATTTACTTCTGTATTGCTTATGGCAATGTAAATAATTGTGACAGGGTATGGTGTGCAAAGCCTAAAATTTTATTATCTAGTAGTCTAGCCCTTTACAGAAAAAAAAACAACAAATGTCAACCTCTAGTGTGTGTTACAGATGTTTCTAGACCTGGGAAAAACCATACAATATTAAGAACTGATTCCTGAGTTACAAATACATAGTTTTCAAAGAATCATTAGAGAAAAGAGAAACCATCTGTAACTTGGTAACAGGCTTTAAGAGGTTTTTAGCACTTTCATTTTTAAAATTGGACAAATGGTCGTCACTGGGGCATAAAGATTAATGACCTTCATCAGCCCTTCTACTGATGCAGGTAGGACACAGTCCTGGGCTGATACATTGTAAATAAGGAGCAGAAGTGTCCCCTGCATATTCTTCTTATTGACAGAAAGGCCTGAATAGTCATCATTCATGACCCACTGCCTCAATTTTAAATCCACTTTTATTTTGTCTTTCTTTCTCAATCCAAAAATAGCAAAAATGCTTTTATTTAGCATATATATATATATGCTATATATAATATATATCATGGTTTTCCACATGCTTACAAAGTCAAATGCATTAAGAAGAGAATTGCAGCAATGTCGGGTTCATGGTAATGAGCCATGGAAAAGGTTCTAGTAATGTTTCTTTGGGGCAAGAGCAGCCAATTAGAGTGTGTGTGCCGCTGATGCCTGTCTAAATCACTTTGGAAGACTTTGTCAACAAATAGGGTAAGAATTACCATGGGTGGTTATTTTAAAACAGAAGAGGCAGGTACGTTTTAATATACTAATCTAAATATTTCTCTGAACACAGTGTCTCTTTCATTTAGTCTCATTTAGAATCTACCCCAAGCTAGATGCAAACAGCCTGCCACAAAGCAGCTCAAGAGGAAGGTTCCAGCTCATTAGAACTGCACTCATTGCTGTTGCATCCCATGGGAAAATGCAAAGTTAAGTATGGTGATTGAGGCCCACATGAAATAAACCCAGTCTGGCATATTTTTCTTATCTGTCTCTTTTAATCAATACTTGCAAAGGCTACACCAAGAATTTTTGGCCCACTACAAAAAAAAATTGTTGAAAATGTATGCATTCATACGGAGGAATATCTCCTTGATTTTTAAGATCCAATAAACCATATTTAAGACAAATTTTGGGGCTGGGAGTATAGCTCAATGTGTAAGCACTAGCTTAGCATTTATGAGGCCCTGAATGTAATCTCTAATTCTTGGAGGTGCCGGAGAAAAGAAACAAGTGTTTAACATGCTGTCTCAGCTATGGTTTCTGTTACTGCGATGAAACCCCAGGACCACAAAGCAAGTTGTGGAGGAAAGGGTTTATTCAGCTTGCATTTCCACATTGCTATTCATCACTGAAGGAAGTCAGGACAAAAACTCAAGCAGGGCAAGATCCTGGAGGCAGAAGCTGATGCAGAGGCCATGGAGGGGATCTACGTAATGGCTTGCTTCACATGGCTTGCTTAGTTTGCTTTCTTATAGAATCCAGGACCACCAGCTCAGGGATGGTACCCTCCCGCATTGATCACTAATTGAGAAAATGCTTTACAGCTGAAACTCATGAAGGTATTTCCTCAAGTGAAGGTCCTTCGTCTTCAATGACTCCAGCTTGTGTCAATCTGACACACAAAACCAGCCAGTATACATACCAAGAAGACACTCAGAACTTTAATATTAATATACTATCAAGACTGTGTTCTGGTCTGTCTTCAATATAGGCTTGAGACAGGCTTGAGAACGTATGGAAAATGGTTTTTTGGCCTCTCTAGCATATGTAACAGAGCCCCATGCTACATACTTAAGCACTGAATACCATAGGTTCCACAAGAAGGGTAACAGCTATAGCGCTGTGAGTAGGGAGTCCATAGAACCCTTGCAGGACTCTCAATAACAGCCCATTAAACTTATTCTTGTCATTCTGTGGAGTACCAGAATGCTACCCTGTAACCCTGAGGGTCAGCAGTTCCAGAAAAGGAAAAGTTGGACTTCACACATTCTTTATTTTACTTTATTCATGTTGTTGGCATTTGTTTACTTTATTTTCCTGGTACGATTGAGCCGAAGGCCTTGATAAATTTTTGTGTTCTTCTTCCCCCTTCTTTCTGTTGTGGAGCCCAGTCCCACTGGATAGATACATCTAGAAACATTCCCATGACTAAGGTTGAGGGAACGCTGGGGAAGAGGGATCAGAAAGATTGAAAGAACCAGATGATTGGGGAGTTTGCTGTGAGATTTTGTCTCCCAGCAACATTAGAAGCTGTGCCTGTGAACTCTAAACAGCATGACTGCCCAAACCTGAGCTGAACAAGGAGGGCATCAACAAACATGCCAAACTGTATGGGGTGGGGGATGTCATGAGACCTTAGGCCTACACAAAGGTCTACAGGCAATTGAGGAAAGCTGGGAGCAATCCCCAAGGAAGAGAACACCAGTTGTTTGTCCAGTGCCAAATGGCCATCCCTAAAAGCAAACATACAAGTACCAATATATGGACGCACAGGTTATATTTTAGAATATGTATGTATATACAAATACATATATGCATTCAATAGCAATGCATGAAAGAAGAGGCCATGAATGGGGAGACTGGGAAGAAGTCTATGGAGGGTTTGGAGGGGGGTAAGGGAAGGGAGAGATGCTGTCATTAAATTACACTTTCAAAACTGAACAATTTTTCATACAACATGTTTAGATCATGTTTTAACCCCTCTCCAAACTCTTACCAGATTCTTCTCCCTACATCCTTACCCACTCAACTTTAAGTTCTCTTCTCTCTCTCTCTTTCTTTCTCTCTCTCTCTCTCTCTCTCTTCTCCTTTCTTCTTCCTTCCCTCTCTCCCTCTCTCTCAAAAAAATAAGATTCACAAAAATGAAAGTCAGAACAGAAAACCAATAAAAATAGAACAAAATGCCAAAACAAACCAAAGCCCACAAAATAAACAAGAAAACAAAGAAAAACTTTGAATTGGTTTTGCATTGGTCAACTACTCCTGGGCACTAGGGCCTGTCCTGGAGTGTGGTTAGCTGGAGTGTAGTTAATATACTCAATGATACTCCAGTGGGGAGAACTGACTTTCCTTTTGCCAACAGATATCAATTGTAAATAGCTACTTGGATAGAGGTGGGATTTATCGTATACTTTCCTCCCATCAGCACTGGGACCCAATCACGCTTAAACCTGTCAAGCTTGTGCATGCTGCCACAGAATCTGTGAATTAATATGTTTATCAGTCCTGTTGTTTCCAGAGAACAATGTTTCCTTGGAGACAGCCATCACCTCTGGCTCTTAAAATCTTTTTGCCTCCTCTTCCACATAGGTCCCTAAGCCTTGAGGGGGGAACTTTGAAAAAGGCATCACGCTTAGAACTAAATACTCCAAAGTTTCTCACTCTCTGCACATTGTCCAGTTGTGAGTTTTCCCCTTTTATTAAACAAAGATTCTTTTCCCAAACAATATGATCTGAAAACAGTTCCTCATCCCTCTGCTCCTCCCAGCTCCCGCCCATCTTCTCTCCCATGCAGATCTACTTCCTTTCTGTCTCTCATTAGAAAAGAATAGGCTTCTAAGATATAACAAAGCATAACAAAATAAAATATAGTAAGATAAAACAAAACCATTATTTCAAAGTAGGGCAAGAGAAGGCAACAGAAAAATGAAAGATCCCCAAGAGCAGGTACAAGAATCAAAAACACACTTGTTCTCACAATCAGGAGTCCCATAACAGTAAACTGAAAGCTATAGTATATATGCAAGGGACTTGGTGCAGACTCATGTAGGCCCAGTGATAGCTGCTTTAGTCTCTATGAGTTCCTTCAAGCTTTGCTCAGTTGTTTTAGAGGGCTTGTTCTCCTGGTATCTTTGTCCCCCCAACTCCTTCTACCTTCTCTTTCCTGGGTTTACCTGACTCTGAGGAGAAGGATTTGATGGATATATCTCATTTAGAGCTGTGTGTTCCAAGGACTGTCTCTTTTTGCAATGTCTGGTTGTGGGTTTCTGGATTTGTTCCCATCTGCTGCAAGAGGAAGATTCTCTGATGATGGCTGAATAAAGCATCAGTCTATGAGTATATGGGATCTTGTTGTTAATTCCCATCTACTACAAGAAGAGTCTTCTTTTATGAGGGTTGATTCTATGGACTGAACCCCTCACTTGAGGCCCCCTCTTGTCCTGAGATCCTATTTTGTGTCAAGTTGGTAAAAACAAAAATCTAACCTTCATATTTCAGGGACTCTATCTTGCATAGCCTCACCTACTCTCAAATCACTGTCACAAGAAAAATACTTCTGCAAATGTCCATCATGTCCCCAACTGGGTGAAAACACCCTCACTGAGAGCCATTGAGTAAAGCGACAGAGGCATTACATAAGATAGTATCTAACACACTGTCAATGCTCGTTTCTCTTAATTCTCTGCTTAAGAACAATGTCTATATCAGTGTATTCACACACTATGCTGGGTGCCAGCAAGTCACAAACTGTTGTCTCTGGCATTGTGGGCAAGTAGAGAGCAAAACTAGAAGGTCAGTTTTCATCCAGAACTACATGCCTTAAAGAGCCAGCGTTTCTCCCATTGCTAGTAAATAATAAAACAATTAGCAAGTGGGTGCTCTTCTATTATTCATTAAATATGAAGAGGTGTTAGGAGACAAAAAAAAAGTTGTGAGAACAGAGCAGCTCAACCCAAAAGGGCTCCCTAATGAGTTTTATTGATATTACTTAAAGGAGTATGGGTGAGGGGTTCCTTACATGAGCAGAAATGACTCAAAGACAGCTGAGTCACCAAGCCTACCCACCCCAGCAAGGGTAACAGCTTGCAAAGGTGGGAACCTGGAGCGCACTGCACAGCACTGCACAGCTCAATAGCATGAAGAGTGTCCTTTCCAGGTGCCTTGGCTAGTCTAAATATCTTCCAGACAGCTCTCTGGCCTTAGAGTCTTCTTTGGAGCTTACTTATTTAACTCTGGCAGGGAGGAGCCTAGAGACGCTGGTCAGTTTCAGGGACTTCCTGAAACAATTTTGAGCTGTTAGCCTTCCTGTTTAAGGAACTTCCCTATAGGATAGAATCTCAGCTTCAATCTTAAGGAAGTGGTTACATAATAACTATTCAAGTCCTATTGCTGAAGACAATATTATGTCAATCCATGGGAGAAGCCTTTCTGGTCTAAGCTCCCAAAAATACTTAAACATTCCCTGATTATTTGCTGTCTTACTATTTATTACTCTATCTCAACAACCCGAATCACACAATTTCTTATAAATCCCTTTTGGAAAGGACTTTGAATTTTCTATAATTATTATTTTCAGTTGCCATTTAAGAATTTTTATATGGGGATACTAATTTTAATCAACTCAACTTTCCTATATCTTAGTCTTCTCTAACCTCCTTTGTAGCTTCTTAAGTAATAAATGTAAAGCTTTTCTCTCTCTACATATACACTGGCATATTATTCCATTTTTAAATTATTTGATGCCTAATAGGATGATTCAAATTGTATCTACCTAGATGCTAATTATGTGTAAAGATTTATTGTTTTATCGAGCCCATTTGTCACCTCCAAGCATTCTGTTAAACTGAAACCTTCACCCCCTTTTACTGTCAGTTCTCAAGAAGCAGTGCCCTGACTTGTTTTTAACACAGGGAATGTCACCAGACCTAGTCTGTTGAGTGTCTCCTTTTATTCACCAAATATTTATTGAGCACTAAATTAGTGCGTACAAAAGAAGTTACTATTCTCACGCATCATATGTTAAGAGGAAAAAGTTGAGGGAAGAATAGCAATATGTTCCGGGTTAATAAGCACGTAAACAGGATAATTTCCAACCAGAAGCCAAATGAATGTTTAAGAAAGCATAGTGAGCTGTCACGAAAATTAGTAGAAAGGAACTTCAGATTGAGTCATCACAGATGTACTCTATGGAAGCAACAGTTTAGAAAAGACATATGTCATGAGAATACTTTCACATAAGTATCTTTCAAAGAAATGAGTTCTAGAAAGAATGAATAATAATGGCTTAGTCCCTGGTGGAGACAGGCAATGTAGTCACCCATAAAAAGCAATGCCAGTCTTAAAGTTGGCAGACACCATATGAGATAGAGGTAAGGGCTATGTGGTGTTATTAGAACAAAGGGGTATGAAAGAAACCACCATATGACTGCTTTAAGTTGGGTTTAATGGCATCTAAAGTGGTACTCAGGGGAGGCTAAGTGGATACAAAAGCTTCAGATTCCAAAGGAGTGGAATCTGGGGAATGATCACGGATTTGACAAACTCAAGCTGTTCATACTTGTGACACATAAACCAGGGTCATTAGAGGAGTGGGGAAAGACCCTCTGATTAAACAGAGTTAGACAGAAAATAAACATAGGGTAAATTTTTTTAAAAAAGAAGAAGAAGAAGACTTAAGATTTTAAAGAGTTAATTCTATCTAACTTGCTCTATAATTCAAATGAAATATAGTGAAAAGGAATATCTCAGGGTTTTCTTGATTTTGACATAATGTTCTCTAAATTTTCCTAATACAGAGTGCAGTGAGATAAATATTTCTACAGATACTTTGAAAGACATAGTGAGAAACTAGACAGCAATTCTTTTTTTTTTTTTTTTTTTTTTGGTTTTTCGAGACAGGGTTTCTCTGTGTAACTTTGGTGTCTGTCTTGCAACTAGCTCTTATAGACCAGGCTGGCCTCGAACTCACAGAGATCTGCCTGCCTCTGCTTCCCGAGTGCTGGAATTCAAGGCGTGTGCCACCATAGCCCAGCTGACAGCAAATTTTTTTAAACCAAAGTATAAGACTTCTATTTTTTACTATATATCAATTTTATAAAATTAGAATATAATATGTGTTCAAAATGAAGAATCTAGAAATTAACCACTACACCAATGAACTGGCACAGAACAGCAAAAGATATAATTTAGAAGTGCCCTACAAAGCAGTAGAGAAGGGAGGGGCATTCATTCAAAATGTGAAGACAGATGAGCAAAATACAGGAATAGGCAATTCAAAAATGAAGCATATTAATAGCCAATAAACATATGACAATGTGCTGGTTTACTGACTATGAGGAAAATATAAATTAAAGTCACAATGAGATGCCATTTCAAAGTTATTACATTGGCAAATCCAAAAAGTATAACAATTCAAGTGTTGGCAATAGTACAAAAAACAGAAACTTTTCATGTTTAATAGGTAAGGACAAAAATTGCTATAAACCTACCAAAAGTGGATAAAGTCAACAGTGGTCATTAAATATTACACAGATTCTATTATCAATGTAAATTTATGGCTGAATCTCAAAAACATAATGTTGGCCAAGGATATAAGCTTCAAAATGGTATATATAATACATCATTTATATAATGCTTGCAAGCTTGATAAGAAAAATTCAATTCTTTCATTGTGGATGTGCATTTGACGAGTGATTTATAAAGACTTGCATTTACTAAATAAATACTAAATTTGGGTTAATGATTGCTATCTGAAGGCTGATGATGGAAGATGAAAGCATCACAAAAAAATGCCCAACTAAACATATTTGCTCAGTAAAATAAAAAAAGAGGCACGATGGAAACTGAGAAGGAGCTCCAAGTTGGAAGTATGAAGAAAAAGAATAATTTCTAATAGGAACAGTTCTTTAAAAGAATGGAAAGTTAATGTATACAGAAAACTTGCAAAGCTACATTTTCAACTGATCTCAGAAAACTGTGTTAAATATAAATCAATGTATTTTAGTAGATTATTATGGGCACTCAGCCTTATTCTCAGTTTTAGCAAATGGAAAAAGCTCATAACTTTCCAGACACACAAGTTAAAATTAGTATACATTAGTAAACAATCCACAAATAGGCCACATAGTCTATTCTGTAAGCCCAATGAAATCCTTTTATCTTAAAGAAGATTGATATCTTGCCAGCCACACTCCACATCAACGATACCACCAGCCTCCAAATAACCTTTATGAGACATCCAGAAATCTCCAGAGATGACCAGTGATGGAAGATCAAGCCTCCAATTACATCCTAAAAGCCAAGACTGACACATTGAATTCATACTAGGGCAAAGTGTTTCTCAAATATTTTAATAAATTAAACTTTATATTTACCACTAATCTAATTGAGGTCCTAATTTCAATATCCATTAACTAATCACCAAGCCACTGGGACTTCTAGGTAAGGTGGTAGACTCTATGCTGCCTATAAATCAAGTAGAGGGGAGATTCAGAAGAAGGAAAATACTTTTCATTCTAAAGATAGAAAGAGAGGGAAAACTTTGGAAATCCACACAGGAGTGAGAAGTTGGTGGGAAATAGCCATTGTATAGTGCAGAAAAGCAAGTGAACATGGCCTCTGATGCATGGGTCCCTGGCAGAGGAGGAGAATCGAAAAGCAAAGAGGTTAAAACCAGGCAGCTGTACCCTCAGAAAAGGACACAATTCTGACAAGCCTCAAATCCAGTTTGGGGTTTGGTGTGATAGTGATTCCTTTGGCAGATAGGTCAGCCGGAGAGAAAACCTGTTTGTCATATTATTTGACTTGAAGAGGGGCTATCAGGTACTATCTAAAGAAGGATTTTATTGTTAAAAACCTGAGCTACCCAAAGGCCTTAATGTCTAGGAATAAGCACAAGTCAGGGAGCTTTGGATGGAGCTGCCACTGTCTCTGGGTGATGGAAGGTCCAAAGACGTCAAGTTCAGGAAGACTGGACATGAAATGATGAGCCAGGGACACATGCATCAAGAAGCTGGTGCAGGCTGGAAAGGGCACAAGGAAGTGATTCAGGTGAGAATCTGGAGACCAAACCTGACAATTTGTAACTGAAGTAAATAATAGAGGCATAGAAAATACATTTAAAGTTATAACAAATATTTCCTAAACACAAAAGAGAAATAGATATTGAAACACTAGAAGCACTAAGAACCCCAAACAGAAATATCCAGAGAAGAACCTCTTCATGGCATACTACAGTCAAGATAACAACAACAACAAAAAAAATCAAAGAAACAATGTTAACTGCTACAAAGGAAGGAATAAGCACCAACTCACCTACAAAGGCAAAAATATTAGAATAGCATCAGATCTCTCACCAGTAACCTCAAAGCCAGAAAAATATTGAATGTTGTATATTTATATTTCAAGCCCTAAAAATGAATAACTTCTCACCAGAGAGCTAAATCCATGTTTTTTAATTAAACAGGAAACAAGAACATTTCAAGACAATAAAATACTAAGGCATTCTATGGCCACCAATCCAGCAGGACACAAAATACATAAAGGAATACTAATACTATACACAGAAGAGAAAGAAAAAATGCCTCAATCTGGAAAACTTAAGAAAGAATAAATTTTGAGAACAATGGTTAAACAATGAAGAGCTAAAAATGAGTCTACCATATCCAACACAGGTAATCAGCAAACTTCTGATATTAACAAAGAAACTGGAGTATAAACAATTACCTAGCCAAACAGAAAAAACATTCAACAAATAACACGAATTAGTAAGTACTTCTTAAATAACCTTAAATATAAATGGACTAAACTCACCGATATAAAGGCAGAGACTGTCTGGATAGAATAAAAATTAAGGTACAATCTTCTGTTACCTCCAAGAACAGCATCTTACAAAAGTACTCAAAGACTGAGAGGTAAAGGGGAAAGAAATCTTTCATACAAAAAGAGACTGAAAACTAGCTGGCACAGTCAGTCTGCTATCAGAGAAGATAAAGAGGCCATGGTATAGTAATAAATAGAACAATTCTCCAAGGAAATACAGCAATTGTAAATCTACACATAACAAACAATGAAACTTCCAGTTTCAAAACACAAACAGAAATGAACATCTAATGTTAGAAAGGGACTGAGACAACAATGGGTGATTTTAATACCCTATTCTCATCTCTACAGAAATCAAACTAAAGACCAACAGAAATAAACTATGCAGATATCAAATGGACTTATAGATATCTACAGAATATTACATCCAACACAAATAGAATCATCTCCTATGTTGTCTACGGAATCTTCGTTGAAGTGAGCTGCAAATTCAATTCCTCTAAACAACTTTCACCAAATATAAAAGAATTGAAACAATCTCTTACATTTAATCAGAACACAAAACAATAAAAGTAAAAATAAATAGAAAGAAAAACTACAGAAACTACACAAATATATGGATACTGAAGAGTACACTCTTGAGTAAAAAAAGTGGAAAAAATAGAAAAACAAGAGAAAGGGAAAACATTTCTCTCCCTCCATCTCAGAAAAGGAAAAACAATTTTTTAAAAAAATCAATAAGACAAAAAAAACACAAATAAGTAAAGAGACAGTATACAGAATGGGAGGAAATCTTGGCAACTACACATCAGGTAGTAGACTAATATTAAGGATATATGAAGAATTGTAAAAATTAAACATCAAACCACCAAATCATCCAATAAATAAATGATCTAATAACAGAACAAAAAGTTTTCAAATGAACATATACAAATGGCTAATAAATAAGTGGAACACATTCAACATGCTTAGTTGTTAAGAAAATGCAAACTAAAAGTGCTTTGAGATTCATTCAATCTCACATTAGTCTCAGTAGCTGTCAGAAAGAAAAAGAGTGGTTATGATGAGGATGTGGGAAAAAAGAAACCCATAATTGCCATGCAAAGATGAACTGGTATAGCCACTATGGAAGATGGTGTGAATATTCCTAAAATATTGAATAGAACTACCATATAACCCAACTGTACCACATAAATCTCCCTAAAGTTTTCTAAGCCAATACACCATAGAAACAATTGATTATTCATGTTTACAGCTATATAATCCCATACAGCCAGGAAATATGTCAGCTTAGATGTTCATCAACAGATAAATGGATTTCCAAAAATACGGTACATATCCATGATGGAATTTCATGCGGTCCTAAAGAAATATAAATAATGGCATTTGGGGAAAAATGGGTACAATTGGAAGTCCTTTTGTTAGGCAAATGAATCAGGATTAGAAAAACAGTATCAGCTTTTCTCTTACATGTAGAGTTTAAACTTAAAACTGTGTGCCATGTGTATGTGTGTGTTGGGTATTTGTGTTTATGCGTGTAGGTCACAAAACTAGAAGGAGAATGTGAAGGGGAGACATATTGAATAATTAAATTATTTATTAAATATATTAAACAAATAAACCACCTACCTTCTGTAACCAGGCAAAGCTTCCATCAACCCCACCATAAAACCAATGACCTACAACCGGTCCTGCCTGCAGAATGTACTGCGACAATGGTGGCTCAGAACCTGTAGGAATAGCCAACCAATAACTACCCTAACTTGAGACCCATACCAAGAGAGAGAACAAACACCTGACACTACCTGGATGGCCAAGGACCAGAAATTAATAGTACCGAGACCCAAACAAGACTTACCAAAAAAAGTCAATAAAATGATCCTTAATGATATTAATAGTACCGAGACCCAAACAAGACTGACCAAAAAAAAGTCAATAAAATGATCCCTAATGTCATATACATGGGTGCCTAGCCCAATCATCATTCGAGAGGCTTCCTCCAGCGGCTGATGGGAGCGTATTTAGAGACCCACAGCCAAACATTAGGCAGAGACAGAACCCCACGAAAAAAGGGGGCATGAAAGATTGTAGAAGCCAGAAGGATAGAGGATACTGTAGCCGGAAGTTTTTCTCTGCTCCATTCAGTCCAACTGGAACAGTTTGTCTCCCACCTGTCAGTCCCCACTACCATTATAAGATAATCATTTCGAGACTTAATATTAATTATAATGACTTGACTGATGGCTTGGGCTTCTTGCTGGCTAGCTCTTACATATGAATCAACCCATTTCTAATAATGTGTGTTTCAGCACCTGTCCCGTGGCTTACCGGTAATACTCTGGTGGCTGCTGGCATTTCCCATGACTCCACCTTCTTTCTATCTGTATCTCTAGCCAGATTTTCCTTCTAGCTATATTCTACCCTGCTGTAGGCAAAAGCAGATTTATTCATCAACCAATAAAGACAACACATATTTACAGCATACAGAAGGGCATCCCACATCAGGATATTACATAAAGCACACAGAATCAACTGAACTGGGCTCATAGGGGCTCACAGAGACTGAAGTAGCAATCATGGAGTCTACACGGGTACACACTAGATCCTCCACATTCATGTTACGGCTGTATAGGTTAGGATTTTTGTCGGACTTCTAACAGTAGGAGTGGGGTATCTTTAGCTCTTTTGCCTGTGCTTAGGACACCATTCCTCCTACTGGGTTGCCTTGTCCCATCTTGATATGAGGGTTTGTGCCTAGTCCTATTGCATCTTGTTATACCATGTTAGGTTAGCATCCCTGGGAGACCTGCTCTTTTCTAAAGGGAATCAGAGGAACAGTGAATTTGAAGGAGTGGGAAGGTGGTGGGGAGCTGGGAAGAGTGGAGGGAGTAGAGGGAGTGGAGGGAGTGGAGGGAGTCAGCATTGCCTGGAAAAGGATAAATGAAAAGAAAAAATGGAAGTAAAAATATATTAATCAAAAATATATATAAAGTAAGTATTAAATATGGGTAACGGTGAGAGCAATGAATTATATGTCATAAGAGAACAGACAAAAAAGAAAGGACACCAGCTATGGAAGACAGCAGGGGAGGGTAGTGGGTAGGGAAATGTTTGAAAACTTAGTACAATTGCACAGGACTGAAGATACCATGAAGAAACCCATGACTTCACATACCACTGTAAGAGATTATTTTTTTAATTTAAGTAAAAGAAAGTTAATGAAAAATGAATAAAGCAAGGTCAATTTGACCAACGCAAGTCTAAGCTTTATCCATCCTTCATTAGGCTAATAGTTTTAAAATTATGTTTATCAAAATCAAAGATTATTGAAGACTCTAATAGATATCTTCTGTGTAGATTATTATCATTATTATTATTAATAATTAATTAAAGGTCAACTATCTCCTCCACTTATTGTTATTTGGTTTGATCACAAAGCTGTTTATACCCACAGTTCCGGTCAAATTCATGAGTGAAAAAAATGCATACACCAATGTATTAAATAAAATAAACGGTGTACTGTCCTACATAAAATAAGATACAGATAGTACGATTCCCTTCTGAGATCCTGAGTGTTGCACAGTATCTTAACTGACAGTTACTAGGTGATAGTTCCAGCTGATCCTGAGAGTCTCGACTTAGATAACTCCGTAGTGTGAGGTGCTCAGAGCTACTCTGCCTGCTGAAGTTTCCATTTCTTTAGTACCACAAAGTGACACCTGCCTAATACAGTTAAGGACCAACTTTAAGAAGGGTATCTAAAGTGCCTGAGCTTTCAACAATGCTTGTTATTAAGATAAAAGTGTAGACCTAACGTCTTTTGACCGGCATCAACTTGAAAGATGCTGAATTGGCAATGTCATCCCTTATCTCTGTGTGCATTGTCACTTTCAGGTTGTGAGCTGCTGGGCCAAGCATCCAGTCCAATAGTACATAGTCACACAAAGGAAGCAATTCAGAAACTTCCTGGTAAGGTTATGCAAACTAAATCTTGTGTTTTGATTTCTTCTCTTCCTTTCTCCTCTGTCTTCTCTTCTGTCCTTCCTTTCTCAATTCTCTCCTCTCTCTCTTTCTCTCTCTCTCTCTCTCTCTCTCTCTCTCTCTCTCTCTCTCTCTCTCTCTCCCTCCCTCCCTTTCTTCCTCTAGTTCTCCTATAACACAACTCAACCATGTCCCCTGCTCTGCTTCTGAACAGTCTTAAAAACAAAAACGTGTTTTTCCTTAAATAGCTTAGATTTCTCTCTTTTTTTTTTCACTGCCAGATTGCATTTTTTTAAGTCTTATTTGCTGTCCCCTTTTCACTACCAAATTATTCTGGAATCTACTATAAACACTTTCTTCCTCTTGTGGAACTGAAATAATCTCTGAAGGTTGTGAATTCCTTTCTGTCACAAATCCTAGAGTATTCCCTCATTTGTGGGGATGGGGGATGTTGGAGATCAAAATCAGAGCCCATGCTTGCTCAGCAGGTGTTCTACTACTGAGAGAGCCATACCCAGTCAAGCACTTACCCTCTTCTGGCCAGAGCCCTTCGCTATGCTGGCTTCATCACACCATTGCACCTGGACTTTAATGTCAATAAAATTCAAGTTATTGATGGAACTCTGTGTGCATTATTTATCACGACCCTTAAAAATCATATGTAGAGGGCATCGTAGGTAGGTAACTTGATAACTAACATATTGTTGATCCCCTTAGCATACTATTTTCTTACTTTCTTATCCACATTTGTAGCGCTCAGTTCTGTTTTACACAGAGATGACATGACAGCTCTGTTTCTTCTGAAGTCATAACATGCCTTGCCAAAGGCTTGAAGAGGAATGGAGAAAAGCCTTAATGCTCACAGCACTAGAAGGAAGAACGGCCGGTATTGCCTTAACAAATAGTAGATCTTTCAAGCACTCCCATGCCAGGATTGATTCAACAAGGCTTCTCTGAAAAGGTAAAGGGTGAGCAAAGATGTAGGACTATATCCCCAGTCACATTTCACGGAAGCTGCCACGTTATATCCTAATAATCTCCTCCCCTGCTTCTGCCTTAGTGCAATCAGAGTTTGGCAGTGTTCACCTTTGAACCTTCCCCTCGTTATTCTTGAAGTATCCTAATCAATCCTGTAGTCCTCAGCTGATAGACTGGGTGGGTAGATTTAGAAGGTGCACTCAGAAAATGGAACCTTTTTGCTAACATTCCAAACAGAGTTGTCTACGTGTTTCTACATATTGTCTCTATCCTCCAGAGACCTGGCTAATAATGAGGAAACCCTCTGAGATAGACAGGGTCAATCCTGTATTATCAAGGACAGCAAGAATTCAGTCCAGAGGTACAGTTGATGGTGTTGTGCTTGTCAGAGGTGGTATTCATTCCAGATCACATATGCAATTTCAGGGCACAGACGACCTGCCCACCCTCACCCAGTGGGAATAGTTCCTTCTAGGAATGTTTCCCCTACTGCTGATTAATCACACATTTTCCTGGTCATAGAAATTCTTCAAAAATCCCCTCTACCTTTCTGAAATAGAAGAGCAATAGTCAACTGTTGGAGAAGAGGTCACTTGTTTCATTCCCAGATACATGGTTAGCTTAGCCCTGAAATAATCACACAGAAACTATATTATTTAAATCCCTGCTTGGCCTATTAAATCCAACTTCTTATTGGTTAGCTCTTATATTAATTTAACCCATTTCTATTAATCTGTATATCACCATGAGGTTGTGGCCTACCAGCAAAGTTTTAGCACATCTATCTTTGGCAGCAGCTCCAAAACATCCCTCTGACTCTGCCCTCCTTCCTCCCAGCATTCAGCCTAGCGTTTCCTACCTACCTAAGTTCTGCCTTGCAGAACTGTCCGAAGCAGTCTCTTTATCTGTTAATGGTGATCACAGCACACAGAGGGGACTCCCACATCAGTCAACAACGTAGACAAAGAGGAACTGAAACCACTAAGAGTCATTTCCTTCTGCCAAAGAGAAAATAGCAGTCTCAGAGAAACAAACATCTCAGATTCGTCCATAGCCATTCTGCTAATCTTGCAATGTAAAGGAACAGGCAATGCCAGCAGGGAACTTCAAATGCGGCCTGTAGACAGTCGCTATAAAGTAGTCCCACACTAGCTCAGGACTGAGTATAATAAAGGATTCTTTATTTAGGGGTAGACTCACAGATCACAGTACTCTGCACAAGAGGGTAACAGGAACCAAATTCAGCAGCTGAGAGAGAGAGACCATGTCCAGGTGCGCTGGTATCTTAAAGGTTATTGGCTGGAGTAGTTCCCATAGCATCTCCCCCTTTTCTCTAAATAAGAGAGCTCTAAGCCCAACCAAAATTATATACAATAAAAACAAATAACAAGTATAAAACTTAAAATTACAACCAGCTAAAACAATATCAAGCAAGAAATATATGCTAAATGTTTCAATAGTTATCCTATTGAATAGAATAACTAATTCTTGTATTAGAAATGGCTTGGCTAAGTCATGAGAGGAAAATAACTATGACTATCTAGTCCTCAACCCAATCTAAAACTTGAGAAGAGAAATAATATTATTCGAATAAATGGGAAGTATAATCAAGCAATTTCCAAAATTTGTACTAAATGAGAGACAACTAGTTACCTGGGCAATCACCCAAAATCTCATTTGCAATGTTGGAGCAACTAACTTTGGCTAAAGCCTAGAGTAACTGACAGACCATTTTCAGAGGTAGGAACATTTTCTAAACCATCTTACCCTGTCTTGGCAGGCTTTGCACTTTAAATGGCTTCGAATTTGCTTTGTGTTGCTCATTTGTCCAATGTGTCGCCTGTTTTCTCAGCAGACTTTCCCTATAGCAGGACCAGACTAAGGAACAGCAAAGGCCAAGCGGACTCTGGACTTAGATCCCAGTTACAAGTTCCACTTCAGTTTCACTAGCTACATATTTGGATAGCCCACTGATCGTTGCTGGTCTTCTGTTTCCAATCCTGTAATATAGAAATAAAACTAGGAGTTTACTCATGAGATACCCAGCTGTGATTTCATTAGTAAGGAGGAACTTAGAAATTCATATCTATTTCAGTTAACAACAGTCATATCCACTGATAAATTTTGGTAATCATATCTCATGTGTGTCGATTGGTTGCTGGTGAAGGAATATATTTGACCTTTCCACCTTACCTTGTACATTTTAAATGCATCGCTAAAATTCTGCCAGAAGTTGAAGAAGAAAGTTTACCTCTTTAAAAATATGCAATTACAGTTGACAGTCGACCAGCTTGAAGAAACACCTCTGGAATAATTGCAGTTACCCACAGTTAATACAAAGTACTTAGAGAAGGACCAAACGCATCCAGAAGCATTGTTTCAAGGATTATGAGTGCTTTTTATTCTTGTTAGCTTCCTAAGTGGCAGCTGTCAACATCAGTTACTAAAGGTTTAATTAAAAATGGTTGAGGGGGAAATCTGAAGGTACTGAAATCAAGAGAAATTTTTAAATACCTGTCATTTCAAAATAATCATCTGTGTATTCATATCGGTGACATACAACCTCAGAAACATCTACAGAAAAAATAGGACTACCCAATATTTTCCTTAGAGAAATATGTTTCATTAAAAAGTCTATTATGTAAAAAATTTTTTCATAATTCAAAATTATTGATTTTCTAAAAAAACTAGAGCATAATGTTTTACAACAGGGATAGGGTAGGAGCATAATAGAACTCTTTAGCAAAGAGAAAAAAGTTTCGTTAGCTCCTACCAGCTCTCCAGCCCCATGAAGATACATTAGAGACGTTTATATAGGTGTATGTGCTACTCTTTTGCGCCTCGTGTCATTGTTTCTAGACATGGGTAACTGACAGTAAACTCCCCTTCTACCCTAGTTATATCTATCAAACTGGGTGACAGCTTTCTTTAAATAGCACCAAAATAATTCATACCTAAAGAGAACTAAATACCTACTATACTCCGTTACTTCAGAAACTTGCAAGAAAAAAATGTGAAAGGAATTTAAATATGAGGATGCAAAAGACAATGAGAAAAGGAGGTGGTAGTAGTAGGAACCTTTCAAAATGACTACAGTAGGTGTCTTCATCATTCTAAGGGAATGTTATCGCCAGCTAGAGTTTTATATCAACTCAAACTTTGACTCGAGGGTAGATAGCAATCATTTAAGTGTATAAAACCTTAAATTTCTCTTTCATGAACTTCCAGCTCTAATGGACTATATGCTGATCTAAAGAAAGGGCTTAAATTAAGAAAGAAAAAGAAATACAAGTACAGAAGACAAGGGACCCAGCACAGGAGAGAGGTAGAAAGACATGACGGATGAGTACACATGGAGGACCGCAGATGTGAACAACTGTGAACAATGATAAGGAATTAGACAATTCAGACCACAGGGCCTCAGAAAGCTAGGCAAGACAGGCTATCTGAAGTGTTGGACTATGTGGTGGGAAAATTTGCACATCTTGTGTACATGGAAGATAATGTATTACTTTTGTTTATAAAACAAATAACTTTCTAAAATTACTAAATTGTGTGTGTGTGTGTGTGTGTGTGTGTGTGTGTGTGTGTGCTTGTATTTGCATATGAGCGTGAGTGCCCTTGGAGGTCAGAAGCATTGAATTCCATGGAGTTGGAGTTATAGACAGTTGTTATCTACTGGGCACCAAATTTTGGTTCCCTGAAAGAGCAGGATTTGTTCTTAACCACTGAACCATCTCTTCAGCTGCAGAACTTGAGAGAGAGAGAGAGAGAGAGAGAGAGAGAGAGAGAGAGAGAACTACATGAGTGGATAGAAGTTAAGGGCATACATTCTTTATATTAAAACAAGAGTAAAATCCTATCATCTGAAGCAACATGGATGAGTTTGACAAACATTAAGTTAGTGGAATAAGTCAGGCAGAAAGACAAATACTGTGTTATCGCTTGCTTGCAGAAGCAAAAAAAATCGTCTCATGAAAGCTGACAGTAGAGTAGTCAAGGAGACTGGGAAGCAGAGCGGGGAAGGATTCTAAGAGAGATGATTGGAAATTCAGAGTACAGATAAGCAAATATTCTGTGCTACAATAGGGCAGCTACGGCTGACAGTAATTAATCACATAATTTCAAAACAACTAATAGAGAGGATTTTAATGTTTCCCCACAGAGATATGATAAATATCCAAGGTGATTAATATGTCAATTAACCTGATGTGATCATTATTTTGTAAGCAAGAGTTGAAATACACCGCCCTGTAACCCATAAACGCATACAATTACGGTGCACCACTTTTAAAACATTTTTATGTATAGACTCTTGGCTCTGATTCTTTGAGTTCAACCTCTATCTCTATAAAGATATTAATAGAAGTGCTTACCTTAAATTACTTTGTTTTTTATTTTATATAGTTTGTGTTATATTACTTTGGAATATATAGGTAACCTACGGACATGTCTAATAAAAGAACTTCATACATATCACTTATTGTAGCATTAAGGTTATGCATAATTGCATACAGTCACAATAATATAACCCTAAATGTTTAATAAACTAAAAAATACATGCTACCGAGGCAGAAGGTTAGGAGGATAAGATAAACACATCCTGTGCTTACTTGGGTGGAAAGGCTGTGTGGAGAGGGGAGATGTTCTCAATATTCGCTATTCGACAATATCCAGAAGTGAAAACTTTACATTAGTAATGGAATTAGACTATTTCAGAACACAACTAAGAGAGCCGGGGCTGCAGCTCAGCGGTACAGCAGTTGTCTAGCACGACAGAGGCCCTGAGTTCAGTCTCCGGTACTGCGAGTTAGGGGGCGATGAGGGAGAAGCACTGAAGATAATGCTAGGAGAACTGGCTCTAAGCTTGTTCCTAGGACTAGATAGATGGCCCAGCTGTTAAGAGAGCTTACTGCTCTTCCAGAGTTCTGCTCCCAGCACCCATATCAGGCAGCTCACAACCACCTGTTATTCCAGTTCCAAAGAATATTGATGCTCTCTTCTGAATTCCACGGGCACTTGTGCCCATCCTCATGCATCCCGCTGACATACACATGTAATTTTTTTTTAAAAAAATCAATATTTTTAAGTATTTTTTTCTTTGAACAGAATCGGTAGAAGTCAGGTGGCTGCTCTTCACAGGTCTTACAGGATTGTATTGAGTCCTCAAATTTTGGTGCAGAACAGATTTAAAATGAAATTTACAAGCCACCTGTATGGAATACCAGACATAAAATCTTCTAGCAAGCAGATTGGGAGGAGAATGGAGACAGCTCGGATGTCTGCGGAGGCCAGCCTGTGCTAAGCACCTCACACTCCAGAAGCAGCAATGGAGCCCTGAGCGGCTGTTCCTAGAGCAGGTCCTTTGGAAATCTCAACTCTCAGTCTCTTCTACTGTTGGAAGGACTTCCCAGAGCTCTCCGTCGTTACAAAGGGTAAGTGAGAAGCGAGTTTGTCTGAGAACATGGTGGCACTCTGGGTCCTGGAGCAGACTGGCAGATATTCCTCCAGGGGTCAGCAAAGTAAGGGCTACTCCACCCGGCCCCTGAGCAGGGATTACACCTGAGGGGAAGATAAGCAGATTACTGCAGACACAAGCCTGCTTCCGGATCTTAGCGAATTAGCACCTGCTGTAGGGTACCAAGGAGGTCATCCACACTCAGCAGGCACCTAGATTGAATAATTTCCCATATTTCAGTCATTTTGTTTCCTTAATGTGATTTGGTTTTGTTCTATCATCTTTCA
Source organism: Myodes glareolus (assembly GCF_982192425.1). NCBI lineage: Eukaryota > Metazoa > Chordata > Mammalia > Rodentia > Cricetidae > Myodes > Myodes glareolus. Next base: position 39,606,320 of record NC_142029.1, on the reverse strand, counting down.
GAGTTACCAGTGTACAAAACCAGAATGCATTTTGAAACAAAACATGCCATCATTGTTTTTTGGATTTTTCTCCAAGCTCAAGGAACCAAAGGTAAGTTATTTAAATGTTTGTTTTGTTTTCAGTTCTCTTTTCTAAATTCAGGTTTAATAGTGTGTGCCTGTAATTCCAGCACCTTGGAAGACTGGGTCAGTAGAATTGAAAGCTTAAGGCCAGTCTGAGCAATTTAGTGAGACCCTATCACAAAAGAAAAAGTAAAATGAATGATGTGTTTGGAAGGTATTTATACAGCAAGTGGAAAGCCATATAATCATTTTTAAAAGCTCATAATACTGTTTAATTTAAGTATTAAAAATGTTTGATGATTATCTGATGGAATAAATGATTATAAGAAATAAAAGTCTAATAACTATTTTATATTATTGCACAGTTTTAAATGCAATTCATGTTAATAAAATAGAAAAGATGAGTGTAGCTTATTAGTTGTTCTAAAACATTTAATGGCAATTCTCATCATTAATATCAATACTAGTAGGCCCATGAAACTAATTCTTCAAATACAAATGCAGAGAGTAGAATCTAAAATCGAAATTGATGTTCAAGAGGATCCTGATGAGATCAAATATATTTCTTGCCTACACACAATTAAACTAGAGTCACCTTCCCTGGAAAGTGGCAAGTGTCGTTCATCTCCAGTGTGCAAAGCCGTCAGCTTAGGTGTTTGGTTGGTTTCAAGGTTGTGTCAGTTCTAGGCAATGTCAGTCCTTCTGCAATCCTTCAACTGAGTCTGAAACTAAGGCAAGCTACAAAACAGGCTGATTTGGGAAGACAATGTTTTGTTTTTGTTTGTTTGTTTGTCTTTTGTTTTGCTTTATTTTTTTTTCTCGAAACCCATTGAGGAACATTTGTCTGTCTTAAGGACATGTCCAATCACAGACACTCCATCTTTAGAAGTGGTTAGGAAAAAAAATGTTCGATTTTTGTTTCTTTAAGGATAGAATTAAAATATTTGGGTAGTGTCTACTTTAAATGAAATCTGGTTTTAGGTGTCTAGGGAATGAAGACATAAATAGTTATGTTTGAAGATGTAAAGCACCTGTGATCCTGTAAGTTATTGACAAATATACAACTTCTCAGGGGCTGGAGGTGGACATGGGAAAAAGAATCTGGGCAAAATTTTACCAAAGTTTCCTTCATGTTTGGCTACCTGAAAGCAATTGGAGGTAAAAAGGGGGGGGTGTTTATCTTTTCTTGCAGTATCAACTATATATAAATGTTTAAACTTACTTTAAAAGTTGTAATTAAAAACAAGTGATAATATTCCAAGATAGTCTGAGCTTTATCTGGTGAAAACACACTGGTTTACCTGTTTGATAGTCCTGACCAGACATATCAGCTCTGGGTTATGTTTATTTAATTAATTGCATTTATTGATTAAACTTTTTTCTCACTTCATACATCATGGATCAGTTATCACACACAATTACAAAGAATGTAATCATATGCAACTAGTTAGATGAAGGTATTTGTCCTATCCCTACCTCTGTGAAGCAGTATGCTCTAACTAGTAGGAAATTACTTAACATGCTTCTAGCTTTGGATTTTTTTTTTATTCCACAAGAACTTCATATATTTTAATAAGTGAGTTGTATCTTGACTGGAGTTTATCTCTTCAGTTAATCTTGCTTCCTTTTTGTGACTCTTTAACCACCATGAGGATACTTACCTAAAGACAACTTGGGAAGAAAGGAAAGGGTTGTGTTGTGATATAAGAACCTATTGGATGCTGCACTAAATTCAAGTTCCTTTATGAAGACAAGACAGAAATTTTAAAAATCAAAAAGATGTTTTTCTTTTTTTCGTAAAAATGGATTGGTTTTTTTGTTTGTTTTATTTTGGTTTTGACAATCAGAGAGCCTCATGGGTCTGACGACTTTCTCAGCATATCCTGGAGTTCCTAGGGTACTACCACAGTGGGAACGGGGGTTATCTCTGGCTCTTTTGCCTGATTTTGGGATCCTGTTCCACCTACTGGGTTGCCTCGTTCAGCCTTAATATGAGGAAAGGTTCCTAGTTCTACGGCAACTTGATTTGCCATGTCTAGGTAATATCCCTGGGAGGCCTGCTGTGTTCTCAAGAGAAAAGAGGGGGAGGAGATCTGGCAAAGAGGGGATAGGCAGAGCTGGGAAGGAAGGAGGGAAGAGAAACTGAGGTCAGGATGTAATAGATGAGGAAAAATAAATTTTTAAAAATCTGTAATAAAAAAAAGAAAGTAAGTTTTTTCATACAGTTCTGATTATGGTTCTCTTCCCCTAACTCCTTTGAGATTCTTTCCACCACCTCCTTTCCCATTGGAATCCACATCTTTCTGTCTCTGATTATAAAATAATAGACATCTAATGAATGATAAAAAAATAAAATGAGACAAAACAAAAGCAAAACATCAAAATAGGGCAAAACAAGCAAACATATTGAAGAAAATGAGCCACAGAAAAAGCATGAGAGACAAATATAGACAAAGACACACACACAACAATCCCATAAAAACACAAAACCATAAGCTATGATATATTTGCAAAGGATCTGTAAGTTTACAAAATAAGCAAATAAATATATAAATGCCCTGACTTCTACTACAAGCAATTTTACATCTGATTTTTGGCTGCTTTATTAAAATGCATGAATTTCTATATTACTATCTAGGTTATGACAAAGCTTGCTTAAATGCCTACATAATGCTTCAATCATTATATCAAGGTTTGCTTTCCTAAATACCCAACAAAGCAGAACTGTTGCAAAAGGAGCAGCAGCAGGCTGTGTCCCAGTGCCCAGCCGCCTGGCTAGCTTTACCCAAAATAATTGCATGGAAACTGTAGTCATTTAAACACTGCCTGGCCCATTATATCTAGGCTCTGCTTGGCTAACTCTCACATCTTGATTTCAACCCATTTCTAATAATCTGTATATCACCACGAGCTCGTAGCTCAGGTGATAGACCAGGATGTGTCTAACCTATGTCTGTCTCAGAGAGGAGAGCCATGGCGTCTGCCTGACTCTGCTTCTTTCTCCCAGCATCCTGTTTGGTCTACTCTGCCTATCTAAACTGCTGTCATATCAAAAGGCCAAGGCAGTCTCTTTATTTAATCAATGAAAGCAACACATAGAATGAAGACCCTCCTACAGCACAGACCCAAGTTTTTCTAATTATTTTATTACACACAGGATTGCAATAAGTACCTTTGTGTGTAAGTCACTTATTAAAGACTCAGTATAAATTCACTAAATAATATTATTGGCTCAAAAAATATGAACAGATTATGGCATTTGATGTCTATCAACAAATAGCTTTTAAAGTTTTCTATGCCCTCCAGTGAGCTTTTCAGTTTGATTCCACAGTGTGTTCACCATGTGTCCAAAGATGCCATAGAGACAAAATACATACAAAAGCATGCCTGTAGTTCAAAAGGATTCCTTGTAAGCCTTGCAGATTTTGCATATAGTTTTTCCATAGAAATAAAAAAAATGGAAGGGGGGTGGACTTCAAAATGTTCGCAAGCTGAAATTGTTTTAGCACAAAAGACCATTCAATGTTTCAAAGACGAGTTGCTTCTGTAGCATTAAGGTTCCCTGGCAGAGAGGGGGTGCAGATTCGCCTGACATATGCAAGGCACGCGTTGTGCACTCACCTTTTCATTTCACAGAAATAATTTCAATTCATCGCCTGTGACATTCAGTGTGTGGGAGGAAGGGGAGAGAAAAGCTTCCCTTGGCAAGTCCTAGAATGGAAATGGTGTTTATCTTAGCACATACCTTGCACATTACATTTGATTGCATTAAATGAAACCTTTAACTAAGTTATTATTAGTCCACCAAGGTAGGATAATTATTTTAGTTGCTGGAAATGTCAGGAAATTTGCATTTGAAGATACTCCACTCCTTGATAATCCTGCACTACTGGGAACACTCTCGCTTCATAAAATGATCGGGGAAGGCATTTTGCCTCCTTGGAACTCCATTAACAGAGAAGGTAGCATCATTTGTACTCCTGAGATGGCTGCCCATGGCAGTCACATTAACGTCAGCTGCCGTGTTCTGTGTTTGTGTCCGGACAGTGGAACTCAAAAAGTTTCCAGGTAGACTTGCTTACTGTCCCTACAATCAAGGTTGTGTAAGCTGAGGTGCTGAGGGCCAATTGACCCAACAATGGTGGCACCTTTGAAACTGTTTACAAGATGATACGCTTGCTTTAAAAATATAAGGCAATAGCTGCTGGCTGGCCCCTTACTTTTGAACCACTGATCACACTAGAGAACCGTTGTATGGGGAAGCTAATTAGAGCCGACACCACCTGCTGTTTTGGGGTCATTGTCTGTAAACATCCATTCTGTTCACAGGCTAATCAGCCCCAGAGACTCAGATGCTATGAACTCTTCTGTCGTGATCATTTTCACAAGTTTTATGCTGCTGTCAAATGATTCACGTCAGAAACAAAGTTTGCTTTCTCGGGACAGTTTCTACGTTTCCATTATACTTCAGTAGCTGTGTTTGCAATAAGCACAAGAAAAGGACTGACCTCATTGTTGTACAATGATGTCTCAGACTGCTGAGTGACAGGTCTCACCCACACTGCCTCTTCTGGCTTAAGGATGGGGCAGATGTTTGTGCAATTGTGGAAAAGGAACTGAGATTTCAAACCCTCAGAAGAATGAATACAAACCAGTCTTTTGGTTTTCATTATTATTGTTTTTGGTTGGTTGGTTGTTTTTGCTTGCTTTTGTTTTGTTTGGGGGTTTTTTGTTTGTTGTGGGTATTTGTGGGGTTTTTTGTTTGTTTGTTTGTTTGTTTTTTGTTGATGAAAGGAAGAAAAGCTTCCAACCAGAATGTGAGGTTTACCCTTCCAAAACGGACAGCCTCAGCAACCATGTAGCCTCAGGCTAAGAGTTCTTCACCCAAGACTAAATTCTAGCCTCACAAAACAGGAGTGCCCAGTCAAGTGAGACTAGACGGATAAGGGAAGATGGCGGCATGTTCTTTGCTCTAGGCCTGAGGCAACCTGCACACAAAGCACATGTCACAGTGAGCTGGCAGGCATGACTGGCATAGTCATGGTAATGAGAATTCATTCACACGTGGCGAGCTGCAATGGCCCTTGCAACTGCAGCAGGCACTGCCATCGTCCTTTACCGAGAAAGCTCTTAGCTCTGTCCTTTACTGCCAAGCACAATGAAGACAGGAAGAACATGGAAGAGCTAAGAACAGTAAGGCTGCTTCTAAGCATGGCCTTGCACACACAGCCAGGTAGCTCCCCATTTATGGTAAATCAATTTGGAGAAAACAACGTCTTTCGGTGCGCCTTTGCAAATCCACCTTAGCTCATTCCCACGTGGTTATCTTTGTTTATCCTCCTCCAGTTTCTTCAGCACGGCCACTATCTCGTTCCCTAATTGTCCCAGAAGAATTAAGCAAAGCTAAAGGAAAAGAAATTTTGGGGACGAGAAGTCCAAACCTCAAATTCATGAAAAGTTTCACTTCAGAAGAGCTTTAATTTCACACATGCCATGCGTTGGGCAAATGTGCCTGTCTTCAGGCTTGCCCTGCGGCATTTACAAACAATTTCCATTCACTCAGTAAGGCTGAACTACAAGATAGACTGACTGTAATTCACTTAAGGCTTGCTCAGATCAGTTCAGGCCTGATCCAAACACTTTGCTGACAGTAACCACACTAATAAATGTTAGCTGTGACTTAGCCTTGCGGAATTATTGTCTAACAACTCACAGTGGTCTTAATTAGTCTTACTTCTTAGGAGTTCAGTGGGTACCAGGCAATGTACTCATTTGCAGCTGGGAACCTAAGACGGATGCTAAGCAATATTCCTAAACTCATCTGATGTAAGAAAGATCGGAGCTGTGACCTGTCCTCTCTTGTATCCATTTAGTTCAGTGATTGCTATGCCACAACATGAAGAGTGGAACTAATGTGTTTTTTATTATTAATTCAAAAGCTGAATTTTCTCTGTTAAAATGAACAGGTGGTTCTGTGCCATTTCTGTCATCTGTTTATACAACTAATCTTAAAAGGATGGTCACATCCCTCAGGCCCACCCTGATGGGCACATCCTTCAAGCCCATCCTGACTGCACTATACTTCAGATTCACCCTGAACATGAAAGATCCTACCTTGGGACTCTTATTCTTTTTAAAGAATTGCAATGTTTTGAATTCCTCAAGAACAGTTCATAGTTCTATTTTAAATGCTTACAATAAAGTCTCAACTAGTGCTATGTGACTTACTTAAATTGTGCCATGGAGCTAAAGGTGGTGACTTGCCTGGAGGTATTAACACAATGGAAACAATTCTTTAAAACTCAAAAGAACAGGATCCCTCTTTCAGAATGCGAAAACTTCTCCAGGTTTACAGTGTAGTTTTACTTCTGGAGATATGAAATTCTGATGTATTTCTTTTTAGTAATTTCTTTCTCTCTGCTGGAGTTTATCAGTGTGCTTCACATGAACCCAACATGCTCTAGAATGCCTTTGAATCCTTGAATCCATGCCCTTGAATCCTCAACAGTCTTGTTCATGAAAGGGAAACTTACTCTGACCTTCAAATTCATTTGCTTCATTACCTCACCTGGGAAAACATGTTCTCCTTCTCCAACTGGCCGTTGTTAGTAGAGAGACCCACAATGCAGAGGACTTCCACGAAGTACATGCATGCGCTATTACCCTATCTCATTTTCATGCTGCTTCTGATTCCCTGACAGCCCTTAGACCAGCAGTTCTCAACTTGTAAGTCATAATCCTTTTGAAATCAAATGACCCTTTCACGGGAGTCACCTAAAACCATCAGAAATCACAGTTATTTACCTTACAATTCATTACAGTAGCAAAACTACACTTACGAAGTGGCAGTGAAATAATTTTATGGTTGGGGGATCACCACAACATGAGGACCTGTATTAATGGGTTACAGCATTAGGAAGGTTGTGACTCACAGCCCTAGCCCAATTATGTTCAATCCTCCCTCTTACCCTGAACCCACAGCCTGCTGCCCCTCTTCCTCAGAAGCTGAGGTCACAGATCAGTTAAGAGCAGAGTCCCTGAAGCAGAATGTGACTCTTCCCAGACCAGCTCTGTTGCTCACTCCATGACCCAGGAAAACTGCTCAGGGTTGTGGGTTACTCACTTTTACAGTTTCCTCCTCCTACAAAATAGGAGCAATGACTGCAGGGTCCGCCTCCAGGCGCAAAAGCTTTTAGCGCAGCATCTGCCGCAGCAACACTCACTGAAGACGAATTCTCAAAACCACTTTGATGACTACCCCCTTACATCATCACCCCTCCTACCTGGTGAGAGGACTGATGTCTTTTGACCTGTCTCTTCCTACTTCAAAGTGCCTCTGAATCTACCGAACACCTTCCTTTCTCTTTTGTTTCAGGCAAAATTCAGTCATTTCCAGGTTTCGCTAATGTTATTCTTGCCTACTCCCTGTGATTAACTCCAATTCCCTCAGGGCCTTACCCTGACATCCTCCCTTTCCTGCTCATCTAATGGTTTTCAGTAGTGGAGAAAGAAATAAGACCAATGCCAGCCTCAAGCTTTGAAGGTTCCGATTTCACTGGTTCAAGGTAGGCTCTAAGATGGAATAATTGTTCAAGCTATCTGGGTGGTTTCACCTATACAGCCAAGTTTAAGAAGCATGGCTTAATGGTTTTCTGAAGGGACAAGCACATAAAAAAATCTGCTGTTTTTTATCAATTATATCTTATGGCTTTGCTATTCGTGACATACTACCTTCTCCAGCTTCAGATTTAAAAAAAAAAAAAGAAAGAAAGAAAAGAAAGAACTTCCAAAGCCTTTGCAAGGCATAAAGAATAAATACTATGAGAGAAACTAACATGACCATGTTATCCATGTCATCCGCATTCCCTCATTTATCAGCACTATCCCTTGTAGTCAGGAAATGAAAAATAAAAATAAAAACAACCTATGTGTCCATCAGTAGATGAGCACATGACAGAATACTATTCATCTGTACAAAGAGGAAAACCATGACATTTGCACCCACAGGGATGACTCTGGAGAACATTGTGCTAAATGAAACAATCCAGGCCTTGAAGTGTATACATTTAGTGATCTGTGTGAAACCCAAAGGTAGGTGCAAAACAGCAGTAACCAGAGACTGAGACATTTGGAGAGATCAGGGTAAAAGGAGATATTATTCATGGGCAGGACATAAATTTTCTGTTAGATATAAGGAATATATTTGGGAGACATAGTATGTGACTAAAGTTAAGATAAACTATTCTGAAAAATGCTAGAGATAGGTCTAAATGGTAACTATGTATTGTATTATGAGTTACCAATATTTAGTCATTCCACAGCATATAATCCCCAAATTACCACATTGTATATGACAAATACAGTTTTAACTGTCAGTTTGAAATTAATAACAAATGTAACTGAGAAATAAATCCCCAATATGTCATCTGAACACTTTATGTTAGGCCTCCTTCTTCCTTTCTAGTCCTACATAGGCAATATGAGTTCCTGCTAGAGTCATTGTTTTATCTAGGTCTTCTTATTGAGAAACCCACATTAAGGTTACATAAATCATTTTCATATTTATTTGTGTGCCATCCATAAGTGTCTCCATATGGGTCAACCCTCTTTCTTGGAAAGAATATTCTCAGGAAACCAGAAACAAAAAAAAGTAGAAAATGAACAGCAAAGTAGAAATAAATGCCTTTCTTTCCTGTCTTCTTCCTTCCTTCCTTCTTTCCTTCCTTCCTTCCTTCCTTTCTTTTTCACTTACTCTTTTCTCATACATTACATAAAGACTGCAGTTTCCCCTCCCTCCTCTGCTCCTAGTCTCTCTCCTTCAACCTCTTCTCCCCCAGATCCACTTCATCTCTTTTCTTTTTTTCAGAAAAGACCAGGCCTCCCAGGGACATCAATCAAACACAACATAACAATCTACAATGAGATTAGGCACAAACCATCATATCAATGCTGAACAAGACAACCTAGGAGGAGGGAAAAGGGTCCTGAGCATAGGCAAAAGAGTCAGAGACAATCCCCACTCACACTGTTAGGAATTCCATAAGAACACCAAACTATACAACCATAAAATACATGTAGATGAGCTAGTTCAGATCCATCCAGGCTCCATGGTTGCCTCTTCAGTTTCTGTGAGCCCCTATGAGCCCTGTTTAGTTGATTCTGTGGCCCATATTCTCGTAGTGTCCTCCAACTCTCTGATTCCTACAATCCTTCCTCCCTTCTTCTGTGAGGTTCCCCTGGCTCCACCTAGTGCTTGGCTGTAGCTCTCTGCATCTGCCCCCATCAGCTGACAAATGATGCCTCTCTGATGATATGAACACTGACCTGATGAGTATAGCAGAATATCATTAAGAATCATTTCATTGACTTTGGGCAGGGGATTCTATCCTGGGTCTCTGGGCTGCACTGCCTCTGGTTCCTGGCCATCTGGGCATTGTCCTTTTCATGGCAAAGGCCTCAAGTTGAACCAGGCATTGGTTGACTACTCCTAAGATGCCTTTCTAAAAGTTCAAATGAATGTTAATATCACACAACCATCCTCAGAGAGACCACAGACCTACAAGATTGTCCATGAGGGGAAAGGCTGAAGTGAAGTCCAAGAAATCTACTCAAAGGTTTTTCCAAAGAACATTAATAGTTTATCTTGCACTTCCAGTGTGCTTACCCATGAATAATTAGAGTTCTTGGCACAAAAACAACATTCTAGAACAAGATAAACAAGATCGAATAGTGAATTAAAAGGAGCTATGGTATTTGTGTCTTCTACAGTGGGGTCAAAGCCAATGAAGAGCTAGTCCCACAAGCTGAGATTGTACTCAAGAGGTAGCTGATCTTCATCTCATAGCACACAAAAGTCAACTCAAAGGTGCTAAAAACTTAAAAGATCTGAAGTACAAAATTATTGGAAGAAATCATAAGAGGAGCATAAGATTCTGATTTGGAAGGGACCATATTTCAACATTGACTTAGAAAACAGATGGGATTACATCAATTTGGAAAGCAAAAGGAACAAGAGATTAGCCTATGAACTAAGAAAAAGTATTAACAAACCTTATTATAAAAATAGATAAATATTTAAAGTTGTTAATGAACTTATATAACTCATTAGCAAAAAATTTAAAAACATTCAGCCTAATTTTAAAAAAGGAAAATGTCTGAACGGAAATATTTCCAGAGTCATTTAAATGACCATCATGAGGAAGAGGCCAACATCTCAGTGAGATAATATACCCTATACAAGTCCTGTAACGGTTAAAAAAAAAAAAAGACATAACAAGTTCTTGTGAGGATGTGGAGAAAAGAGACCCTGGTAGAAGGGTAAACTGGTACCATCCATGAGAAAAAAAAGTACAGAGGTCAGGCAATGAGAAAAAACAGAATTGCTGTAATCCAATTATCCACAATAGCTAAGGCGTGGGCACAAGTTAAGTGTCCATCCACAGATGAATAAAGGAATTAATAAGGAAAACATGGAAGATGTGTATCACATTGTGTCACAAGTTTATGTAAATGCATATGCATATATACACACAACCTTTAAAATAAGAACCTACCATTTACAACATGAATGAATTTAGAGAACCACTAGGATGTATGTCAGATGCAAAAAATATTGGTGGTTTCCAGAGTCAGAGGAAAGACTCAAAACACACAAAATTGCAGTTCTATGGTACGAATTGGGCCAGAGGTCTAATACACAATAAGATAAAGTAGTTAATAATTTTGTATTATATAAAACTTTATTTATGAATACATTTTATATATTCTTAGCACAAAGCAAAAAATTAAATAATAACTCTGGAAAAAATGAATATTTTCTTTTTCTTGACTGTAATAATAACTGCATTATATATATGCATAACATTTACATTTTGCCTCTTAATTATTTATAGTGGAAAAGAAAATAATAAGCAACAAGCAGTAAATATGGGTAAATCTAAATAATGTTAATATATAAAGCAATAAATAATGCATGACAAAGATGTTCTTAGAGGAGTACCAGACATAATTTTGCTTGGCATGAATATACTGCATGTTCATTCTTCTATTGATGAGATTCACTGTTATACACAACACTGGCACAAACTCCATTGTCTGTGTTCCCTTACACAGGCAAAGCCTCTCTCTGCAATGTGTCCCTGGGAAAAGAGCTTCTGGGACATAGATCTGTATAGTTTCAATTCTGTAGTGAAAGCCAGACTGTTTTCCTAAATCTGTACCATTTATAAGCCCAGTTGCAGGGCCAAGAGTTCTTTTTGTTCCAAATTCCCGTCCACATTTGGAACTGCCTGGTTTATTTTAAATTTTAACAAATAAAATGTCTTATTTTATTCAAACTAATGTGAGGGGATGAAGTCGTGTAAATGCTGCTTCTCTGATTCTTTAAGTTTGCTTTTCTGGTTACTGATGAGATCCAGCATGTTTTCATGAACTGGCTCTGTTGTTTGTCCTCACTGAGGAAGTACCTGCCCATTTTTAACTAGGATGTTTGGGTTGTTTGTCTTTTTAAAAAATATCTATTTATTTTAATTTTATATGTTTTGCTGTTTGCCTGCATGTATGTAAGGTCCTCTATGTTTAACTGTGGATCCCCTGTAGAGCTACAGACTATTGTGAGCCAATATGTGGGTGCTGGAAAGTTGAATCCAGGTCCCTTGCAAGAACAGCCATTTTTCTTAAGCATTGAACCATCTCTCCAGCCTGTCTTTTTTTTATTGAGGAATTCTTTTAACATTCCTTTATAATTACTTATCTTTCAAACATTACCTCAGTTTGTGGCATTTCTTTCTACTCTCTGAAGGATATTCTTTCATGAGCAAACACATAAGAATTAAAAAGCTTTTTAATTTTATGTTTGAGGTGTTGTTTTGTTTGGTGTTGCTTTGGTTATAAAGTCACAAAATTACTCTCCAATATTTTCTTAGAAAGTTGTATAAAGGCTGAAGTGATGGTTCAGTGGTCAAGAGGACTGGCTGCTCTGTCAGAAGACCTGAGTTTAATTTCCAGCACATCCAAATGGTTGTTTACACTATTTGTAACTCCAGTCCCAAGGAATCTAATACCCTCTTTCTCACCTCCACAGGTACCAGGCACATAATTGATGTACAGACGTACATGCAGGCAAAACACCCATATAGTTTGTCTTCCTCGTTTAAGAGACGGTGCTTAACTCATTCTCTCTCTCTCTCTCTCTCTCTCTCTCTCTCTCTCTCTCTCTCTCTCTCTGTGTGTGTGTGTGTGTGTGTGTGTGTGTGTGTGTGTACATGCCCACAGACTGATGCAAAGTAAAATAATGTTTGATGTTCATAGTCATTTGTCTTAGCCTCATACATTGGGAAGTGTCTGCTCTTGTCTCTGCTCTCTGTCTCATCTGTCACTGTGTGTCTGCCTAAGCTATCCAATGCAGGTTACTACCCTGGTCTAAAACAACATTGCTGTAGTTAGCACAAACTTCTAACTCATGCATTCTGAAGAGCATATTTTTCGCTTGGCTTTCTTTCTATGGAAGTGTTTAAGCGTCTCTTGATGGTAGCTCTTAAATAGACATCCCTGTGATACCTTTAGACATTACTTCAACCTGCAGGTTTTATGATGTAGTAGTCTCATCTTCTAATAAAAGGATTTTCTAGAGATGGAGAGATGGTGCTAGAGCCTGTATTGCTTTTACAAAGGACCTGGATTTGGTTCCAAGCACTCACATCAGGTGACTCACAACCACCTGTAGCTCCAGTCTGGGAGAGCAATGTCCTCTCAGGCCTATTGGGCTCCTGCACATATGTGATGCATACAAGTACATCTCAAAAAAAAAAGAAGATTAGTAATACAATTAAAAATATTTTCTACTTTCTAAGTGTTAAAGGTATTGCTGGCTCTGCCTGAGGACTGTTTTTTTTCTTTAATTAAAAAGATAGAGTTATTGTCAGTTATCATTTTTTAAAGTAGTCTGCTAATTCCATTACCTGCAATTGAGCCCCTTATGAATTATGACTTCCATCATAACTGGAGAGTGATCTACATTGGAATATGACTGAATAAATAGTTGATAATAACTCACAAGATTTGGGGTATATTTTTCATTTTAGACACCCCTTTTACACACTACAAAGAAATAATTAATGATTTAGCTTCTTAAATTCCTTATGTGGTACCTAAAATGACAATTCCCAAGAATCGTCCCCCCCCCCCCGCCACCCACCATCCACACCACTGAATGCAGCATCTTTCTGGGTGATATATTCTAAAGGAAGACTGAAGATTTCAGCCTCTGCATGTACTGGTCTGAGAACAAAGAGCACATCATCCAAGCCATCATCTTCATGTCACATGTCACCTTCACACAGACATCGCAGCCTGGTGAAAGCTTTGATGACAAAAGGAGCTCTTTCTGAACACTCTATGGTCTGTTCATTTCACTTACTCTTCCCAATTCTGACTACCAAAACTTCTGATGGCTTCTCCCACTTAGTTCCTACATTTTTCACTTGGGGATGAAAGACCAGGAACAGAGAAAAGATGAATCCACCTCAAATCGTCTTCAAGGCTTCTTCTTTGATATCGTTTTAGAAAGTCCAAGCTGGTCACAGCAGTCCAACAAGAAACATCTAATGACATCATGTTAGAACCCTGTATTCTGTCTTTCATTTTTATTTATAAAAAAATTCATACAATATATTTTGATCATGCTTTTTCCCTTCTCTAATTTTTCCCAAGTTTTTTTTTTTGTTTTTTTTTTTTGTTTTTTTTTTTGTTTTTTGTTTTTTTTTTGTCTAAAGTTGCCCCACCAAAGTTTCAGAGAGTTTGAATGCACAAAATAGGGGCTTGTGGTTTTGGTGACTTCTCCATCTCTAGTCTAGGAGTTTTTCACACAGAATTAATTTGAAGTAGTCCCTCAAGTTAGTCGGGTGACACTCAAACACTTAGCCACTTCCTGAAAGCCCACTAATAAATGTCTACACATAAGTAAACTAAAGAGATAATACAAAAATGATATATACAGTTGGATAATTAGCTAGTCAGACTATCTGTCATTTTTAATGAAAGTAATTATGAGCAAAGACAGACTAGAGTGATTCCACAATTTCTCTTTGTTGTACCTACTGCTGGGTCTCCTTCCCGCTTTCTGAAGCCACTGTTGGTCCAAGCTTCTAATCATTGATATTATAGTAAGTGCGCAGAGGGAGCCAGCATTGTATGAGAAGATATACGGATGTTTTAAAGAATGTCAAAAAAAAACCCAGCTGATATAAGAAGCCCAGGATTCCAACAGTCACCTTCAAAACACTAGCCAGCCATGTGTGAAACATTCACTCAGCTAGCTGGCAGTTTTACCATGTTCCTAGCCTTACTTGACCTCTCTGTTTACTTCATCTCAGCCCCAGCATTAAGCCAACTCCTTTCATCACTTTTCAGAGTAAAGCATCTGCAATCTGTACTGGATAGTGGTACCCCATTCTGTAGTCTTCCATACTGGCTCATGTGTAACCAGAAAGACTGTTTTTCAAGCTTGTACATGCAGTCATACGAAAAATTATGCAGTCATATGAAGAAAATATCTTACAACGTCTGCTAAAATACTTGAGTAGATTTAACATTCACTCCATGAAGAAGCAGCACAATGAGGCTATGTGACTTCTAACACAGTATTGCCTCCTTTAGAATAGATGTGCCCTTACTTGAGAGTCAAAGGCATTCCCAGTTCCTAGAGGTTCACTTCAGCGCCTGAGCTGGAAGCCATGTGCATGCATATGTGCGTGCGTGCGTGCGTGTGTGCGTGCGTGCAGACCTCAGCCAAAGGTTGTATTTTACAAGACCTCAGAGGAAGCCAGCTATGTACTTCATCTGTCACCACGCTCAATGACAAGTGCCTCCGGAGTGATTTCATCCTTTTTCAGGGCTCAGAGGTGTCAGTGAACTTTGGGAACAGCCCTGGCATTCCCAATGCACCCAGCCTTCTCCCCCTACTATGGTACTAGAGAGCTCTCACACATTTCATTCTAGAAATCCAGTTGTGACAGAGACGTCTGAAATGTCTGCTGCTTCATTTCTAGTCGTGAATCAGACAAACCCCTGGTGAGTAGACCTGGACAAAGTCTCACGCCTTCTAGACACAAAGAGAAAGCTGCCTTTCTTCTTTCTACCACTTGCTTGCTCCGACTTCGGTTCTGTTCCTGCCCAGTTACTAGCATGGTATGATTTTAGGACCTTTGGCTTTACACCTCAGGATTCCCAGCATCTCACTTAGAGAACTGTTTCTCCCTTTCTCTTAAAGTGCAGTGGGGTAAAACAGAGACTTGAAACAGGTACGTGTACAGAGAGAAAATCATTGTCTTCTGATGTCCTGACCACTTTCCTAATGACACAGCAAGTTAATAGATAAACCTAATTCTATAATAAAGAGAAAGATATTGCAATCCCTCTGATTCTTTGAAAGAGAGTCAGTGGAAAGCGCATTTGATGCCAGTTTCAACAGTGAGAAAGGTTGCCATGACATTTTCCCAAGTGTCACGGGGGAACTAAGGCAGCATCTCTGCCGTGCATCATTGATAATCTGCCTGCATGCTGACAGCTGTAAATGCTTAGTTACCCCATATAAAATATTCCATATTAAAGGAAATAACTGGATGCTTCCTTAACTTCTATCATTCTTCTATTCTGTCATTTATTCCCATATATTTTGACACTCAGGTCTCAGAGCAGGACTGGCATTGTATAGGGCTATTGGAAACTGGATGTGGGAGAACAGAGGACACAGAAAATTGTAGAAGCCTTAATTCTCTACATGACCATCCAGAAAACAGTGTTCAATGTTGAGACATCTGTCTAATTTGATGATACATAACCAGGTATTTTGAACATGATATATATTTAACTGCCTTTGCTCTTTGGAAATTTGGTTATGTGATTAAGAATCTACTAATTTAGGAACATGACCTAGATAAAATGGATTACAAAAAACCAAGTCTGGTATTTTATAAAGCCTGAAGCCCCTCACTCTTTTTAGTGACTTTCTTTCTAAAACCTTCCCATTACTGCTTTAGGCCTGAACTGTCATCAGCTTTATCTCTGTGGAGTTCTGTTCTTCAAACAGAGACTATGTTCTGTATAAATTCCAGGAAATTTTATCTCAACTCCCATTAGTTTATTCATTAAGACACTGTGCTTTTCCCCAAGGGAAGCATAATGGGTTTGCTAAGTGTAAGCGGTTGCTGTTTTCATTACAAGGCAGCTGCAAAAGCCCCACTCTCCTACTCCTGTTGTCTGCGCTGCCTCTGTATGTATAAAACAAGCCTATAGCAGAAGCCTGGAGAAATGGACAGCTAAAAGCATTTCTCTAGAAAAGTTTAGTAAGGAGTAGCCCACAGGCCTTCATATTAGCTAGTACACACACTTGTGCAACTCAATTGGAGAGAGTTCCTATAGAAAAAACAATATTTCTCAAAATCCCTATGTACTATTGAATACTTTTGAACATCTAATCAAGGAAGATACTATTCTGTAGGCAACCCAGAACCTGAAAAGAAAATTTGTCAGCAGTAACTGAAAACCAACATTCTGTAGGAAGTGGGGAAATGAGTCCTTCAGTGACAGGAAAATGACAAAGGCTATCATGGACTCCAGATGTTGAGAAATATTTGTTTAACTTTGCAAAGATGTGTTGCCTTTGATTAACTATGTAAAGATGTGTTGCAATTGTTTAACTATATAAAGATGTGTTGCTGTTTTAACTTGCTGCCTGAGGCCCCTGATTGGTCTAATAAAAAAGCTGAACAGCCAATAGCTAGGGAAGACGTCTAGGCAGGACTTGTAGGCAGAAAAGTAGGAGGAGAAATTTAGGCTTGGGAAAGAAAGAAAAGGAGACAACAGGGGCCAGACAGTCAGACATGGAAGAAACAGGAAAATAGTACACACAGAATGAAAGAAAGGTAAAAAGCCCTGAGGTAGAATGTAGATGAACAGAAACAATTTATATTAAGTTTAAAGAGTTATTGGGACAAGCTTAAGCTAAGGTTAGGCATTCATAATTAATAATAGGTCTCCATGTTTTTATTTGAGAACTGGTTAGCAGCCCAAAGAAAATTATAACTAAATCCAAGGATACTGATCAACCTTGAGGTCACATGGCATTCATCTAAATTCTGCATTGGAAAAGATGCCCTTGGTTTCAGGGTTTCCTTTACATTAGGAAGAGATATATTTGTGTAACTCAAACTTAATTATAAAAAGGAAACAAAAAATAAAAAAAACCAAAAGGTCAAATGCCCCTGCAATAAAGTAATGTTTAAAGTCATCGTTTATGTTTATTGATTGATTCTTTGATTTATCTTTCTATATATTTACAATCTTCCAAGTATACCATAGCCACATTGGTTTGAAAAATTTGGTCTAGGACAGAACAGAGTAGCCAGAGAGAAGAAAAACCTCTTCTGAAGCCTCCATGTTGATCACTCTCCTTAGTTTGCTGGGACTGTGGGCATGCTGTTCTCCTTCCCCACCCAAACATTTTCATTCATTTCATGAGAATCTCCCAGTTCAAGCAGAACCCATCCTTCCATGCTAAGTCTTAGCTCTTCCTTCAGCAGATATCAACATCCAACCCTAAGAAGTGGTCACAGGGGCTGTGTTTTACAACACTGTATCTCGATATGCTCTAGGCCTCCCTTATCCATGGTTTGGCTTTCTAAGATTTCAGTGTCCCATCAACCAGTTCACTGTGTTTAAACGAGCAGATGTGTAACTTTGGAAACAATTTCAAAGTTTTGGTATGTGCACACAAAAGAACCTTACTCCATCCGTCCTGCTGTATTGTGCCGAGGATGCCAAGCATTTGTGCGTCATGAGTATCCACGCTGCATATGTACACGACCTACCCTTCAATCAGTGACTCTTGACTGTTGCAGTATTCCAGAGTTCATGCTCAAATAGCACTTATTTCACTTAATAAAGCCCAAGAGTGCAAGTGTGGTGATACCGGCAATTCAGACATGGTAGAGAAAGTCCAGAAAGTGGTCCAGAAAAAGGTATTGAAGTTGTCAGCTGTACAAACAGAAAGGCCATAAACCAGAGGGCTTTTGTTTATTTCATTCATCTATCCACATATGGAACATGTACACTAGAGTGTATATATTCACCATGAAATCCACTTTTCTCTTACAGATACATCCATTCAAATATACAGATCTGAAGCTAAAATCACAGACAAAACACCAGGAATCAGAACAATTGAAAGCCCAACAAAAATGCACAGAGCATCAGCCATGAAACGAATATTTGATTTGGCAAAGCTTCGAACCAAAAGATCAACGCTTTTCCCAGCTGTTAGCATCTGTCCACAGGAATCCTTGAAAGACATTTTAGCACGTCTCCAAGCTTATTATAGACTGAGAGGTAAGGACAGCAATGTGAGCCATTAGCCCTTTGTTCTCTTTATCCTGTCTCTCCTTCCCACGCACAGATAGCTTCAGCCCCAAACAATTCAAGGTCTCTCATTCCTCTACGAGAACTGTAGACATCAGCCCATCAACATGATAGAATAATGGGCCATAAACCTACAAAATGGTGGTGTTTCTGAGCACTTAAGATTTAAAGTAATCAATTCATTATGCCACATGAAACTATTGGGGCCCAGGAAAAAAATCATTTTTAAAAAACGCCTTGCTGTACAGGATTTAAATGTTTTGTTTTTTCCAAAGTCCACTCTTGAGTTTTAATGTTCTTATGAAGTAAAATGTCTAGGACAATTGCAATCTCAGAAAACTGAGCAAGTTGATTTATGACTTAGGATTTTTCTTCAAAAGGACATTTCAGGCCATTTCCTTTCTCTTTCAATAATAAGTGTGTTTACTTATTGTTGATCCAGGAAAAAAAATACTTGGAAAGTTTAGAAACCTGGAGGCAGGGGCACAAAAGAGACCAAAATTACAAATGGCTTCCACGGTATTTTATATTTAGACAACATAGCAGGGAGCCTTGCAATTCTTGAAAATCATTAAGGAATTAAATCGACCAACAGCTGCCAGCAGCTGTCCTGCTCATTTCATTTACCTAATATGGATTAAGAAATCACATGCTGAAGTACTTTGAAAGAAAATGGCCCCAGAAGGGAGTGGCACTATTAGGAGGTGTAACCTTGTGGGGTAGGTAAGGCCTTGTTGGAGGAAGGGCGTCACTGTGGAGGCAGGCTTTGAGGTCGCATATAGGCTCAAGATACTGCCCAGTGCCTCAGACCACTTCTTGTTGCCTTCTCAAGGTGTAGCCAGCACCATGTCTGCCTGCACACTGACATGACGATAGTGAACGGAACCTCTGCAAATGTAAGCCACCGCAATTAAAGGTTTTTCTTTAGTAAAAGGTGTCATGGTCATGGTACCTCTTCACAGCAATAGAAACCCTAACTAAGACACAGGGCTTCTCCTTTAAAATAAAAAAAAAAAAGATTTCTAGCTGGTATTCTGTCCTCTAAATATTTACAAAAGATGCCAAATATCTTGTCTTTCTGGGCTAAGATTTTCTTGCATGTCAAAGTTGAGTGGACTTTTTTCCCACCCTTACAATCCCAGATGTTGTTAGTTTCTATACCAAAATATGCATCTTCGTGCTCTGTTGAAAGCTGAGTTACAGGAGCAACTGGTGCAGTTCTAGCCTGTGTTGGGATGGACCTCCTGACAGTTGAGAACAAATTTGTGATCCTGACATCCAGAGAACCTCTTCGATGTCTACACACACCTGTAGGGGGCACTGGAACTCAATTTAGATTAAGAGTTCTTATTGGGTTTTGTTTTAATTTTATTTTATTTTATTTTACATTCCAACCGCAGTTCTCTCTCCACCCTTCCTCCCCTTCTCCCAGTTCACCCTTCACTCATTCCTCCCAACAAAGTCAGTGGCAAGTCAAAAAGTCAAATGGTAAGTCAACAAAGTCTGGCCCATTAAGTTGGGGCAGGACCAAGCTTCTCCCACCTGCATTAAGGCTGAGCACGGCATCCCACCATAGGGAATGGGCTCCAACAAGCTAGCTCAGGCACCAGGAATAGACCCTGGTGCTACTAGCAAGTGCCTCAAAGATAGTCCAAGCTTCACCACTGTCTCCCACATATGGAGAACCAAGTACGGTCCCATGGAAGTTGTACAGCTGTTGGTCTAGAGTTCATGAGCTTCCAAGAGCTTGATTCAGCTGCCTCTGTAGATCTCTCCATCATGATCTTGACCTCCCTTGCTCATATAGTCCCTCCTCCCTCTGTTCAGTTGAATTCCCAGAGCTCGGCCTGGTGCTTGGTTGTGGATCTCTGCATTTGGTTCTGTCAGTTGCTGAATGAAGGTTCTGTGTTGATAATTGGGATAGTCATCAAGCTGATTACAGGAGAAGGCCATTTCTGGTTCCCTCTCCACTATTGCTAGGAGTCTTAGCTGGAGTCATCCTTATGGATTCTTGGGAATGTCCCTCGTACCAGGTTTCTCCCTAATCTCATAGTAGCTCTATCTCTTTCATTGCTCTCCCACTCCATTCCTCTCCCCTTTGACAAGTCAGTTTCCTCGTGTTTCCATGTCCGATTCCTTCCTCTTTGCCACTCCCTCCTCACCCCATTTACCCAGGAGATCTCATCTAATTATCCTTCCCTGGGTCATCCATGTGTCCCTCTTAGAGTCTTCCTTCTTACCTAGCTTCTCTGGAGTTGTAGATTGTAATCTGGTTATCCTTTGCTTTACATCTACTATCCTCTTATAAGTTGGCATGTACTGTGCTTGTCTTCCTGAGTCTGGGTCACCTCACTCAGAATGTTTTTTTTTTCCTTTATTCCTTCCACGTCCCTGCAAATTTCATGATGTCATTGCCTTTTACAGCTGAGTAATACTCCATTGTGTAAACATGCCACATTTTCTTTATCCATTCTTCAATTGAGGGGCATCTAGGTTCTTTTCAGGCTCTGGCTACTGTGAATAATACTACAGTGAACATTGTTGAGCTAGTGTCCTTGTGGTATGATTAAATACCCTTCGGGTATATGCCCAGGAGTGGTATCTCTGGGTCTTGAGATAGATTGAATCCCAGTTTTCTGAGAAACCACCATGCTGATTTCCAAAGTGGCTGTACAAGTTTGCACTCGCACTAGCAGTGGAGAAGTGTTCCCCTGACACCACATCATCTTCAACATAAGAGTTCTTATTGGGCTTTAACTAAGGGCTTCAAAAACATCAAGCCCTCTGTTCCTACATGTCTAATTGTGTGTGAGGGTGAAAGGGTATTTGCTTTCTGATAGACATCTTAGCCATGGGAAATGGAAATTACTTAAAAGGAAGGCCCAAATCATAGACATGAGAGCTCTAAGATCCTAGCACATTCTCTTCACAAAAGTTTCTAGTAAAATGCCTGCTGAGGGATATGGGAAGCAAACATCCCATTCATCAGCAATGCAAAGAAAAGACAGTGATGTGTGAATTATTTACACTGGGTGTGCCTACACATTGATCAGATAACAATGCCAGCAAGTTCTATGTCATTTGTTAATGGACAGAAGCTCATGCGTGTATGTGGGCGCAAGCGCGTGCTTGCGCACGCGTGCACGCGCACACACACGCACACAAAATTACTGCTTACTGTTTTTGTATAAAATCTAATCTTTTGCAACACTGGCATATAATTCACCAGAGGTATTTGTGGAATAAACTATTGCTATGCCCAAATTTTGAGTTCTGAATTTTAATGCATAGCTCTTTATTGTTGATTAGGTTTGCCTCTTTCATTCTTGTTCCCCTGAACAAAACAAAACACTCTTTTTCTCCCCACAGCAAATGACAGTCCATTATCTTTATGGCTGCCTCTGGGTGATATGAAATTTTACTATTCATCAGTGTGTGTTTCTTAAGTCTAAAAAAAATGGTTCACAAAGAAACAAGAAACCACAAAGCTGTGCTCCTTTGATGGAGTGACCCATTTGCTGTCCTCATCGCTGCCTTTACAAAATGGTCTGATGACATCTTCCAGCAGACTCGGGGGAGAAAGCTCCCCATTTTGACATCAAATAGAAACAGCGAGCTGCCCACCCCCCTGCAATGCTTAAAGCACCGCAAGTGCAGTATGTAGAGCTTTGTGTGGAATCACTAAGATGCCATCCTGAAGCACACATGCAAGCAAGGAGAGTTTGTTTCTGGCAGTCTCAAGCAACGCTCCCTCGGAGATGCCGACCCTCATCTTCCCCACCACCCTGCAGCCCAAGGCTCTCCTTCTCTTTCCCCTCTTGGCTCTTTCTCAGTCCCAACATCAACTCACAGTTTGGGCTTTCCAGATAGCTCAGCAGACAAAAGGACTTGCCACTAAGCCTGAGGATGGGATTCATGTTTCCAAAACCCACACGGTAAAAGGAGAGAACAGACCTGACTGCCACAAGCTGTCTTCTGACCTCCACACATCTATGCGCGCACATACACACACACACACACACACACACACACACACACACACACACACACACATGCCTCAAAAGAAAAACTCATTAGCTCTGGTTTTTGACTGGTTGCTTTCTTTGTGGCTGTGATAAAATTCCTGACAACTTAAAGCAGGAAGGGTTTGTTCACTCTTGAAAGACACAGTCCATCCCTGCAGGAAAGATGCTGCAGTAGAAGCAGGGGGAGCCTGATAACATTGCTCTCCCGTTGGGAAAGCAGAGAAAATAGAGTGCTCTCTGGTCCTTTCCTCCTTCACACAGCCTGAGACCTGAGCCAAGGAAACGGTGCTGTCCACATTTAGCGAAAGTCTTCTACTTCAATCAAGTTTAGAAAAGCTCACAGACATGCCTACAGGTTTGTTTCCATGGTGATTCTGAATCCTGACAAGTTGATAATCATGATTAAACATCACGAGTTTCATCCTTAATATGATGGTCCTTATAAACTGCAACGCCCCTGGCAGATAAATCATTAAGTAGCTTCCTTGTGCTTCAATAATAAATGATTCTTCTCTTGGTGTCTTTATGAAAAACAGGTACTGATGGCTATGGGGGAAAGTTCAACAAGGGAAGAGGGAGGAAAAGAAAAACACAGATTCCATAAACAAAATTCGGCCTCATTCTCCCTGGGTGACAGGGCACTACCTGCAGAGATCTATCTTGAGAATGCAGAGCACTCGGAAAAATGAATATACACACACAATGCACACACAGAGGCATGTATGCATGTGTATATATATAATGCACACATGCATACATATAGCGTACATACACATACACATCTAAGAAGCGTGCAAGTTTGAGTTTAGGCTCAACATGAAATAGTTTGCAAAATAAACTCAGAAAAAAAATTAGTCCAAACCTGAAAGTGGACTAAAATAAAATGAAAACAGTATGTCCAAAAGCAACATGCCAAGGCTGTATCTATCAAAAGGGACTTCCATGATAGCCTGATCATGGCTTCCCTGATGTTTATGGATATTATCCTTGAAAGGCACCGATACTAAGCCTCAAAGGCAATGACAGTTTCTTTTATGGATTATTGCATCTCTGAGGGTGGTTGGGTAGGGGTTGAACTAAACTAGCAGGTACCCTGTGGGGAAAGGCATCAGCGGACAGACACATCTCTAAAGAGAGATGGAATGTAGGGGCTAGGAGGTCAGCAAGGGCAGTCAGTTTGGCAGACTGGACCTCCAACTATTAGGGTTTGGACAAATCTGCAAATTTCCTAGTGCATTTCTTCCTTGAGTGCTAAGGAGATGAAGGCCGCTGCGTGCTCCAAGCAGCGGCTGTCAGGACTTCACTGTGGTCTTGGCAGGCGGTAGAGAGGTCACATTGCAAAGTGTGTTTTCTATGTGGGGCTCCCACCCTGCTTTCCTGCGGCTTCACTCAGAGTGAGAGGCGAGCTGTGTTGAGTAGTAGGACTGCTCTCTTACCGCCTCTGGGATTTCCTGTGAAGAGATCAGCTACCCTGAAGATTCTGGTCAGATGCTGCAGGCTAATGGCCTGGGCTTTCATTGATCTGAAATCCCCTTTGCCTCTGAGAACAGGAAGTATACAGAAATGCAGTCATGGCATGAGTTGGGAGGTGGGACGTAATACACAGGAGTAAGATTCCAAACTGGCTTTTTCACACCTTCTTCCTCCCACAATCATTCTTCTTTACAAAGTCAGATGATGTCAACTTCTCCACAATTCTTAAGACAAAAGTAAATAATTAGTGAATAATTAATAAATAAATATGTTACCGACAGTGAAAATCTACTGACGTATCTTATTAACCTCCAATGCTAACATCACATTTTTCAGTGGACATCTCCAGTCTTCCATCATTAGCTTAAATAACAAAGTTGCTGCTTTTGTTGAGTTAAATATTAAATGTTGATATTTAAAATAAGAGTCGGATCATTCTGTGGTTCAGTAGATTCTGCCACACCCTCTGATTATTGAGTTCTTTTAGCAAATAGATCAACCAGCTGTTCTTAAGAGCAGGGTGGCTGCGTGGAGAGGGCGGTGCTGGGGATGTGGTTCAGTGGTTACCTACTTCTCTGGCATTGGTGAGCTCTGGGTTTAATTACCAGCACTGTGCGGGGAGGTGATGGAAGTTAAGCGGTGACAGTAAGTTTTCAGAAAACCAAAATCTGAATTAGGTTGTAGGGTACAGTGGTAGAGCCTGCCAAGCATGGCCAATGTCTGTTCAAGAAGTAGGAAATGCCACATCTGCTCCACACACCCACATTTCCTTTGCATATCTCTCTGAATCTCTTCTCTGTGTAATTTATGTTTATGCTTTAGTAAGATGCCTGCCCTCCCTGGTACAGGTTTCCATGTGAACGTGAGGACCATCCATTCATATCTTGTTTCCCATTGTCTTCCCCTTAGCACATCTTAGGTACTCAAACGGTTTAGTTGATTTAATTTCCATGGTCTGTTGTCTGAGTTTCTTTCCCTGGCATTGTGATAAAATACCCAAATAAGGGCAATTTAAAGTTATGCATTGGTTTTGGTTTTGTTTGTTTGTTTGTTCGTCAATGTGATAGAAGCTAGGGTCGTCGGGGAAGAGAGTACTTAAGAAACGCTTCCATCAAACTGGCCTGTGGACATGTCTGTGGGGCATTTTCTTGAGTAATGGTTGATGTGGAAGGGTTCAGCCCACTGTGGGCAGTGCCACCCTTGAGTAGGTCATCCTAGGTTGTATAAAAGTGTACGATGAGCAAGTCATGGGGAGGCAAGCACTGCTCTATGGCCTCGGTTCAATTCCTGCTTCTAGGTTCCTGCCCAGACTGAGTTCCTGCCTTGGCTTCCCTCAGTGATGGGCTGTGAACAGGATATATAAGCCAAATAAATCTTTTCCTCCCCATTTCTTTTGGCCATGATCTTTACCACAGCAATGAAAAATGAATTAGAACAAGGGATAAAGGGTTTATATGGCTAAATTCTATGTCATAGTTCATCATGGCAGAGATGATGGATTTGAGAATCATGGCGGCAGAAAAGGACTTAAGAAAACTGTTAATATTCTGTCCATGTTCAGGAGGAAAGAGCAATAAATTAATGTGTGCACACTAGTACTATACTCATCTTCTTCATTTTTACTGGATCCCAGTCACTGAATGGTGAGGGGGTCGTTCCTACCTCAATTACGTAATCAAAATACCCCCCCAACAGATATGCCCATTGGTCAATATGATGTAAACAAGACGATCCCTGCTGTCCGTTGACAAATAGCACTGACTATCACAGCTGCAGACTGGTGTGCCAGCGTAAGCCTGGAACCACTTTCTCTATTATGAGACTGTGCGTTTGTGGGAAAGTGCTTCTCCATTCTGTACCCCTAACTGCTGTGTGTTACAGTGTGTCAAGAAATAGTGTGGGAAGCCTATCGGGTCTTTCTGGATCGCATTCCAGACACCGCGGAATATCGAGACTGGGTCAGCATCTGCCAGAAGGAGACCTTCTGTCTCTTTGACATTGGGAAAAGCTTCAGCAGCTCCCAGGAGCACCTGGATCTACTTCAGCAGGTGAGCCAGCACAATGCCGCAACAGTAGCCAGGCCTCCAGCTCCTGGCCCTTTAAAATGGTTTCCACGGCATAAAAGTGACTTGACAAAATACTTAGAGAAAGCTAATAAGACAGGCAGGAATTTTATTCCTGCAAAATAATATTGCACAGGCAGGTTGAAGTGGAGTTGAAGTCAGAGGGAATGAAAATAGACTTTAGCTCCTCAGTAGGCATTATCTCTGGGTAAAATTACTTTTTATCTTTCTTTTTTTTTTTCCAGAGAATAAAACAGAGAAGCTTCCCTGGGAGGTAAGTACCCAAAATAGATTTCTGGATGCTCTTGACTTTCAAAAGATCATATAATAGAGTGCAACTAAGCTACTGTGACTTAATGATTTGTCAGCCACCAAGATCTGTTTAGGTTGTGCGGATAGACAATGTCTGCATATATTGCACTGAAGATAAATGCACACACACAAGAAAAGGAGAGAAACCTGACAGACTGAGATAGATGTTTGTAGGACAATGGAATTCTTCCCTGTGTGGTATACATCTACTGTGTGTCTTCTCTTAAAGGATCTACAGCAATTAAAAGTTGAATATTTAGAACTTACAGCACACTGTTAGTTGCATCAGGAAAATACGTAGCACGATCAGTAAACAACCTGAATTTTGAGCTCTCAGTTGGTATTCTCTAAAGTGTTAGTAGTTCCCAGACTAAATTACTGAAGCACTGAGCTACATCCTCAACAAGAATTGAATATCAAATAGAAAATTTAGCTACACAGAGAGAGAGAGAAGGAGAGAGGGAGGAAGGGAGAGAGAGAGAGAAGGAGAGAGGGAGGGAAGGAGGGAGGAAGAGAGAGCATTAGCTAAAATGATTAAAGAAGAGAGATGCTGCTGCCCAGCTCAGGACTCACAAATCACACCCAGTTGATGACATATTAAAATCATACACATTTCGGCATATAGGTTACAGGAAATACTTCGAAATGCCTTTCACGCTTGTTGCTTTGTTTCTTGTCTCTTTGCCACCAACCAATTTCAAAGCTGTCAGTTTACTCTGCGGGGGAGGGGGAGATGATAATGTCACGTCTGACCCTCCCACCAGTAGACATCCTCGCCTCTAATTTTTTCCTCTTATAACTATGTTTAGATTAATAAATCTGAAATATTTCTTTTGTATGTTGAGTCCTGTTTGATTCCACTCAAAATATTCCTGCCTTGCCCCTCATAGCACACCCCACTCTCTGTCTCTCCACCCCAAGTCTGCACACAAGCAGCTGCATGGTAAGGACTGCATCCGTGGCGTCTCTTGGCCTCTGGGTAGGACAAACCAATGAAGAGAGCAGAATGGGGTCCTTGAATTCTACCTCCCCCCCCCAAAAAAAAACACACACACTTGTGGAAAGCCTCTGAACACCGTCACCTTCATGTTCAATTCTGGCCTCTCCAGCAGTTCCTTGCATAGACTTCTGTTCTGGCTTCCATACACCCCATTATTACCAGCCACATGGTACTACTATATGTTTATCTATTTTTCCACAATTTAATAAATAATTACTTTATTAGATCTTGCTTAAATAACCTTCCTGTTGATGTTGCTTGTTCCTTCCCAGACACTTTTACTGAAGCCAAGGGGATGTTAACTAACTAGTATTTCTTGTCCACTGACCTTTCCCGTTTGCCTCACATTACCCATGATCCCACTGCTGCCTGCACGCCATTTCTTTTCTCACTGCACACCCTGATCCCCCAGAGCTCTCACCTGAGGGTTTTCTCTCCTCCATGGAAGAAACTACCTCCTCCATTCTACCTATTCCAATACTCCTCTCTTCCAAGCTGTTGTCTTAGTTACCATTCTACTGCTATGGCAGAGCACCAAGAACAAGGTGACTTGTTTTTTAAAAGCATTGTGGGGGGGTGAGGGGCTTAGAGTTTCAGAGGGTGAGTCCATGGCCATCACGGTAGGGAGCATTGTAGCAGGCAGACATAGCAAAAGCGCAACAGCTGAGAGCTCACTTACTTCTGGAGGCAACAACCACAAATCAGAGATGGAGGAAGAGAGGGAGGCAGAGGGGAGGAAGAGAGGAAGAGGGAGAGGAGGGGGGAGGGAGAAAGAGAGAGAGAACATCAACATTAGCCTTGACTTTTGAAACCACCAAGTCCACCCTCAATGGCACACCTCCTCCAACAAGGACACATCTTCGCTAATCCTTCCAAAGAGTACTACCAACTGCAAACCAAGCATTCAAATATACAAGCCTATGGGGACCATGTTCATTTAAACCACCACACTCCAGGTATCTTCACAGCCCATTCAAGGATGCAGTCTGTCTTAAACTTCTTAAACTTGCTGCTCCGTTTGGCCCCTGCCTTCTGACTGAGCATTTCCTTCCTTTTCCCGCTTTCTTCCTTGGCAGCAGGACTGACGTGATACCCGAACCCACTGTATGAGACAGCAGTGCTGTCTCCCAGTTTCTTAACCAAGTATTGCGCTGAGCTACTCTCATGTACTTCAGCACGCTATTGCCAGGTGTGACGGCATGACCTGGGAAAGGCTGGGCCTACACTGCTGCCTTTGTTCACAAGACACAGAAATACTCTCTGCCAATTTAAATATTGGACAATAGTTGGCTGATTCCTACTTTCAGAAGAAGCCTTAGAACTAAGAAGAGGCCACCCACATGAAAAGATATCACCAAACATTTTAATTCTTGATAAAGAAACATGAAAAATTACAAGACATTCACAGAGAAAAACTCTCTCCATCCATGCCTGTGCCCATGGCATTTTTAAAGAGGAGGGGACTTACATTCAAGCAGCTTTAGAAACCAGGGTCGGGAAAGGGAAAGCTTCTCTTTAACATAAAACCTTTCCAAGAAGAAAAGCGAATTATCACTCCCCTGACTGCCCATCATTCTGCCGATTTCAGACTGTTTTGAAAAGAAGGCCCAGCACAAAAATCGGGAACCACACTCAGATTTCCAGTCAGAGCTTCTGGCAGGTAGTTGAGATTGCCAGCCTAGAGGACAGATCAGCCGTGATGGTGGAAGATGAAGATGCCGCCCCGAAGTGCAGCACACACTGGCACGCTTATCTGTAACGAAGCAGTAACCACCATAGTCGCAGCTCTCCTCCTCTTGCTTAGTTTTTTTTTTTTCCAGGGCAGCATGGAACAAGGAGAGAAAAGCGGTCCTAACAGGAATGCCTGAGCATGAACATGGGGCAATAAAATAAAAAGGAAAGAAAATTTGTCTAAATCATGAATGTCACAGTGTTTGACATTTAAATAGTATCTCCATAAAAACTATTTTTAAACATACACATAATACCAGAAAAATAGTAAGATTTCAAATTCCAGTAGAATTACAGTTTATATTGCCCTAGATCTACCAATCTACTTATCCATTTCCACAACTGACATCCACTGTTTTGCTTTTGTGTGTGTGTGTGTGTGTATAGACTGTATGTGTGTGTGTGCCTGTGTACATGTGTGTGTGTATGTGTGTGTGCACATGTGTGAAGAGGTGCAGTGCAATCGGTAATAAAAGATCTGTCAGACTAGCTTAATACAAAATATACAGCTTTAATAAACAGAAGGAAATCTCACCCTGCTGGAACGCTGGATCCAAGCCAGGTCGAGAGGAGGGGTGCTTTTACCTGCCAAGTTTATAGGTAAATTTTGCCTAAGGGTGGCACGCCCCACGAACAGAATGTGATTGGCTGAACTCCCCGATCATCTCCCCCTTTTTTCTAAAATAAGACAGAACCAAACCAAATACAACTATATACAATAGAAGCAAATAATAAATATAAAGTCACAAATAACAAATAATATTAAGCAAGAAACATATAACAAAAGTTTTACTAAACATTCTATTTCAAGGAGTCTAAATAATGTAGATGGTAACTACAACTATCTAATCTTCAACTCCATCAAAGATCTGAGAAGGGAAATAATTTTACTCAAGCAGCCCGGAAGTACAAGCGGGAAACTTCCGAACTGTGCAACAAATGAAAGAGACAACTGAATACCTGAGCAATCACCCAAAGTCTCGTATGCAACTTTGGCTAAGGCCTGATGTAACTGACATGCCATGTTTTAAAGGCAAGAAACCTTTTAGGACTCTCTTACTCTGTCTTGGCAAGATAAGACAATCCTGCTTTTATCCATTTACGAATATTTTGTAATTCTGTCAGTGGTTGAGGTATGGGCTTTTTCTTTGCCCAAAGGCCAGTTCTGCCAGGAAGAAGACAAGCTCCTGGTGGAGTGTCTTTGATGCTCAACGTTCTCTCGGGCGTAGAGCGGTGATGTCAGGAGCGATTGTGTCTCACTACTATAGAACTGTGAGTTAGATTAAAGGCCATTTTCTACAGCTCTTCGAAGAGGTTGAAGATTATACTATCTATACTAGGTATGATCTCTATGCACCTAAATAACCTGATTAGCCTAAATATAAATATAACAGACATATATGACTATTGATTTCTATCTATCTAACTTGAAGACTAAGAGAATGAACAACTGTGCAATGAGTGAGGACAATGACCTCCAAATGTAAACATTGTATATCATTACATAACTATCTTAATCAGAGGTAGTAATGTAAATATATGTATATATATATATATCAATACAAATAGAAGTAGAAGCATACTCACATACACTATTCAATATATCAATTTGGCTAAACTTCCCTATCACATGTGCATGCGTGTGTGTGCATGAGGTTATATGCGCATGCATGTGTGTGTGAATGTATATATCTGCACATGTGTGGGCAGGTGTGCTCACCTGTACTATACATGTTAGAGGCTAGAGGTCAACGTCATTGTCTTCCACCATCATTCCCTGCTTTCCTTTACTTTTTAAACATGGTCTCACTGAAAATGGAGTTCTCTGTTTCTGCTAAGTGGGCAGGCTAGTGAGCCCATTAGATCCACTTGTCTCCAACACCCAGTGCTGGGATTACAGACTCATTGCTCTGCATACACATTTTATGTGGATTCTTGGGTGAGTAGGGGAGAGGTCCAAGAGCAGATCTCATGCTCTCACAGCAAGTGCTTACCCACTGACCCATCTCCCAAGCTCCAATATCTATTTCTATTGGTCAGAGGGCATGACAGAAGAGCTGATACTATATGAAACATTACACTTCCTAGCATTGTGGAAACTGTTGACCTGGCAGAGGTGTATCACTGGTGGTATTGTCTCTGTCCAGTCCAGATTACTCTAAGAACAGAACACTGGCCATTTCTTTACATCTCCGTCAACATGATCCACAGAAAATTATATATTATGCTAAAACATACGACTTAGAGAAACAAATCTTTCAGTTAGATTCAAAAGCTTATCACTTTCACAGTTCCTTTCTGCTGTTTCCAATCAAGAAAGGGTTGATGCTGGATATGCAGACAGCTCTGCCGCTGAGACCTTGGCTCTGACGCTAAATATTCTCCCACATTGCCATCCAAGGATCTGAAGTCTTACCCCCAAGTCTCTGGCTGGATAACACTGTGCACTACCGTTGTGAAATGAACACAGACTTAACACGCCTGCACTATTCAGAAGCTAACCCTCTCCCGTTCCTTTAACTCCAGCCATTCTTTGTTGGGTAAACATACTCACAGGAGTCTGAGGTTTGGAAAGAGTATTCCGATGTCCAGTTATGTCACCCATTGCTTTTTATATCAGTGTATGAACAATGGGACAATAGGAAGTAGGAGTCATATGAAGTTCAGTTTTGCTTACTGTAGAAATTCCCCTGAGACCACACAAAGCCAAGAGGCTGAGAGAAAGACCAGAAGTCAGGCATAACCATTACAAAAGGTTGTTTGAATTTTTCTACAATAATATAGATACAGATGTATATATAAAGAGATATATTCAAACATCACTTCAGTAGTGAAAAACAGATAAACCTAGACTAAAATATGCTTTTTCTCTAATATTTAGTCTATCTACTGTGGGCAATCTCAAATATAGGCTCCCTATCATTAATTACTTTTTACCTCTTCTTTCTTTTCTTTTGTGCTAATAGAAAAAATGAAACAGCCCCAGAGGAGACACTGTCAGAGCCTACCAAAACCCCTCTGTTATCCACAGGTAAGCTTAGTTCTCATTTCATGTTCTCCCAACTGTTAACTCAAAGCATCATGGAAAAAGTATTTACAAAGTACTCCTTGACAAAAGCTGGTACAATTTATGGTTAACTTTCTCATTTCCAGAAGTTCGGGTTCTCTTGTGGAATATCTATACACATAACAAATACTGTTTTTGCAATACATTTAAGCCTAAACACCTTTCAAATCACTAATTTCCCGATGGACGTTGCTAAATCGAAAACTAGTTCCTGGCACTAGTGACATCGCTCAGTGGAGAGGTTTGCCCAGCTTGAGGCACTGAATTCAATCTCTGCACTAAGGGGAAAAATAATACAGAATTTCTATTTTCATAAATTTTTCCCAAATGTCTGCCTGAAATGTTATTATAATTTAAATAAGTCACTGGTCAAAATAGCAAGCACCTGTCTCAATGCACCTTTGCAAATACTGAATATAAAGTTTTAGCTTTAAGTTTTTAGCATTTTATTAATGTGTTGGTGTGTATGTCCAAGCACAGGCGTGCACATGTGGTGGTCAGAGAGTAACTGTGGAGTGGGTGCCTTCCTCTCCCTGTCGTGGGCTCCGGGGATCACACACAGATCGTCAGACCTGTACAGCAAGGAGCTTTAGCTTTTGAGCCCTGAACATAAAATTTTAATGTTTACAAAGAAGACAGGTATTAATTTTATGTTTATTAGATGTTTGAAATTTCTATTTCATGTATTTTACTATGACAGTCTGACCGTTTTCCCTCATAATTTAATAATACTTTTAGTGAGGATGATGGATGGTACATGCCAATAATCCCATTACTCAGGAAATTGAGGCCAAAAGATCGTGAGTTTGAGGCCATGATCTGGGCTATATAGTGAATTCATGGATAGACTGAATTACATATCCATACTGTGTGCCAAATATAAAATATATATCATATACCTTTTAAGATGTTTATTTATTTATGTGCATGAATATTTTTGCCTACATCTGTGGACAAGTACCACATGTATACAGTGCCATTAAGAGGTTAAAATAAGGCATTAGATCACCTGGGACTGGAGTTACAGATGGTTGTGATCCTCATTTGAGGGCTGGGAACCAAACCCAAGTCCTCTACAAGAGCATCAAATGCTCTTAATCACTTGCTATCTCTCTAGTCCCATTTTATATATACTTTCAAGTATATAGAACTATTGAACTATATTCTAGTTCAATATTGAACTATATTGAAACTAGACAGTATTTTTCTCATTTGATTGGATTTAAAGAGAAAATTTTGGAGCTGGGGGATGGAGCTCAGTAGAGAACTTCCCTAGCATACATAAATCTCCAGGTTCAGCCCACACATCACTTACACTGGATTTGGTGGTATATGCCTATAATCCCAGTGCACAGAAAATGCAGGCAGTAGAGTCAAAAGTTCAGCATCTTTAGCAACACAGTAAATTTGAAGCTATAGTCAATTTCATATACAAGATCTTATCTCGATTTTGTTTTTCAAAAAAAAATCAGGGGAAGGATGTTCCTTTAAATCTGTGCCTTTAAAAAGCAGATTTTTAGACAATGACAATCAAGTTCACATATTTATTTCTTGACATTCAGAGAAGTTTCTGGGATTTCATTTTTATATTTCTTCAAGTCAAAATTACCATTTCTAGACTTACATAGCTAATAATGCAGTAAGACTGGTTCAGTTTCACTTACAAAAAGTAATGAAAGACATTCTTTAACAAAAAAGCCACAAAGTTGTATAGTTTGCTAATTCCTCTTATAAATTATGAGGTTTGACCTGTGATTCTTAATATCAAGTTGTATTTGGAAAAGTATTGTTTACAGAAAGCATTTGTTAAAAAACACTTCATGCTACTTTCTTTTAGACAGTAAAAAAAAACAATAAAATTAATAGCATTAAAATTTGCTTTTCTGATTTTTAAGCAGGATGTTTTATCTGCTAAGAACCTTCATGGCAAAATTAAATTCATTAAGTAAAGACTAAATTGAAACCATTTTTTAAGGTTTGGGGGTCTCGGGATTTGCAGGTGAACATCAGCAGTATTCAGACTCCTGTGGGAACCACATGGGCATCACTGAGGTTTCAGGCCTCATCACCAGTGACAGCCACTTCATTACTATGGAGGAAAGGAGGATAAAAAAAGGGCTAGTTTTGAAAGTAAGTCTATTGACTCGTTTGGGGTGAGTCTGTAGGTAGTAATCTACCCACAGAGTACTGCTGGAGTTAGTGCTCAGTGCTTGAGTACCTTGGCTGAGGTTTAGCTATTGAACTATACACAGTCCAATGAAGAGGACTACTACCTCAACCCCACTACAACCTAATCCCAGTTGAACACTCCATGTACTTCAGCTGAAGACTATCAGTAATCCAAATATCCAGTCAATGACCTAATGCATTGGAGATGCATGTGTCTCACTGAAGAAACATATGAAACACAACCATTAAAATTAAAGTCAAATAAAGGCACCATGTCTTTTCTCAAAATATCCAATTCCATGGTAATGTATTCTAATAAGAGTAAGTTAGGTGAAACCCAACCGAAGAATTCACATAGTGGTTATAAGAATAGAGAATTTGGAGCTGGATAGATGGCTCACAGAGCCGTGACTGCTCTTTCAGAGGACCTAGGTTCAATTTCCCACACACACACACACACACGTGGTAGCTCACAACTATCTGATGTAGGATATCCCTCT
The DNA here is from genome assembly GCF_982192425.1 of Myodes glareolus. Taxonomy (NCBI): domain Eukaryota; kingdom Metazoa; phylum Chordata; class Mammalia; order Rodentia; family Cricetidae; genus Myodes; species Myodes glareolus. The sequence goes on along the minus strand of NC_142029.1, from coordinate 39,571,503 downwards.
GTATGCTGCAATTACCACTGATAAGTAAAGAAACACCTTTGGATCTATAGCAGAGAGCTATAGGGGAATGGAGCTAGGTGGTGAAAACTAAGCTGAATGCTGGGAAAGAGAGGGCAGAGTCAAAGAAAAGCCATGGAGCCGTTGCCAGAGATAGATGTGCTGAAACTTTGCTGGTAGGCCACAACCTGGTGGTGATGCACAGATTGATGGAGATGGGTTAAATTAAATTGTAAGAGTTAGCCAATAAGAAGTTAGAGCTAATGGGACAAGTGGTGATTTAATTAATACAGTTTCTGTGTGATTATTTTGGGGCCAAGCATCCGGGAACCAACAAGCGGCCTCCTTACAACAACTGTTCATATCTCTAGTTCCAGGAGATCCAATACCTTCACACAGATGCTCACGCAGGCAAAACACCAATTCATATAAAAATTTAAAAATAAAATAAGAGTGGATGATTCAATAAAGAAAAGGAAAGCTTAAAAACAATTAAATTGAAACTATGAAACTAAAAATTTTCAAAAGATCAAATAAAAACCTTAGTGGAAAGTCTTGCCAATAGACTGACCAAGTGGGGGGGCAGAATATCAAGGCTTGGATGCATAGTTATGAATTATAACATTCAGACAATGAGAGATGTTGTAATGAAAGAATACAAGTAGAACATGTGATACATCATTAAAAGATGAAATTTATGAATCATGAACACAGAATCAAGAAAAGTAGTGTGTATGTGTGTGTGTGCAGGTGCACAAGGAAATACAACCAATTACAATTATAGCAGAAAATTGCCTAAATCTAGGGAAAGAGATGATGGTCCAGACACAGGAGGCATTAGAATGACAGAGATAAGACCAGAAAAGAACCTCCTTATGTCAACAGTAGAGTTAAAACAATAAGTCTGCAGAACACAGAAAGAAAGAAAGCAGAGAGAGAAGAACAACAGGTCACACAGAAAAGCAAACCCAGGAAAGTGGCAGAAACTCTAAAACCAAGGGCATGGAGTGATGTGTTCCATGCTCTGAAAGACAATAGCTGCCCATACACATTACTGTATCCCACAAAACTGTGTTTCATAATTGAAGAAAAAACTAAAAATATTCCATGATAAACACAAATTAAAGAAACTAAGGGCATGCACCAGCCCTCCAGAACTACTGCACAGTGAGCTCAGTAGACCTACGAGTCCATAGAAAAACTAAACCACATGTAATAGTAATAAGCCAAGGAAGATTGGGAAGGCGCCACAAACACAGCAGAATAACAGGAATTAATACCCATCTCTCAATAATATCTTTGTTAGTAGTTTCAATTCTGCAATCAAAAGACATATGCTAACAGCCTGAATTTAAAAACAAGGTCTCTCGTTTGTTGTCTGTAATAAACACAAAGACAAACCAGACTTGGGGTGAAAGAATGGAAAAATATATTTGAAGCGAATGGAACTAGAAAGCAAACATGTGTGAATATATAAATATCTAACAAATAGACATCAAGAGTAGTCAAGAGAGATAAAAGAAGTCACTTCTCACTAATTGAGAAAAGAATCATCAAAATGATACTACGATCCCAAGCATATATACTCAAAACATCTGATACCTAATTTTATAAAAACAAACATCATTGGATATAAAGGTGAGATTGCCTCAACACAATTACAGGGTGTGACTCCACTATCCAGCTCTCATAAAGAAATGGGCTATATAGACAAACGACTCAAAAAAACAACATTATAATTAAAAGATCATATAGTGCAAATGGACCTAATAATCATATACAGGATGTTTTACCAAACACTACGGAAACCATCTAAGCAGCCACAAAACTTTCTCTAAAACTGACGTTTTAGGATTCCAAAGCAAGTCTTCAAACAAACACAATGAATTGTGCTATCTGACCACAATAATAAAACTAGAAATTGATAGAAACTACAGAGTGTGTGTGTGTGTGTGTGTGTGTGTGTGTGTGTGTTGCGGGATAGTTGATCACACGGTGAACCCCAAGATTGCGTTCTTTACCGAAAAACCTGCTTCTAGCTGTGGTGTGGCTCAGTTCTATCACACATCTTTAATCCAACAGCTTTCTGCTTGAATGGTGTATACAGGATTGAATAAAGTCAACCATAGGTTAAGAAATAGAGCAAGCATCCAGTTGAGAGGAAAAAAACATATGGAGTAGTAGGGAATCGGGAGGCCAGATAGAGGGCTGTACAGGAAGTAGAAGCAGGGACATTCGGTTTGATGGGTTTTGTTTGAAACAGCGGAGGAGAAAATGAGTTGTTCTGGGACATCTGCTGAGGAAGAATATTAGCTGAGCGCATTCTCGGCCTCTCTGAGCTAACAGGTTTTTCACTCAGCATCTGGCTTCCAACTCTTTATTGGTAAAAACAGACAATTGAGATTTTGTTAAAAATAACATATGTGTGTGTGTCTGTTTGTGTGTGTAGTATGTGTGTTAATTGCATATATGTATCCTTTATTTCATTAAATATACATTATTGTTTTTAAGAAGAATGACAACTGAACTAACCAGAAAAAAAGAAGTAGAAGACCAAAATTAATATTGATAAAATTGAATGAAGCTAGGTCATTTGTAGTACAATGGATACAACTGGAGATAATTTTATTAGACAAATTAAGATAGTTTCAAAGAGACAAACACCATGTTTTCTCTCATTTTCAGTTCCAACCTACCACAAAGATTAGGATTTGGTAAGAAGTATTACCAGGCATCTTAGGTGTGAAGCAACAGAGGATCATCTTCAAATGTACTAAAAGATGAGACTGTAACCTGATAGTTTGTCCTAGTTTTATTAGTCCTAATATTTTTTCTTCATGACAGCAAACTAGGACAGTCTAATAGGAACATTTTTAATCTAGTTTAATAACTAAGCTATTTTTATTGGAATGAAATCAAGGTATAACCAATTTTTAATAAAATAATAAAGTTTGGGTAGGTTGAATTGTTCTCCCAGGGTGGAGCGTCATGGAATATTACCTTAATTATGTAAATGTGTGTTCCATTTGTTTCTGTTGCATTTGTTTAGCTATGTAAACATGTGTTACATTTGTTTATGTTTTGGAATATTACTTTAACTATGTAAATATGTGTATTTGTTTATGTTGCCTTTGTTTAATTATGTAAAGATGTGTTGCTGTTTTCCCTTTCTGCCTTAGACATCTGACTTATCTAATAAAAAGCTGAATGGCCAATAGCTAGGCAGTAGAGGGATAGGCAAGGCTGGCAGGCAGAGAGAATAAGGAGAAAGAATCTAGGCCCAGGAGGAGAAAATGAGGGAGAGAGACATGCCCGGGTCCAGCCAGGCAGGCAGCCGCCAGACAGAAAGACATGACGTGGAGAAGTAGGGTATGAAGAATGAAAGGCAAAAAACCCCGAAGAAAAATGTAGATGAACAGAAACAGGTTAAACTAAGTTATAAGAGCTAGTGGGACAAACCTAAACTAAGGCTAAGCATTCATAACTAATAATAAGTCTCCATGTCATGCTTTGAGGACTGGTGGCCCAAGGAAGCCTGCTCCATGAAGAATTTCTCCAGCTCAAGGGCTTGCAACAGGCTGTTCAGCTATAGCTATAAAGGAAGATATCAGAGATACCATTCTTCCCGATCCTAATCAACCAAATGACAAGGACAATTTTAACCAAAAGTATCACCTTTTCCAAACTCTGTCCCACAGTAAGGTTACTCTATAACTAATCATAAATTACTGTGTATTTAAAAAGAATGGTTTTGATTCCCACCAAGAAATGATAAATGTTTAAGGAAATAGATGTAGACAATTTGACATTACATAATGGTGGCCTGCAACCATCTGTAACTCCAGTCCCAGGGACTCCATTCCCCTCTTGTGACCTCTGCAGGCACCAGTCACACATGAATTGCATAGGACATACATGTAGACAAAACACCAATACACATGAAACAATAAAACAAATAAATCTAAACTATGTGTGTGTGTGTGTGTGTGTGTGCTTTAAGTCATTTCTCCAAATAATTCAATAAGACCCACAATTCCACACTAAGTGCAATGACCTCATAGAATCTCACAGAGCTAAAGAATACTTTAAAAAGTTCTTAAGGGGGAATGAAGAAAGAACAAATATTTTAAATTGATATATTCTGTTTTCTAAGGCTCAAAACTACAGCAATACATTCTATGTTTTCTGCCCAATAAAAAGGAAAGCAATTTCTGACTAAATATAAACTAATTAATCATAACACTATTTTCCTTGAATATTTCTTAAAAATAATTATAATCTATACTAAAAATAATAATACACATAGGCTAAAATGATTTACTCCTTGATTAGAACCTAGACTTCTACTACTTGATACCTTTAAATGTTTTTAATTTTTCCCCAGGGGTCTGAAATGGTTTCTGATAGTCATTTTAAAAGGAATGCTTTCCAGGGTGTGTCTTGTGGGGTTGGAGAGATAGCTCAGTGGTTGAGAGCGCGTGCTGCTCTGACACAGGAAGTAGCCTGGGTTCGTAACACTCACAGGGAAACCCACAGCCCTCTGAAACTCCAGTTCCAGAGGGTCCAAAGTCCTCCTCCACCCTCTGAGAGCAAAAGCACACATACATAATTAACTTAAAAAGAAAGGAAGGAAGGAAGAAAGGAAGGAAGGAAGGAAGGAAGGAAGGAAGGAAGGAAGGAAGGAAGGAAGGAAGGAAAGGGAAGGGAAGAAAGAAAAGTAAACTCAAAGGGTGATTGATGGCATCTTAATATTCTTTCTTCTCTTGGAGTTCATGATCTAAATTTTTAAGCATTAAAATTTACTGATTGCTAAAGCAATCTAGACTTTAAAGACCTGGTTAATGTTTTCAGATAATGTCCAAAAGAACAGATTCAATATAAACACTTGTCTTTACATCCTTTACATAATCACAAAGGGAAACATTAATCAGGTCTCATTAGACAAATCATTTAACTGTACAACATATAGTGAAACCCCAAATTTTGTTCCCGGAAGGAATAACTTAACGGACCTTGAAAGTATGACTTCAAAGTTTGCTCAAAGACATACGTATGGGATCTTTGAAAAGTGAGTTCAGAATGCATTTATCTGACATATGGAATTGTGGAAATTTGACCTTGTTCTAATTTAAATTCTGTTAGTCTTATTTTTGTGTCTGAAATCTTCCTAATTTCTACAGATGTTGCCAGCATGTCGCGGGGGCCCTTCCCACTCCCTCTTGATGACACACATCTTAATGAGATTCTCAATGACACCCTCAAAGACATCCAGAAGCCCACAACAGTAAGAAGTTCTGAGTTGTTAATTTTTCATGCATGTGTCTGGTCTTTTCTTTTTTGTTATTTTTTTCTCCTATTTATGAGTATGTGGTGTGCATACGTATGTGTATGCATGTTCACATGTATGTGGGCACACATGTGCTAGGATTATAGGCAGGCTTCCATGCACTCTTGACTTTTCTGTGGATTCTGGGAGCCAGAGCCTCAGTCTTGAACAGCAAGCCCTTAACAGTTAGTTGTATCTCTAGCCTTGGTGAAAGGGGAAAGGTTGGATGGATCAGACACTCAACATTCTTGTACTGTGTTTCCATCACTCTACAATCTCAGTGACTTTGTTCTATTCACTATTATTACTGACTGAGGGAATAAATAGGTTGAGGATTAGGATAATATTGGGGGAATTGCAAGAGGCAAGCAAAAACCCTTCTCACCAGTACATAACAGATAATAGTGTTTCCCAAGCATTAAAATCAATCAATCAATTGCGATCACTCACTCTCCACTAAAATATAAGCCTTGTTGGTAGCAAGAGTCAAGTATTAGTGTCTGACATGTACAGTACAAGTATATCAAATGTATCAAATCCTTCACATCAAGATAAGGGAAAATAGAAACAGTGACCTAAGGCTAAGAGATTCACTAGTCACCATGTGGGCTGATACAGCTGTGAGAGTTGCTTAGAATATCAACGTAGGGAAGCATTGATCCTTCCCAGAAGCCTAGATCCAGACAGTGCTGAAGCAGAGAAACATTGCCCTCATTGCTCATGAGAAGTGGACTTGGCAGTGCAGAGAAAAACAAGCCAGAACTCCCCATCTTCTCACTGGTGTTGTGGCCACACCTCCTCTCCCCTGGAATCTATAAAATGTTTTCCCCTACTTCCATCTTTTCCATTTCTCTCCAAAGCACAAGGCAAAGTGAGGGCCAAAAATTCCATCGTACTAGCCCTGCATGAGAATTCCTGATGAGCATCCTGCTGACTATTCTATTTGTCCTTCAGGCAAGATGGCAGTAGGTACAGCTGAACTATTGCTGTGAATAAAAATAATGTGCTTCTCTGAAAACTTTTGCCCCACCAACAGGCAAAGTGCTATTGGAAAAAAATATTTTATAATTCAAAATATTTAGCACAAAATTTGCAGGATGCCTAGCCTTTCTTTCCTCTTTCTTCACATTGCCTGTGTCGCATTTCCTTCAATATCTGGTGTAGGTTCCTCCCTCTGCGTAAATATCCACACATATTTCATCTGGCATCTGCTATACCCTTGACGAGCAGCCTCTACTGTCTGTATCTGTGCTCCATGCTTTCACTCGGTATATTTAGCTCAAGTCCACTGATTTGCCAAGACTAGGGATGTACATCAAATATCCCAAGATAAGCAAGACAGATTCTGCACCAAAGAACATGTATGCAATTGTGTATGACAGAACACTCTGAGTGCTACCATTAAGGGTGACTGGGACGAAATGATAAGCCAGGACAGGCTGTAGGAAGTACATTCCTTACACTTGCACACTTCTTAAGTTTAATACATAAACAGCTCCTTGTTTTGGCTTTGGGGCGGGTGGTTGTATGGCAGAGAATTATGTGGACCAACAAGACTTGCAGATAGAGAGGGGATAACAGGCAAGTACATGAGTAGGTACCAAACAAGAGTTGCAGTGCCAATCAATGTTCAGGGGAGACAAAGGTTTCTAGACTCCAGATAGGGGAAATAGTATTTCAGACAAAACGTAGAATGAGTAAAATGTGTGTGTGTGTGTGTGTGTGTGTGTGTGTGTGTGTGTGTGTGTGAGAGAGAGAGAGAGAGAGAGAGAGAGAGAGATATGGCGGGGGCGGGGGGGACAGAGAGAGGGGAAAGGGGTGGGGAGAGTGGTGCTATGGAGGTGGAAATGTTATAAGAAGACTCTCCTGGAGGAGAAAAGCAGAAGAATGTGGTCTTTTATTAATCCAGCAATCAGTGCTGCAGAATGAAAATGAATAAGACTCTGGGAAACATTAATTGTGCAGAAAAACTCTAGGTTTTAACCACACGTCATAGTGAGTCTCTGAAGGCACTAGGTGAGAGGTATTTTTAAATCTGGTTTTTTACTTGTGGACTCTAAATAGAGCAATTCCTCAGAGTCCAAAGGAGGAGAGAATGTGAACACTGAACCAAAGGGTACAGATTCCAGTAAAACCTGAGAAATCGTCAGTGAGCTGTTGAATAGAATGCGGAACTGCCAAGGGAAACCACGTTATATACCTCAAAGTTGCTAGGAGAAAAGATTCTAACATTTTCAACATACACCCAAGAAGATACTTTTTTATATAAATTAAATAAATTTTTTTAATAAATTTAATAAATTAATATATTCAGGTGCTGAATATATTAACAACCCAGGCACAACCTCTCCAGATTATAAACAAGTATCAACACATCACATTGTACTCTATAAGTATAGACAGTTATCATGTGTTATTTGAACACATGCTGAAGCTGGATGATAGCACTGGAGGGCAGAGGCAGGAGGATCAAGGGTTCAAGGCCAGACTTAACTATATAGCAAGTTTAATAAGAGCTTGGGCAACAATGAGACTCTGACTCAAAATAAGTAAAACAATAAAATTTGAGGACTGACTGAAATTCAAGGCCAGCCTGGACTACGGAGTGAGACCTTGTCTCAAATAAGTACATAAAGAACCAACCCAATGGAGCTCCAGTAGTGTCTTACTTTGTCTGTCACGAAAATTCAGAAGCAACTCTTTATTAACAGGACTTCTAGTCCAAAACTGCTTGGACCTTCGCAGGTCAACTCTTGACGCAATAGCAACACATATTATATAATAAAGTGGATTGTGTGTGGTTTAATAGAGGCGCTTTTGGTTTTGTGTTTTTGTTTTTTGTTTTTTCATTAACTTAGAAAAGCAAAACAGAACCCACTCATGTGCCTGAAATCTCACCAGAGGAGAAGGTGGAGTTCAGCATCTCTCTGCCAAACCACAGGTTCAAGTCAGAGCTCACCAACTCTGAGTCCCCGTACTACCAGGAGCTGGCGAAACAGTCCCAACTGCAGGTGAGTGAACCCAGCCTGCATACCCACACCGAAGTCATGGCACTGTCTGGGAGTCAACAGAATATTATGCCTCCTTTAGCTATTAGCTCCAACTTTTTGTGACCAGGCATCCATTGTTAACCACTAAAAAGAAAACTAACACATACTAAGTTCCAAAATATTCGGGCAATTGTCCAGACCAGTTTTTCATTGGTCAATGTTATTTATGTTTAAATTATCTTTGATTTTTAGTAAGCTTTTAACACATTTAAGTAAAATCCATAAATATTCTGTATATGTAAATTGTCATTATGGTAATGCCTCATGAGTACACACTTTTTCAAAAATTCATCAAGGTGTATATTAAATGCTTTCGTCTTTTTATATGTCAATTATATATCAGTAAAACTGATTAAAATTTTAGAAGATTAAAATAAAATGATCTCCTATGCATTAACTAGAAAATCTAATTATGTAAATTTTCAATTCAAAATGTTATATTACTATTAATATTTCCACTCCTGGATTTGAAAGAAATCTATGTTTACTACCACATCACCAATGCTATCTTTGCAATTTGATGCAATTTAAACACATGACCTTAAGTACACATAATTATAGTGTTTATTCATCAATTACTAGAGCAGGAGTTGACCTAAGATAATTTTTCTGTCGTTGAGCATTATCTTATCTCTTTGTCTTTGGCAGGATTCAAATGATCTTTAACTCTCTGCAGGATAAATCTAACTATGTTGTTGAATGTAGAATATGAATGCTAAGAGCAGCATGGGAAAGGGGGTGGGGAGACAAAAAGGGTTGTAGGCATGACCAGGGCTGGTACAAAGTATACACCCGGTATAGTGAGTCCATTACTGAAACACCAAATCCACAATGATGCACAGAACTTTCTTTTTTTTAATTTATGTTATTTTATTCATATTTTTTTAAAAAGAAAACAAACTATCTTTTTTCATTATACATACCAGTTCAAGTTCCCACTACCTCCCCTCCTCCCATTCCTTCCACATACCACCCCCCCACCTCACCTCCCATCTACTCAATAGAGAGGGTAAGGCACAATGCTTTGGTGAAGGTCCAAGGGCCTCCCTGCTAAGTCTGGCTAAGCAAGATATCCATTTAAAGAGAATAGGTTCCTAAAAAACCAGTACATGCAGGAGGAATAAATCCTGATAGCACTGCCAGCGGCCCCTCAGTCTCCTCCAGTCAACTGCAACTGTCAACCACATTCAGAGGGACTAATTTGTCCTACGCTTCTTCCTTCCATGTCCAGCTGGAGTTGGTGAGCTCGCATTAGCTCAGGTAGACTGTTTCAGCAGGTGAATCCTTCGTGGTCTTGACCTCTTTGCTCATATTCTCATTCCTCCCACTCTTTAACTAAACTTTGGGAGCTCAGTTCAGTGCTCTGATGTTGGTCTCTGCCTCTGTTTCTGTCAGTTGCTCGGTGAAGGTTCTATGGTGACATTTAAGATACTCATCAGTCTGGCTACGGGGCAAGGTCAGTTTGGGCACCCTCTCCTCTATTGCTTAGGGTCTTAGCTGGGGTCATCCTTGTGGGTTCCTGGGAATTTCTCTAGAGCCAGGTTTCTTGATAGCCCCACAATGGCTCCCTCAATCAAGATATCTCTTTTCTTGCTCTCATCTCTGTCCTTCCTCCATCTCGGTTACCCCATTCCCTCAAGTTCTTCTCCTCTTCCCGCTTCTCCCCTCCTCTTTCTCTTCTACATTCCCTTCTCCCTCCTACTCCCATGCTCCCAATCTTATCTGTTTCAACTTTCCAGGTAGATCTATATATGTTTTTCTTATGGCTCACCTTGTTACTTAGCTTCTCTAAGATCATGAACTATAGCTTCAATACCCATTGTTTATACCTAGTATTCACTTATGAGTGAATACATAATCATATTCATCTTTTTGGGTCTGGATTGCCTCACTCAAAAAGGTATTTTCTAATTCCATCCATTTTGCATACAAAATTTAAGATGTTATTGTTTTTTCACCACTGAGTAGTACTCTAATGTGTAAATGTGCCACATTTTCTTTATCCATTCTTCAGTTGACGGGCAATTAGGTTGTTTCCAGGTTCTGGTTCTTACAAATAATGCTGCTATGAACATATTTGAAAACATGTCCTTGTGGTATGATTGAGCATCTTTTGGGTATAAGCCCAAGAGTGGTATTGCTGGATCCTGAGGGAGGTTGATTCCCAATTTTCTGAGAAAACACCACAGTGATTTCCAAAGTGGTTGTACAAGTTTGCATTCGCACCAGCAATGGATGAGTGTTCCCTTTGCACCACATTCTCTCCAGCATAAGCTATCATTGGTGCTTTGCCTTTCTGATCTTAGCCTTTCTTAGCCATTGATCTTAGCCTTTCTGACAGGCGTAAGATGATATCTCAGAGTTGTTTTGGTTTTCATTTCCCTGATGGCTAGGATGTTGAACATTTCCTTAAGTGTCTTTTGGCCATTTGAGATTCTTTTGTTGAAATGGTTGAACTCTGTTTAGTTCTGTACTCCAGTTTTTAATTGGGCTATTTGGAATTTTATTGTCTAATTTATTGAGTTCTTTATATATTTCTGAGATAAGTCCTTTGTCTGATGTGGGGCTTGTAAAGATCCTTTCCCATTCAGTAGGCTGCCTTGTTGTCTTATTGTGTAGTAAGGAGGTCGCTAGTTTGTTCCTGGCTGCTTAGCCCCAAAATTATATAGTTTCACACAGAAACTATATAATTAAATCACTGCTTGTCCCATTAGTTCTAGCTTCTTATTGGCTAACTCTTACATATTAATTTAATCTATTTCCATTAATCTGTGTATTGCCACGTGGCTGTGGCTTACCAGGTAAAGTTCCCAGCATCTGTCTCTGGAGTTGGCTACATGGGTTCTCTCTGACTCATCCCTTCTTTCTCCCAGCATATAGTTTAGTTTTCCCTGTCTACTTCTGTTCTGCCCTGCTCTGCTACAGGCCCGAAACCTTTATCAATTAATGGTATTCACAGGATACAGAGTGGAATCCCACATCATTATTGACTGTGTTCTTTGCTTTACAGAAGCTTCTCAGTTTCAGGGGTCCCATTTATTTATTGTTGCTCTCAATGTCTGCACTACTGGGGTTATATTTAGGAAGTGGTCTCCTGTGCCCATACATTGAAGGCTACTTCCCACTTTTTATTCTATCAGGTTCAGTGTGGTCGGATTTATATTTAGGTCTTTAATCTATTTGGACTTGAGTTTTGTGCATGGGGATAGATAGGGATCTATTTTCAATCTTCTACATGTTGACATCCAGTTATGCCATCACCATTTGTTGAAGATGCTTTCTTTTTTCTACTGTATAATTTTAGTTTCTTTGTCAAAAATAAGGTGTTCATAGGTGTGTGGATTAATATCTGGGTCTTTGATTTGATTCCATTGATCCACCTATCTGTTTTTATGCCAATACCTAGCTGTTTTCATTACTGTAGCTCTGTAATAGAGCTTGAAGTCAGGGATAGTGATGCCTCGGGAAGTTCCTTTATTGTACATGATTGTTTTGGCTATCCTGGGTTCTTTTTTTTTTCCATACGAAGTTGGTTATTGTTCTTTCATGGTCTCTGAGGAATTATATTGGAATTTTGATGGGGAATGCATTAAATCTATAGATTGCTTTTGATAGGATTGTCATTTTTATTATGTTGATTCTACCTATCCAAGAGCATGGGAGATTTTTTCCATTTTCTGGTATCTTCTTCAATTTCTTTCTTCAAAGACTTAAAGTTCTTGTCAAATAGGTCTTTAACTTCTTTGGTTAAAGCTATCCCAAGATATTTTATGTTATTTGTGGCTATTTGTGAAAGGTGATGTTTCTGATTTCTTTCACAGCTTCTTTACCATTTGTGTATAAGAGGGCTACTGATTTTTTAAGTTCCTAAAGGGAGATATGTTGAAGGCCATTGTTGACTATTACTTTCCTCTGAATTGAAATATTCTCTCCAGGAAGGATTGAGAAGCACAATTCTGGGTGTGTTGAAAGGAGCAAGGTACTTCCTCACAGTTATAAGAGGAGTGAACAACTGTAGGGGAAGGGAAACTCACCAGTGGAGTGCAGAGAGTATATTCCCCAACTTGCAAAGCTACCTGCAAGTCTTGCTCTCTAGCTCCATGAATGCAGCTCTCCCAAGTCATGGCTAGTGTTGGGGTGGGCTTTTTGGTGATGCAGCTGCATTTTTGTTGCCTCTGCTCCGGTAAATAGCTCTTCACACATACTGCTTTATGAAACTCCAATAAAACACTATTGCTTCACTAAGTTGGACTTTGTTAAAAACCATTTCTCTGGTCTGTTGTGGGTTCTTTATGTGGAGTGAGAAGATATATATGTGTTAAGCCATCAAGACCAAGAAGGCAGCATGGTGAATACTAAAAATGTAGCAAAGTTAAAAATAGTTTGTATTTATGTCAACTCAAATGAAAAGGAGAGAGGTGTTAATGAAGGGGTTTAAGACAAGGCTGAAAAGAAGGCCAGGTCTTGTCATGGTGTCCAAATCCTCTGAAGATATACTAACTGTATCAAGAATTTGCTAGGAAGAGTGTTTTAAATACCAAATGGAACAGGTTACAAACTCATCATTTGCTCATTCTGCTTAATAATCCGTGTCTAAGTACTGGTGTATGGTTCATGAACACTACAGAATCCTTGGCTTTTCAGTTTATAGAGATGATCCTTTATATTTAATTGACTTACTGCTGATGATGAGTGGGGTTGGATGTAAAGGAGGTTTTATGTATACATCTCCTCTCTAGGTGAGAGGTGAGTAGTGAATTATCAAACAATAAGAAAGGACCCTTTCTTACCTGGCCCTGCTGTGAAAGGTTTGAGTGCATCCAGACTGTCTGTAAGTGTGGTTTCTAAGTATGAAGCCTTATATTCCTTTTGTTTTTAGCTACATTTATAAAAGGTACTACCACATGAAAGAAAAGAGCCACTGCTCTCAAGGAAAAGTTGAGACCTTGCTGAGACTGAGAGAAGTTGGCCACAGACTCTCATCTGACTTATTGATAGTATGAGCATCTAAAGGAGCATAATAGAGAATCTTATAAAACTCAGTCTAACCCTAATCAAACCATAAACTTAGCCCTAACCCTAACTAAACCATAACTTTAACCCAAACCCTAACTCACTGCTCATCGTGGAAGGAAGTCAGGACAGGAACTCAAGTAGAACAGGAACCTGGAGGCAAGGACTAATACAGAAGCCATAGAGGGGTGCTGCTTACTGTTTTGTTCCTTATGGCTTGCTCAGCTTGCTTTCCTGAAGGACCCAGGAAGGACAGCCCAGGGACGGCACCACCACCAATGGGTTGTACCCTTCCCCGTCAATCAAGAGTCAAGGAAATGCCCCACAAGTTTGCCTACAGTCCAATCATTTTGTTAATTGTTTTTATTGAGCTATACATTTTTATCTGCTCGCCTTTCTTCCTACCCCTCCTCTTCTACACTCTCCCATGACCCGCAAGCTCTCAGTTTACTCAAGAGGTCTTGTCTTTTTCTCCTTCTCATGTAGATTCGCACATGTCTCTTTTAGGGTCCTCTTTGTTGTCTAGATTGTCTGGGATTGTGGACTGTAGGTTTTTTTTTCTTTGCTTTAGTCTAGAAGTCACTTATGAGTGAGTAAATATTATATTTTTCTTTTGAGTCTGGGTTACCTCACTCCATATAGGTTTTTCTATATCCATCCATTTGCCTGCAAATTTCAAGATGTCATTATTTTTTGCCACTGAGTAGTACTCCATTGTGTAAATGTACCATATTATCTTTATCCATTCTTGGGTTGAGAGGGGGGGCATCTAGATTGTTTCCAGTTTCTGGATATTACAAATAATCTGCTATGAACATAGTTGAGAACATGTCCTTGTGGTATGATTAAGCATCCTTTGGGTATTGCTGGGTCTTAAGGTAAATAGTTTCCTAACTTTCTAAGAAATCGCTATACTAATTTCCAAAGTGGCTGTACCAGTCTGCACTCCCATCAGAAGCCTCTCCAGCATAAGCTTTTGATATTGGCCATTCTGACAGATGTAAGATGCAATCTCAAAAATTGTTTTGATTTGCATTTCTCTCATGGCTAAGGATATTGGGCATTTCTTTAAAGACACTTAAAAGTGTCTTTCAGTCATTTGAGATTCATCTATTGAAAGTTCTTTGTTTAGGTCTGTACCTCATTTTTTATTGGATTATTTGTTCTTTTGATGACCAATTTCTTAAGTTCTTTGTATATTTTGGAGATCAGACCTCTGTCTGGTGTGAGGTTGGTGAAGATCTTTTCCCATTCTGTAGGCTGTCGTTTTGTCTTGTTGACTGTGTCCTTTGCTTTAAAGAAGCTTCTCAGTTTCACAAGGTCCCATTTATTAGTTGTTGGTTCTCAGTGTCTGTGCTACTGGGGTTATTCTATAGCCCAGTCTTAAGAAAACATTTTCTCAATTGAGGCTCCTTTCTCTCTAACAACTCTAGCTTGTATCAAGTTGACATAAAACTAGACAGTACAGTAAGTATCATTTTGTTGGAGAAGGCTGCTTGTTCATTCCTGGCTGCTTAGCCCTGGAATAATCACACAGAAACTATATTAATTAAATCACTGCTTGGCCCCTTAGCTCTAGCTTCTTATTGCCTAACTCTTACATATTAATTTAACCCGTTTCCATTAATCTGTGTATCGCCACATGGTTGCGGCTTACCAGGTAAAGTTCCCAGCATCTGTCTCTGGCAGTGGCTCCATGACTTTTCTCTGACTCCGCCCTCCTTCCTCCCAGCATTCAGCTTAGTTTTCCCCGCCCACCTAACTTCTGCCCTGCTATAGGTCCAACGCAGTTTCTTTATTCATTAATGGTAATCACAGCACACAAAGGGAAATCCCACATCATCATTTCCCATTTAACGGATGAGGAAACTGAAGCACAAGGAGACAAATTAACATCCCTAGCCAACACAGCCAGTACCTGGCAAAGAAAAGATTCTAACCTAGGTAGTCAAGCCTCGCTCCTTCAACACTACTGTAAGGCTTTCTATTTTCCCAATGAATGTTTATGTAAAAAGGATAACTGTATCATCAAGTTGCCCTCTAGTCCTTGAAAAGTTTACTAACAAACCTATGTCTTGTCACACTCTTCTCCAAAGACTATCGCATCAATACTGATGACTCTTTCAGCAAAGCCTGCCATTACCGATGGCATAGTCGTCTGTAGCTCCTGCCCCCTCACTGACTCCTGAGCAGGACCCCTGCAAGGCCTGCCTTAGAAACCCAATCAGTGCACTCCACCCATAGCCTGTATTAGTAGTCATTTGGGCCTAATTAGAAATTAATGGACAGTGCTTTGCAGTGATTTAATTTCCACAATAAAACTAATGAGCAATTTAATACAAATGTCAAAAGGAACCACTTGGTTGTTGTCCGAATGCTTTCTTCTGTGCAAACAATCAGTGAAACTCAGCTGTAGCTGTTTTTTTTATAGCCCGTTAGCATACATTCTGGCAGAATCAGGGAGACCCCTGTGCATTTAGCATTATTAATAAGGTTAAGTGGGCACTTAATTAGCAATTTAGTGGCTAGTGCTTCATGATGGGAAGGCCCCCACTAGATTACTTAGCAGAATTAACTGAAGGCTTTTGTCATCACGTCCCTAGACACCATCTACACCCTGTGATGCAAAGCTGATTCTTAATCAGACTCAGACAGGTTCACAAAGAGGGCATGAACACACACAACAAAAACATCTCCTACATAAATGCCTTTGTTGTGGGGCACTCCAAGAGCGGAGGGAAGATTGCTATTATTTATAAACAGATGGTGAGGGAACCGATCCTATTCAGTGCAGCCACAGCAAGTGAGAGACAGACAGATACGCCATGCCAAAAGAGTTTGGGTATAAAATTTATTTCATGGTTATGGAGGGGGAAAGGAAGGAGGAAGTGGGGAAAGGACAAAGCGGGGAGAAGAGAGAGAGGCAGAGAGAGAGAGGAGGGGAGGGGAGAGGCAGTAGTTACCTCTTCAGAAGAGAGGGAAAGAGGCAGAATAGGCTTGGAAAGGAGGCAGAGACCTTATGTTTGCCTCAGTGGAAGGTGGGGTTGGGAATGGACTGGGCTTGTCTCTTAAAGGGACAGGGTACCCAGGTGACAGGCCAGGCCAGCAGGTTATAACGAAGATAGTCCTCTGAAGTACTGAGGAGCCTCCACACTTTAACTGCTTGCACAGTAGTCTAGAGTCTCTGTGAGGAAAATACTTCAGAATCATTGTGCCTTGCTCCAAACACTGCAGCACACACTTGAGCCTTCACCCCCCAGATTCACTGTGGACCCAGAGCTGCTCTCACAGGACACAAGTGCAGGCCTGAAGGATGTACAAGGGCCTTTCCTGTGTGCTCCCAATAAAGCCCAGCTCTGCGGAGCCTAACCTCTCCTTTCCCATGCTGCTTCTCTGCTAAGTTCTTTACAGAATAGGGGAGAGGCACACACGCTTATTTCCCCAGGCCTCCTTCCCCCATACCACAGTGGGAACCCTCCATCTGCCCTCCCCTGGAGAATCTTTTGAAAAAGCTGTCTAAAAGCTGGGTCTGACCTTCTTGAATCCACACTTGGGGGTGGGAGAGGGTTGTAAAGGGGAATGGGGACTGAGACTCTCAGGGAGCTAGTAACCAAGGAGGAAAAGTACAAAACAAAAAATAATAACAAATTATAAAAGTCACTAACTGTTGGCCAGGCATGCGTTGCTTTTTTCCCTCATCCCTTACTGGTATCCTGTGGCATGGATATCGTCCCATTTTGATCAAAAGACCATGACTCAGATGAAGCAATAAACTCAGGAGTTTGCTCTAGAAAGTAATAGCACCAATATTTAAACCCAGCCCTGCGCGGTATCTTCTTATCACCCAGACTAAGCCGCTTTCATCGCCAGAGTTCCTATAGGTTCAGGAAATGAAAACTATTTTTAATATTGGCACAAGAAAATATAATTAGAAGGTAAATCAGTCTGCTGGAAAAAAATTCCGTGATGCAGCCCAAAAGCCCCAGAGGAGATTGGGGATTATCTATCTGTGCATCGCTGCTACAGGCCCTGGGTGCTGGAGCTGCAGAGTGGCGGTGATTTTAGACACAGTGACAAAGCAGGGGCATGTTGATGAGCCTGGGGAACGAAGAGATGAACTCAACTCATCAAGCAATACTGTGACATTCACTCTGTGTGGATAGCAATTCAGGGCATTCCAAGAGCAAGGGAGATAAAGATAAATAAAGAGGACTCCAACCCTAGACCAAAGGGCACGGGTCTCCTAGAACTTAGATGGTACACGTGAGAGATGAGGCCTGACAGAGAGAGGAAATGCTCCAAACTGCACCTGAGTCTGGAACTCTCACTTTTCAGTAGACAAAGGCTCAGTGGGAGCATCCAGTGAACAGCACATGGGAGTTGCTGTGTTGCGGGCCGAGGGAAAACAATCCATTGAGTTTTGGAGAAATAGAAGTGCATATTATAAATGGAGAAGGTCAGAGGTCATCTTCAGTTCACTGGAAGGCCAGCTATAGGCCTCTTGTAACTGAAATAACAGCAGAAAGGAGTGTGTCTAACTTTTCTCTCACTGTGGGCACCATGACAAAGGCAACTTATGAAAGAAAGCATTCAGTTGGGACCTAAGCTTGTCTGACATGGGGGAATCCGGAAGCAATGCAGACTGAAAGAAGAAAATGATCCTTGTATGGAGAACTCAAGACTGGGTATAAGGAGACTGATGGATCACCGAAGCCCTGGGAGAAAATCAGAATTCCTCGGAGGGTGGGGATGACGACCAGAGAGAGGCAGGGATGGGACGACAAGGCTAGCCTCGCTTGTCCCCAGTGTCCCACTCGAGCGGGACAATTATTATCTCCTTTAATAACTGACTTTGCCTTCCTTTCAGACCCTCCTGTCTTGTAGCCTTCCCCCAGGAAAGCTGGATTGGGTCAGGTTATGGAAGAAGTGAGTTGAGAAGGCTGGGGCTGGGAACTTGCAGGGTTTTAACTCTTAAAGAAAGACAGGAATCTGACAGAGCAAAGAAAACTGAAGAGTGAAAAGAAAAGGAAGTCAGCCAAAGAAGGCCACTGTGAAGGAAGATTTAGAGAGAACCACCCAGTCCCTGGGAACCTGGGGGCTCCGAGATGGGGCCTAGAGAGGAGCTAGGAAGACCTTCCTGAGAGCGAGCCTCACTAACAAACACATACTGAGGAAACTTGTGAAATTCATACAGGTCTAAGAACAAATCTAATCGATCAGCCATTCAGCATTCAATAATACCTTTCGTGTTGTATTTTCCAAATCCTCTAATTCAATTCAGGGAACATCATTAGTTTCTCATTAGCTACATAGACAAAAGGTGGTATTACTCTACGTAGATGAAAATGCTATAGTTAAGAAGGCTCCCTCCAAATGCCAACTTAAAGTTATTACATATTTTATGTAAAATAAATATTTCAACCATCTCAGAGCTATTCGTATATAGCTTTTAAGCTAATAGCAAAATACTCTGTGGGCTTCAGAAATATCTATGAACAGAGGGGGTTGGACATGTTTTATTTCTGCTTTCCGTTTCAAATGTCCCCTAACTGACTCATCAAAATTGTTTAGAGGTTTCGTTTGTTTGTTGTTTATTTGGTAACATCAGAGCCAGACGGATCAACGAGTACATTTCTTTCTTTCTGCAGTTGCAAAAGATATTTAAGAAACTTCCAGGCTTCCAAGAAATCCATGTGTTAGGCTTTGGGTAAGTAAGAGAATTAGACTGTTCTCATCTTTTGAATCACTTCCTCCCTGGCCTGCCTTAGAAGTGACATCCTGAGGATTAGAAGGTCCCTTTTCCCTCGGTTGTTTAGCTGAATCTGGTCCTATAGACTGGATACTTCAGAGACAATGCAGCCCTAATTAGAACAGGAAACCGAGCTGCTGGGGGGAGAGCTTAGGATCTGAGATGCTGCTCCCTCTGGGAGCTGGAAATACTGCCCTCCCCAGAGCACCTGGCAGTCGTCCTTGACAATGTCATTAGCAAATCTCTGAGAAACACCTCAGTGAAGACAGATCAAAACCTGTAACAATTAATTGCCTGCTACTGGGTTGCCTCAATGTCCTCACCAAGGTCAAATTCCATGCCTGTTGGCATAAATCATGTTAGCCAAAAGACACAGGTGAATTTGAATTTTTTTAAAAGTAGTTTTTATGGGGGGAGGGATTGAAGGAATGGAATTCACAGGGGCAAAAGCAATACTTCACAAAATATATGGGTTTTTTTTTTATTTTATTAGTGTATGGACTAAAGCAATGCTCTATGGCTCAAAACGTAATGACTTGAAATGTTAAACGGATAAAATAATGCCATGCTAAATAAAGCAGGGTGGCGTCACACCCCAGCAGAAGCGCATATGTAGCCATCTGCATTCACACCACTTTAACGCAGGTTCACGGGTGGAACAAGAATTTTCTTGCTTCATTTTTAAAGTTCTCCTTCTTTCAAACATCTTCAGGCAGAACCACTAGCTGGTACTATTTAACCATGCGCTGTGGGGCGCACAGCAGCCCTGGTGGAAGCAGGATGAACTTCCACGCCTAAGGAGGTAGGAGGTGACTCGGCAAGATCAGGCACTGTGGCAGTCTTCCTGGCTCTGCCACTACCTGGTCTTGGAGCAGAAGGACCTGGGAAAAGAGCAGTTTGCCTGGAGAGGAGGGCTTGGGAGATGGGAGCAGCTCTGCCTCCCAGGGCTGTCAGGCCTCCTCTGATTTGCATCACTCCAGCAGAGAGGAACACTGGACAGGGAGAGTGATCAAGGATGAAAGTCCTAATATTTACCAAAGCAAACTGGCTTTGCGCTGTGTCAAGATCCGCGCTGTGGTACGTGACGTGCAGTCAGATGGATGAGAGGATAATGAAAGCCGATAGGCTCATATTTTGCAGAGATGGCTAGGTCTTCAGGATAAAGTACTACAGTTAAAGAACAAATTTTTAATCTACAGCTTCAGGAAATTATGGAAATGCTTCTCCTGGTGAGTGATTAAATGTGTGTTATTTCCTCCTTTCAACAAATGAAAATCTAATTGCAAAAAAAAAATCTACTTCAGAGGAAAATCACAAGGTTGGGCAATGAAATTTTCCAAGGTAAAACTTTTAAAGAGGCATGCCTGGAAACTGAATTTTACCCCAAGTGTTTGTCTCTGTAAGGATTTATTACTATTTCTGCCAAATATGCTTATAAAATATGTTTAGTTGCATTTTTTGTCAATAATTTTTCCTCTGTCATAAGGACATAAGTATGGACTGGAAAGTATGTGGGTTTCTGAATTCAATAAATAATATGCTTGTGAATAGCACAAACCTCTGAACATTGATCCCAATGCTGGGAATATCATCAAATAAACTTACTATCAAGGATATTCCTTTTGTTCCGGAGCCAGATGCCCACAGATGAGTCAGCCCCTACCAGTCACATACATTGTCTTTCCTTTTTACCATTTATAGAAAAGCTTATTTATAACTTCACAAATGGTTTGATAGGAACAGCCTCACCTGATTCTCTCAACACAACTGGAAAATTGTTAGGACCCCATTATTACTACGGTTTTATGGATTGACAGTTAAATCATGACTTAGAGTTATTGCTTCATCCTGAAGAGCAAGGGTGGGAAACTTAGTAGTCACACGACCTAGTGGTAAAGTACGTTTCTTCAGTCTGGTGCATAAACATCCATAGCATCTTTATCTTTAATAGCCCCTAACTGGAACCATCAATAACCAACCATCAACAGAGCGATAGACAATTCTAGAATGTGTTCAGTCTAGACACTTTTCTTGACAAAGAAATAACACTTGTGACAACATGAATGTACCTCAAAATAACTGCGCTGAGTGAAAGACCAGACAAGAGTGCATTATGTTCTATTTATATTAAATTCCAGAAAACAGAAACTCATCTACAGTGACAGAAAACATAGCAGCAGTTGCTTGGAGACAGTGAAGCAGAGTGTGAAAGGGAAGGATCACAAAGAGGCAGGATACAGTGTTGACGATGGCCAATGTGCTCCGTTCCTTGATTGTGGTGATAAATAGTTTTTCTTTGAGATTTACATTTGCTTGTGCAAGGCAATGTCAACAAAGCAATTTTTAATTGGCAGGAATAAGGTATTGGCCCAGGAAGTGTGGCCTCTTTCCTTGATTTCATGAGTTACGAATTACAAAGAAGCAAGAGGCAGGCCCTGGATGGATGTCTGGTAGAGAGGTAATCTCTCCTTACAGAGCAGTGCCACTTCAAAGGACAGCAGGTTCTCTGTCTCCAAGGGAGCATGGGAAAAAGTGTAGGCTGATTTTTTTTGTCCCAGCCAGTTCCCAAATAACCACATAAAGACTTCTTATTAATTATGAAAGCTTGGCCAATAGCTTAGGCTTGTTTCTAACTAGTTCTTATAACTTAAATCAATCCATTTGTATTAATCTACTTTCTTGTACCTCATGGCTTTATTACCTCTCCTCTGTACTATCCATACTGCGTTCCTGGTTTCTCCACCTCTTTTTTTTTCAGGTTTTATTATTATTATTATTACTATTATTATTATTAAAATTTTTCACCTCCTCCTCTCCCTCCATTTCCCTCCCCCTCCCTCTCCAGTCCAAAGAGCAGTCAGGGTTCCCTACCCTGTGGGAAGTCCAAGGTCCACCCCCCATCCAGTTCTAGGAAGGTGAGCATCCAAACAGACTAGGTTCTTCCAAAGCCAGTGCATGCAGTAGAATCAAAACCCAGTGCCATTGTCCTTGGCTGTTGGCTACTCTGCTTTCTTTCTCCCAACATTCTCTCTGCTTCCAAAATCCTGCCTAGGCTATTTGCTGTTCAGCTTTCATTAAACCAATCAGACTGACACATATTCACAGTGTACAAAATGATTATTCCAGAAAGAACAAGTCTGTGACATATCCACTGTGACCGTGTTGTATCCAATAAGTGAAATGAACTTGTAGTTCAGGTAGAAATGCCAGTGACATTATTCCTACCACATATATAGACTGTCTTCATTAGTAACTGCCATTCAAAATATAGAGAACACTGAATACAGCTGAAAAGATTTGGGGCCCTTATAAACCTCTCTGCGAATGTAATAATTCAAATCAGATCAAATCAAACCAAATTAGAAAAAACCCAGGTTTAATGGGTACTAAAGCTCCTGGGTGGCTTTCTGGTTCCCCCTTACCCCCCTAGAGAGGATATGGGGAAGGAAGACAGAAAACCATGTGTTTTCTTTGGTGGGCAGTTTAAATACCCTATAGAAGTGGTCTTGAGCCTCTATGGGGAGGGGTGACCCTTTGGCAGGCTTTCTTGAAGGTGGAGTCTGGACTGAGGCAACTCCCAGGGGAGGGATCTTAGGATGAACTTCTACCCAAACATTCCAGAATCTTTGGATATATGGATACCAGGGGCTGGGATGAAACTTCCAACCAAACATCCCAGACTCTTTAGGGATAAGGATGCCAAGGGTTGAGGTGAAACTTCCACCCAAATAGCTTCTAAACAAGATTCTAAAATGTGTTGTTACACCTAAAGTCTGAACCTGGAAATATCACCAAGAGACTAAACCTAATGCTAAAGCAAAGAGTCTCTAATGCGAGTTAACTCGGGCCTCCCTGTACATCTGGATGAGGAGCAGCAGCAGCAGCAGCAGCAGCAGCGGTGGCAGTGGCCAGGGGCAGCTGCAGCCTAACCCAGGGGCAGCAAGCAGAGCAGGGGAGACCCCAAGTAGTGTGAGGAGGGTTTTATAGTGTCCAGGCAAAGAGGGGAAGGCTGGAGGAATTCCAAACCTATACAGTTACAGACTTGTGATTGGATACTCCCTATTGGGTGAGGAGTTGCTTGCTTCTGATTGGCTCCTCCCGTGAAGGGGAGGAGCCATTGGGGTCAGGGAAAGGTTATGCCTCTAGACTAGAGGCAGTTACTTCTCTGGGCTAAGGTCCAGAGAAGGTCACAGTCTGCCTCTAGGATAAGGTTACTACTTTACCATTTCCCTGGATTGAGGATCAGAAAGGTCATGTCTCTAGACTAGAGGTTACTACTTCCTTCCTCAGGGGTTGGTTGGTTTTCCTGCTCCGGGATTGGTTAGTTTTGTGTCAGGGGCAGAGATTGCTCTGATTTCAGGGCCAAACTGTGTTTCTCTGGTCCTTTTTATCTTTTAGGTTCTAGTTTTAGAGTCATAGCAAAATTCCTTTAACAGGCTCTGGTTCTAGGAGCAAAGCGTGTTCCTTTGACTCTGGTTTCAGGGTCAGGGTGTTTTTCTCTGGCTCTGGATTCAGGGATAAAATGTTTCTTTTGCTGGCTCAGGACCCAGATCCAGGGTGTGTTTCTTTTGCTGTCTCTGGATTTAGAGCCAGGGTGTTCAGGGATTGTTCTAGAACTATGCATCTGCTAGAGTCTGGGTCTCTCAGTGTCTGTAATTTTGGTTGCCAAAGTGTTTTTCTCAGGTACACAATAGTAGATGAGGTGACAAAATAAAACCAAGGCTCAGGAGAGACAACCCCAAGTTCAAATCCTGCCTCTGCTCAGTCCAATTGACTCTGTCTCCCTCTGCCGCTGTAGTGCCCGTGAAATGAGGATTCTGTTACAGTAAACATTAAATGAAAATGCACTTGAAATGCTTGGTGCATAGCACCCTCTCTGCAAACAGGTGTTATTTTTTCTCACAAGTTTTCATAGTGAATCGAACCAGTCCCTGAAAGGATAAAAGCTATTCAAAAATAAATCAGCAAGACACTAGTTCCCAAGGTCCATCTCTGACAAGTTACCTCTGAGAATAAAGAAATCCCTCAATGGCATTTAGGAAGTAAGGAACCTGTTCGCAAAATACTTTTTAAAAGCATCCTGGCAGTGGCTACCCAAATATAAGATGCACAGCATATATTTGCAGCCTCTTTGAGGATATCAACAAGTTTAAAAAGAAGACAGTAAATTCTCAGAAATGTTTGGACTAAGGCTCAAACCCTGGTCAGAAACTGTGTGTAATTACATTTGAAATCCTGAGACCCATGATTCTTCAAAGTCTGGTAGCACTTGGTAGGCTTCTCCAAAGCTCTAGGTAAACATGGACAATATAAAAGCATTTTTGTGTATAATACACTGATTGCTTCAATAAATCTCATCAAAATTCTTTCTCCTTTACATGTTTTCATGGTGTGTGGTGACATGAAGACCAAGGAAAGAAAGAGATGGGTAATTTTGATTAATTTTGTGTTTTAAAATATAGCATGCTTTCTTTCACAAATGTGTAAGCTGGTTTTAGGGTGGGAGAGGAGGGCTTTTTGTTTGTTTGTTTGTTTGTTTGGTTGGTTGGTTGGTTTTTGCTTTGCTTGGGTTTTGTTATTTTTCTCTATACATGGTTTCTCCATCTAGCCCTGACTGTCTTGGAAATTTCTCTGTAGACCAGGCTAGTCTCAAACTCAGAGATCTGCCTGCCTCTGCCTCCCAAGTGCTATGATATGTGCCACTATCATTCAACATAAGTTGTTTTTTTAAAATAATTCCACATGTAATATCTTGAATAAGCTAATAGTTTTGGTATTTTTATTTAACAGTGTAGAATGAGGGGCCTTGATTATTTGGATTTCTTGTCCCAAGCATTACCAGCTGTTTAGTCCCAGAGAAAAATCACACAAAGGACTCCGTAAGTTATAAAGCTGATTGGCCCATCAGGTCAGGCTACTTATTAGCTAACTCTCTCATCTTGATTAACCCATTATTCTGATCTATTTTAGCCATGTGGCTCAGTACTTTTTTCAGTGGGGCAGGTCACTTCCTGCTGCTTCGGTGATCTGTACAGGAGTGGGAGGAATCAACTTTCTCCTCCCCAGAATTCTCCTGCTCTCTTTGCATCATTTCCACTTCCTGTCTGGTTTTCCCACTTATACCTCCTGTCTGGCCAATCTGTGTTTATTTAAAACATGATTGACAGAATACAAACAATTCTCCTGCACCACTTCCCCCTCTTTTTAAAAAAAAAAAAAAAAACAAAGGAAAATATCCATAGTCCATTTTTTGGGAATGTGGGCGTAGTATTTCAGACTACTTCCTGCTGGTTGGGGGTGCTGATAATCTTATGGGGACCTAAAGAAAATTTAGAGTTATGATCGAGTCCTGACTGAAGTATCCGGTGAGTCTTGATCATCTCAGGCAGCAGTCTTGAACCTGTTCTGGATGAAGAACTCGGACATTTGGGTCATCTGTTCCTACCAGAGATTGCTCAGGTGGTCTCCCTTGGTCAAGGATGATTTTCCTTAACTCTGAATAAATCCAGAGCCTCTCGTTTTCTGTGGAAACAAAAGCAAAATCTCTTCTCCAAAGTAACATACCTTTTGACTTCAATTTTGAAGCCAAGGTATTTTCAAAATACCTTTCTTGGATTAATTCTGCAGCATTTATAAGCAAATATCTTTTAGCAGCTGTTGCTCCTTCCTCAGCATTCAAACGATTTAAAGAGAGCATAATAGCATACAGTATCAAGATTCTCTGTGTGTTTTCCATCTTTATGCAGCTTTATTTTAACCTCTATTTCTTTTATTTTTACTTTTAACTTTTGGCTTTTTGAGACAGGTTCTCTGCATATCTTTGTCCTGGAATTCCCTCTGTAAACCAGGCTATCCTTGAACTCCCAGAGATCCGTCTGTCTCTGCCTCCCCAGTGCTGAGATTAAAGGTGTGTACCACCACACCTAACTACTCTCTTTCTTTCTTTTTTATTTTAAGGCTTTAAACCTTTTTTTTCAAGCCTGCATATATTTTTAACACTGTGTAAACCATTTAGAGGTTTTCTTACTCTTTGCATCTCTCTTTATAACGGAATTAATTATCATTAGTAATTTTTGAAACCCTCTAGTCAAATTACTATGTGAGATTAGCAAGGTAACATTGACTTGACCATCTGAAATGTTCTATAAAAAAACTACAGTTCTAATTAGAAAAAATTGAGAATACAGATGTTTTATGCCAGCATCAGGATTTAACTAATTCTAATATGCTTGCAATGGGAGATTGGCTGGCTGCCTTCACACTCATGAGTACATCCAACTGAAGTCTAGAATAAAGGAGAGAAACCAATTTGCTCCTCAGCCCCAAGGTCAGTTTGAGGTGGGGAAATGACCCACTACACCTTGGAGAGATCAGTAATGAGAATCTGGCTTTGGTTCCTGCAATTGACTAGTGAAATAATGAACTGTAGCCGCTGACTGATTGTGTGGTCTGAAGAGCTGCCAAGAATACACATTATCAGCTTCTGAGGCCTTTAAAAACACTTCTACACCTCTCTGTGTAGATTTATGGCATGAAACAAAAAGTAACACTTTATTCTCAAGGACAGAGCTGTAAAGAATCTTCTTTGGGGTTGCATGCTGAAAGATACTGTATTAATAAATATGGTAGTAAATACAGTTGTTAATCATTCATTGTGTACTGCTTTCCTTCCTCTTCTCTTACGTCTTTTATTATTTTGTTTCCTTGCTCTATTTCATTTAAAGTTTTTTGTCTTTTTTTTTAATTTAAAAAATACTTTGTGTCCAGATGGGGATGGTGTGTGCCTTTAATCTCAGCTCTCTCTCGGGAGGCAGAGGCAGGTGGATCTGGGTGAGTTTGAGACCGGTCTGGTCTACAACGCAAATTCCAGGTCAGCCAGAGCTGTTACACAGAGAAACCCTGTCTTGAAAGAGCAAAAATAAAATACTTTGTGGAAAAGAATGGAAGAAAAAAGGCCTTAAGAACTGAAGTTCCACTTGGTCATGGCATACATAGCCTGTCATGCCACTGCTACACTGTGCATGCTCTTCCATAGATCTTAAAGAAGGTATCTTGTAGAAAAGGGGCCAATTCATCTCTTTCTGATTGGCACTGCATGGCTTTAAGACCACCAAGAACACTGATCAATTAACAATGAACCATTAGCCCTTTTTAAATATAAATATGTATGGAAGCAGTTCACAACCTCTTTTCAAACTAGACTTAATCTCCCGGCTGACATTCTACATTAAAATGAAGTATTTGTCAATATTTTCTATATGCTAAATTTCTGGCAAATATTGAAATGTTCTAAGTTGGATATCTTTTAAGAGCCTATCAGAAAAGAGGTTAAATTTTCCTGAAGACTTATAGCAACATAGAAACTCTCTAGCCTTGTAACAATTGATTTGCATGTCCTCTACTCTCCACAGTTCAAGCTCCACAGAAATACAACTCACGGCCATCTTTAAGAAAGCCCACAAAGAAGTGCAAAGCCCTGGAAGTCATCCCCTGACCCTTGACTCGAACACAATTGAAAGGGAAAGAATCCATCATGGAACCATAGAAGACAAGCAACCAGAAATCTACCTCCCAACTATGGACCTCAAAAAACTCATCCTCCAGCTACTAGATGGAGACCATTCCTTGGATGTGGGGATGATTCAGTTCAGTGATGGTCAGTTGGTGATGCCATGGTTCTGAGTTTATTCTCATTCTAACAGAGAAGCTAGGAATGATGATGCCCTTCTAACTTAGGCCCTGGAAAGTCAGTTGTTGCTATGACAGGTACATCATGGATAGTACTATTTCTGTCTCTCCTCACTCCCTTCTGCGTTTCATCTAATCAGCCCCTGGTGATCACTTTGCACCAAAGAGAAGTCTCAGAGCACACTGTAGTTTCAGTTCAGTCAGGCTAACGTGTTCAGTCAGTCGGGCCCACACGGAGGGGAAAACATTTGGAGAGTCCCATCTATCTGTCATCGCTTACACAGATCTTCTCATCCAGTTAACTAGTCAGGTTTCATAGGAAAACAGATGGCATATTCAAATGAGGCTAGTTTGAAAAGAGATAGAGAAACTGACCATGAAAATTTCTCTAACTCAAAGGAACGGAATAGTCTCATAGGGCTAGAAGTAGCATGACCTCCCTGCTACTTCCATGCCTGAGGGTTGCCCACTGACGCAACTGACCCCAGGGAGGAAGGTAAGGAACCACTGATACAACCCCTATAGGTCAACTTTCAACGGGATCCAAAGACATAAACAGGATAATCCGACATGCTTGGGACCTTTAGAGAAGGCTGTAGGGGAATCCAGGAGCCTGAAACTCAAAGATACTGCAGCTAGTAGGAGAGACAACGGAAAGGCCATCTTAGCACAAGATGGCGTGAAACTGCCACTGTCTGGCACTTCTGCCATCTGATTTCTATCAACAAATCATTATCTCTGGAAACTGGGAAGGGAGGTTATGGAGCCTCTGAAGCAACAAGGAAACAACTTCAGAACTGTCTCCAAGCTTGTTTGTTACTCTGGGCTTGTATCTTTGTTGAGCTTTCTTGGGGTGTTCTGAGAAGCAGAAGGAGGGATGGATTTTGACTCCGCAGATGCCCCTATTTTACAGTGTTTATACTAACTATTTCTTTCCTTGCCAGCTAAGTTACATTCTTATCCCCCTTTGCCTAGCCAACCAGCCTGACTACTTGATCTGAGTCTGTAGACAAAGGCTGGGGACCCTAAAAATCTCTAAACTACTATTCTTTCGTAATTGTTCTTATTATGTTATTGGCACATCATAATTACACACATTCTTGGGCTATAAAATTATGATTAGATACATGTGTATATCACATAATGATCAAAGCAGTGTAATTATTACATCTATCACTTTATTCTGTATCATTTCTTTGTGATGAGAAAATTCAAAACTCCTCTTAAAGCAATTATGAAATAAACAATACATTATCGCTAACTATAATCACCCCTCTGAGCAATATAATCCCAGTACTTATTCCTTCTGTCTACTTATACTGATTGTTGTACCCATTACCCAACCTCTCCCACTTTTTCATCCTGTCCTTAATAATTCCCCTCGCACAGGCATGCAAGATGCAGCCCTGGATCTGCCCTTCAGTGTGCGTCATTCAGATTAATGACCATTAGTCTGTAGCTCCAATGTCCTAATGCTGTAGTAGTACTCATTAAGAATTGACTAGTACCAGATTTTAGAAGCTTACCTAGTTTATTGTCTAACTCATAAAAGAAAAAAAAAGAAACATTTTAGCCTTGTGATTTTTTTTTCCCCTCAGAAGTTGCTGACCCATTGTCAGTCTCCAAACCTGCCGTCCAATCAGGGCTGCCCATGCCCCTTGCTAACATCACTGAGGTGAGTTTCCTGTCCTTTTGTTTAAAGCCCTCCAGCAAAACAATCAGTTTCACAGACTGAATAGAAGAAAATACTCTTTGCAATGCTATGTATTTTTGTACATAAAGCTATGTACATGAACTTTATGTTTTTAGGTCTGTAATTGGGAGCCCATTTCCAATAACTACATTAGCAAAAATGGATTCACATTGCATTTCAAATGTTTTAAAATTCAATTTTCTTGGATTCAGTTAGATACTTGCTTCATTTTGAGTCCGGTTGTGCTCTGTGTTTAATAAGACACATTTTGACTTTTTTTAAATTTTTGCATCCCTTTATTTACTGGAAGAAGAAGAGGAGACACAGGCATGCCACAGCATACACGTGGAAGTCAGAGGAAAAACTGCAAAAGTTGGCTCTCTCCTTTCACTCTATGGGTCCCAGGGATTGAACTCAGACCATCAGGCATAGTGGCCAGTGCCTGTTCCTGCTGAATTATCTGCCAGCCACATAAAAGATTTTTATGAACTAAAATGAGTAATTAAAGCAAAATATAATACTTATCTTTTATTTTTCAGGAATACCCTTATAAGTTTATTTTTAATTCCTACAAGCTTACCTACATTTTTATTTGTTGGAGGTGGTAAAGCAAATTAATATATTGGAAACTAAAAGAATTCGATGTAGTAGTCATTTTTGTATTTAACTTAAAGCTCCATCAATTTCAGTGTTCTATGATTTTACTGGAGGGTTCATAAGCAGAAATTCTGAGTCAGCCCCATGCCTTCTTTGTTCCATAGAAAAGTCAAGTTGTCAACAAAAATTCTTTGCTTAAATTTAAGTAACAGTATTAAAGATGTAAGTATAACCCTTAACATGAACAGAGAAACATCCCCTCTTGACATCTGTCTTTCTAAATTCCTTCTTCAGGATGCCACTCTGACTCTAGAACTTCTGCCCAGTGAACCTGGACCCGAGGCAGTGGACAGAGAAGGACCTGACCTGCTTGGTGAGTTTCTTCCCGTATAGTCAATGTTTGATGACAACATTCTCTGATGACCATCAGTGTTCTTCCTCAAACCCCTAAAAAAGTCTTCTCTACCCTGAAAAGGTTTATCTCACAAGTATCACCAACACTGAGGAACTTCTGAGAAACATGAACCCCTCCAACCCAACATCCTTCCCTCAGGTCTAGTTACCAAGCCTCCTGGGAATGCTGGCTCCCCTTCCTGGGTGTAGTGAGAGGTACGGAAGCCAAAGCTACATCTACAAAAATCTCTTCCAGTCTTTGAAACTGAGTCCACTAAAACAAAGGAGCTCATGAGGCCCAAATCCTTGACCCAAGGGTGTGGCTACAGAGGGTTGAACCTTCCCTTCAGTACATCACCCATGCATGCCACTAATAGTCTGTCTGTTCCCTTTTAAGTGTTTTCTTGTGTTTCGTTTTTGAGACAGACTTTCTCAATGTGACTCAGACTTCTGAATGCCAGGATTTCAGACCTGAGCTACCCAGCTCATGTGTGCTTTTTAGTATGCATTACACAAGAAAATCACCAAACACTGAAGTCTTATTGACTGATTTTTTTCTTTAATATTTATTTTTAATTTTTACTTTTTTATTTACTTAGAGCCAAGTTCTTATTATGGAGCCTTGACTCCCAATACATAGAGACTGGCCTCCGCCATGTGGCAGCCTCCTTTCCACTCTGCAGGTTGTCTGGTGACACAAGTCTGGGTCTGAGGTTGCTCAGCTGGCACTGCAGTTCTAAACGCGAACGCCTCTGGAGCTGTGTTATGGCTGGGCTTTCTAAAGGTGTTGTTGCTACTATAGTTGGGAGGACTCTTTATGAACTATTTCCTTGGTGCTCTTTTCCTCATCAATTGTATTCAACAGGTAGGTGGATAATCACAAAGATGAGGTTTCCAAGAATACGTGTATGCCGTGGTAGCAGAGCTTGCTGTACAAACTAAACATAGTTTATGTGATTACTGACAAGAAATCTTCATTTCATGGCAGCTATCTGTCGAATAACTAAAATAAATGGCTAAGAAGAGTCACTTATTTCCTGTAGATCTGAAATTTGGGCAGTGGTGGGTGGAGACAGCTCTGCTCTACATGTGCCAACGGGCAAAGATCAACTGATATGGAAGATCCATTTTAACGGTGACTTTGGCACATAACTGGAGAATCAGTGCCTAACCAGAGCTGTTCGCTAGAGACCCCATTCCCCAGTATGTGGACCTCCCCACAAGGAGGCTCAGGCTTCCTCACTGTTTTCTGGTCGTGTTGACAGAGGCAGTATTCTGATCACTCGTGAGCCCAGGAACAGCACCATTTCTCTTCTTCTGATATCCAAGCAACCACAGAGACTCGAGCAGTAAAAAATACAGGTTTTAATTGTCAATGAAAGACGTAACAAGGAATTTTGGCCTATTTATAATCAACCACTATAGGTAGATTTTTCTTTCCAACCTCCAACTTCCAAATAAACCACATGGAGACTTATAATTGATTATATAAGCTCAGCCATAGCTCAGGCTTGTTCCTAACTCGCTCTTATAACTTAAATTAACACATATTTTTATTAATCTACATTCTACCATGTGGCTTTTACCTCTATCTCTTCCTGTGTGTCTGACTTGTTCTGGATCTACCTGGCTCCTCACAACTCTGCCCTTCTTCTTTCCAGTGTTCCCCCTGCCTTGAAAATCCTGCCTAGCTATTGGCTGTTTAGCATTTTTATTAAACGAATCCAAGTGACATTTCTTCATAGTTACAAAAAGATTATCCCACAACAAGCCACAATGGATATCAACCATTATTTTGACCTTAAAATCAACAGGAAAAAAAAACACTATGTTCTGTGTCCAACAAGAATAAACATGTCTTATAAATTGGATGTAAATGTTTGTCACAGGAGGCATGAAATCATGTCAAAGAACAAAGCACCCGAGGTAAAAGGCCTCTGCCTTTCTTCCTGGAGCCTCTCTCACAGCTCCCCAAGGCATTGTTCACCATGCGTCATTCTTCTGACCACGTTTCCACAATCCTCCTCTTACCTTCATATCCTCCTTTTCTCCTTTTCTTTTTTTAATCCTACTGATTATCCTTAGTGCCAACTGCTTGTTGGCTTAATCCTGTGCAGGTCTTATTCTGGTAACATGGCTGCAGTGAATCCAAGACCACAATGACCAAGTCATATCCACAAGTCAGTATTCCACAGCATCCTCCCCAGCATCCTGCTCTTGCTTTCTTTCCTCCTATTTTCCGTGATGTTCCCTGAGCCTTGGGAATAGGGCTGATACAGATGTCCCAGTTAAGTCTTGGCACTCAACAGTCTCCTATTCTAAGTACTCTGACAGTTCTGAGTCCCTGGGTTAACTACTACCCCCTCAAAAAGAAGTGTCTCTGTCCAGTGTTGAGAGAAACACAATCTATGACTCTAAACATAAATATTTAGAAGGCAGTGACCGCATGACCGTTTAGCAAAGCAACAGTCCACAGGGGTCTATAGTTGTACCAGTCATGAGATGTTGCCCAAGGTATGGTCTTATGAATGAAATCCTTCCTGAGAAACAGGCCTCATGTTTGACCAGAAAATGTTCCACTGCCCACATAGCCATCACAGTTCTATTGCACCAGTGCACTGGGACAAAATTTGACTGGGTTGTTTTATTGATAATTTCTTGTGTTCTAGATACTAATCTACTGTAAAATATATAGCTGGAAAATTTGTTGTTCCATTCCACTGTCTCTTCATTTGATTGACAGTTATCTTTGTTACACAAAGTTTTTCAATTTTATGAGATCCCATTTGTTAATTGTTGGTCGTTTTTTCCCCTCCTGAGCCATCAGAATCCTATTCAGAAAGTCCTTACCTGTGTCTGTAGCTTAAAATGTGTTTCAAACTTCTTCCTATGATAGCTCCAGGGTTTAATGTCTTGTGTTGAGGTCCTTGATCCATTTAAAGTTTAGGTGTTTTGTTTTGTTTTGTTTTGTTACATTCACAAAGTTTATTAAAAATCAGCTTTAACAGATAACATTGGCAAGCAATTTTGGTGACAGAAAGTACTAACTCAGAGCCTGGATTAAGTGAAATAGTACCCTCTCTTTTTTGTTCTCCTCACCTAAAGGTGGAGTTTTCCATCCAGACTGCCCATCAGCTCTGTCTGCCAGCCACTTCCCAAATAAATGCACAGAGACTTAATATTAATTATAATACTTGACTGATAGCTTGGGTTTGCTTTTAGCTAGCTCTTACAACTTAAATCAACCCATTTCTGTTCATATATGTCTGTTCCATTGATTGATGTGTCTGGATTTATGCCGAAAATGTGTCTTTATTACTATGGCTCCGTATTAATTTAAAATCAGATATGGGGACTCATCCAACAGTATTATTTTTACTTTGGGTTGCTTTGGCAGTATGGGGGTAAGCACTCTTAATCACTGAGCAATCACTCAGGCACATCATTGAGAGTTTGTTTGTTTGTTTGTTTGTTTGTTTGTGTGTATGCACATGTGCTCCCTGTCAAATCATCTTGGAACTGAAGTTACAGGTATTTGTGAACCACCCGATATGGGCCTTTGGGTTTGAACTTGAATTCTCTGTAAGAGTAGCACATGTTCTTAGCCACTGAGACACCTCTCCAGTAGAAGTTTGGTTTTTTGTTTTTGTTTTTTGTGACTGCTGAAATATTATTGGTTGTCATAAATCTGTTTAAAATGCTTATTTTATCTTGGTTTAATACAACTAGGTCATATGTATCTAGAAATTTATTTATTTATTTTAGATTTTCCAGTTATATGAAATATATGGTTTGAGAATAAGAGCTGGTAATTTTATGAAATGGAGTAGTACATGTTTTATATTCCTTTTCATCTCTAACTCAACTAATTTGGGTCTTCTCACTTTCTTTTGGTTAGTTTAGCTAAGAATTATCAATCTTATTTGTCTTTCTAAATAATCAACCTTTGCTTCGTAGATTCTAAAATAAATACTTTTCAAAAATTATCTTTAAACTTGCTTTGCCCTAAAATTTTAAGTACTTTCTTTATTTCACTATTCTGTACATTTTTGTAAATAACCAAGGCTTCTGCATCTCCATTGGGTCACCTGCTAGGCATCACAGCTTTGTCCATGACAACATGTCACAGAAGCAAACATAACTCCAGGACCACAGGCTAGCAGACTTGTTTCCATATTCATTTTACTAGACATTGCTAGCAAGTGGCTCTCAGGGACCATATCACCGTGAAGCTCCTTGCACTTGTGTGTGTGTGTGTGTGTGTGTGTTCTGTACTCCTTCTTGGTTTCTTGTACTCACCTTGTTTTATGTTATTTTATGTATTTATTAAAATCCTGTTTAATGTTAAAAACATATGGTGACTTGAAAACATACACAATTCAGGTTTTATTTGAAAGAGTCAAAAGGAAAAAAATGTAAAATTAACACTTTTGCTGAGGCGGTAAAGCATTGAAACTAAGTGTACACTGTGAGTGTGTTATACACAACTGAATATTCACGTTAAATGCTTGATTTTATGTTGATTTATAATGAGCTTAATCTCAATAACTTTTTAAGGAAGTCAGATGACTGTAGACGAAATCATATTTAAATAGAAAGCATGTTTGTCTGAAATATGGCTCAGCTGGTAAAGGGCTTGTCTGGTATGCACACAGCCCTGGGTTTGCTCTCCAGCATGTAATATAACTGGATATGGAAGTCTGGGGTGTATGATACACTTGCTAAAATCAAGCAAAAAATGGACATCATAAAGTTCTCTAAATTTGCCTGAGGTGGTTCATAGATTTGACGCCAAGTTTCTGAGCAAGCTGTGCAAGAGGAAAAACGTAATCCATCACCTAGTTTGGATCTGCACACTTACAGCATGGAAACCGTCTTCTCCTGAGAGTCCTCGTCAAGGAGACAGTCTGGATCTCATGAACCGTGTCCTATTTTCATCAACCTCCCCAGCATGGAAGACGGGCCTCAGGTGTTCCCCTCATGGCCTGGGCTGGGGATCTGCAGTGAGTGCCAAGCCTACTTCATTACAGCAGGGTAGAGGGAGATATTCTGACAGTCTGCGTAATTCAGTGACTGATCTCTGAAGGACTAGAGGAGGGAG
The DNA here is from genome assembly GCF_982192425.1 of Myodes glareolus. Lineage (NCBI taxonomy): Eukaryota > Metazoa > Chordata > Mammalia > Rodentia > Cricetidae > Myodes > Myodes glareolus. Next base: position 39,535,896 of record NC_142029.1, on the reverse strand, counting down.
TGCACTGGCTGGCTTTCAGTCAATGATCTGTAAGTAAAATTATATCTCATAACTGGGCGTTTGATTAATATTGAGCAAGAGGAACTATATTTGCTGACACGGGCCCAGTGTGCAAATATTCTTATGTTGCCAATTAAGGACAAATCCATGTACATTCATCACCAGCCAAGCTGGGCCTAGCAATGACAACCCCTAAGGAGAAACGGAACCCCTAGCTAGGCAACCTTCCTGGTAAAAGAACGCCCAACCTGCCTACTCATAGAAACACATGGAAGAGAACAAAAAAGAAAGCCACAAGAATTAGAGAGTGCTCTGAGCAAAACCAAGGCTCACACCCTCATAAAACAATCATCTCTATCAAGATTCTCAAAGAGAAATCTCTGGACCAAGAAACAGTATTCTGTCCCTAGTTCTGACCTCACCATCACTAAAAATGTCACCCATTGTCCTGAGTTTGCCCTTTCTGCCTATAACATTCCGTTCTCCTTGCCTGATGACCTGCAGTCTGTCCCCTAATGATGGGGACTCTGATGAGCTGCCTGCAGCTGTTCCCTGAAGAGTGTTCATGGAAATCACCTGCTCCCTGGTTCCTCGGCAAAAAGTCACATGTTCACCCCTCAGACATAGTGTTAAAGTGATTGAGGTGCATGTCTGGGATCTGTCCCACACTGAATTCGTAGAGCGAAAGGATGTGTTCTTGCTCCTTTTCTATAGACTCCTGGGCAAAGCAGTGTCTCGCACAGAACTGTGGGTTCATGATCCTTCGTCATCACTGTCCGTATTGGACCTGTCATCGTTAGTCTCAGTCACCTCCTGAAGGACAGTCCTTCTTTTTGCCAGTCCTCTTGTAGGGCCACAGACCCTCTCACGTACTGAACAACATTCCTTACTGGTAAACGCTTTTGTTCAAATATGAATGTTGAAAACCACTGACCAGCTCCATCTCGTGCGATTTAAGAACACTCGTGCTGATGAATGTGGATGGAAAGCGTCAAATTTGTGATAAGTCACTTTCCCAGTCAAAAAAGGAAAAAAATATTCACATATCCTGATGCTCCATTAGAAAGGCCAGGCAAGGGTGCCACTTATCTTGCTCTACTTTAAAAAGAAAGGACAATAGGGAGGTTTGAAACTTTCATAAGAAGATTCAGTGGAACTTTAGGCCACTGAGGTCAATATTTTTGCATTTCTCTATCAGAAAGTATGGTCTTCTTGAATGACTAGACTATCACAAATTTTACAGAGCTGGGGCTGTGACTCGGTGGTAAAAATTAATACTTAGCATGCCCATGGACATAGGCCTGATCTGAAGCACCAAAAATAAATAACAAGCCTGATTCATAGAGGTCTGTGAGAGAAATGCCGTCTGAGGGAAGTAAAGGACTGCCGTTCTGCATGCATGTGCAATTGCACTTTGGTCCCAGATACCATCTCCACAGCGCTCAGAAGATGAGAAGTAAATTGAAGTTCTTCTAACTTCCAAACATCACACTTCTAGATTTGACCTAGATATCAGTGAGGTAGTAATATTCTTGGAAAAATCAGTGGAAAACGTAATGGCCTGCCCCAAATTGGCTTTTCCTATGAAAATTCTTTTTGCGGCTCTCTGCCCTCTGCTGAGCTGATACTCTGCGTCTCCCTCTCCGACTCTGCTCTCCTGTCACGTGTACCCCAGGGGTGAAGGTCAGCAGTCTGGGCTTCCCGGACCATGCCTCACCATCTTTTGTACAAGATGTTTCTGTGGGTGGGCATGAAAAGGGAAGGAGGAAGTCACTGCTAGTAGACTGAAGGCTCCATCTCAACTAATCAGCTACACCCTCTGTAGAAACTTCCTCTAGTCAAACGATCTTGACCATTCCTTGCTGTCCAACAGTACCACGCCCGGACTCCCTGAGATTCTGCCTATGACTACTCCTAATTTATTTTCCAAGTTGTGGCCCATTATCCTGCAGAGTAGTGGTCTGTTCACTCTCCTTCCAAGCTTGATGAACAGAGACCACATTTTTAGGACAAAATTCTGCTGCTTCTTCAGGGACAAAGGCTGTTAGAGACCACTGTCTTTAGCCTTTCTCTTTCTTCCACATTGACTCTCCTTTAGGAGACACACACACACACACACACACACACACACGCATGCACACATTCAGATGATTCTATGCATCAAACAGTTTGCAGGAATTTTTAGACACTTCATCTCTCATTAATGCCACCATTCTCTTTCTTTCTTCTTGTAGAGTACCCTTTTCTTCCTCCCAAGCAGGGTAGGAGACTGGTCAATAACAGGTAAATTCCAGAGGCTCTGTATGCCACAAATGCTCAAGAACAGAACAAAAGAGACCTTTATGGTTTCACTTAATTTGTAGCAGCATTCTGGGATGTTGTCTATCTTTATTCATTTATTAAGTATTCATTTGCATACCTAAGAGCGTGCTTGGAATGCACAGACAGAAAAAAGTGAACAAAGCAGTTAGAACTCATAGCTTAGGGTTTGCTTCCCCCGAAAACAGACCATAGGACAAGAATTCCATTGTGACGAGTTCATTTCAGAGTTGCTCCCAGGACACTTTGTGAGTGGGTAGGGAAGTGAATCAGAATAAAAGGAACCAAGACAGAAAGGCATCCTGGACCACTGGAACTGAGCACGTGTGTGCTAATACATCATAATGTACTCAACAACAAAAAGTGCTATATGGAAGCATAGGAAAATTAATTATAAAAATTTTATAGAGCCAAGCTTGGTGGCATATGCCCATAACGCTGGCACACCAAAGGCTGAGGCAGGAGGATTGCCAGTTCCCTGATCGTCACCATCACGTAGTGAGACGCTGTCTCAAAAGAAAAAAAATGATAACTAGCTGCATACAATTTACAAGTAATCAAATCTATATAGTCTTCATTATCAGCCTGCATCACTACTGGCTGCTAATACAGTAATGCTTAAAGTCAGGTCAAATAACAGGAAGGCAGCAGTAAGGCTGAAGGAGTAGTGGACAGTGTCTGGGGCACTGGGAACTAACTAGCCGAAGGCAGAGCGTGCGTCATGTTGAAAAGAGTAAAGAGACCGAGGAGAGTCAGAGGAGTCAGAAAGAATTAGTGAGCTAATGATGAAAGTCTGGAAACACAGAGCCTTGTGAGCCCTGTCCAGGGGCATTAAAGGGTTTGGAGCAAAGTGCTGACACATCACATTTGCATTTAAAAACCTCGTGGCTGTGTGAGGAGAACGAGCCAGAAGTGGGCAAAAGTAGACAGTCAACTGAAAACGTCCTAACAGTCATCCAGGGTAGCAATCTTGATGTCTAGACTTGTGTAAAAGGCAGGAGAGAAAAGTGGGTTGATGTGAGTGATATTTGTGAGATAAAACAGTCATCCGGGGTAGCAGTCCTGATGTCTAGGACTTGCATAAAAGGCAGGAAAGAAAAGTGAGTTGATTTGAGTGATATTTGTGAGATAAAACAGTTATGAGAGTCCTGGACCTTGAACGGACTCAGAAGGCAGGCTAGCTGAATGGGTTGTCATCTCTGGGCTTATTAGTGGTAAATAGTAACCTAAAAAAACAGCTGCTGCTCAACTCCAGCGCACTTCCCATTGCCCATGCGCTATGGTCATTCGTATAGTGCATGCCCACTGCCTCCTTTGAGTCATGTATCAGTTGAGTACATCCTAAGAGAATCCAGCCTTTACTAGTCTAACATTATCACCACATCAACCCAATTTTGTTGGCTTACATTGCTTGTTCATTTGTTTGTTTTTGGAGGGTTGAAGACAGAGTCTTACTATCTATAAGGTCCAAACTACCCTCTCTATTCTCTTGACTCAGCTTCCTGAGTGTTGGAATTACAGGTATGCACCTCCGTGCCCAGTTTATTGGTTTACATTTACATAAAGAGAAAGATTGACAAGTACCCATTCTGAGTAATGCTTTTGATTAATTTAGCATCTTTTGACAAAGACTGAAAAGAAGTCATTAACTACAAGAAGTAGAATGGGTGAGCAGAAAGACACCTAGAAACTAGGCTTTCCCTTTACAGCCTTTCTAAGGCTCTTACAAAACTACTGTAAATCTACAGCACTGTAGGGCTGCCTCTGGCTAAACACCCAAATTTAGTCATTGTGCTTAACAGTCCAGGGGGGCTTGCTTTGCTGTTTCCATTTTAATTTTGCATGTCTGCTGTCTTTTAACCTTTACTTTCACATCTGCAATCTAGCCTTCTAGTCTCCTGCAGTAACTGCTAACATGCTGCAGGAATCTTGTTTGCATCTAACGCTAGCTGACAACCATGCACTTCCAGCACGTGACACCTCTCCACACACTAGACGAGAAGATGCATTGTTACTTTACCAAGGTCTCCGCACATGAGGCAGGAGGGATGCATGGCCTTATTAGGTTCTCCATACACTCTCCACACGGGAGCCTCCGTTTTCTTTCCTACTTAGGGGCACTGGAACACTTAAAACAACCCTGCTGAGATGGTTGCTGGTGAACAGACTCATGACAAGGGAAGTGACTCTACATAAATAAAGTTTTATATGCATCACAGAAATTAAACCATTATGACAACTTCAACAGAAATCTTAGCTTAAAAGCATGCTATACAGCTATTTCATGTTGACCAATTGGAAAAAATTTTAAGGTTTACCATAAAACTTAAGGAAGAAAGGTTAGCATGTTATTACATGGGGAAAATATTGAAGGAACTACATCACTGTTGCTATAGCCTGAATATTTACAGCCAACTAAAGTTTATACTTGGAAGATTAAATCTCCATGGTGACAAGTTGGAGGTAGAGTCCTTTGGGGAGTGCTATATCCTCAATTCTGAGTATGCCATGACCATTGCCTTCTTAAGCTCTCCGTAGCTATGATTGCCACAGGAGACCTTCATAAGATGGGCCCATTGAGGGGTTGTGCTCACAAGACTCCACTCCTCCTCAAGAACATATAGGCAGCTAATTGATGCTAAAGGGAAGGGTATACCCTTCCCTGAGAATATAAGTGGTTAACAGTTGCTGGGGTGAGACGGACTACTTCTTTTTTCCATGCCCATGCTCCTGTAAATGATCCTAATTGAACTCACAGAATCACCAAGCTAGATTTGGACGTCTTATCTGGAATGAGTAGATAAGTTTGTTCGTGTCCCCAGGAAATGTTCACATAACCAGAAGTAATATGGTTATAAAGACAGGTCAGTAGTCTCTCTCATCACCCCACCTCCTCCCTTTGTGTCTTTCTATCTCCTCTCTCTTTCCCTCCCTCCCTCCACCCATCCGTCCATCCATCCTTCTGCAAATCAGGATGTTTTCCCTGGATACTGATTACACTCCACAATGCCAAGAACTTATGGCCTCTGGCGTTATAAGAAATACATTTCTGCTATGTTGCCAAACAGTCAGGTATACTGTCAGGCCATCTAACAAAGATTCAGTCTCAACTACAGAGTAGATTACATTGTTGCATATGCCTGAAATGTTTCCAAGATCCAGATTTGGGTACTAATTAGAACTTCATGCTACAGAACTCTTCATTATAATAATGCCAGAGACTTCAACTGGCTGGTCAATGGTCACAGAGGAAGATTAAAGGAAAGATTGGGTTAAACTGGACACAATGCACTTTTCACACATTGCCTTCACTGGAGGCTAACATACAGGAAATAGTGAACAATGTAAGATTTGTATCAATGAGATGTAAAGACATATACAGGCGGAGCCTGTGTGTTCAGAGTATCTTAGGTGAGAGGAGAGAGGGAAATAAGGAGAATACAGTGAAAAGGATGGAGGCACAGAAGTGGGCTGGAAATGAGGGCAGGCATCGCTGATGAGGCGGAGAGGAGCCGCCAGGTAGAACCAGTCGAGGAGCAAGGACGCAAAGAACTGAGGGAGCAGAATGCAGAGAACCATAAGAAGAAGAATTCAGATCAAGCACAACCTTAAAGCAGAGAAGGGGGTTTGCTTTGGGTTTTCAGGATGTAGAGAGTGGTAACAGTGGGGCTTAGGGGAGCTAGGATAGCTACCATGTGGTGGGTGGATGAAGGAGCCTGGAGAAACTTGCCCTGCACTTGCCCTGAGTGGAAGCATGGACAGAAAAGATGTAAGATATTTGATTTTCAAAGAGTTTGGATAAGGAAAAGACAAGTTTGAATAATGGTGGATGGTAAGGGTGAGTGAGAGAATCTGGCCACCTGTGTAGAAGGTGAGACAACAAATTTCTTCCCACCCTGGGGTTAAATTTAATGGATTATAATGAAGAATAAATTCTCTGACAAGCTGGAAATCTAGGCATGAGTTTCACTTGTTGCCTGCTAATGCCAGAATCCCATTCTCCAAGGACCTCAATCTCCTTTCTGTTGATTCAACCTAAGTAGATGGAAAGGAATCATCTTTCTCCAAAGTCCATCAATTTAAACTCTAATTTCATCTTCACAGAACCATCTAGAATAATTGTCCAAATACCTGTGTATGCTAATGTGGCCTAATCAAAATGATACATCAAATTCATCAGCACAGTGTGTCTTGAATGAGCTCATAGCCAGTAAAGACTCAGAGGACAGTTTGTACATCACAATCGCAGAAAAGATGTAAAGGCAGGATTAGAACAAACAAAAACTCAGGTAATAATTCAGCAATTCATCTACTGAGAGGAAAAAGTGACTTTGCCCGATGGAACAACCTTGGTCATAGCTAATGATGTTTGTCATTAATGGAGATAGGTGGTCAACACTTAGGGAATGGGGGAAAAAAGTCATTTTCTAAGAAGAGGCAAAAAGTATGCTCTCATCAGGGTGAGAAAATAGAAAGCTGTCCAGAGGAAAGCCAAGCCACGAAGGTGGCACTTCATGGGTAGTCCAATGCTCCTCACCTGTCCATTCTCAAGTGACTGACATCATACATTCACATCTACAAGGGTTACTGCCTGAGTCTCTTAGCATGATAAGCATTATATATAACATCAGGATTAGATGAGAAAGGAGGTATTTTTTTTTCTGTTTTACCCCTTTTGTTCAGGCTGTGAAATACCAATCATGTACTTAAAATAAGTTTAAGACCAGAGATCACAGAAAAGCAAAGTTGCTTTGGGGTCTGTTGTGGAGAACTACATAAGGTCATGTACAATATGGTTTACTTCAAAGAGGTGGCATTACCATGAGGTCAAGTGTCCTCTTAGCAGTCCTATAAAAAAGGGAAGAACAAAGGCATTGATGCCAGGTTGAGGGACATGAACCAAAAAAAAAAAAATTCATGAATGCTTTTCTTTCTTTTTAAAGTTTTAAAAAGCAAAACACATTTCTGTAAGTATCTACAGATTATAAGTTATACACAGTGATTAATTATAGAAAGATTATACACAGGCAACTGAGCAACTTCCTGCAAATGTCATAGACACTTTTGCCAAAGCCAGTCATGGGTCATGTCAACCACCTGGCTTTCAAAATGTAAATGTCAGAAAAAAATGAGATCTTTGTCTTTCAACGCATCTCACTAATCTAAGAGCGGTTAGCACACTGTGAACACTGAGTCAAGCCAGCTGAACTTCAGCTGCTTCCCTCTTCTCACGTGGCAAGAACGGCACAGAAAAGCAGCAGCTCTCCATTGCTAGCTGGCAAGTCATCTGCGTTGCCAGAACCCACCGTATATTTATTGGCTTTATCCTCTTTGAAATGTTAAAACAAGTACTAATCCACAGGATTTTAATGAAATGCTTGGTAAATATCAGCCAACGTCAGCCTTCCCAAAGCTCACCAGGCTTCATTCATAGAATGAAAAAAAAAAAAGCCCTATAAAGAGAAAAGCAAATACCACCGTTTGTATCTACAAGTTGGTTTGCTTGGAATAAGTTTCGGGAATGGGGTTAAATAAGAGGTACATATATATCTCAGGTACAAAGCATGGTTCTTAACATACATGAGCATAGTCAGCTGATTACTCTAAGCAAGCTAATTAACATTTCCCCTCTGACTGAGTTAGGTTTTATGTACATGTGTGATAAGCACACAAGCTCTACCTATGCTTGGAATTTATGAAAATTTAGCTCTTAAGCTTTTTAAATCAATCATTCTACAGGATGGCACATTTCCCACTGATCTGGGGCTTTCCATGACAGGTTGCAAGGTCTGCACGGTTGTATATTTGTCACATTTTTATATGATCTTTCTGTGGATTTCCTCAATTTTTCAAAGCTGGAGTATCTCAAAATGGTGCACTAACTTTTTTTGAATCATCAATAAACACCTATTTGCCTTTGATAGTGTACCAACAAGAGACTGAAGTAGCCATTCCACCAGAGTCCAGCTTGGTTAACCAATGAATGTACTGGGCTTACTTACAAAAATATAGGTGAAAGGGTACTCAGTGAAGTGGGAATGATCCTCCCCCAAAAATATTGCCAAAACGCTTCAGCCTGGCATGGATGATGATAAAGAAATATAGATGGAGTCAAGCCTACCCTTCAGTCAAGCTTCCACAGCTTCTATACTAGCAACTGCTTAAACCACAGGCAGCTGGAGCAGGATTACACAGGGCAGTGGTTCTCAGCCTTCCTAATGCTGCAACCCTTTAACCCAGTTCCTCATGTTGTGGTGACCCCCAACCACCAAATTGATTTCATTGCTGCTTCATAACTGTAATTTTGCTACTGTTATGAATCATAATGTGAATATTTGTGTTTTCTGAAAGTCTTGGGCAACTCCTGTGAAAGAGTCTTCAAGGCCTCCATACACACGGGGGTCTCCACCCACAAGTTGAGGACCGCTGACACAGAGCTTGGAGGAAGGTGTGGAAAGAAGTGGCCGAAATCTCAGATGAGAGTCTAATGACTCTTCCCACCCCTTGCTATGAGGGAAAAATGTGGACCGGCCCCGTCTTATAAGGGTCTCGAGTGCGTAGCCATAGCTGTTATGATTACGATCCTGATAGCTGCTATACTTGGAGGACAGATTCACAGCACAAAGAGCTCAAGAAAATTCCCATTTTCCTTTAAGCATCTTCAGTGTGTCAAATTAAGGTAGAGGACATGGCACACAATTCCTCTTGTGATCAAGTCCCCCCCCCCAAAAAAAGGAATGCTTAAGGAAGTAGGCAGTAGATGAAAGAAGAGGAAAAGATTGTGAACTAGAGGAAATAAAAACAGAATAGTTCAAAGGATCTTTCATGGTGGGGCATATGTTAGAAGCAGAGGGTGTGGGAGGCAGAAGAAGAGAAATCACACGTGCTAAAGAAACTGGAAATAAAGCCTGAGCATGGTGGTACATGCCTTTAATTCCAGCACTCAAGAGAAAGATGAAAGTGAGTCTCTGTGAGTTCGAGGTCAGCATGAGTTCGAGGCCAGCATGAGTTCGAGGCCAGCATGGTCTACAAAACAAGTTCCGGGACAATTACACAGAGAAACCCTGTCTCTAGGAAGAAAAAGAAAGGGAAGGGGAGGGGAAAGAAGAAAGGAAGGAAAGAAGGAAGGAAGGGAAGGAGGGAGGGAGGGAGGGAAGGAAGGAAGGAAGGAAGGAAGGAAGGGAAGGAGGGAGGGAGGGAGGGAGGGAGGGAGGGAAGGAGGAAGGAAGGAAGGAAGGAAGGAAGGAAGGAAGGAAGGAAGGAAGGAAGGAAGGAAGGAAGGAAGGAAGGGAAGAAGGAAGGAAGGAAGGAAGGAAGGAAGGAAGGAAGGAAGGAAGGAAGGAAGGGAAGAAGGAAGGAAGGGGAAGGGAAGGGAGGGAGGGAGGGAGGGAGGGAGGAAGGAAGGAAGGAAGGAAGGAACTGAATTAGGCCAAGTACTGAGCAGGACATCCAAGATTGTAGATATATCCATGCTGGGAATGGAATTTCCTACCAGGGAAGCTATGACTTGGCTGTGACTTGATAGTCTCCCTGTGAGAACCAACTTCAAAGAACATTTCCTCTGGAAACTAAAGTATGGAAGAACACACACTCAGTCATGGAGGAAAGTCAGAATTCATTAGCGGAAGTCCATTCCCAATGCACACTGGACAAGACTAGCTGCTGCTATTCCATAGACCTCTGAGTTGATAATTATCTCATAAACTGTACTGGTGATTCCAGAGTTGCTCTAGGAATCTATAAGTGGCTTCCCAGGGAAGTTAGAGAGAAAGCAGTTAAGCAACAAGACTTGATTATCAGGCTGAAGTCCAAAGGCCCTCATCGTCTCCCCAGGAGGTGACAAGGTGAAGAAGGTGGGAGACCTTTGTAGGGCTTGTCTGCATTACATCCCAGGTGAATCTGGTCCTATAAGGCCATGCCTAGTGGCATCATTTCCTTGCTGGGAAAAGAGTTCCTTAGGACTATTCAAGGGTACCTGGACAGCAGCACTGCTCCTGACCCTACGTCTTTATTGGCATCATGGGGAATGGACGCTTCAACGTTAACTCCCCGCTAAAGCACTTTCCTGAGATTTAGTTGTTATATGCTTTATTTATTGAATAATTTGACTGCTGTTCATTAAATATAAAATGTATGTCTCTTATTGTTTTGTTGTATACGAAAAATAGATCTCCTATTTCCCGTTGCTGCTTGTTTGATTTTTAAGTTTGTCACCTTCATACATCAACTATTATATTTTCCAGTTCATTTTCCCTGGGAAGTCTCATTTTCTGTTCTCGCTGTTAACTTTTTCTACTTGCATATGTTAGTCAAGATACCCCCTTGATATTTTATGCATTTTTGCAGTCATATCCTTGTAATGGCATGTTTCAGCCCTCATTGTTGGTAACTCCTCTACCTGGTTAGGACAGGTTGTCTTGTGCCGTTGATCCCCTGTACTTAAAGTCTGTTTTCCTAAATCTTTCTTTCCAAACTCATGATCTGCCATGAAGCTTCTCTATCGAGAGCCCCATCTGGGTCTGAGCCTTGAGTTACCTCATCCGTTCTAGGCCCATTTGCCCAGAACTGGACAAACCTAGAATTTTCTATCAGACTTCATTATATAATTTTATATAATAAAATTTTATATAATAAAATCTACAGTGAGCTCTTTTTCAACACCCCAGAATCTTCTCATAAAGATTTGTCCATCTCTTTTTCTTGACATTTGTCCTCCCCAAATTTTGGCATACCTTCTACCATGTGTGGTGTGAAGCACCCAGAGGTAGAGCTGAGTTAGCACCCTGGGAGTGAGCCCGCAACCTTGACTGTCCCGGTTAAGAGGTGTCATGCAATTATTCAGAAATGAAGATAATATTTAAATGTGGTATTTCAAAAATAACTAAAATCAGTGCAAAGAATTGATGATACAGAACTAGCCAAATTGTAGGTACAGATATCCTGTTGTTTGCTTCACGGTCCTGCTGCAGTAGCAACAGTCATTTTCAATCTGCCCTCAGCTTCTGGCCCACGAGGGCCTGAAGGCAGGCTTATGATGATTGTCATGAAAGCAAGCAGATTGGGTATCGTGGGGATTCAAATATAGCCATTTTCTTACTGTGCAGATTTTATTAACTTTTTTATTTTGGGTTCAAAGTGTGGAAAGCTATTTTGTTAAGTGTCTACAGGAGTGCACATTTCCTGGATAGCTTCAGGATATAAACTGGCTCCATAGAAACAGAACTGAGTCATGTTCCCAAAAATCTGTCCTCTCCAAGTGGAGACTTGATGCTTGATAAGGAATTAATAAGTTAAACCGTCCCACATGACACTGCAAGTTGTATTCATGAAGATGGCAAAGTTATCACTATAAGTCACTAAAACATTATTTTAGGCGAGAAAGGTATTAATTTTTCATGTATTCACTGAGATATAATTAGTCCCCATGACGCTCTCTTTTCCTCTTCTGTAATGTCTTCAATTGGACTGTTGAAGGCTGTGGTCTAATCCTATCCCACCTGGAAAATGCTGGTGACGTGAGCACACTGCCTGCATTGGCAGGTGGCTCTGCCTGCATCTCTTGGCTTGCTCATCAGCCCAGCTCGGGGACCTAGCCCACCATCATTCCTATGCCTGGACCAGCATTTGAAAGTCCCTTTCTAGTATGTCAATTCCCTTTCCTAGTTGACCCATAACAGCCAGAACATAATCAGACAAACGAAACCTTTTCAAACGTTCATTTGGCATTTTTCAAAGTCTAAAAGAGTCAAATTTCAGCAACTTCTAATGGTTGAAAAATTATTTACAAGAAATATTTCTTTCCACTTCTATGGGAAATAGGAGTCTTAGATAGAGAAGGACAAAAACCCAAGAGAGAGGCTGAAGAGATGGTTCAGAGGTTAAGAACACCGGCTGTTCTTTCAGAGGTCCTGAGTTCAATTCCCAGCAACCACATGGTGGGTATTTCAACAACCATCTGTAGTGGGATCCGGCATAAGGGCATACATGCAAAGTACTCATATACACGAAATAAGTGAATAATTTTTTTTACACGGACAGAAGGGCTACCAAGTGATAACAAGAGTGTGGAATGGGTTGTTGGGTTTTTTTTTTTTTTTTGACTCTTTGCCCTTTAGGGAAGGCACACCTCCCAGCTCTCAAATAATCACACAGACGCTTAGTTTTACTTGTAAATGCCTGACCTTAGCTTGGCTTGTTTCTAGACAGCTTTTCTTAGCTTAGTCTCTCTACTTTTTGCCTCTGGGCTTTTCCCTTTCTCTATTCTATATGTCTTTCTTCCTTTTCTCTCAGTTGTTGGTTGTGTAGCTGGGTGGCTGGCCCCTGGTGTCCTCCTCTCCTTCTTCTTTTTTTGCTCCTCCCTTTCACAGTCTCCTCCTATTTATTCTCTCTGCCTCCAGCCCTGCCTATCCCTTCTCCTGCCTCACTATTGACAGTTCAGCTCTTTATTAAACCAATCAAGTGCTTCAAACAGGCCGTTACACAGCTTCACAGAGTTAAACAATTACAACATAAAAGAATGCAGCACATCTTTGCATCATCAAAACAAACATTCCACGGAATAAACAAATGTAATACATCTTAAAATAATATCGCACCGCAGAGATGCTCCTGCCTCCCATACGCTAGGGAGATGTAGCAAAGGAAGATCGAGTAGTGTCGGAGTCCAGAGCCAGTTCACCTGAAGGAAGCCGGGTGCCTGGAACAATTAGCCAGCAGGAGCTGGAACCCCAGAGGAAAGAGACTTTTCCAAAAATAACAACTTGGCACACAGAGAAAAGAGGATAAACATCCTCCCAACCAGTGCTCCACACAGGCTAAACCCATCCAGAATCCAGGTTATATAGAAGTAGTTAAATATAATATGCAAAGCATCACGCATCCCACCTGAAGGGCAGCAGAGCAGAGGAAGCGCAGGAGTGGCTCAGAGGAAATCTAAGCCCAGGAACAGAGCAGTTCCCACATAAGACACTGCTTACTCTGCGCGGCTTCCGTGGCATCGCTGGGCTCTTGCAACCCTGGCTCACAATCTCCAGGACCGCGGAGGCTGCAAACCACAAAGTCACTGTGCTTCAGAACTGACTCTGTTAACTGTGTTTGTCTTAAAAAGCAAGAGGCCGCCTATCTCTCTATTAAGCAGCTAAAGAATCGTTTCTTTCCATGGGGAAATACCTCCTGCGTGCCACATCTATCCGTCTCAATGAAGTAATAAATAGTGTAATCCACTGAGATCGTTCCGACTTCGTGCTAGCGTCTGCTTGATGTGGTTGTCCACCTTAGCTGCCCTTGAACTGAGGTCATTTTACTCCATCTTTTTACACTAATTCTTATCGCTTTCTTGCTCTCCTCTGCCCCGAGGATAACCGCTGCATGAATGGATGAATAAATGTGTGGTTAGATGGATAGAGATGGCTGATGGGCGGCTGCTACTTGTAATAATTATTTCCACAATGGAAACGTTCCTGAGCTTGTTCTTTGTGTGTGTGTGTGTGATACCTGAGAACACAAAGTGTTCATGTTGCAAAATGGGGGCCTCCTCCATGTCATATCTCGTCTTAAAACCTTATTTAAAGTGACAGATTTGTTCAGAAAGAGAGCTGTCATTGGGGCATACTCCATCGCAGATAAGGACAGTGGTTTAGATATATCTTCTTTCCTAGGCAGTAAGAAGCTGTTGCCTGAATCAGTCACATTTTCTCCTTAGTGTTCACTTTGCTTTTGCGTTCAGCCTTTGAAATAACCACACACTCACACACACACACACACACACCATCACCCTATGATTTGTCCTATAGATTTGAACTCTTATCACTTAATGCATGATTAGTCTTTGATTCCTTAATACAGTTCATTTTCCTTAATAAATCTTACAAACCCTTTGAAATATTTTATAAAATAAAAGATGAAATACCATATTTTATGAATAGTGAACCAGTATCAAATGTATGAAATTAATCAAGCATTCAGCGTACCAAAGGTAGTTCAAAACCTTCTGCCAACCACTTGGAGATGAGCAGTGCTTTGAAATCTGGTTGAAATAGCTCCAAATGGAACTGTTGCAGTAGCCCTGAAAAGTTCACACTTAGAAACTAGTTTTTAAAAATAGCATTTGAGAACCAGCATTTTACATTCTTTCCTTCTTTGTACATAAAGACCCCTGCCAACTAGAATTGCTATGCCATATTAATATCTTCAAAATATGTATTTATAAGACATAGTATACTTAGCATAGATAAACAAGTAGATAATAGATAGATGATAAATAGGTACATAGGTAGATGATAGATATATAGAGATGGTAAATAAATATAAATAGATGATAGATAAATAGATTATAAATACATAGATATGAAGATATATAGGTCAATCAATCATAGTTACATAGTTGGTAGATAGATAGATAGATAGATAGATAGATAGATAGATAGATAGATAGATAGATAGATAAACAGACTAACATACCCATGCATTTGCAGAACTTCATTTCAGAACCCTTTGAGGCAGGAAATAATTGTCTTGGGAGACTGAAATACAAATATCTTTCACAAATATAACTTGGCAAGAGCCACAAAAAGCTATCACACCAGTAATCTTTCTAAAAGACATATATCCTTATGTTCCAGAAAGATGTAAGCAAAGATGGATGTTAACCAAGTTAGACTGACTACAGACTAGAAAGTCAAACACGCTTTTCAACTTTCATTTTCTTAATGAATTCTTTAGCTATACCATAGAAAATGTCATTTATTTTTCCAAAATGACATCTGTCAATATAAAAGTCATTATAAATGTCACACAGAAGAATGTGTCTAAAGGCAGCTCATTGTGATGACATTGTTTCTTGCTCATCAAAGCACAAAGCTATTGCTCAAATTTGATTTTTTCCCCTTTAATTAACTTGCCTCTGGAGCAGTTTTCCCTTTGTGGGCTTCACTAGACTTTTGTATTAAACATAAATATCTGGACAGCTCTCCTGGCCCAAGTCTTTACCAGTTTAATATAATAAAGAGAAGCCTGTTCATGAAGTAGGAACAAAGGGGATTGACTTACAGGAAAAATGTCTTACATCATCCATGGGGTCAGGTTGGGGCTGAGCTCACCAAGGATTTCCAGTCACTGATGTTACCCACAATGGATTAGAGGACTATTCTCCTACCCTTACTCCCAGACTTTTCTGTGAATCAGTATTTCTTCTGGGGATCTTCACAGAGCATCATAGACACTGGATGCCTAGAGCGTGGCAAGTTCGCATGTCTTACGGACTCATGACAGAAATCTGAGGAAAGGCTTGAAAAATCGTGGCTTTCCAGTAATATGTACTTTGAATATTTCGGCATTAAGAGTTCAAAGCTTCTCTGTGAGTTTAATTTCATTAATCTATTTCCAAATCAACCTATAAGATACAAAATACAGTTATTCTTCTTCCCATTGCAGAGTATTTCTGAGAAATACTATGGGTTTTCATTCTGTATTGCCTGTTCCAGTTACTACAACCACCATCAATGAAAGTGCCCCCAACAGAAACCTAGACACTGTCCAGGACGCTACTCCTTCACACCGCTCAGCTCCAGGTGTCACCCAGGCTTCCCCCTTTACTTTGTATTATAGGTTCTGGCTCTTTTCACTTCTGTGCCCTTCCACCTACATCCTTCTGACATTCCCTTGTTCTTGGGATTGACTTTTTCTAGGAAAATGTTTCCTGGAATTTAATGTACAGCAGTTAGAATGGGTTCTCTCCCTTACCCGCCCCCACTAGCCAGCTAGAATGTTGTCTTCCGCCCCTTTTAGCATTCTCAAATCCAATTTCTCCTTCAGAGGTGCATGTTTTGAGACAATCCTTCCATACATGTGACTCTGTCTGAGGCGTGTTAGGTGCAGTTGGAAGAGCTGCTCTTCTGGTGAGACACTAGTCTCCAGTCTCCCAATGCACTGAGTGGGATTGGATTCCCGTTTTCTCGTTGATTTAACCTGCTCCTCCTTTTTCAAGCTCTCCACTCTTCAGTCCTCCGGTTTCTCCACTGGGTTCATTAATTTCAGCACTGGCCCCATCAGGATATGGAGTCTAACAGTGTGAGCTGCTCTACTGAATAAACTTCATTGCTAGTAAATACAATTATGCTTTTGTGATGAAATTTTATGAGGGACATAAAGTAGGCTTTTGCTACATTGCCGGGCTAGCTGGTGTCAAATGCACCTAATACAGTTTTCCCTAACTCGAAATGTCTACAGTCAGTGCTTTCATCATGCAAAGGGGTGGGGGACTCCCCTGAACTCTTTGCTTTCATCATGCAAAGGGGTGGGGAACTCCCCTGAACTCTTTGCTTGGTTGATGCTCAGAGTTCAGCTTCCAAGCTCTTCCTAACAAAATGAAGGGGAGGAAGGGTCTGATTGGCAAATCTGCTTCTCCCAGCTTCTCATCCAAAACTCTGGAATGCTCTGAGGAAGCAGAAAATCAAAGCCCTCCGGTTTGTTATTAGGATTGCTACATCTTTAACCCACCTCAAATGACTTGTATAGTGAAGGAAGATTTAAATAAATTAAATGTATGCTTAACTCTCAAGCAATATCCTTGAAGCCAAGTGATAAGAAAAATTGCAAAAGCGTAATTAAATCTATGTAGATTGTCTTTTTCTAACCTGATGCCTTATACTAAGAGTGTCCCACACATTATTTGTAATATGTCAGTAGTTCTGTCCATGTTATCATCGTGTTTTATATCTTTAAATACAATTAACTTTTAATATATCAAAAAGAAGTTAAAACTGCTACCTTCTTGGGACCAGAATTCCAGTGCCTTAGAATGATCTGGAAACCTTTTCAGGCATACCTACATAAGGTCCCTCTCCTGCTAACCAGCTTCAGTTCTTTCCCAGAAGGTCCCATGTCATAGAAAAATCCTGAGGACTCCGCAGGACTTTAATGTTGAAGTTCTGTGTCTTAAATCATCATTTCCAAATATCTCAAGCAGATTTTATTTGCTTTGGGAAATGTTAAGGGTTTTTATTAGCGATGCTAAGAATCAAATCCTGGACTTCATCCACACTAGGCTAGCACTCTACCACGGAAGCGCTTCCATAGCAAAGAGAATCATTCTTAAAAGAGACATAGACATGACTCATTGAAATACAAAATGGATTCATGTTGAATATTTCATTTGCTTTATTAGGTAAGAAGATACTACCATCAGTTCAAAGGAAATTTGTAGAACAGACCAAAGGGGTTGGTGAGCTGTACCTCTGTCTTCATACTCTGACAGCCGCCTGGCTTTGTACTCTCTGCAGATCAGGGAATTGTTATGTTTATATATGGCTGGAAAACACTTTTAAAGATAATATTTGCAGAAATTATATCCAACTCAACTTGAGGCTCCGTAAATAAAGTTTTATTGAATGCGATCAAGTCTTCCCATGCACACTGTGTGTTTAGTAGTGGTTCTAGCGTCTGTACGGCCTATTTTGATTAGATATTTGCTAGATGGCCAGTTTCAAAAATCATTTGCTTTTCACCAGATCCTTGAGGCAATCAGAAATGCTGACAAAACAACTGCAAATTAATGCAAAACCAGTAAAAATCTATGCAATAAACGCAGTGTCAGAACCACTCTTTCACAGGGAAAAATAATGTCGTCTTCGTCAGATAAAGTTGCCTCACATCTCTATGGACCGGAAGTATTTGCATCACCATTATTTTTCTTCAGATTATGGAGGCATAAAATGGCTCCGTCAGAGACAATTAAAAGTCCAGCTCCCTCTGACGCTAAATGGTCCCCATCGAGCTTCCAGATGCTGCTCAGCACTTCACCGAGAAGATGCTAACCTTTTAAACTCATAATTTTTTTTTCACAATTTTTCCTGACATGAACTAAGCTCCTTTAACTGTTTCGGTGCTTCAGAGACAGACTCCAATCGGAGTTCATTTCGATCTACCTGCACTTGGGATGCAGCCAGGTCCCCTATTCGCTTTGTAACACATCTTCTCTGCTTGCTGGGGGAACTTGGCACACACCACTGACTGACTGCTACTGTAGTAACTGAACCCTAGCTCCTGTGTGGAGCTCATTTGCAGCCCAACACAGCTCTTAGTGGACACACTGCACTGCAGTGACTGAAACATGCCACCCACAGACTATCCCGGCTCTGCTCTGGGGCAGCACACATGCTTGAAACGGGCACAGCCAACAGAGGTGTTTCATGGAGGACTGACCCGTTTCTGAGCTGACAGCTTCCTATCTTCCAAAAGTAAATTCATCACTATTCAAAATGTTTACTTGTATTGATTTTCTTTCATTTACTATTAAAATACTTTTAAAAATTCACAAATATCAAAATTGCTGGTTATCCTCTGAAGAGCTGGATAGTCAACTTTATGTTCATGAAAGCTATTATTTATTGCAATTAAGGCAACTCTCATTAAATATGCATTAAATATTTTTCATGATAATTTGATGAAAACATTTTGTGAAGTAAATGATTTCCTAATTTGTAGAAAAGGTTTGGATTTTTTTTTAATTAGCTCTTTGAAGTTCATAGTCAAACTCTTCATAGGTGCTTTCTGAAGAGACTTTCCAGAAGGCACCTCCAACATAGGTCATTTGATTTTTACAGCTGGTCACAGCTTGTCTCTCTTTAAGACACAAAGAACTGCCCTTGCGAAAACTTTTAATTTCTTTTTCTTGTATTCAGCTTTATGTAGTGATCCTCTAAAGCAAGCTGGGCACATCCCATCAGTTTCCTTTCCCAGTCACACAGTCCTCCCGTATGCACCCCGAAGTCCCTATCTACTCCCTTTTGCAGAACTTCATACCCTAGCTCTCAGATGAGTAACGCTTGAAGCTTGAGGGTCCCTGACGACAAACGCTCTTCCTGTTACACAGTGTGGAGGTGGGCATTTAAATCCAAGCTTGAGCGCTTACAAACTGGGCCTATAACTGAGATCCATGCCTCAGTTTTCCATCTTTGAAATGGTCATGATAGTACCTTATCTCAAAGAGATTCTGGGAAGGCTGGTTGAATATGTGCAGTGACTACAACTGTGTGTCGCATGTTCCAAGTACTTAAAAATGAGAGCCATTAGTATGATCTAGTACAGCTGCTACACAAAGTCACCGGGAAATACATAGTTGTCAAATGAATGGATGAATGGCCAAGTGCAATAAAGGCAGGAAATGAGTCAGACAGCCCAAGTGTTTTATTTTGTTTTATGTTCAATGCTCTCTTGAATGTACAGAAAGTTTAATTTTAGAAAGAAAAGTAAAAGCAACAATACTCTACCACACTTCTAAACACTGAGTCTCTGTAGAAATGACCCTGGATTAAATGAAAAAATTTGTCTTCTCAGGTTCTCACCCTTCTCCTTGGCCCTACTTTAAGCTAGATGTCTCTACAATAACTCTAAATATAGACCCTACTGTTGATTTAAATTACCATTTTATTCCAAAACACAGTAGGTGTTCAATAAATGATTGATTTAGATAAGTTAAGGATGTAGATAAGGGAGGGCAGGGGTTAAAAGCAGTAGCTATTCTTGCAAAGGATCCAGGCATATTCAGTCCCCAGCATCCACCAGAGGCTGAACACCTTCAGGAACTCCTGTTCCACATGTCCACATGCCCTCTTCTGGCCTCCTTGGGTACTGCATGCATGTGATACACATACATTTATGGTGGCAAAACTCAAACACCAGAGAAAAAATAAAATGTGGTTAGTGTACCAAAAGATCTGCCAATTTTGCTTACCTTAGAAAAAAGTCTTTTCCAGTTTGAATTTTATATATTTCTGCTCTGGTTATTACGCTTTTCCCTCTAATTTTGGATTAGGTTTATGTTTGCCTTACTGGGCCTAAGGTATGTTATTTCCCTAGTTTGTGATAATGAACTTATTACTATAACTTTCCCTCTCAACATGCCTTTTCTGTATTGCACAGATTTTGATATTTTTATTTTCATTTATTTCAAGGACTGCACATCATTCCATTCTAATTTGTTTGGTTAACCATTGGTCATTTCAAAGCATGTTGCCTAAACACTATGCGTATCTGTTCTTATAGGATTTTAGTTTTGTTCTGTAGTGGTCTGAAAAGATACATAATATTATTTCAACTTTTTTAATTCACTGAGTTTTGATTTGTGGTCTAATGTGTAGCTTTATCCTGGAAGACATTCCATGTGCTACTGAGAGGAATTCATATTCTGCTGCTGTTGGATGAAATGTTAGTTTCCTCTATTTTACAGCAGCCTACCAAACATTCATATATACAAAAACATAAACTGCAAATGTCAACACCTAGACTTCTCTTAAAGTAGAAATTTATTAAAATATTAAAAATAAAAGTCATTCTCATATAATAAAATATTAATAGTCCAAGGGTTACATTTAACATATTAATAAGGAAGTGAGATGTTATGAGCAGCTCAAAAGAGAGTTTAAAACACACAGTTACCAATCACAGATGAGGAAATGAATGTACAAATAGACATTAAACTTCCCAATACCTACAGAGAAATAATGATTTACATTCCCTTTGATGAAAATCCTCTGTATTATATGAACAAAAATAATCAGCAAGACTTCTTAACTGATACCTTGCAAAGACAACAGAAAGCACAGGACCTGTCAATCAGATTATCTTGAAGATGCCCTAGATAAGACAGGTAAGGCATTCATGCTTTCTCAGTGCTCATTTTTAATTTAAGTATAGTTTGCAAGGTATGCTTTACAACTTCTTAATTAACTTTGAATTTTCTAGCACTACAGCTGATTGGTAAATTAAAGACAGATCGTGCTTTGTGTTGTATGAATTTGTACTAAAGTTAACCAACATTTCAAAAAGCTATTGACTTCTCTTCAAACGGAGTCAAGATATTTCTGTGGCCCTGCAGCACTGAAAGAGGACAACTCCCAGCTTTGGAGTTCATGGTGATCCTGAAGATGTTCACATCGCATACAAATGTGAGAGCGGACCTGTACGCCTGGAACACAGGCCACTCCGGGAGGACCAGAGGCTTGAGGCTCGCTGTGGCAGCACAGCAGGTTCAGGGTCCCCTGTGCTGCTGAGAAAACCGTGTCTCAAAAACACACAGAAAAGTGTCAGCATACTTTATTGCTTCTTATGGCATTATAATGCCTTTTAAAACAGACACTGTACTTTTATAAACTATTTTCCTTTAATTTCTTCTTCATGTTGTACCACTGCATAACCGATTTTGAAAATGTCAATTAATCAGGTCATATTCTTGATTAAGCTCATTTCAGGATAGTATATAATATTTCAAAATATTTTGTATGAAAAGGAAGTACTGGTTCATTGGGATGGAAATGTCGGGTGTGGAGATTATGTCAGTGCAAGCTGGAGTGGCAGCTCCATGGGGACTCACACTCCTTCCTGCAGGAGCCTTGCTTCCTACTTAATGAATGCAATAAATGCGAACATGTTTCCTGTTCCACGTAAACAAATTTCCTGCTTCTCTATAAACAGGAAGCTGACAGCTGATATCCCCACTGGATCTCAGAATGCTGCTGTCATCCATTTTAGCATATTGTCTATAAATTCTATTGTGTTCCTATCATATAAGCATGTTTCAAATTAACTATTCTAAACCCATAGCCAAATTCTTTCTCTACTATAGTAAAAGCCAGAGACAAAATCTGGCAACACAAAGCCCTCTTACGTTGGTCTTAACGGTGTTTGTGTGGAATGGTTATCCCCACTGCACATAAAATGCCTCTGAATTTGATGACTTAGAGCAACAACAACAACAAAAAATTATCTCTTTCAGTTTCTATAGAAACCTAGGAGTGACTAGTTCTGGCTTAGGGCCTCACATTGGCTTGATGTCAAGATATCAGTGAAGGCTGCACTCCTCTTAAGTCTTGATATATATGCTCTCCTGATGTGTATGCTCTGATGACACCACTGATAAAATGACTTCCTGAGCTGGAGTTAGTCAAAGGCTCAGGCCTTTCTCAAATGGCCTCTGTGGTGGTTTGAAAGAAAATGGCCCCCAAAAGGGAGTGGCCTTATTAGGAGGTGTGGCCTTGTTGGAGTAGGTGTGATCTTATTGGAGGAAGTGTGTGGAGGTGGGCTTTGAGGTCTCATATATGTTCAAGCCACGCCCAGTGAGACAGACCACTTCCTGTTGCCTGCACAAAATATAGAACTCTCCGCTACCTCTACGGCACCATACTGACCTGCATGCCACCGTGCCCACCACAATAATGGACTGAACCTCTGAACCATAAGTGAGGCACCCCAGTTAAATGATTTCCTTTATACGAGTTGCTGTGGTCGTGGTGTCTTTTCACAGCAGTAAAAACCTTAAAGGCAGAAGTTGGTATCAGTGAAGTGAGGTATTGCCATGACAGACCTGACCACGTTTGGGGAGGTAGTAGAAAGACTTTGGGGCTAGAAGAGCCATTGAGTGCTAAGAGCTGTATGGGATGTTCTGTGAGATCTTGGACAATAAGAATGTCGAGAGCAGTGCAAAGGATGGATGCCTGGCTTGTGAAGTTTCAGAGGGAAATTTAAAGACTCTCTCGGGGCCATTTGTTATTGTGAATTAAGATCCTATAGTTCTGGTTAGTTGGAGCTGAAGAACCAGCTGTGATAAACAAGATGCCAGAACTACGGAAGCAGAACTTGGTTTTACTGGGACACTTGACGCTGGTCAGCTGGAGCTAAGAAATTAGTGGTGATTAAAAGAACAGCCAAGAGTCTTAGCTGGAGTCAGGTAGCCTAAACTGGCCGTCTCCTGTAATCAGATTGGTGACTACTCTAATTGTCATCAAAGAGCCTTCGTGTAGTAACTGATGGAAGTAGGTGTGGAGAGTCACAGCCAAGCAACCGGGGATCCTGCTGAATAGAAGGAAGAAGGATTGTATGAGCCGAGGGGGGTCAAGGTCATCACAAGGGAATTCACAGAGACAACTAACCTGGGTTCATAGATACTGGACCAACAGCTAAGGAGTTTGATGGGACCAACCTAGGCCGTCTACATACATATGACAGTTGCATCGTTTGGTCTACTTGTGGGACTCCTAGCAGCAGGAGAGGGAGTCCCTGACACTTTGGCAGGCTTTGGGAAATCTATTCCCCATACTGGGTTGCCTTTCCAAGCCTTAATAGGAAGAGAGGAACTTAGTCCTACCTCAACTTGATATGCAATACTTTGTTGACCCCCTTTGAGTTCCTGTCCTGATTTCCTTCAATAAGAACAGCAATGTAAGCCAAATAAACTTGCCTTTTGGTCATGGTGTTTCATTGCAGCAATAGAAACCCTAACTAAGACAAATGCCTCCTGCCAGGCAGCTTGGGGTTCCCATGCTGTGACAGCTCATTTTATCCAGAGTTATTATTGACCCAAGAGAGATGAATGGAAAGACTGATACCTTCTACACCTACAATTATTAATTTGTTGTTATTGTTGTTGCCCTAACTGGCCTTAAACACATAAAGCAGGCTGGGGCAGACCTCTATGAGTCTGTAAGGACAGTCCTGAGAAAATTAACTGACAGAGCAACGAAGCACATTAATAAAAACTCAGAGAAATTGGGGTTCAACCTGAAGATCTGAAAAGCAAAGCAGCCAGCCACTGACTTCTACCTCAACCTCAGTCCAGAAAATGGTGATCCTGCCTCCAGGAATCTCAGAATGAGACTTTGTGTTGAGAGCTGTTTCCTTTCTAGGGTTGGGATTCAAGGGGTGCACCACTGGGATTAAAGGCATACAACACCTCGTTTCTATAGCAACTAGTGCAGTTACTAGGATTAAAAGTGTGTTATTGAGGCCTGGTCTGTAAGGCTGGCCAGTGTGGCTGTTTTACTTTCCTTGTCCTCAGGCCCGTTTTATACAAGTGAAACGCCACTACAGGGCGAGGCCCCTGTGAGTGGGCTAGCAGAATTGTTCGGGATAAGGACCCAGGTGGAATACAAAAGGAAGCAGGGTCATAAGCAGGGTGCTGCTGGCATTCCCCTTTTCTCGGCTGCCTCTCTCCACAGCTCCATGTTCGTGCTGCCATGACATTCTTCTGCCTTACAGAGAGACAAGCGACCATACCCTAAACTCTCAGAAGCCACAAACCAAAAGAAAGTATTCCTTCCAGTTACTTGTTTATGTCAAGGACAAACTCAATCTCTTACAATGCCTGAATCTGGGGACCGTGTGTCACTTCTGTAGGACTTCTAAGAAATCGTTCCTGTGAAGTGTGGAAGAGGGAGGGAGGGGGATGGACCACGTGGGAAAGGACCATTAGTGCCATCTTGAAAGCTGACTACCACCTTTTTTTTCCACTCTAACTCCCAAATGATCCCACACATGGAGGCTTATTCTTACTTTATCATGCCCAGCTTGAGCTTGGCTAATTTCTAGCCAGCTTTTCTTAGCTTATCCCTTCTACCTTTTGCTTCTGGGCTTTTAATCTTACTCTTTTCCTGCATATCTTTTCATTCCTTATTATTCTGTGTCTGGCTGTGTAGCTGGAAGGCTGGCCCCTTCTTTTCTCGCTCCTTCATCCTCTTCCCAGATTTCCTCTTCTATTTATTCTCTCTGCCTGCCATTCCTACCTATCCTTTCTCCTGCCTACATATTGACTGTTCAGCTCTTTATTAGACCAACCATGTGTTTTAGATAGGCCAAGTAACACAGCTTCACAGAGTTAAACAAATGCAACACATCTTTGCAACATTAAAACTAATGTTCTGCAACATAAACAAATGTAGCATACCTTAAAATAATATTCCAAAACACCGCCCTTTAATATTTTTGTACTTTTCATGTTACTGGATTCAGATTTTGTTTAATATTAACCATTATTATTTTTACAGATGCATATGAAGTTACAAATAGAGAGAAATTGTCTGATCACTTTACTTAGAGCTAGAGGGGGCTAGAGAAATGGCTCTGTGGATAAGAGCATTTGCTGCTCTCACATAGGACTTGGGTTTGGTTCTCATTACCCACATGATGGCTCATAATCATCCATAACTCCAGTTCCATGGAATTCAATACCTTCTTCTCACCTCCTTGGGCACCATGAATAACATACATACATATATGCAGACAAAATACTCATATACACAGAAAATTAAAATAAACAAGTAAATATTTTTAAAAGAAAGAAAATTATTTTAAAAGAAAGAATTTTTTAAAAAAAAAAAAAAGGACAGACGAGAGTTGTACCATGACTATATTTTTAAAAATTACTTCAATACAGATCAATTCTATGATACAATTGCTTAATTTATTCCTAAATATTTATTTCTTCCTGGAAAAAAATGATCAGACCACCCACAGATCAGGAAAAGGCATAGGCTGACTCTTTTTCCAAATGCACATAGTTTCTGTATATGGGCTGATTCTAAACTGAAAACAGGTAGAGACCAAGGTCTCCAGACTGAAGACAGAAGAGAAGGTGTTCTGTAGCTCTGGACTCTGCAGCATCCGTCGCTTTATGAGGCAGTGTTGATCAGGATTTCAAGGCTCCAGCACTGCTATTAGTGAGAGGAATGAGGGAAAATTAACTTTTGATTGATGATTTAAGAATAAGAATTCAGCCTGGTTTTTTAAGAAGGAAAGAAAGTGTATGCTTGTATTTTATTCTCCTGTTGATTGCTGCATCCTCTGTCTGTTCGATCACTTAGGGAACAGACAATGAGATCCATGCTTCAAGAATTAAGTAATTTGTATCATCAGAAGTACAAAGATTATAATCAGTGTGAAGTTTATAAAATGCCGAAGGACAAATGAAAACTGATCCAAAATTATTTGTAGAGCACCTATCACCCAGTGGGGGTCAAATCAACAATTCTTGCCATCCCAGTCTCAACCCCATCGTCCTTCAGGTACAGACACCTGACTAAAGGAGTGGGAAAGTTCAGACGAAGATCCCCGGGATTTAGGATGAAATCCTGAGCTTATCAAGTTGACTTTAGGATATTGCCCTTCTGGCTCTTCTCAGAGCCTTTATGGGCAAATAGAACTGCATACATTTATCATGAATAATGTGACGTTTAAATATATTTATACACACACATATATACAAACACTGTTCTGTCAGGGGTATGAAAGAAGACATAACTTAAGATTAAAGCTATGCATTCTGAGGAAGTTGTAAAACCTGATTGCATGGGAAATCCAAGACATAGTCAAGTTAGTTGCATTGTTCTCTCTTTTTTTGTTTGTTTCTTTTGTTTTTTGTTGTTGTTGTATTTTTTGTTTGGTTTTTGTTTTTGTTTTTTGAGACAGGGTTTCTCTGTGGCTTGGGAGCCTGTCCTGGAACTAGCTCTTATAGACCAGGCTAGCCTCGAACTCACAGAGATCCACCTGTCTCTGCCTCCTGAGTGCTGGGATTCAAGGTGTGTGCCACTCCTGCCAGGCATTGTTCTCTTAAAGTCAGGCTAAACTATACCAGCTGGGTACACAGAAGAAGAAGCAGGGTAAGTACATAGCCTTAAGTGACCTCAAACATATTATTAACTTGGCTGTAAAGCCTGGAAAAAAATCTATTTCTTTGGGGCCAAAAGATATTTTCAGAAAAATGTTATCACCACACTGAATTACTCAATTTATGTGAAATGGATTTATGTAAACTGAAAAATTACATAAACGGAAGACAAATTAGTAGTTGCTGAATGTTGAGGAGGGGATGAAAGGGAAGTTGGAACTAAAACATTGGTGATTTCTGTCATATTAACGTGTTAGTTGACACTGTATGCTGATTTGGAAAGATTGTCATTAGACACGAGGGGACGGGAACTTGAGATCTCATGTGTTACTATCTCCTTTACTGTAATAAAATTCAGGGCTGTAGTCATCTTTCAATAGACAATTCGGTGGTTTTTAGTATATTCGTGTTGTACAGTCGCACCTCTGGTTAAGTCCAGAACTATTTCATCACTGCGAAGGGACCCCCTGTCACATAAGGCAGCCGCATCTGTGCGTGGGGTCTGGCTTTCTGCCTGCATTAGAGAAGCCCCGATTCGAAGCCCCTGTGAGTTTATGTCCTTCTCAGAGCAGGCATGCTAAGCCCTGAGCCTGTGGGCGACCTTCTCCACTTTCTTCTCCACGGGACAGAGCTGTTCCTCAAAGCAATTCTTCCTCCGCATTTTTTCTCCAAAGTTTTTGGCTAGTGGGCTGTTCTGCCCGCTGGTGCCACGGCCTCACACAGCAGCAATTAATACCTGTGCCTGTGTGGTTTCAACAGGCACCCCGCTGGCAGTCACTTCAGCCTCAGGAGAGCTCTGCTAGGAGGGGAAAGGCAGGCCTTTTGAGTCTGGCTTCCAGGGAGTCAAAAGACAGGGCAAAACAAATAATTACTCTTCTCTCTTCGGTGGGTCCATTCTGCTTGCGAAGTCCTGGTACTGAGGATCAGGGCTGCTGTTTCCCAGGCTACCGCCAAGCCACAAAGCACAGGGAAACCGGGAAAGCAAAAACTGCCACACAGTCCGCCGTGAGCGCCGAGATTCAGCCTGGTTTTCTTAATTAAGCATCCCCATGATTACTAACTAACCATTTCTAGTCAATTTCGAGAGTTTTGAGAAAATCCGTTCTGACAGCCCACCAGCCTTATGTGGCTGCCCTAAAGGAGCAGAACGATGGAGGCTCTCATCAGTGAGAGACTGTGCTAATTTCTAGAATCCTAAGGAAGGATGTCTGTGTTTGAAAATGTGTTCAACTGCCATGACCATTGGCAGACTGCAGCATTCAGTGGGTCACACTGTCCCCAAGCTAGCAGTCCCTTGAACATGACACTGTTTTTGCTACGTGCTTCTCCTTTGCGTGAGTGAATCACGACTGATTCCCTCGCCTGGTTCTGTTTCCAGAGCACCCATCCCCAACAGACATTCCGTATCTTCTGATGTGTTAGACGATTACAGTTCTGGCTTCCTCCACGCCATAGTGCACACATGGAGACTAACAGCTCTTTTGTTCACTGATTTGTCTGAGAACCTGGACTAGCAAATGGGAGGCTATTGGTATCTGTTCAATCACTGAACAAATTCATAAAAGAAAATTCTATTTCTAAAATATGAAAAGGATTATAGCTAATGAGTGGTGTCTCACGTGTGTTGGCTATGCCAACTGAAGATCTAAAGGGTATTAGAAAACCTCTCCTAAGCCTGCTTCAGTATGAACTGGGCAGCTGCTTGAGGCTTATGCCCCCCCAAGACAGATATGATCCTCCCTAGCAGCCTGTCCCGTGCACCTGTCCCTCAGCCTGCTCCCTTCCCCTTTGTCTTCTTTCAGCTACCAGCATGGTTGCCCGCCCCACTCCTACCATTCTCCAC
This sequence comes from Myodes glareolus, assembly GCF_982192425.1. Taxonomy (NCBI): domain Eukaryota; kingdom Metazoa; phylum Chordata; class Mammalia; order Rodentia; family Cricetidae; genus Myodes; species Myodes glareolus. The sequence goes on along the minus strand of NC_142029.1, from coordinate 39,507,301 downwards.
TTCTGCTCTTGACTTCTCTCACTTTGGGCTTCAGCTGCCCTGTGTTCATTGGCTTCCAGTTGGGCTATTTTAACTGTGGCCTTGACTTTGAGCAGATCTCCTGCCTAGAACGCTTCCTCTCTGCCTAGGAGCTGGGATTTATGCTGGTGCCCCACCACGCACAAACACTTTACACCTTTGTAGGACCCACACACTCTCTCTAACGTAGTTATTTTGAGTCTTTTATTTTTTCACATTCCATGATGAAATGAGTGGCCTTGGCTTTTAGCACTTGACTTCCTATTGTAGCATCTGAAACTTAATAATAGCATAGTCTGTGTCACTGCCAATGTCTCATTTTTACATAAGAATCGGATAAAAGCATAACTATCTAAATTAGAAGTCATGGCAAGGCTTGAGTAATTCTTTTCCAGAGGAACTGACTACTGCCTCAGTAGCTTCAATCTTGAGAAAGAAAAAAAAAAAGAAAAACAAACAAAAAATAAAAGATTTTTATTTTTTTCTTTTATTTTTGAGATTAGGAGAATTTTTTAAAGCACATTTAAATACAGTTCCTAGATTTGGCAATGAAACATAAAAGATTGTAGTCAAATTTGAATTTCCCATAAACACAAGAGTAAATGTTTGAGCATTCAGTTGTTTTAGTTGGTGCTATATATACTGTCAAGCAGCCCTACACATCAACAGCCACCTGCTATGCCAACGAAATTGCCCAGGTAGGTTTGCTGTGGACCTGAGGAGCTGGTCTGAAGATGCCGCAGATGGAGAAGGGTGGAAATCCCCTGACTGATGGTTTATATATAGCACGGCCTGTTTTCAGCTGGTTAAAGTCCATACAGCGGGAAAGGTGGAGGTGATGAAACGCTGGCCCCGGAGCAGACATGAGACATCTGACTGCCTGGGTTCCTAAAGCTTATCGTTGGTAGGAGTGCAGAGTGCACACCCCAGGAGCACAGATTTAAATGCATGGCACCAAGAAGTCAGACCAAACCACAGACAGCACTGAGACACTTTCCTGTTACTTCCCGTGCCTGACAGGGTGTCTTAGCACAAATGCTCGCAAAAGTCTGCAGCGTGCTGAGGGAATTACGCATTAGAAATGTACTTTTGCAGTTCTAGTGTTAGGGAAGTCCAAAACCAAGCTACTGCTGATGGAGTTGGGCCCTGGGGGCGGCACTTTTTCTGGGTTGCACATGGAAGTCTTCTATAGTCTCACTTTGCAAAATCAGATCATCTCTCTCGTATCTGTCCAGATGAGGGTCCAGTGCCATCCTATCCAACAAGGGCTCACTCTCACAGCCTCCCTCCCTCCCTAATGGCCTCATCGCCAGACAATATCACATTGTGGGATAGTGGTCCTCGACATGAATTTGTGGGGTACACAAGCATTCAGCTCATAGTCAAAGAATATTTGAATAAAAATCTTAGTTTATACGCACAGAGATCATAGGCATCAGCAGGTATCTCAGGCAGTTGAGTGAATTTGGGTTAGACATACCTTGGCACTCTGGAGTAGGGACAGGGCTGAGAGTCCCGCTCCTAGATTCAAGCATAACTCCCCAACAGCCAAGTTTTATTTTAAGAAAGTAATAAAGCTGATAAGATTTTTCAGAGATGTTTATGTTTCAGTTTTGGTGATTGCGCTGTGGTAAATTAACTGACTGCAAGTCCGAAGATTCGATCTGCGTCCAGACAGACCATTCATCATACTTAGCATGCAGGTTTCAGGAGAACTTTCCCACAGATTTGCCAAAGCGCCCCTGGAAGTAATCATAGAAAATTGCCAGCTTTGTCTGCCTGCTCCCTTTAATGTAATCAGTGGCTCTGGATTTAGGTTTATTGGGCTACTTTAATAACCCATCAATCTCCCTCTCTGAAAGGTTCGTATAGCTACTTTCTCAGTTCATAAATACTTACAGTTTTTAATTTTTTTATCAAAACTGGAATGGACTTCAGTGATCCTATGTGAAAGCAATGAAATGGTTTGAAATATTACCAAAGACTTACCAAGTTGACTGTTCAATATAAATCCCAAAGAATACATCAACCACACTTTTACATCCTCAGTATCATTTTGCAAATTATCCGATCTGAATATCCAGTTCTGAAAGAGTGCCGTTGAAATTTAGACAATGAAGCTACCAAAATATGATGATTGAATCCCTCAAAAAGTTCACTTTTGCAAAATCTGAGTTTGCAGTATTGGAAAGTGAATATATCTGAACCAACATTCTGCAGCAAGTTGTCTAAGAGTTACAGGGGAGGGTGTGGTTTTAAGTCTACGCCAATGCCAGCTGGGGTTTGGAATGCAACCCTGGTCTAGTGATGACTAGCCATTCTTTTATCTATTCTGCAGGTATGCTAAGTCTACCTGGATGGTTATTCTAGAAAGTCTAACTAACTGATACTCTTTTCATCTCAAATATGTAAAATTTGGGGTCTGAATAAAAATATCTCAGGGACCCACCTTTTGCTTTCTTAGGTTTGGAAACAGCATTGTTTGCCCTTTCTATACCAATCTCTCCTTTTTAAAAATGGTGGTTGAAACTGCTGATGAAAATTAAAGTTGATCACCTTTTTTTTTTCATTTTCTCTCCGGGTGGAAATAATTGGACATAATGAAAGCGGTGTCAGGCATGTCCTCCAAAGACAGCTCCTGGTCTCCACCTGAAACAGCCTCAACTTTCCTATCGGAAAATCTACCTTCTTTTACCACGCCCAGCATCATCCCTCCGGCTGATCAAAGCTCCTCCCATCTGAGGACCACTGGCCAAGCAACACTCGTCCCTGGGCTCACTATTCCCACGAGTGACTATTCTACCATCCACCAGTTACCACTAGAAATGTCACATTGGCCTGCATCTTCCAGCGTCAGCAAGCTGATTGCAAGCAGCCAAGATGCCATCAGAGACCTAGAGGAAATGGATGCATCTGACATCCCTCCCTTGCCAGAAGTATCAGGACTGAGTGGATATAATCCTGCCCTGGATCATTCTTTTGAGATAACCACGCCCATTCCATTACAGTATATCACCACCAGCTCTGAGACCATCGCTACCCAGGGCCACGAATTAGTGGTATTCTTCAGTCTTCGAGTAGCTAACATGCCTTTCTCCTACGACCTGTTCAACAAGAGTTCTCTGGAGTACCGAGCCCTGGAACAACAATTCACAGACCTGGTGAGTGAGTACGGCTCGCCTTTCTCCACCTGCTGCGTCTCCTCTTCCTTTTTTGCCGTTGCCTTGTGATTATAGCATAATTGCTGCTCATCTTGTGCAGTGCAGGTTAGGAAGAGACGCGCATGTGAGGCAGCTGTGCTGTTGCAGAAGGCGTTCAGCTAGAATTTTGAGGTGATTTCAATCCAACCAGGGAAATGAGTTCTACGCTGGGCAATCAGAGAAGACATTGCCATCCAGCTTCATGGGAATCAGTTTATCCTTCAATTCTCCTCATTATAGTTCTCCCTAAATAATTCTACCCAAATTCTATATAGATACATGCAGTACTGAGCTTGGAATCTAAAGGCCGTATAAATTAACTTTCCCTAAGCTGCCCAGAGAAAGCACAGAGCCATGCTGTCCAGCACAGATGAGGAAGAGCATTGAGATACAATCCCAACCCCCTTATGTGACTGCAAACGGCTGTACGACTTGTCGTCTCTGATCCTTGACATATAAAGTGAGAAGATTTTCACAATGAATACACTTTGATAACAGACACACTCAACCTTGCATTTTAATTTATTTCTACAAGTATAATAAGAAACATATGTATAGGCATAAATATTGAATTCTGTGATGGCTTTAGCAGCCATGTCTGATTAAATAAATTGTAAAATGCATATCGCACACATGATTTCTGACAACCTCAGAAAAATATATATGCTTCTTCTAAGTTAAATTTTCAAATACCTTGAATATTTTTTTCAAGTAAGACTCTCTGCTCTACACAGACACACACACACACACACACACACACATGTACACACATGCACACGCATACACACACACACATACACACACACTCCATGAAGAGAGTATTGGGCCTGTGTTGGGGAACAACATCCCAGAGAGCCTTATCTCACCCCAGTGTCCTCCTTAGAGTTTGTGATAGGCTACCATAGCAAAGGTATTAAGAACCCTGAAATCAGATGCAGGCTTAGTTCTTCTTGAGAGGTGGGCAGGGATGGTCTAGCGTCCCCTTGCAGACCACATTTCTTCCACGTGTGGTCCTCAGAATGTTTCCTCCTCTGCAGAGTTGTTGCCCAGTAGCTGCCCCCTCCTGGCTGTCACCTGTGAGAAGAGAGCGACCCAGGGAGAGCAGTTTGTCCACGGGTGACCGAGCAGCAGTGTCCCCTGCACGTGCTGGAGTGGTGGAGCTACTCACACAACCAGGCCTGCCGACGCGGAGCCTGGAAAACTATCAACTGTAACTATTAGTCTTCTTTCCCATCACACTCTGGAAATTAACTGGGGAGACAAGGCAGACAATTGTCTGTGCACAAGATGAAAACAGAAGACTCCTACCCCAGGCAACATAGTGCTGACCCGAGTGAGTTTGGCAGAGAGGTAGCGCAAATCAGGACAGAGCACAGTGAACAAACTCCCAACACTAATACAGAATTTCATTTTCTTTTCAAGATAACGGTGTCTTCCACTTGGCTTCTGTAGACAAATGCTGCTCATTCGTTTCCCGGATGCCCAAAGCTGAAATAATTACGCAGAAACTATATGATTTGCAATACTATTTGCTCAATAGTTTATGTATATTTCTAGCACTCTTATATCTTAAATTTACCCATTTCTATTAATCTGTGTATCGCCAGGTGGTTGTGGCCTACCGGCAAGGCTCGCTCCATCCAGTATCCAGCATCTGTCTCCTACAGCAGCTACATGGCTTCTCTCTGGCTCTGTGTATTTTCTTTCTCTATCTGCTTGGAATTCCTGTCTTGCTCTCTTCTGCTAAGCCACTGGCAGGAACAGTTTTATTCATTAACCAACGGTATTCACAGCATACAGAGGGGAATCCCATATCACGTTTCACTGTTGCCATGATGAACAGCATTACCGAAATCAACAAGGGAAGTAAATGGTTTACCTGACCTTACAGATTACAATTTATCATGCAGGGACTCCAAGGCAGGAACTTAAGACAGAAGCTAGAAGCAGAAACCCCAGAGGAATGTTGCTTACAAGGACTGCTCCTCATAACTTGTTCAGCCTGTCTTCTTGTGTAACCCAGAAGCGGCCGTCAAGAGTGGCAGAGCCCACCATAAGCTAGGCCCTCCCACATCAATCATTAGTCAGGAAAACAAGACACAGGCAGACCATGGACCAATCTGATGAAGGCTATTCCTAACTGAGGTTCCTTCGTCCCCTATTTGTGCCCGGTTCACTTAGCAAACTGGCACAACTTGCGAGACAAGGCCAGGGTCAGCATTCTAGTCATATAGACAAGGTGAGAAAGCGCAAGAAGTCTGAGGCAAGCCTGGAAGCCTGCGGCTTGAACCCTGGTGCTGTCCGTATTTATAGGGCTGTTGTTCATGAATCCTCCTAGAGTCAGGAAATGAGATGCAAACGTTTCTGGACAATGACCTTCAAGATGGCCGTGGCGCCAAGAGACAAGTGTGAACACAAGGGAGACACATGGCCTACGAATGCTTTTGAGATTATTAAATCATGTTTGGAACAAAATCCCTGGGAAGCCACTTTTGCCCTCTCACAAGGCAGATAAGCACACAGTTCCACAAGGTATTGCATTGCATTGCTCAGTGAAGGCCACCCAACTGGTTGGAACCAGCTTCAGTAGCCACATTCAGATGTCCTGATTGTCACTTCCCTTCTGCATGCTATGAAGTTTCACTAGAGACACATCAAGTTTGGGTATTTTGATTTCAGTGGGTCATTTCAGGCTTCACATTTCACAGTTCCATTTACACAGACATAGGTTGGTTGACTCCTGAACTCAAATTTGGAATAGTAACTTTTTTTAAAAAAATAGTAAGCTGGCATTCCTTGGCTTGAGTTTAAAAAAAAAAAATCTGTTCTCACAAGGCATGAAGAAATCCCTATCCATCTACCTTAATGCAGGCAGAAGGGTGGAAATGTGGACATATTTACTACAAACAGATCACTGAGGGTTGGGGTGTTCTGGTCTCACACCCAGCAACAAAACCAGCAATGAAGAAAGAAAATGTGTGCCTCAGGTAATGGAGAGAGAGCATAAACAGACTCGGCAGTGACTGAGTTAGGAATAAACTAATCTTGGTTTGTTTTTGCTTCTTTTGCAGCTGGTTCCGTATCTGCGATCCAACCTTACAGGGTTTAAGCACCTGGAAATCCTCAGCTTCAGAAACGGGAGTGTGATTGTGAACAGCAGAGTGCGCTTTGCAAAAGTGGTCCCCTACAACCTCACCCAGGCGGTGCGTGGGGTCTTGGAGGATCTCCAAGCCACTGCAGCGCAGCAACTCAATCTGGAAATTGACAGCTACTCTCTCAACGTTGAACTAGGTAGGTGACGCCAACAATGAAAGCCCGGGGAACTTTGGGGTCATTCTGTTTTGCTTTTAAGCATGCTGATCAACTGGTCAGATCACAAAAACGAAATGAAGTCACAAGTAACAAGACAAGCGTTTAGAAGCTATGAGCTCTGTGATTAAGGAAGGAGGGTCTTTAACCTACAGACTCAAGGGTTCCTACATAGAAAAGCAAGGGGTACGGGCACCCCAACTGCACGGTCTGATAGCTTTCATTTCCTCACAGGACTAAACTTTTGCTATACTGAGACTTTTTTAAATGTAGCCCCAAACCAAGTTAATTTTCATTCTGCTGGAGGTCAAAGAACTTTCTAAAAAAAAAAAAAAAAAAAACTGCAGCAACCTAAGCCTCCTGCTTCAGAAGCCTGTGGTCTCGGTGAACTATAGAAGAGTCTTTTTCATAAAAAAAAAAAAAAAAAAAAAAAAAAAAAAAAAAAAAAAAAAAAAAAAAAATTGGGATAAAACTGAGATCAAATCCTGAGAAGAGGGAGGAAATTAGATCAAAAATCAAACTTGGAGAAATTAACCAGACAAGAAAATCATGCCCCTCTCCCACTTGCACACCCTAGTGCTGTGCCCATGTGTGTAAAACAGTAGCCAGAAACTGTCTAACAGAAAGCGAATGCTTACTCCAGAAGAGTGTATGCCACTGTCATGGGCTGGGCCTGTATTGGGGACTGTTTTCACCATGAACTTCTAAATTGTTCTCTAACTGCAGGAAGGTTTTTAATCCCCTGGAGGGCAGGACAGAGGGGGCTCTATCCCACTACCAAAGCAACCTTCCAGTCAGATTCAAAACAAAGTTTCCTAATTGGCTATGAATTAGTGAAGTGGATCTTTAATGCTCTCTCTGGTTCTCTGTGGACTAACTATGAAGGCAGAGGGAAAAGGCCTTGGGCAAAACTGCAAGCCAAAAAAGCTCAGTAGGAAACATTTATCTTTGACAGAGCAGGCTTTGGAGCAATCCTACGAAAATTGCTTCAGTGCCTTGGTAAACAGCATCATTAAAAAGACAGCCTGGCCTTGGGCACCGAGCAGGGGAGTAGTTACCTCCAAACAGGAGCTGCCTAAGGAAACCTTTGAGATCCCCTGATCCCCTGAGCAATCAAAGACCACCTGAACATCGGGGAAAGACTGACTGCCTCTATCCACAGAAGGTACCCAGAGCTGAGACTGTTCTTTACAGTCGAATGGTAGAAGTAGCAGGAAAACTAGGGAGCACAGGAGAGGTGAGAGCCTTGGCCCCTGCCTTCCTTCACCCCTCAGTCAGTTGGCAGTCCTTCGGAGTCCACTCAGTCCAAAAATAAAAATAAAAAAGTCCGTGGAAGGGCCAGGTCAAGGCTGGATGTATGCCTCTGAGGACAGTTTCAACATTAGACCACTTGATAAATGCCTTAGAAAGGCACTGGAGGCTAGTACTGTCATGTTATGACTGAGCTGGGGACCATTGCTGACGCTTGAAAGAAGCGCAACATAGCCCATGGCCTCGAGAACCCAATCCTGAATGTGAATCCTGTATGTTAATAGCAGCAGCCAATTTCCACAGTAAAATGTTATTAAAATTCTTTCCCTAAGGGAGACAATGTCTACCCCTTCACCTAAGGTCCCAGCGACAAACTGAGATACACATACACCAACACTAACTCTGGAGAACCATTAGATTTATTAGACTTATTTACAGAGAAATGAGTAGAGGGCATGGCTCGGAACATGCGTGTCATTGAAGCAGCCACACTGCAAGGTCTGTGCCCAGTACTAATGATGGCTCCCATGCGGCCATGGAGATGGAGCCCTCTCCCAAGTCCTCTGCCACCTCACTTCATTAGTCTCTATCTGAGGTTACATTAAATTAGGGAAGAACTGCATGCAACTGGTTGGTAGGGATGGCTGAAGAATGAGGAGACAGTGATCCGATGACCCTTCCCATCCCTCCTTCTGTGAGGGACCACCAAGAGTCAACAAGTTCAGCTATGGTATCCTTGCAAACAGGCACAGACAAATTTATAAAGATGATGGCAGTTTAGTTTGGAGGACAGTCCTGAACCACAATAGGGAACTATCTAAGAGCATGAGAATTAATAAAAAAGGGTATTTTTAGTCTCCAGCATAGTGTTTGACACATTATAGTTGCCTAATAAATGTTAATAGTTAGTATTACAACAGTGGCATAATTAACCAGACTACTAATTTATGACCTGAACAGGGTACCATAAAGAGTGATTAAGAACTAACATGGCAAGGTATTAGTGGAGCAATTGGGGCTGAAGCTATTTTTGTTGTTACCCTGTGAACCGCTGTGCAGTGTAGCCTTTCTTCTAGGCAGCTGGTAGAAGTGAGAGGCTACTGACATCAGCTATAGCTTCTGCTGGAGTCAAATTTATGTTGAGATACCTAAGATTAAATTGCCTCCAAGCTTCCCAGTGTGCTTGGGTGCATACCCAACTTGAGAGATTCAATAAGGGAAGGACAGAGAGGGCCAACTGGACGGTCTGTTTGCTTTCCACAACCCTGGGAGCAGCTCAGGAACTTCCAGAGAGGCAGACGTACTGTGTCCAGCAATGAACATGAATGAAACTGCTGTATGAATGAATGAATGAATGACCACTTGGTATCCACAGGGAGATAATTTGCAGAATTTACTGGACTGTTTTGTTACTCTGAGCTTTGGGGTTAAATAGTTCTCCATATTCTATTCTTTACTAAATACCTAGAGATAGAAAATCTGTTTTTAATGCAGAGAAAAATAATGAAATAATGAATGAAGGACAAAAATTAATTAATGTTAGAAGTCTGGCAGAAAATGGCTATGGAGAGACTGTTAAAACATTAGCAATGCTCCAGACAGAAGAGCTGAAAACAGGAAGATCAGGACATTAGAGATGGCTTCATAAAAGTTTTAAAAATGAGAATGGTTTCTTCTACATAAAGCAAAAATTATATACACTCCTCAACTACAAGAGCTTCTAGTTTCACTGTGCAGTGTACAGGCTGAAGCCACGGCTCCAAACAACACTTAAAAGTTTTCCTTCTCATCAGCGATAATGCAGATGGACAAAGACAGGAGCAGCCATGGGGGACCAGGCCTGCCTGAGCCAGTGGACTCCCTTGCTCATAGCTGTGGATCCTCAACAATCTCGTCACAGGCAAAGAGCAGATTCACGCAGGGAACCAGCAAGCGAGCATTTGAGTGGTTCACCAGACCTTGAACACCATCTCTGAACTAGTGAGCTCCATCCCCCTTCGTGTGACCTGTCCATGTTTGACAGTTCCTGCCCAAAGGAACTGTGGAGAAAGGACATCTTTAAACTATGTTGGCAACAAAAATAGGTCTTTTGAGTTCAAACATACCTTTTAATGGTCATTTTCTTATGTAGCAGACTTCAAGCAAGTTTCTATGGGCTTGGCTTGGTGCCAGACAAAGAATACTATGCTTCCTTTTAAATCTCTGCTCACTGAGACCCGGCCACCTGAGCAGGAGGGAATGTAGGATTAGATGCACTACAGAGACTTCTGAAGCCTCTACATTGATAAACTGGCCAATGAGTGGGCTGATAGCCACGCCTGAGCAGCTGGAAACAGCGAGGGCCAAGGCTGGGGAGGCCCACACTGCAATGACACGGGAGTACAGACTGTCACTGGAGGTGGTGGCTGTTAGGAAAGAGCCAAAAGCAAGTGGCAACTAGGTACACACTTTGACAGACACACAAAGACCACCTTCATTCGCCTGTGACCCTCCCCTCCTGCCTGTTTGCAGTTTTGTTTCAATATAGAACATAGAAATAGTTCTCTAAAAACCCCAAACTCAACACTATTGTTTGAGAAAAGCATTAATTTTTTAATTCCATGAATTTGTATGTCTTATAAAAATATAAAACATGAAGACTAAAACATTGTTCTTAAAAAAAAAAAGTCCAGTTCTATTGTAGTAAAGCATCTTATCAGTAGCCTCCTGTGCAGTTTTAGTTTGGGGAAATAAATAAATAATTTTATTATAATTTATTATAATTTGGAGTGCTGTGGACAGAAGTCAGAGGCAATGTTATATTCCCCTCCCGTTTCTATTAAGAAATAAATAAATGTCTACATTTTGAAAGAGTAGAGAAAGTATGCAGTGGAATTTGTCAATCACTTTCCTTCTCATCTAGCAGTATGACAGCACTTTTGCCCCTAGTTTTACAGAATGACTAGCTAAGCCAGGTTTTCTCCTTTCAGCAATGTATTTGAGTAGAAGCTGTCCTGGTGACTGACAGGCGAGCAAATCACAGTGTCCTCCTCTTACACCCAGCTGCGGCTATCTCACAGACAATGCTGCTGAACGAAGACAAGTGTAAATGGGGCTCAGATTCCCACTCACCTGGCTGGACTGCTCGTGTGGTCTGTTCGGGTAGACAAGGCCAGCTGACACGCAAGAGTGTCCATCCAGGAGCTTGAAGGGAAGGAGTCCTGCAAGCACTGACAAGCAAAGGCCCTAATGATTCCAGGTCGCTTTTGGCAAATAAAGGAGACCCCTCTGCTTCTATTCTTGATCGTTTGAGCATTCACTGGGAGGTAGAACAGGCATCCTCTGAGTCTAAGCTGCTCCGAGGCAAGGCAGTCAGACACTCTGTAGCAACATTGAGTCTCTGAATTTCTATCCCCTTTCCCCTCCCTGACTATCTTGTTGAGAAAAGTCATATATAAGCCAGTGTTATACACAGCCAAACTTTCCCACCCTGCCAAGGTTTCTCCTGGCTTCCAAAATCACCTGATATACCCACCCTGCCTCTCCCACCTGCACCAGGAGTCTCCTTCAAAACATAAAAGCCATAATTGCCACACAGACAGATAGGGAGCATGCGCTAAAGTTTCATTTAACTTCGGAAAGAATCATTAGGCTGGCAAGGCTTGTGGAGAGAGGCTATTGAAACAGATTTTCTATAGCCAGAGAACAAAAGAGAATGTGAAAATAAGACTGTAACTATAAACACTGTAGAAAGTAAAACACTGTAGCTTTATGGTCCTCGGTGTGTTAACTTCTAACTTTACAGAGCTGTAAAATGTCTGGTCCGTAATCAATAGTAAATAGTGAGTCAAACAAAGTAACTGTCTTCCACACACTAGCAAAGTTTGTCTCCAGGAGCCAGAGAGTAAACACTTTCAGCTTTGCGAGCCAAAAGGAAAAACTGAAAATATTATGTAAGTACTTACGTAACTACTCAGAATCTAACCATTTAGAAATGTTTAAAGAAATAAACATCCCTGTCTTGCAGGCTGTACAAAGGCGGATAGCTAATGGAGTGGGACCTGGCAGCTCTGCCTGGCTTCTAACACAGTCCTGAAGGTCGGGTTGCCACTTCTTCCAAACATTGAGTAACTCTTCCAAACCCATCAGCAGTTATGCAACCTCTTACTCCCTCCTTTTCTTGCCTATTACAGAAAAGTAAGGAAATGCTACTGTAAGCTTGGCATGGGTTCCTATCCATCCACACACTCAGAAACAACTGCACATTATCTGCCAGGAGTCAGACGCTCTTAATGGTGACCAAGATCTAAAGGGGAAGTAACTCCAACTCTTCCATCAAAGAGCCAACTAACTACCAAGAGAAACAAAAAACAAATACAAAAAGGGTTACTAGAACCTGGTAGGAACCATAATCTGGATGTTAACAGTGCAGAAGGACAAAGAAAGATGAAGGACAGAGACAGAGAGAACATCGACTCTACAGAGGTTAAGGAAACAGAGTGGAATCAATAGTCACACTATAGAAAGGGGCTGGGTTCTGCTATGTGAGCGATCCATACGGAGGAGGGAGGGAGGAACTATTTCAGAAGGATGGGAGGAAAATGCAGACATGTCTAGCTACTCCAGTATGGTGGCAGCTGTGGTACAGAGAAGAGAGAAAGGGGGACTCTGACTAGAAGGAACAGAAAGTGAAGAAACCAGGTCACTTCAGAGCCTTGTCAGATCGACTTGAATCCATGTTGGAATCGTACATTTTTTTCTTGCCCAGACTCTCCCAGTATATAAAGTCTTTTAGAGTTAAACTTTAATACATTTTGGAACACCCAAAATGTCTGTGAAGTACTAAACAGTCCTCTGAGTATGCTAAAGGCAGTCTTATCGTTCACAAAATGCTACATTTTTGGAAAGTATTTAATAAAAATACACAGCTACAAAGAGCGGTGCCTACGGTGAGATTTTTAAATTTAAATACAAAAAGAAATACAAAACTAATAAGATCCCTTGCGATTAAGGAAGCAAAGTTTAAAAAAAAAAAAAGGGTGGGTGAGTGTTTTCCAGTGCTAAGGAATGGGAATTAGGTGAGCCCACCGCTCCCTAGGGAAAGCCGTCCTCTAGGGGTCAGGACAGAGCTCAGCCTGGCAGTGCACACTTGGGAAGCAGAGCCAGCAAACAGGTGTAGCTGAATCAGGAGAGAAAAAGAAAACTAGCAATGAGCAGTGAGAAACTGTGGTGAGGCAATGAGGATCACAAGCAAGGAAAGAGCAGGAGGTACAGCCCCTGCCTCAAGTCCAGCACCACACAAAAGAGAGCGGGAGGGAGGCTGGAAGGAAGCCAGGGGATGCTGTTGGTGGCGGCAGCGGTGGCAGCAGCTGTGGTCATGTAAGGGGGCAGCTCAGTGGTCATCCAAACACTTGCCAAAAGCAGGCTAATGGTTTGGCCATGTCAGAGGCCCAACTTTGGTGAGGTTGATGGAAAGGGGAGCATCAACATCATCCACGGGGTTCTTCTACTCTTCCCTCTGAAGTGAGTGACCTCCCCACCTTCCCGAAGAGAGTTTGAGACCAACCTAAATGAAGTGAGACAACAGCAACCTGAAGATTCCCACATGCTTTTCGCGGGGCTAGTATTCCATATTCAAATCAGTATCTTAACGTCCACATTCTCTGAAAAAGAGGCATTCCGTTAGACCAAATTCATAGCTAACACTCCTATGACTGTGTTTGGCCTTGCTAATCCCTTCTGAGAACTCCCCAAATAAATGGGTCTGTGATTCATAAACTGAAAAACCGAATAAATCACAGATTGCTCTGTATTCTGCTAGCATCTCCAGCAAAGAGAGACGCCTTTTATTTTGGTGGCTATGAAATTCCTCAGAAGCATGTAGGGCTTTTATACCAACTGACTGTGCCAGTTGAAGATCTCAAGAATGCAGAAACCACACACAACTTCCCCCCTTGAATTTCTAAGAAGGCTCCTCACACACAGGCAGACCTCGAGGCTGGCAAATGGCAAATGTCAGAATTAATTACAGGCTGCCATCCAAGATGCTTTCAGCTAAACTGTGGATCAACAAACTCCAGCTCCCAGTAAAATGCACTGCTTGCCAGATTCCTGTTCAGTAGTCACCACTGAGAAGGAGGTAGCTGTCACTCAACACAACAAAGACAATAAAACCCATACTAATCGCATGTACTAATTGGCACTATTTTTTAGTCTTAATAAGTACGCAGAGTAGGCATAATCCCTACACCCCTTTATTATTTGTTGGAGAAACTGTGTAGGGGAAAAATAATAAGAGCCTGTCACAAAAATGACCAATTGCGTAGTCCCTGTAGTGGCTGGAATTTAAAGACAGTCCGTGTGCACCCTTTGACGGTAGCCTATTCTACAGAATGGACTCTTGGAAAGTCGTCTACTGACCATGCTGCCGCCTAATCCTCCGTGAACTCTACTAAAGCCCACACTTCTCCGAATGCAATTCCCCATAGCATTGTGCCATAATTTTAGATTGAAAACAAACATTGGTTACTCTCGGGAACCACATTCACAACCTAGTGAGCCCTACTATGAAAGGACTTGCCTTCTGTGCGCTTGACCCTGTTTCTTGGGATCACGCAGTGCGTCCCTTGTCTCCTGAGGTAATTTTCCACCGAACTCTTTCCTGTTGGACCCCCGGCACTGTCTTCTCTGCCAGACACATCTGAGCCCACTTCAGTTTCAATCTGTACCGCCCGTCCCACACACCGACCCTCTCATGAACATCATGACATTCCTTTTCCCTTCCCCTAAAGCAGAAAGTCACCGAAACTCGGTCAGGCCTGAAAATAGGCTCTCCCACCCTCCCCTGATTCGTGGGTCTCTCGCTGCAACCCAGAAAGGCTGAACAGGTCTATGCCCTCCGAAGGTACGGAATGCCCTACAGTGTCCTCAAGTTGGGCCTGTGGCAGGAGGCAGGAACGCTGCCACCGTATCTCAGTCCATAGCCGGAGAGAGCTATCTGCTGTACAAACCACTGAGCCCTGAGCTTTGACAAGGGAACAGAATACAGAGAAATCGTTAGAATTTCCTTTAGACTTTATTAACACTAAATTAATAAGAACTTTTAGAATTACATGTAAAAATGCATGGATCTGGAGCTTAATATCATCCGTCCCGGGTCTATTGGTTTTACTCTGATTTGAAAGACAATTATTATCTTCGTTCATCCCAAAAGTACTGAGGGCTGCGGTGGTGCCAATTAGAGCTGGAGGTGGCTCCAAGCTCTGGGTCTGAACTTGCTCTCCCAGACCCGGGCTGGGGAGGTCACGCTGCAAGGAACCCAGGGAAAGATGGCCCAGGGAGTGTGCACTGCATTTCGAGTCAAGTGTCCATGGAAATCCCAGAGCAGCAATAACCCCATAAGCATCCCGGAAGCCGGTATGCCACCCCACGCGCTCCCCACCGCGCGGAGCTGTTTTTAAAAAGAGAAAAATCACTTTGGTCGCTTCCATTTCACTACTTCTTTACTTCTTTTGCTTTTGAGCGCCATCTAGTGAGCACTGTATTTCATGGCTTTGAGGGGAGAAAAATGAACCAGGCCAGTATAAGAGAAGCCTGACTCCTTCCTTCCTTCCTTCCTTCCTTCCTTCCTTCCTTCCTTCCTTCCTTCCTTCCTTCCTTCCTTCCTTCCTTCCTCCCTCCCTCCCTCCCTCCCTCCCTCTCTCACTTCCTTCCTTCCTTCCTTCCTTCTTTCCTCCCTATCTCCCTCCCTCCCTCCCGTCCTTCCTTCCTTCCTTCCTTCCTTCCTTCCTTCCTTCCTTCCTTCCTTCTTCCCTCCTTCCCTCCCTCCCTCCCTCCCTCTCGTCCATCCTTCCTTCCTTCTTTCCTTCCTTCCTTCCTTTCATCCTTCCTTCCTTCCTTACTTCCTTCCTTTCTTTCTTTTTCTTCTTTCTTCTCTTCGTCTCTTCCTTCTTTTCTTTCTTTCTATATGGTTTTCTTGTTGTTATTGTTTTTAATTTTTTAAATCAAAATACAATTGCATCATTTCCTCATACCTCTCCTCCCTCCATCTCTCCATCTCTATCCATGTACCCAATTGTTCCCTTTTAAAATAACGGCCTTGGATGCGGAATGGTGTCATAAATGTGTCCGTTAAGGCTGACACATGACAATCAGTTGTTCTCTTTTGACTGCTTGTGGACTTTTGTAATGGTCTCCATCGGCTGCAAAGAGGAGAGTTTCTTTGATGAGGGGTGAGAGCTAAAATAAGTGTATCTTTTTTTTCTTTTGGTTTTTTGAGATGGGTTTCTCTGTGTAATAGCACTGGCTGTCCTTGAACTCACTCTGTAGACCAGACTGGCCTCGAAATCACAGAGATCCGCCTACCTTTGCCTCCTGAGTGCTGGGATTAAAGGTTTGTGCCACCATAGCCCAGCAAATAAAAATGTCTTCATACACATATCTGTGTACAGAGAGATAGGTATTTTGAATGCATTTAGGAGTTATATTGATTTAGGGAAGTGATAGCAATAGGATCTCCTCTAAGACCCACAGCCTCTCTAGCCATGTGTAGTTCACTTGGTGTCTAGTACAAGCACAATTTCCCTTCTGTAAGCAGGCTTTGAGTCCAATCAGAGCTATTGGTTGCCACCAAGATATGAACGCCGTTTTTTTCACCCTTATGGGAATCTTGCCGTGCTGGTTGTTGTGGTTCATAGGTGCCACCGCTGGGTAGAACTGTTGGTTGGTTCTTTCCTAGAGAAGCTTAGACAGAACTTCGAGGGTTACGAAAGCTAGTCCTTAGGGACGAGGTTTGCAGAGCAGATCCAGTTTAGATCCTCCAAATTACATGTCACAAAGACCATGGTGTCTTCAGCAATCGAGACTACTTTCAACTTCTGGGAGGCAACCAAGAGCAACAACAGTAGCCCATGTTGTTGAAGGAGTCTCTTGAACCCCCCAGCCAGCAATTAGAAAAAGGATTCTTCATGCTTGGTATGTGTGGTTTTATTAGAAAATCTATGGCTCTTGGGGGAAATAAACCCGAGAAGAGGGACTTCATTTAAACTCTGTATGTATGCATACAGACCTACATGAAGGATGTCCTTACTGTTATTTCCCTCCCTCCCTCCCTTTCTTTCTATATTGACCTCTCTCTCTCATCCCCCACTACGCTCCCCCTCCTGTTTTGTCCATTTCCCCAGGGAGGAAAGTAATGGGGTACTAGTAAAGACTGAATTTTTCCAGTTGAAATCTCACCCTACATTGAATCTAGCCAAAAGACGATGCCTTGCTTTTTACCCAGCATGTGAGTGCCATGACAAGGCGGTGCTTTTGTAAATGCTGGGAAGAGAAAGATGGTCAGTACTAAACAAGGTGGAGAGGGTGTCCTGGAGGTGGCAGGACGCGATGGAAGCCCTCTGGGGGCCTGAGTGGTGGAAGATCCTCGGAGGCCAGGGGAAGCAGGGAAACTCAA
Source organism: Myodes glareolus (assembly GCF_982192425.1). Classification (NCBI taxonomy): domain Eukaryota; kingdom Metazoa; phylum Chordata; class Mammalia; order Rodentia; family Cricetidae; genus Myodes; species Myodes glareolus. The sequence goes on along the minus strand of NC_142029.1, from coordinate 39,490,090 downwards.
TTTTAAGATCTGAAGAATATGAATGAACTCACTTGAGGTCAGAAACGGACTTGAAAAAAGAGAGTCTTGGACCATTAAAGACCTGTGATCTTCATGAAGACACAAATATCCCGTGCTTTTTAAAATTTAAAAGTGTTTTAGGTTTATTTATCTTATGAATATGAATGTTTGGCTTACATTATATGAATGTGTACCAGATGGCACACCTAGTGTCCAGGGAAGTCAGAAGAAGGCATTGGACCCCTTGAAACTGGAGTAATGGATGCTTGTGAACCACAAGGTACTGGGAACTGAACCCAGGATCTCTGGAAGAGTGGCAAGTGCTCTTACCAGCTGACCAATGACTGCCCTCCAGCACTATCATCCTTAATCTTCTAAACACAAACTGTAAAATGCTTCAAAGTGTTCCAGGCAGTAGGGAACATTCAGGTGGTTTCGCCTGCATAATGAAGAGGTAGGAGGCATCTTCCCCAACAAACAGGTTGGGGGAGCTTTTCAGGATCTTTGAAATGCATACAAAGTACATTATGTAAGCAAATCCAGGAAACTGATACAGAAAATATGCTTAAACCAACAAGCTCAGAAGACGGGAATATTTCCAAGTCCTGCACAGCAGTGCACCCATTCAAACTGTGTTCATTGCTGTCATGCGAAACAGATGAAAAGAAAATGGAGCTTTCATGCTTCCTACGAGAAGTGGTCTGCCTCATGACAGAGTGTGGCAGCCTGGCAAGCTACCGTTTAGTTGGGGAGTCTCTTTTCAACAGATTCGTGAACGCCCAAATGAACCAGTGAGAGGAGGTGCTGATGCAGGGGGGCTTCTCTCCACTCTCACAACTCTCTCAGCTCCGTGGGGCCGTGAAGCATGTGTCACAGAAGCCCTGTATTTGAGCCACTTGAACAATATAGAAAGCCAAGCGTTATAGAGATGGATCTTGCTCTTGGCACATGCTTGCTGACTGAAGTATGAAAGTAGTATCAGAGCCAGGCATGATGGGTCACACCTATAAGCCTGGCACTCAGGAGGCTCAGGCGGGGGGATTGCCAGTTCTATGAAACCCTGAACTACATAGGGAAAGAGGGGATTGAGAGAGGAGAATATCAGATATACATATATATATATATATATATATATCTGACTGAGTGAGAGGGAGACACACACACACACACACACACACACAGAGAGAGAGAGAGAGAGAGAGAGAGAGAGACAGAGAGAGAGAGAGAGAGAGAGAAGGTTGTTACAAGTATTAATAAAGATGTCAAAAGTGCTTGGCACAGTGCCAATCCCATTATGCCTCTTAAAAATGTATGCTTCTGCTCCTGAGGTAGCTAGAGCTTCCGGGTCATGATCTCTGTGTTCTTAAACAATGGCTTGAGTGTTCTCGGCCTATGGTGAGAATCCACATGGGATGTTAAACCCTAGGTCAAACCCTCAAGGTGCCTTGATGGATCCGAACCTCCCATTCACTGCACACACATAGCTACCGACACTCTCACCTGGACTGCCTCCGTTGAGAGGTTAGCATATGTGCACAGAAGAACCATCCACACTGGGTGAAGATAGACTATCAACGCATTTTGCCATCGAGGAATTACACTAAGCCTTAGAGGATGGCACAGACTATGCTAAGCATCAGTTGACCATGGTGGACATACTTGACAAACTCCTTTCTAGAGCTAACAGAAAAATAATCTGTATATCCAGGCATGGTCACCACTCAGAGGCTGAGGCAGGAGGACTACCACAAGTTTAAGGACAACTCAGACTACACAATGAGTTCTAGTGCAGCCTGGTCTACAGTCTGTGATTCTCCTCAAGAAGAAAAAAAAATCTGTTTAAAAGAGATCGAAGCAAATCTAAGAAGCTAAATTAGTTATGGATCAATCAGTTTATAAATCATTTTGTGAGAACGCCGCTCCTCAACTCCACATATTGTTTAACTATGACTCAATTATAGGGAAATATTTCCCTATAAAATGAAATCTCTTTGATCTTTGTAGCCTGCTGGTGATCTCGGCTCTTCTTTGTCCTCTTTTCAAGCCATGGGACAACCTGAAGACACTGGATTCTAGGTTGCCGCTACACATGGATGATTATCCTTGGGATAATGCTTTAAAGATGATGCAGTGGAAGGAGCTGTGAGAATTGCTTCTGAGATTAGTCCTGTGAGCACAATCTCTTCGGTTAGCAGACTAATTAACTGTGATTGCCAACATCTGCCATATGAGCAAACACACCAACAGCTCCGCCTTGGGGCTGCACCCTTCCTTGGATCATGTCACACAGTCCACGAGGTGACAGAATTGAGAACCACTTAGAGACCTCAGCACAAACAGGCATGCCCTCAGGAACATCCAACTTCACCGAGTCTCGGCTTCTTCGGTTGCTAAGTGACCAATTTAGTCTAGAAAGTCTCTAACACACATTCTGTCTTCAAAATTCTACCTGAGATGTAAGTGTTTTATACAGACAAAATAAAAATTGCTTATTGTGCCAGTTGGGGTTTCTATTGCTGCCTTGAAACACCATGGAAACACCATGGCCAAACTTGTAGTGGAGCGAGGTGGGGAGAGGGGAGAGTGTTTGACTTACACTTCATGTCACTGTATCACTGAAGGAAGTCAGGAACACACAGGAACCTAGAGTCAGGAGTTGATACAGAGGCCATGGAGGGGTGCTACTTATTGGTTTGCTCCTCATGGCTTGCTCGCTCACTTACTTATAGAACCCAGGACCACCAGCCCAGGGATGGCTGTTCCCACAATGGGCTGGGCCCTCTCCCATCAATCACTAACTAAGAAAATGCCCTGCAGTCCTACCTAAACCTGATCTTCCGGAGGCATTTTCTTATTTGAGGTTCTCTCAGATAACTTTAACTTGTGTCAAATTAACAGAAAATTATCCCTACCAATTCTTAGTGTGAATGTTTTGAAAGACCTCATTGATATTTGTCAAAAAAAAATGGGTGTTATCTCGGTATCTAGGAAGGTATATACTGCAAACAAAACCTAAGCTTGGTGATTTCAAGTCCTCTTCCTCTCTATTGAATAGTCCTGAATAAATAACCAAATAATCTTTACAATGGTTTCATTTCTCCTTTATGTCTGATTCGGGAACCCCATATTTGGCTAAAGCCATTGCCCCACTGCTGCCTCAACTTTAATGATACGTAGGCTATGCCTGGTAGGACAAAAGGAAATTATGGTTAAAAATAGAAATACTGCTTTTACAGGCACAATCTTTGGTTATCACCTGTGCTATCGGCCTCAGAGGGGAAGCACCTATGCCTTTTCTGGTCAACTTTCCAAGTTAAATATCTATGGCCGAGAGAGAAGTAGCGCCTCCCAGACCCCTCCCCATCGCCCCTGGCTTCCGTTCTCAAGCACATGATGCATGGAAAGTTGCTGGCACTTGTGATTTATTAAAGCAGGTCCTGGATGTATAATCATCTGGGTTGTCAGTGGGAACTCGAGATATTGCCTCAACAGTGGCACCGTTCCGTAACACGTTAGCCTTGAGAAGCATCAGACAGGAAAGCTAGTTTGCACATGGTGTCTGAAAGCTACAGAGCCATACAACCTCACACTTCAGCCGTCTGCCTTGCTGAGAGACCCAAATCATGTTTTGTTTTGTTTTGTTTTGTTTTAAGGACATTCTCTTATCCAAACATCTAGGTTGGTCACATTTGTCTTCCTCGCTCAGAGCCTCCCACCACAAGGGGGTGCCAGGCAGGAACCCAGAGAATACAGCATCCTGATGCTCAACCCACCCACCTTCACAGCTTCTTGCTCTGCTAATTGCTAGCTACCGAGGAGTCGCAGTTAGCAGCAGTCACAGTCTATTAATGACCTGCGAGGTTTAGAAAGTACAAAGTAAAAATAGAAAGGGGTGGTACAGGAGGATAAAAGAGAACGGGGGGGAGGGGCTGCTATTTACTGTGTAGGATACTTTTATTTTAACTTCTATTCTATTGCTTTTTTTTAAGATGGGGTTTCTCACTGTGTTGTCCAGGATGGTCTCAAAATCCCGAGTTTAAGTAGAATCTCACAAGTGGTTAGAAGTGCAGGTGTATGCCACTGTATCCCTATTTTATTTTTGGCTGACATATAGTAATTGTACATATTTACTGACACAATGTAGTGTTTCAGCATATGTATGTGTGTGTGTGTGTATATATATATACATATACATATATATATATAATTCTTATCAAGACAATTAATATATCCGTTATCTTAAACATTTATTGTTTATTCATGACAAGAATATTAGAAATATTCTTTTAGCTATTTTGAGAAACAAAATAGTCACAGGACTGTGTCATTAGACAGAATCTTCTCCTCTCATCTGACTGCAACTTAGCACCTGTGAGCCAATATCTCCCCGCCCCTCCCTCTGACCTACTATTCCCAGAATCTGGCGATCGTTGCTTTACTTTCAAGATCAATGCTTTTAAGCCCCATGGGTAAGTAGGATGACACCGTATTTGTCTTTCTGTGCCTGGTTATTTTATTTCACGTAATGTCCTCCAGTTTTGATCATGTGTTACAAATGAAAGGATTTCTTGGGTTTCGTGTGTTTTTTAGATTTTTACTGAGAGAGAGAGAAAGAGAGAGAGAGAGAGAGAGAGAGAGAGAGAGAGAGAGAGGAAGAGGGCAGGTGCCTACAGAGGCTACTAGAGGGCATCAGATCTGTTGGAGCTATGGTTACAGGTGGTGATGAGTCACCCAGTATTGGGAAATGACCTCAGGTCCTCTGCAAAAATAGCATTTGTTCTTAAGAACTGAACCATCTCTCCAGACTAATATCTGTTTTTTACATCTGAATAGTATTCCATCTGTGTGTATGAGAGAGAGTATGTGTGAATGTGTGTGTGTGTGTGTGAAAGAGAGAGAGTGTGTGTGTGTGTGTGAGTCTGTGAGAGTGTGTGAGTGTGAGTGTGTGTGTGTGTGTGTGTGTGTGTGTGTGTGTGTGTGTTACTGCTCTATTCATCAGTTGATGGGCACTTAGGTTGCACACTGTAAATAGTGGTGGCAATAAATGTGGGGTTGCCAATGTCTCTTCAATATACTGAGTTCATTTTCTTTGGGTACTGTCTTAGTGTAATGAAGAGACACCATGACCAAGGCAAATCTTATAAAAGAAAGCATTTAACTGAGGTCTTGCTCCCAGCTTCAGAGGCTCAGTCCTCTCTCTTCATTGCAGGGAATATGGCAGCATGTAGGCAAGCATGGTGCTAGAGAAGGAACTGAGAGCTTCACACAGTGATCCATAGGCAGCAGGCAGAGAGAGAGAGAGAGACCCTGAGCCTGGTGGGGGCTTTCCTGAAACTTCAAAACCCACCCAAAGTGACACACTTCCTCCAACAAGGCCAACCTACTCCAAAAAGGCCACACCCCACTCCTTCTAATCCTTTCAAACAGTTCCCCTCTGTAACATGAGGGCCGGCTTGTTGGGGTTTCTGTCCCTCCTGGTACCCCAACAGCCGGCAAGCAACAAAGAAAATCACACACAGGACTCCATAAGGTTATAAACTGATTGGCCCATTGGGTCAGGCTTCTTACTAGTCCTTGTAACTTATATTAATCCATTATCATTATCTATGTTAGCCATAATGGCTCAGTACCTTTTCCAGCGGGGGCAGCTTACATGTTGCTTCTTCAGTGGTCTGCACAGGAGTGGCTGAGGAACCTCCTTGCTTCCCAGAATTCTCCTGTTCTCATTGCATCACCTCTACTTCCTGTCTGGTTTTCCCACCTATACTGCCTGCCTGGCCAATCAGCGTTTTATTAAAATATGATTGACAGAATACAGACAATTCTCCCGTATCACCCCTCCCTGGTAACTAAGCATTTTAATATATAAGCCTGTAGAGACCAGTCTTACTCAAACTACCACACACAAACACCCAGTAATGGTATTGCTAGGTCATTGATGGTTCTATTTTTAATTGAAAGGGGGCTGCCAATATTCTGTTTTGCATAATGACTGCACAAATTTACATTCTCATCAATAGTCACATAGCTTTTTTAAAAAACTTATTTAGCCAGCATGACTCTTTTTAGTATAAAGCATATTGAATCCTGCTGAATCAGGATTCAATACATGTTACTATAAATGTTCCCACTGGGGAAATATTAGACCAGAGGGTTTCTGAAGTCATCATAACACTTACATGCATAAAAGTTCGAATTCTTCATATTCCAAAGCGCATTTCTGATCATACTCTGTCGTAAACCACACATTGGGGTGACATTTCTCAGGGTCCCTTCTCAACAGAGTTCACACATCCCAGGGTAGGAGCAGGAAGATTAAAATTGTTAAGCAAGAGTAACAGAGATATGAGAGAAATAAAGACAAAACACAAAACAGCATCTAGAGGGAAAGTCAGCAAATACTGGAATCACCCATGTTTATTTTCCACATGCTTGTATACTCCACTCCATAAGGGAAGAGGGGGAGGCAACAAACTTCATTAACATAATATAAGGAATAGACTAAGTGCCCTGCAAGTAGTCACTCCCTGCCAATCTCCTTGAAAAAGCAGGAAGAGGCTTGAATTCTCTGACCTTTGATCAAGGTGAAGTGAATCCACCTCTAAACTCAAAATATTAATTAACCATATCCTAGGTCAGGATCTCTTATTTATAGCCACACCTGTTATCAACAACTTTGAAAGAACAAAAATAAGCTCAAACTCTCTGACCTTAAAGGTGACACCGGATTCACATCTGCGGACACTGCAATACTCTTCCCTCGGGCAAAAGCCCTCTGTGGGTACCAGGAAGTGCCTAAAACATGCAAGTGCCTAAGGTCACTGAGGCAATGGGGAAGTGGTTTCTTAAAAAGTCCAGACACCTTAGTGTGGCATTCAGAAATGATGTTAAAACGCCTTCTCTGTCTTAACCCTAATCCCTTCCACTCACAAGCCTCTGTTCCTTGTTAACTGGGTTTCCTGCTCTCCTCCTCTCTCTGTCTCTGCCAGTCCTGCTGTCTCGGATGGGAACATCTCTCCCAGTCATAAATATGCAAGAGAAGCTAGTTTTAATTTTTTTCCATAACATTTTATTTATATGTATGTACACTGTGCATATGTGGGCATGTATGCTGTGGCACATGTAGAGGTTGAGCTGAAGACCTAGGAGAGTCAGTTCTTTCTATTTGGGACTTGATCTTGGGTCACTGGGCTTCATGGCAGGTGCTTTTCTCACTGAGTGTCTCCTGGGCCCTCATTTTAAACCCTCAGGTCAAAACCAATCCTGAGGGGTTGACTTGGCTCCCAATTCATCTTCATGTTTAAACTCATAGTGGACTACAAATTGGATTTCTTATATAGAATTAACTGTGTAAATTATTTTCCAGGACTTTGGGAAAGAGTGGTTTTACACATGGCTGCCTGCCCTAGGCCCATGTACATAATGGGCACAGTAATAGGATTAAAAGAAAACCCTTTCGATGGAGAAAGAGCAGCAATCTGATGCTGCCTGTGACCAGTATTTGGGGACTCTGGCCATTTGTTGTTTTGGTGTGGGCTCAGGGTCAGGTCTATAGGAGCAAAGGGCGGGCTGATAGGGCTGGTGTGCTCCCGGAATGAAGCCTCCTGAGATATTCTTGATTTATAATTCCTCTTCTGAAGGAATCTCTCTGAACAAGGCCTCCAGATGACTTTGCTGTGTTCCAAAGTCTACACATAATTATAGTGAAGCTAAATACATTATCACCCTGGTCTAGATTCATTTATCAAAGATACAAAGTGTGTTTCTCATGTTCCTCCAGCCTAATTACCATTACAGTGCAGCCCACTCCAAAATAGAGCAATGGTAAATACAACTGGTCTCTTGCCTTTAACTGCTGCTAGCCATGCTACTTAGATATCCATGCATTTACCAAAATCTGCCCTGTCTCTGGCAGATGACGAGGCGGACCCCTGCAGATTCCTGAACTGCGGCAAATTTGCCTGGTGTGTAAAGAATGAGTGGACACAGGAAGCAGAGTGTCGCTGCAGACAGGGGCATGAGAACCAAGGGACCCTGGACTACCAAGACCTGAATCTCTGTCCCCCTGGAAAGGCATGCGAGGTCAGCCGAGGACAGGCAGCTCCTTGCAGGTAGGTCAAGCAAGCAGACCACAGACTCAAGAAGAATCTATTGCTCATATGAGAAAGCTGCCGTGTGGGTAAATTCACGTGCTCCTCTAGGCCACCGGTCAGAGGTTTTCTTTTGGATATTTGGAGGTAGATTATTCATGTATGAAACAAAGCAGGGATCCTGCTTGCCAAGAGCTTCCTTCATGTGCCCTCATCATAAACATAAATACATTGCACTTAAGAAGGCCAAATGATGCTATTGTAGGGCTGTGCATGCCGTTAGTGAGAGAGAAGAGTCGGGTTTTGTGGGTGAAGGAAATCAGAAGCCTTGTGGAAACATACTTCTCTCACCTTTCTCTGTCCTGCTTCTGACTCAGAGGTGGGGGCAGAGACAAGAACAGTTGGGGCTGCATTTCAAGTGTTACCCTTGAGCCCTGTACAGGGAAACAAGAAAGACCTGAGCTGTCTTACTGTCTTCAACACGTATGTGTACATGTGTGTGCCTTGAATTATTTTAAGAATTTTTTAACAAAACATGAAACCAGATTGACTTGTTTTATAGTCATATTACTCCCCCTTGTTCTCTCTCTGTCTCTCTGTCTCTGTCTCTGTCTCTCTCATGTGTGTGTGTGTGTGTATGTGTGTATGTGTGTCTGTGGTCTGTGTACAAGTGTTACCAAATGCTTGTAGAAGTCACAGGTCAATCTTGGGTGTCATTCCTCTCCTCTCACCTTGATTAAGACAGGATCTCTTCATACATGAATCTACCTAGGAAGGAGAAAAAGACAAGATCTCCTGAGTAAATTGGGAGCATGGAAGTCACAGGAGATGGTAAAAGAAGAGGGGGAAAGAATAAAGGGGAATGGAGAAAAGTGAATAGCTCCCTTTTAAAAAGAGGAAAAAAAGAAAGAAAATGTCAGACAGAAAAGAAAAAAAAGGCAGGGTCTCTTTCATATGCTAGGCTAGTTTGATACAAGTTTCCATGAGTTTCATATCACTTTCCATCTCTCCAGAGAATCATTGAGATTAGACATTCACTGCCTGTCAGGCTTTATAAGGGTTCTGGGGATCTGAACTCAGATCCTCATGCATACATGACAAGAACTTTATACAGTAAACTGTTACCTCTGCAGCCCATCAGCTTGGTGTTTTTTTTTTAATTACAACACTGTTTGACCAATAGCTTAGGCATATTTCTAGTTAACTCTTACATCTTAAATGAACCCATTTCTATTAATCTGTGTATCGACACAAGGCTGTGGCCTACTCGTAAGGTTCTGGCTGGCGACTGGCATCTTTCTCCTTCAGCAGCTACATGGAGTCTCCTGGACTCCACCTATTTTCTCTACATATCTCTGTTCTGATTTCCCACCTGGATTTACTCTACTAAGTCATTGACCAAAATAGCTTCTTTAATAACCAATGGTAATAAAATACATTCATAGCATAAAGAGGGGAATCCCACATCATCTCCCTCATCTCTTCTTTTCTGTCTAAATTTAAAGGAAGGTTTTTAATTTAACATAGTAAAAGTACATATAACAAAACAGGTATCAAGAAAGAATTACAATTGCAATATTTATATCTTCTTTATCTTTTATCATAACTAAGGAAAACTATATAACTATCTATTTTTCAAATCTACCAAAGACCCTAGAAGGATAAAATATTAATATTACCTAAGTTAACAGGAAGTACATTGTAAGAAACTTACAAAACTCTAGAATTGGCAGAGACATCTCACTGCCTGGACAGTCACGCAAAGTGTAACTCTGTAACTTTGGGGCATTTGTCTTCAGCCTACAGGCCCATAGTATCCAGTAGACTTTTCCATGAAGCAGTAAATTTCAAAGACAGTTCCACCTATATTGGCAGTTTGTCAATTACTTTCTTCTGTGTTCTGCAGAATGTTTGGCAGACTCTTTCATGAAACAGGAACCCCAAAGGACTGCCTCACCTCCTTTTGGCAAGTTCAGCAATCATTTTCTGTGGCTTCTGCATATCCAGTTAATAAAACATACATTAAACAGTCCAGGCAAAAACAGTTTCTTGTCCTAACAGCTAACTAACTTCATAAAGAACCTCTTTGGTGCCCATCATTCTCTTGAAGTAGATTGGTGCTGTCAGAAGCAGATGTATCTGATTGTCAAGAATAGTCCTAATTTCTTAAACACTTTAAATGACATATTATGTTGTCTTTGAAAGGTTTGAAGAATAACTATCCATCCGAAATACATCTGTGTGTATATCTAGAAAATCTAACTAACATGACTACAAGTTAGACTATTATAAATGACTATATATTAATCTATATTTCTTAACTATACATTGTATTTTTATTTTTTAATATTTTTATTATTTTTATTGAGCTATGTATTTTTATCTGCACACACCCTCTTCCTCTCCCCTCCCCTTCTACCCTCTCACATGGGCCCCATGCTCCCAATTTACTCAGGAGATCTTGTCTTTTTCTACTTCTCATGTACATTAGATCTATGTATGTCTCTCTTAGGGTCCTCTTTGTTGTCTAGGTTCTCTAGGATTATAAATTGTAGGCTGATTTTTCTTTGCTTTATGTCTAAAAGCCACTTATGAGTGAGAACATATTATATTAGCCTTTCTGAGTCTGGGTTACCTCACTCAATATAATGTTTGCTAGATACACCCATTTGTCTGCAAATTTTAAGATGTCATTTTTTTCTGCTGTGTAGTACTTCATTATATAAATATACCACATTTTCCTTATCCATTCCTCTGTCAAGGGGAATTTAGGTTGTTTCCAGGCTCTATCTATGACAAATAAGGGTGCTGTGAACATAGCTGAGCACATGTCCTTGTGGTATGGTTGGGCATCCTTTGGGTATATACCCATAAGTCGTATTGCTGGGTCTTGAGGAAGGTTGTTTCCTAATTTTCTGAGAAATTGTCATACTATATCTAAAACTGATGTACCAGTTTGCACATCTGCCAGCAATGCAGGAATGTTCCTTTTACCCCACATCCTCTCCAGCATAAGTTGTCATCGGTGTTTCTGAGCTTGGCCATTCTTACAGGTGTAAGATGGAATCTCAGAGCTGTTTTGATTTGCATTTCTCTGATTACTAAGGATGTTGAACAATTCCGTAAGTATCTTTCAGCCATTTTAAATTTATCTGTTGAGAGTTCTCTGTTTATGTCTGTATCCCATTTTATTTGTTCTTTTGATGACTAATTTCTTGAGTTCTTTGCATATTTTGGAGATCAGCCCTCCGTCTGATGTGGGGTTGGTGAAGATCTTTTCCCGTTTTGTAGGCTGCCATTTTGTTTTGTTGACTGTGTCCTTTGCTTTACAGATGCTTCTCAGTCTTAGGAGGTACCATTTATTAATTTTTGTTCTCAGTGTCTGTGCTACTGGGGTTCTATTTAGGAAGTGATCTCTTCTGCCAATATATTCAAGTATACTTCCCACTTTCTCTTCTATGAGGTTCAGTGTGGTTGGTTATATGTTTGATGCATTTGGACTTGAGTTTTGTTAATGGCAATAGATATGGATCTATTTTCACTCTTCTACATGTTGATATCCAGTTATGGCAGCACCATTTGTTGAATGTGCTTTCTTTTTTCCTTTTTATACTTTTTTCTTCTTTGTCAAAAATCAGGGATTTATAGGTATGAGGGTTGATATCCAGGTCTCCGGATTCAGTTCCATTGGTCCTGCTGTCTGTTTTTATGCCAATACCAGACTGTTTTCAGTACTGTAGCTCTGTAGTAGAGTTTAAAGTCATGGATTGTGATTCCTCCAGAAGTTTCTCTATTGTACAGGATTGTTTTGGCTATCCTGGATTTTTTGTTTTTCCATATAAAGTTGATTATTGTTCTTTCAAGGTCTTTGAAGAATTTTTCTGGGATTTTGATGAGCAGTGTAGTGAATCTGTAGATTGCTTTTGGTAAGATTGCCATTTTTACTGTTAATTCTACCTACCCAAGAGCATGGGAGATCTTTTCATTTTCTGGTGTCTTCTTTAATTTCTTTCTTCAAAGATTTAAAGTTCTTTTCATTCAGTTCTTCCACTTGTTTGGTTAGAGTTACTCCAAGATATTTTATGCTATTTGTGAAGGATATGGGATTCCTATTTGTAATGCTGTGAATACCATTGGTTAATTAAGAAACTGGCTTGGCCTGATAAGGCAGAGTAGAGGTAGGCAGGGAAATCTAAACTGAATGCTGGAAGAAAGAAGGTGAAGTCAGAGATAAGCCATGTAGCCCCACCGGAGACAGACGCCGGAACTTTACCCAGTAAGCCACAGCCTCGTGGCAATACACAGATTAATGGAGATCGATTAATTTTAGATATGAGTTATCCAGAAATATGCTTAAGCTATTGGCCAAACAGTATTGCAATTAATATGGTTTCTGTGTGATTATTTCAGGGCTGAGCAGCTGAGAACAAACAAGTGGCCTCTTACAACAGATGCTTTTCTAATTTCTTTCTCAGCCCATTTATCATCTGTGTAAAGGAGGGCTTTTTTTTAGTTAATCTTGTATCCTGCTACATTACTGAAGGTGTTTATAAGTTGTAGAAGTTTCTTAGTAGAATTTTTGGGGTCACTTATGTAACTATCATATCATCACCAAATAGTGACAGTTTAACTTCTTCTTTTTCAATTTGTAACCCCTTGATCTCCTTTTGTTGTCTCATTGATCTAGCAAGAACATCAAGTACTATATATATCAAATAGATATGGAGAGAGTGGACAACCTTGTCTTGTTTCTGATTTCAGTGGGGTCGCTTTGAGTTTCTCTCCATTTTGTATGATGTTGATTGTTGGCTTGCTGCATATTGTCTTTATTATGTTTAGGTATGTTCCTTGTATCCCTGCTCTCTTCAAGACCTTTATCATGAAGGAATGTTGTATTTTGTCTAAAGCTTTTTCAGCATCTAATGTGATCGTGTGTTTGTTTGTTTCCAGTTTGTTTTTATGTTTACATTGACTGATTTTCCTATTTTGGGCCATCTCTTCATCTCTGACTTGATCATGGTAGATGATTTTTCTGATGTGTTCTTAGATTCTGTTTGCCAGTATTTTATTGAGTATTTTTGCATTCATGTTCATGAGTGAGATTGGCCTGTTTTTCTCTTTCTTAGTAGTGTCTTATGTGATTGAGGATAATTGTAGCCTCATAAAAAAAGTTTGGCAATATTCCTTCTGTTTCTATTGTGTGAAACAATTTGAGGAGTATTTGGTATTAGTTCTTCTTTGAAAATCTTGAAGAATTCTGCGCTGAAACCATCTGGCTCTGGGGATGTTATGGTTGAAAGACTTTTGATGACTATTTCTATTTCTTTAGCAGTTATAGGTCTATTTAATTTGCTTATCTTGTCTTGATTTAATTTTGGTAAGTGATATTTATCCAGAAAACTGTGCATTTCCTTTAGGTTTTCCAATTTTGTAGAGCATATTTTTTTGAAATATGACCTGATGATTCTCTGGATTTTCTCCATGTCTATTGTTATATCTGCCTTTTCATTTCTGATTTTGTTAATTTGGATATTCTCTCTTTGCCTTTTGGTTAGTTTGGATAAAGGCTTGTATATTTTGTTGGTTATCTTGAAGAACCAACTCTTTGTCTCATTGATTCTTTGTATTATTTTCTTTGTTTAGATTTTGTTAATTTCAGCTCTCAATTTGATTATTTCGTGCCATCTAGTTCTCCTGGGCAAGTTTGCATCTTTTTGTTCTAGAGTTTTCAGGTGTTCTGTTAACTCACTAGGGTAGGATTTTTCCAGCTTCTTTATGTAGACATTTAGTGTTATGAACTTTCCTCTTAAAACTGTTTTCATTGTGTCCCATAAATTTTGGTATATTGTGTGATCATTTTTATTGAATTTTAGGAAGTTTTTAAAAATCATGGTTATAAGTCTTTCTTTATTTCTCCCTTGACCCATTGATGATTCAGGTGAGCATTGTTTAATTTCCATGAATTTGTGGGCTTTCTGAAATTAGGATTACTGTTGAATTCTAATTTTAAGTCATGAAGATCTGATAAGATACATGGGATTATTCTAATTTTTTTTGTTGAGGTTTGCTTTGTTACCTAGTATGTGGTCAATTTTTGAGAAGGTTCCATGAAATGCTGAGAAGAGGGTATATTCTTTTATGTTTGGATGGAATGTTCTATAGATGTCTGTTAAGTCCATTTGAGTCATAACATCTGTTAGTTCCCTTATTTCTCTGTTAATTTTCCGGGTCTGACTGATCTGTCTAGTGGTGAGAGTGTGGTGTTGAAGTGTCTCACTATTAGTGTGTGGGGTTTAATGTGTGATTTAATCATCTTGGTTTTTAACCCCACGTGTTTCCTCCTGTCATAAGGTATTTTCTATAGTATCATTTTTGATGATTACAGTAGTCCATTCTTTGTAAGTGTTATAATGTGATTTCTACCTGAATCAGAATGCATCAGGAAGCTCTTCAGTGGGCATGAGAAGGCACTGAGATGTGATCAGATATCAATGTAAGTTTAGGAGAAATCAGGACACACAAGGGCATCTAGTGATACCCAGAAAAGCTCTGCGAAGCAACCTCTGCTCTCAACGACTTCCATATGGGCCAGTCATAGGCCATTTTCGGGAACACAGCCAGCCTTTCTCAACCACATCCTCCAGGTACACAACTAAATGCTGGCTATCAATGTGTGAGACGGCTAGCAGGTGGCTCTGGTTCCCTCACTCCCCTCTTGCTCACTCAAGTGGCTACCAGGGCTACCAGGTAATTAGATGGCCATCTAATGCCCATCTGCAAGAAACTAGAGAGACTTCTTCTCTTCTTTAATAACACTCACCCTGTTCCATTAGGATCAGCAACACTTTTAAAATAAGTATATGAACTTGACTAGGAAGCAATGTCCCGGGGTCAGATCATGGTTAAGAGTGCACTTTAGTAATCGAGTTAGAAATGTCAAGAGATCATGCAAGTCGTTCTTGTTGGGGGATAAGACTGAAAGAGACCACTCATGAGGTTACTGAGACCATGAAGTGCCAGCACAAAGTTTTCCCCCAAGAACAGGCAGCGCAGGGTATCCATCCATACAAGTGAAGCTGATGATACTCCATTGCTGTCTGTGCTTATTACAGATGAGGCACAAACACCGTTTCCTATGGGTTTGACATTCTGTTTCTAAAGTTCCTTTGGAAATGAGAACGTGTAAGAGAAGAAAGATGGTAATGTAGAGTAATGTGTGGTTTCTCTGTAGAAGAGCAAACTGAGAGGAAACAATATTTGCAACGCCAAGATGGGTGATACCAGAACAAAGGCTGATGGAGGAGGGTTATCTGTCTATTGTGTTATTTTCATTGGTCAATAAAGAGACTGCCTTGGCCCCTTGATAGGACAGAAAATTAGGTAGGCGGAGTAAACAGAACAAAATGCTGGGAAGAGGGCTATGAGCTAGAAGCCATGGAGTCTGCCACCAGGTCAGACATGCTGAATCTTTCCCGGTAAGCCACACCTCATGGTGTGATACAGATTATTAGAAATGGGTTAATATCAAGATATGAGAGTTAGTTAGTAACTAACTCTCTAGAGATAATGGGCCAGGCAGTACTTAAATGAATACAATTTGTATGTTGTTATTTCTGGGACTAAGCTAGCCGTGCGGGAGCCGGGTGAGGCGAAAAGCAGGCCTGCCCGCAGCTCCTTTCTACAGATGGCGCCCACGTGGATAACTGCATCCACAGAAAGCCTGAGAAAGTTTGGGAAAGAATGGACTAAAGCATGTTTTCTTGGTGGCAGCAATTTCTCGGGTCTGCTCTGCTTGCTAGAGGCAAGCAAGGCTTTCATCTAAGAGAGGCTTCCTGACTCAGCTTTAGCTGCAAAACTTTGTGGCTCTTTTAAGAGGTCCTGCCACGAAACACTTAAACGTTGATGAAAAGCTGAACGCACGCTTTTCGGTTTTCAGCCATAGCAGGGAAAAAGCTGTGCTGCTTTAAAATGCCAGCTTTCTGGGCTGTCCTGCCAGGGCAAACTCTGACTCTTTCAGGCCAGCAGTCTGACTGAGAATGGTCTGTGAGCAGAATGCTGCAGCTTGCTTGCTGACAAGGACCTTGAAACGCCATAGAGTTGTGGCAGTGAACACAGCTCTGGCTGGTACCTCTACCATGAGTCTGGAAAGCTAAGAAATGGACTGGGTCTAGCCATCAAAGCCACAGTTTTAGACTCATGTGGTCAGAAAAAGAGATATACAGTAAAAAGAGAGTCAAAGAGGAAGGAAAACCTCTAAATGGTTTACTATGAGTTAAAAATATGTGTAGGCTAAAGGTTAAAGTTCTTAGGGTAAAAAAAAGGAAGAAAGAGAGTAGTTGGGTGTGGTGGTATACACCTTTAATCCCAACACAAGGGAGGCAGAGGTAGACTGACCTCTGTGACCTCAAGGTGTGGTAGTACACACCTTTAATCCAGTGCCTGGGAGGCAGAGACAGACAGATCTCTGTGAATTCAAGGTGTGGTAGCATATACCTTTGAGCCCAGCACTTGGGAGGCGGAGACAAGTGGATCTCTGTGAGTTCAAGGACAGCCTGGTCTACAGAGTTATTCCAGGACAAAGATATATACAGAGAACCTGTCTCAAAAAGCCAAAAGTTAAAAGAAAAAAATAAAAGAAATAGAGGTTAAAATAAAGCTGCATAAAGATGGAAAATACACAGAGAATCTTGATACTGTATACTGTTATGCTCTCTTTGAATTGTTTGAATGCTGAGGAAGGAGCAACAGTCGCCAAAAGACATTTGCTTATAAATGCTGCAGAATTAATCCAAGATAGATATTTTGAAAATACCTTGACTTCAGAATTTGGGTCTAAGAATATGATGCTTTGGAAAGGAGGTCCTTCTTTTGTTTTCACAGAGGATGAGACCCTGTGGATTGCTTCTATCCCAATATGGTATGATAGACCACGCCCTCCTGAAAGGTTTCTGTGAACACCCTCAAAAAATTTCTTCACTCAACTGCCGACTGAGATGAACCTGGCAGACAGGTTATACCATGAAAGACCTGATTAACTGCGCCCCTATACAGCAGGAAGAAGTTTGGAGAGAAATAACTACGTCCATATTCCCAAATATTGTTTATAAATGTTCTTTTACATTAAAGGGGGATATGATATAGTTATGAATAATTTCATTGGTATGGATTTTAAGGTCAATTTTGTTATATGTATATATATTTCTGATCTTGACTGATGTATTGTGATTGTGTAGTTCATTTTAAAAATGTAATGTATAATTAGAAAATATAGATTGTTAATGGATAATATCGATAATAGTCAAGCTTGTAGTAATGTTAGTCTGATTTTCTAGAAGTGCACAGATATATTTCAGATAGACATTCATATCTTTCAAAGACTACAGAACATGGCATTTAATGTTTTAATAACTTAGGACTTTTCATGACAATGAGACACGTCTGCTCCTGGCAGCACCAATCTACTTCAAGAGGAAGATGGGCATCGAAGAGGCTCCTTATGGAGTTGGTTAGTCATTTGGGCAAGAAACTGTTCTTGCCTGGACTGTTGTATAAACTGGACACAGAGAACCTGCAGAGAGAGGACTGCTGAACTTGCCTAAAGGTGAGATGATATTTCGGAGTTCCTGATTCATGAAAGAGTCTGCGAGACATTCTGCAGGACACAGCAGATAGTGACTGAATTGCCTTTGAAATTTCCTGCTTCATGAAAATGTCTCTGGATATTATGGGCCTGAAGGCTGAAGATGGGTGCCCCAACGATACAGAGGAACTTTGGGTGACTGTCCAGGCAGCGAGATGTCTCTGTCATTTCTAGAGTTTTGGAAGTTGCTTACTTCTTGTTTACTTAGGTAATATATCCTTCTGGAGGCTTTGATGGAGTTAAAGAATGGATAGTCGTAGTTATAGTTTTCCATTATTATGATAAAGATTTAGTTATAAATATTGTGACTGTAATTCTTGCTTGATAACTGTTTTGTTATGTGTAATTTTACTATGTTAAAATGAAAGCCTTTCTTTTTTGTTTAAACAGAAAAAGGGGAAATGATGGAGGAGGGTTATCTGTCTATTGTGTTATTTTCATTGGTCAATAAAGAGACTGCCTTGGCCCCTTGATAGGACAGAAAATTAGGTAGGCGGAGTAAACAGAACAAAATGCTGGGAAGAGGGCTATGAGCTAGAAGCCATGGAGTCTGCCACCAGGTCAGACATGCTGAATCTTTCCCGGTAAGCCACACCTCATGGTGTGATACAGATTATTAGAAATGGGTTAATATCAAGATATGAGAGTTAGTTAGTAACTAACTCTCTAGAGATAATGGGCCAGGCAGTACTTAAATGAATACAATTTGTATGTTGTTATTTCTGGGACTAAGCTAGCCGTGCGGGAGCCGGGTGAGGCGAAAAGCAGGCCTGCCCGCAGCTCCTTTCTACAAAAGGCAACTTCCAAAAAGATCCTTTTACACCAGGGAGTTTCTATTAGTAACCAGTACAGATCAACAAGGGAGGAATGAACTCTCCACTCAGGCCTCAAGTACAGCTGCTTCCCATTTACAAAAGCAGAGCTATCTAAGCATGGAAAATGTGATTTTAATAACTTTTGAAGCAGGTATGGTGGTGCAGCACTTCAGAGGCCAAGTCAGAGGACCACTGCAAGTTAAATACTAGTCAATTCTAGTTCCCAGACTCCCTCCCTATAAATCAAAACAAATTTCTATAACCTAAAGGCCATGCTAACTAGAAACCAACCCCGGAAGACATTAATATTTCCCTGGCAGACAGGCAAGGAGGGGGGTCAAAAATGAAATTAACAGACAAATAAGATTAAAGAAAAACATAGCTTACACTACAATCTACTCTCCATAATAATGGGACTCAGAGTGTCAATAGAAGGCAAACATCCTAATGATAAAATGAGCAATGGATACAGAAGTGCTGATCACAGAAGAAATCCAAAGACCACTGAATCCAGAGGATGTTCAGTCTTGCTGTGGGCAGGGATGGCCAAGCACAGCTGGGATCCTATGTGATGACACGCAGCGCAGATAATATGGAGCAGAGGGCAGCACTGCTCCTGCCCACCACTGCTGGTGGACCTGCGCATCAGTAACATCCCTGTTCGAGAAAAACGTGTCAGCATCTCTAGGGCTCAGGCACTCTACTTTTAAAGTTGCACCTGTTCACTAAGAATTGTACTCACAGATGTTTACATCATTGCTTTCATTATTGGTGTTTATGGTCTGGGTCAGGCGCGTCTAGGTTCTTGGGCTCTTACCAAAACATTTGGGAATAAGGGTCCACGTGGACTTACAGAAGGCAATGCAACTGTGTGAATTAGAGGGATACACTGTTAAAATGGACAATGGGTTGCAAGAATGAGCATACTCGAGGCTCTCTGGCTATAGCATGGAGCCTCTTCTTATGGGATCCAAGATAAGAGCTGACAACTAAGGGGCATAGTTTGGGTGGTTCCCTATTTTGACTGAAAGATTGGGTTATATAATTTACTTTTCCAACTATGCATGTCCCATCTCATAATACATCTGATTTTAATCATATGCATATCTAATTATGCATAGACATAAGATGGTAAGGAGGGGATTGTCTCTAAAGATGTACCAGAGGACACAATTTTGCTTTACCCATGTGCATCCAAAAGAAGTTTAGGTCAGATCAGCCTCTGTGTTTTCCACACCCAGATACACTGGGTACACACCTGAAAAAGAACTATCAAAACGTGATTTTCACCAAAGGTGAGGAAACTTATATCATTGTTTAGGGATAGAGGGGTTTCATCAGAAAGGGAGGGGGGCCTGGACAAGAGAACAAACAGTGACAGTTAAAAAAAATCTGTTCTACAATGCTATGAACTGTCAAAAAATTAAAATAAAGAAATGAAGCAAAGCATATATGTATTTTAAAAGATTAGGAGAAATAAATGTCTATTTTTTAAGGGAACCTACATAGAAAGATGTTCTCCAGATAGTGTACCCCATTTTATGATGAACAATATAAAGTGAAAATATATATATTATGAATGGAAATTGCATAATATAATAAAGTCTGGAATTATGGACAGTAGTTACAATCAATCCTTTCTTCAACAACATTGTGAATAAAATGCTCTGAGCAGTCACAGTTCAGAGCTGGGCTTGAGTACGTGCCCCTTGCATGATGAACTGATCCACCTATCTTTCTCATGAACTTCCGTCAACCCTTCTGAGACTAGCACCCCCTAAAGAAGCCATCTGTAAGGCAACACTCCAGTGGCTGAACCTGCAAGGTCGCACTAGCCATTTTTACTGATCACAATTTCAAATCCAAAACAGCAGAAGGTAGCTGATCTCACTGTGGACGCAGGGAATCAACTGTTGCTTTCTCTTGCAGGCCACCAGATCACTTTACAAATCAAGCCCACCAACTTACCGTCAAAAAGTTACGTAAGAAAAGCAAGGTAAATTGTACTTTCTTTTTTACATGGTGGTTTGAAATAGTCTGAATTTTGAGAAAAAAAAAAAAGAACCAGTTCTGTACTTTTGTTTAAAAAATTTTAGTGGAGATACGTAAAGCACCTATTCTTTATTTGGTAGCCTTTCAAAGTTTAATGTGGGTAGGAGGAGGCATTTCCTGGTGCAAAGAGAGAGACAGAACACTCATCAACTGAAATGTGCAGACAAAAGAATGAAATTACAGGAATAAACTAAGTATTTTATAATATTCCCATTCTTGTCTTGATAAAATTTATCGATAATCAACTGTGGTTTTGCAAAACTGAAATTTTCAAAGTAATACTTGTGGCACTGAGTAATTTCATCTAAGTTATTCTTACATCCCTTTCTTTCTGTTGTGAAATAAGCTATACGGCACAGGTCAGTCTTAGCTTTCCATCCTCTTGCCTCAGCCTCTGGAGTGCTGGGATGGTACGCCCCAGTCACCGCGGGTTTCATTTTCTTTTTATTTGAAATAACAATCACCCAAAGTAAAAAAAGAAAAAAATGTAGAAGCAGCCTTATTTGTGAAACATGAGCAACTTCAGAAAGTCTTCAAAACTTGTCTCTTTTATAAAACACAAGATGTTTTGCCAATATTATTTTATTTTAAAAAAAGTGATCTAATCTGATTATACACAATCTACAGGACATTCGTTTTTATAAAAGAACTTTGACGGAACAGATATTGGAAATTTGTATTCCCAAGTTACCTATTTTTAAAAATTATACAAAGTCTTGGATATTAATCAGTGGAAGCAACCAGTGCTCACCAGAGACAATCAATAACACATATTCCTCAGGCCTGCACCTGCGGTGCTTTCCAGCTGACATGCAATCAAAGACGCTAGAGCAATAAGACTAGAAGGAATGATAATTTTTATTCAGTTGCACACTGGGAATGAGGAGTGTCATCTGAATTTTTGAAACCAGGAAAACTAAAGAAACATAACAAGTTCTGATAAGCGCCACAAAATGATGACAGGATATAAGATCTGATATTGATAAAATTTGATGCTACTTTGAGAGGTGATTTTCTTTCCTAAGGGAAACTATATTCAACTGTCAACCTCCTGAGAATAGAGCTAACACCGAGAAAAAAAATATGTTTCATCCAGGATGAAGCAAACACCAATTAAATCTCAAAATACCAGAGAGCATCAAGGGCCATATGTCAAATGAAGGCTCCCAGGGAAAAAAAGAAACTGACTTTTCATGGTTAAAAAAAAAAAAAAGTAACAACAAACATGAAGCATCAATGCTGTTTTTCCAAGGTTACAGCATTGTGGTAGCTGAAGGACGTGTGTGTTCCTTAAGGAAAAATTGCTGTACTAGATTAGTGCTGTCCTCTGTAAATGGGAAGAACTGGGGTGAAATTCATGCACAGACTATTTGCCATCTCTGCTCCAAAAGATGCTCATCCTGGAAATGAAGGAATGTAGTCCCAGAGGATTATAAAGTTGATAATAAACAGAAGCCATTCTGACCCTTCAAAGATTTCCTAAATGACAAGCCCACCCTCTCACCCACCTATGAAAGCTGGACCAAAGTTAACCGTTGACTTGAACTTGCATGACTCTTAAAATACAATTCTTTTTTTCCAGGTAGCCAAGAGAAGAAATTCTGAACTATCTACTAAAGGACTTGAAGAATCTGACCATCAGGATTGGGAAGGAAATTAAAGCCTGAAAAC
The DNA here is from genome assembly GCF_982192425.1 of Myodes glareolus. Classification (NCBI taxonomy): domain Eukaryota; kingdom Metazoa; phylum Chordata; class Mammalia; order Rodentia; family Cricetidae; genus Myodes; species Myodes glareolus. Next base: position 39,467,822 of record NC_142029.1, on the reverse strand, counting down.
ATATACATTATATTTTAGAGTATGTTGGAAGGCAACTTTCTTCCTTAAAGAGAAGTGCATCTATTCTGTTAGATCCTGAAAAATGGGGGCAGATATGTTCAGTGGTCATTGAAAGCTAGGCATGTAGATAACACTGAGAAACAACATGCTTCAACTATAATAGTCATGCATTTGATAACTGATTAAATGGGGGGGGGCATTATTTTAGTCAAAACTCAAAGCAATCAGGGAACACATTTTGGCTATTTTTGGATGGTACTCAAATTGAAAGAACAAAAAACAGGTTGGTGTCTGTCTTTAAATTATTAATTAAAGCTTATTTCCAACAGGTGCACCTTGTTTTGTGGGTTGTAAAGTTTCAGGCATCAGGCAGGCTCTTTTACGTTAGAATATACATTTAAAAGATTGTCATTTGGGCTAGAGAGATAGCAAAATGGTTAAAAGTATAAACGGCTCTTTCAGAGGACCTGAATTTAGATCCCAACACCACATTGAGTGGCTCACATACACCAGCAGCTCAAGCTCCAGAGAACCCAAGCACCCTCTTCTGGCCTTCATATTCATGTGCACATAACTACATCATTTCATTTATTTTTTTTAATTTTGGGTGAGGGCAGGCTGGAGAGATGACTCAGTGGTTAAGAACACTTGTTGTTATAGCTAAATAAAAACAATTTTTAGTTTCTAGGCATTCTGGTTTTGTTAATTAAGCAATTCTTGCTAGTGTAGCAGATTTCTGAATTGTTCTTCAAAAGAAAGAGAAACTGAGGCTCAGCTATGCACATCATGGGAAAACCTTACTCTTCTTGTTGCCACCCAAAAGAGGGTTTGATGTAGGTGGGTCTTCTGTAGTTCTGTTGCTTTCATTGGTTAATTAATAAAGAAACTGCTTCGCCTGATAGGTCAGAACATAGATGAGTAAACAGAACAGAATGCTGGGAAGAAGGCAATGAGGCAGACGCCATGCAGCCAGCTGCCAGGTCAGACATGCTGAATCTTTCCCAGTAAGCCACGACCTCGTGGTGAGATACAGATTATTTGAAATGGGTTGAATAAATATGTAAGAGTTAGCCAATAAGAGACTACAGCTAATGGGCCAGGCAGTGTTTAAAAGAATACAGTTTCCGTGTAATTATTTCAGGTAAAGCTAGCTGGGCTGACAGTGGGAAGCGGCCCGCTGTTCCTTTTACAGGGTTTTGAAGGAAAACACTCCACTGATGAGAAGCTGAAGAGGTGAGGATATGTGTTATGACATAATGTGCCTGTTTGCCACCAATGAATGATGTCTTCAAACTGTCACGCATGGATCTATATTGGCACCACTGAAATATAATTCAACATTCAATGTGCTACTTGATGAAAAATTCATATCTCCACATCTCTTTCAAATGTCCAGTTGTCAGATATATTTGGGGAAACATCTTAAGTTTAATCATATAAGTACTATATTTACTTATAGATTTATAGTAAATGAATCTGTATAATATTGATCATTCCATGGATTTGATAAAGTGATTTAAGTGAGTTATTTTAGTACTGCTAAGACAACAAAACAACAGGCACTGATAACAGTATTTAACAAGAAACTGCCAAACCAAAATCAAAATGTTTCTTCACAATGAAGACAGTATTTTGAAAAGAGGCACTCTCCCAGAAGAGGACACCAGACCTCATCACAAATGGCTGTGAGCCACCATGTGGTTGCCGGAAATTGAACTCAGGACCTCTGGAAGACCAGCCAGTGCTCTTTACCTCTGAGCCATCTCTCCAACCCAGGACCTTTTTTTTTTTTAACTTTTTTTATAAAACAATTCTATTTTACATAGCAATACCAGTTCCCACTCCCCTTACCTTCTCCCCAGCCCACCCTCCCCCATCAACTCCTCAGAGGAAGTGAGGTCTCCCATGGGGAGTCAACAAAGTCTGTTATATCACTTGAGACAGGATCAAGGTCCTCCCCACTGTACCTAGACTGAGCAAAGTATCCTTCCACAGGGAATGGGCACCAGAGCCAGTTCATATACTAAGGATAAATACTGCTGGTGGTCCCACAGACTGCCCAAGTCACACAACTGTCACCCACGTTCAGGGGGCCTAAACTGGCATTGGGCAGGTTCCCCAGCTGTCAGTCCAGAGTCAGGAAGCTTCCACTTACTTGGGTCACCAATTTCTGTGGGTCTCCCCATGATGGTCTTGGTCCCTTTGCTCGTATTATCACTCCTCCCTCTCTACAACTGGACTCCAGGAGCTCAACCCAGGGCTAAGCTGTGGCTTTCTACATCTGCTTCTATCAGTTACTAGATGAAGGTCCTTTGATGACAATTGAGGTAGTCATCAATCTACTTGCAGGGGAATGGAAGTTTAGGTACCTTCTCCACTACTGCTTAGATTCTTAGCTGTCTCCACTATTGCTTAGATTCTTAGCTGGGGTCATCCTTGTGGATTCCTGGGAATTTCCCTAGTGCCTGGTTTCTCACTAACCCCATAATGGCTCTCTCTTTCAAGGTATCTCTTTCCTTGCTCTCCCTCTCTGTTCTTCACCCAACCTGACCTTTCTGATCCCTCATGTTCTCCTCCCCACTCCCTTTCTCCACTCTGCACTCCCCAATACCCTCTCCCCTCCCCCCATGCTGCTAATTTACTAGGGATATCTTGTCTACTTCCCCTTCCCAGGGGTAGTCCTTGGATGTCTCTTTTAGGGTTCTCCTTGTTTCCTGTCTTCGCTGGGGTTGTGGACTGTAGGCTAATTATCCTTTGCTTTATGTCTAATATCCACTTATGAGTGAGTACATACCATGTTTGTCTTTCTGTGTCTGGATTACCAAATAATCCAATTTAAAATGGGGTACAGAACTAAGCAGAGAATTCTTAACAAAAGTCTCAAATGGCTGAAAGGCACTTAAGGAAATGTTCAACATCCATAGCCATCAGGGAAATGCAAATCAAGCAACTCTGAGATTCCATCTTACACCTGTCAGAATAGTTAAGATCAAAAACACTGATGACAGCTTGTGCTGGAGAGGATGTGGAGAAAGGGGAACGCTCCTCCATCGCTGGTGGGAGTGCAAACTTATACAGCCCCTCTGGAAATGAGTATGGTTGTTTCTCAGAAAACTGGGGATCAATCTACCTCAAGATCCAACAATACCACTCTTGGGCATATACCCAAAGGACGAGCAATCATACCACAAGGACATTTGTTCAACTGCATCCACAGCAGCATTATTAGTAACAGCCAGAACCTGGAAACAACCTAGATGCCCCTCAACTGAAGAATGGATAAAGAAAATGTGGCACATTTACACAATGTAATAATACTCAGCGGTAAAAAGCAATGATATTGTGAAATTTGCAGGCAAGTGGATGCAACTAGGGATACAGGACTTTCCATTTCCTTCCTGTGGCCTCACAAATGAGGAGTTTTCATCCCCTCCCTATTCCAGTTGCCCCACAACTGAATATGTGTACCTGGATAAGGATGTCAAATTGCCAAGTGGTGACAAGGTCAGAGTGAAAAATAATGGCTAGGACAGACTGACCCGTCCCATACCCTAAACAGCCCAAATGCAAACAGAACCGTAAAAGCAAGAGAAAGAGTTACATAAGGAAGGAGAATTATCTACCCCTTCCTAGCCTAACCTGCTTATCCACATTTCAGTCCTATGCTAAGCAATGTAGGACAGGCTTTTATAGAGAAGCTAAGTAGGTAAAACATTCTTTACAATGTGAGGAAGTGTCCCATTTTAGGCTAAATGCTTCTTACTCTGTATATCATCCATCTTTTGGCATCTGAAAAAAAAAGCAGTGAGGACAGACATTATTCTCCTTCCCTTTGAGAGACCCAGTAGGTGCATGAAGATTCCACACTCCTCATGGAGCTATACAGACCGGGATCCACGAGGAGCATGGAAGGTTCTGCACTCCTCGTAGAGCTATACAGGCCAGTGTTCAGAACCATAGGAAGGATTCTTCTCTGGGTCACCAGATTTTACAAACTTTCTCTTCTCATACATTCGTCAGAGTCTGGAGTGAGACATCCAAGGCTCAAATGGGTTTAGTAGCTCACACACAGTTCTGTCTCCTGGAGTGCCTGCCTGTCCATGTAGCCACCTAGCAAGGGCTTTGTCCCCAACACAACACCCCTGAGATTTATCCACAGTGTGACATTTCATCCCCTGTATTAACACCACACAATACACAAGGATGTTCTACATAGAAGGCATTTATTCGAGTTCCCGGAATATCAGTATTTTAAGAAACTATTAGACACACACTTTTCATGAAGAAAAAAATAACAATTACAAATAGACAAATTTCCAGAAGTGAAAAGAAAAGTGGCCACATAATAACTCTATTATATTGGTGAAAATTAAGATTAAAGATTATGCAGTTTGCAATGTGCATTAATTTTTCCTAATTATGTACTGGGAAACTTCCAAGAATCATTACTTCATACATAGGTTACTGCTGGGGAAAGAAGACGCTGATTGAGTTGCAGCAAACAATCAAAAGCTGTGGCTGGCATTGACACAGGCAGACTCTCTCCCTAACCTCGCACGGGGCATACAGAATGCCAGGGTCTTTCCTGGGCACCTTCAGTTCAGCTACACCATTCTTACCTGCTAAGATCTACACACCAGGTGACTCAACATCCAAGTTTACTAACCTTAATTTCTGTTCTTAAGCTGTACAAAATGCCCCCTAAACTTCAGCAAGGACCCAGGAGTGTCTATAAGTGTTTCCCAATTGAGGTGCAGTCTTCAGGGGATGCACGATTTCCCTTCTCTTGCACTTCGGCTCTTCTCTGCCCTTATGGCTTCCACTGTTCCCACACCCCATCCTTATCCTCACTGTTAAATGTCCTCTGCCCCTTCCTCCCCTGCTGTTAGTGTATCTCTGGGAGAAATTAAAACTCAATCCTTATTTACCGGTGCTAAGGATAAGCGGGGAAGTACAGGAACAACCCTTTGCAAGTTTTCCAGGACTGGTTGAGCAAACAAAACATTGTTTTTACTCTTTTTGCTATAGCTGGAGCAAAGGCATTTAGATCTTTTTCATTGTCTGATAGTAAATTACATGATGTCCCTGGCTTTCTACAACTTTTTTCCATATAAAGAAGTAAGATAACCATGAACTTAGCATTAACTGACTGATTAGTTCAATAACTATTCTGCTGGTCCAAGTATCTTAAAGCTATTTTAAGAAGCCAAAGGTCTACATATTTGAACCCCCTGAGAACCATATTAATAACCTGTGAGTAAAACTATCTTCCAAAGTATCTAACTAAAGGCCAGAGAGGTGACTCTGTGTCAGAGCCTCACCTGTGGGAAGCCCCGGGCTCAATCCCCAACATGGAAAAAGCAACCCAATTCATAAAGATCACATGGAATAAATATCTACTACTATTATTATTTTGCCTATGTTTTTCTACTGTCTAAATCTTACAAGCATCTCCTAGTTTTGCCTTGAGCTGTTTCCTTGGCTGCTTGTGAAACAAAAGGGTTCAAAGCCTGTAAAGAGAGCCTGTCTCACTAGAACACCTTTAGCACAGGCTGATCTCGGCTATTTTGCTTCTTTACATAGTCCTGTTCAGGTGTGGTCTCCCTGACAGTGACGGGGCTGCAACTTCTGAACATACCAGGCCCCTAGACACTCTCTGTTCTCACTGAGAGCACAGCTCCCCAGGAACACACATCTCATCTATGCTGCTGGCACTGGGTCTTGTGCCACAGCTGAATTCAACAGGAAAACACCTGCCGTCGATGCTGTACAGTCTATTAAAATGTACACACACTGGAAGAAACTAGAACTGAAAAGCATTAGAGAAATTAGTTCTTTGTGTTTAGTGTATTGGTTTAAAGTTATAATTTTAAAAGGTTGTGGACACCCTCAGTTCTCGCACAGCCTTTGTGGATCTGAATCCACAAAACACAGATGAGACGCTGGGTCAGTGTCTTGAAGAACACTGTTTGTGCTGTGTCCCCAAAAATGATGTCCTAAGGTTTTCCTGGAAGCATCTAAGTACTATGCTGTGACATGTGGAAAGCTCACGGCCTGCCCGAATTGGGGCAGTTCTCCTTCTTGACAAAATTAACTCAGGGGACTACTTGAAACAGATAAATTGTAGGAAATCTGGGTGACATAATTAGGAAGAAAGTGGTTTGACAATTAACTGTAGAATTATCAAAGTCAAAAACCACACACACAAAGACTTTCAAAGATGCTTTGCTGTCCTATATTTCCTATAAAGTCTTTAAATTAAATAATTTCCACTTTTTGATTAATTTTTCATCTATTGCTTATGCATGGATCCAGAACACACATAAAAGTCCTTCAGAAAATAGTGCTGAGCAGACAAGTGACTAACAATTAGGCCCCTAGATTTTTTTTCAAGGACTATATTTATTGATAATTAGGAAATAAAGCTTATGTTCGATCTTTCACAAATGAAGACACCAATCAAAGGAGAGAGATGAAAGAGAAACAACAGGTTGTTTATTTCAATAACTACTCCTTCTGCCACCAATCACCAAACGACCGGACAGCAGGTGAGTGTAAGCAGGAAGACAAACATTTTCAATTGTTAGCATTGGTGGGGCCATTTCATTTCCTTATCACAAAACCATCACTCCCACTGTATCATAATAAATAAGTACTTCCGTACTAAAGCATTCTGAGAGGAGCAACTGTGCCAGTAGACTCTGCGGCTTCTAAACGTTAATCTCACCAGCTGGCAAAGATTTCTTAACTGAGGTATCTGTCTAAGGGGGAAAAAACCCTAAAATTTCAAAGGTTAGGGTGTTTAAAAACAAAGGGAGTGAAGAGAATCATTTTGCTTCCTACTTTTATTCTAGAATACAAACGAAGACTCCTCTGGGCGTCACCGTAACTCCTTGATGTAGTTTTGTCTCTAAGGTCCTAATAGCAAAGTCCTAAACATCAGCTCCAGCAGCCGACGCCTGACCGGGATAAGGGCACACAGAAGGAGTGCTTCAAAAACCACCTGCAGCAGGAACAAGCTCGGCCTAAGCACAAGAGAGCCCGAGTTACGAAGTTTACAGAACGGCTCTACAACGACCGCATTTCCAAAACCAAAACAGATTTTCTGGGAAGGGGGCAAGAGAGACGTCTGAAGCAGCACACCAGCTTAAATCACATGAAATAACGTGGACAAGGTTTAAACTGAGAAATCACAATTGCGATGAAGAGAGGAAGGATTTGAATTCAGTCCAGTGAAGTGACAGCACCACCTCAACCCCGCGTTCCTTCTAAGAGGAAACAAGGCTACATCAAAACTTCCAGCCATCCGAGTGATCTGAATTTTCTTTACTCAACCATGTATTAGGGAGAGGAGATTACAGGGGTAACAGAGCTCAGTAGAAAAGCGCCCTGTGTCCATCCGTATATGCCCAGCACCTACCTCTTCTGCACATAATACCTCCTATACATTAAGGCTCTTTCCAGAATCCCAGAACTTGGGCTTCATCAAGCCTAACCACACTACAAAAAGGAGTAAATCCATTTTTATGGATTTCTGAAAAGGCAGACAAAATACAGCTTTTTAGATCAAAAAAATAATCTGTTCCTTAATCATTTTAAGTACCTTAATTCTTGCTCCAAATAAGCTAAGATTCCATTATCCCGGTTATAAAGGCACTGTGCCATCCTTTAAAAAGAAAATAAAATACTTTGAAATTAAAAAAAAAAAAGCTCTTGTCCTTGAGAATAGTCACCGTGGACTTAAGGTAGTCAGCGTGCAGACCTTGAGAAGGACAGACTCTCTCAGGGGGCTGAAAGCATCAGAACAAGGGGAGGGGTATCACTGCTGGGACCAGGACTATTCTGTTTTTAGGTCCTTAATCCACTACTTCAACCTTAATTAACCTTGAACAAATTAATAAAACGCATGATTAATAAAATCTGTTCACTTTGCATAAGGCATTCTACCAGGAGCAAGGAAATGGTGAGCCTTCTGCTCGCCTCCCTGCCCTGCCCGAGCTGGCCAGGTCAGGCTGGAGGCCTGCACCCTACTTGAGCAGGTTCTGCAGCATGGCCGTGGCATAGGTGGGCCGGGCCTGCCTGCTCTCGATGGCGCTCTGAAGGTACTGGATGCCTCCGCAGCGCTCCCAGATCTCTTCGAACTGCCTGGGCAGGATCTCGGCACCACGCTTCCGAGTCAGCCCCGTCTCCTCGAGATTCAGCTCGCACATCTCCATGTCGTCCTTGCCTGCAGACCGGAGACGTCACAAAATTACCATCTCTCCGCACTTTCCTGCGTGCTATTCTGGGAACGCCCAACAAGTCTCACAGCTTTGAGAACCTGTAACTATTTCTCTAAGATGGAAATCGTATTAAGTTCTCCAGAAATCACCTAAATTTGCCCCCACGAAGGATTCTCAAAATTTTTAAACCCTACCATAGATCAAAGAAGTCATCAGGGTTAATAGGAATCCTGTGTGCCCTCAGGGCTAGTACAAAACCACAGACAGAATTAAACACCAATGATAGGTTTCTTAGGACATATTTTTATGTTCTCTAAACAGGTATATAAACAATTTTGCTTTGTAAATCAGTTAGTCAATTTTCCGCCACCTGGAAATGGAACTGAATTGCAAAGCTCCGTCATTCAACTCTGAAATGCAGTGACTGACTTATTTACATTGCATTATATATTAGAATGTTTCATCCAAGGCTTTGCAATCCTTTTTTGTTTGATTTTTTTTCTCCTGTGAATTTATACACACCAGCTACAAGAAGGATGGGTGGCTTGTCAGGGTGGAGTTCCATCTGCCGAGCAATCCAGGGTCCGTCAAAATGGGCATACCACCAGCCCTTTTTCTTGCTCTGAGGATCTTTGTACTGGTCAGCAGGGCGGATGAATGGGATGCGGAAGAAACGCTGCTGTCGGTTCATCTCAAGCTCCTGCTGCCTGGCAGGAAGCTGAGCTGCAGGGTTCTGCTGAGCTATTACACAGAACAGGCAATGTTACACCAGCCGCCGTGGGAAAAGAAAACAGACATCATTCCTAAAATACACCAAGTTAAAGGGGGGGAGGGGAGAACAGAGGTTCCCACTAGTAAGTACATTTAAAATGCCAGCATTAGCTGCCTATTCGTGACTCACATTCAGAGTGGGATTTCTTAGACTTGTCTTTGCCCAAAGACGTTTCTTGGCACTATGAATGTGCACATATTCATAGACACACCCAAGCATGTGCCTATGCACAGTGCACACACACATACTTAATTATTGTGCACATGTACACACATGGTATATATACACACATAGCCAGGCATGGGCAGTGCACAGTACACACGTACTCAAGTATTATGCACATGCATGGTACATAGACATACACCCTCAAGCATTATGCACACATAGCACACACACACACATTTAGGCATTATGTACATGAATGGTATACATACACATACTCAAGGATTCTGCATATGCATGGTACACACACATTTACACATTATGTATATGCATGGTATACATACACACACTTAAGCGATGCTCATACATGTTACACACCCTTCATCATTGTGCACACACACAGTACACATGCAAAAGCATTGTGCACACACAAAAGTATGGTACATACATACACACACAAACACACACACACATACACAGGTGTTGCCACCGCCACCACCACCACCACTACCACCTCCACCACTAGCAACAAAACCCTTGCCAGGTTACCACAAATGACTTATTAATAACCCCAAATTAATTCACATAGCAGGCAAGCAGTCTAGTACTGTTTTTTTTCAATAGGATTTCAATTTAAAGCTGAATAACTTATATTTGACAACTTAAAATTAAGTAAATAGTAATTTTAAAATTAGATTTGTTCATTTAATTATATTTTCCTCAAAAGGAGAAACCCATTCAATTTTTTTTTTCTTTTTCCCACTTTGGGCTTTTAAAAACCAAAAGTAGCACAGATAACAGCATTTAGAGAAACATGCTCCCCCCAAAACCTACTTATAACAGCAAGCATGACCCTTTCCTCAAAAATATTTACTTTGAATGAGATTTTTCTTGGCAAAAAAGCCCACTGAAACAGCGGAAAGTGTATCCTATACAGGTTTTCTTGCCGATAGAAAGGAAGAACTCCCTTTTTACTAATCCTGACCCTTGCTCCGTTCACACTGGGCTTTTATTTAACGTGCGAGTGTAAACACATTCCCAGAGCGAAGGTTTACATCCTGAGCAGCAGAATTCTGACGAATTACACAAAGCTTTCATAGGCTTTATATTTTAGCTTTGAAAGTAGAGCAACAATTCACTGCAGCTCTAAGACCTCAACGTGAAGATCAAAGAGAGTCCACAACACAGAAAAGCCACACACAGCCATGTGGCTTTTCTAAGAACTTGCAAAAACACCAAAAGAATGAAAATATTCCTGCTCTAGATTTTGCCCCGAGAAACAGCAACAGCTTATGAAAAGTTAGATTTAGTTAGGTGCAAGTCAGAGAAAGCAAAGAAAGTACGTGAGGAAGCCGCACACACCTGCGAAAGAATGAGGGGCCAGTTTTGTTAGAGACAATAGGGCCCGCACGGCCTTCAGCATAGAAATGGAGATTGGGTTTGTTTTTCTTGTTTCTGTTCCGTCCATCGTAATTGGTAACTCAGTGATCATACCTGAAGTTTAAAAGTGCTGGCTTCAGGACAGCCAGGGTGACAGAGGGACACCCCACCTCAAAAATTAAATAAATAATTTGAAAACACCAACCTTTCTGGGTAGTGAATGAGTGACTGGAAATTTACTAGCACATTGACAGTCCATTCACTGTTTTCTAAAATAACTGCCTCTCGAAGTTAATACCCTGAGTACAATTATAAAGGTAAACTTTGTGGTAGCCTTTTCTAGTAATATGAGACTTAAATTTCGTTGAAAAGAGCGAAGAACTTCCACCAAGTTAAAATGATCAAACATTAAAATCTTGAAACTAATATTCTCAACAGCTTGCTTTCCTCCGACCATGTTCACTTTAAAAGTCAGAGGGAAAGAAATGAGCCCTGGCCCTGGAGGGCTGAAGCCAGTCTGGGAGAGCTACACAGTGAGACAATGCCTTGAACAACGAAACAAAAATATAAATTATGAGAAGCACTTAGAAAAACCAGGCCCAACCAGCTGGCAAATGAATAGAATTTCTCAACTCTAGGAACTTACAGGCCAAGGTGACCCACAGGTTCTATGTGGAAGGAAATGGGCATCTCAGGAAGTTATCTCCCTCTTCCTGATAGCAGGTGTCATTATTAAATTTATGCATATTACTACACAGAACTCAAATCTCCTTGGACAGAAACACAGGTACCATCACAGCGCAGCATCTGCAACCAGCACCTAAGAGTTGTTTCTTTTTTTTTCCCAAGAAGGTCAGCTGGGAAGGGAAGACAGCGTTTCGCTACAGTAAGAAGCGTACACACCCAGTTTTAAATGCATGAAATTTTGCAGATGATACCATCGTATATTCAATAGTTGTTCTGCATACATGTTTTGGATTGATCTGAGAAAAATGCAGCATATCTCGAGTTAAGATATATCTTAATGTAGACAGGTGTCTTTAATATACGGCAACTCCACTTACAACGTAGCAAAACGGTGTTTGGCAGAAAGTTAGTATGCTATGAGCAAAATGTTGTTTGGCAGAAAGTCAGTACGCTATAAAGGAGTTTAGCCCCTCTTCCAGTTAGCTCAGAGGCACCACCCTTGACTTACGTGAACTGTTCAAAAATGGCGCAAAATCTGTGAACAAATATTGTATGTTGAAGAGAAGATAACAACGCCAATGTTGCTAAATGAGCATTTTTCTGACTTATAAATCTGTCCAGTCAATTGAGGTGGTGACCAGCATGCAAATATTCTGTCTGTAGCAAAGAGCTCAAAGACTTGTCTTTAAGTACATGGTGTTTTGATTTTAAAAATGGTTTTAGAAAGCATAGAAGAAAGGAAGGAAGGGAGGGAGGGAGGGAGGGAGAGAGGGAGGAAAGGTACTTTAATTATATTTTAGGAAATTCTGATTTAGGCACAGGAAAAGTACCAAAACTGAAACATTATACTTCATTTATACTTGGAACACAAAAACCTAACTCATGATAATAAGTGCTACTGTTTTTAGACAGTCAAGATATTCTAATTTCTTCAGATTCCTTAAATCTTAAACTTGTGCCATTTTTATTTTAGAAACTTGGATTAACTGATTCCCAAAATCATGGTATGAAGAAACTATAAATATCCACTGAGTGATTTGCACTATCCAAAATTATTTACAAAAATCTCTTCGTGTGATGAATGAGATGAGAGCGTGCTCAGTCAGCCCAGGGAAAGGGACTAGAGCTCCTTATTCACTGCTGCAGAAACTTCATAGTTTATCAACCTATTACTCTTGTACTCAGTGACAACAAGTCTTGTTTTGGGGAATTATAAAGTGTCCTCACTTCATATTTTCAAATGAATCCAATACTTCTAAATATAAAGACCACACCACACAGAAATTTCTTCATTAGCCTATGAAGCATCTGGGTGCCTCCCGCCCCTTCCAGCACATTCCTCCATCAGACTGATGGAGGCAGGCATCAAGGAGGCAGGGCAAGGCAAATACTTTAAAGGCAGAAGTAGATTTTTGTTCTGAAAATAGCTTATAATTAATTTTTCTGAATGTTAATATATTGGTTGTATTTAACATAAAATTCTTAAGTTTGTTTTTACTCCTGGATAGGACTCCTAAGAAATTTCGCTAACCTGATGCTTACAGCAGCAAAATGCTATTTGCTTCATTTGGGAACAAAAGTAAATTTAAAAAAAAAAGAAAAGCATCAAAGTTCAATTCAAAACTCCATGGAGTATTAGCAAACCCCCTTCCTTTGTGGTGCTCAGACTCAGATGTGTACATTTTACCAGACAATGAAAATCTGGCAAGGTAAAGGAAATCATAAAACATTTGCCGCGAAGGATAGGAGAGCTAAAGGAAGAGCCCATTGTTTTCTTAGGGGGTGGCTTTTTTATATACAAAACAAACAAGTTCTGCAGCAAAATCTTAATACATAAACAAGAACAGGTCACAGAGCCATGTGGTCATTTTCAATACACAGAGAAAACACTGAAGAAGATTGTTGAACTCAGTACTCACTGGGGCTTCCGCCTTTCCAAATTTACAATATCTAAGCTACAGATGATCCCCACACCCTCATGCTATTAAGATTTGCCAAAAACCACCCCAAACAATCACCAGCACTGTCTCCCTTATAAGCAATAGTGACCTCAATAACTCCTTGCAAGAACTGAGAAACACTGAGGCCCTACCAGTTAATTGAATTTTGCTAAATATTGTGTTTATTTCCTTGGAAAGTAGTAAGAATTTAAAACTATCCCCAAGAACTCAAACTCAAAACATTGCTAAAGCCACATGGTCAAGTGTTGACTTTGATGCTAATCTGAATTAAGAACAACTATGATGGTATAAAAGTGCCAAGGTGACAAATGAAATTAGTTACTGCCTTAAATTTTAAAAATCCGGCACTGAAGAGATGGCTCAGTGGTTAAAAACACTGGCGGCTCTTTGAGCAGCCCCAGGTTCAATACCCAGCCTACACAGAGCAACCAGCAGCCATCTGTAACTCCAGTTCCAGGGAATCCAATGCCTTCTGGCCTATACACCTGTGGTGCACACACATACATCCAGAGAAAACACCCATATACAAGATAAACACAAAATTTTTTTTAAAAAAAACTGAAGCTCCTATTACAGGTCCTCTGAGTCACTGTGACAGCCTGCTGAGCTCTGGTGAGGCTGCCCCGCCCCACTTTCTGGCTCAAGTGAACACTGGGTTCCTGCATCCAGGCGAACTCTCAGTATTATAAATAAAATCTGCACTGAACATTTTTTAAATAGGACAATCAGCATGGTGTTAGAGAAACAACAACCAATTCCTTCCTTTCCTAGGCTTTTATTCTATGAAGGCACCAGTAGGGATATATACCTCCATATTAAAAATACAAGTATATTTCATTATTTGAGGAACTACTCTAAAAACCAAGCGAGATTCAAAATAAATTTTAGAAAATAAAAATAAGACATTAAAATGTTATTAACATTCAAATGCTAATTTTCATAGGTGAACTCATGAGCATCCAGAGTAAGCTGATCACAGTAACCTTGACATTTTCACATGTAACCGTTTTTATTTGTGTTTGGGTTTTGCAATGCTGAGAACAGCACTGGACCCAACATGTCATCAGCCTTCCTCACAACATACAAATGTATCTGTATGTGTTTATATGTGGAACTATGTACTTAGTATTGTATAACTTCTTATAAGACAGGTAATCATGTTCACTAGATCACAATATGAGAAATTTATGTTGACTATTTTACCCAAAAAATTATGTATAGCTACACACATTGCTATATAATCAACTTGGAACACTGAAAAGTACAGATTTGCTTTTACCGTAATCAGTAACAGACTTGGGAGCGCGCTGCTCTGTTTCCGTGTTTCGCTTCTTGTTCTTGGATTTCCAAGCGTGATACACTTTCAGTCGCCTGTGAAATTCTTCTCTGCACGCGGCCAGGAGCTCGATGTCTATTGATCACATAGGAAGAAAAAATTAACGCCCTAAATTATTCATCTGAAATAATTATTCCATAGCATAAAGAGATGTATGGGATTTTAGCATAAAGTACAGGATGAAAAGTAAGCTAAAGGTGAGCATTTCACAGTCTTTCACAATTATAGATTATTACTCACATAATATTATTATCCTATATCATCTGCTCAACTCAAGAACTCTAGACTAAATAGGTAATTTTTATATGAAGAAGAAATTGAATCAAGGTTTTGCTCAAGTACAAGCAAGAGTCAAAGGCAGCACATTTGTCACACAGGATGCTGTACTCAGCGAGGACGAGAGCATAGCAAGAACTCTGCAGCTCGGTCCTTCCATCACTAGGCAGTGTCCTGACTGTAAACACTGGTTTAAACAAGACCCTAACTGTGGGAGGCTCTGGATGCTGTCTCTCATACATTGCTATTTATTACTCTGGAGTCATAGAAGATATCCAACCCAGATATCCAACCATTTAACTCTTAAGATTAGCATTAGAAGAACTCGTCATTAATATAGCCCAAGTCATAATTTGTATTTGTTTCCTTTTCTATGACCTATGTAAGGAATGAGCAAAATGTATCTAATTTAGTAATCATGCTGGATGGTTCGTTTTAATTGTCAACCAAAGGTGATGTAGAATTCCGTGGGAAGGAGTCTCAGTGAGGCACTGTCTAGATCAGGCTAGCCCACCTGTGGACATCTGTGGGAGACTGTCCTGACTGTGCTAACTGAAGTGAGAAGGTACAGCGTACCATGGTCAGCCACATTCCCTGTGTGAGACCAGGACTAAGGAAGAGTGGACAGGCAAGGTAAGTACAACGTGTGACTCTATTCTTTCTGCTCTTGGTGGTGGCTGTGATGTGACCAGCTGCTCTAGCCTCCTTGTCCTGCATCCCGAGAGCCTGTGGCCAGGAACGATGAGCTACAATAGACCCTTTCCCCCTGGTGTCCTTTTTGGCCTTTTATCACAGCAAGAGGAAGGGAACAAGAATACATATCTCTCTTTCCATTTCGTGACTAAATTATGTCGTCATTTTCAAGGGAACAAAGAATAACAAATATATGGGCTTGGGGACTTTGTACACACACACACACACACACACACACACACACACACACATGTATGCAGACACGCGCATATGTGCACACATGCACACATACATGCACCCACCCCAAACCTAGGTATTTCTCTTACTAGCATTGGTATTGGGCCCCTCTTCTTCACCTTCTCTATGCACTTACCACAAGAAGTATTGATTGTATCACGGAGCTCTGCATACTTCCATTTACTGAGATCATGCTTCTTGGTGCCAGCAGCTGCCTTGGTAGCTTGTACAGCAGGACCTCTGTAATCATAAATTTTACATACATAAACAAGAAATACACTGACCAAGAGGCAGGCACTCAGAATCAACCTTCGCGATTTATTTTAAGCTCAATGTAACAAAGAAAGAGGTTAAACAAATCAGATTTCAAAACATAAAAAGAAGGAACAAAGGTGTTACGGTAAATAAAGGCCAAGGAGCTAAACTCCTGCCTGTTGGGTATCACACAAGTAAAGCCCAACCCCATCCCTGTCATCTTCTACCTGGAAAACTTCCCTCTTCAAAAGGACAATGAAGGCAAGCTACCTGAGAGCAAGCATGTAGCCTCTCACATTTACACTTTGAAAGAATAACAGTCCCAGCAAACAGTCAAGATAGAGACACTTTATATGACTAGCATTATTGAAAAATCGTCTTTGGGAATACAGAATCCTTTTCGTGCCTTCTCTTGAGCTCATTTCTTTCTGCTTGTTTGTTTTGTTTTATCTTATTATATTACATTATCAGTAATTGAAAATTATAATGAGTTTTCTGTTTTCTTTTTTATTTTATTTTTTCTGTTTTCTTTTGTTTTGAAAAATAAAGTAAACTTACATAATATATAGTTTGATAATCAGATATACATAAGACACCAGTATATACATATGTGTGTACATGTATATTATGCTTTGATACATTCTGAACATAACACTGGATTAAAATTTTATTGTATAAAACATAACAACTGCTTTTTATTCATATTACTAACCCTGGTAAAAATGTATTTGGAGTTAGAAGTAGTAAATGAACTCAATGCATGGAAATGTTCCCTTTCCCATCTCTGTATTATTAAAATAGTTAAACAAAAGTATAATCAACTGATTAACCTTATCATAAAGACAATTATATAAACATTAAATCAGTAATAGAATTTACTTGGTTTTTTTTAAGACCTACTTAAAAGTACTAACTTATCACTTTAATTCTGAAACTTTAAAGTTGACAAGATATTATTGATTCAAATGTACTTTTAAACAATTGTGGACTAAAGCTGGAAGATGGTGCAGTCATTAAAGGCTAGGATCACAACCAAAAGAAATATGAACTAGATAGTAACAGGAGGTTTTATCTAGAAATTCAACTCACACCAGTGGTTTTGAACTAGTGCTCATGTGGAAGATCCACTCTTACCCCACACCCCCCTCAGCCAGGCGATGTGGCTCCCGAATGAGGGAGCGCACTCCCAGCCCCTGGGGAGATGAGACTGAGCGTGAGACCCCGCACCAGTGAAGACTTGCCCCATCCAAAATACCAGCTGTGTCCTCAGTGAGAAACATGGGTTAGAAGAAAGCTGCTTTTTTTTCTGTGTTATAATGGTATTTCTCATACAGAAATGTTACATGGGAAGTTAGTGAGCCATTCATACAACAGATTCTAGTCCAAATAATCAAAAGGAATTTAAAAGTATGATTTTTATAGTATATATTCATTTCTGTAAACACACTGCACTAACCTACTCAAAATCTCTGACATTTCTTTGGCCATTTGTTCCCTACAAGAAAAAAAATGATAATATAATACAATTATATATATAAGGCACATCACATAAATTGTTTAAAATATATGAAAATACAATTAAGTTTTAATATTTTCAATACTGTAACTCTTTACTTTGTAAGGTATCTATTAATAACACACTTTCCCATAATTCTACCCATAAAACATGCCAAGATCTTTGAGTTTAAAGTTATTTGAGCACATCTCTAACACTGTGTAAAAATTTTCAGATAAAATTTCATAAGGACCATGCTTCGGTGGTATTTTTTATGTGCAGAATATAAATAGCATGCTCTAACTGCACGCAGGAAACTTGGCAGGATATAGATGCTGTGCAAGGAGTTTTGCAGCAAAGATGCTTAGTGCATCTTTGTTAGTCTGACAAAGCTTCATGGTGGTAAGCCAGGTTGATGTGCTCAGATAACAGTCTAGAGATCTTTAGCGCCAAACCTAAGTATATATTTTAAAAAAAGGAAAGAAGAAAATCAATACAAAGCACTTGTTAAGTGCAATGCCTGATGTGACCTTGCAAGGATACGTGCATCTGAAAGCAAGAGGTGCTATTTCTTTAATTACTCGGGAGACTGTCCCTTTCCTCAGCATGTGCTTAATTCTGTGAAGCAGAGTGACAGTTTCACTGGGTTCAAGAAACCAGCACTTCTTGATTTCATTTCATCTCTGTCCTTTACTTTTTTTCCTCTTCATAATTAATCGTTTTCACATATGTTCTATTCATCCAATTCAAGCAACCACAAACATTTCAGTAAAAAAACAAAAATCACAAGTTAAGAAGATGGATGTGTGGGCTGTGGGTACGGTTTCCGAGATGCCGGCAAGCAGCTGGAACTCTGATTAAGGGGCAGAGGTTTGCATTGTGTGTGTGTGTGTCTGTGTGTGTGTGTGTGTGTGTGTGTGTGTATACATATAATTCAATATATATATAATTCAATATGTGTATGTGTGTGTGTATATATTGGCAACACTTGGGATTTCTGGAGAGTTGCCCAAGCAAGCACAGTAGAAGAAACTCCACCTGCGGAAGCTGACTAGCCCGGATGAAACCCACAAAATAAACTATGCAAGCGTAATCTAATAAAATTCTGTCGGCAATAGACTAGCCATCTCTGCTTATGCATCAGCTTTTCAGAATTTTGTAACTTTCTAAAAGTATAATTTTTAAAATATTCGCAATTCTATTGTCCCCCTGCCTCAGTTTCTGTCTGTTTTTAACCAGGCCTTCTCTTAAAGAGCTTCCCCCGCTGTCCTCACAGCAGCTCCCAAGGAGTCAGATCACTACTCCAAGCTCTCCATCACTTGGTCTGCTGGTCATATAAAGATGTCTGAAGTTTCAGCACCAGGAGACAACTTCTACCAACCACTCTCCTCCCTGACCCTCACCAATATTCTACACCAGATTCTACACCAGCTACAGGAGGTTCACTGGGCCAAAGCGGCCTCTGCATCTAGATGCTTCCACTTCTGCCTGTGCTGAGCTACCTGCAAATGTCTGCAATGTCACCTCAGACACCAATGCAGTGTTTACTTAACTCACACGACAATGATAAAGTGGTTGTTCTAATGGAAGAGAGTAAACAGCAGCTTCTCCCCAACTATTCTAGGTTTCTGCTTGGTGCTAAGGTAGTAACAGTGCTGCAAGCTTGTGCTCCTGGTGGCTGCTGAGATGCTGGGTGTCCTGAACAGGAACTGTCCTCCGACCCACATTAGATAAACATGTATGCCGGACACATAAAAGTGAAGCATACATACACATATACACTTTACATGTAAATTGTTTTCAATGTTAATGATATATTTCTACATAATTTTAATGTACAATCTTTATTTTTTAATACACTGCTTTTATGCAGCTGCAAGCCTTGTGTAACGAGAGGAGATGAAGCACTGTTGTTGAAGCTGTGGCATCAGAGCTCGTGAGGCAGTCTCCTGACAGCTCGCTCTCCTAGCCATCGTATCCATGGTGGCTCTCAGAGCAGAAACATCTGATTACGGATAGCGCCTTCTATGGCAACTATGCAGCACCATAGTTGACGGTTCATGATGAATGGCTGTCCTTGCCCTTACATGGATTTCCCGGGGAGCTGTTGATACAGCCCATGCTGGTTACGACACACCTGCTCATGAGGCTACAGTCTGACAGTCGACAGCTACCTTAATCCTGCTAAAATTCAGGCTGTGTAACTATCCTCAGATGAATACGGTATGTCCTGCTGTTTCCCAGTATCATTGAGGAAACCGATGGTAAAAGAAGCCTTGCACATAGACCTCAGACGAGACCCAGTCCGCGGGTTAGCAGACCAAGCATCACATCCACGGAAAACTAAGTCTTACACTTATTCTTCCTCCTCCACACCTTCTATGAGGAATGAATTTACAACACATAAAACAAATTGGTATTAAAGTGGAAACAACAGAAGAAAGGGGAGCCAGTCCCGAGCTCCCATGGCTGCATTTAAACCTTCCCCTGGGCAAGAAAAAGGGGGGAAATGATTTTGTTGTCTTTAATAAAAGGAAGGAACTTAAAATTTATTTCAAGGAGGGAACAACTTCTCACAAAATAAACCCAATTAAAGAGACGAGGAAAAATGACATACGGTGTCATTTGGGGTCTTGCTCCATTAGGTCTGTAAAAAGAATATGATTTGGTTACTGTCACCACCAGGTCTGAACTGTGAAAATCTGAATTGTGTGAATTTGTGTTCTAATTACTTATTGATTTCAAAATACAAGTTGTCTTTGATCTACATAAGATCATTGTGACTTTAATGTGCTTTTAAAATACACATTAGAAGGATTGAGAAACAATAAATTAATGGAATTAGTAAAAAAAAATTAAAAAGCAAATATATTAAGATTGGAAAATTCAGACATTCATGACATTCATATGCTGTGAGATTCGGTGTTAATAGAAATTTGAATTTCTCTACAATTTCATGTGATTTGAAGTTATCAGTTTGCATCAAGGATCATAAGTGCAATGGATTAGAATGATATTGGAAAACATATTTCATGTGTGCAAATAAATCTTACTTAGAAGTTGCTGGACAGGAACTTGGGCTGAAAAAGTAACTTAGAAACGTTTAGTACAGCAGAAGCCATATATTATATCATACCTAACTGATGTACAGTCCTGGGCAGCTCACTCACAATTCATATACTTTCATATTCGGTTCAGACTCCAAAGCTTTTCAAATAACCACATACTGGAAAAACTAGTGACGGCAAATGAGCAAAACCCGTCTTTGCAGTTAAATAAACTAACCACCTGGGTAGCACTGCCTTTTCCTTTTACAAGCAAATAGCACCATCTTGTGGTCAAAATTGAATATACCCTGACACTTAGGAAAACCAAGATTGCCTATGTCTGTCTATTCACACCTCTCCGGATGGAGAACGCATATACCCCTCACCGATTTGTTTTGGGTTTTTACATGAATAATAAAAACACCTGATTCTGTATTCTTAAATGATAAATGTTAACTTTTTTGCAACTCGGTGCCAAATATTAAGAACTTCCACACTGCTCCAAACTCCACCATAATATCTAGACATAACTCAGAATCTAAGGAACCAAAACATTTCTGCAAGATTAGTTTTCCTCCTTGTAAATGAATCGTTCTGATTTTGAAACACGGGAGGGCAAACTGCGCCTCACTGCAACTGTTAAGAATGTGGTGAGTTCCTTCCTAGACCTGGAGGGAGAGGGGAGGAACTTGAACTTCCCACAGGGCAGGAAACCCTGACTGCTCTTAGGACTGGAGAGGAAGAAGGGGAGGGAGTGGGGGGAGGAGGAGAGGGAGTGGGGAGAATGGGAGGGTATGGGGAGGAGGGGAGGAAGTGGAAATTTTTATAAACAAATAAATAAATTAATAAAAAAAGAATGTGGTGAGTTGTTTCATATTTATGTTAGGAAACTAAAGACTCCCTGCTTTATATGTATTGGGCTGCATTATAATTATAGTTACTAACTTCTATGTCAGTATTTAACAAGTATTTAGAAGCTAAATTTCTACCCAGTATACAATACCCTTAAACAATTTCAGCAATCAAGTGGAGTTTTGTTCTTAACAGAACAACCATTAACTGAAAGTTGGGGTTTAATGTTTTAACCATTGAATAACTAAATGGAAAATCAACTGTTTCATTCATTTGAATACAAAAGCAAATCCAACTAATTTTAAAATGCTTTTTTACTTCGAACATGTCAAAAACCTCCGCCTCTCTCCTAGTCCTCTTCAGACATAAAAAACCGGAAGCCCAGGAAAGCCCAGGACATAGCGGACCCAGTACCAGTACCTTCGGAGCGCCAGGTCACTCTGCGCCTCGTCACTGATGAGTTCAGACTCGTTCTGGGCGATGCGCAGGGCCAGCTCCCGGTCCCTGCACTCCTGCGCCAGGACCGCCTGCTGCTGGGACTCCTCCTCCCGCTGTCGGGCCAGCTGCGCTTCCACCTCAGCCTGCAGCACAAAAAGCCACACCTAGCAAGAGCTTTTTGTTCTCAAAACTATTACCTCAAACGAAAGGAAAGCTTCGAGGCCTGGGTCAGAATGTCTGCTAACAGACACGGCTTAAACACAAGTCTCGCACTCTCCCAGCACTGCCCGCCCCACCTCACACATAGTATCATTAATGCCTCACTTTCCCAGTGCCAAAAGAAGGGAGGCACGATGTGGCTCCAACATTCCGTAAGCACAGCATGAGTATCACAGCGCCACAGAAGCATCTGGGCGCTAACAACTACACATACGCAGTGGATGAAGGGCTGATGACGGACTTACAAGTCCATACTATGAAAGCAAGATAAGAGAAACATGACCAATTCTTCTCAGCCAAGAATCTAAAAGCTGGGAACCGGGGGGGTGGGAGTGGGGGGGGTAGGTGGTGGTAGCACACGCCTTTAATCCAATACTTGATAGGCAGAGGCAAACAGAACTCGGTGAGTTCCAGGCCAGCCTGGTCTACAGAGCAGTTCCAGAACAGCCAGGACTACACAGAGGAAACCCCTTCTTAAAAACAAAAACAATCAAACAAACAAATAAAACAAACTGGAAGTTGAGAACTACCTTAAGCCTAACTCATTCATACAAGTATCTATGGTTATAAAACAACACTGTAGAAACTGAAATTGTTTTTTAAGAAATGACGTTTCTAATTTTAAAAATATATTTAATTAAATATTATTACATCACCTCCCCCTTGCCTTTCCGCCCTCCAGACCTTCCCATGGCCCTCCTTCTAACTCCTCCCATGTCTCCCCCACTCTCGAACTGAATTAATACTCTCTTTTTCTTTGATTAGCTTGTATTACTATGTAGTAATAGATCTCTATATGGAATTTTTATACATAGTTCACTTGGGGTGACTTCTCCATCCCTGCCTCATCTCTCTGCCCCCTTCCCCACTGCACCTCTTTCCCCATGAGTCTCCCTTCTACTTTGTTCCTTGTCCTCCCCTCTCCCTTAACATCTCTTCTTTACATCTCATGGTCCCTTCTGGTCACTGGCCTGAAGCCACGCTTACTCCACCTGGACACATGTCCTTGTCTTCCTGACCCTCAATTACCTCACATAACACGGTTTTCTGGTTCCCAAAGTTATGTTTTAAGAGAATGCTAATCTGAATTTCCCCTTAATAGAGTAACAAAACTAATGATTACCGAGCTAGGAACTGTTCTGCAAGCTTTAATATGTGGCAACTCATTTAATAAAACTATTATTTATACCCACTCTACAAAGAAATTCGTGGTGATATATAATGTCACCACTTCTGTTGGTGACAAAGCCTGGATTTGAACTCCCTTCCCTAGCACCAAGCCCCACCTCACACTCCCTTCAGGATCAGCCTTCTACCCCAGGGTAAACCAGTGACAGATACTCTGGCAAAGCAGAGTTTTGCTTCAGCTTTTTTATGACTTGTGGATTCTGTCTGATAGGAATGCAGTCCAGTGAGCACACACCTGGATCCGTTTCTCATCGTCTTCCCTCTTCTTCCTTTCCTCCTCTTCTTGTTTTCTTTTTGCTTCCATCTCAAGTTTCCTGAGAACGGGAGAGAGAACTCTTTAAATTTTTAACTATGAGAAATCCTTCAGAAGACAAACGAGCTATAGGTTAACAGGCATCACAGAACAGGATGAACCCAAGCTAGTCTCAGGCCACATGCATCATCGACTTGGTTCAACTATCATAAAATTTAACTCCCCGCTAAATAATTCTAAATAAAGCAAACACATTGTTTTCCATAATGTAAAGCACTTCTGGATAAACTTGGTAACAATGAGTTCACAGGCGGAGGAAAGGAGGCTGGCGTAGAAAAGGGCGATGCACGCCGTGCTTACAGAAGCATCCTGCGTTACAGAATCCATCCTGTATTATACCCACAATTAACTGGGATGGAGAATCAGCCCAGGAGTACAGCAGGGGATAAAGAATAATTCTGTCATCTGCAGCAAAATGGATGGAAGTGGAGGGTGTCATGTTAAGTGAAATAAGCCAGGAAACACGGGAACCATGTGTTCTCTCTTACGAGGAAACTAAGGAAAAAGAGAACTTTACCTAAAAGCACAACACTGATTTCCAGCGGTGCTGAAGAGCGCTTGCAGGGTGAAGAGACAGGGAGGAAGAGAAAAGGAGTGTGGATTGCTAATGCACACTACACATGTATGTTAGTATCATATGAACCCCACTAATAGGTACAGTTAATATGTTTTAAAAGAAAATAAAATTTTCTGGACAGGTTGGCTCATGCCTATAAACACAGCACCAAGAGGCATTGGTAAGAAGATTGTCACAAGTTTGAGGACGTCCTGATTTAGGTAGTAAAATGAGGATCAGCCAGGGCTAAAAGACCGTCTCCAAAGCCACCAGGAATAAAGTAAAGCTGAACTGTATTAAATTAAGTTGTTGTGTTTCCACTCAAGACTTCAGGGTGAACGAGATGGCTTAGAAGGTAAGGGCACTCGCCACCAGACTGACCCCATCAATCCCAAGAACCCACAGGGTGAGAGAACCAGTCCACAAGTTGCTTATTTCCATATGCACACACGGCAAAGAAGTAGCGTGTGCACAAACATACATTCACACATATATGTAATAAAAAATGTTGAGACTGTAGATTTGTTTTCAGTTTTCAGATTTGCAGATTAGAAGCATCCAATCTATAGTTAACAACTTCATGTCACTATATAAAATGAGCCTTAACTCTTTTTCAAACTCATTTGTAAAATTGTTTGATGCTGGTGTGTAAGTATAAAGCTCACTCAGAAGGCTGTAGCAGCAGGAAGATGAGAGTTCCAGGCCAGCCTGCGCTACATTCCAGGCCAGCCTGGGCTACACTCTGAATCCCTGTCACAAAGAATATGAATCAATAAATATCATCTGACATGAGTGGAAACAGTTTCAGAACAGCCACACCCATCAGCCTGGAGGCTTCTGGTCAGAACAACACAAAGCCTTACATCCGCCTCTCCTCCTCCTCCTTCCGCCGACGCTTTTCATCTTCTTCGCGTCTCTTCCTTTCTTTCTCCATCTCCTCTTGAATGCGCCGCAGCCTCTCTGCCTCCTCCTGCTGCTGCTTCTTCTTCTGCAGGGCACTGAGGAGGTCTTCTGAGCTTTTAACAAGCGCATCGTACTCTTTCTGTATTTGATCCCTCGTCATCATGGTAGACTTAAAAAGTCAAACAATAAACATGTACTTAGGATATGCTTAGCGCGTCTGAACCACGTGCCTTAAACTGGTTACAACAGTAAATTCAATGTTTTGTGGGTTTCCACATTAGAAAAAAAAACAAAACTCTAAGAAACATAAAAACAGCTGGCAAAATTTACCAACAAATCCATGTTCCTATCTCTTTTTGAAACAGAATTTCACATAACCCAGGGTAAGCCTTACCTAGTGATGGAGCTGAGGAGCCTCACAAATGGAATGACTATCCCATTTAGCCAAAGTCTGTTTTCCTTACTTATAACATTCAGTCAGTGCCTAGGAGCGCTGGGAAGTTACCTCTGAACTTGCCGGACGATGACAACCTCACACACCAGTCCCACCTGATCTGTAAAATCAGCTAAGTCTACCGGAGCATTTTCATCCTTTTCCTCATGTCTTTTCTTCCTTTCTGCCTCTAATATTTACCTTGTCTGCAGAAACTACAAAAGCTTAATCTAAGCGCATTGTCTTCTGAGTGCTCCCTAAGAAAAGCCTGTAAAAACCTAAGCTAGAATTGAGGAAACTGAAAGAGATTAAATACGATAACAAACATTATAGATAATATTTTGAGTCACATTAATAATCGAGCAATTGAAAATGAATCCAAAATCGCCCCCACTTTCCCTTGAAAATAAGAAGATTAATTGCTACCTTTAAGATAGCTGAGCAAACTATGAAGATAATAATGTATTATGTATTAACCACAACAAATCATGTAACCTAACAGCAGTGGGACAAAAGGACAAGCATGGTTATAACAGAGAACGATGGAGAAACATATGCATACAAAGTAGGATTAGAAGGGAAATACAAACATGTATTAGCTGAATGCTTAGTATGGTGGTATAAAAGAGTGTTGGGCGATTTCCTTTCCATTTTCAACCATGATGCACTACTTTTACAATTTAGCAGTTTCATTTCTGTAGCCCAGTAGAAGACTATGTGCTGGCCAAACTCAATGTACTTTGCTCAATCCCAAGCACCACCAGAATGAAAAATAAACACTGTGGAATAAAAATTGATTTTGGAAAGTAGAAAAGCATAAAACAAATTAATTCACATTAACTCTATCTGAATCATGACTGTAAAAACTGAACAACAAAGTTTAGTATTTTAGTTACTCTCTAGGGGGTAGTATTTTGCGACAGATAAAAATCACATAAAGGTTGTCTTTTTAATATAAAATTTTTCAGATACTGAGAAAAGATTAATGTGGGTATCCACTTGCTAATGCTTCATATCTTGAATAAATAATGATATTTTCCTATACAAGTTCAATACCAATAACAAAAAAGAAAGGAAGCTGGGTTAAACCGACCCACCTTAATTTTGGCCATCAGGGCATCAATGGAAATCTCCAGGTCTTTGATCTGCCTGTTCACCTCCGGCTTCCCATCTTTCAGCGCACTTACGACTTCATTGAACTTGTCAAGTCGTTTCTTCAGTGTGCCCACCTTGACCAGGCCATCAATGCTGCAACAGGAAGGCATCATCAGATAGGTCCCTGCCAGCTAACGGTCTAGGAGGGCTCTCGTGGGTACTGGAAAGTGAACACTGCGGCTAAACAGGCAGGTCACTTCTGCCTGCAGTGTTGTCTAGGAGTCTGTTTGGGTCTCTCATTAAGTATAAAAAGAACCAAGTACACATATGAACAGCATCAAATAAATGTATGAACAGCATTGATGACTGCCAATAAGATTGAGGGCTGAACCATGTTCAGACTGAACCATGAACCAAGTCTGAACCATGTTCAGACTGAAAAATCAGGCAGGGTTCAAATTATCAAATTCAAAGGACGCAGCACCTCAATGAAAAGATGTGTTGTCAACAGCTATTCAAACTTTTGAAGTTTAAAAAGTAACTTGGTAACACAAGCTTTTAAATAAGATGAAAAGGAAATACATACAGCAAAATGATGCACAAACAAAACTAGATCATTTCATGAACATTCTCAAAAATGACGATCAGGCTATTGAGCATCTTCCAAAATGGCATCTAACTTGGCATCATGAAGAAACTCAAACACACAGTAACCAGAATAGCAGTCTCGCTCAGTCTTTCGTTCCTGCCTCTCAGTGCTCACACTTCTGCCAGCCACTCAAACCTTTGGTGGAGCACCAAGCAAAGTAACGCACGCGCCGATTCCAACACACAGCAAACAAGCCCTTTGCAGACAGACCAGGGCCCAGGCGCTCTTCATCACGGCTGTGTCACCACGTACACCGCAGCGCTGCCGACATCTGCAGACACTGCTCGTCTTACCGTGGTTTGTGTCTCCTTTTGCAAAGCCACATTCGAATGGTTTTCTGCATCTTAATGCACGCTTCAGCTCGATATTTTATTTTGTTTTTCACTATGTGTAAGAGTAAAATAAAATGACAGAAAATTTTGGTTTAAACAGGATATAAATTTAAAACGCATTCATTTCCACAAAATAATTCTCATAAAATCTTGATGAATATGTTATTTCGGTCATCAAACTTGGGAAGTCTAATGTTTCTTTAGCTTCTTAAAAATAATTTTAAGAAATGATTGATGCAGCTAGCATTATATTTCAAATGTATTCTGCAGAATACAACACTACTATTAACAAACTGTCCTAGGTCATTATTTCTATTAAATGTTTTATTAAATATTATGTCTTTTAAGAAGTTAACCTGCCAAATGAGTTTAAGAAAAACAATTTACCTCCTTCTGGAAATCCACATTGAACATTAAAGGTATGGTATCTAAGAGTCCTACAGGAAAGGAATCTTTCAGTTGCTGGTGTCTAGAATTTCTTAGCACACTTGTGATGTGCGATTCCTCTCTGTATGCTGTGAATACCATTGGTTAATAAAGAAACTGGCTTGGCCTGATAGGGTAGAACAGAGCTAGGTGGGGAAAACTGAACTGAATGCTGGGAGAAAGCAGGACGGAGTCAGAAAGAAGCCATGTAGCCCCGCCAGAGACAGACACCAGAACTTTAGCCGGTAAGCCACAGCTACATGGCAATACATAGATTAATAGAAATGGGTTAAATTAATATGTAAGAGTTAGGCAATAAGAAGCTAGAGCTAATAGGACAAGCAGTGATTTAAATAATATAGTTTCTGTATGATTATTTTGGGAGTCTGGGCAGCCAGGAAACAAAAACGTGGCCTCCTACAACAGGAAACATTTATATTTTGTTTATGATACTTTTTAATAAATGTGCACTATTGTCTAACAAAAAAATCTTAAGAATAATATGCCTAATTCCTTTGTGCTAGACCAAGTATATTTTACTCTTCCATTAGTAAAGATTTCTCTACTAAATCCTACCACATCTACAGCACTATTTTAAGTGTTCTGGCATAGGGGACATGGTTACTGATTGCCATATAGCTCCAACACTAAATTTTCATCATAGACCTTCAAGTAATCCAAAATACTCTGCACTCACTCATGTTTTAGACCAGAAGGAAGTAGCTGCTAGAGCCTAGCATAACTACACTCAAACGCAGCTTGGTCCAGTGTAACGAGAGTGAGTTTGAGCGGGAGGGACAGAGACGGTGCAAAGCTGAACTGAAAGCCCAGCTACAGCCTTGAAAGAAAGTCTAGGAATTCAAACCTTGCCGGCTACTCAAGGAGGGCTAGGAAAGTCTCCTGGTTTAAAAATACAAGTGGGGCAGGGAGCTAGTAAGTAATTTTTGGAGCTAATGAAGTTATTGTGTAGTGATAAAGAGAGGTTATACTAAGGTATTGACAATGAAGATAAAGGGTTATACTATCTGAAGGTAAAAATCCACATAATTTTATAACTAATGAGATTCCACAAATAAGAAAAGAGACAATACCCAGGGGTGTAGCTTGCTTAGCATTTGGAAGGCCCAGAGTTCAATACATAGCACTTCAAATTAAACAGACTTGGGGGGGGGGGAGAGATAGAGAGAGACAAGACACAGATCATCTACTGAGAATACCTAATGTAGGTGCCATTTAGGCAGAAGGAGAAAAGCTTCAGTTACAACTGGAGGAAATGGGGTGGGGTTGGGAGTCACCGAGCTAAAGGGGAAAAAGAAGGGAGTAAATTCTGTATTGCTTAGGACATGATGAAATTAACACTCCTAGAACATGTCTCAGATAGTAAACATCAGACCTTTAAAAATAAAATTAAGTCCACAAATGCTGACTGAGGTGCTGGGCGACCACTCCATCAGACACAACAGGAACTAAAGTTGCAGCATCCATGAGACAGGTCACAACATCCCTCAAACCATCTCACTGCCAAAGTAACAAATCTTGATGTGAAATAAAACATTTTGGTAAGCACTTTGGATTTGGTTGTTACTGATACAGAGTCTCACTATGTACACCAGAAAGGCCTTGAGCCTTCTTTTTCTTCAATTTTCCTTTGTGTGTGGACGTTTTGCCTGCCTTTATGTCTGTGCATCACATACAGGCAATGCCTGCAGAGGCCAGAAGAGGGCATCGGATCCCCTGGACCTGCACTGCATGCGCTGTGAGCTGCTATGTGGGTGCTGGGAATCAAACCCAGGTCCTCTGGAAAAGCAGCCATGCTCCTCACCACTGAGTCATCTCCCCAACCCTGAGGCCGTGAACTCAATTCTTCTACAGGACCTGCCAGGTGCTGGGATTAAAGAACGCGGCACTATGCCAGAGAGAGTGTACTCACACTTGATGACCGACAGGGAACACCACTGAACTTTCTTCCAGCGACTACAGACTAGCCAAAGATTGACTCTTTTTACCAACTCCGCTAAGTGATCAGGGTCAGACTTCATAATCTGATCAAATTCTGCAAACTAGGAATAAGATAACTTAGTGTCAGCATTAAACAGTAAACATGCTCAAACAGAGAAAACAAAACACATGGGAGTCAAATCCCAGATCTAACTTCCTGAAAAATCATTAAAAGCCAACTCCAACAGGGCAAAGAGAATACGTAAACTTGTTTGGCCACATTTCATAGCCCTTTTCTTTTGTCCTTCAGCAATTTTTGGAGCTTAGGAAGGTTACTTATTCCTAAGAGGCACCAAAAATATGAATAGGAAAAGCTCTTAAATGACTAATTACGAAGACATTTGAGGGGAAATGTTGAAAGGGGTAACGTGTCTGAACCAGTTCATCTACATTCTCAGACACACACACAGCTCTTGACAGTAAAGGCCATCTATAACGGAAAAGCCACCAAAAGTATTGTCTCTCCCAACAGCTACCCTGATTTTAGACAAGAATAAGAAATTGAACTAAGAGATAGAACACACAAAAGCAATGAATATTTGGCTACTAATGAATAAAATGTGTTATTTCTGCTATTTACTACAAAATTCCAGAATTATTCCCATTCTTCACCAAATATCACACTGAAGTATTAAAGTTTTTTAATCATGAAAACATTAAAGATATAGCAAGACTACACATCTCCAAATCTGCTTGCTTTAAACTTTCAACAACCCCTTTTTATTTTTCTGGAGGTAAATAATCCAAGTTCTTTCTCTATCCAGCTATTAACTAAATAGTTACTATACCTCTAAAATATGGAGAAATGTTGAATTTATGATAAAATACTACTAAAGCAAAGCCAACTAGAACATCTATCTTTTCTTTTTTTCTTAATTTTTCATAGGAAATGGTATGGCTTCTATGACAAAGACATGACAGAAAAAAATCCTTATTAGTCATGTAAAGACACATCTCATGCTCAAAAATGTGAAATCAGATTTATTATAATTACTTTATTCTCAAGACACTATAGATAGTTGATAGTATAATTGGCTATTTAGCTGCAATACAATTACATTTACAATTATAAGGATGCAATAATTAAGTCAGTATTTAATGTTAGGGATGTGGAAATGCTATTATTAAAACTTGTGAACAGTGTTAATAATAACTAACTTAAGTGTTTGTGTACAGAATACAGTTAGCTATGAAGTATTTTACAGTCAGTAAATACCTCAATGAAGTACTATGTCAGCCAAAAAAAATACAACCAAATATATTCGGTGTTTATATACTCCTTCACTGAAAATTTGGCAACAGTCAGTACAAACTCCAGTCCAATTTCATACGCCTTATATATCTGCCACACTCGAGGGAAACTCTCTGAGTGAAGACTCCGACATACTGTGAAATTTCACCATGTAAAGCAACACATGCTTATAATCCCAGCATTTCGGAGCCTGGGACAATCAGATAGACAAATCCAGACCAGTTTCGGTTACATGCTGAGCTACCTAACTGGCTCATAAATTAAAATAGTCTAGAAATGCTTTCAACTTATTTTAAATATTAGAGGTATTTGGTTATTCCCTATTTAAGAAAAAAAATCAACAATGCTCTGATTCCAACACTGATGAAAACTAAAATCTAAACTCAGAATATGAAACCCCCCCAAACAGGAAAACTGTGGGAAATGAAACATAAGTTCACATTGTTATATGTAATGTAATAATATCAATCCCTAATAACCAAGAAAATACATACCAAGCCCAACTACCATATGCAAAAGTTTAAAATACAGACTTACCTTGCCAGGTCTGAAAAATACTTTCGTTAGCCCAAACTTATAGTCAACTTCATTTAATCCCAAAGCTTTAAAAAGAGCCTGAAAAACAAGTTTTAAAAAAAAAATGAGCTCCAACTAGGAATTAATAGAAAAGGTTTGTTGCTGAGAAATTTGTATTGAAGCAGCATCTATACCTTACAAAATAGCCTTGGATCCAATCTTGCAAGTTTGTCTGGCATGTACTTCTTGTACATATTATAGAGTTCGTGAAATGAGGCTCTTGAAGGGAAACCTCCTTGCATTAAGTCCAGCACCGACACCATACCTAGAGTCATGAGCACAGATAATTCCCAGTCACAATACAGAAGGGCAGGGTAACTCATCTATGTTACAGTGAGCGTCTATGAAAAGATAACTTATAGGGAGAGAATATCACGGTGAGACGCTGGGCAAGAAGCACACCTCCAGTCAGTACGCTCAACTTCTTCATCACTTAAAACAACAATGAAATCCCATGTAAAATCAGCACGGTGATCATTCCACAGAGGCATCCCATCTAGAAGGTTCCAGTATCATGTCTTTTTTCTTTTTTGCTGCTCAATATTTTTTATTGATTTTTATTGAGCTAGTATTTTTTTTCTCTGCTCCCTCTGCCTCTCCCTTCCCCTTCAACCCTCCCCCAAGGTTCCCATGCTCCCAATTTATAGAAAGCAAAGTTCTGTATTTGGCCACTCTCTCCATTTCTATAGTTTCCCCAGAACTAATACAAAAAAGAAAATATTATTAAAATATAAACTATTACATTTTAATTTAATGCTAAAAAATGGTCAGTCTAAGCCTCAGGTTGACATGAGCTTTTCTGCTCAGAGTTACAGAGGAAGGAAGCCCACCTTTTTTCAACATCTCTCTGTGCTCCTGACATTCACCTGGTAGGAATTTTAGTAGAAAGGCTTCTGTGCTGGGTGGGTTTTTGTCAACTTGAAATAAACTTAAGTCGTCAGAGAAGGGAGAACATCCGTTGATAAAATGGCCTCAACTGGCCTGTGGGCAAATCTGTGAGGCACTTTCTTACTTAATGACTGATGTGGGTGCCCCGCCCACTGTGGTGCCACCCCATGCAGCTGGTTTGGGGTCTTGGATTGTAAGTAGCTGAGAAAGCCAGTGACGTGTTCCTCCAGTCTGTCCTTTGGTTTCTGCCTCCAAGTTCCCACCCTGACTTCCAGTCCTAACGTCCCTCAGTGACGGAGCTTGACTCCGGGGTTGTGAGATGAAAGAAAGCAAAGTCTTAAATTAATTATCCTCAAAAGAGGAAAAACCAAACAAAACCAAAGGCCTAAATGGAAAGGTAAAATAGAATCTATATCTTAAATGTCACACAGAGAAAAAATTTCAACCACTTTCACACACTCAGACTTGGTGCACAGACACAGGGTCACACAAGTCAACAGGCAGGAGGACTAGTCAATAAAAACAACTGTGCTGGGAGCCAGGGGTGTGGCCCAGCGGGAGGGAACACAGCTCATGCTCTCGAGGCCTTGGGTTCCAGCTCTAACACCACAAAAACAAAACCCACGTAAAAATTACTATAATGAACAGTGATTGCATTAGTGTGAGTGCTTATTTAACTATAATAGCAACTACTTAAATAACTATAAATAAATTATAGTTATTAAATCAATATTAAAGAAATTAGGAGTGTTAAAATATGAATATGTGGAAAACAAAACTGAAAATATACCCTTTCTTTATTTCACATGCCAAAATGAATTCCAGTTAGACAAATTAAAATGTAAAAAATAGGATACAATTTTCAATAAGTGTATTTTTAATTGTAACATAATCTAGGGAAGGCAGCCCTCTATACAGATTGAATACTGGCCTATTGGACTGCAAAAAGAATAAAATCTCTGTGAGAGAGTATGGCAAGGCAATAGCTTTAGATGGCAACTTGGAAACATTCATCTTTTATGTAATTTCTAC
Organism: Myodes glareolus; assembly: GCF_982192425.1. NCBI lineage: Eukaryota > Metazoa > Chordata > Mammalia > Rodentia > Cricetidae > Myodes > Myodes glareolus. The sequence goes on along the minus strand of NC_142029.1, from coordinate 39,434,149 downwards.
TTTTGTAAATCTAAATTACAATTTTCTCACTTATAGACAAAGCCATGTGGAGATATCCGCAGTCACTGCTTACAGCAGAAAAAAAAAACAAACAAGCAAGCAAAAAAAAAAAAAAAAAAAACAAAACAGAAATAAAGACCCATTCATCAAAATTGTATTACACTCATAAAATAATGCATTGATTAGGGATCGGGAATTTATCTAACCAGCATAAAAATATATCTAAGGCATAATGTATACTGATTAAATCAAAACATGGAGACCATTGTTTTTTTCTGTGCAGTTCTGAGGACTGAACCAGGGCTTTTCATATGCTAAAACAAGTATTCTACCACTGAACTGAGCTACAGTCCCAGCATTTGGCTATGTAGTTCAGGCTCATTTTGAACTCATGAATGGCCAGAACAAGATTTAGTTCTCAGATCTGCTAGTAGGAAAAAAAGTAAGGTTTGGTTAGCACTATCACAGTTCTGGACAATAAAATGGAGTCACTTGTTAAACTACAACCTAGCTGACCATGTTAAAAATACATTCTTGTGTGAAGGAGGAATCCCACCAACTTGCCAGTAAGCTCACATGTGCTAATCTAAACATACAACTGCAGCTACACAAGCTTTACACGCTAGACGCTTACTTGGAGAGAAGTACGTTATGCTAAAAATCCAGGGAAAAAAAAGTCAAAGTCGAGGTAATGAAAATCACCCTTAAAGACGGTATACAAAATACATCACTACTGCATTTTTCAAAATATTATCTGTTATTACCACCTGGGGAAGAGCATGCTAGAAACCGGACTTATCTGTAATGGATATGCAAAGGGTTTCAAATAAATGCAGTTACTGTGCAAAACGAGTCCCTCATTATTATATGCAGAAATGTATTAGTTGACTTTCTAGTATTTGTTCAATATTAATCACAAATAAAGTTTTGTATCTGATAGACTGTGTATTCCATTCAATGATGAATTAGTTTAATACACACTAGAAAGACTAGGACTTTGAGGAAGTCAAAGCACAGTTTCTAGAGGTAGACTTTAAATAATTGTATAATAAATATATGCATGTATTATATATATGAAGTACCTACATATATATTATATATAATAATTATACTAGTAGACTGATACACAGTAGACAGCTCATCAATCTCATGAAGAACAAGTATACACAAAATCTGCAACTGTGGCTGTGAAATTAAAGATGCCAGACCTCAGCACCATGAACAAAGCCCCCGTTGGAGCCAGGATCAAGGCTGGCTTTGACAGGAAGTAGTTACTAAGCCGGCATATGAAGGATGAAAGAACGATGTCCTGACAGGAAGTAGCATGTACATAGACCCTGCGATGGGAAGGAACGAAGCACTAAGAGCAAGTCTGTGTAGCACCAGGATTATACTCTTCACCCCATGGTCACCGGGAGCCATCAGAGCGTGTAAGCAGGAAGAAGGAAGACTTGGTCAGAGCTGAACTGTGGAGTAACGATGTCACACATGTGCACAATGCATTGAGCAGATGCAAGGGTACACGGACAATGGCAGCAAGAAAGCAAGTGACAGAGGCGTCAGGCTTCAGTTGGAAGCAACAGCATTCACTGTGGGAGATCACAGGAACGAGACAGAACGTGTCCTGCACTACCCAACACGACAGCCACTCTAGTCACGGGTCCTTAGGGGCACTAGGCAGTAAGTAGCTGCTTACGTTTTAGTACTAAAAAAAAAATTTTAAATCCTTTCTACAGGAGTCCCATCCACCATATTTCAAATGCTTATGAGCGCATGGTGGTGTCAATCGCCTGGTTACCACAGTGGGTAGCGCCAGGGGTTACAGAAGGAATAGAAGGAGGAAGCAGAGAAATCCAAAGGAGAGTGACAGAGAAAAAGATCTAGAGAAAAACGAGAGGAAGGGGATCCGTGAAGGAGAAGCCACGTGAGTGACAGAGGGAGCCCAGTGGGTCTTAGTGGATTGGGGGCAGAGTCCCACGGGGCCTGGCCGGCACTTAACCAGCACTGCTGGCTCAGGAGAGGCAGGAAGGGACTGCAGCAGGGACCGGAGTTTCCTGCTTTTAACAGGTCAGGAGCGGGAGAAGGGGGTGCAGACAAGCAGAAGAATCTGGCAGCATTCAGGTGGCACTAGCTTGGAGGCTTTAGTAAGAGAAGAGGCCATCTGCTGGCAGAGTGCTAAGGGAGCAAGTGCCCTGGGGGCAGGGGGCTGGCTGGCTCTGCAGAAATGTGTGGAGCAGGGAAACTAGGCAGGAGAGGTTGGAGAGCCCCGAAAGGTGCAAACCTGGCTGGTCTACCGGCCCTGTAAAAATGAGGAGAGCTCCAGTTTAGAGAGAAAAGTTAGAGCTAGATCCTGACGTCAGGCAAACTGAAGCTTGCCTCATCTAGGAGGACTCCGCAATACAAAGTTAAGTGCAGGCCTCTGAGAGAACCAGAATGAGGTCAGAGAACAGCGGGTTTGAAAGGCAGCAGGGCCTGAGCTGGACCAAACCTAATGGCAGAAAGAACAGGGCAGTAGCCATGGCTGGGATGCAGAAAGAGCAGGGCAGTAGCCATCCATGACTGGGATGCTTGTGCACCAAGAGTCAGTGCCTGAGGCTTCTGCAACTGGGTGAAGTCAGGGCCGGGGCTGGAGGTGAACGATTAATCAAGTTCATTAAAGTGCCACAGAGCCCAAAGGTTTCATCCTGTTTTAATCCCCCCCACCCTGCCCAAGTGGTGGAGGAGAAGCAAGGACACCAACCCCCCAGTTAACCCAGTTGTGTGGGGGATGGGAACCAGTGTGGGTTGCTGCTGCCAGAAGCAGACTGCGTGGAGATCCGGGTTTGCCAGGAACAAGTTCTTTATATGTGTTTTACTTCACAAAAAGGAGAAGTCGGTGTTGCTCAAGTTATCAGCCTCCTGGGCTTTGCTCAGAATTAAGGGATGGTGAGCAGTCTGCTTACAGAGATTGTGACAGACTCTGAAACTATGGGAATACCTGAACACTGCAGTTGAGACAGAATTTGGGCGCCTTCGAAGTGGTGGCTTGTCATCTTTAAGTTGGGTTTGATGCAGCGAATGAAGCTCGCTCCCTGAAAGAATAAGAAACAGTTTTTAAGATAGTGCATACAGCATCTATATGTTTCTATTATCTTTGAATACCACCAGCTTTCACAGCACACTAACATTAATGACACAAAATATTAGGAATTTAGAATTTTATTATATTTCTATAATTTGAACCTTAAAATTAATGAGTATATTATGACTAAATATTAGCAAGATGAAATTTTAGCTTTGACTGTTAAAAATCATTTTTTAAAAAGTCTTTCACTGCAAAGTATTTCATTACATGTAAACAATGCACTCTGTAGGCTTAACTATCTTCTCATAGAGGATTTGGCTTTTTTGTTTTTCAGGGTCAGGCCTTGCACACACAGGCAAACATCCTATCCCTTACCAAGAAGCCTCCATAGAGGCTGCGAAGGGAATTTTAGCCAAAATGTAAGCAAACAAAACACAAATGTAAGTCACTATTTTCATTCAACTTCAAAAAGAAAAGGCACCGCTGTGTGCACTGCTTGTTAAGCAGTGTTTTTAAAAACTTAAGGGCTTCCATGCGGTGACCATATTTTTCTGAACGAGGCAGAAGGAATACTGTTTGTACCACAGCACAAGTGCTGTGTACGAAGATAAGGGAGCAGACCACCAAACAGATGCTTCTCTGCAAAGTGGCCACCATAGAACCCTGAACAGTTATTTCAACAACGATGACCACCACGGACACTTGGATGGCCTGTTTCTACAAACCACAGCCACCTCGTGACTTTAGAGCAGCCCAGTCTTTGGAAGTGAAAATAAAGCAGCCACCCTACCAGACGGCATTTAAAGATGCCTGGCTCGTGAGGAACAGTGAGAAAGAATTCCAGGAAATACATGATACACTTGTACAAAATTCTCATAGAAAAATTATTGTATTTTTTACAAAATGCTTAGCTCTCAGGAGTCAAATATTTTAGACTCAGAAACTTCACAATTTTCTGGATGGTTCCAAAGACAAACTCATCAACAAGTAAAGCAGTAACTGTGGGACAGACTGAACATTTGGCTGTTGGAAATGACTGGTCCTTAAAGGGAAAATCATGAAGTTGAACTCTGTGGTTTGTATAAAAAAATAAGCCTTTCCTTGGAATTACATTTTTTTCTATAACCCACATATCCACTGTCTTTCTTTTCCATTTTGCGTTATAAGGCAGGCTCTTACTATGCAAGCCAAGCTGGCCTCAAACTTAAGAGCCTCCTGCCTCAACTTCCCAAATTCTGGGATTGCCAGGAATGTGCTACCACACTCAGCAATTAGGACTTCTCTCTATGTGGGTTTTATTTTTCAGTTCAAACACTGGGGTGAACCCGGGTATAGTGAGTCACGCCTGTATTCCCTGGGTCACTGTGGCAAAGACAGGCTAATTGTAAGTTCAGGGCCAGCCTGAACTATATGAGGAGACCCTGCCTAAAAATGTAAGAAAAAAAAAACAGCCAAGGGCCAGTTGTACAGCTTAGTGGCAGAGCATTTGTATAAGGTGTGCAAGATCCTAGGTTCAATGCCAACACCACCAAAAAACAACTAGAAAACAATATCAAGGTGAATCAACAAAATGTAGTTAGAAGATGAACTTGTAGTAAGTTTGACATTTATCATTTATAAAGGACAGAAAATATCAAGTTCATTTTTGTCTGCAGCACACTGCCCTGTCTGAAGAGTGTTACTATAATAAATTATATGTCTTATCTTTAATATTAAAATATTTGTTCTTTTTTATAATTACTATTTTTACTTTTGTGAAATATTCATTTATTAATAACAAAAACTTCCAAATAATTTCACTTCACATGCATACCTGGCCTTTATTTAAAAAAAACTAATAATAAACATCTTACCATCTCAAAAGCTGACTGTGTGGATGGGTATCTTTGTAAGGTTGTGGCTGTGTGGTACGGCTGTGGTGGGGGGGGTTGGGGTGTGGGTGTGACTGGGTGTTGCTGTGGGTGTGTACTGGGGCTGGTATCCCAAACATCATGATTACCAGGTAAAAGTCTACCACTGAGCTAAATTTCGGCCCTCTAAAAATCAACTTCTTTTTGAAAGAGAATGTGGTTTAAAAGATACCTCTCATTATCCCAGGGTTACTGTGCTTACTTAGATAACCACTAATAATCATTTCAGAAGACCATTTTAAAAACCTACTTTCTTCAAATAATCCAATAAAAAAATGGGGTACAGGCCTAAATAGAGAACTGTCAACAGAGGAATCTAAAATGGCTGAAAGACACTTAAAGAAATGTTCAACATCCTTAGCCATCAGAGAAATGCAAATCAAACCAACTCTGAGATTCCACCTGTAAGAATGGCCAAGATCAAAAACACTGATGACAACTTATGATGGAGAGAATGTGGGATAAAAGGAACACTTCTGCATTACTAGTGGGAGTGCAAACTGGTACAGCCCCTTTGGAAATCAGTATGGCTATTTCTTAGAAAATTAGGAAGCAACCTTCCTCAAGACCCAACAATATCCCTTTTGGATATATACCCAAAGAATGCTCAATCATACAACAAGGACATGTGCTCAACTATGTTGATAGCAGCATTGTTTATCATAGTCAGAACCTGGAAAAAAATCGAAATACCCCTCAACCGAAGAATGGATAAATAAGATGTGATACATTTACACAATGGAGACTACACAGTGAGGGAAAAAAAATGACATCTTGAAATTTGTGGGCAAACAGATGCATCTAGAAAACAGCATATTGAGTGAGGTAACCCAGACCAAGAAAGACAAATATCATATATACTCACTCATAAGTGGCTTTTAGACATAAAGCAAAGAAACACCAGCCTACAATTCACAACCGCAGAGAACCTAGACAACAATGAAGCCCCTAAGAGAGACATACATGTGGTGCGGGAGAATTACCTGTATTCTGTCAATCATGTATTTTAATAAAACGCTGATTGGCCAGGCAGGAAGTATAGGTGGGTCAACCAGACAGGAAGTAGAGGTGGGTGATGAGAACAGGAATATTATGGGAAGCAGGAAGCTCCCTCTGCCATTCCTGTGCAGACCACCGAAAAGGCAGGATGCAACCTGCCCAGCTGAGAAAGGTACTGAGCCGTGTGGCTAACATAGATAAGGTTAATGGGGTAACATAAATGATAAGAGCTAATAAGTAGCCTGACCTAATGGGCCAATCAGTTTATAATCTTATGGAGTCCTGTGTGTGATTTTCTTGGGGACTTGCTGGTTGTGGGGTACTGGGCGGGACAGAAACCCCAACAAGCCAACCCCCATGCTACATACATGGATCTAATCTACATGGGAAGTAGAAAAAGACAAGATCTCCCGAATAAATTGGGAGCGTGAGGATCATGGAAGAAGGTAGTAGCGAAAGGGAAAGAAGAGAGGGGAGCAGAGAAAAATATATAGCTCAATAAAAACAATAAAAAGTTAAAAAAAAAAACCTGCTTTCTTATTAAGTATACTCACAGTACTTCGGAGTTTATCCAGAAGCAAATTTAACTGTGTCTAGAAAAGAAAGAAGATGAGATTATTTCAAAAAAGTCAAAATGCACAATGGAAATGAGTTAATATTAACTCTCCAATATGAAACTAAAATAACATGCAAAAACATCCACATGTAACATATTATAATAATCTCCAGGCACACAAATTCTGTAACAGGCAGCATCATGCAAAATGGCTAATGAAATGTCAAGGACAAAATAACTTACATTGCTAACACAGAACTCATATAATTAAGGCTGGAAATGAGCAACACATTAACAAATAAGATGAATAAGGGAAATTACACAAGCCATGAGTGAGCGCATGTGACGATACTGGGGGTGTACTCAGCATTGAAGCTGCAGTACAGTATCTGAGCATGTGGCAAACAAGGCACCGCCGTGTCACATGCTGTGAAGGCTGAGATGTTTAACGTGAGCACGATTTGTACATCAGGATTAATTAGTTCATGTAGCACAGCAAAACAAAACTGTTTTATCTAGCTTCAGAAACTCTCTTCCCTGGTTTAAAATGTTACATATTTCAAGTGCTTTTAGAACTCGAACAGTTTCCTGAAAGTATTTTCCGCAGTGAGTACAGTTACCATGCTTCCCTAGTTTCACAATGCTGATTATAATTTACCCTGGCTCAGTGTGCTTAAATTATGTTTGTTTTGCTAGTCTGCAAAGCAATTTTACACTGAAATGCTTATTATGTTACTTGGAAAATACAAATTAAGATGTTAATTCTTACATTAACATATTGTGTTCAGCATAGCTATAATTAATAGCAACATGGAGGCTTTGCTGAATGCTCTCCCGTGAGCGGGGCAATGCTCAAGGAAAGCTTTTCATGAGCATTGTTATATTGGATCCAATGAATAATACAGCACGATGAACCTAATCAAGGATAGATTATTAGCCTGTGATGCAGGTGTTAAGACCTAGGGATAAAAACTGATGGGTCTGAGAACACGGAGCTAGTAATGGCGAATCCCTGAGGTCAACATTCTTTCTCTTGCTGTGAGTAAACTTGTCACTAGAATTTTAAAAACTTATCATGGCACTGACTGAAGACTACAGTCACAAGTCCAAAACTAGCTGACAGAAGCCAGCCTCGGCCTGTACCCCAGACAACTGAAAAGCACATCAACAGCCTCTTTGGAAAGAAAGCAACAGTTATAAATCCCCTCCTTTTAATCCAGAGACAGAGCTTACTGTTTTGCTCCAAAAAAAAAAAAATGGGCATAAGTCAGAAGAGAAGAAGGAAAAATTAAAGCACAACAGCTGAGCAAACAGAAAAGAATGTCCATTAACACAAGCCAAAGACGGGGCAGGAAGCACCCTTGGCAAATCAGGCTTCACATTGGTTTTTATTTAATTGCTTTTAGATTTGATGTTAATTATACGTGTGTGCATGTTGCAGTTACCCTCAGAGGCCAGAGTCTTAAGATCCCCTGGAAGTAGAGTTACATGGGCACGTATATCACCCAATGTGGGTGCTGGGAACAGAACTTGGATCCTCTGCAAGAGTAGTACACACTCAGCCTCTCAGCTATTTCTCTAACCCTTTATATTTTATTTTTAAAGATGCAAATATTTATGTTTATAATCAAATAAGATTTCCACAAAAAAATATTACTCTTCCTATAGCACCACTTACTACCAGTAAGTGGTGGAACATGTTTGGTCCCCATACACTGGCTAACTAAAGTGGTACTGAAATGGAGTGTGGATAACTGAAGTGCTGCTGAGCTGGAGGCTGGAAAACTGAAGCACTACTGAAATGGAGTCTGCTTTGTGTTTGTCTTACACAACTCATTTTTAATTTAATGAACTATTGAAGTATGTTTAAAGTTGAGTCCTTTTAAGATTTCATACCACCCCAGAATGACAACACATGCCTTTAAGCCCAGCACTCAGGAGGCAGAGGCATGCAGATTTTTGTTGAGTTCAAGGATAGCCTGGTATATATTGTGAATTCCAGATCAGTCAGAGCTACATAATGAGACCCTGTTTCAAAATAAAAATGATAATAAAAAGACTTCATTTTAAAGCATATCGCAGAAAAACATATGTGGAATATTTTATTCCTATCACTCAGAGTTTTTGCAGTCAATGTAAAAAGTAGACATTGTTATGGATAAACAGTTACAAGATATTAAATTCCTCCAGTTAAAGGTTATTTATACTGCCTATAATTTTAAATATGCTTTTACTAGCAATAACAGTATATTCATATGAGATGCTGTGTTTTGTTTTCTGAGGAGGGGTCAGATGGTTATGTTACCCAGCCTGGCCCTGAATGCCCAGGCTCAAGTGATCCTCCTTTGTCAGCCTCCTGAGTCACCTGGGACCATAGGAGCCATGACACCACATCTAGCCCATGTGCTATTTTCAAACCAATTAGGCTATAAAATGCTTAATCTGGAATGGAAAAATACCAGGTAAAAATATTGCTCACTGAGTAAATCAAGAACTTCTATAATTAATATATCTTAAACAAAATTCAAACCTTCAAATTCAGCTACCTAAAAATGTTTTAGATTCTTCAATATTTATATTTTGAAAGCTTTATAAAGAAACTTAGCTTGTAGATATCAAGTTAGAGATGCGGGATTCATGCCAATTCTTCCTCTTTTTTTTCTTTGTTTTTGCTGTTTGTTTTGTTTGTCTGGTTTGGTTTTGGCTTTGAGACAGGGTCTCACACAGCTTGAGCTGATCTTGATCCAGCTACCAGAGACTAGCCTTGAACTCCTGATCCTCCTAGTCCTAATTCCCCAGGTCTGGGGTTACAGGAATGTGTCACCAAGCCCAGGTTAGGGCCCATTTCAACCCAGAACGGATTTGAGGAAGTCTGCGCTACTAGTCAGCACCACAGTGCTCTTCACATGAGCAGTTCTCAGCCTGTAGGTTACGATCCTCTGCGGTTGAGTGACCCTTTCACAGGGGTCGCATATCAGATAGCCTGCATAGCATATATTTACATTATGATTCATAACAGTAGCAAAATTACAGTTATGAAGTAGCAAGGAAAATAATTTTATGTTTAGGTTCACCACACATGAGGAACTGTAGTAAAGGGTCAGAGCATTAGGAAGGTTGAAAGCCACTGCTTTATATAAATACTCTTCTTAATTATATCATTTTTAATATTAAAAGTATGCAATTCAAAAGTGGTGTGGGAGAATTGTCTATATTCTGTCAATCATGTTTAAATAAATGCTGATTGGCCAGGCAGGAGGTGTAGGTGGGAAAACCAGACAGGAAGTGGAAATGATGCAAGGAGAGCAGGAGACTTCTGGGGAGGAGGAAGTTGATTCCTCTCACTCCTGCCCAGGCCACCAAAGCAGCAGGATGTGAGCTGCCCCACTGAAAAAGGTACAGAGCCACATGGCTAAAATAGATCAGATAAATGGGTTAATCAAGATGTAGGAGTTAGCTAATAAGTAGCCTGACCTAATGGGCCAATCAGCATTATAACTTATAGAGATCTCAGTGTGATTTTTCTCTGGGACTAAACAGCTTGGGGGCAGGGCGGGAAAGAAACCCCCAAACAAGCAGGCTCCCCTCATGTTACACAAAAGGCAAAATGTAGTTTTATAGGAAATACAATGATAGTTACTGAAAATATATAGAAAATTTGATTATATTTCTTTGTTCCATATATTACAATTATTTATTAAAGGGTTTTAATTTTTACATCTATGTAATAAATATAAGCAATATTGAACAATAATTACAAACAATTAGTAGCATTCTATCACTAACACACACCTTGTTTTAAAACATTCCTTGTTAGATTTTAAAAAATTAATTTCTGATTCAAAATTAATAAAATAAATTATTCTTTAACATGAAATAAGTGAATTTAAGCGTCTCCCACCCCAGAGCACTTCTCTTTTCTAGAAGTTATCAAAGCCTTAACCACAGTTTACTGTAACACACATGCCCATGATGCCGTGAGAGGAAATGCATTGACAATGAATCACAAGCTGAACCGTGGACTTGAGACAGGCGCTTTAACATAGTAGCCATGCTGTGCACAGAAGTCTGTGAAGGAGATCATTTACCTGCAGCCCCGGGATGTGCCTGCTTTTCCTCTCAACTCAACTAGTCCTCTCTAGCCATCCCGAGCTGAACTACTGCAGCTAAACAAAACTGTTGAATGAGGAAGGAAACAGAGAACACATGGGAAAGAGAAGGTTTGAAGGTCACCCAGGCAGTATGCAGAAGTAAGAACATTAGGAAGATTAATCAGATAGGCTGTGTGCAACACAGTCTGAAAATATAAGCATTTCTGTATACTCTGCTACTACAACCACAGTTAGATCGTACATACAAGCGTTGATAAGGCAGGGTCTTCTCGTGAGACATGCCTGGGGCACTTCCATGACCAACGTTATCCACTTCACAATATAAAACAATGGTTTTTATTTCAAATACAGCCCAAACATACCACAAAAACCAAAAACCCTTCAATTAATTATTTAGCACAAATACCTTAAACTTGTTTCCCACACTGATGAAGCTGAGTTTTCCTGCCTTTTGCTTTGTATCTTTGCTGTTATTTGTGGATGATTCGAATAAGGCCCGTATAAACTTATCCCTAGATTCGCAAATCAAGGATTCAAGAGACATATGTAGTGCGTCATTATTTTTCTCCACAAACTGGGTCTGAAAAAAAAAATCAAATAAAATGCTTCCATCTGCCTTGTGATAAACATCCCCTAATCAAGTTCTGTCCTTGGAATTTTCTAAGAAAACGTAACTATTCTCTTTCCCTACTGACCATGAGAGCCCACCACGTCAATGTGAGTATTTTGCACTTTGAGGGTGACTGGCGCATCAAGGAACTGAATTTCTGAAACTGTTCAGGTTTAAATGCAGGGCAGTGTGGCTCAGCGTCACCTGCTTTCTCCCGAGCAATGGCAATGCTGCACTCACCGTCTCGTAGCACACTGCCCCTGCGAAGTGCCGGATGATGAAACCCTCGTCGTCTCTCAGGTTCCTGTGGACCGCCAGCTTAGACTTCCTGGGAATCTAAGGAAAAAGTACAGACGGAAGTCACCGCCTCACCAAAACAGTCAGTCACATTCCTTAGACAATGCCAGATACAGAGTAATGAAAGTAATAAAAGAATTTTACATTTTTCATAATTACACTACTTTTAAACGACAAATACACTTTAAAGTACTTGTGGGATTTAACCAACAGTTACTTATGCCTTAGTGAAAAAAAAATTGTTAAAAAACCAAAAAATACAAATATGTACACCTGCTCTAGAGGAAACATTTACACATGCCTGTCACATTAAAACATAGACACATGCCACACATAAAATGTGTATGTAAAACTCCTACATGCAAAACATATACACATACACATAAAATATATGTACACATGCCTGCAACACAAGAAAACATATACATATGCATACCTCCTACACACAAAATATACACTCACATACCTGCCATACAATAAGTATACACACATGCATACCTGCCACACACAAAACATATACACATGCATGCCTGTCACACACAAAACATACATACATGTATGAATGCCACCCATAAAACATAAACACACACCTGCCACACAAAAAACATACACACGTGCCACACACAAAACATATTCATGCATGAATGCCACACACAAAATATATACATATGGATGAATGCACATACAAAACAAATACACATTCATGGCTGCCACACACAAAAACTTGGTTAAGGGTGCTTCCTATCCTTCCAGAGGACTTGAGTGTGGCTTTCAGCACCCATGTCTGGCAGCCCAAAACCACTGCATCTCTATATGACCTGACATCTTTTTCTGGACTCTGCAGGAACTACCCTGATGCGCACGTATTCACCCAGGGACACATATAAAAATAAAATCTTTTTAAAAGTAAAAGTTTATTTGAAAGCAAACACCAAACAGAATTGCAAATTTTCTAAAATTAACCACCTGCTTCTAAAGCTTAGTCTTCATACTCATCAGAATCACTCAGAGGATTTAAAACTCCCTTACCCCATGGTATTTAGATAGGCTGATTCTGAAGTGTGGCCAGGAAGAAAACCACGAGATCAGCACAGGACATGTCTGGTGCCTCAAACCAACCATTCTAACACTCTACACAGTGAGCCTAGAACTACTTCAAGTAAACTATGCCATTTTAGGGTGGCAACATTTAACTACAGTATCGCATATTTGAATTATTTAAACTTTCCAAAGTACTTCCACATATGTGATCACATCTGTCTCTAAAACTAACCCAAGGGGAAGGAGACTGTACCATTAAAAATGGACAGACTAAGCGGTGGGACCCAAGGTCTGAGCTCTTAGAACAGAGAACAGGCAATCACTCAGGAGCCAGAACGGAGGTTCTGCTGCCATACCACCTTGCCTGCCTCCAAAGCCATCAAGCCTCACATGCCGTCAATGCATGCTATCCACCTCCCCTGTCTGTCTCTCATCTGTAGCATAAGGATACTAATAGGATTAAATAAAGTCATTCAAGTAAAAGCACTGGGGCAATGCATAGTGTTCCATAAAAGGCCATCACACTTAGTTATTAAAAAAAAACAGCAAAACTAATGGCCTATGTAAATCAGGATTTATTGCTTTTTTCTTTCTTGTTCTCCCTGAGAAAAGCAGCCGGGCCTCATTCCTGATGCTTGAGTTTGCTGTCTTTAACTTACACACCTCTGGGATTTCTCTGGGCACAGTTATATTGACTGAGATCAGCGCTCTTTGTGAGGCAACCATGCATCATAGGCCGCACATCAAACAGCCATTAAACAAGCAAGACTGGTTATGCAGCTTCAATATTAGCAGAAGTTTTGTAAAGAAGACATATTTTTCTGCATTTTCCCACTAAAGTACTAGAAGCAGGCTGCCCACTACACTAACCCCTGGGGGCATGTAAGAACTGTGGGCTAATAGAATAGGTGGTCTGAGGACCTGAACACGAGTTTATCCAGTAAGCCACTGAATCTATACCCCACTGATGTTTTGTCAGTCTTTTTATTGGATTTTAAATTGTCTTTGCCTCTCTTTTAACGTATTAATGGGTCTGTAGTAACATGTGGTGTGTGTATGCACTGTCATTTTGTTAATAAGGAACACAAATGAGCATCTTTGTTGCCATTCATTTAAGCAGCTTGACTCATCAGTAGCAGTGACCACTACACTATTTCACAACTTCAAAACACACACGGTTAGGGGAGGCACTTGCCAACTTGTACCCTAAGCCCTAAGCAACTCTACGTAGCTTCTCTTGTTTCTTTTTCTGTCTTCTTTTGAGGGAAGTGGGGAGAGCCCTGCTGCTCTTCTCCCTGCCACAAAGCAGCATCTACCTTCCCAACTGGAACTCAAGTCAGCATTTCTGTGCTGGTCGGACTTTGTGCACTCAGGGTGAGGCTACGTCTGCACTGCCTCAGGAGACGATGGCTGAGTGGAGGGACAAGAACAGAATTGGAGGAACACAGAACACTGTCTAAACAGCCACAGAGAACAGCTCCACTTTTACTCCAAAAGGACTTAAGAGCCAATAGCAGCTCAGCAATCTGGGCACTTATGTGGTGCGGGAGAATTGTCTATATTCTGTCAATTATGGTTTAAATAAACGCTGATTGGCCAGTAGCCAGGCAGAAAGTATAGGTGGGACATCCAGTCAGGAAGTAGAGGTGGGACAATGAGAACAGGAGAATTCTAGGAAGGAGGAAGTCCATTCCTCCGCAGTCCTGTCCAGACACCGAAGAAGCAGGATGTAACTTGCCCCAGTGAAAAAGGTACTGAGCCATGTGACTAACACAGATAAGAATAATGGGTTAATATAAGTTATAAGAGCTAATACGAAGCCTGAGCTAATGGGCCAATCAGTTTAGAACTTATGGAGACCTCTGTGTGATTTTCTTTGGGGCTTACCACCTGCAGGAACCGGACAGGACAGAAAACCCAACAAGCAGGCCCTCATGTTACACTTATGTCTCCTCTTCCCTCTACACAACCTGATCTTCCTACCAATGCAGCAGCATTTCCCTCTCTGGGTGCATGAGCTACTGCACTGAGCTAAAGCTTTACTCTCAAATATGTGTGTGGGCCACATGTGTGCACGCACACATACTTTATGGCCATCTATAGGAAATGTTTGCTGGTTATACCCTACTTGCTCTAGTTGTTGGGTAACTTTTGACTCTAGCTGTTGGCAGTATCTGAAATCTAGTGCTGTTGTTTGCTTAACAATTTCTTTCCCCAGAAGAAGCTCCATTTTGGAATGGCAAACTCACAGAGAGTCGGAAATGGTCCTTGTGCTTCTGATGAACCGCAGATGTGAAGTGCTGGTCACTTGGCTGGGGAAGACGATTTTCTTCATCTAGAATATCCAGGATTCCCACTAATTTCACTTCAATTAAATCTATTTCAAGATATCAAAACATTCATAGTGTGGATCAATATTTTAAAAAATATTTACTCCACTTCAAAAAGTATTTGGAAACAAGGTAAGAGTGAATGATGAACATATTCTATTGAGTCTAGAATTGGCAGAGTTTTCATTTCAAATAGAACCATTTATTTAAAGGTAATATAATAGTTTTAATACAAGTTTTGGAAAAACAACTTCACAAAGAAAGTGACTATTCAGGTCCTGTATCTATGGTCCCAAGAAAGTCACAGAAGGGGGTGAGGGACTGTAACAGTCAGAATGCCAGCAAGTCTGCTGTGAAGCTGTCTCTCCTAGAAATAGCTGCATAAACAAGACTAGAACAGTAGCAATATAAGCAGATATATTAATGTAGATGGGGAAAATTTTGTGTGGTTCCACTGCTAGACAAAGAACTACAGACCGCTAATGAGTTCTGGAAGGAGAATTAGCCTCTCCCAGAAGTAAGTCCCCTTATTCATTGCCCAATGAAAAGTAGTCAGCCTTGAAACAATATAATACATACAAACAACAAAATGGACTAGCGGGTTGTGTGTGTGTGTGTGTGTGTGTGTGTGTGTGTGTGTGTGTGTGTGTGTAGATGTACATGTATAACAAAAATAAAGAAAGAAGTTTATCATCTTGGCATGAATATGGTTCACAGACATACGAACAGGCAAAATATCCATGCAAATAAATATAAATAAATAAATAACAGACAAAGGGGTAGCTGGAAGGCAATGGGGTAAGGTTTCTTCCTTGACAAACTCAAAGAAAAGCAGAGGTCCTGTTCTGCTGTGACACAATAGTATCTAGATTTAACATGGAATGTCTAAAGCCAACTTGCAACCAGTGAGAGAATCAGCCAGTCCACAGAAGAAGACAGAACCAAGAGACCCAGACAAACCTCACCAAACTAGGTACTTCATAATAGGAGCTGACATAGCTGTCAGCTTGCTCCCTGGAGCTCCTCTTACCCAGTTCACAAAACAACCTTCTAACTAGTAAAATGCATATCACAATAAACAGAGATTTTTAAGAAAACTTTCAACAAAGCTGATAAAAGTGTCTTTCCAGGAAGAGTACTAAAAAAGTTGACCTCCCCAAGGCCACAGTCCCAAATCCTATAACTAGTGTCTAGACCACAGAACACAGAGATGTTCGCAGGAAATGCATTCATGGTCTCTCCCATACCTCCCAAAGGCAGAATAACAGTACCCGTACCTATGCAGTCCTGATTGTCCACGTAATGCACTTCATTAACACCAAGGCCCTCTTTCTGATAGAGTTCTTGCTCCTGTAAATCAAATGTTATAGTCATCAACATGGAAATACTGTGCAATGTAAAATGTCACTGGTGTAATTTCTACCCAACAGTTACTGGTTAAAATATAAAAGTTTTACCCACAGGTATAGCCCTAAATGGCTTGCTGAAAATAAAACCAAGTTTGAATGCTTGTAGCCAAAACCAAAATCAGGAAAATAGCACATAACTATAAATGGATGCAGAGACTCCACAGTAAAATAACATAAATAATTCAGAAGAATGTTATATCAATAATATCTCAATGAAAATATATTCTCTATATGTAAGGTCAGTATCTTTTTAAAATAATTTTTGAATATTTTTTTATCATATGGGTTGGTATAGCAGGTCCTTCTATGTGTTGCTTTCATTGGTTGAATAAAGAAACTGCCTTGGCCTTTTTGTTAAAGCAACACTTAGGTAGGTGGAGTAGACAGAAGTGAATGCTAGGAAGAAGGGCAGAGAGAGAGCTGCCATGGAGACACCAGATCAGACATGCTAAATCTTTCCCAGTAAGCCACGACCTTGTGGTGACATACAGATTATTAGAAATAGGTTGAATCAAGATGTGAGAGTTAGCCAATAAGAGACTAGAACTAACAGGTCAGGCAATGTTTTAATTAATACAATTTCTGTGTGATTATTTCGGGGCTAAGCTAGCCAGGCAGCCGGAACAAACAAAGGGCCCCACTTTCCCTACAGCAATGGGTAGCCTATACATTGAACTTAAGCTAAGTTATAATATTTTTTTTCCTTCAATGGTTAAATATTTCTTCTCACAACCTATACCAGAGGAGTTTCCTCGCATTCTAGAAAGCACTATCAACTTGGACCCAATCTGAATTTAAAATTAATGTGTATACGTAAAGGACTGTAATAAAAGCAAGCATAAAGATAGTGCACCCTGTTTACATGGTTCCTATTTCTACATAGAGTGAGAGCTGGGTTGGTATGGAAAGGGAGCATATGGCATATTAAAAACAATGCAAGCAAGTGTGGTTGTACCACAAAGGAAGCATTAACGCAGCTGAATAGATCGTAAACACTGTCCTACAGGGAAATACTTGCTTTACTCATTTGCTTATGCTGTGACTGATTAACTACAGCCTACTTAAAAATGGACAAAAGTTGCAATGTGACAAAGAACCTGCAAAGACAAAAACAATAAAATTTTGAGGAAAAACAGTTGAGATTGGAATGAGGGGAAAAAACAAAACTACATTTCTCAGCTCAGATACGAGGAATGACAATGCTGTTGCAAAGTCCAGGGTGTGGGCCAACAGCCAGTGAAGGAGATTCAAGCCTAGAGAAGCTGGGAAATGCCCCCAGACCCGCCTTCTTCATCTGAACAATGTAGGGCTGCCTTGGAGAAACTTTCTAGTCCCTCTCTTCTAGCATCTTCAATCAGCACAGCCTGTCTCAGATGGTACAGAGGGAGGAAAACAAAGGCATTGGTATAAAAGATTGGAGAACTCAAGTTTAAAGGGAGAAAATAATGAGCCTTGGAACAAATCAATCTATCCAAAGCTAACTTTGCTTGAGTAAACTGTAAAGAATCATAAAATAATGGTGTGGATCATTGTTTGTATTCTGTCAATTATATTTTAAATAAACGCTGATTGGTCAGTAGCCAGGCAGGAAGTATAATCAGGACAACCAGACAGGAAGTAGAGGTGGGTCAATGAGAACAGAAAAATTCTGAAAAGAGAAAAGTCCATTTCTCTCCAATCCTAATCCATACATACACACACACACACACATACACACACACACACACACACAAGAAACCAAGATGTAACTGCCTTGCTAAAAAAAAAAGTACCGAGCCATGTGGCTAATATAGACAAAAATAATGGGCTAATATAAGTTATAACAGTTAATAAAAAAAACCTGAGCTAATGGGCCAATCAGTTTATAACTAATATAGACCTCTGTGTGATTTCTTTGTGACTTAATGACTTTGAAAACTGGGCAGGACAAAAAACTCAGTAACAAAACAACTTTTGCTAGTCTATTCTGAACATCAGCCATGCCCAGAGTTACATACTGAGGGCAGAGGAAGGAAGTTTCTTCCTGGAGAAAAAATGGCGGCCAGTCAAAGACAGCCCACAGAAGGAGAAGTGCTATCCAGAGGTAACCCTGGTCAGTGGCTGCTCAGAATCTCCTGACTGGTGGCTGTGTGGTGCATAGGGGGAGGACAAACAAGTGGCAGAGCCAACAGAAGCAGACACTGAGAGAACAGCAAAGGCCAAGGCCAGAGATGAGAGCAGGCAGCGGTTTAGCAGGGGCAGGAATATAGACAGCAAATCAGGAGAAAAAACACAAACTGGGCTCACTAGAGAAAGTCACTGGTAAGAAATCACAGACACCCAATTCTGCAAAGATTCCCACTAATTCTTCCAAAGACCCCAAACTTCAGCTGAGCTGCTAGCGCCTGCTGGACCACCAGGCCACTTCACACCAGACCCCATCAGTCAGGGTAATTGCAGCATGACTGTCTTCCTTGAGTTTTAGACAGCTTAATGCAGGTCTTAACCTAAGTGATGACAGTACTCACCTCCTTCAGGATCCTTTCGTTAAAAAACTGTTGGAGTTTCTCATTGCAATAGTTAATACAGAACTGTTCAAAGCTGTTGTGCTCAAAGTACTCTGAAAACATAAAACCAGAGCAGAGTTGTCACCACCCAACAACGACGCTCACTAACTTATCCCAGGATAAAGTGTAGGAACAGTAGTGTCAACGCTTTGATTTAAAATTGGGTTTGCAAAATACATAAAATTCTTTGTTCTGTGTCAGTCCCCAAAGATGTCCTTAACTCAAGACATAGTTTGTTATGTACTAACTCAGAAATACCTTGTTCTGTGAGAACAAAAGCATGTCTGATGACACAGATGTTCTATAGTGAAAAATTAAAACGTGAGAAGTCACCTCTCTCTAACAAATTTCTACAGCACAGGTACTAAAACAACCTAAAGTATAAATGTGATTAAAATCCTGTGTGCTAGGAGATATTATTCCTGCTTAATCGATTACCCAATAATGTTATGATCATAATTTTTCTTCAAGTTAAGGGTTGGATTATGTCTAAAATCCACAAGACAACAAGTGCAACCGGGCGGAGGAGATCACAAATCTACCAAATATAGTCATATCCTCCTTCTCCTCCCCTTTACCCTCTTCTTCTTCCTCCCCTCCTGGCCTTCAGATGGGGAGCATCTCTGTTCCACCACGGTGTGCTGAAAACTCTGAACCCTGAAGCCAGGATAAATACTGCCTTCTTTTGCTTCTCCCTGGTATTGGGTCATAGCAATGGGAAAGGCTAGCACAACAGTTTTAGAGAAAACATTTTTATATTTGTAAAAAATATCAAAGTCAAATATGAGAGCCCACAGTTTTGAATCTGTTCCATCTTGGCTATAGGTCAGAGAATACACACCTATTCTTGCTCCACAAGGTTGAACAAGATGTTCAACCAAAGGTGTGGCTACTGGATGCCTTACTCTTCAAAGGCCAGTCAACAGGATGTTTTGATTTAGGGAGTGGTTACCAGGTGTTCCGAGAAGTAAAGAGGTAATTACAATTTACACTTGCTGTCTCTTTGCATCATGGGAGTCTTGTGCCCTCCCCTTCTGTTATGGGTATATAAAGACTGAGATTAATAAACTTGGGGCTTTTTTGGCTTTTTCAGCTTTTTGTTTTCGGCCACAATATTTACTGGAAGCCCTTCCGACTCTATCTCTTGTCTCTTGTCTATTTAGTTTCTCAATTCACATTCCCCTCCTCTGGAACATAGAGACCCGTCAGGCGGGACACAACAGGTGTTGCCTCAACGTGGGACCTGAAATCGGGGGATCGGAGTGAAGGTCCTGACATACAAGTTAAAAAAGGAAACGATACTTACCAAAGCCAGCAATATCCAGGACTCCAATAAAATAGGACGATGTTTCAAAAGGAAAACACTGATTCACTCTGTTGACCACGTGATCAAAAAGATGGCTGTAGACAGTCTTTGCCAGAGCATCACGGGCATTGTTTGCTTGCTCCACTTTCAGAGGAACCCTGGGGGGAAGGAATATTCCAATGAAAAGTCCGTAAAGTGACAGACTGTGACAATAATGCCAGACACATAAAGTCAAAGTGTATCTGACACACTGGCTGTGAGAAACAGCTGCCAAGCTTCAGGTGAACAGGTAGAGCTAAAATAAGGACAAAATTACAAAGAGACAAACTAAAACTAGACTAAAATATACTATTGGGCAAAAAACGCCCTAAAAAATCATTTAAACCTTCATCTACACCCCACCTTATATACTGAATATGTGAAAATTATTTAGAAAAATAATGTTCATATTTCACTTTTCTAAAACATGAAACAGATTATGTATAATTTAGGGACACTTTAAAGCTTGGTAACTTATTTAACAAAAAAAAATACTGAATCTTAAATTTTGAATTTTCTAATTACTACTGTATGTTGTAGCTCTATGGATGATGATATTCGACACTGTAGACACACGTGCAAACTATTTTCCTCAATAAAATTAGAGCACAATAAAACAAGAGTATCATAGAGGAGAATTCCCAAATGCTGTGCTAGATCCTAAATACCAAGTGAGTACTGGGAAAACACACAAAATGTGCAATTTTTAGTATCTTTAAAAAGTATTCAAGTACGACCTTGGCAGTGGTGGCACACACCTTTAATCCCAGCACTCAGAATCTCTGTGAATTCGAGGCCAGCCTGGTCTATAGAGTAAGCTTCCCTGGTCAGAGTTGTCCTCTGACCTCCACACATGTCCCATGGCACACGTACTTCTCATCTCTCCCCACTACACACAAAATAAATAAAATAAAAAAATCAGACAAAGCATCTGGATAATCAGAGCTGTCAGTTCGCCCGCATCTGGAGTCACCAACAGCATGAGCTGTGGGGCACCCACTGGGGATTTTATTGGTGAGATTGTTTAAAGCAGGAAGACCCACCCTAAATGGCAGTGATGTTAAAACTTAATTAATTGGCTAATTCATTAATTTAGGATATTGTATCTCAAGAAAAAAATGTTTCATAATTTTTGATTGTTGTTGGGTTTTGAGACAGGGTCTTTCTATGGATCAGGCTAGCCTCGAACTTGATGTCATCTTCCTGTCTCGACCCGCCAAATGCTAGGATTACAGGCTTGTGTCTCCCTGCCTGGCTTTGATTTAACTGATAAATATTTTTCTGAGTAAGTCACTTGAGCTCATTGCTGTTGTATTAAAAAAAGGATAGGGACTTGGCTTTTTCCTCAGAAATACAGACCTCGCATTACAGTACCTGAGAATGGTAAGCCTAAATATCAATTTTATTCTACAGTATCCAAAACTAAAATTCATAAAATATATGTTAGTAAGCCAAAACTGTATAATTGTGCACAATCTGAAGTTTTTAAAAAATCTTAGCAGGGGGCTATCTGGGATGACCAGCATGCATGTCCAGGCTGGGTGTGGTGGCTGCATCCGCGACCCCACTGTGGACAGAGTCTCTAGGCCTCAGTGAGCAGCATGCACAGGTGTGGTGACTGCATCCGCGACCCCACTGCGGACAGAGTCTCTAGGCCTCAGTGAGCCTAGCCCAATTGATGAGCTCTAGGTTTAATGAGAAACCGTGCCCCAAAAGATGAGGTAGAGAATGATTGAGAAGGATACCCGCGCCAGCCTCTAGCCTCCACACACACACAAGTACACAGGTACCAAGTGTACAAACTCTGTACACAGCCGCCCTCATGTGTGCAAACATCACACTCACACATAACACAACTGAATAAATGCTTCCTAGGGGACAAGAAACTAAAACAAAAGCTTGGCTAGAGCCTTATTTCTTTCATTTGCAACCTAACTAAGTGCAAAGTGCAGCTTCCTGGACACTCCACAGGCGAGGTACACTTAGGAGGAGTGCAAGCACACACCATTTGCATGGGAAACCACTTCTGAAGAAAATGATCTCTTGCCTCAAACAATCAGATATTTTAAAGCTGACTCACATTTTCCAGCTGTGCCAAAGCAAACCTCCCCTGCCTAATCAATTCCATATCTGTGTCCTGCAGAATGTCTGCCAGAAACAGCTCCACGCTGTGCAAACCCCCACTTATGGGTGTGCTGAACTGCAGTAGCTGGCGGCACAGAATTTTGATCCATCGAGCACAGCTTGAACATTAGAATGGGAAGAATGGATGATGCATAAACATGGACCTTACATCTCAGTGTTTACAAAACACACACGTTTTCCCTTGACAAGTCACAAGGCAGGAGCAGTGTGGTAGAACTCACTTTATAACCGTTCCTTTGGTGCCCCCTGCTGTGGTGAGCATGACTCTCGTGGTTAAACTGACTCGCAGATCATCCTGGTCCAACCCCAGCAGTTCAGCACAATATTCCAAGGACGGGGCGGATTTGTTCTTCAGATTACAGCCACCTAATGGGAATGTTTCAGTGTGAAATTAATAAGCACTAAAGAAACAAGATTACCTAGACTCATTTCTTAGGATTTTATTCACTTCTGTAATATTGTGGGATAGACGAGGCTTACTCCAAACTTTCAAACACGGCTGACTTTTTTTTCATACTTGTTAGATGCCACTACCAACAAGATAAATAGAAAATCCTAACCTGGGGCAAAGCCACAGTGAGAGACCCTTCCTGCCATCAGAGTCACCCACCATTTCTGCCACCTGCTGCCATCTTGAGGCAAAGCTACTCTGGAAATGTCCAGAAATAAACAATTCCTAAGTTTTAACTTGTGCATTCTTCTGAACAGTGACACAGAATCTCCAGCTATTCTGCCAGGTCTATAATCCCTTTCTCTGACAAGTGGACACCACTTGTCCATCCATTAGTTTGCTTAATTGTTTCTCTTTTTTTTACCATATTACAGCATTTTTACAAGAACTAAGTAGTTAACATAAGAAATCCTTTTTTAATCTTGGAAATGCAAAAAATATAAAATAATACAGAGCATTCATGTCACTCCCTAAAAACATTCTCGAAATGTTTTTATTACTGCTATGTTGCTTATTGTGACATTGTTACTGTTATAACAAACTTGTTACATGGGATTTTTAAAACATAGGCAGTCCTAACAGGAATTTTCTATTCTTCCACTAAACAAAACAGTTTTCTAACATTGGGGAGCTTTACAAACATTTATTGGAAAATGAACTTTATGGTAAAACCATTATGAAAGTGCTGAGTTTCTGCGCAAATCACTAATACAATCCTACACTGAATTTTCTAAAAGGAAAGACAAAAAGAACACCTCATTTTTAATTAGCAACAAATGATTTAGATCCAAGGGAAGTCACAGAAAAAAATGAGGATTAATACAACAAAGGTTTAGCTATGAAAATAAAAATGATCTAATGTTTCTCTCACCCCAATCGCCCCTGTATTCTCTGTTTTCTCTCACAACAGAAAGGATTTTCTTTTTTAAGTAGGAGAGAAAACAAGCACATACTGTGTCCCTTCTGGTCACTTAGCATGCTCCAGCTGGTCACACGATGCTTGGGATAGTCTATGTAACTACATGTTCTTCCTCGGGGCAGTGACAAGATAGGAAAGTGCCACTTACCCCACTTCTAACATTCCCATGTACATCGACTATTCTACACTTAATTTTTGTGTATTATTTAGCCTCTCCCACAGCTCCCTTCCTGAAACAATGCTAAAATACAAACAAAATATATGATACAAGATATTTTTCAAAGGAAATTTTCCAATTCCTCTCTTTAAAAAAACTCTAAAGGTTATTCATACATGTTCCAAGTACCTAATTTTTAATGCATCTTCATTTCAGTGACTAATCATCTGTACATTATTGGATTTATTCACTGACTATCTACCAAACACCAATATTCAAACATCTTGTAAATACTTATCTCATTGACTTCTCTTGACAGTGTGACTTGGTGGCTACTATCTCTTTATAGTGAGGAAACAAAGACCCGGAATGGACAAGGTCATAAAAGCACATAGCACATGATGAAAAAATTCGATTGATGGCCATGTGCCCAGCCATTACACCATGCTGTGTCTAACATTATTGACTTCACAGATCACAGGACAATAGATCTGAAAGTCATTGAAGACTGTGTATCTTAGTCTGCTCACTCAGGGGCAGCAAGGCTCAGTGGCCCCAAGGTAATGAGAGACAATTATGACCATCTCCCGAGCCAGTCAGACATGAATACAACCAGGCTTTCCAATCTATTACTTCATTAGTAGTCATGCTCAGTACCACTGTGCAGGTTCCATATCTGCAAAATGGAGTCACCTCTTATCTCATCATTTTTATATGTTTCAATTATGATTATGAAGGATCTTACGCACAGAAGATATCTTCCCCCCAAGTGTTTGGGATCACACTTAGGGCCTCACAAAGGCTAAGAAAGCTGGGTATCATGGCACATACTTGTTACCCCAGAACGTGGGAGGTGGAGGCTAGACAAGCACTTTGAGGTCAGCCTAGGCTATATGAGACCTGTCTCCAAAAGGGGGAGAAAGGTTGCTGGAGAGACAGCTCAGTGATTAAGAGCACTTTCTGCTCTTGTAGAGAACCCAGGTTCAGTTTCCAGCACCCACAAAGTGGCTCACAACTGCCTGTAATTCCAGTTCCATAGGATCTATCACCCTCTTATAGCTCCTATAGGTACCAGGCACATGTGTAGTACATATACACTCATACATTTCAGAAAAAAAACCCACTTCAAATTTTAAAAATAGGGAGAGATAGAAAAAGGTGAGGGCTGGGGAAGTACTCCATCTACAGTGAGGTAATCATGAGTCCAACACATTGTTTCTTTAATGGTCTTCCCTGCTTTCTCTGAGGCCCCCTTTCTATATGTATACTATTACTAGAAATTGTACTTTTTAAAAAGCACTTATGGATTATCTCATTTTGCAAATGAATACAGCTGTGGGATCTGACACCAAAGCCCATAGTATTGGCTGCTGTGTTAAGTGATGCTTCAGGCTCTTAAGGCATCCTTGGTGTAAGTTTCGAGCAAAATATATTCATGCAGGGCTAGTAAATGTTTTACTCTATGGGAGAAAGTCGTAAGTGTTTTGGCTTCCTATGGCAAAATCTCCAAGGAGCACAGCTTTGCCCTGGAGCACGCATGCTGGCACAGACAATACATAGGCAATGGGAGGAGCCATATCCCACTAAAATTTTACTTACAAAAACAAATGATGGGCATGATTTGTCAATTCTACATTCAGGTATCAAACTTGTAATTATATATTCTATAGTCAGGTATCAAACTTGTAATTATATATTCTATATTCAGGTATCAAACTTGTTTCTATAGAAATGAAAACATTAAAACTAAAAAGTTACTATCTTGGTTGAATTTAAATACTTTTGAGCTTCCATAAGAATAAACTTTTATTTTTATCTGCGACTAAAGAATAGGCTGCTGTATATTAAATTACCCCAATTAACTTATTCAAGCTTAGATCTATGAAACAGAGAGAGTAAAAACATATATTAACAGATAAAAAAATATTCCATTAAGTATGAAAAGTACAATATTAGCTGGAAATTTTTTAAGTACAAATCACATAATAGCTTCTAATTTGTTCAAAACAATTTCTCCATCTGCCAGATCACCACACAACAGAGGATGGCCCAGAAATTTGTTCTAATTTTAGCAAACCTATACACAAATGACAAAACATTCATATGGCTAGGAAATGACAAACATTATACTCAATTTTATTCCTTAGTTAAAAATGTAAAGAAACAACCTGAAGTGCTTCCGGCTTCCTCAAAATCAATATTTCCAAGGTGCAGGACACCAGCTACGACTCGGAACAGATCAAGTTTTTCTTCATCATCCAAACCAATCTTTTTCATGGCTGTGCACATCCTAATAAAATCTCCATGGTCATCTAACAGAGGGTCTTTCAGGGAACCTGCCTTAACATACTATAAAGCAAGAGGGTATCAACTGACTGGTCTTTACGTGATTCAGGTAAACTACAAGCTACAACAGAAGGTCTGTTAATGCAATATACAACATGCAAAAATAAAATCTGTCAACAGAAAATTGTAAGCATTTGAACACGTTCAAAAACAGAATGGTATATAAAGGGTATGCAAGAGCTCTCTGTACTATTTCTGAAATCTTGATGTGAACCTACAACTTTTTTCGATGGAATAAGATGCTCTGCAGCTAAAGTAAGATGCTAAGACTAACGTATTGTAAGTTGAGGATATGAGATAAACACAAATTAGTGAAAAGGGAGAGAATGCTGGCTGAAATGAAGCAACAGCCTCAGATCAAAAAAAAGAAAGAAAATAGTAATAAATATGCTCACTCATCTGTCTCTGTTAATCCACAATTTACACAATGAGAAAATGTTCCATGATAACCCATGTTATTATGTAGGTTATAAATATATGCAATTTCACCAATTAAAAATAAATATGAAAAATAGGGCAAGTGAAAAGAATTATAACAAATAATTTAATGTGCCAATAAGCATGGCACTATGCTAACTACTGACAATTATATCATATAAACAGGCAAATCGAGACAAGACAACAGCATCTCCATGGCCTGAAAAAATAGTCCTGTAATTTTTCTATATTGTATGTATGAGATGAGGTGAGTTAATTCCAGGAATCCATGGAATGGCTCTCTGAAAGAGAGAGAGAGAGAGAGAGAGAGAGAGAGAGAGAGAGAGAGAGAGAGAGAGAAATCTGTTTTCTCTCCTAAAAATAATTTGTATTCATATGTTAGGATCTAGCAAACTCAAACAGAGAACGAAGAAACTTAGGCCTGCAAAGCAAAAAGATTAACCAAAAGAGAAGTTACTAGACACAGAAAAACTGATCTAGGAATTTTCCAGAACTTGGGCATTAAAAGCTAACACTAAAATAAGGAAACTCAGCATCAGAATTAATGAGGATTAAAGCTGTCTGATGTTTTCTTCTCCCAGCATGCAACTGCTTCTCGTGTCCCAGCATGCAACTATTTCTCGAGTTAACAGTCTGCCTGCTTTTCACACGGTGCTTTAAATGTCTGATTGTGCACCAGATTTCTGGAAAATGTCTAGAAAAGGAAATTCTATTTCATTCTTTAAAAGAAGCAAAAGCAACAACCGCATGCAAAGTTTAAAGAAACACTATCATGCAGAATTTTTAGTCTTGCAGCTGAGCATCTGCATCATTTAAATACTGTTTTCTAATCAAGTCTTCATGAACATATTGACTTCACGGCAGACTGAAAATCCTGCATTCTCCTAAAATTTGCACACAGCACAAAGACACCCAGACAGAATGAAGCAAAGCGTTTAATTAGTCAAAATGATCACCTCGTCCTCCTGACAAAGAAGACATAAAAAGTAATTTAGATATATTAATACACTGTTCACCTTTATATATTATACACATGTACATTCTCTTTCAGTGATGTAAGATTTCTGATAAAGCATTCCCACTCTAAAACATGGAAGAATGACGTTTTCCTCCTTGCAGAGTGCCTTCTACTCTCTGGAGGGTAAGCAGCTTTCTCTTCTCTCTACTGCTTTTTCCTATGCCTTAGCATTTTTATTTGTTTTCCCTGCAGGACCACGACAATTGTCCTCAATGTGTTTTGATTATCTTAGTAGAAAGACTATAACTTATATATCTTGATGGCATCTATAAAAACATAGTCTCTTACGATTCAGTAAAATAAATGCTGTAATAAATGTTGATGTTGCTTCCAAAAGTCTCAGCCATGCTATAACATAAAGTTTACTCAGATATCTATGTCTAAAATAACATGTCAAGTATTAAACTAAACAAGTATTAACTACAGTTTCATGTGTTCATAATTTGAAATGAGAATTGTATTTTCTTTCTATACATTTATATTAATGTATTTTACACATAATTTATCTTACCCAGCCTGAGTAAAGTCAAAACATCTGATTGGCAAGTGTAGAACCATTAAAAACTGGTAATAGTAAAAAGATACTCAGCTGACATAAATATTTTTAAAAATAATAGAGTCAAGATTAACTAGTACAATAACCAATCCTGATTTAGTTTTCATAACTTAAGTGCATGGTTCAGACCCAATACAACTGACTACTTGAATTTGTGGGTGAAAATGTATAAAAGTTTAAAATTCTTAAACATTTAATGTTTTTAAAATAATAATTACATAATTCTTAGATTATTTAGTGAGACCAAAATATGTGGTTGATACAACAAAACTATAATATGTGAACAGCCTTTCACAAGAATGCTTAAGGTATTTACTATTTCAACTCTTTCTTCTGTAGACAATAAATTAAAAAGCATACTTTATGCTTTCTATTGGGATGTTCCTGCAAAGGCTCATGTGTGAAGACTTGGTTCCCAATGCAGCAGTATTCAGAGGATGGCTCTGGGAAAGCGACTAGATCATAAAGACTATGTCCTCGCCAGGAGATTAAGCCATTGGTGGGCTCAAAACGTGATGGGCTAAACTTGGCTGACTGAACGAGAGGTCTTGTGGTCTTTACCTTGCCCCTGACAAACACTCTCTCTCTTTCCTTTCCTCTACCTCACCTCCCATTCACTTTTGGCCACCACGAAGTGAGCAGTTTTACCTAACCACCTACCCTTTATTGTGAATTCTGCCTCACCATGGCCTAGAATCATGGTGATCACTAACTTGTTGTAGAATAATACTTTAATTATGTACAGGTGTGTTACACTGTTTTATGTCGCATTTGTTTAATTATGTAAAGATGTGTTGCTGTTTCACCTTGCCTGCCTAAGGCACCTGAGTGGGCTAATAAAAAACTGAATGGCCAATAGCTAGGCAATAGAGGGATACACAGGGCTAGAGGGAAGACAGAAATGTAGGAGCAATCTAGGCCCTGGAGAAGACGGAGAAAAGAAATCGAAAAAGAAAGAAAGGGACACACTTGGGGCCAGACATCCAGGCAGCAGACAGACAGACATGGAGGAAGCAGGAAAGTAGGACACAGAGAATGAAAGAAAGGTAAAAGCACCAAGGCAAAACATAAATGAAGAGATACAGGTTGATCTAAGTTAAAAGAGCAAGTGGAACAAGCACAAGCTAAGGCCAACAACTCACAACTAATATTAAGTCTTTGTGTCATGGTTTGGGAGCTGGTTGGTGGCCCAAAGAAAGTCTATTAAAATTAGTCATGGACTGAAATACAAAATCAAGAGCAAAAATAAATCTTTCCCACTTTAAGATAATTTGCTCATATATTTTGTCACAATAGTAGAAAGCTTACATATAAATATTCTTACTTAGCAATAGTAATATCAGAGTAGGTTGCTAAAATATGGTGATTTCTAGGAAATTTCATAGTATAGAAATTCAAAAAAAGAACATGAGGAAAGCAATGCATTTTGGCCCAAAGAGAACGGGAGTGTGCTGTTCTATATATGACAGAGGATTGGAGCGTCACACCACAAGAGAGACTTGGATCACCGTACAGTTTTAAACCATAAACCCGAAAGCAAGAAGTTCATTAGCAAATATTTTTACATTAAATATTTTAATTAAAAAATAATTTACTGTACCTCAGGACTTTTTCGGTTCTGTAAAATCTGCTTGTCAGTTTCTTTGTTAGCGAAGTACCTAGTGCAGCCTCGGTTTAAATACTAAGACAAAGAATTGATGGTACAATTAACATGGGATCCACTGGGAAAGAACAGGGCTACATAGTGAATTCAAGGTCAGCCTGGGCTACATAATAAACCTCTACCTTGAGGAAACAAACAAAAACTAGAGACCAGAAGGTGAAATTTAGCAAATCAGGATTAACCTACTATGAAGCAGAAGGCCCTGGGATTAATCTCAAGAACTGCAAAAACGTGAAGATCTAGGGAAGAGACAATTTCTTCTAGCTTTGCAATGGCAAGAGTGGGTACCTATCCTTGCCATCTATTGTCATTCTATGCCAACTTTCTTAATATTCCAGTTTTGCCTGATTGCACCAAATGGTTCCAAAAAGTACATAAAAGTATTTTTAGATTTATAATAATGTTGAGCATTTTTAACTTTATTTTGCAGGATCCATGCATAGTTAATACAAATATGTTAAGCCAGTAAATCTCTAAATTATGAGTCTGTTTGGATAAAGTAATGACAAAAAAAGTTCAGCCATTTTGAAAGCATTCGTGCTATATGCCTTTGTGTTTATAATTTAATCAGTAAATTATAAGGACAGAGTATTTTTTTTAAAAAAATCTGATGAAATTATTAAAACACCTTCATATAATTTACAGTGAATATATATTTGGGGAATGGGATAAAGGTATGGTTGTTGTAACATGACACCTGCCATCACTGGGACTGCCTAGAGGAAATGAAATCCATCCTGGTGGTCCATACCACAAAGGCAGGAAAATCTTTGGTTGCTTTTGGTAGCTGCCCTTGTAGAATGCCCTCCCTGTGCAAGGAAAGGCTGTAACTTCTGATCCCGAAATGGTACGCTCCCAAGCCTCCACACAAAAAAAAATACTGCATTAAAGTCGTAGTCATCACTTGACTTTCTGGCCAGCTAAGTGTTGGCAAAATCTAGACATATATCATAATTCATGGGATTTCTAGCAACTTGTATTTTTTAAAAAAAAATCAAAAAAATGCCTCGTCTGTTTTCATGAAGATATGATAAGCAATTAACTTCAAATTCCAATTATGTTGAGAATCAGAGATCAGAAGAGGAAGGATGTGAAATCCCCTCAGACTGGCATTACAGATGGTTGTAAGCCATCATGTGGAGGCTGAGAGCTGAACCCAGGTCCTTTGCAACAGCAGTCAGTGCTCCTAACTGTGGTGCAGCCTCTCCAGCCCCCCACCACCATACTATCAAGCATCAATTCTTCCACCAGGATTTTCAAACCCATAATTATCACAGCATTGGGGGTGGGGCAGGCATGTATAGTTTCTTACCACCCATCATAACAGTCAGACAATGTGTGCATTTCCACCACATTCTAATTTGCCCAGGGACAGGATAATGCCTTGTTTATCTTTTAATCCTGGCACAATGTCTAGCACCCAATAATCAGCAATAAGTATTTATTGTTGAATTGTACTAAGGGGTATAATGATGCATTCTTTATTAACATTGGTTCAGTGATCTCAGCTTTTACAGCTACATTAAAGATAATTTTAAGGCTAGAATTACAGAACCTTATAAATTTTTAATTGGGTTTAAATTAATAAGGTTTTAAACATCTGTCCTTTTACCTACTGAATTACATACCTTCTCATATACTGTTATACATGTTGAGAATCACTTATCTCAAGTATTGTGAAAAGTGATTGAGATTTCAGAGTTGCTTACATTTCAGTGTATTTGCATAAGCTTTCATTTTCCAACTGAGCATCACAAATCTAAGACTACAAAGACCAGTGCTTGAGATTTGGGGGTTTCATATCAGAGATACTGAACTCATGATAGACTTCCAAATCTCAACAGAGATCTCATTGGCAAGACTATAGTTCTAACACATCATTAGTTACATCTCAGGTATCTATGGGAGATGCATAGAATCGATGTCTTGGGCCCTTTTGGATACTAGATACCAAAGTTTACAAACCCTTTAAAACAGCATCACACTTCTACATGATCTACATATACAGCCTACCAAAACCTTAAAATTACATGAAAATTGTTTATAATCCTTACTGCAATATAAATGCTCTGTGAAGGAATACTGTCCCTTGTTGTTTAGTAAAACAAGAATAATAGGGAACTAATACAAGCTCAGTATAGATGTATTCTTTATCATCCCAAGTATTTTCAATTCATGATTAGTTAAGCCTAAAATGTATAATCTGCACTGTATTTGATTTACTGTAAGTTATGTACAAATACAACTAGGTATCAAAATACAGTGAGTTTTGGCACTGAGAGGGTAAACAATTCACAAACTTCATGCAAAATTTATTTTCCTTCAACTTACCCGAAAATTATCTGGGGAACTCAAGTGAAGCTTCTCCCTAATGTCTTCTGAAGCCCCAGCGCACAACCTGTAAAATATATGGTAATTGCGCTCCTCCTTGCCTTGAACACAGATCCTAGACTTCTCTAGGAGATAGTGAGAAACAAATCCTCCAACAACTGAACTCTAAAAGACAAAAGAGAAAATAGATTCTTGCATTTATGGGATTGAAATACAACTTGATGTTCATTTTATCTTTTTCTAATAAACATTTGCTTATCAAAGAAGTTAAAATATTTAGCAAATACTGCAAAGAAATATCTAAAGTGTAAGCTTTGAGTATTTCTACAGTTCATCCTTCATTTTAAACACTGTTATCCAGTCTTCACACTGATCCTTTCAAGCTTTGGAGCCTCTGCAGCATCAGAACTGACTTTGTGGTGGGCCCACAGATGGGTGCCGAAGGTTCTCATATTGAATCACCCTCACCTCATGCTGAGAAGACACTAACTGCCCTGACGTCATCGTTACAGACCACACGCACCCACAAATACACATATCACTATTATCATGCTGCACCCCATGAACACATATATTATCACGTTATCAAAACAACAAAAGGCTCAAATATGAAAAAAATTAACTACAAAGCTATGATTAATAATGCAGCCAAATCCAACATTTTGATTTTAAACTGATAGAAATTCTGAAGTCATTGTAAATACACACATAATAATAATTACAATAATAATAATCTCAGAAAGGGCTGTACTAATTCCAATTCTAATAAGACCCTTACACTTGCCACAAACATTTCCCAAATGTATTCCACAAGCAACTTTCATTTACCTTTTCATTGAAATGAATTTCCACAAATTTTCCAAATCGACTGCTGTTATTGTTACGAACAGTCTTTGCATTTCCAAAAGCTTCCAACAGTGGGTTAGCTATCAAAAAAGAAAAGAAAATATTTCATCAAAAACATCACAAGAAAGGCATGAAGAAAAACTATGGAGCAACATATATATTACATCTCCACAGGGGAAAAATTGGGGGGAAATGATGGAATAAATGCTTTCAGAAATATTAATATGGAAGAATTATCAAGTAATGTCAAATTCCACAAGTGTTAAGTGTTTGCCCACCGTCCTGGTTTTACTTTTGATTGACAAGTGGACAGGATCTAGGGTCACCTAGGAGACAAGCCTCTGGCACAGAGAAAGACAAGAGGTTGGTTACTAGATCAGTATGAAGACAGTATGAGCAAAGACTTATAGGAGATGGAAAGTCTCTTCCACCTCTAGGAGAAAAGCACTGTAGACCACAGATAAGAAGATTCTTCTAAGTTAACTTCTGATATACCTAATTAAAAAATTAAAATCAACAATACCTTCAACAATTCTCTCATCAATATCTTGACCAGTCCCATAAGATTCTGTCAGGTATCTATTTAAAATACAAGATTTAAAAAAAAACTTGAATAATATTGATTACAATATATTTATAAATTTACTATTTAATACATACCAAACTGAAACATGGGTCATCATTGTAACTGTTTAGTAATATTTTTAATTTTTATTACATTTTCATTTATGTTTCTATATGTGTCTTGTGTGGGCATATGCAGGTCATGGAATTATATTTTTAAGATGTTTGGAAATATTCTGATTTTTAACAAATTTTCAACTAGGTTTACATAAGTATCTTAATTAACTATTTAACTTAATAACTATATATATTTCCATAACAAATAGAAACTTTCATACCCACCATGAAAAAACTAAGAACTGTAATAGATTAGAAATAACATTGATAAAAAACAATTCAGGATGTGCTGGTTCTAGCAGTATCTTCACCACTAAATTTAACTTTCTTGACTTTGTATGGTGATAGACATTGATCACCAACTCCATAGGACCTGGAGTCATCTAGAAGGCAGGCCCATGGCCATGTCTGTGAGGGATGGATTGGTTAGATACCTGAAGTGGGAAGACCCACTCTGGACGTGAGTGACAGCATTCCATGTGCTGGGATCCTGGACCACACGGAGAAGATCTAAAAGGCTAGGCATAGCACTCACTCATCCCTCCCTGCTCCCCGACTGTGGATGCAATGTGACCAGCTTCTGCCAGCATGCCTTCTCCACCATGGTGTATTTTAACCCTTGAGCCATGAACCAACAGGAACTTTTCTTCTCTTAACTCCTTCTCATCTGATTTTTTGTCACAGCAATGAGATGATTTACAGTAGTTAAATTGAAAGAATGAAACCATAGTCCTGAGGTAACGCTCCCTCCTCTCTTAAAATGTTATGATTGTACACCAAATGTTAAGAGTTTAATATGATGGTAGAAAGGGGGATCTGATGAGAGAAGGTATAAGAGAAAGTCTAAACAAAAAGTTGTTTCAAAATATTTCATAGCATCAACATTGAGAATAGAATGTCCACTTGGATTCTGCAGGAATACTCCTCGGTTTCTCACTGCCTAGCTAGCACTAACTTTTTAGAGAATCCTCCAAAGCATAACACACCACAGACAGCTTCCTACAACATAGAGATTGCCTTCCATATAATGTGTTTATTTCTTCCAAACTATTCCATAAGGAATGCAATGGTATTAAAAGTCAATCTGCTTAAATACCCTGTCACTACCCCCCTACTGACTCTTTCTCTCGCTCTCTCTCTCAAAACTGCACTATTCACAATAGCCAAGTAACAGAAACAACCCAACTGCCTATCAACACATGTACAAATTCAGCAAATACAATAGTTCCCTGCAATGAAATTTATTCAGCCCTAAAATTCATGAAGGAAATTCTAATGCATACTATAACATAGGACACATACTATAACATGGGTTAGTTTATATATATATATATATATATATATATATATATATATATATATATATATATATAGTAAGAGTCAGGGTCTTACTAAGTTTTCTTGGCTCCCATCACATTGAAACGAAAGTGATCTTCCTGCTTCAATCTCCCAAGAAGCTGAGTGTGTGCGTGTGTGTGTATGTATGTAGTCATATAGGCAGGCACATGTCACTATAACCAGCTCAAACATGAGTGAAACACATATTGAACTAAATGAAATAAGGAAGTCACTGAAAGATTAATACTATATGATGCCACTTAAACCAAGGACTTAGAGAAATGCATAGAAACCCAAAAGTGAACAATGGTTCTGGGGGAGTACTATTTTATTGATGTACTATTTATAATGAGTACAGCATCTGGGGAGTACTATTTTATTTATATACTATTTATAATGAGTACAGCATCTGGGGAGTGCTATTTTATTTACGTACTATTTAATGAGTGCAGCTCCCAGTTTTGTGAGATGAGAAACATAAACAACATAATGACATGGAAGACGGCATGAATGTCCCTCATGCTGCTGAATTTCAAAACGGGTACTTGGCAAACTCAGTGTTACACATTTTTTACCATGAAAATAATGTCAGACTGCTCAAAATACTGCAGATTAGCTAAATACTCACCTTAGAACAAACTTTGTATTTTCTGTTTTGCCAGCTCCTGATTCTCCAGACACAATGATAGACTGGCTCATCTTGAGCACTTTCATGTCTCGAAAAGCCTTATCAGCTGCAGGCAAAGCAACACAGTAATATAGCAAGCTAAGTTATTGGCAAGAATTTACTCTAGGGGCCTTTACTCCTAAAGAAGTCATGAATGTGTGTTCAAAGATAAAGTCATCCAAAAGGTTCCTCTAAGTATTTACTTGCAAGGTTCCCAACAGCTAAGTAATAGGAAATCAAAACATCTCAAGATTGTGCTAGATTGTCTCCACATTGAGTTTTGGCTCAGCTCAAATGCCAGAGTAGATCTGCAGAGAGACAGGAAATGCTCAGTGCACATAGCTAATGAGGTCTCCAGTGAAAAGCAAAAAGGAATGAGCTTCCAATTAGAAATTTGGCAACTGAACCCATTGTGAGAGAGAAAAACAACTGAAAAATAAATCTAGGGAATGATATTTTCAACTCCAACCACTGATCTGAAAATTTTATAGATGCATTTTCATTCACAGCTGAGTGAGGAAACTCAGACCCAGAAAGAACATCACAATTTCTCTCATTTGTGGGTGTTAGCCTTGACTCTCATTTGCAATAACCATAGAAGTCAAAAAGTTAGTAGGGAATCATCAGAAAGTGGGGCTTTCATAGGAGGGAAAATAGGATGCAGTAACTTAAAGGGGAATAATGGAACAAGGATAGTTAAATGGGGGTAAGGAATGGGAGGGAGGATAAAAGTGGGAATAGGGGAGAGGGGTAGGGAGTGGGGGGGCAGGGTAAAGGAGGGAATATAAGGAGAGATAACACACTAAAGACATTCTAAAAGCAGTCATGAAAATCTACTACTGCAGAAGCTTCCTAGAATATAAACATACACATATAAGAAGAGCTTAAATGGCTTAAATGGAGTTACCCTCTAATGGGGCAACAATGCCCTATTAGATACAGTAGGCTAACAAATAAAAAGCCCAATGTCAGGATATGTTACCCCATTGTTGGCCATTGAAGTCCCAGAGACTCCAAATATTGCCTGCAAATTGTCATTACTCCAGAACTTGACAGTAAGACCCTTATCACATACCTGAATCAGAAAATATGAAGAAATCAAGCTGGTACTGACTTGGATGAAAGTTTCATCCCTATTGGCTAACATTCCTAGTTCTGGGAGGTGCTGTGCATGCTACCAGAGGAGAAAAGGAATCCAAGCTTATCCAGATATGAACCCTGCAATCTTCAACAACAATGTGCCTGGCAAGACAGGCCCACTGGTGCAGCAGTGGCACGGAAGTCATAGGAGTAACAAACCACTTTCTGCTTGGACCTAAAGGCTCTCAGCACCAGATGACACCCATAGCTGGCACAATTATCAGGGCCAAGAACCTGTGGCTATATACAGATCATAGGACCTAGCGAGTAATCTACTCCTGTTACTCTGCTAATAATATATAATATTAAACCAACCCCTAACTACTTCTCATTATACCCATAGATTACTGCAGCTCTCAAGCTTCATGAGAAAAGGTTCTTTTTTTTAAGATCTATTTATTTTTATTTTATGTGTATTGATGTTTTGACCAGATCTATGTTGTGTGCCGCATATGTATATGCCCACAGAGACCAGAAGCGGGCATCAGATCCCTCTGGAACAATAGTTTACAGGTGTTTGTGAGCTACCATGTGGGTGCTTGGAGACAAACATGGGTCAGCAAGGTTATTTATTTGTTTGTTTGTTTGTTATGTACACAGTGTTTAACCTACATGTATGCCTGCAAGCCAAAAGAGGGCACCAGATCTCATTACAGATGGTTGTGAGCCACCATGTGGTTGCTGGGAATTAAATTCAGGACCTCCGGAAGAGCAATCAGTGCTCTTAACCTCTAAGCCATCTCTCCAGTCCCTCAGCAAGGTTCTTAACCACTGGTCTATCTCCCCAGCTTAAGAAGTTTCTTTTGGCATTTGATGATGATTAACACAGATTGCCACAATTGGTCAAGGTACAAGGCTCTTGGGTAACTAGAGACATACTCTGAGGAATTCCCCTAATCTTGCTTAAAAGGAGTCTGCAAGCTTCTCTCGGGGTCGTCATTTGTTTATTTGCTGTTCGATCCCTTCCATGCATGGGAAAATAAATAATCGCTCCTGATGCGATTATTGCATACGTGTCTGGTGGTCTTTTTGTGGGACTTCACATGAACCCAAACACTGACTGCAAAGGCTTTGCCAACATATCCTGAATTTGTCAGGATACAAGTAGAACGTAAACTCTAATTTCTGACCAGTCGCTCCACCCCTCTGAGCCATCGAACCAGGGTCTTCAGGATGAGAGGCTGAGAAAGTACAAACAGACGCTATTGCTTTTCCACTTAGGCTCCTCAGTCATAAGAAATATTGCAATTTTATATAAAAAGCTATGGAGCAAGATAATGCAAAGAAGAAGCCTGTTATAACAGCTCTTCGAGTCTTGTCATGCCAGGGTGGCCCATGCCTTTAATCCCAGCATTCGTGAGGCAGAAATAGGCAGATCTCTGAGTTCAAGGCCAGCCTGGTCTACAGAGTGAGTTCCAGGACAGCCAAGGCTGTTACACAGAAAAACACTTGTGTCAAAAAAGAACAAAAACAAAAACAAAACAAACAAACAAGCAAAACACCCTAGTTCCAGTCTGGCTCAGGTAACATATTTATGAGTGATGCCCAAGCTAAGACAGGAGGAAGCCTTGTCTCAGAGCTGTAAAAGTGACGGCCTTGGAGATGCATTTGATCATAGGATTGAAACATACCATCAGAACCAGGCCTGATGACACACCGGCAACCTCAGAGCTCAGAAGGGAGAAACAGGGAGATCAGGATTTCAAAGCTAGCCTGGTGTATCTCTCTCTCTCTCTCTCTCTCTCTCTCTCTCTCTCTCTCTCTCTCTCTCTCTCTCAGAAAAAAAAAGCACTATTAAGTTGTCTTCTATTATGCCTACTTTCAATGGGTCAGACACGCCTCAGAGGCCACAGGCATTTAATAAATAATGCATGGCTAGCCCATGAGTTGCCTACAAAAGTATTAGATCCTCCCTGGTTAGGATACACGCTCCTAACAACACTAATACACCAAAAAAGGCATACAGGTCTTGCAAAATGTGTATTCAATGCATGGTATCTTTTATTAAAATAATAAACCAACTAGGAGAACAGCATTTGCAACCTGGCACCTGAAGGACTGGCTAGGCATGTGACCAGTGTCTGTGACCTGACCCATGAAGGACTACCCAGGGGTGTGCCAGGAATCTGAGAGCCTGGGAAGAAACACTGCACCAAGACTAGGGAGCGTACCCTCAGACTTTATCCCCACCCAGTTCTCTGCCCTTGGTGTCTGTCCTTCTCTATTTAGCAGCCACTAAACTCAAACAGCTCTGCTCTCTTATCTTTCCCATCTCTTTCCATCTCCCTCTCCTCCCCTTCTCTTCTTCTGTTTTACTTTATCCATCCCTTTCCCTTTTTTGTTTTCCTTCCGATTGTCTTTCCCACAGACCATGTGCTAGCATAGTGTGTGGGTCTCCATGTCTCAGCCACCTTCAGCCGGAACTCTTTTAGGTTATTTGATAGCTGTATTCCCCTCTCTCTTTTCATTCTACCTGTAAGCCAGCTCCCTTACCCTGCAAACATTTCTGCTACAATCAAGACTAAGGCAAGAGTTTCCACTTTCTCCACTTTTATCAACATAGTGCTTCAAATCTTGGTTATAGAAATAACACAAGAGAAAGAAACACAAATAGAAATATTAGTCAGCATTAACAAATGATATGACAGTATATAAAACCCTAGAGCATGCCGCAGAAAACTCCTGGGGCTAAGACACACTTTCAGAAATGTGACAGGACACAAATTAAACACACAAAACTCAGTAACCTTTTCACACGCCAATAACAAGCATGTTGAGAAATAAATCAAGGAAATAATTCCCTATGTAATTGCCTTGAAGAATAAAATAAAATGCCTAGAACAAACCTAACTAAGGTAGTGAAAGACTCTACAGTGAAAACTTTCAAACCTGAGAAGACATTGAAAAAGATACCAGAAGAGTGGAAAGACCTCCCATGCTCACAGATGGTAACAATCAGTATTATGAATACGGCTATACTACCAAAATCAATTAACAGATTAAAAGCAATATTATAAAATGTCATTCTTCGCATAAGTAGAAAAGAAATCTTAAAATTCATATGGAAATACAAAACATCCCAGATAAAACAAAGCAATCTTAGGCAAGAACAATAGTTGAGACCATCATATTTGATTTCAAGTTGTATTACAGACTAATAATAATAATAACAAAAGACAGCATAGTACAGGCACATAGATCAATAGGATAGAATGCAGAGCCCAGATACAAACCACCTTGTTATTTTTTATAAAGGTGCCAAAAATAAACCCTGGAGAAAAGACAGTCTCTCATTCACATGTAGAAGAATGAAGCCCAATCCTTATTTCTCACCCCATTCAAACATCAGGTCTAAATATATGAAAACTCTTAGTGTGAGACCTGAAAGCCTGAAGCTGTTAGAGGAAAAGGTCACCCAAACACAAGATATGGCACAGGCAGAGGCTTTCTGAGTGGTCCCGAAGCGGTTTCCAGTCACTCCGGAAGTAATGCCAACAACTGGCAAATATGATCCCATGAGATCAATGAGCTTCTTGTACATGTCAAAGGAAACACTGGTTAGATGAAGAGACTGCCTACACAGTGGTGTGGGATCTTTTCCAGCTAGATGTCTAACAAATAATAGAATACACAAAGGTTTCAAGGAAGGGGGGGCAGAAAGAACGTGAGAGCCAGGAAAAGGGATGGGGAGAAAAGTGGAATATCGACTGCCGGGCATGAAGGACATGGCTGTCCCAATCCTGAACCCATACCAGTCATGATTAACTGCACAACATGAGGGCTGTTAAAAACACCCTGTCATGGAAAGGAAAAGGCTCACAGAGATCCACCTCTTCCTAAGGATTTATACACAGTCAATAGCTGCTAGGGAGGCAGAGACATTTTTTCTAGTAATATAGCCATGATAAGGTGCCCATGCTCCTATAAACAAAACTAATTAAATCCATTGGGTCACACACAAAAAAGATGAAAGTAGAAAGGGTGAGGTTAGAACAGGAAGAAGATTAGTGGGAGTTGTCATAGGTGAGAGTCATCAAAATGCATTATGCACACATATATGAAAATGTCACAGTGAAAACTTTATGTACACTTAATATATGCAAACAAAAAGGAAACACTTATATACTGCTGGTGGGAATGTCAACTAGTACAGCCTCTATGGAAATCAGTAGAACAGTTCCTCGAAAACATAAAAAATCAATAAGTAAAGCTGTTACCATCGCTCAGTAATGTATTTGCCATGCAAGTCCAGCAAACCTGAGTTTGATCTCCACACATGACCCACTCCAAGTTATCCTCTGACCTCCACACATGCACCTTGCTACATGCAACCATGCATGTGCATGTGTGCACCTGAGCGCGTGCGTGCACACACATACACACACACACAGTTTTTTAAAATTAAAAACAA
This sequence comes from Myodes glareolus, assembly GCF_982192425.1. Lineage (NCBI taxonomy): Eukaryota > Metazoa > Chordata > Mammalia > Rodentia > Cricetidae > Myodes > Myodes glareolus. The sequence goes on along the minus strand of NC_142029.1, from coordinate 39,392,823 downwards.
CAGTAGATTTACCAATCCTGGGTATTTACCCAAGGGACTCCAAGTCAAGAGATCACAGAGATGCTTGCACACCAGTATTTACCACAGCACAATTCACAGCACCTAAGTTCTTCTACTAACCTAGTTGTTCTACAACATAGAATAGATAAGGAAAATGTGCTATAGAACATTTTCCAGCCATAAAAATAAAGACAAAATTACATCATTTTCAGGAAAACAAATTTAACTGGAGAATAGCAAAGTAAGCAAAACGGAGGCAGTCTCGTGTTTTCTCTCCTATGCAGCTCCTATATGTTAAACAGATACATAAAATCACATAGGCAGATTTATATCAAAGTAGAGGTGAAGTTCTCTGGGGAACAAAGTGGACTAACAAAAGGAGGAGGGTAGAGAAGGAGCGAGTGCAGGGTGTGAGGGAGGGTGGAGGAAGGGTGCATATATTCAATAAACAGTAACCAGCTGCATAAAAACATCCTGATATAGCACAGTAACATGTACAATGAATCTTTTGAGGGACTCAAAACAACTTAAAAATCAGTTAAATTTGTATGATATAAGGAAAGACAAGAATTAAAAATATAACTTACCAATTGCAAAGACATGAGGTGGCATCGTACCAAGAGATTTTCCTTGATATGACTTTATTGTATCTGAAGAATATATTTTAGGTATATCAAAGTATGGATTCACTGCAATCAGAATGTTGGCGACATATGTCTAAATAGAAAAGCAGAAAAGGGAAATTTCCATTTATTAATTTCCTTCAACGCTAAGCAAGGCAAACAGGAGAAATATTCAATGGACAGAAACCTTCAATTCTCATACAAACAAGACTTCACAATCTACATTTCTAGCCCTAACTTAAATATTTTCTGATTTTACAGAGCCCACCATTTCTCAAGTTCCAAAGAAATACTTATTAAATACTTATTTTGAAATATATGTTCTTATGCTGTCATTCCACAGTCATTTCAAAGTCAACACCTTAAAAAAAAAAAAAACAAGATCATACTTTACCATGTCCCTGTGACTCATTAAAAAATAAGAAATCCCTTCCCATCATTCTCCCGGGTAACGGCTTCACCACATATTGACTCTACCTAGAGTCACCAAGCTGGGTCCCACAGCTCATCTCAGGTCACAGGTATCCTCAGACTATTCACCACTCCACTAAAGCATTTAAATGATCTTGTAGCTCAGTCTGAGCCTCCTCTGTCAATGAACGCTCAGGAGTGAAACAGCTCTGATGTGACCACGTGGTCATGGGAGTTCTGCAGAACACCACACGCGAACCACTGCCGAGTAACTGTTTCATGAGCAACTTCAAGTTCCTTTTAAATTTGAAATTTAATTTGGTTTTTAAAGGCCATATTAATGTACTGAAAGAATACAAGGCCATACTTCTCTCCTTTCTTTCCAACGGTGGAAGAGAAGTACTGTAAAATCCTGCACTCTCAATCTGCTAAATGCACACAAAGTCCCCAAAGACGCTTCCTGGAGGAGAGTGGTGACGAGAATAGAAGGGACTGGAGAGGTGCCTCAGCACTGTCTGCTCCAACAAAGGAGCCAGAGCCAGGTTTGGCTCCCAGAAGCCTCTTTGGACCTCCACAGGCACTAGTCACATACAGGCTGCACATACATACAATCACACAAAACACACAAACACATAAAAGAAATAAATCCCTGAAAATGAGAACAAAAAAGTAAACGATCAGAGATTTCAGTAATATGAAAATGTTAAATGAGGCTCATCTATTGTTTTAATCAAATCTAACTACAAAAAAAGCTTAAATTATTACTCTAAAGTGCTTCCTTCCCATGAGTATGCATCTGTATAAATAGCAATTGATACATTTATTTAGATTTTATATTAATAACAGATTCATTTATGGGTTGCCCACCATCTCATGACTTTATAACTAAAAGGCCTAACTGGTAGGGAGAAGAGAACACGCCACTCCTGACTTCAGGCAACCTGACAACCTGGTCTTTATGCTCTACTCAGAAGAGGCAGTCCCCAGTTATATCCAAATTGATTTTCACTGATTTACAAGTTAAACCGTTTCAACAGGCTTTAAAACTTTGCTACTTCAATATCTAAAACAACACTCAGTGAATGTTAGAGTCTGTTCAATCACAAGTTATAAACAGAATAAACTTCCCCTCTGAAAATGCTTCTACCCAAGAACACCTATATTCACACCTAAACTGACTTTACTCAATTGAACGTATGGGGTAAATGGAAAGAAGTGGAGTCTTATCAGCATGCACATCCAGGAGACAAGCAGATTCTTTGGGAGAGACCTATTTCTATTTCCAAGCTGTCACTACTTGGACAGATGGCAAAGACTAGATGTAATTTAGTCAGAATTAAGTAAGTACAATTAGGCAAATTGATAGTGATATAAAAGATTAAGACTGTCATTTGATCTTGTGAGTGTCAAAGAAGCCATGTGCGTCCTTCGTTCAAAAATAATGAAGCCCATCTTTATAACAGGATACCAGAGTGTGGTAATCCATCTCCAGCCAACAGAAGAATCTACGACCAGGTCAGAGTATTATAAAATCTCATCTGTGCCCAATGAATAATGATAATTAAAACACAGTAGCTAAATATCCATCTGAATTATCTGAGACTAACTACTAACAACAAAAGCACTGTCTTTCTTTGTGTTTAATGATCTGCACATTTCAGAACCAGAAGGAAAGGAATAATGAAATCCTACTGTTATTTAGGCTCCATGATCAGCATCTTGTCTATCTGATACTTCTTCAGCTATTGCCTTCTACTCTAACTTACTTAAGTTTCCTCATTTAGCTTTCTTTTTAACTTCAGTACATAGAGGTCGCCTTAAATTCTCTACACAGTGTGAAAAGTGAAATTAAACAGATGTGTAAACATATACCAAAAATAAACTCCAAAATAGTTTTAACCACTCAAATTGGACCTTTGTAAGTCTGAAGTAGGTTAATTGGTTCTCCAAATTCATTACCTTATTCTGCAGATTTTATTTTTTTTAAATGATGTATTTAACTTTATTGTATGTGAAGGTGTCAGATCCTCTGGAACTGGAGTTACAGACAGTTGTGAGCTGCCATGTGGGTGCTGGGAATTGAACCCTCGTCTTCTGGAAGAGCAGCAAGTGCTCTTAACCATTGAGCCATCTCTCCAGCCCCTCTGCAGATTTTATTAAGTACCCACTGTGTTCCAGGCTTATGGGAGCTCTGTTTGGAGAGCATGCATTAGAACTCTCATGTACACTCAGACCACACGGGGAAAAAGTAAATGTGCCATATGAGACAATTTTACACAAAAACTAAAGTCATTGGTCAAATACTTACATAGATTCTGTCTTTACTGTACCGCACTTTGACATTATGGAGGAGTGTGGCTTCATTTAAGTACATCAGTGAACCTAAGAGAAAATTTAAGAGAGTTGAAATAAAGATTAAAAATAATGTTCATTACACATAATCTCTCTGATTCCCGTTTAAAATTCACTTGTTAGGGTAGATTTAATACCATGTTTTTTTTAGAATACAGGTACACATAAACTCCATGGACTAGTATAAAACAAATCCATCTGGGGTACATTGCATTGGTCAACACTTGCCTAAAATAAATCTTGGTTACTTACATCTGTAAGAACTATAGATGATACATTCCAGCTACGGGAGTTACATATAGTGAGTACCAGTGATGCATTCTGCTGAGGTCAGGCTTAAATGTCAACTATCAATCCAGTGGAAAGAACTATTGTAGCCATTTAGGACCCTACAAAGTGAGATACTAATCCAGTTCAATGCTAGAAGCTTACCGATAAAAGAGAGACCATACAGATTTAGAATAAGGGACCATTAGGTCATTTGGATAGTTCTCATGATCACTGATAAAAGGAGAGTCAGGACCAAGAGATTTCATGCATCCAACATATTTATGAGTTAGGTACAAAATCAGAATAAACACCTTGTTTTTCTGTTCTGTTGTAGCGATCCATCCCAAGCTCTTCCCTACCTAGTCCCTATGTATTCCCATCTGCTTCATTTCCACGACAAGCTAGAGCAGAAGGTACGCTCATCGGCTTGCTGTTGCGACCATAATTTATCAATTATCCAAACTGAAAACAGTAGTCAACATCAGAGCTAGCTCTTCTTGTCCTCCCACTTGAAGTCAGTTTCTAAATCTTCGCATCACATAAAGGAAGATACAACCCACTGCCAGGTTCATGGTAAATATCCTAATGTTAACACAACCTGAATCCCTGGCTTGTCTCTCCCTCCTTGTCTGCAGTCCCACTGCTGTGCAGGATAACCGTGAAGGTCACCCTACCTCTTTCGTCATTAGAGTGACTTCTATTTGTCTACTGCTTTCATCTCTATCCTTCTAGTCCAGACTGCGGAGTGGATTAAGTAGACTAGAGCATTAACTAAATCTCTCTCCATCTCAGAGAACACTGCTGGGGCTCAACTGCAAACATTCACTTTAACCTCAATTGAAAGCTGTTTTTAAACATGCATTCAAATGGTCATTTTTATGATTTTCTATAACCTGTTTTAATATCTAATGGGGAAACTCTGTAAACCAATCACATCTAATTAAGGTGTGGCAACCTTGACTCCAGAAAGAAAAACTAGGAAGACCCAGGTGCGTCTGTCTCTCTCTCTGCGCGGTGCCTGCTGGACAGATAGGAAGTCAGACCTCCCACTCTTGTAGTGTGAGTTTTCCCCTTTTAACCACTAAAATATAATTGTTATTCTTGAGCTGGCCTGGTTATTTATCATACCAACCTAATTCGCTACAAATATGTAACTTGTACACAAACCACAATCTATTCATACACTGTCTCTTCCTACAACATCCTCTCCATATATTTAAAGATACTTCTCAAAATGATACTTTGAGATAGATACAGACTTATCTCAAAATGATACTTCTCCAACCTCACCACCTCCAGAGCTAGTCTCTTCTTTCAGATTAGGATGATAATTTTATACTTCTGGTTTCAGGTACTAAACCAAATAGTTGAGGGTGAGATGCTGCATACTTCACTTGTTTTATGGGTCCTCACTTAAGACGGAGTACATGTTCAGTACCTGTATCCCCAGTATACAAGTCAACAGTGCCTACAAGAGCCTCTTGCTAGACCGTCCTGGCAAAGAACAGCCATGTTTCTGCACTTAGACAATGAAGTCAGCTCACTTTCTAAGGGCCTCACTGCTTTCTGGGGCCACCGAGAGCAGAGCGGGAGAGTAAGAAGTAGGGTGGGGCTCTTCACAGTTGAGCTGTAGCTTCCCTTTGAACTGAGGAAGGATTCGGAAGGGCTCAAGCAGCAGAGGTGCCTCTGGTTATCCAGCCCCCTTCATTCCTGCTCTTCTCCCACCCTCGTTCCCTACAAGCCCGATCTACACGTTGCTCCTTCTCTATTCAAAGCATTCTGCTGAGCCTCTCCCCACATCTCCCTTTTCTCTGAACACCTGCCTATGCACTAGCATCTGCTCCCTCTAAGGGAGAATCCCTGATAGCACGGCATGCACACCCTGTCAACGCCAGCCATGTAACCCTATACTGACATGTGGATGGCTGCTAACTCTATTCTCCTCACCTCAGTCCTTACTCCCCACCTGCCTTCTCAAAGATATCTGTTCATTCAGCCAAATAAACTCCTAACAGGCACAAGATCTGTCGAAGGCAGGAGGACCTTCAGTCACACTGATCAGGATATTCCATTTTCATGGGGAAAAAAATCGCTGTTTGTCAAAGTGGGGAAGGTTAAGTCTCAACCACCTCCCTAGTAGTGTGATCCAGCAATGTTCACAAGGGTCCCAGAAACACCTAGTTTCATCCCACCCCCTTCTGGTAGCCAGCCCTATAGTTACTTAGCTTGGCTATTTACATGTAATACTTTATATGAACTGCTTACTTTTATTGTCTAAGTACTTAGAGATTTAACTATAGTCAAAAGAACAACAATTTTTTTTGAGACAGGGTCTCACTATGCATCTCTGACTGGCCTTGAACTCACAGAGATTTGCCTGTTTCCACTTTCCAACAGCTATGATTAAAGGTGAGCACCATCACACCTCGAAGAACATTTTTTTTAGTGCATGTACACATGCATGCATGATAGAGCATGCATGGCATGGCACTGAGTGGGTCAGAGGACAGCTCTGTGGAACTGTCCTCAGCATCCACCTTTACATGGACCAGGGAAATGGAATTCATGATGCCACGCTTGCACTGTAGGCACCTTTACCAGCTGAGCCATGTCACTGGCCCGAAAGCTCTAAGCTATTTTTTGTCAACTTTTTTTCCTTTTTGGAAGCACTGGGGAGTGAACCAGGGCTTCAGGCATGCTAGTCAATAGATTTTTAAAAGACATCATAGAAATATAAACACAATTATTCCCTTCAACATACTTTGGTGATATAAACATATACCCAACAAAAATGTTTAATGAAGAACACCTGTGGCTTCATTAAATTTACAATAATGACTAGAGACTATCTGAATATTCCAGATCCTCTTTATTGACTACAGCTCTAGTTCTGTGACAGAGAGAAAAAGGGGAACCCACAAACACTTTCAACATAGTGGGACCCATCAGCAATAGGTGTATATTGTTGTAGAAGACATCTCATCACTGAGACTAAAGGGGCAACTTTGAGAATTCTTTCTGATTTTACACTCTGTACTTATTCTCAACATTTGACAGGTGACTATAATATTTATGAGGAATGTTACAGGCAATGTAAATAATAGTGCCTTAAATTCAACATGCCATTGTGTTAATGTCTTCTGTTTAACTGTTGAATTTAACTGAATTAGTTTTCTATTCTGATATCAATGCCAAGAATCAAGCAAAAATACAAAAGTAATGTATTGATCTCTACATATAAAACACTTACACATGAAACTTAAAGCTAAAAACAGGCAATGAGTTTTGCTTTAAAAGATAACAAATACCTCTGGGTATTAGCTTGTTGGTTGGTTTGTTTCAAGGCAAGGTCCTGCTACCCAGAGCTTGTGAATCTGGGGTCCTCCTGCCTCCGCCTCCTAAGTGCTGGGACTACAGGTTACAGCACCATGACCGTCTCTATACCTTTGCTTTCAATGAACTTTACCACATGATTCACACTACACTACAGAGAGTGGGCATTTAATCATTATCTCTATTATACAGAATACGGGGTGATATGGGAAAGAAGGCAGGCTGCATTTGAAAAGGTCAGTGTAATGATGAGAAGTCTGAGTGAGGGAACAACTTCAGCTAAAAAACTGTGTCATAAAATCAACAACCAAAACTGCTTAAATGACAGGACTTCAGGAAAGGGACCTCAAGTCAGGACAGGCTACTGCACAGTGAGAACAGTTAGCTTCCACATGGCACCATGGCTACCACTTGCGACCATCAGTGAGAGCTAGGGAAGCAGAGAACCCTACTGGGGCCAGGGAAAGTCAACAGTGGTGAAGCATGCCCCAGCAAAGGAAACAGCAGAGTTTGAAAATATGCATTCAAATAATAGCAGATGGAAAATTCAAACCTATTCTGCTTAGCTACAGGTGGATCTATCTCTAAGAAAAACATGTTACTACATGAAGATTAACTGTTACATTATATACCCTAGTAAATTTTTGCTACATTTATATGTGTTGTGGGGAGTGGCAGTGTAAGGCATGGTGTGTGGGAAAAAGTCTTCTTCTTCTGCCTGTGGCTCCTGAGGATCAAATTCGGGTCCTGGAGCTTACAGAAAGTACCGATACCCACTAGGCCATCTCACTGCCCCCCCCCAGAAAACTTTAACAGAAAGGTATTGTCTGTTATTTTCAGCATGATATAGTTTTCTTTCTAGTTTGCTTTGGTTATTGATCAAAGCTGCATTGTTTCATCAGAGAAACTCTCCAGCAACTTGGGGAAGGAAGAAAAATGGTGTCTTTACACCTAATAATAGCAGCTTTTGTTTACTGAGTCTGTGGAAGTCAGGTGTTCTGCCAACATCTTGAACGCATCCCCTCTAAGCACACAATGCACACAACTACTCCTGCTTTGCAGATGAACTTCACAAAAGAGGAGCAATGTGGCCCATGGCTGTCTCCCCATCAGCCCACAGTGCCCTCAACACCAGCACTATTCACAACACCTGTATCTACATATGGGGTCTTTAGGCTTACTCAATTGTCAACCCCAGTGAAAAACAGTAAGAACAAACCTGTATTTTTCTCTTGTCCTCTCTTCTGGAAGAATACTAAGTCAGATACTTCTAAGAAAACTCATGGTAACTAGAAATGATCCTCACACACCACCCTTACCCCCACAACAGTTTGCATCTAGAATGTTCTCCAAAGACCCCACTGATAAGGTCTGGAGCTTCACTTGGGGCTATTGGAAGATGGTGGGAACTTTAAGAGGTGAGGCTGGCACTGGGGTGTGCCTTAAAGGAATGATAGGGACAGGGTATTTTCTTAGCTCTGTCTTTGCTTCCTGGCTTCAGTGGAGTAAGTGACTTCCTGCCATAATGCATTGCACTCACCAAAGGCACAAATGGAGGTGTCAGATAACCAAAGACAGAAACCTCCCAATCTATAAACCAAAACAGGGTTCCCCCTCCCTTTACAATTAATTCAGATATTTTGTTACAGTGATGAAGACTCAAAACAACTGAAATGTGATTACCTCTTACTGCTGAAAATAGAAAATAAATATGCCTTGTTTAATGAACAAACAAGTTTTCACCAAGTATTTTAAGGTATCTATAAAGCAAATCAATACTATGTTTTAACATAATGCTCTTAAATAAATGTTTTAATTCTAAATTATTCAGCAATGTTGTTTGCTTTGTTTAACAGTGGTTTGCCATATCCAAAGAGTGATATTAAATGACTCTTGCTGTCAGCTTTCAAATTAGTACGAATTCATCCCCCACTACAAGGTTTGGAATAACTTTAGAGACAACTAAGATGAGCCTTCAGTTGAAACTTCACACTACGTCATCACCCTGTCCACACAACTAAAGGAGACACTCAAGAGCCCCTCACAGACTGCACATGGGATTAGGAATGAACTTCGGCCTTCCAAGCTCCCAGGAGCTCTTATCAAGCCTGTGTGCTCTGACCTAGTCTCCTGTGCTAGTAACACAAGCACTAACAGACTTTCTGCAAGCAGATACTTCTATGGAGGGAGAGATAACTTTGAAGTTCATACTTACAGTTATCTTCCACATCCTTCTTACTGTCCTCTTCTGCAGGGAACACTTGGTTTATAGGAGCCAAAAATGTCTAGCAAACAAATAAAAAATTGTAAATATAGATAGTAAAAAAAGACAAGGAGTTCAACTGGTTGCATCCATTGTAATGATAGCAGTGATACATTCTCTGTTAGAGAATAACACAGATTCGACTACTTAACTAAGAACTCTTTCAAAAGACAATAACTTCCACAAAAACTGTGTCCACTTCCACTGTAGACATGAATCAACAACAGCAATTACCAAATAAGCATCCCAGGTTCTCACACCCACAGAGAGACAAAATAACAAACACACTAATCCTAACAAAGTAACAAACACACCAATCCCAAATTTCTGCTTAGAGACATGCTAATTACCAAAAATCAAAAGCACTTTAATGTTTGCATGTAAACAATTGTATTGTTTTGAAACAGAAACATTCATAATCATTTACATGTAGCATAAACAAACTAATACTGTTATTTGAGAAATATATTTGATATCAATTTCTACATAAAAATATGTCAAAAATATAAAAATATCTGATCCATATAGTTAAAAGCACCCACAAAAAAACTGGGTGTGGTGGCACATGCCTGCAATCCCAGCACTTGGGAGGGGCAAGGAGGGGGAATCAGGAATTCAAGGTCAAGCTTGAGAACATAATGATTAAAACCAGGCAAAGCTACATTAGACTCTGTCTCAACAAAGAATTAACCCAAAAAGAGACTTGCATTCTTTCATCGCTTAAAATGCTATGTGAGACACTGCAGAATTAAGATAGCATCTTGTAACAGAGAACAAATGGTCTCAAATTACATCTAAAGAGAATTAAATTTTAATCCATGCTATCTTAACAGTTATTTATAAATTTATACCTCTAAATAATTGCAATTAACTCTTCTAGTTGACATGTCCAACAATACCAAATTAAACTCTTCAAAAAAATGGCCTGGTTCTTTTACAATAGTACCAACACCCGCAGGGCTGGAGGGTTAGCTCGGTGGTAGCGTTTATGCTCAGCATGTGCAAAGGCCTGGACCTGATCTCCAGTACCGAAACTGAAAACAGTTTGAAACTCTATGTGTGCAAGGATGCTGTATACAATAAGGTGATCATAGTTTATGTCGTAAAATCCAGGCTTCACAGACGATTCCAATTTAAAGGTATAACCAAGTTGGTGGTGCGGGGATAGTTCAGTAGTAAAGCTCTTGGGTAAAATATGCGATGCCCTGATCTCTAGTGCCGTGAACACAAAAGAACAACAACAACGTCATACCCAACTTAAAAGACTGTTAAACTCAACACTCAGAAAGCTATTTTTTTTTTTGCAATCTAATACATATGCTCTCAATGTCATAAATTTGGATGGTTTGGAGGCTATTCTTTCAAAAGTGAACTTGGATCAGTATGAACCAAACAGTGAACAGTATGTAGAAGAAGACAGCAGAAAGCAATCAATTCATAGCAATGGTTGTGTAGGAAAATCCGTTCTGCAATAGCTGCTAATACTACAGAACTGTATATAGACTTGTCGCAGCCATGGCAACAGAGGGCATGGTCCTAACCTGGCAGGAACTATAGCCAGTGAAAAAGACTCCAGATGAGAAATGAATGCTGCAGGGGAGGAGCAACTGAGCTCCTTAAATAAGGTTAACAGCAAGCTAAGACCAGTCCAGAAGTCTCTCTCCCTCTTCCTTCAGACCCCCAAGTTAACAAGCAGCCTCTATTTTCTCTACCCTCAATAAAACAAAATGTTTAAGTTAAAAAAAACATTCCATCAAAAAGTTTTTATTTTTATGTTAGGGAAGCTTTTCCATTATCAGAAGAAAACCAGGACCCAGCAAGATGGCTCAGTAGATAACGGCACCCACCATTAAGCCTGGGGACCTGAGCTCAACCTCCTAGGACCCATGTAATGAAGAAAGAGACCGTTTCCCACGGATTGTCCACTGATCTCTACTCAAAAGGATTGTGTACAACACACACACACACACACACACACACACACACTAAAAATAACTTTATGTTAAGGTAGTGACTTAAGCCTTCATAATATTTTTAGAAAATTAGACTTCAATATTTGTAGATCTATAAAATTTATGTGATTCCAGAATTTAAACTAAGCCTCGGCTGGCAAGATGACTCAGCCATGAAGATTGAGATCTTGAGCTCAATCCCTAGAACTCACATGGTGGAAGGAGAGAACCAATACTCTCAAGTTAGCCTCTGACTTTTACATGTACATATGCACATGTGCACACAAACACACACACACACACACACACACACACAAAACAAATAAACAAATGCCCCCAAAATGATTGAACTAAACTGCACTTCTATTGGTTCTAGATACATACAAATACACCTTATGAACACTAATATGACATAGTTCAAACACTCTGAAATAAGTAAAATATTTTTGCAAAAGCACATCCCCTTAAATCAAGTTCCTTTTATTCTTGAACTGAATTTAGTCTTCTATTCTGTCACCTACAGATATGACAGACCTCAGCGGAACAGACTCAGGACATACAGCCCTCACTTCGGCCTTTAGCCTACTGAGCTTATGAAACATGCCAAACAAAAGGCAAAAGCTACTAAAATTTATTGTATGTGAACTTTTAAAAACCCACTTTTTAAAAAGGCGGTGTGGCCAAAAGCACACACAGGTACTGCTAATGAGGGAAAATGAGAACACTTCATCTTTCCTTTCCTGAAGGCATCTTTAATTGGCCTCCACTAAGGTGGCACAATATATATTAGGCATTCTGGTTCCTGGGTTGTTTACAGTAACAGAAGAGTCTTCTCTCTGAAAAGACCTCATGAGAGATCCACCTTGTTTTTCTACGGTTCCCAGAAGGATGGCAGTCATATGGCAATAGCTAACCATGTAGCAGTAAATGTAAATTATTCATGGATATTTGCAGAGCTTGAAGTAAACAGAAATTATATTCACATATTTAGTCAGAAAAAAATGTTTAGTAGAATTATTTGTTAAACCTAAAACTGTGAAAACGTGGTACTAAAAGGCTGAACACACACGTCTATCCTGGAGGCCCTGGCTGTAAGTAAATCACAACTCCTGGTCACTCTCCCCAAGGTCCACTCAGGAAAGCAAGTAAATAATATATGCACAGAATCAAAGTATATTGTACACTATTATCATAAAATAATACTATATGGGAGCTTTAAGAATCAAATATCTTTACTTAATAGAAAAATATTTACCCAAATTCCACACTATATAAGTTTAAATAAGTAAGTTTAAGTAAACAAAATAGAAAAAAAAAAGGAAAAGGTGATGATGAAGCTGAAGCTCCAAGCAGAACTTGACCTAAGAACAGCACCCACATCGTCCACGTTTACTTGGTAACACACCGACTCCATCACAGCCATACCATTAACTGTGTGACATATGGGATAAAAATGCTGCCACTGAGTGCATTTTATCACACAACTAAAAATGTTGATTCTGAATCACAGGATCCTACTTCCTCATAGTACGCACTTCCCAGCTAGACAAGGACGTCAGCCCAAAACTTTGATTGCATTGCCGGGCATTTGTTTCCATCACTACAGCAGGAATGTCTACTTCATTTTCACCTTCCATGGGGGACGTATATATATGTGTGTGTGTGTGTGTGTGTGTGTGTGTGTATGAAAGAGATCAGATTTCAAAATCTCTACAAGAAACTCACCTTGCCTTTTTGGTTCAAGGGTTCAATAGTTAGGCTGTCAGGGCCAATATCCACAATGTTGCCCATCTGAAATCCATCTGTGGGGTGGGGTGCCCAAACGGGCTTTCCATCTTCCATTTTGAAGGAGGTTCTCCACTATCTCCTGTTCAAAGGAACAAATAAAGCAACATGAATAACTGTGGAGGGGTCTTCAAATTGTTTCTCCTTTACCCACGTATATAAATCTCAAGTCATAAAAACACCTGCTCCCTCTCCTCCACATCCTGCTACCTCTTGCCCTCTGTCTACCTTAGGTAACGAAGGCAGAGGCTGCTCCACCCTCAGGTAATTCCTGAACCTCCCTGCTTCAGCCGTGAGCATACCAGAGTACAGTTTGGGAATAGAAATGCTAACAGTTCATACCTTTCATTTGAAAGCAATTTAGAATTCTGCCTAAAGGAATCTGAGTGGCTCATTCATCTTGTAGGAATAGACATCTATGGTGCAAAGTTAACAGAGTGTAAAAAGGACTCATTTTGGACCTGAAGGGTTGCGGGGCGGGGGGGTCTTTCCTGTGGGCTTCCTGAGTCTGAGATAGCAGCCATGTACTCCGCAGGCTCATTCCCACACAACTGCTCAGCGTATGTTTCCACTTTCTTATCTTGCTGCTTATTTGAAACTCACAGTGAAGTGAACAAACCTAAATATGCGCGTTAATGAATCTGGACAGATGACTGCACCATCTAAGAAGCACCCTCCTCGGTTCACAGAGCATCTCTGTCCCCCTCCGGTTCCCACGCCTCCCTGTCATCTCTGCTGTCCTCAGTTTTTGCCTGTTCTTGAACTTCATACAAATGAGATCATACCATCCGCATTCTTTTGTGTCTGGCTTTCTTTATTTAAAAAGCATTTCTATATTCAGCCCAGTCAACCATATTGCTGTGTGGGTCTACTGAACAACGAACTGTTTACCTGTTGTCTCGCATTTGAATGGTTTCCAGGTAGTGCCCACTGAAGACATCCCATTTTCAACTGTACCTATGAGGCTTTCACGCTTGTTATTCTGAAACGTTAACATCTATAATTCTGTCTACTGAGCAACCAAAAGGGCACAAGCTATCCAAAATGCTTTTTTAAAGGAGCTTCTATGCTGTAAGACGAATGTGTGACTCAATCTGCCAGCAAGTTGAACCTGAATACTCTACTTTCAGTATCTCAATGGGAACCTAATTCTTCCACTATTCACCTGTACTTAAAGAGCAGGTGGTTTATGTAACATACTGGTTGTTTTGCAGGCCTGGGGACTCCACTGAAGATCCCATGATCTCAGGACTCTGAGATGCAGTCCCTCACAAGAGTCACACAGAGACACACACTTCAGTTGGAAGCTGCTCACATGCTGGCATCTTGCAGTGTGTTTGGTGGCTAATCTTTCCTATGCAGTGGTTGCAGAATGATCTACCTTCTCTACACAGCTCTCACATTTACATGCAATTCTAAGTTAACAAATGAAACAAAGATTCTCCATAAACAGTAAATCGGTAACTCTGCTTTAGGCTTCCACTGCCACATATGCATGCCTGCTTTCCCTAGATAATGGCAGCCACTCTCCTGGCTTCACATACCATCTGTGTGAGGGATACTCAAGCTTCTCTCATCATCCCAGATCCCCATGGAATTCCCAGATGTTTACCTCCCTGCTGGAACCTAACACATTGTCAGAGACATCGTCATCATCATCCTGGTCTGCACCCCGTCTTGTTCTTCCCTGCATTAGTAAAGGCAACATCACTCAGTTCAAATCCCACCTGGAGTCGTCCGTAACTCTTCAGGCTCCTTCCGAATTCTCATCACCCCTTAACTTTCCCAGCTCTCCCTACAGAGACCTCATATCCACCCACTCTTCTGCATCTCCTCTGCTATCTCAGTCCAAGGCTTCCACAATGTCTTACATGCCTGCTTCTACTCTTGCCGATCTTCAGATCAGCACTAATCCAGCTAAAACATCCATCCCATCGTACCACTGTTATCCATCGGGCACAGACCCCGTATTTCCTGCTTGCTCCTAAGGCCTAGCACGACATACACAAGTGACAGTCCCTGGTGCATGAATGAACTGCTCACACCGTCCTGGGGAGTAAACAGAGACGACAGACTGGAACGAGTTGGATTCTCTTAAAACCAAGGCTTGAAACTCTGCCCCACCATTGACTGCTCTGAGCAGGTTGACTCCCTGATTGTATCTTTACCTTTATCTCAGTGGTGGGATAGTCTCACTTACCTTACAGAATTGCCATGGAGATTAAGTGACATAAAACTGAGATCACCGCTCTAATAGACCCTAGTCACACCTCTCCCCATCCCCGGCATCCTTTCATTGAAACCACTAATAATTTGATGGCAATCTTCTACACACAAAGAGAAATAGACAGTAGTGATCGTTTAGGGAATAATCATCCTTTTAAAAATGCTGAAAATGTCAAAATCACACAGCAAAGCACAACCTCCCCATCTAAAGAAGAAGAAGAAGAAGAAGAAGAAGAAGAAGAAGAAGAAGAAGAAGAAGAAGAAGAAGAAGAAGAAGAAGAAGAAGAAGAAGAATGGTAAATCAAACTATCCAATCACTTTCTCAATTTAAACCATGCAGTGCAACTTTTCAATGAAATGGGCAAAGTTTAAGGTACACATCTAACCTTGCTTCCTCAGCACAGCCCTAAATCTACAACAAAGTCATTCTCAGAAAATCTGTCAGGGCTGTTGAGACGGCCCAGTAAGTAAAGGTGCTTGCTACCAAAGGTGACAATCACAGTTCAACTCTCAGAACCCACATTGGGGAAGAAGGTGAGACCCGAGTTCTGAAAAATGTCCTCTGACCTCCACATGCAGGCTGTGGCACATGTATGTGCATGCACAGACAGACTACATACACAGTAAATGAATAAATAAAGAGGTGTAAGAGAAACTCTTTCAGGAAACCCTTCCCATCAGGGTTTCCCTCATTCTTACCAAGCATGTCCACATATGCAGAGTACCTCAAGGCATTGTACGCCAGGCAAGGTGGCTCACAGCTACAATCCCAGCACTCAGGGGCTGAGGCGGGACAACTGCCACAAGCTCACATCCAGTCTGAGCTACGTAACGAGACCTTTCTCAATAAAATAAAATAAACAAACAAACAAACAAAACACTCTACAAAGTGAGCCATTAAAGGGCAGCCTCAGTCCCCAGGACTACCACTACATGCCTTGAACTCCATGGTAGGCTGGCTGCAGAAATACTGAGCAAAAAAGAAGTCACTGGGCTTTGCTGGGAATTCACTGCAAAAGCTGAAAGTTGTCAGCATCCCCAAAGTCACTGTTGGGAAACGCCACTAGTAGCTGAAAACCATGTAGTTATGAAGACCATACTGGGATCAAGCCCAGGACCTCACACTGTCTACGCAAATCCTCCACTCAGCTGGGTCCCCAGTCTGAGCTGTATCTCTTAAGAAAGCAAGCCAGGAACACTAGACGCAATGCACAGAAGCAGGAAGGAGCTGCAGGAGGCACTCCTGGCCTTTCTTCATTGAAGGCAAATAAGGCATCACCTGGGGACTCCCTAGGAAACAACTTACTGTACATTAGGAATCAGAAACAAGAACACATCCACATTCGTCTTCCTCTGGACTAGTGATGTCTCCAACAGTGTCCGTGTGCCATGCAAAGTGGGCAGATTCATGCTACAAAATGTGAGCCACTGTCTGCATGCACCAGTACCTTCCAAATGATCCCCAAGAGTCAAGCTGGGAGGCACAGCAACATCTGTGTTTTCTTAGCTAGTCATTACACGTTAAGCAGCAGCTACAAAAGTATTTTGAGGTTGGACTGAAAAAACAAATAACTAAAAAGGAAGAGAGAAGAATTAAGCAGAACAAACAGAAACCCCTAGGCCTGCTTACACTTTCATTTTTTTCTGTTTCTTTAAGAACCTACTATGTGTCACAGACAGCTAGGTGCTCAGACTAGAACAGTGAACAAGAAGGACAACGTCTGGCCTCAGGGAATCGCTAGCAGAGAAAATGACCACGGGGAAGAAAGATAATCAAGAGGGTACAACAGTGCGTAGCCGACCTTGGTGGGGGCAGTGGGAAGAGAAGACAAATGTATCAAATTTGCAATTTGAAGAGATTACTCTTTATCTGGTAGCCCCTGGCACACACCTTTGGTACAAAGCTGCCCACTGGCTGCTTCTCACCTGTATCAGTGTACTCCAGGGCTATTAGCTTCCTGGTGCCCAGACACCGTGAGAAAACTGGGCACTGGCTAACAGTTGGCCACAGCTGGTGTGGGTTGCAGGCACCCAATGCTGTCTTCCACCAGGCACTTCTGTCCCACAAGCAATTATTTGTACACCAAAATTCTTAATACATTTAAGTAAGATTCCCTTTCTTACTAAACTGCCTCCGAAAATATCTTTCTAAACGTATTTTCAGGTTATTCTTCTTCAGTTAGTTATGGTAAATATGGGGTTTCTTATTATTATAATATGATATTATAAATTAATTAAACATAATGTTGACATTTATTACAAACACATTGGTTTGCAAAATAAAAATCATAGATAGAAAACACTATTAAATCCAGATAAGAACAAAAAAATAGAAAAATATTTCAAGATTAACAAGCTCCAAAAATGACATCAATTGAATTAAGAATTTGAACTTTTACTCATTTATTCATATTTCTCATAAACATGTATCAAACACCTACTATGTATGAGCCACTACTTTAGGTTATGATGGAAATACAGAGGCCAACTGTTTTTCAGTGTGAGACAGAAAAAGAGAGAAAGATCTACAACAGTCTTCGTGTACAACAGGTCTGCTGGCAATGGTATATATTGGTCCAGGTGACTGCCCACTGAGACTCTGCAGAGCATCACTCAATGTCTAAAGTCTGTGACCACTTCATGCATAAAGCTGCTGACCAAGGCTAACTGACACTAATTTAAAAACCACTACAAATACTATACAACCTTAATTATTAACATTGGTTATTGGATTTTTCTTACCGATTTTCACAAATATGACAAAATATGACAAAATCACAAGTCATATTTTAGATATAAACTCCTGCATGAATTGCTACCACAAACAGGTCTGAAGTCAGACAGCAGCCAAGTTTTCTCATAACTCATAACATTAAGATGCTTTTCAACTCTACTAACATGGGTTTGAGTATGGGTTTGCACGCACACAGCAGATAAACACAGGAAATAAAACAACTTTTTCCTCACAACTGGCATCTAGATAATTAGAGAAAACTGAATCACATGCATCATGAACCCTGCACCACATCCTAGACATTACATTAAGATACATTGAACACTCTTTTAACTCTTTCATACATCACTTTCCTTCTCCCTCTACTCCTCCTAGACCCTCCCTACTTCCCTAACCTCCCAACTTCATGCTCTTTTACACCCTCTATCGCAATAAAAACAGTATGAAAAAATGCTAAAACAAAAGAAAAAGTTCACACACACACACACACACACACACACACACACACACACACACACACACCAGAGAGAGGAGAGAGAGGGAGAGGGAGAGAATGTGTTTTGTGTTGGCTAGCTACTCCTGGGCATGAGGCCTGTCTTGGAGTAGGGCTGATGTACCCAGTACACTCCATTGGAAAAACATTGCTTTTCCCTCTCCTAGCAAGTATCAATTGCAAATAGTTTCTTGGTTAGGGAAGGATTCTGTATCCACTTCCACCTTTTAGTGCTGGATTTTGTCTGTCTTGAACCTGTGCAGGTTTTGTAGGTGCTGGCCCAGTTATATAAGCTGTATAAGTTTATATGAGCATTAGTCCTCCTGTATTTGGAAGACACTATTTCTCTGGAGTCATTCACTACCTCTAACTCTTACAAGGTTTCTGTCTCCTATTCTGAACTGAGCTCCAAAAGGAGGGATTTGATGAAGTCATCCCATTTACAGTGAAGTACTCCAGAGTCTCTCCACCTCTGCACATGGTTCACTTGTGAATCTCTGGTAATTCCCATTTACTATAAGAAGTTTCTCTGATGAAGGTTGAGCACTTCTCTAGAGTATAGCAATCTGTCATTAGGAGTCGTTTTATTGCTATGTTCCTTTAGCAGAATAATAATATTAGGTTCTCCCCCAGGCCTATGACCTACCTAGTCTCAAGGTCCTTGATCACTTTAGCAGTGTCAAATATAAATTTAATCTCACAGATTGTGCCTTAGATCTAATCTAAAAGTGATTACCACACTGAACCTCATAGAAGAGAAAGTGGGAAGTACGTTTGAACTCATTGGCACAGGAGACCACTTCCTAAATATAATCCCAGCAGCACAGACACTCGGAGAAACAATTAATAAATGGGACCTTCTGAAACTGAAAAGCTTCTGTAAAGCAAAGGACATGGTCAACAAGACAAAACGACAGCCTACAGATTGGGAAAAGATCTTCACTAACCCCACATCAGACAGAGGTATGATCTTCAAAATTCAAAACTCAAGAAATTGGTCATCAAAAGAACAAATAATTCAATTTAAAAAATGGAGTACAGACCTAAACAGAGAACTCTCAACAAAGGAATCTAAATATAATATGTACTCACTCATAAGTGGTTTTTAGACATAAAGCAAAGGAAAAACCAGCCTACAATTCACAATCCCAGAGAACCTAGACAACAATGAGGAACCTAAGAGAGACATACATGGATCTAATCTACATGGGAAGTAGAAAAAGACAAGATCTCCTGAGAAAATTGGAAGTGTGGGGATTATGGGAAAGGGCAGAAGAGATTATGGGAAAGGGCATTGTAGTACATGGCGTCATTTAAGGGAGCTTCCTGTCTGCATCAGTGGTTAATGTAAAGATTTATTTATTGAAAAAGATTTATTTATGTAATAGAACATTGTTCCCTAGTTTAAATCATAACAACAAAAAATATACAAGTACTGTGTCAGAAAACAATGAACTGCCTGTGAAAGCCCACAACAGCTTTTCATGTCAAGTTCCAACTATAAGGAGTTTCTCCTCATTCCCATCTACCCTAGCTCCAGAGGATTAATGTTTGTTAAAGCCTGTCTTTTTATTGATTTACAGCACACTGAAGTCAACGAGAACAGAGACAGACCTTCTCTTCCTGAGCAGAACCTGGTCCCAAGTTAGCAGAGAAGGTTACGCCCAGAAGTATGCTGCCAGAGGCACCAAGACAACCAGACACAAGCCTCTGTTGCCAACACAGTGACTGACCTAAGTGAGCAAGAGGGGATGTGTGGAGCTCGTCCTCCGGAGGCTTGTTTAGGAACAATGGACATCTATGGCAGCCCACCTGTCTGGAACTCCCACATCTTCCTTTAAAATTCCCTACAAAATATTCTCCCTCAGGGCAAAGGGCAAGATGCTTGCTGGAAGACAAGAGCCTGCATATCCCAACAGCCAGCTTGTTGTCAATAAAGTCCTTCCTTCCGTGGTCACTCTGCCTCTGGGTTCACTGACTCCATCAGGTGGCAGTGCCTGCCCTTGTTCTTACATCACATTCAACACAAAAGACTCCTGTGACCTAAAAAGGTGCTGAAACTCACGCCACCAGACAGCAAGGCTATCAATTCTGCAGCAGTGGACACCTGCTGGATACCCACAAGTTCCATTCACTTCTGACCCTGCCTGCCTAGAGTTACTTGAGATGCCATTTGCCCTAGATTGTATAGATGATGCTTCTAACATTCTGGCTATAAAGTGGAGTTCCCAAAACACCCTTGAGTTCTTAATTTACTCATCAGTTCACATAACCCAAGAGAGTACTGAATTACACATGAGGCTTTATAAAATATGTTACAGAGGGTTGATAAAATGATTCAGAGGGCAAAGTGCCCACTGCTCAAGAATGAACTCAGTTTGGATTCCCAGTACCCATGGAAAAGCTTGGAGTGGAGGTTCACAAGTATAACCCCAGTTCTGGAAATGGGAGATGAGGAAAGTAGGGAGATTTCTGGAACTCTCTGGTCAGTCAGTCTTGTCAAACTTGAGAGTCCCAGGCTCAGTGACAGATTTTATCATTGATTAATTAATTAATTAATTAGAAAATAAAGGTAAAGCATGATGATATGGACCTCACAAGCACACCTTAATACACATATATCCCACCGTCAGGCATAGAGTATGGACACTGATAAAATGAGATATCAGGTGAGGTGTGAGAGTCCTTTGGGCTTTTTTAGAGGCTTACCATCAGCATGACTGCAGTTAGACATTCAATAAAAACATGATTAGACTGAAGGATGTGACCCAAGCTAAGGGACTAACTGGAGAACCTCAGCAGGGCCAGCTGGCTGCTGCATTCACCTGGCCTCTTATATAGTGTTCTGCCTTGCAGGATACAGGGCAGGAAGCCCTGGATGAGGGTATTACCCCTAGAAGAAGAGAAATCTGGCTCCTATTGTCTACATAAAAACCAAAGTACATACAACATATACACATGTGTAATATGAATGTGTATCATGTATGTCCTATGTCATAATATCACAATGTGTTCAGATCCTGTACAAAATGAGAAACTTAAACTATCTTTTCAAATTTTTTTCAGAGGCCCTTTGAATTATTTTTAACTCCACTATATAGCATCCATTGAAACAATACTAAGCAAGGTCTAAAACTGTGAATTTTCTGCTTTAAAAATAATTAAATATTCCTCAAGCTCTCATAACACTATATACTCATTAGCATAGATGTATGCCCATATATTCAAACTTCTGTTCTATTACTAGAGCCAAGTCATTCTTAGAGATCCTTCTAAGACCCCATCTCTTCATCCACTCTACTTAACCTACCACCTTCCAGTCACAAAGGGAAACCTCAATCCATACCAGTCAATCTCATGCTTCCCCTTCTCCTTTCCCTTTTTTCTCCTCCTTTCCTCTTGTCCAACATCACATGATCAATCTTTCCCTCTACTATCAGGCTGTTCCATTATCTGCTATACCACTATCCCTATTTTCTCACTCATCATCTTCTCTTAAACCCATTCCTGTCCAATGTACACTTCAGCCTCTCAAGATGACCAATGACCATTGCTTAATCACATGGTCAAGTTTTGATCTTGAATATGAGGCTCATGAATATGAGGTATTACCTGACAAGCTGACTACTACTCTCCTTGAAGCAGGTTATCATTTACTTGACTCTTCAGGTTTTATTCCTACTCGACTTCAACTCCTTTCTTTGGTTTCCTTGCCTGAAATCTTCCTTCATTCCTTATCTGTTCCTCTCTTCCTGGTCTTCTTGATCTACTCAAGTCAGAACTCGTTAAGACTGAATTCTTGGGACTTTTCTTTCATCCACTCTCATTTTTTACTTTAAAAATCCCATCTAGTCTTAAAACGTTGAACCTTCTGACCAATAACAGCACTAATAGTATTAAATATATCTAATAATGGTACTAGGGAGATGGCTTACAGTTAAAAACATTTGCTGCTCTTGCAAAAGACACAGATTCTATTTTTAGGACCCAAATTCTAGTTCCAGGGAATCCAATGCCCCCTTCTAACCTCTGAGTGCTAACACTCACATTTAGTGCACACATAAACTCAGACACACACACACACACACACACACACACATATTAAAAATCTTTTTTAAACACATTACTAATGCCCAAGTTTCTAGCCAGAACAGAATCCTCTCAGGTGAACTAGAATTCATAGGCTGCTCAAAATCACTACTAGACAATAGCCATCTCTAACTCACCCTACCGTACAGCCTGACTTCTATCTTTAAATCTGTTCTCCTCTCAGTCCTCCTCTTCTCATAAAGTGACAGCTTTAGCTCACAGCTGCATGCTGTGGGAACTCCTTCAGTCAATAGCCTTTGAGATACCAGCCCACTTGTTTTCTAGATACTTCCTGCTGATTGGGGCATTGTTAATCAGGTCTTTTATGGGGTATCCTGTGTGGTAGGTCCACCTCGGCCAGCAGTCCTGAAGCTGTCATGGATGTTGGACCATCTAGGCTATTGCTTCAGGGGGTCTGGTTTGATCAAATTATATTAGTCAGTAAGAAATCCGCAACTTTCTACCCTCTGTGGAAACAAAGACAGAACCTCTTTTCCAAAACAACATATCCTTAGACCCAAATTTTGAAGACAAGACACCTTTAAAATATATATGTTGTTTTAGCTTAGCAGCCTTCAGAATCAAATGTCTCTCCAAAGTCAAAAATTTCAAAGAAAATACAATAATATACATAATCCAGACTCTGTGTATTTCCCACTTTTACGTGGCTTACTTTTTTAACTCTATTACTTTTTAATATTTAATTATCTTTACTCCTTTAATCTATGACTCTCTGTACTCTTTCTTCTCCCTCATAAGCCCACGTGCATTTATTCAACACTGTGACCCATTCAGATATCTTCTTTTTGTCTGAATCTGTCTTTATTGCATATCTGTAATCATTTTCTGACTAAGAGAGCTTTTAAAAAAATGCTAAGTGAGCATAGCTAAGATCAGCTCTGTGGCCCTGCTGTTCACTCTGCCCTGTCCAACGTGGTGAAGGAATGTTCATACAAGGCGGAGGAATGCTCACCCAGCTCTGCGAGCCATGCTTACCACAACAGCTCCAGGAACGCAGCAGGTCTATGTTGCCAGTAAGCAAGTAGTAGCACTCTGCTCACAGACCCCATTTAAGTGCTCCACAGCCAGACCTCGAGTCAGAGTTGGTCCAGTACAAACCAGGAAGCTGTTGTTTTTTTTTTTTTTTTAAAGGAGCCGCACCTCTGCTTGCGGCCAGCAAACAGAGCCTTTCTGAAAATAATGCGGCTACCAAGAAGCTGCCCTTGGCT
This sequence comes from Myodes glareolus, assembly GCF_982192425.1. Classification (NCBI taxonomy): domain Eukaryota; kingdom Metazoa; phylum Chordata; class Mammalia; order Rodentia; family Cricetidae; genus Myodes; species Myodes glareolus. Next base: position 39,369,063 of record NC_142029.1, on the reverse strand, counting down.
CCAGTTTCTGTGGATCTAGAAGCGTTCTTTTTAAGCTTTCTTAGGCTTTATAAGGAAGTACATTGCCAAACGTTCGGGCGTCATTTTGTAGATGAAGACTGCTCGTTCGTTTCACCCAGCTGCACATGTCAAAAACTCTAAAACCATCTTGACTTCCTCCTGCATCATCTACATCCAGTCTCTGAGCAAACGCTGTTGCCTCTGTCTTCCAATTTGACCCAGAACCTGACTTAATTTCAGTATAACCAATTCGTGCCTGGCCATAAATCCTCTCCAAGATAATAAGAATGGCTCTGCCTGGTTTCCCTGCTTCCTCCCTTAGCTTTTCACAGCCAGCCCTGAGAACATTGGTCAGTTTTGACTCCTTCATCACCTAAGTCACATCACATTTTGCTTTTACTCCTTCCACAATGCTACTCACATAAAAGCCTAACTCTGCCGTGGTCCACACACCTTTCACATACGATGCCTCTTGTTCATAACTCCTCTGATGTTTGTGGCTTCTCCTGAGCTTCACCCATGATGGCTGCTTGTTGCTCCCTGAACACAGCAGTGCACCCTCTCCAGAGCTCTTCCATGGAAAGTTAGCCTATGCCTGATGATACCAACACAGTCTGCTCCTTACCTTCTGCAGATCTTTCCAAGGGATTATAACACACCAGCAGAGACCTGAAGACTAGGTTCACAGTGACAAGCTTCCTCAGAACAATGAAGACTTGCATTTGCAGTAAAGGCCATTTGCTGCCAAGTCCGACAACCTGAGTTCAATCCCCGAGACCCACACTGTAGGAGGGAGCGAACACCCCCTGAAAGCTGTCCCCTGACCTCCACACGTGCGCCATGCATGGCACATATGCACCTCCCCATCCCCCCCAACACAAATAATAAATAAATGTAATTAAATATTTACAAAAGAAAGAAACCTGCGATGATAAGATCAAAACAGTTACTCAAGGAAGAATGGAAAAATCCTGTCCTGTTTACAGCAGGCTAGCTGAAGCCTCTGGAAGGTGAGGCTGAGCTGGGCTAGCAGTTCTCTGCCATGCATATCTCAAATGGGAAAAGGAAAATAAAGCTTCATCTCCTGGCAATTTGGCTTTCACTGGGTCTTTCTTACACCTCAAAGACATACAGATGTGAACTTTCTACTTGGTTTCTGCTGAGGACACTTGAATTTAATTCTATAGTATGTGTGTTCACAAAAATTGCTTTTGTATTTTTTTTATTGTATCATTTTGTCTGTTTCCAAAACAGCACGGAGCAAAACTCAGCCCAACCTTAGAATTTCCAAACATAATGGGGCCGCAAAATCTGTGACTACTTACTTCACATTTACATATTTTAGATTATTGTAAGCTAAGTTACTATTCTTGGCAAGCTCAACTTAAAATGTCTGTGTATCTAAATGTAGACATTTATAGGGTAAATTTTAACTCAGTGATGCGATGTGTAGAAGCTATTGCCTTTCTTCAAATGGTCTCAGCCTCACCCAAAGCGCACGCGCACACACCACTACTGCCTCTTTAAACAATTTATCGTGGCCATATCTAACTAAGATGCAGACATTTAAGATCTAACTGTAAAGGTTTGGGACAAAAGAATCAAAAAGTGGCCATTTTAGAACCAAGTCCTTGCTTCCGATCAGCCTACTTAGAAGTTTAGAAAATATATCACATGGGCAGGTGGTACTAATACATTTCATTCTGTCAGAAACATAATTTAGATCCAGGTCTCTTTTACACTGCATTTAGGCAATAGTTAATCTTCGTCTTTTCTGTGTGATAGCTAATTTTAACTATCAACTTGACACAGCCCAGAATTACCTAGGAAACATAGTTATAATGAGGAATTATGAAGACATTTTAGCCTTTGGGCATGTCCCTGGGAGGTTGCCTTGTTGGTTAATTGGGGTAGAAAGACCCACCAGGAATGTGGGTGGCAACACGGGCTGTGCTCTGAACTGTAGAAGAGAGCAAACCCAGCTGAAAAGCAAGCAACCATGTGTTTAATATTCTCTCTGCCCTTAACTATGGGTGTAATACTTCAAGTTCCTGCCTTGACTTCCCCGAAATTCATAGCAAATAAACCTTTTCTTCCCTATGTTGCTTTTATGTAAGTGAAGGAAAGGACACAAACATAAAATAAGGGCAGGGGCACCAGGTTTGCTTGAAGAACAAGTAGAAATACCGTGAGGGATAATGACATGTTTTACCTGTGTTTCAAATATAAACCCTTTACAGGAATTATAGGCACAAAATATATTGAATTTAGAAAGGTTGAAAGAGAAAATAAAACACTTTTTAGGTAGCAAATTTTAGCTGATATATTACCTTTATCCAAAAGTAAGGGATTGCTCCAAAATGGAGACAGAAAGAAGTGAGGATAAAGCCAGGCTTAGGCATTATCACAGGTCTAAGCATAATAAAGTTTAGAAAAGACAAAACATTTAAAAAGATGCTGCATAGGTATGTGAGTGTAGGGGAGGTGAGCGTGTGTGTGTGTGTGTGTGTGTGTGTGTGTGTGTGTGTATACCTGTGTGGTGCACATATGTGTATGATCAAGTGTATTGTAACTGAATGTTATTTTACAAATCTTATAGTCAGATACTGCTAGATACTTATTTAATAAGTCAGCATGGTCCAAACATTAGGGGGATGTTAGAGAAGAAAGAAGCAGGACTCCAGAAACTTCAAGTAATCTTTTAAATCTACCTTGTAGAGTTCTCAACAATAGAAACAAAATATAGACCAAAATACCAAGGGAAACGTGATTATAATAAGCAAACAAACAAACGAATGAATAAGTAAATGCCAGCTGACAGCCTCGGCCTTGAGGGATAATACTTTGACTTGCCACCTGAGAGAAGTCAGGGAGACAAGACAGAATTCTAAAGAATGCCAGCCACAGCTGCAGGGGATCAGGCCACAAGGCAAGAACTGCTCTCAGTGGAGTTCTATAAAAGCAGGGCTTTACCCCTCTCCGAGGACGGAATCCACCTAAATGAGGGTTACCCACCCACAACTCTGAAGCTGGCTGTGCTGAGTGGGCCCACAGTTAAACATAAGCCTCTTCCACAAGAGCAGGCCACCCACAGAGGTGCAGACTGAGATGGCTGGTACATAGGGCAGCCTAGATACTCTTGTACAAAGCAGATTTATAAAAGAATATTCAAGGACTTCATGGCTCTGCAAAAGACAGACATTAACTGTTTCGTTCTGCTAACTTCTGTCTTAGTCAAGGAAAGAAAGGACTTTGACATCCACAATTCAAAAGGCTTTCAGGCCCATTTGTTCTCTCTCTATGATGATCCCGCAGGTAGAACTGAGCCACCATCGTCCCATGACCTAGCACAAAGACAGGCACATTCAGAGAAAGGGACAGACAATAAGACTCCACTCGATGGTGTTTGTTGACACTTTTTCACGGTATGTAGAAGCTGGTCCCACCCAGATAGAAGAACCCAGTGGGTTATTCACTAGATTAAAAGTTCTGCCTTCTGAGTCTCCAAAGCCTCAAGAACATCTTAGAGACAATGCTGTTCACAGATCAAAACTTTCAAAAGACTTCAAAGCAGCTGGAGAGATGGTTCAGCACCTAAAAGCCTGTACGGTTCCTGCAGAGGACCTGAGTTCAGTTCCCAGCACTCACATCAGTGGGTTCAAAATCAACTACCGGTTAACTCCAGCTCCAGGGAGTCTGATGTCCTCCTCTGGCCTCCCTGGGCACCTGCACACACGCAGCATATGCAAACACACTTTTTAAAAAAAAATTTAAATTAGCCAGGTGGTGGTACACACCTTTATATGCCCATCGGTATTCCTTTTAATAGCCCAAGGGACCTGACTCTAAAACTCCGAAGTTAAAATGATGAGGGTAGCTGTATACAATACCTGAAGGTACTGAAAATGCTAACAGCAATGCCAGAGGGAGCACACCTAAAGCTCAGAAAGAAATGATGTTTGGAGGTCAACACAAGCAGACAGCGAACTCCAAAACAAGCTCCTTGTGCTACAGCCATTCTAGCCACTCCCTGTTAGGTGACCGAATCTGCCTTTCCTGCTGCCAGACGGGTCAGGAGGTCCTCAGACAAAGGCTGCGCTCCTCAGCAGACTGCCGTGATTACAGAGGATCGTCACCACCTCTCAGCTCCACAGAAGGACTGAGCCAAGAGTGTATGTTGGGGAGGACGGTGGCTTACACAAAACCTTGAAAAATTAACAAAGAGGACACCTGGAAATCTACACCAAGCCTGACCGTGAGCAGCAGGGAAAAGTGCAAAGAATCATCCACAGCTCATCACAATCCTAAACCACTCAGCTGTGGGAGGAGACGCCCATGTGGCACGTGACTTTGCATGTAAGATTCCATGTAACAGATCCTGTTGTTATGTAGCACCATTCTGTCCAACAGCAAGTGGGAAAGTCTCGCCAGCAAGTGGGAAAGTCTCGTGAAACAAGGAAGTAAACAAACTTCATCCATCTGGGAAAGCTGAACCTTAACAAGAGCCACAAAGGCCTCTTCCTGAGGCTGTGGAGGCGGTAGAGAGCTGCTTTGGGAGGAGACTCTCAGATGCCAGTAAGTTATGCAGAGAAGCCCAGCTCTCTACTGCTTCCACAGCACACACACAAACACATACATACACATACAAACACACACACACTTTAAAAATAAACTAAAATTCAAATACCCTTCAAGTCAAACTCACTCATTGCTTGTTAGTCAACGTAACATTTCCCATTAATGTGTTGAATTAAAAAATTAAGGAAATAAGTATAATAAGAGATTCTAAAAACACATAAAAACACAAACCTGAGTCTAACATTAGGTAAGTTCTTAGGCTTTGCTCTGTTTTCCAATAGACTTATCCACACCTCCAATTCTATGCGAAGAGAGCCAAGCACTACCATAGGAATTTCCATGAGCGGAATAACCTGCCTGGATGTCTGACTTCCTTAGAACAAAGCTCAACACATGCACAATGTATATATCATTCTGATCCTCCCTAACAGCGAGTTCTTAGGAAACCATGATAGTTTCATCAAATCGCAAAGTTGTTAAGATAGTAAGTTCTTAAAAAGAGAAATTATCCCAGTAAAATACAAAAACTGATTATATGGTCAACTCCTGACTTCCTAGCACACAGTACACAGCAACAGCTAAATGGAAAGCTGTACGAAGGCTTAATGGGCTTCAAGTTCCCCAAACCCAGTCAAAAGCAAGGGGCCTACTTGCCGTTTCCTTCAGCGCATTCCCAGTGAAAACTTCCCCGGCCGTGCTGTGGGCACTTTGCCTTCACTTCTAACTGCCAATCCGGCTGTGCCCGACTTCCTTTAGAGCAGTTCCCTCTCACACACACCAAAGTCCAACTGGATTCCTTACGTTAGCAACTTTACTTAAAGCTCCTAGTTATAGAGGTGAGCTAAATCAAACACTGAATCAGACCAGTTCAATGACTTAGTTACAGTTTCACATCTCCGCCATTCTTAGAGGTATTTACACAATGATACCTCAACAATTAAAATTCAACTCAGCTACAGTTTGGCCTCAATTCACAGAACTTACCACCCTGGAATAGACTGCTAGAACTGCTAACTCTTTCTGAAAGACGACATTTTCATTCGGTGCTGGAGCCTGTGTTTCTGCAGCTTAGTTAATTCGCATCCCCAACTCCCTTACAAGAACCTTTCATGCTGATGGGGCCCTTTAAAGCTGCAATATCACACCAGTCTTGTATTAAGTCAGTAAAGGAACATACTTTATTTTTTTTTTTTTAACAATTCAAGGGTACCAATCTTTAAAGCTTGTCTAAGCAGACACAGTGCTGCGCCCTCCTTCCCTGATGCACTCTGGAGCTGCTGGGACCGGTCTTCACTGCTCTCTACTAAACACATATTTAAGACCCTGTATGGCCAACAGGTTCCTTCTCCTACTTCTCACTGAGACGATAGAGTAAACACAAATGCACACATTTATTAAATGTACAATTTACTCCGGGCTGAAAGATACTTTTCTTCAGGATTTTGAGGGCATATTCGAGGATTTGTGGCATGCTGAGTTACCACGCCTGTAGGTTCCATCCTTCGCATCGCCTGTCTCTGCCCTGAGACTGAGAAGCTGGGAGGACCTTGAAGGGTCCAGTCTTGATCTTGGGTGTTCGCAGCTCCCATGATAACACAGCTCAGTCGTCACTGCTGGACTTCATTGTGGCACACACTGCTTTGTTTTGCTTTCCCTTGGAGTTTTCAGACAGATTTGCTAGGATTATAGATTACACCATCATCCTGACTCACTCTGGGGGCTCAGTCAGTATGGAAGCACACCCATGCAGTTGAGAAATGTCTTCATATTATTTCTTTTCTTTTATCTTATATTTTCTGTTCTCTCTGAAAGTCTGATAACTCAGTATCTGTGTTTCATATGTATGACTTATTTTTTTTTATTTTTTCTCTTTTCTATTATCCAGTTTATCTTTTTATTCGAACCTTGCCGGCAATGTCTTCCACTTGGCTTTCTAATCTTCTATTTTAATAGTTTACTTCTGTGATCACACGTTCAATTTTCCTCTCTGGTATGCTTCCTCCTGACTATCAGTTATTACTGCCTATGTGTTCCCCTTGCTGGGAAGGCATCCCCCAGCATACATAGTTTGCCACTCCCATCCCGCTTACTACAATACAGCTGAATGACTCCACGCTCAGGTAACTGAGCAGGGCCTGTGACATTGTTCAGAAGCTCCCAACTGTTAAGATATGTGGTCCTTCCTCTTTCCGCACAGGTTCTTGAGATAAAAATCGTTTCACAGACAGATTAGAAAAGATGTGCAGAGACATCAAAAACAAAAGGGCACAATAATGGAAAAGGACACAAAACTATCAAAACCATGGCTGTCCATAATTCCGAACATGTTAACATCCAACACATGACTTAAATCCCATTCTTGTTTAATTTTATTATTTTTGCTTTATTTGGGTAATCCATAAGTACTAAGCTATAAATAAAAGATTATGGAACGTTTTCACATAGCTACATAGAATCCTCAGTACAAGATAAAACCCAGGAAGGTAGTACCTACCTAAAATCCCAGATTCAAGAATAGGAAACTAGAAAATCAGGACTCAATCATCCTGACAGCGAGTTCAAGGTCAGCCTGTGATAAATGAGACCCTGTGTCATAGAAAGGTGATTCAAATACCACAGGCTACAATACATATTTTAGAAAATGATATGAAATTGGAATTCGTTAGCTCAAAAGTGACCTTTGGCAATGCTTCCCCCAGGGTCCAGGATAAAGATACTTCTGTCAAGCCTGACAACCTGAGGGCCATGCCCCAAACCCCCGACCTCTACATATGCACCACACACCCAGAACACATACATATACATGAATAGTAAGGGCCTGTCTCAAAACACTTTTTAAAAATCTATTAAGCAACTGTAAGAGAAAAAAGTTAATCTAGTAATTAAAGTTGTCATAACAGTTACATAATTACATCTACAATGAATTTACTGCTTACTTTTATCCATAAAAAGTGCCAGATAATCATGCAGCAATGACAGACTCCTCTAAAAATTACTGTCATCAAGTGTCCAATCTAACTAATTATTAAAATTGAGATACTTTTTGCCTATAGAATTAGAAAAACATATTTCAGTATTTATTGCTAATAAAAGCATAGTCATGAAATGTGATCTGGAAAAACAGCTTGGAAAGCAAACTGTCACCCAGCTGGGGTGGCACATGTCTTTAATCCCAGCACTTGGGAGACAGAGGCAAGAGGATCTCTGTGAGTTCCAAGTCAGCCTGTTCTACACAGAGAGTTAGTTCCAAGCCAGCTAGGGCTACATTGTGAGACCCTGTCTCAAAACACAAAAAGAAAAAAACAAAAACCTAAAGTACCAAGAAATTCAGATTTGAAGAATCAAAAATAAAAGGTTTCATTAGTAAGCACCACATTGAAAAGCCAGGATATAGGGCAGGCAACCCCTACACAAAACTGGGGGAGAAGGAGCCACCACCTGTCTCAGCTATTCAGCTGTGTGTTTTTCCATGCTAATATGTTTAAAATTAGGTTGCATTTAACAGCTGACTGGCAGTGATTCTTTCTCCTAGAAGCACATAACTGTGCAACCTGAGTGTTGACAGTGTCTGGACGCAGTGGAATGTGGCAGTGGACCGAGGGAACCATCACAGAACAGTTGGCAGACGGGGACCTGCAGGAGTGACTGAGAGAGTCAGCTGGAGACTCCTCAGCATCTCCCTTTACTCCACCAGTTGTGCCTACTTGCAAAGGTCAGAATAGCATTATCATTTTTAGTTAAGGTATAGGTTGCATATGAAGAACAGCACATAATATCATATTGTCCCCTTTCCATAGGGGGTCATTCTATAGCGCAAGGTGGCCTAAAATTCAATTCCTCCTGACTCAAGATCCTGAGTTCTAGTTTTGTGTCGCCATACCCAACCCTGAATTTTTGTTTGTTTAATTGTTACACTTACAAATGTGTTTGGGGAAAGAGTGTGTGAAGCAGAGGAAACTCGCCCCCATCAGCAGGTGAGTCCTTCTACACGGTGAGTCCTGGGGATTGAACTCAAGTCCTCAGGCTTGGCATCAAGCACTTCTGCCCACTGAGTCATTTCACCAGTCCCAGCCTTTTTAAAAATCATGTAATAGCACGCTTATACCTTTCCCCCTTGTAACATGAGGGCCGGCTTGTTGGGGTTTCTGTCCCGCTCAGTACCCCACAACCGGCAAGTCCCAGAAAATCAATCACACAGAGATCTCTATAGGTTATAAAGCTGACTGGTCCATTAGGTCAGGCTACTTATTAGCTCTTATAACTTATGTTACCCCATTATCCTTATCTACGTTACCACATGGCTCAGTATCTTTTCCAGCGGGGCAGCTTATATCTTTCATCTCCGGTGGTCTGGGCAGAACTGGCAGAGGAACCTCCCTGCTTCCCAGAATTCTCCTGTTCTCACTGCATCACCTCTACTTCCTGTCTGGTTTTCCCGCCTATACTGCCTGCCTGGCCAATCAGCGTTTTATTAAAATATGATTGACAGAATACAGACAATTCTCCCGCATCATTTCCCTCTTTTTTTTTTTAAACAAAGGAAAATACTCATAGTCCATTTGTTGGGAATGTGGGCATAGTATTTCAAGCTACTTCCTGCTGGTTGGGGGCACTGACAATCTTATGGGGACCTAAAGAAAATTTAGAATTATCATCAAGTCCTGACTGGAGTATCCTGTGAGTCTTGATCATCTCAGGCAGCAGTCTTGAACCTGTTCTGGATGAAGAACTCAGACATCTGGGCCATCTGTTCCTGTCGGAGATTTCTCAGGTGGCCTTCCTTGATCATACTTGATTTTTCTTAACTCAGAATGAATCCACAACCTCTCATTTTCTGTGGAAACAAAAACACAATCTCTTCTCTAAAGTAGCATACCTTTTGACTTCAATTTTGAAGCCAAGGTATTTTCAAAAAACCTATCTTGGGTTAGTTCAGCAATATTTATAAACAAAAATGTTTTAGCAGCTGTTTCTCCTTCCTCAGCATTCAAACAATTCAAAGACAACATAATAACACACAGTATCAAGAGTCTCTGTGTATTTTCCATCTTTATGTGGCTTTATTTCAACCTCTATTTCTTTTAATTTTACTTTTACTTTTTGATACAGGTTCTCTGTATATCTTTGTCCTGGAATAACTCTATAGACCAGGCTGTCCTTGAACTCACAGAGAGCCACCTGTCTCTATCTCCCCAGTGCTGGGATTAAAGGCATGTGCTACCACACCTTGAACTCACAGAAATCTGTCTCTGCCTCCCAGGCATTGGGATTAAAGGCGTGTACTACCACACCTTGAGGTCACAGAGGTAAATCTACCTCTGCCTCCCAGGCAATGGGATTAAAGGTGTGTACCACCACACCCTATGTCTCCCTTTTCTTCTTTTTTATTTTTAATGACTTTAACCTTTAGCCTGCATATATTTTTAACATACTGTAAACCAGTTAGAGGTTTTATTCCTCTTTGAATCTCTCTTTACTGTATATCTCTCTTTTTCTCACTACATAAGCCTTTAATTTACTAAGCAATATGGAGAGCCGTGGCTTTGACGGCTAGATCCAGCTCATTCCTTAGCTTTTCAGCCTCATGGCTGAGATACCAGCCAGAGCTGCAGTTCACTGCCACAACCCTATGGCGTTTCAAGGTCCTTGCTAGCAAGCAAGCTGTAGTATTCTGCTCACAGACCACACTCAGTCGGACTGCCTGCCTAAAAGAGTCAGAGTTTGCCCTGGCAGGACAGCCCAGAAAGCCGACATTTTAAAACAGCGCAGCTTTTTTCCTGCTACGTCTGAAAACCGAAAAGCATGCATTCAGCTTTTCACCAACACCATGTAAGTGTTTCGTGGCAGGACCTCTTAATGAGCTGCAGGGTTTTGCAGCTAAAGCTGAGTCAGGAAGCCTCTCTTAGATGAGAGCATTTGCTTGCCTCTAGCAAGCAGAGCAGACCAGAGAAGTTGCTGCCACCAAGAAAACATGCTTTACTCTATTCTTTCCCAAGCTTTCTCAGGCTTTCTGTGGATTCAGTTATCCACGTCTGGGCACCATATGTAACATGAGGGCCGGCTTGTTGGGGTTTCTGTCCCGCTCAGTACCCCACAACCGGCAAGTCCCAGAAAATCAATCACACAGAGATCTCTATAGGTTATAAAGCTGACTGGCCCATTAGGTCAGGCTACTTATTAGCTCTTATAACTTATGTTACCCCATTATCCTTATCTACGTTACCACATGGCTCAGTACCTTTTCCAGCGGGGCAGCTTATATCTTTCATCTCCGGTGGTCTGGGCAGAACTGGCAGAGGAACCTCCCTGCTTCCCAGAATTCTCCTGTTCTCACTGCATCACCTCTACTTCCTGTCTGGTTTTCCCTCCCATACTGCCTGTCTGGCCAATCAGCATTTTATTAAAATATGATTGACAGAATACAGACAATTCTCCCGCATCATTTTATAGGTTATTTATCATTATATAATTTCATAGGTTTGTACTTATTGTATATAATTTCGTAGTATGTAGGGAGCCGCCTGGATGTGGCCTTGGCCAGATAGTGCCAGCACTCCTACAGCCTGGAGGTATACATATCCTTTGATGTTGCCGCCTTAGGCCGGTGTGCTGGAGCCTTGTTTTGCATTTCAAGAGACTCGGTCTCCTGACCTGTCCCGTGGCCTTGGATCCTAGTAGAATGGCATCAACCAATCAGCATTCGAGCCTCTCACCCTAGAAAAGCGGCTGTCTTTGGATTTTTCGCTCTCTCTCGTCATCCCTGTTCCCCATTCCCCCTTTCAAGCAAGGAGCTCTAATAAATTGTGATTGAGAAGGATTCTTGATTTTGTGACCGTCCATTCCTGCTGGTCAGGGAGCGCGTCACATTTTGGTGCTGAAAACCGGGACGCCGGATTTGAACAAGCCAAGGAGGGAGCAGAATTCAGAACTCAACACAAAGAGCGGTGACTGACGTCAGGAAATCCTCCAGATGTAAGCTGATTGCTAAGGCTGGTCCAGAGTGGTAATGTGTGCATTTGTTCTTCTCTGTTGCTTTGGGTTGCGCTGTGATTAACCAGGTGGTGAGTGCCTTTGTTGCTGCTGCGACTACAGCTCTAGTCAAAAGTAAAAATAAGTCCGCAGTAGATCAAGCGGCATTTTTCTAAAAGGACTTCCTTGTAAGTAAAAAGGAGGTTTTTTTCTTTAGCCCAGGGGGTAAGTGCGCATCATGGGCAATTCTTATGGAGCCAGTTCGAACCCCAGGGAGATTTATCGCTCAATCCAGGCACTTTTGCGACAGCGTGATTTAAAGATCTCTTCTAGCACTGTCGCTAACATTGTAAAAGACATTATTGATGTCTCACCTTGGTTTGCAGCTTCAGGTGACCTAACTTTACCATCTTGGAATAAGCTAGGCAGGGATTTGGAACAAGCAGAAGGAAATATTGGGAGAGGCACACTTCCTTTTTGGAGGATGGTGCGGGACTGCTTGAAGGAAGAACGTAATATAGAGATATTAAAACAGGGTCGCAAGGCATTACAGAAACATCAGGACAGCTTTTCAGAATCAGATCAGAAGGAGGAACAAGAGTGTAGGCCTAGAAAGAAAAAGGAAAAATTAAAAGATAAGGATCCGGAAATAAAAAAAGGAGAAAAGGGGAAGAGAAGCCCCATAGCTTTAGTAGTGAAAGAATTTGTAGATTTAGATTTATCAGAGGAGGAAGAACAACTAGAGGGAACGGCTGCTAAATCCGAGAAAGAGCAGCAAGGTAGCCGGAGGCGGGGCGATGTTGATGTGTTTACTACAAAGGGCAGAAGAGACGAGGCGCCAGTTCCTGCTGCCCTCCCCCCATCCGCCCCTCCACCCATGTACCAGCAGGTAGCTACAGAAGGTCACAGCTTCATAGGAAGGCAAACTTGGTCGCAACTGGCTGCTGCCTTTCCTGTTTTTGAGGAGCCACAGAATTACAATAGGTGGTATGAACCAATCCCATACAGACAGCTGAAGGATTTGGTTGAAGCTGCGAGAAATTATGGAGCAAATGCCAGTTATACAATCGCATTATTGAGAAGGATTGTTACAGTAGCACTGACTCCTACAGACTGGCAGGAGATTGCAAGAGCAGCTCTTCCAGCAGGGCAGTTCCTGGATTTTAAATCTATAGTCCAGGACAAGGCTCAGACCCAAGAGCGCATTAACATACAAAGTGGCCACCCAGAGTGGACGGCTGATATGCTTCTTGGACAGGGGGCATTTGCTGGAAATCAGAATCATTATCCTTGGGAGGTTTATAGGCAGGTTAGTGAGATTCATTATAGAGCATGGAAATCACTCCCTAATAAAGGTGAAACAGCTGGTAACTTAACCAAGATTATTCAAGGTGCTGCAGAGCCATTCTCTGATTATGTGGCTAGGATGACAGAGGCAGCTGAAAGAATGTTTGGGAATTTAGATATTTCATTGCCTTTTGTCCAGCAAATAATATTTGAGCAGAGCACCAAGGAATGTCAAAGAGCAATAGGTCCAGTAAAGGGAAAGGGATTAGAAGCCTGGATCAAAGCCTGCCGTGAAGTTGGGGGGCCTCTAACCAATGCAGGGCTGGCGGCTGCTGTGCTTGCTGCTGCCAGAGGTGTCAGAGGAGATAAGGGAAAGGCATGCTTTAAATGTGGACAGTTGGGGCATTTCAAAAAACAATGTCCCAATAGTCATAATGCCTCAGATTCTTCAGGGCTCTCAGCTGCAACATCGCAGAGGCAGCCAGACATTTGTCCCAGATGCAAGAAAGGGAAACATTGGGCTAATGAGTGCAGATCAGCTAGGGATATAAATGGACAACTTATTCCTATGCCTATTCAGTCATTGTCAAAAAACGGATTGAGGGGCCCATGCACCCAGGGCCCAAAAATATTTGGGGCAATTCAGAACACGATGGCAGTCCCCGAGATGACTCCATCGTCCCAACAAGAAGGACAGCCAAAGGCTCCGGAGGGCTGGACCTCTGTGCCACCTCCAAACTGCTATTAACTCAGGATATGGGAGTTCAGGTCATAGAAACTGACGTGTTTGGGCCATTAGAAAAAGATACTGTTGGCATAGTCTTGGGACATTCATCCTCAATTATGAAAGGCCTGATAGTCCATCCTGGAGTCATAGACCCTGCCTATGAAGGTTGCATTAAAATTCTTTGCCATTCTCCATACGGGGTAGTTTCCATCGCCCCAGGAGACAGAATAGCTCAACTCTTAGTTCTGCCTTCAGGGCGTAATAAGCTTCCAGCGGAGGGGCTTGTCTTAAAGGACAAAAGCCTTGCTCCCATGGGAGTAGATTTGGCTTGTTTATCCTTGGAGCTTGATCAGCGACCAATCTTAAATTTAGAAATAGAAGGAAAGATTTTTTCAGGCCTAGTGGATACTGGAGCAGATAAAAGTATCATCAGATCCCAAGCATGGCCAAAACGCTGGCCCTTACAACAGGCCTCCCAGTCCCTTCAAGGGCTGGGGTATGCACAAACACCGCATATAAGTGCTAAGGAGTTAGTCTGGAGAACAGAAGATCAGAGAGGGACTTTTCAGCCTTTTGTGGTTGATTTGCCCATCAACCTATGGGGCAGGGATGTGCAGTCTCAAATGAGATTGAGACTTACAAATGATTATTCTGATACCAGTAAGCAAATGATGGCACGTCAGGGCTATGTTCCCAATAAGGGACTTGGTAAATGTCTCCAAGGTAGACAGAATCCTATTGAGACTGTCTCCAAGTTAGATAGAAAAGGCTTGGGTTTTTCATAGGGGCCACTGAAGCTGTAGCTTCCACACAAAAGACAATGCCCATCCCTTGGCTAGTAGATAAGCCGGTATGGGTCCCTCAGTGGCCCCTTTCCTTGGAAAAGCTGGAAGCTGCAAGACAATTAGTACAAGAACAGTTAGAACTAGGACATTTAGAACATTCTGTATCGCGTTGGAATACGCCTATTTTTGTGATTAAAAAGGCTTCTGGAGGTTGGAGGTTACTGCATGACCTTAGGGCAGTCAATGCTCAGATGCAGGTCATGGGCCCAGCCCAGCAGGGTCTTCCATTGCTTTCAGCAATACCAAAGAATTGGCCTGTAATTTCCTTGGACATCAAGGACTGTTTCTTTTCAATTCCCGTGTGTCCCCAGGACCGGGAAAGGTTTGCATTTACTCTTCCATCTGTTAACAATGAGCAACCCAATGCTCGGTTTCAATGGAAAACTTTGCCTCAGGGAATGGCCAATAGCGCCCTCATATGTCAGTTATATGTAGATGCAGCATTGAGTCCTGTTAGGAGACAATTTCCTACGGTAAAAATTGTTCACTACATGGATGATTTATTATTATCTGCCCCACATCAGGAAACCCTGAAGGAAGTTTTCCAAAAGGTTACATCCCTTTTGGAGGAGCAAGGACTCCACATAGCCTCAAATAAAGTACAAACATCTTCGATGGTGAAATTTTTGGGGACTATAATCACCCCTGAAAGCATCAGGCCTCAGAAAGTGCTTATTCGCACCCATCACCTTAAAACTCTTAATGATTTCCAGCAGTTGCTGGGAGATATAAATTGGATTAGAGGATATCTAAATATACCTCGATCTGAGCTCTTGCCTTTATTTTCCATCTTAGAAGGCAATCCTGATATCTGTTCACCTAGAGCCATGACCCCGGCTGCAATGCAGACCCTTAAGAGGGTAGAATCTGCTATTACTACAGCTCAATTACAGCGAGTGAATCCATCCTTACCAATTTTGCTATGCATTCTCAAAACAAAAAATTATCCCACTGGAGTGTTATGGCAAGATGGACCCCTCTGGTGGATGCATGGAAATTCCATAGGAGCAAGATCTGTTCAATATTATCCAGAATTGGTGGCTGGCCAAGCATTAATGGGAATAAAGCTTTGCTTAGCCCACTTTGCGAGAATGCCTGACAAGTTGATAATTCCCTATACAAGGGAACAGGTAGAAGTTTTGACAGCCACAGTAGATGGCTGGGCTATCCTGCTTTGTGCATTCCCTAATGTTATTGACAATCATGTGCCAAGGCACCCCTTAATAAATTTTGTGGAGAAAAATTTGGTGTATTTTCCCAGGATTACCTCACCCCACCCATTAGAAGGAGCCTTAACTATCTATACAGATGGCTCAAAGACCGGAAAAGGGGCTCTGGTGGCAGGAAATGCTAAACCTGTGGTCTTTCAATTTCGGCCTGATTCCCCCCAAGTCACTGAGTGCTTGGTGGTTTTGGAGGTGTTTCAGAGATTTCTTGAGCCATTTAATTTAATTTCAGATTCACAATATGTGGTCAATGCTGTGGCCTCTCTTGAGGTTGCAGCCTCAATTCGCAGCTCAAGTACAGTGTCTAATATTCTTTTACAAATACAAAAACATATTTTAAAAAGAGAAAATCCCTTTTATGTTGCTCATATTCGAGCCCATTCTCTCTTGCCAGGACCTATGGCAGAGGCTAATGCTCAAGCTGATGGTGCTACTCGAGCACTCGCCCTTGTGGCTACAGATTCACTCCAGCTAGCTAGAGATTTCCATCAGCTTTATCATGTTCCAGCGAATACACTTCGCTTAAAGTTTAAGATCTCTAGGGAAAATGCCAGGAGGATAGTAAAAGCCTGTCCCTCCTGCGTGACCATGTTACATCCCCCACATATTGGGGTAAATCCCAGGGGGTTAAAGCCAAACTCACTCTGGCAAATGGATGTGACTCACATCTCGGAGTTTGGCAGACAAAAGTATGTTCATGTGTCGGTGGACACATGCTCTGGAATAATTCATGCCACCCCACTGGCAGGGGAAAAGGTAACTCATGTAAAAATGCATTGCTTAGAGGCCTGGGCAGCTTGGGGAAAGCCAAGTCGTTTAAAAACCGACAATGGCCCAGCATATGCCTCACAGGGCTTTAAAGCCTTTTGCAAGCAATTACAAGTTGAACATACCACTGGCCTACCATACAATCCTCAAAGCCAGGGTATCGTAGAAAGAGCAAATAGAAATTTAAAGGAAATTTTGCGAAAGCAAAAAGGGGGAATAGCTATAGCAGCTTCCCCCAGAGAAAGGATTTCTCTTGCACTCTTTACACTTAATTTTTTAATTCAAAATATTGCTGGAAAAACAGCAGCAGACAGGCATGCCCTGTTTGAAAGCTCTACAGAGCGAGATTTGGTCATGTGGAAGGATGTATTGATTAATAAATGGTGTGGACCGGATCAGGTAATTACCAGATCCAGGGGAGCAATTTGCATTTTCCCTCAGAATCGTGAAGATCCAATCTGGGTGCCAACGAGACTGACAAGAGAAATAAAGAAGAAAGATGATCCAGTGGATGCTGAGTGTCCTGCTGTGGAAGATTCGTGCGGAGGCAGCAGAGATGACACTCTGGGCGGTGTCAAGAGCAACTGTTTCACGTTATCACCTTGAGCAGCACCCTGTGCAACCTCTTATCTCTTAACAATTTTCTGACTGACTCTATTCTGCCTTTCTCCCTCCTTGGGGATGGGTGGGAGCAGAGATATCCTTGGCATGCTGTGTCTAGGTGGAAGTGCTGTATGTCTTTGATTGGTGTGCTACCTGCTAGCCCAAGTGAGGAGGGACAAGGTCTTTGTGGCACAAGCCTTGGCAGTCTTGGAATGTGTATCCTCACCCCAGGTTTGGCTCTCAGCCTCAAAAGAGCTCACAGGCAATTAGCCATGCATAGCCTTTGCACCCTCTAGGGACCAGATAGTCCCACGGCACAGAGGAAGGTATGCATAGGCGGAGGGTGTGCAGACACAGCCCTAGCACTCCCAGGGAAGTAATTGTCCCATTGCACGGGAAGGGTGTGTCTTGCTTTTCTTTTCTTTAATCAGTCCACACATCATGAGGTGGGGACCAGATTGGAAAATAGTTTTGCCTTATTGCTCTAAAAGACAATAAAAGGAGGAGCTGTAGGGAGCCGCCTGGATGTGGCCTTGGCCAGATAGTGCCAGCACTCCTACAGCCTGGAGGTATACATATCCTTTGATGTTGCCGCCTTAGGCCGGTGTGCTGGAGCCTTGTTTTGCATTTCAAGAGACTCGGTCTCCTGACCTGTCCCGTGGCCTTGGATCCTAGTAGAATGGCATCAACCAATCAGCATTCGAGCCTCTCACCCTAGAAAAGCGGCTGTCTTTGGATTTTTCGCTCTCTCTCGTCATCCCTGTTCCCCATTCCCCCTTTCAAGCAAGGAGCTCTAATAAATTGTGATTGAGAAGGATTCTTGATTTTGTGACCGTCCATTCCTGCTGGTCAGGGAGCGCGTCACAGTAGTAGGCTTAGAACTCTCTTACTTAAACAAAAGGGGGAGATGCTGCGGGAGCTCCTTCCGCTCCTTCAGCCAATCACCGCTGAGTTACCAGCCCATTGGGGCGTGGTCTCTCTCTCTTTAAAAAAAGCAGTGGTTGTCTTCCTCTCCCTCTCTGGCTTCCGGCTTTGCTTCTGGCTCCTAGACCCCTTTCCTGTTCGCGCAGAGGGGCTGTTGTCTGGGACGGTAATCTGTAAGTTTTTTCCCCTTTGAATAAATAACCATTCTATTAATCATAATTCCAAACTGGTGTGGGATTGTCTGTGACTTACGCCTTCATCTGGCGCCCCACGTTGGGTGCCATATGTAACATGAGGGGGCCGGCTTGTTGGGGTTTCCGACCCGCCTGGTACCCCACAACCGGCAAATCCCAAAGAGAAATCACACACAGGACTCCATAAGGTTATAAACTGATTGGCCCATTAGTTCAGGCTACTTATTAGCTCTTATAACTTATGTTACCCCATTATCCTTATCTACGTTAGCCACATGACTCCGTACCTTTCTCAGCTGGGCAAGTTACATGCTGCCTCTTCGGTGGTCTGCACAGGAATGGCTGAAGAACCTCCCTGCTTCCCAGAATTTTCCTGTTCTCATTGCATCACCTCTACTTCCTGCCTGGTTTTCCCGCCTATACTGCCTGCCTGGCCAATCAGCATTTTATTAAAATATGATTGACAGAATACAGACAATTCTCCCACATCACCCCCTTCTTCTGAAGTCCACACTTTCCCCAGTCTTAACCACAACAGGCTATCCCAATTATCTTGAGATGACTTCCACTGACAACATCACTCCCCAAACCAGCTCTGGCAACAGTTTTCCCCAAGCTTCTCGTGGGCCAGCCAGATCTCCCCCTCGACACCCTTTCTCACCTTTCCTCCCTCTCTATGGCACATATCCACCCAGAAGATGCTGCTGCTGCTGCTGCTGCTGCTGCTGCTGCTGCTGCTGCTGCTGCTGCTGCTGCTGCCTAACCACGATCTTCCCACTACACAGAAGTGGCCTGGCCATGAGGAGGTCTGAACCTGCATACATCCTTAAGCCAATGACACAGCACCACATGACCCAGTGGACAGAGAGTGAGCCACACACGCGCAGGAAAAGATACTGGCAGAGAAACACTTGCTAGGTCCTATATGCTTCCTCCAGAAAGTGTGAACATTACTAATCTTTATATGTATATATTGGCCAATATATTTCCAAAAGAGAATGGCTAAGTAACTAATACTACTCTAATATACCATTCTGTTGTATATAATATGAAAATAGGAGTTTCTTAAAGTCTGCTATAAAATTATCTTGTATTTCTACTAAAATAGTTTGCAATTATGAAAAGTCTGAACTTTTGAGACTGATATTGGAAGTATTTTATCTGACAAAACAAACATTGAAACTAACAATTAAATAGTAATTTATTACTATTAATTAATTTATGCATATTGTTTTTCATGAAAAATCTTCAAGTAGCCTTAGGTAATATATAGCAAAGGAGTTGATTGAAGAATCACTTTTTTTAAAAAGATTCATTATTTATTATGTATACAATGTTCTGTCTGTCTGTATGCTTGCTGGACATGAAGAGGGCACCAGATCTCATTACAGATGGTTATGAGCCACCATGTTGTTGCTGGGAATTGAACTCAGGACCTCTGGAAAAGCAGTCAGTGCTCTTAACCTCTGAGCCATCTCTCCAGCCCCCAGAATCACATTTTTTTATAGTTGTCCTTTACCAAGGAATCTGACTTAGGGGTAAAGAAAAAAAAGATTTGGTCAAAAAAATAGACATTTCTCATTGGAGAGGATAGTGGATGGAAAGACACTGTATCAAATCTGAGGGCATATAGACATGAGACTGCCATAGTGAAACTTGGTGGTATGTATGCAGACCTGAATACATATAGACAAGAGACTGTCCATAGCAACAGAGTAAAATGTCTAAATTACAAACCCACCCAGCTTATAATCTCTCAAAGCAGCTTGTGAAGGCATGGCAGCAAATACCTACGGTCTGTTACCTTGGAGGCTGAATCAGGAGAATTTCTCGAACCTTTAAACATTTTAAAATTATTATTTTAAAATTTAAATGTATGTCAGCATCTTCCAAAGTGATTCCTAGCTTCAAAGCAATTCCAAACTGATTTTGTTTTGTTTTGTTTTGTTTTAGAAACATAAAAGTTCTAAAAATGTATGCAGACATGCAGGGTCAACAATAGTCAATATGTCTTTAGAGAACAACTGGACAGTAAGCTAAGATATACTGTAAAGTGTTAATAATAAGACAGTGTGCTGATGATGTTCAGACAGACCTACCAAACAGGATCCACACACAGAGACTTTCTGACTGCTTGACAACAGAAACAGGCAATACATGATAATGAAAGAAGATAAACTCGCCATCAAATGCTGCCAAGAAAATGGGATATGAGTTTGATAGAAAGACAACAAATGTGAGCCCCACGTCATATAACTGCATCCAGCAGTTATACAGATGATTTATAAGCCTACACGGGAGAAAAAAAGACAGTTAAAGCCTCCATAAATCCATACAGAACATTACATTTATGACTTCAAACTGGAGAGATTAAAGCAGAATCTAAAACAACATTATCCACAAAGAGAAAAGTAATTCACAAATCTCTGAAGCTCTTGGATGTATGTTCCTAGGAGCGAGTAGAGTTTTTATATACTTGGTCATCATGTGTGTGTTTTCTTCTGAAAAATGTCTGTCTGGGACATTTTATCTATTTGTTAGCAATTTTATTTGACTTTCCACTGTTGAATATTAGTCCCCTGTGAACAACAGCCAGCCAGTGTTTTCTCCATTCTCTCGGCTGTCTCTTTACTCTGGCGGTTGATTCCTGTGCTGAGCAGAAGCTGTTTGGTTGATGTTATTTCATTCCTTCCTGTGCTGTGGGAGGGTTTTGTCCAGAAGAAGCTTTCCTTATATCAGTGTCTGAAGAGTCTGTTGTCTTGTAATAGTTCATTCACTCACTTTGTATGACTACAGTAAAAATTAAATAATAAAATAAAATAACAAATGCTGAGTGATGATTAGGAAAAAACCCACTCTAAGCAAAACTTCTATATATGCTCACAGTATTCCAGAGCTGGGCATGGGCACAGACTCAGAGGAAACCCTAGCCCTGCCCACATTTCTCGCTGCTGCAGTCACAGTAGCCATCCTAGGTGCCCATCAGTAGACTAACTGATGAAAAATGTGCATTAAGCTTTAGTCATCCATAAAGAAAAATAAAATCATGTCACTGCAGGAAAGTATGCGTAACTGGAGATTATCGCAGTGAATGAAAAAGCCAGTTTCACTAATACTAGCATGGCACGTCCTCAGGGAGAGGGGAAAGGTGTGGGACAGGAGGAAGACAGGTGGAAAGGGTGAGCAGCGAGAGACTGAAGAACATTATACACCTGCAAGGAACCGTCATCATGGAGCGTCTTCCTTCGCTCAGTTAATGTCACTTTTTTTAAGTGGCACATTAACACAATGGGGCAGTGTAGAGCGTGGAAAGAAAGGGAAATCCTGTCACTATGGCAGTGTGGGCGTGTGTAGGGAGATGAGTCGACTACAGAGACACTGATCATGCATGTTCTCACTCATCTTTCGATAAAAATAATCACATGGGAGTATAGAACAAACTCCTAACCCTAGAGATTCAGGAAGTATGGAAGGAGTGAGAGATTGAACAGGGATCCAAAGACGGTGAAACGGGAGGCATCGGTTCAAACAATTCCACAGCACAATGGAATAACAGGAGACTACAAACTAAACATCCCAAAATAACTAGAGAATCCAAAGTCTCCCAACACACAGAAATAATTCTATCTAAAAAGGGGAAATGCTAACCATGCCTGTGCATGTGTATTAAATCATCTCATCATACCATCCATTCAAGAACTAAAAGTGTATGTCAATTTACAAGAAAAAGGGAGGGAAGGAGAAGAGGAGAGAAAAAGAGAGGAAATTCAAAACAGGGTATGGACTCATGCCTCTGATCCCAGTACAAGCAACCTAAAGCAAGAGGACTGTGTAGTTGAAACTGCCAGTCTGAACTATACAGGAAAATCCTGTCTTAGAAACCTAAAAAAGAAAAAAACACACAGGTCAAGGGGTAGGGGTATGAGAGGGATGGAAAGTAGCGGGGGAGAATATATTAAACTGATAAATTTGGTGCTGTGTTTTTATTTATACACTGCTTTTCCCACTGGAATGCACCCCGGCAGAAATGCCAGCTTCACTTAAAGTCTGCTTGCCGACATAACTTCTTTGAGATGAGAAAGCTTGTTGCTTTGTGCTTAGAGCCATCAACCTGGGGAAACTCTCATATGAACCACTGCAACGACGTAACATGCTGGACGCATTCCCGTGTCTATGTGAACTACAACACAATCCCTGCTCCTGCATCCAGAGACTCACATGGAGTTGGCACCCAATTAAGCACCCAGTGAATGCATGGCTCAAGTACGTCATGAAAAGCAGAGTACGCAGAATAAGCCTATAAAGCTGAAAGAAATAGAAGGTGTGCCTTTTAAATATGACTGAATTACCAAGTGGCCCCTTGCCCCCACTGCACAGGGCCTTATCTGCTAATTGCAGGGATTACAGTGAATGAGGCAAGTGACTTCCCGCTGGCATGCAGCAGGGCTGGAAGCAGAGGCAGCCCTCGTCTCTGCTCCACTGCGCTACTCTCCTTTTCCTGTGCTCAGATATAAATCTCCCTTCCACTCTGATCTGCTCCACTCAGCTGCCATGATAAACGGTCTGTTCAGCTTTTGCAACCTGGTTCCATTCCAAAGAACAGGCAGCTGCTTGTGTCCTGCTTTGTGTGCAATTCTGGTTATTTCAAACTTCCCTTCCCACACTCGGCCACTTCATAGTCTCTCTAAGGCCATCCCATGAGTACTTTGAAAACAAACTCTGAAGAATAAGTCTATCCAAGAGCTTACGCCTATATCACAGCACTCAAGAGAAAGAGGCAGGTGAATCCCTTGTTGAGTTCAAAGCTAGCCTGGTCCACAAGTTCCAGACAACCAGTGAGACCACGTCTCAAAGATAGATAGATAGATAGATAGATAGATAGATAGATAGATAGATAGATAGATAGATAGACAGACAGGCAGACAGACAAAGCAAGCAAGCAACAAGGAATGGTATACGTGCTGTGGAGATGACACAGTGGTTAAGAGCATGTGCTGCTATCCCGGAAGACCAGAGTTCCTTTCCTAGTACCTGTACGGTGACCCACACAGCCTGTCTAAAGCTCCAGAGACTGTGATGTTTCTTCTGGACTCTTTGGGCAGTGCACACACATGGTGCACAGGCACACATATAGACAAAACACCCATACACATAAATTTTAAAATAGTAAAAAGTATATCCAACCAGGCAGAAATCAGACTTATCTCTAAAACTCAGCATATATTTTGCCTTAGAACCCTACTTGTTCAAGAGTCATAATAAAAGCAAAAATAATATCTGTGTTTCTATTTAAATGATACAATTCTAACCCTTCTAATAAGAGAAAACATTGGATGACCACAAGAGATGAGCAGGATATTGGCAAAGGGATCTTGACTTCGTTGTCGAAACAATCAATTGATTGACTCCTAAAAATGCTCCAATTCCCACCTTAGAGGTAAAAATCACCCAACACCTCTATAAAATAATTCATCACTACAATAAATAACTGCACCCTAGAAGCTCTCACCTGCATACAGAGAAGAATGCTGGAGTTTCCAATTAATGAGCTGGTCCTAATTTTACCAGTTGGGTTTCTGGAGCAGCCCAACCATGTGATTCCTGTAACACTTCCCACCCAAAACCAAAACAAGACCTTATGCCTGCCAGGATGTAGAAAATAAGAACCTTAGAAGAAAGCTCGGAAAGCTGAAGAAGGTGGCCTAAAAGCTATCTGGGGATATCAAAGACTATTGTCTGTTCCCTGGTGAAAAGCTAAATTTGCAGTGGGTGGATTTCAGAGAGGTCCATGAAGGCAGAATTCCTGGCCAAACAGAGAATTTGGTTTCAGTTTAAGAAATCCTAAGCACAAAAAATAACCAATATGGGCACAGAAAGAAGCAAAGGCGGAAACAGCCAGAAAGAGAAAAGCGGAGGAGGAAGGTGATGTGAATATCGGGATGGAACACTTGTGCCCAGGATGAAAGTGTACCAGCCAGACCAGCAACAGGTTAGGAAGCCACAAGGTTCTCAGGCAATGCACCAAGGGCAGCAGGCAAAGTGTAGGTAGTGGAGAGTCCTACTAGTGAGGAAAAACATTCATCTCTTCTACTTTCACTAGTAGCTAATTATAGAAAAAAATAAAAGCTTTGTGGGAGGACAAAATAACCTTGTACACAGAGGTAAAAGATGAGAGAGAAACAAGATAAACCCAGACCAGCATCAAGACGCTTCAAACTATACACACAAATGCACAACTCTTAAGCCCGAAGCAGATACACTCCCATGTGTCTCTGAGTTCTACTTAATCCAACGTTTGCCAGCTTTCCCCAAAGCTTTGGAACTTGTACTTCTACAAAAAACTAATGACTCAGAACCGTAAAACGGTGTCTTTGTTCCATATTTCATTAAACAAATTGTTTTATCAAGTTTCAGAATGTTCCTCCAAGGCCTCAGCCTTCAAGTTTTCTGATTCTGCAAACTGAAGAGCATTGAATTCTTTTCCTCTGAATTACTCGGTTAATTTTATTAGATAAGTCTAATTAAAACTGAGATGATTTGGGGGAGGGAATCAAGTATTTCTTCATAAACATCACAAAACAACTTTATCTTGAACCTTTCCAATATAAAATCTGCTTTAAAAGAACCAACAAGGTCTATGTAAAGACTATGCCCCAACTAGGCTTCATCCATCTTTTTTATTAAATTCTGATATTTGCCTTATGAAAGATATTATTTATAAAAATTCACTGTAACAATTCAATACTTTTTTCTCCCACTATAATAATAAGAACCAAATGACTGTGATCACACTGAGTTTTTCTTGCTCTTAGGAACAAAGACTGGTGAGGCCTGGACACCAGCACCTCCATTACCACACAGCTAAAAGGAAAAGGCAGAAGCTATCTAAGGGGTTTAACAACTGCACTGCATCTGGACTCCAGAGCACCCTGTAGCACCTACAACCTGGTAGACAGCTGTCTGCTTTAACTGCCCTAGCCTGGTCCAGAATTTATATTTGAAGAAGACATTCTATTTTTAAACAAACTGACACTATGATCACAACTGAATTTCTGACAAGATCATTTACTGGGTCAACATTTACTGAGCATCCTTTCGAGCATGGCAAAGTACTAGGCCCCAAAGGCACAAGAACAAAAGCTTTACAAGCCAAAGAACAAGCTCACTGCAGTGTGGATGGTACCATTTAAAATGCTGATGCAGAAACAGGAAGGTGGCTTCACAGTTAAGGCCACTTACTGCTTTTCAGAAGATCCAGATTCAATTCTCAGCACCCTCATGGTGACTCACAACCATGTATCCCCAGTCTCAGTGGATGGATCAGACGCCCTCTTCTGACCTCCACAGGCACTGCACACACACGGTGCATATACATACATGTAGGCAAAACACTCTTACTCAAAAACATAAAATAATAAAATAAAATCTAAAATGCTCACACAAAGTACTCATGCTGGGCGCAGGGAACACAGGACCCAGACAGATGGCAAAGGAATTGCTCTCGATTGAGTACTGATTAGTACAGTGAATTCATAAAGCCATGACAGGCTACACATTCCGTGAATATAAAACACTGTATTTTTGCATGTCAGGATTCAAACTACCTTGCAAGTGTTCCTAATTCTCCCAGCCACCTCCACTAAAAAGCTACTGTCCGTTCCTTTAAAAGAACATTATGACCACTGACTTGGCCCTTATTTTCTCCAATACACTAATGGCTAGGCACCAAAATTAGTAACAATGACATAATATTAAACAAACATCTGAAAAAAACTCGAGATTTGAATGGCCTCATTGGGAGAGGTAAGAATTCTGCTGATAGTCTGCAAACAGCCTGACTCACGTCTGGCAGCCTGCTCCCCGCCTGTCAACCGAGAAGCACCAGGCTCTCAAGGCTGGAGACCGATCTCTCAGCAAACAAGCACGCGGGCGCTGCTATTCCATACACTGCCCTCAGACAGGCCCAGCTACCCCTGCAACCTGAGAGAGCGTATTTCCAATCTGGACACCCGCCAATGTGCCTCACACAAAGCACCCAGGGACAAGGGCCAGCCCAGCACCCCAGGCTGGAGCCAATGCAGCAGCACCTTGTGTTCCCGAGACCCAGAGGTGACCTGCGATCTTTCTCCCACACCTGTTACTAGACACAAAAGAAATGGAGCCCAGTTACTAAGCAGACTCTAACCTTACCAGTGGCAGCACAGCCACCGCAGCCTCGAGTTCTGAAAGGGGATCATATTCAGCAGAAGGTCTGCAGGGATATGGCTACGCCATGCAAGAGCAGGGCCTTCTTCACAGTATGGAAACAATAATATCAAAGTATGGTCTTGGATAGAAGACAAATAACTCTATGGAGGGGTTAAAAGATTATGAGACTTGATTTTCATGGTTTTCCTAAGGAAAGTTTCTAAGAAATATAAATATATTGTAATATATTTATTATATTATAATATATAATATGTAATAATATTATATATTATTTATATTAAAATATATGTAATTTTATATAAATTACATAAAATTGTAAATATTGCTTAAGAACCCAGTTGAACTGATGTAATCCCAGCAGAGAATCAGAAGGCAGAGACAGGCAGCTCTCTTTGAGGACAGCCTGGCCTACAAAGCAAGTTCCTGACCAGCCAGGGTTGCATCTTTTTTCCTCAATAAAATAAAATAAAAGGTCACATGAAACTACATCCATTCTCTGACAGAGGTGGGGTGGAAGTCCAGTGGAAACTAAGAGGGTCAGTAATTTCTTCGAAGCTAGAAACTTCTGTCCTGTTGGCTAACCTCCATGCGGACGGAAGCCTTTATACAGGCAGTTAGGGGAGAGAAGTTAGCAGTGGTCCTTCCCAGCTCGAGCCTTGCACGTTACAATATCAACTTGCTAATGTGTGATAGGGACACATCACCAGGTAACCACTGGTTTGTCGTTAGACGTGAGAGCCTCTCTATAGGAGAGTTCATGCCTAGTCCTACAGACCTGATCAAAGGCCTGTGGCCGGCAAGGTTCTAGGCATTAGAGGTGAACCTAATACCATAGCTCTGCTAAGTGGATGTATTGTCAAACTGCCTCTTAAATATTGATGCTCATAGACTAGTGCTGTCCTCGACCTCGATCAAAGCTTCTCTTTGCAGCAAACAGTGGTTAATGCAGAGCCTCGTGGTTGCCCAAGGAGCTGAGAACAAGTGACTGCTGGGTGCTCAGCATTAAAAAGGACACCTATATCACCCCTTCCAAGGCTCAGGGAAGAGGGGGAAGAAAGAATGTAAAAGCCCAAAGACAGAGAAGGCTGTGAAATACTGCTTTATCTACATGGCGTGGCCAAGGCATCCATGAATTCATAACAGCTGCAGTAGCCTACATATGGCTTACACAAGGCAAAGCCAGCAATATTCAGTCATAGAAGAGGAGAGGCTCATGAGGTCCCACTCAGCCCATAGGAGCAACGGGCAGTTCAGAGCTGTGAGGATAAAGGAAGTTATTCGTTGCCTTGAGTGATTAGTCACTGGTGAACTACTCCTGTACCGGTAAATAGCTCCACGCCTATGCCTAAACAAGTAACTTTTATCAAAACCCAGTGGTTCACAAAGTAAAAACAATGAAAAAAGGGAGAAAAGAAAGAGTCCACCAAGCTGGGGACTTGGTGGGAGAAGAGCGGGGACAAGGAATGGGAAGAGGATAGAGAGGGTCAAAAGTCAAGTGTATTCTCTACATGTATGAAATTATCAAAGAAAAATATCAATAGAGAATGGAAGCCAGAGAGCTGACTCAGCAGGAAAAGGCTCTTGCTGCCAGGCCAGAATATGGCAGGAACTCAACACAAGAACCTGAAGGCAGGAATGAAGCTGGGGCTACAAAATGACTCTGCTCACTGGTGGTCCCCTCACAACTTGCTGCTTTCTTATTGCACACAGACCACCAGCACAGGAGGAGGACCTCCCACATCAATCAAGATTATGGACCATAGGCCAACCTAGTAGCATTTTCTCAGTTGAGGCTCCCTCTTCCAAAATGACTCTAGCTAGTTAACATTAAAAAAAAAAAAAACAGCCAGAACAGTATGCATATATGTATGCTTGTGTGTGGACACACATGCCATGGCAAGCATACAGAAGTCCAAGAACAATTTCTGGGAGTCAGTTCTCACCTTCCAACACGTGGGTCTCAGGATAAAACTCAGTTATCCATCTTGGCAGCAAGCACCAGAACCTGCTGAGCTATCTCGCTGACCACAAATATTCACTTCATTTTGGGTTATAATGAGTCTCCACAAGAACAACAGCAAAAGTCAATGCTATGGTACAGAGAGAATTTTTTAAAGTGTTCTTAAGTCCTTCTAATGTTTTATCACACATGTATGCCATTCTTCACCACATGCTCTCGGAATCTCACAGGGCTTCCCTTCAAGGTCTCACCGTGTGATAGCTTCTGATGCCTGGCTCTCTCACGGAAACAAGGTGGGTGACAGAATTACCCCTATGATGGTTACAAATCCATCTCTAGACTCAGTATGGTTCCTCTACAGTAGTTGTTCTCAACCTTCCTAATGTTGTGACCCTTTAATACAATCCTCATGTTGTGGTGACCTCCCGAACAGGAAATTATTTCATTGCTACTTTATAACTATAATTTTGCTACTGTTATGAATCATAATCTAAATAGCTCATAAGCAGGATATCTGAAATGTGAGCCCGGTAAAAGGGTCTCTGGACCCCAAAGGGGTCGCAACCTACAGGTTGAGAGTCAATGCTCTATATTATGTGCAAATGGTTTGAAGTGAACGGCACTCTCAGAATACAGCTCAGCACTAAGATTTTCTTCTGACTTCAAAAGGAAACAAACAAAAACTGACCTATGGCAAGTCCCTTCTATATGGAAAAGGGAGTCTAAACCACCTCAGAGGAAACCAGCTTCTGAGGCTACTAACCTCTGCTCTCTGTTCTCTGAACTCTCTTCCTCTATAACGGTTCAGCTCTAGAGTTCAGTGTTATGCTAAACATACCGACTCTGACTTCCTCATAATTATAACTGGAGGCATATTCATACTCTTACAAAAGTTAACTGGAAATCAATCATTTGTAAACACCTCACAGGTAAAGGCTGCCTTTCTAAAATGAAATTCCACATTACTAGCACCGTTCCATTCTCACCATCGCTGTAACAAGTGCAGTACTTGTGCCAACTATATTACTATGTTTCTAATGGACTTGATGCCATAATTTTGGCACTTAGTCCCTTTCTTTGTATTTTTAAGTGAAGATTCATTTTTAAGTTAGCATGCAAAGTAATGGGTTTCATTGCGATATTTTCATACATATATGTCATTATAATTAATTTTATGCTACTGTTAAACTCTTCAGTCGTAGTTCAGAAAAGAACATTTGTCTAGTATATGCCAAACCCTGAGTCCAAGCCCAAAAAGTGACTACTAAACACATGTTTATTGTACAGTGGTCACTCACTATCCATGTTGACAGCTTTCATAGCTTCAGTTACTAGTTACTAACTGTAATCTGAAAATGTCTGAGGGACAGCACTGGAATTAAGGAATTCACAAGTTTGCAATTTCACATCTTTCTGATAATGGAAAATGATGATGATGGACTCTCATTCCATAATGCTCCATCACACAGAGTATGATGAGCCTGCCTGTGACCTGTGCATAAACCTGCTTGCTGGTCCCTTAGCAGCCATGCCAGTTAACAGGTGACCTGTGTGGCCATCACAGGACCTGTGTGGCTCTTCATAATAGTCCAAAATACAAGCTTAGAGATGCTGGCAATCTTACTACAGTGTACTGCAACAGTTCACCAATTTTATTATTATTAACCTCTACTGTACCTAATGCACAAATGAAACATACCAGTGATAGGGACAACTAAGAGGAAAGCATATAGATAGATAGATAGATAGACAGACAGACAGACAGGTAAATATGGTCCTGGATTCCAATGCCAGAACCACCCAAAACAACAGCACAAACTTCCAGCACTTCTTTAAAGGTCCCGATACAATATCTGTCCCTTTAAAACTCATGGTGTCCCAGTGCCTACTTGATAGAAAAAAAAAAAATGTAATCAAGCAAAAGATCCCTTGACTCTCTACCTCTCCTTGATGTGGGATTCCCTTCTGTATGCTATGAATACCATTGGTTAATAAAGAAATTGGCTTGGCCTGATAGAGTAGAACAGAGCTAGATGGGAAAAACTAAACTGAATGCTGGGAAGGCAGAGTTAGGGGAGAAGCCATGGAGATGCATTGAAACTTTGCTGGTAGGCCACGACCTCATGGTGATGCACAGATTAGTGGAGATGGGTTAAATTAAGATGTAAGAGTTAACAAATAAGAAGCTAGAACTAATGGGCCAAGAAGTGATTTAAATAATAAAGTTTCTGTGTGATTATTTCAGGAGTCTGGGCAGCGGAAACAAACAAGCGGGCCTCCTACAACATCTCCTACTGAAAAGACAGGTGTAACTTGACCTATCCAAAGATGACTGACCCCAAAACTTCTTCAAAACTTATTCCCACTCCCGTCCTGGATTCTGTTTCCTGTCCATCTGGATTAGAGATGAGCTATGCCATAGGAACTTGCTTCAGTCATTTCCTGGACAGCACTTCTCACTGAGTAGTAAGTACTAATTAAGCACTTGTTGGTAAGGTTAGAAAAACCTTCTTAAAACTATGTTTCTTTATAGTAAAATCTAAGCAGCTGGGCCTGGCGTGGTGGTGCACATCTTCAATCCCAGGACTTGGAAGGCAGAGGCAGGCAGATCTCTGTGAACACAAGACCATCCTGGTATACAAGAGAGTTCTGAGACAGTCAGGGAGACACAGAGAACCCCTACCTCAAAGATCAAAAAAAAATCAAATGGAGATTTTTTTATAGATGGATAATGAGTATCTCAATGAGGTTATTGATGCAAGAAAAGCAATAATTTCCATCAATAAATATGTGAATAAGAACTTTAAAATGTGAGATCAGTAGGTAAAGGTACTTAGCGAAGCCTGCTGATGGGAGTACAATCCCCAGGATCCACACAGTAGGAGAGAATTGACTCCCGTAAAATGTCCTCTGAGCTCCATATTGGCACCATGCACCATAACACTCATGGATGCATGCACACACACACATTAATTAATTAATTAACTAATTAATCATAAATGCAATTTTAATTTATTTAAATTACTTAAAACATGTTTGGTCACATAGGGTCAGGTCTGACTGTATGTGTTCAATAATGGTCAAGTAGTCCACATCTGCAGATCAGTCATGAAGAACTTTATGAACAGGCATTAAAAGGAAGTTACAGAAAAATCACATCAGGAGCTCCAGATAAGAACAGCAGAAGCAGGGAGGAGGCTCCGCAGTGAAGAATACTTTAATGACCTTGAACCTGGGTTCAGTTCCCAGCATCCACATAGTGGTTCACAACCATGGCAGCAGTTCCAGGAAATCCTACACTGTTTCTAACCTGAGGGCACTAGGCATGTATCTGATGCACAGAGACATATACAGGCAATGCCTTCAAACACAGAAGGCAAAAGAAGCAAATCTTAGAAGGTAAAATACCACTTAAAAATTGAAAGAATGGCGGAGCTACCCGGGCATGGTGGCTCACACTTTCAAATACCAGAACTCAGGAGGGGGAAGTAGGCAGATCCCTGTGAGTTTGAGGGCATCCCAATCTACATTTCAGGTTCCAAACCTGCAATCCTATAAAGTCTCCAGAAAGAGATGGGGCGTGAAAACCAGAAACCAAGTGTGGAGGCACAAGGCTGTCATGCCAGCTGTGCATGCAGTGGGGACAGGAGTTCAAGGTCATTCTGAGCCACACTGCCAGGGTGAGCATCTACTCTAATGTTTTGTTCTGAGTGTACCATCTGAAGAATTTTAGTAATTCTTTCATCTCCAATGTGAAATACGGTCTATGTTTAACTCTTCCAGCAGACAACACACATTTTTGATAATTACCAGTTATCATTGAAGGTTTGTTACATTTCTCAGACATGTTATGCCCAAAAATGGTTTGAATTTATGATTTCAGAGGTGTGGAAATAATGGATTATAAGATTTGGAATATGAGCTATCTACAAAAATTGAATTTTTTTAAACATTCAGGTCACCAATGGTTTTCTTAATACTTAACAGGAAGTTTTATTTACACAGATTTTTATAAAACAGCAGTAGGAGCTTGGGGTACAGCACAAGGCAGAACACGAGACTGGCACCCCCATGGTGGTGGTGGCACCACCAGGGCTGGGGAGAGCTGCCATACATGACACAACACTCCGTTGGTATGCACAGGTTCCTGGTCACATCATCAGTGAAGGCAAGAGCCAGGCACCGAGCAGGAGACAGGGAGGGAAACAACTGCCCCACATGCTGAAATCACGTGAGGCCATTTAAGGAAGTGCTAACACGGAAGCGCTCATCCTCGGAGAACTGGGATCCAGGAGTCAGCCTACAGAGCACCCATGACAACCGAGTCTTGTTCTCTGACTGATAGCAGCAGAAAAGGTTAATTCTATTGCGCTTACATTTGTATGGTGATTATTTGGAAAGTCATTCCAAATTCTTTTACATTGGAGGAATAAGTAAAGATACAAAATAAGTTAAAAATGCAAAACATACGGAGAAAGTGTATCTGTCAAAGGTTCAAATGAACAGGCCACAGCTGCTGGATCCACCCAAAGTTGCCAAAGAAAATGGGGACAATGGAGGAGACACACCAGCATATTTACAGACCTTACGGACTCCTGAAATCAGGCTCCCTTAGAAGACTTCTTCTACAAAAAACGTCTGCAAGGGAAAGCACTGCTGGCATAAATGCATGTGTTTTATAACTTCATATTTACATTGATTTTTTTTCATTTTTTGTTTGTTTGTTTGTTTGTTTGTTTTTGTTTTTTGGGTTTCTTTGGTTTTCTGAGTTAAAGTCTCACTATGTAGTTCAGGTTGGCCTGAATCACACAGAAATTGGCCTGCTTCTACCTCCCAAGTGCTAGGATTAAAGGTGTGCACCACTATGCCTGCTCTCCGTTTATTTCCTAAGGAATGGCATCTATACTACCTTGTGAACAACACAAAAATCTTTATCATGCCTCAAGACTCAGCTAACTTGCTAGTTTGACAACAATCAGTAAAGTCAAACCATCAAAAACATCCACCTTTCAAAACTACGAAGAGTTACTAAAACTCCTTATAAAACTCAAAGCATGTGTACTTTAGAAGTTAAATTATGAAATTCAGACAAAAATACATAAACCTTTACCATCATGAAAGAGTAGAGAATTATCTGTCTTGAAATGCATATCTCTCTACAGCATTCATGGCAAAGCAAGTCATACGTTTTATGAGATAGTTTGCTTCCCCACCTTGCTCACTACCAAACTCAATCCTTTGACAATCTAAAAGTAGTTTTTTTGTAGTTGGAAAGAGACTACTTTGCAAAATGAAGAAAACCTCTCATATTCAAATTCATATCTAACTAGACCAGATTAGTGAAACCATATATTCTAAAAACCACAGATTAAAAAGAAAAAAAAAGCTAAGCACAACTTTAGTCCCAGCACTCAGTAGGCAGAAGTGGATGCATCTCTATGAGGCCAGCCTGACCAGTCCAGTCTCCACAAAAGTTCTATGTCGGCCAGGAGTACATAACGTGACCCTGTCTCAAAAACAAACAACAGAAGGCTGAAATATGGCTATATATGGTTGATATATATTATCAACAGATAAACGCTGACAGTAGCATGTCTGAGAAAGTAAACTAGGATTTTCCTAGTAAATTCACTCTTTAAGATGAAAAACATTTCCATCAGTTGTTTAAGGATGGAACTTGTAAATCACGTTATTCTCTTTCAATTAGTCTCTGCTTTCGTGTATAACTCTGTGCATCCTTCTTCCATCTCCAATGGATGATGCCTCTTTTTACCAGGCTGTACGCTGGGATTTTCTAAAACCAAAGTTATGCACTAAAAATGAACGACATACTAATTAAGTTGTTTATATTTATGTATTTTATGGATAAGACTATCTTGCTGGCACACATGTATGCATATTACATGTATGCCTGTTGGATCCCTGGAATGTGGGTTTGGGGTGACTGTGAGCCAGCATGTGGGTGATGGGAATCAGACCCAGATAGGTCCTGTGCAAGAGCAGCAGGTGCTCCTAACCACTGAGCCGTGTCTCCAACCCCAAAGTACATATTACTAATAGCTTCTTGTTTACAGAAGGATTAGCAAAGTAGCTTTTGCTGTTTCATTTATTTTCTATATTTTGACACAGCATTTAAAGTTTCCCTATCTCACTTGAGGAACCACACAATATATAGCTGAGCATGGCGGTGCACAGCAGATTGAGTAAAGACCATCAGGGGTTCAAGGCTAGCCGTGACGACACAGTGATTCATAGGCCAGCTTGAGGTACATGAGACTTTATCTCAAAAAAAAAAAGGAAAGAAGAAAGAAAGAGTCATACAATGAACTGAGGAAGAGAACTCAATAAAAATATTTTAGCCAAAACAAATGAGCAAACACACCAAACTGAGAGAGAGTCCAACACTTTTTGTTTTTTCATCTCAAACTTTCAAGTCACTCTGATACCATGAGCATTCATAGACAGGAAATGAAAAGCAGACTCGAGGACAGTTGGCCCTGTAACTCCAGCTGTTAACTGTGGACACACATCATAATGTTTTACACTGCTCTAACGCACTCTGCTTTTCTAGTCATGTAGTCCACAAACACCGAAAGATAACTGCACGTGGTTCAAAAGCGCTGTCATTCTGGAGAAGTCACACTACAAAGCAGTGCTAATCACGGTGTTTGATCGGTCAGTATGACACACCCCTCTTGTTCTCTAATTTGAAGATGCTGCATTTGTGATTATTCCACATAAAAGATATAACATCTGATTATTTAATTCTGCCTTGTAGTGTGTCAGAGCCTTCATCTACTGAAACATATAATTTAATATTTTAATCACTAAAGTCTGATATGGGATTCCTCTCTGTACGCTGTGAATACCATTGGTTAATAAAGAAGCTGTTTTGGGCCTGTGATAGGGTAGAGCAGAGCTAGATGGGGAAAACTAAACTGAATGCTGGGAGAAAGGAGGCGGAGTCAGGAGAAGCCATGGTGCTGCCACTGGAAACTTGCAGGCAGGCACGAGCCTCATGGTAAAATATAAAATAATGGAGATGGATTAATTCTAAATGTAAGAGCTAGCTAGCAATATGCTTAAGTAACTGGCCAAGCAGTGATTTAATTAATACAGTTTCTGTACAGTTATTTCAGGGCTGAGCAGCCGGGAACTAACCAGCAGCCTCCATACTACAATAGTCAAATAATATGTATAACGTAATAACTTCCTTTTGTACATGGTCAAAGTTTAGGATTACATGCATACATATATGCACAGATACATATAAAATATACACGCAGCTTTTACTGACTACTAATTTCAGTAGCCTGAAGGTATATAATAAAACAATAATTTTGAATGGAAGCACCAAGTTCTTCATTGACAGCTAACAATGAAACTCCAAAACACAACAGCTTAAATGAAGAGTGAGGAGCCAGGAAGAAATTTTAAATACCCTCTTCTAAACAAAAATGTTTATGGATGATAAAATTTTATAATACCTGATATTTGATTCAAATTAATCCATGAGAAGCACAAATAATTATTTTTAAAAAAAAAAAAAAGGAGGCATGGTGATTGAACTCCTGAACTCAAAGCAGCTCTGGTCACATGCTAAGACCTGCACAAAATGGACCATCCCCTCCATCACAGATTGGGGAGGCAAAGACCTGCACAAGATGGGACCATCCCCTCCATCGCAGATGGGGTAGGCAATGACCTGCACAAGATGGGACCATCACTCCATCACAGGGGAGGCTAAGACCTGAACAAGATGGACCATCTCCTCCTTCACAAATGGGGAGGCAAAGACCTGGACAAGATGGGACCATCACTCCATCAGAGATAGGGAAGGGACTTGTGAGCCCCACCCCTCCTTGACGAGCTTTTGGTAATTAACAATTGCTGGCAGAGGGGGTGTCATTATCTTCAGTGGTGTAGCCACTGGGAAGTTGTACCAAGTACAGTAAACAACCCCACCCATGTTCATGAAAACATCCCAATCAGTCAGCAGTGGGTCACAAATGAAACAAAGATATGAAAGTAGAAGGCAGATTTGTGGGTAAAAAGAGTTTCTGCCACAGTGGGAGAGGGTCGAAGAGGGTAATGTGGGGTGGAAGTGACCAAAATACACTATTTACACAAATGAAACTGTCAAAGAACTTTATTTGTTTTGAGGCGAGGTTTCTCTGTGTAGCCCTGGCTGTCCTGGAACTCACTTTGCAGAACAGGCTGGCCTCAAACACCAGAGTTCAGTCTGCCTCTGCCCAACCAGTGCTGAAA
The DNA here is from genome assembly GCF_982192425.1 of Myodes glareolus. Lineage (NCBI taxonomy): Eukaryota > Metazoa > Chordata > Mammalia > Rodentia > Cricetidae > Myodes > Myodes glareolus. The sequence continues at coordinate 39,332,506 of NC_142029.1, read as the reverse complement.
TTAAAGCGGTACACCGCCATCATCAGGCAACAAAGTATTAAAAAAAAATCTTTTTAAGAAAAAAAATAAAGCAAGCTTGTATCAAGTTGGTAACTTGAACCTGAGTAAGGAGAACACAGCGGGCCATACCCTCATCTTTCCTTTTCAGAATATACTAAAAACTTTCAACAGTAAGATGATTTTTTAGAGAATATTCTCTTGAGGTTGGAGAGATGGTTCAGTGGTTAGAGTCACTGGCTGCTTTTCCAGATGATCTGAGTTCAATTCTCAGCACCCACATCAGCCCACAAATGCCTACAACTACATCTCCATGGGATCCTGTGTTCTCTTCTGACCTCCATAGGCACCCAAGTGCACGTGTGCACACACACAACGCACACACACATACACACACACATGCATGCGTACACACACATGAATAAAATTAAATCCTCAACAAAAAAGAAGATCTTTATTTAAAATGTTCGGTGAGGGGGTTAAGTTGGTAGAGTGCTAAGCCCTGCAAGTCCCTGAGTTAAATCTCTAACATGAAAAACAATTTTTTTCAGATAATTTTCACCTTTATGTATTGACATACGTATCTCTCTTAAACACCCAGTTGATGGCATTTGCTTTTGCTAGGTGTACACTGATGTTTTCTACAGGAGACATTATGCAGTAAACGTCCATTTATCCCGGAAGCTTATCATTTAATCTTTCACCTAAAAGCAGCAAGCTGTTCACATCAGCAAGATAGAAGGGAAGAACGTAGACATTGACCCTGGAGCTGTAGATAAGAAGTCAAAAGACTGCCCCATGAGGGATCTGGACACTGGCTACCTTACAGCACAGGAAGGAAGTCTTAGCTACAGCTTCATAAAAAGTGTGTCTGAAGTTACCTCTAAATTCAGTTCAGGCTGCCCTTGAACTAAAAGCAATCCTTCTGCCTCAGCCTCCCAAGTACTGAGATTACAGAGGTGACCTACCACAATGGTTATTTTGCCTCAAAGTATTTTAACTACATATTCTGACAGAAACAAATGAATTGTGAGTTCCCCACTGGGCGACTGGCCATCCTCAAGCCACTGTAAGCCTCTGTTTCAATGTCTTGAGAAGAAAGGAAGTGAGTTCTGAGGCAAGGGGTCATAGCCCACTGTTGTGGGCCACACAGCTAGTCTTCAGACACACGGACACAGCCACCATTCAAGTGTATAACTGCCTCGGAGTCGGCAAAGTCAAACTGTCTTCATTCCCTGGGGTTTCTTCTGGACTAATGACGTAGCAGCTGGGGTGGTAATACTGTGACAGTGGTCAGCACCATGCTGTCTAAGAATGACCTTGGGAAGCAGTGAAAACTGTCGTCACATCCCGACCTGTGCTTGCTAATCCATAGGCTGAAATGGGAAGCACGCAGAGGTGCATCTGCTTTGGGGAAAGGATTTGTGCGGATATTTGGAGTCGTCGGGAACTGCCCTTTCTTTATACCAAGAAACACCATTCTGACTAGCAAAAGAAAGAAAGAAAGAAAGAAAGGAAGGAAGGAAGGAAGGAAGGAAGGAAGGAAGGAAGGAAGGAAGGAAGGAAGGAAGAAAGAAAGTCAGTCCTGTCAACCTTGATACCTGGCAATCTTAGAATTCTTTCACTGTCCTGCTCTTTGTCCTGAGTAAAGTCTGTCACTTTCAGAAAAACAGCTGACTATGTTCACTCGCAATGACAAATTCAAGCATTCCAGGCAGTGAACAGCAGTTTTTCATACAAGACAACTGAGAAAAATCTACATGCCGCAGTACAACATGTGCTCCCAGATGCGCATCCACAGCGCAATTGACCCCGGGGGAAAAGAGCATTCCAAGTGCAAAACGGACCAGTGGGCAGTACTGTGGTGAGCACAGAGAGGTCACTGCTGCTTCCGGGAGTCCCTCTCGGAACGGACCGAGCTAGCACGGGGTAGATTTTGGTGAAGGAGCAAAAGGAAAGCAGCTCTCCAAAGAAGTGAAAACCTTCCCTTCCCAGCGGTGTGCATGTGTAAGGCTGCATTTCCTTTATATCGAATGCATCCACAGAAGCAGTGCGCTGCAGCCGACCGAGAGCCTGAGCAGCCTCTCTTACACTAACGGAGAGACGGAGAGACTCGCCAAGGTGGAAGACAAGGCCATCGCCTCCATTTCCTAGAGGTCATGTTTCCTAAAATGTTATTTTCATCAATATACTCTATTACTGATATTTTAGCAAACTAAAATTTTCTAAGTTTTAGCTTTTTATGCAGTAAATACTAGACAGTCTACAAGCTTTGTGGTGTCCTCAATAATTTGTAAGGAGTGGAAAAGATTCCTGAGACCTAGGTGGCTCACACCTTCTAGTCACAATCTAGTAAGTGAGGGAGTGATTGGAAATACATGTTACATAATTGTCACTGATGATATAATATACTTATAAACATAAGCTTTTAAAGGATATTGGGGGGTTTTATCAATAATGGGGAGTTTCTTTTTTCTTCATTTTTTTTCATTTTTATTTTGGTTTTCCCTGTGTAACAGCTCTGGCTGTCCTGGAACTGGCTTTGTAGATCAGGCTGTCCTCATACTCACAGAGATGCACCTGCCTCTGCCTCCCAAGTGCTGGGATTAAAGGTGCACGCTACCAGCTCTACCTGGTTTCAATACTGGGTATTTAGCCCATGGTCTCATATACGCTAGGCAGGCACATTACCACTGAACTAACCCAAAAGGCTACTTTGAAAGAAGTAATTGAAGCAAGTCCTAAAAGATGCAAAGGGTCAGTTTGAACAAGAATAAGAAAACAACATGTCTGGGGAGCAGGTCCATGAGTTTAGGACAAACACAGGCAGAGGTGTGAGGCATGTTCTGGTGGAACAATAGATCAAGGGTCACGGAGAAACAAAGAGGGTTTGAAATCTGTTCTACTGTTGCTTTCTGTTGCTGGAATAAACAACTTGAGGAAGACAGGGCTCCCGTCAACGTACAGGTAACAGACCATCATCCCCAGGGCAGACACTGCGCAGAGCTTGAAACCACGGAGGGACTCTGCTTACTGGTCTGCTCCCAGGCTCACCTTCAGCTGCCTTCTTCATAGAGTCTATCACATGTCCAGGGATGGTATCGCCCCACTGGGCTGGGCCATCCTACACCTACTAGCAAATAAGATGACCATAAGCCAATCTGATGTGGGCAACTAATCAGCTGAAGTTCCTTCTTCCCAGATGTGTGGAACGGACACCCAAGATCAGTCATGACAACACCCAGCTCCTCCAAGTCTGGATTGTGAAGATGGTTAATGAGCGGCCACTGGGGAAGGGACTGACATCATCAGTTCCTGTTAGATGTAGAACCCTCTACATAAGGATAAAACCAATCTGAGAGAAAGAACCAACAGGGGTGTTGTGGAATATTCCTTTACATTGTGTGAAGATAGGTCACTGTGATTGGTTTAATAAAAAGCTAAATGGCCAATAGCTATGCAGGATTTTCAGGGCAGAGATAATGCTGGGAAGCAGAAGGTAGAATCACCAGGAGATGCAAAGGGAGCAAGACATGCTGGAGGACAGGTAAAGCCATGAGCCACGTGACAATTCATAGATTAATAGAAATGTGTTAATTTAAGTTGTAAGAGCTGGTTAGTAACAAGGCTAAGCTATGGCCAACCTTTCATAATTAATAATAAGTCTCCATGTTGTTTGTGAGCTGACAGTCCAAAGAAAAAATCAGGCTACACGGTGAATCTCCCAGAGGCAGAACAGTGCTGGGCGACCACGAAATCTACCAACTGATGATGGGAAGGGTGGGGTAAAACGTGAGTTCTGAACAGAAGCTCTGGGGCTGGAGCGATGCCATGTAAGAAACAGAAGAGTAACCTGAAGGGAACGGGTAAGGTTTTAAAAACTCATCAGCTTGAAAATACTGTCGAGATGATACCAAAATAAATTCTTGAAAATTCTACATAAAGATGAGAGTTTGAGCAATGAGGCTAACATGACGACCACAAGAAGAGGGTGAGAGAACAAAGCGCCAAGTGCTGACTGCCAAGAGGATGAGAAGCAATGGGCTGGGAAGGAGAAACAGGCAAAGCTAGAGGCCAGCAAGGGGGCAGGAGGGGGAGTCTGCTTAACAACCAAAGAACTCCAAAAGAAAAATCGTCTCAATGGGGCCACAGGATTTATTAATTAACAGCTTACAGAGAGGCATTGTGAAGAGTTCAGGGAAGAATACAGACTGCAATGAATCTTAGATCAAGGCCTCGTTAGCAAGATATTAGGTACAGAGAATATTCTACCAACAGCTATCTAAGAGCGTTCCAGACAACAGTTTATTTGCTTTTCAACCTGATAACTTCAAATAAATTATTTTCTAACACTTATCCAGTATCGGAAAATTTATTTCATACATGGGAAACAGTGGCTTTAGAAAAAGCAGAACTCTATACCTTATGAATTTTTTTAAAAAACACTTTGTTTTGTCTATTATTTTTGCTTGGGCATTATTATTACTACTACTACTGTTGTTGTTATTTAGACAGAATGTCTCTGGTATGTAGCTCTGACTGTTACAGAGTTCACTATATAGATGATGCTGGCCTTGAACTCCCAGAGATCCACCTGCCTCTGCTTCCTGAGATTAAAGGTGAGAACCATGATGCCCGGCCTATTTAACCTCTGTGTTTGTGTGTGTGTCCTCAAACATATGGAGGTCAGAAGACAACTGTTGGGACCCAATTTTCCGAATGGAATCCAAGGTTTGAACTCAGGTTGTCAGGCTTTCTTTTATCTCCTGAGCCATCCTGTAGGCCCAAAACTCAGGAAGTTCACAACAGGAAAGTAACTTACTACTGTGTCATATGCTGAAGCTCACACTGCTGCTCAAAAGAGGGCTTCTTCCCATAGGTAAGCCCACTGACGTGCGCTTCAGTGTATAGTATCATCCAGCCATTCTTCAAGAAAAATATGAAAAGCATATTTTTTCATTTCATTTTGGCACATTTAAACCAAATGCGCATATAGCTAGAACTGTGATTATACAAAAATAAGGTGTGAAAATGTATTTTATTAGTATAGTCTAGAAAACAATGACTTGTTTTCAAAAAGGTTCTTCCCCTTACAAAATAAATCACCACTGAGTCCCTTTTCAAAAAGTCACCTTTTTTAAAAGGTGGATACAGGTGCCAGGTGCAAGGCAGAAGGCACTTGGAGAGTGGGTCCTCTCCTTCCATCTTCACATGGGTTCCAGGGATGGGACTCGGGTCACCAGGCTTGCACAGCAAACACATTTTCCCACTCTGCAGAGCCATCTTTTCAGCCCCGCTGAGTCCTGGAATAAATGAGACTCCTCCCAGAGTAGCAAATATCACAAATCAATTCATTTCCTTTACACACAAGAAACAAGAAAACAACTGTTTAAAGGAGATACACCAAGTACATATTAAAACTGATAACTTGGGAGGAATGGCGCCATTTCTGTGCGCCCACTTCTCCCCTATCTCACCAGCTGGCAGTGGAGGCTGGAGCTGGGAGGCAGTGGAAACCTGAGGGGAAGTTCAGATTCAGTAGGAACATGGGTACTTAAGAGAGGTGGGCAGCAGCCACAGGAATCTATTTGATTATCCCTTGTTGGGTATGTGTAAAGAACAAATTAACCCTGGGGGTGAGAGGGCAAACGTCTTTAATTCCAACACTCAGGAAACAGAGACAGGAGAATCTCTATGAGTTGGAAGCCAGGCTGATAAATAATTAAGTTCTAGGCCAACTAGATTTGCACAGTAAGACACACTCTCTAAAAAAAATTTTAAAAACTTAAAGAATTTTTCAAAGTTCTGTGTCTTTAAAAGAACACAAAGAAAGGTGAATTTAAGATTGTAATTAGACAAAGATTCTGGAGCCAGATCGGCTGAAGGCATGTGTAGCTCTACGCCTCACTTCTCCTGTCCCTCAGCAAGTCAATCAGGCCTCAGCGCTCAGCTGTAAGAATAAATGCGAGCACAGTGAAGTCCACTCTGCAGTGTGTAATTGTGCTGCCTATAAGTCCTGAAGCTGACCCAGGAGCCTAAAAGTCTTTCATTTGGGTAAGCAATAACTCTCCTGTGTTCTTCTGTTTCAAAGGCACATAGAAATCCATTTCAATATGGTATGCCAAGGAGCCAGGATCTAAAGATCCCGAAGGACCAAAGTCCATGCATCATGGACCAGATCCAGAAACACGCCTTTAGTAAAGAGTGGCCTGCATTCCCATGCAACATCATGCAGCAAGCAATGAATGGTCTCTATTTTTAACAGCTCGTTAAAATTGCCAAATAAACAGTTTATTTCTAAATTCCTAATCTATGTGGCCTTCCTGGCTAAAAGAGAAGGAAAAAAAGAAAAAAAAAGGAAGGAATGTAGTGAGGGAGGATAGAGAAGAAGGGCAAAATTAGAATCTATTACTAAATGGAATATCAAATTCTAATTGAAATAAACTTACTGCGAGTAAAGGTGCCAGCTGCTGAGACCGACAACCTGAGTTTGATCCCTGGGTCCCACACATAAACTGCCCTCCGATACAAACACACACATATATTTATATACACTCCTGCACACACAAACAAAATAAGTGTAATAGCAAAAATGTTTTTTTAAAATAAAGCAGATTTTTAGGGGTTGTTACAAACACTTGACATTGTTTCTTTAAAATGGAAAAAAGAAAACCACATTCAAGGAAAACACTTGAATATTCCAGTAATGAGCTGATCCCAAACCTTTTTCTCCTTTTGATCACACAGACCATAGAAAAAAGAGTTTTAAAAAAAGAAGAGAAAAGCTGACAAAAGTATTTTTAAAAACCTCAATCAAAGGTAGCCTTTATTTGTATGCAAAATTCTTTTAGCCAAATGTCTGATAAATTTTCTCAATACTAGGCAATCTGGCTATGATGGCTAATCTTCATTAAACAATTACTGGATCAGGAGCTTGACAGACGGCTCAGTGGCTGCTCTTCCAGAGAACCAGGGTGCGATTCCCAGCACCCACATGGTGGCTTACATCCATCTGTAAACTGAGTCCAAGGGGATATAATGCATTCTTCTAGATCCAAGTGCACACGATGAATGTGGTGTACAAAAACACATGCAGACAAAACACCCATACACGTACACATAAAAGTAAAGGAAAACATTTTTTTAATTTATTACTTCCTTTATAATCACGTCTCCCAGACACATACACACATTTCTAAAAGGTTTCATGGAGAAGGAAGACCCACTACAAACAGGGCAGCATGACTGCATGAACAAGAGTCTGGGACAGAATTTAAAGGGGAAGCGGAGGAAGCCAGCTGAGCACCAACACCCATCCCACTACTCCTGACTGCAGAAGCAACATGGCCAACTGCCTCATCCTCCCAGCACCACAGTTTCCCTACAGTGGAATGTCTCCCCTCGAACTGTGAGCCAAAATAAACCCTTCCCTTAAGTTGCTTCTGTCTGGCATTCTGTCACGGCCTTATGAAAAGTATCTAATACACTTTTGAGAAAGCTATTGGACAGAGCTTCTCTGTCAGTGGACTCCTTGAGAGAAGAAAGGAAATGTGAACTATCTGTTATTTTGGAGGAAAATATTGATTATATCCTCAGAGCCTTTGTACTATCTCTTTAAGTAGACAAACTTTCTTTAGTGCCTCTAGTCAATGTATCCAAAGTAAGAGACTTTTCTAGGATTAAGACTGGCTAGGGGTAACGGTTGCCCTTAGCAAGTGCCCTGGGTTCAGTCTCCAGGACACACAAAGAATAGACACTGGTGAAGCTGGAGTCAGCAGGAGGGATAACTTTTCATTGCTTTACTTCTAGTAGCTGTTACTACATCAACTGTTTTGCTACCAGAAAAGTCCAGGTGAAGCCATCTCACAGCTGTGATCTCCACCAGCAGGGAGAAACTCCAGAAGTTCCAGGACAGTCCCCGCAACACAGTGAAACCCTGACTCAAACTGATGTCAGAGGTTTCTGTCCCCCCAGGTCCCACAGCCATTTAGTCCCAAAGTAACACACAGAGGTCTACATTAATTATAAACTGTTGGCCTAGCAGCTCAGGCTTCTTATTAACTCTTATACCTTATATTAGCCCATAATTCTTGTCTGTTAGCCACGTGACTTGGTACCTTTTTCCATGAGGCAGTCACATCTTGCTGGCTCTGTGTCTGGATGACAGCTGCAGACTGAATCTTTCCTCTTCCCAGAATTCTCGGCTCCCTGCCTCTACTTCCTGCCTGGTTGTCCCACCCATACTTCCTGTCTGGCTACTGGCCAATCAGCATTTATTTAAAATACAAGTGACAGAGAACAGACCACTGTCCCACAGCATCAAACAAACATACACTAGCCTGGTAAGTAAGAAATACAAGCTTCAGAGTGCAATGACTTTGCAAATAATTTGTTTGGTTATTTAAATATATTTTTACTGAAACCCATTTATTCAACTAAACCAAGAATACCAAATGATGAAAAATGGTATAGTAATGAAAATTCTTTAACAGACATAGATTATATTTCTCACTGGGAAATATAATCTGTGTAGATAGCTAGGTAGAGAGAGATGATAGACAGATAGATGCTTAGTTAAATGAGAACTGAAGACATCTTTATTATGTCATATACAAATAATCCCAAGCATTTTACAGACCTATCACAATGCTAACAAGTTATTTAAAGTTCACCAAGAGAATGCTTCCAGTTCCCAGGGGTTCTAATTAATCTCCCAGCTCTTCTCCATCTGCCCTCCCACAGCTGTACAGCGGCTTGTCACTGTGGGGAGGATCAGCCTGCAGAGAGTCACTTGGCTCCCCAGCTGGGTTCTGTCAATAGAAGTCATTGGCAAGGCCCGAGGCAGAAGTGAGGGGACCTCCCTTCCTCTAGCTCTGCCTCAAAGTCACAGCTCCCACTGGCCCTCCTCCACAGTGCCAGCTCTCAGCTCTGGTGATCTCCAGAGAATGGCCACCTTCGCTGCTAGTCCCTCAATGCTTAGCTACCCTTGTTTGCTCCCTAACTGCTGCAAACACCGCTGTCATTTGCATCATCAAGGAGAGTCCTCTTTCCTATTACTATTTTGCCTGCTGTGACTAGCACCACTGACTCTGCTTCGTGAGCAGTTTATGCGAAAGAAATCTAGCTAAACCTTTTTTAAAACTTTTTCCTTATGATCTATACAAGCATATATTTATTCCTGCTATTTTTATGACAGTTGAAGAGTGACATATTAACTCGCTTCTAAACAAAAACAGTTAAAGCTAAAAGTCACTATAATTTAATTTAGCTATGAAATTTAACACTGTATTATTCTGGCCCAATATAAATGCCGGAAGCTTCAAGTAAGATTTAAAAAAGAAAATCAGCGAAAGGATTCTGGTAGGGGAAATTTCACTTCCTTCTTCCCCACATCTCCGGCATAATCCAAACCAGTTGTTTTCATTGTTGAAGCCCTTCCTAAGAAGAGGGAGAAGAAAAGCTGTAAGCCAGCACTTCTCAAATGTTGGTATGCCTGTAAATCAGAGGCAAGCTTATTAAAAGCTGACACTGGGCCCTGCCCTCACCTTCTTTGTGTTTTTACCAGCTCCCAGGGTAATTCTGTTGCACAGCTAAATTTCAAAATGAACAGTAGCCACCTTCAGGATTCTACCCAACTCTCTAGCACATTCCGTTCTTACTCTTTTGGGTGAAAAGTCCCCATTACACATGACCAAAGAAAGGGAGATGATGGTCGAGACGGGGACACTCTGAACCATTCTGTATCTGGACTGATGGCAACTGAAGAATCAGAGGCAAAGTCAATTAAAATCTTAAGAAGAAGAAAAGGAGGAGGAGCCTCGTCTCAGTACAACTTGATATACCTTGGCCGGCTGATATCCATGGTAGGCCTTCCTGTATCTAAGGAGCAACAGTAGAGGAGGGAGTGGAGAGGAGTGAGGGATAAGAGGGAAGGTGGGGGGAGGAATTGGAAAGAAGGGAGGAAGGGGAAATTTTGGTGGGATGTAAAAACAAAAAAAAATTAAAAAGCAAAACAAAAAAAATAAATAAACAGGCACTCCAGATAAGGAGCATGGCCTTCATTTTACAATGAGAAAACTGAAACCCAAATAAATTAATTTGACAGAGTTAATGATTAGGAAAAAAAAAAACCTCTTGGGTGTGCCTAGGGCCTCTTACCAGTGAAGGAGACTCATAAACATTCATGTCTAAAGGCCCCAGAGCTTCCACAGGAAGGTACAAACCTACCAAAGGGGCAAGCAGTTATCGAGGAATGCCCTCCTACCTTTCCCCACTTCCTCCTCTCCCCACTCTCGTCCACTTCTCCAAGGCTTTTCCTTTCCACCTTCTGCCACAACAGAACCAGAGCTATGTATAAGCACTCTGTCCACGTAAGTACCTACTGCACACTAAGGGGATCTGAATGTTGGCTGTGAGCTTGAGCAAATTCTGTGTCTCTGTCTCAGTTTCCCAATACGTAAAACGAGTCACGGTGCCAAGCCCAATGGTGACACCGTGACTAACCAATATGACTCGATTACTCTTGTGGTATAGTACCTGGCACACAGTTAAGCCCAATAAGCAACAGCTACAATTTAAATGACACCAGCTCCTCTTCTACCAACACACGGGCCCTGTGTCCTGACACTATGATGAGCAATGAAGCATCTTGGTATTTATGTGCAGAGAGATGAAACTGCTATAATCCGGCGCACTGGGCGTCTCCAGGCGGAGAATATTTTAGGGCAAATAAGTCTTTCAGTAGCCCTCAAATTACACTGCCTTGACAACTGTCTATTTCCCAACTTTAGAGTCTGCCCTGTTGATTACATACTGGAATGAAAAGTCTATAATTAACTTAATTCAAAACAACAATGAAATGTCACTCAGCACAAGGACTTGGCCTTAGTAGAGTCATCGCATCCCCGGGGCTGAGAGCACTGCCTGGTCGCTAGTAAACACACAAATGTTTAAGGTGTGTGTGGGGGGGGGGGGGGTCATTTGTGTGCAGGTGCCCTGAGGCCAAACACAGCACTGGATCTCCTGGAACTGGACTTGCAAGGACTTAAGGAGCTGCCCAATGCGGGTCCTCTGAGAAAGCAGCCAGTGAGTGCTCTGAATTTGTGAATAGGTTCTCTAGCCCTGCAAACACTTGTCAAATGAATGAAGGCATATGGGAACCATCACACACAGACACAGTCTCCAAAGATTCCTTACCCAAAGAGTGACAACTGTTAGATCAATACCAATACAGTAAGTAATAAAAGGTATTTTCAAAATTTCTCCAGAACATTTTTCTCCTTTCTGTTTAACCAGTTGTTTATTTCCCTGAAAAAGTCTTTAACTACAAATTTCATTACCAACCTGTCTGTAGTTATAGCACAAGTATTAAAGTTTTGTGTTCATCTACTTGCCATTAAAAACACACAAAAGAGCCAGGCAGTGGTGACGCATACCTTTAATCCCAGCCCTTGGGAGGCAGAGGCAGGTGGATCTCTGAGTTCAAGGACAGCCTGGTCCACAGAGCAATTTCCAGGACATCCAGGGTTACACAGAGAAACCCTATCTCTCAAAAACCAAACAAACAAAAAGGCAAACAAAACACACACACACACACACACACACACACACAATAGAGCCTGCAACCACAAAGCCTAGTGGTGCCAAAGGAAACTGTGGCAGGAGATTGGTAAATTAGAAAATTAGAGACCAGCCTGACTACATGGCAAGATTCTCTCTCTCTCTCTCTCTCTCTCTCTCTCTCTCTCTATCAAAAAAAGGAACAAAATTTAGTGACCTTGATTTTGATTTTTCAGAATTCGAAGTGTCTGGATTAAAATCACAACATGAAGTAAGTTACTTGCTAACAGATTAATTCTAACATTAGGGAGTAGAGAAATGCTGCCGGGGAGCCTACCACCTTGGGAATACAGAGATGATCCATCTTCAGAAATGCTTCTAAAGGACATTAAGTAATGTTTAAGGTTTTGAATCTTAATTTTCATACCTGCAAAACAAGAATAAATTTGCTATGCCTGTTTTATCAAGTTGTTTTAAGAGAAAAATGCATTTGAAATTATTTCCATACGTGTTGGAGGAGGGAGACAGCATATGATATTGACACAAAGGAAGGTATTCCTTTTGACATTAACACCGTCAGATTTTAACCTGGGTGGGGTTCAAGGCCGACCTCAAACTCCCAAGGATCCTCCTGCCTCTGCCTCCTGAGTGCTGGGATTACAGACAAGTACCACTATATTTGGTATTACACAGTGCTAGAAATCGGGTCCAGGACTCCATACATGCTAGACTTTTTTTTTTTTTCTTTGAGATGGGATCTTGTCATAGTGTCTGGATTGGCTGTAAAACCACGAGTTCTATCTCCTGCCTCATCAGTCTCCCATATACCTGAACTACAGGCCCTGCCACTGGGTCTCTTTGTAGATTTTAAATGTATGATTTCAATGTACATTCCTATACATCTGCCAATCTTGATATTTCCCAGATCCAAAGATCTATTATCATCAAAACTCTGCCAAACAAAGAGTTCACCTTGTAAAGGTTAATCAGCTGACTACTTTCTTTAGAATAAAAAATAAAGTTTTATTTGTTTATATGTATATGTGTAAGTATATGCTACATATGTGTGGGTGTCTGCAGAGGTTAGAAGAGGGCACACAAAATGCCCTGGAGTTGGATTTGTAGGTCATTGTGAGCCACCCAGCAAGGATGTTGGGGACCGAATTCTGGTCCTCTGGAAGAACAACAAGTGCCCTTAACCGATGAACCATCTCTCCAATCCCTGTTTACTTTCAAATACAATAACAAGTGACGTAACAGACACACACAAAAGATGCCTGTGTCTTTGCCGGGAGCTTCCCTGGTGCATATTAGTCAGCATGAATATTAGTATTCGCCCTATGTGAATATACACTGAAGGAATGTGCTTTGGTGTTTTGGTTTCACCTGACGCATGCTTTCTGCACAGCCAATTATCTCCTCTCTATTTAATAGCAACAGGATTTCTAAAGATGCCAGAATTGTACGTGGGGTTTACTTCCTAGGCTTCGGTACTCACAGAGAAAATTTTGGTGGATTTGTGGTGATTTTTCAAACCTTCATGTTATTGCTACACTAATATTTATGCTTCCACCTGCCTACTAAAATCTATCAAATAAAAGCATACTGTTATAAATACAAAAGTTCCTGGTACCTCTAAACATTATCTAATGTCTCAATAATATGCTATTTTATACTAAGTTATTTAAAAACTAAGTTATGTAAGTCTGATTAGTTCTTAATTATCTGTACCCTCACCTCTTCCCAAAGGAAAAACAAAGCGTTTGACCAATCAAACATTAATGATTCATATTTAAACCATTGGATGATTTTTAATTTACATTAGAATATTAGTATCCTTGGATGCAAATTTCTAAGAGTTCCAATAAGAAAACCCCCTATACATGTGGCCCCAGTTCAGCTGTCCCTGTTTCCCTATACATCTATCCAAAAAAAATCTTGCCATTTCATCCCTTTAAGGTGTATTACATACAGCTCAAGGGATACTCTTGAAGCTTGAGGGAAAGGAAAGGAAAAAGGAAAGGAAAGGAAAGGAAAGGAAAGGAAAGGAAAGGAAAGGAAAGGAAAGGAAAGGAAAAAGGAGGGAGGGAGGGAGGGAGGGAGGGAGGGAGGGAGGGAGGGAGGGAGGGAGGGAGGAAGGAAGGAAGGAAGGAAGGAAGGAAGGAAGGAAGGAAGGAAGGAAGGAAGGAAGGAAGGAGGTTCGGGGAGTATGAGAGATGGCTCAGAGGCTAAAAGCCCTTGCTGTTCTTCCAGAGGACTCAAGTTTAGTTCCTAGAACCCAAGACGGACAGCTCACAATCACCTCTAGCTCCAGGCCCATGCGGTGTGATACCCTTTTCTGGTCTCTACATGCATCCATATTTATTTATGCTTACACACACACACACACACACACACACACACACACACAAAACAAATTTTCTTTAAAAAGCCACGAATCATCTTGATCAATAAACGTTGAATAAGCTACGTGTGATGGCATACACCTTTAATTCCAGCACTCAGGAGGCAGAGATAAATGGGTCCCTGTGGGTTAGAGGTCTATACAGTGAGTTCCAGACCAGTCAGGGCTACATAGTGAGACTTGTACCTACCTAGTAGACTAGTACCTACTAGTAAGACCCTACCTCAAAAGGGAGGGGGGGGCATAGCAAGATGACTCAGCAGATAAAAAACACTTGAGATGCAAACATGATGACTGAGTTTGACCGAAACTAACTCCACAAAACTGTCCCCTGGCTTCCACACATGTGTACACACAAATTATATACACACAACAACAGACAGACAGACAGACAGACAGACAGACAGACAAATAAAATTTGTCCTGGACTAAAGATGTAGCTTCCTGCCTAGCATGGAGGTAGGTTTGATAACAGCACCAAAAGCATCTAGTCTGAGCTGCAAGCCTATATATATCCCAGCATTCAGGAGATGGAGGTAGGAGGATGTCTTAATCTTTATTTTTTTATTTCCTAAATTACAATTATTTGTTTATGGCTATGTGACATGGCGTATGTACGAAAGTCAGAGGGCAATTCACAGAAGTTGTTTCTCATAAGCTCAAACTCAGGGCACCAGGGATGCAGACAGTCTTTTTACCTGCTAAGCCAACTCACAGGCATGGATATCTTAATCCTGAAGCATGTTTCCCTCCCTAAGATTAGAGTTAACTGAATAATATTTAAGAGACAGCCGCTGTATTTTAGAGCAACAATCTAGCTCACATGAAGAAAAAAAAAACACTGAAGTTCTATCCTAAACAGAAACATCATATACTGCTCAGCTATACTGAAATCAATCCAGGATTAGATTGCAGTGCTAATTCCTATAAGCCTATCAAGATGAAAGCACATAATACTTATTACATGCTGGAACTACACCAGAAATGATGCCATAGCACCAGGTCACTGCTCAAGGCCTTGAGAAAGAAGACACAGAATTTTCAATTCGTTCCAGACTCCAAGCACAGACCCTCACCATCTTCAAACCTCCAGACCAGCTCTACAAAGGTCTCTCACTGGTTCACCAAGTGAACAGAAATTCAAAGCAACTTCTGGCAAAACAGGGCGGGGGACTTCACTGTCAGAAGACTACCAAGTATATGCAGAGTCCGGACTTTGTCCCTCCAAAGCCACATGCAAGCATTTCCTTCCCTGAGCCTGTTTTCTCTTTTATAAAAGAACAAGACCATCAACCCGGAAAATGATTCTGTAAATCAAACCTTCTGCTTGTGTGTGTCACACCAATATTAAATTGCTGGTTCAGAAACTGATACAAAATATCTCTTTCTGGGAATCCCCATTATGCTGTGTGAGACTGACTCAAATTGTAACGCTTTTATCAATCCTTTATGTTTAAATAAGATGTTTTATTAAAACGTTTTTTACAGAAAAATAAAAAATTTAGTACCCAGGGCCTCACACACACTAGACAAGGGTTCTACCCACTGAATTACACTCCCAAACCTGACTTTTTTACTAAGTGAAGCTTTAAGTACCAAGAGAAAGTTAAAAACTAGTGAATTTTTTTTTTAATGTGGAGTGCTTATATATTTATTCAGACCTTGGGTGGTGGAAATCTTTAAAACTGTTTAAAGGCGGCTGCTTTTCTGAACCCAGATACAGGCCAGTTGTCTAAACAATAAATGATCCATCACAGACTCCAGGCAAAGCCACAACAGGATGAGAGAAGAGCCTTCAGCCTCTCTCAGATTTCCTGGCCACTGTTATTTTAAAACTTGATCGCATAAACAGGGGAAAATCCCTTTCAGATAAGCCCCTATGGACTGTAATTTACCATCTTTGTTTTTAATATGTTGTGGTATTTTCCGTTAAATATCATAGCTGTTCACTTTTTTTGCTCATGTGTCTCGGTGATAAAGAGCGTATGCATATTCTATATTGCATAGCTTTTTAACTATACATTTCATCCCAATAATCTTTGCTTATTGGTAGTATTAGGTCCCTGTCATTTACAGGTAACTTTACATAACTGGAAAAGAAGGAAAAAAAACAGGTAACAGATCACATACACAAAATGAAAACACTATGGGCAGATGAGCATCAGACTAAAATGACTTCTGGTTACCACTGTGCATGTTTACTCCTGCACAACGGAAAACACCAAAAATGAGCGGACATTTAAAAGTCAATGAGCTATTCTGAAGAGCTGCATTGTTCCTGGCTCTTCCTCTGGTTCCCTTGTAACATTTGTGACTATTTCTAAAATTAATGCTAGAGGGCACTGAGGTAACTTTTTTTCACTAAACATTTCCCAGTTAGGAAACCACAAGCCAAAGACATCTTGAAGCTGAGTTAATTTGTACAGAAATGCTGCTGTTCGGTGGTCAACCTTTGTACCATGACCATTAAGACTCACATTTTATGGTGTGCAGATAGTTACAGCTGAGCCTCAAGGGCTGTTGAAAGTCTTAAGGGGACAATATTCGAACATCCTACAACTGTACCATAAGAGCAAACGAAGCTTTTATTCAGCACATATGAAATTGGAACAGCATTTGGGTAGCGCCCCAACAATATCTCTACATTAGGATTTAAATATCCCTGCCCAACATACTTTTTGCCAGATAAATGTAACTCTGTGTTCCTGACATATATAATGTAAGAATGGCCTTATCAAATTATTTCCTATTTAAAAATACAATCCAGAGCTAGCGTGTTTAAATTAGTTTAAAGCGTTTTGGAATTAACTAACGAAGTTTTTTTTTTTTTTTTCAGCAACCCATCCTTAAAACTCACACTCAAGATACTAGACCGCTCAAGGACTAAAGTTCCAGCCCTGCAGAACGCAACCAAGGTCTTCGACACGGCTAAATTATTAATAGCATCATTTGATCTCTACTTCTGACAACAAACTAGTCTATGTAGAATTTTCAGTGTGCTTCCAAAGGAGAAAATAAAACCACCTCGCAATGTCGGGGTGGGACTCCCGGGACCGGGGACGCAGCAGCGTCAGATGACAGGCGCCCCGGTGTCCCGGGAATGGGAAACCAGCGCTCAGGTCTGCGCTCGGCCGAGCAGAGGCCAAGGCGGCAGGGACAGGCGGGCGAGCAAGCTCCCACACTCACCCAGCTAGGCAGGTGCGAGGGGTCGCGGCCGCGGAGAGGATGCCGGGCTGCGGGCGCAAGGGGAGAGCGCGACGCCGCGGCCGAGAGCGAGCACCGAAGACGTCGGCCGCTGGGATTCGCTTCCTGCTGGGACAGATCCCGGATCGGTCTCCGCCCGCTGGCCGGAGCCTCGCTGAGTGCCCAGCCCGCAGCCCACGTCACTTCTACGGAGCGCCCAAGGGGGCGGGAGGCGGGGCGGGGGCGTGACTTAGTGGGAGAGGGGCGGGGCGATTAGGGAAAGGGCGGGTCTTCATGGGCAAGAGGCGGGGCCCTTTAAGGGGCGGGACCCTGAGGAGCGAAGGCTGAGAGAGGCGGAGCCCAAGGGAGGAGGGCGGGGCGGGCTTGGAATGCACGGGGGTCTTAGGAATGAAGAAACGGAGGTGCGGGGCCCCAAGACGTGTGGTTGGGAGATGGGGTGCGTGAATTGAGAAGAGCGGGGTCCCTGCACGCCCGGCCCGGGGACCTGGGATGGGGAGGCCTCGGAGAGCTTGTGCTGAGAGGGGCGGAGCTTCAGGACTCGGGAAATGCAGTGCAGGGAAGGGGCGGGGCTTAATGGCGAGCGACCTGGAAAGGGCGGGGCCGCAGGGTCGGGAAGGAACGAAGAGGCTCTGGGTGCATCCCTGCGAGGAGCTTGCCGCAGGTGGTCACACGAAGTTCCCTTCATCGCAGTAAAGGTGTTTCCAGTCCCCCGGTGCGGGTCCTGTGCTTCTGCACCGCAAAGAGTCAGTTGGAGGAAAGTCGAGAGTGAGCGGGGAGGCACTCACGTCGGGGCTCTGGATGGCTCAGCCTGATAGGTACTAAGCCTGTGCTCCCCACGCAGCTCTCCACATGCCTGTGTCAAGTTCCTGTTCGGCCCCTGGAGAGCTGGACCACAGAAGGAAGTTTGCCCTTCCCTGGCTGGCCTACCATGCCCACGTCACATTGACTTCCCTGAGTTTCCACCCGCCCCTTTTGTTGTTGTTTATTTGGACTCTTGAGAGTCTCAGTGTTTAACCAGGCTGCCCTGGAACTTGCCATATAACCCGAGTTAGCCTCGAAATAGTGATAATCCTTGTGGGCTGGTTTTATAGGACTTAGCCAACTACCCCACTTTATCTTTCTGATTGTTAAATTTTACTGTCTTTATAAGGTCATATGAGTCATCTTTTTAAATTAAATATTATATTACATTCCTATGCAAATTTGAAAACATACATCGCCTTTATAAGGAAAAGAAGTTACTAAGAAAACAAAATAAGGGGCTGGCAAGGTGTTTCAGCCAATAAAGACACTTGCAGCCCAGCCTGAAGCCCAGCTTTACATCCCCAGAGCCCACACCGTTGAAGGGGAGAACTAACTCCTCAAACTGTCCAGACATGGGGCGCTGTCTGGAAGATTCTGAGAGAAGACAAGCTTCAGAGTTCAAAGTGGGACTGGGCCTCATGCTTGTGATTCCTGATATTCTGGAGGATGCAAATTCAATCCACACTGTCACAGAATGGTGGGGGAGGATCAGACATGCAGAGAGGACTCAGTGGGCTTGATAAAAAGCAGGGCAGTGTGGCACAAGTCTTTAATCCCAGCACTCCGGAGGTAGAGGCAGGTGGATCTCTGAGCTCAAGGCCAGCCTGGTCTACAGAGCAAGTTCCAGGACAGTCAAGGCTATACAGAGAGATCCTGTCTTGAAAAACAAAACAAATAAAAAGAAGAAAAGGAGGGAGGAAGGGAAGGAGTGAAGGAGGTAGAGAAGTGGGAACGTTTCAAATTCATAAAACAGTAAAAGTAGAGAACTTAAAAAGAGGAAGAAAAACCACAAAAGGAAGTAATTTACAGCAATTTAGCTCCAGATTGCCAAGAGGTAAATCTCAAATATATAAAAGATTGTAGAATGGACTAAAACCAGGGGCAGATCTCATTTTCTCTAAGCCAGGTGCTGGGATGAGACGGGAAGATGGAGGAAAGGGGAACCTTGGCTCACTGGCCAGCCGGTCTAGCTAAAAGCTCCAGATTCAATGAGACAGACACTGTCACAAAAAACGAAAATGGTGAAAGGCTGAGGGTGTCTGTGTTGGTTAGTGTTTTTGGCAACTTCATGCAAGCTAGAGTCATCCGAGAGGGAACTTCAATTAAGAAAATCGCCCATCAGATTAGCCTGTAGGCAAGCCTGTTGGCCATTTTCTTGATTGGTGATTGAAGTGGAAGGACCTGGGCAGGTAGTTCCAGGTATATAAGAAAGCAAACTGAACAAGCCAGGGTGAATAAACCAGAAAGTAGGCATTCTCCATTACCTCTGCATCAGCCCTGCCTTCAGGTTCTTGCCTTGAATTACTGCACTGTCTTCCCTTGATGATGGACTGCGAGCTGAAAGATCAAATAACAGCTTCCCTTCCTAGGCTGTTTTTGGTTGATGTTTTATCATAGTAATAGAGAGCAGACTAAGACAATGTCTCAGCATAGACCTCTGGCTCCTACCCGAACACATCGCAGGCACACAGGGTCCCTTACACTTGTGCATGATTAAAACACACACACACACACACAGAGAGAGAGAGAGAGAGAGAGAGAGAGAGAGAGAGAGAGAGAGAGAGAGAGAGAGAGAGAAACAGTCGGCTTTTTGAAATGAAGATCATGGGACTAGAGGATGGCTCAGCAGTTAGGAGACATGGTGGCTATTAAGTCTGTAACTCCATTTCCAGGGGGAATCTGCTGCCCTCTTCTGGCCTTCACTGGCACTGCATGCATGTGGTACACAAATACATGCAACCACAGCATCCATACACATAAAATAAATATAATAAATCTCTTTAAAGGAAAAAAAAAGAAAGACCACTGTGTATTTTGTTCATTGCCTTTACCTAAATTTGAATTTAACATAAAAATCTTTTTGCAAGCCAGTAGATGGCTTTTGTTTACAGTTCCTTGTGACTAACGATGTCTGTGAGCCTTTTCTCCCTTTGCCCCCCCCCACACTTTAGCCTATTAAATCCTTTGCTTCTAGCTCCATCTCTCTGCCCAGTTCCTCTTCTACCTACTACCATTATCTTTTTTCCACACCACCATCATTACAGTTCTTCCATAACCATACCACCAGTGCAGATTGAAAGCCCAACAGGGAATGACTCTCCACTCCCCTTAGTATAGAGTTCTAACCCCTCAGCATGTCTTCCCTGGACCCTCATGTGCTTGGAGAGTGAGACTGTAGGCTGAAGCGTGCTAGGTCAGTCTACGAGAGCTGAGTTACTCAGTCCTAAAAGGCCTTGTAACCACCTTTCACAGAACTGGTTGTTCTTGTCTGACTAGGGTAGTGGATTATTTCTTTTGCCTTTTTACTAATTATTTTTTAAAGCCTGCTTACTGGTCGTGTGCTACCCAGTTGGCCACTGTGCTCAGGTCCACAAGCTGAGCCACTGGGCGTCTGTCCTAGGAATCATTGTCCTCAACACGCTCAGCTGCCCAATCTCCTCTCAACCAACAGCCTCCGTTTCTGGTACTTTACATTCAAGTCATTCTGAAGGGCTTTTGTGTCCCCAAACACACACTCTATGCTATTTACTACACTGGAGTACAGCCAGGCTAAACCTAATTATTCCTTCAGAACAAAGCCTGCTTGTCCTCCCCAAGAATTTTCCCCAAACCCCCTGGTGGTAAATCGTAGGCATAACTCAGTTCTTTTCCCATCTTTCACTTAGCATCCACTGTACGAATATCTCTTACAATACATACTGCACTATTACCACCTATATCTACTTACGTGTATTCTCTAGTTTGCCTGTACACTCTTTGAGGGCACAGTAGACTTTTCTTTGGATTCCTAGTGTCAAGCACAGTAGTTTTCTCATTAAGTAGTGCCTACCGGGCCAGGGATATAGCTCGTTGGTAAAGTTCTTAATGTTAAATAAGTAGTACCTACCATTAGGATTAACATTGAATAAAATAGAGTGGAAGGGTAAACTGTGTATGCTGTCATCAAGTATAGTGGAAGTAGCTCTGTCTTTATGACCCACACTGATTCTGTATTTACATTTCTTAAGTTCTACAGCTTGCTTTGATCCTCCTCATCTCGTCTTAGGCATATCACAGGTGGGCCTGGAACTTGCTCATAGCTGAGAATGACCTTGACTTTTTTTTAAATTTAGTTAGTTCTTTTTAATTTAGTTAGTATACAATCATTCTGAAGACCTTGAATTTCTCCCTCTGTCTCCTAGAGTGCTGAGATCATAGGCACTGGTATATGTAGTGCTGAGAATGAAACCCAGGGCCTGGTGCCTGTTAGGCAAGTCCTCTACAACCATGAAACAGCCCCAGCCTGGGTGTTTCGGTACTAGCCCCGGAATTATTTTATTTATTTTTTTATTTCGATGTTTATTTTGTGCATCTATGAACAAGCAGAGAAGAGAGAACAACATGTGGAAGCTGGTTCTCCCTCAAGCTAGGGTCCCCAGGCTTGATGATAATAAAAGCTTTACCACTAAGCCCACTTGGCTCACACCCCAAGAATTTTTAACCTGAGGTTTATCGATATCTTCTCATAGATGGGAATTCCACGAACTGCTCACTCCCAATCATATGCAAATTTTTTAAGTTTTGATTTGTGTGTGTGTGTTTACAGAAACTTAATGGTTTGCTTCTGTGTTGCCAACTCTAGAGTAACGCAAGCAGAGGAACTACAGGGGGGATGCAGAAGCTCATTGTCTTTCGACATGATTGGCTGTGCCAGTGCCTGTACCAGAAGCTGTAAGATTCCATCATCCAGAGCTCTTCTCTTCCCCCGCTTTCAGAGGCACCCAATCCAGTTCATTCCACATCATAAATTATCCCCAAACTGATACTCCATTCCATCGCGGGATGCCTCATCCTCTTCTCTAATGGGAACTCCTGAAGTTGCTTCTACTCCTCCCAGTCCATTCTCTCCTCCATTTCTAGAGTCACCTCCTCCCAAATCTGATGACACCACCCCATTTCCTGTGTCCTTGTACCATCGGCAAATTTTTTTTTCACTTGGTCAAACTTGTTTTCTAAAATGTTTCCTACACCCAAATGTGTACCTCCTTGTGAAATAAGGTTTTGGCAAGAACCCTGCTGAATCCTTCAGCAAGAAGCTCTGCCCCATGTCGCAGCCTACACCATCCCTCTGTCCACGTCTGATCACCTGGTTTGCCCTCAGCTAGCATCTTCTTTCCCCTGGTGTTATCTTGTAGTCATTCTCTCCCCCACTGACTTCATCTTGGTCTTGGCTGTCAGTTCCCACTTGCAGTGAGTTCTGTGCAGAGCCAAATCTCTCATTTTCTCTTCAAAACTCCACTACCCCTGTCCCTAATCCAGCCAGCACTGGCATGAGTAAAGTCATAGTTATGCTACAGCAATACCATTGAATATGGTTTTTGTTGTCATTGTTGTTGGTTTTTTGTATATATATATATATATATATATATATATATATATATATATATACCTTCTAAGTAACCTAAACTCACTGCTGACAGGCATGTGGAACCCTTCACAATCCTGAATCAACCTCAGACAAAAGGGCTGTGATGTTTTATTGTGTTCCTTAGGCTCACGCCAGGGAGACTAAGGCAAGAGGATCTCATCAATTTCAAAGTCAGACTGGAGCAACATTGTGAATTCCAGGCCAGCCAGGGTTACATTGTGAGACTGTCCATCCATCTGACAAAAATCTTCAGTTGTCCCTGGCCTGATTTCTGGCACGAGAGTTTTTCTTTTTTTGCCTTTCAGAGCACCCTTTTCACAGCCTTGTTATACCATTTGGTAAAAGGGTTTTAGATTTTGTGTATTAATTTCTCCCTTTAATGACATTTTAAAATACTGAATTTGATTTAGAGCCTCAGAAGGGCTGGGACGTGAACCCAAAACCTCACGCATACAAAGCACACACTCTCCTGCTGAGATGATCCATCCAACCCACAGCACTGAGCTTTAGTTCTGCTGCCCAGGAACAGTGGCGTTCACCTGCAGTTCCATCTGCTTAAGGGCTAGCCTCAGCAACATAATGAGACTACCTCAAAGCAAAAAGACAAAGCGAGTAGCCGGAGAAGCGGCTCAGTGGGGAAATGTGCCTGTTCCAAATCTAAAGACCTGAGTTCAGACTCCAAAACCTATATGACAGAAGGAGGAAACACTTCCACACAGTGACCTCTGACTTCCACACTGACACCGTGACACTTCGCACACTCCACTCCATGTGCAAAGTAAATACATTTAAAAATGTAATTTTAAGAAAACAGAACTAGCGGGCATGGTGGCTGGGAGGTAGAAACAAGTAGATCTTTGTGAGTTTGAGGCCAGCCTGGTCTCCACACTGAATTCCAGGACAACCAGCAGCCAGGTCTATATAGAGATACCCTGTCTCCAAAAAAGAAAGAATAAGAAAATAAAACAGGTTATAGCCTTTTTTTTTCTTGTTCCTGAAGGTTGACACACTACATGTTCACCGCATGGCAGCACCACGCCAAGGACTTTAGAGAGATGATTATAATCAGAACTATAGTGAGCATTTGGCCACCAGCTCTCTGAACGCCCATCCCTTTTGTGGAGAAGCCTTCATTTTTATGTCTTGGAAGATGCTGAGACCTCCTTGCTTGGGAAAGTGGTTTGGGCCCAAGTCCTTCTCCCTAGCTGCAGCTGGAGCTAGCACTGGCACTGGGCCTGGCCTAAGCCATCAGGAAACTTGGGCAAAGCGAGACAAAGCTTCAGAGATGACTCACAGTAGTGCGGGTTGCTGTATCAGCCAGGGTTGCCAATGACTGCAGCTGTGACGTCCTAAGATGGCCCTCACGTCGTGCACACCCGGTTCTCCACTGTTCCCAGTGGTGCCAAGAGTCCGTGGGCTTCACAGTCAGGCTTACAGATGTGACGATCGGCGAAATCTTGATGAAGTTTAAGTGAAGTCAGGTTACTACTCTGTGAATTCATGTAATGCTTTGTTCACTTCAGGTTATTATTAACTAGAGGAGAATATTAACTCCTGTATAGTCAATTAGGAACTTCCGGGGCAGTAGTTCCTTGATACTTCCTTGATCAATTTCAGTGCTTTTTATGGAATGCTTTTTATGATCTAGTGCCTTTCATGGAATCTATGCATTGCATACAGTGATGGGTTTCATAGAGAGAATGCTTTAAATGTCAAGCACTTCTACCATACTCACCCATGCCTCTCTTCTTTCATTTTCCTCTTCCCTGTCTCCCTCTAATCACATAAATATGTAAATATAAACATAAGATGTGTATGTATTTTTTCTAAGTAACATTATTTTTCTAACCCATTAAAATTTCTTCTTACATTTTATATGCCAGATAAAATGAAGATCTCAATGACATAGACAACAAGCATTTGCTTTCCCCCTGGGACACTTGGGGAAACTGTAGTTCAAGCTACTGGTCAATCCCAGCTGTTTTAGGTGTCACATTCCAGAGGTCAAGACAATGGCAGTGGCTGTGTGGGAGGGTTCGCGTGGGGCCATCTGAAGTCAGAGACAGTCAGATGACCAAGGGCAGGATAAAAATTTATATCATAGATATGTGAATATCAAACATTGCCAGATAATTATAGTCCAGCAATCATATACCATTGTGTATGTGTGTGTGTGTGTGTGTGTATAAAATTCAAGTTGATTTTTTAAAAAGTTAGAATCCAAGCTATGGAGATGGCTTCAGTAGGTAAAGAGCATTTGATGCAGAAACATAAGACCTGGATTCAAATCCCCAGTGCCCAAGTAAAAATTGACCATAACCGCACGTTTCCAACCCCAGCGTTGATGATGGCAGAAATGGGCAGATCCCAGGAGATGGCTGGCCAGTCAGTCTGCTCTCAATGGTGTGCTTCAGGTTCAGTGAAAGACCTTGGCTCCAGGGAACAAGGCTGAGAGCAACAGAGCAAGACACCTAACGTCCTCCGCTGACCTCCACAGGCACATGGGTATGTGCACCATCACATAGGTGGATATTCACACAAATGAAAAATTGAAAACCGAAATAAAAGAGCCAGGTAGATGTTCCTCAGGAAAAAGCACTGGCTGCAGGTCTGGGAACATGAGCTAGAACCCATGTGTAAAGCTGGGTGCAGTGGCTTGCATCTGAGATCCCAGCACTTGTATAACGAGATGGGAGGCAGACCCATGGGCTCGCTATCCTGAAGTATACTGCATAGTGAAAGCAATGACAACAAAAAACAGCAAGAGAGACCCTGCTTCACTTCGCAAGGTATGAGGCTAGAGTCAACCCTCCCAGCACTGTACCCTGACATCCTCAGGCATGCTATGGCACATGCACCCCTGTGATGACATAACATATTCTTCCCCAGCCAATACACATACTAATAAAATTCAACTCTAAGCAAATAAAGTAAAATACATTTCCAAAAGGCACGTGGAAGACTTTCTAAATGTTGTTTGAGTGTGAAATGTTCCCCACAGGCTCATGTTTTTGAACTAGTGATAATTTTGGGGAGGGTTATGGAAACCCGAAGAGGCAGAGACTCACTGGAGGAGGAGGTCCCTGCGGGCAGGTCTTTCAGGTTAATAGTCCTGCCCCATGTTCTGACCACAGAGCTCCTGACCGTAGATGCCATGTGATCGGCCCCCTCTTCCCTGCTGTCATGCCTTCCTCGCCATGATGGACTAAATATCTCCTGTCTTCCCTAAGTCACTTCTTGCCAGGTATCTTGACACTGAAGCCATGAAAGCAACAAACACACTAGATACTGCTAATGTTTTTTTTTTTTTTTTAAAGCTGGCAAGATGTTACATGGGTGTGTTCACATTGTGACTTTTCATTGTGCTGGGCATTCTCTCTCTCCCTCTCTTGTCACATCCCTCCCTCTGTAGTTGGTTGGTTTTATGTTTGTTTACTTTTTTGGCTCTTTGTTCTTTTGGGGGGCTACCACCCAACTCCCCCAAAAAATACACCCGGAGGCTTATTCTTTCTTATAAATGCCTGGCCTTAACATGGCTTGTTTCTAGATAGCTTTCCTTAAATTATCCCATCTACCTTTTCCCTCTGGGCTTTTATCTTTATCCTATATACCTTTCTTTACTTCTTACTCCATGACTTGCTTTCCTATATAAGAGGTGCCATGGTCACGGTGTCTCCACAGTAATAGAAACCCTAACTAAGGGACTATGCACCCAGCCCTCTCAGGCTATGGCTTGACTAGTCACCCCAACTCACAGGTTTCTTACTGCTTTATTGCTGCTGAGCTAATTAGGAATGGAGGAAGCTGGGCTGGTGATGTGCCCAGTGGGTAAAGGCACGTCCATGCAAACCTGAGAACCCGAATTCTGTTCTGGGATCCACGAGTCACTTCTGCGAGTTGTCTCTGACCTCTGTATACTCCCTCCACCCCTCAAATACATAAGCGTACTATGCCAGCTTCTGCTTCCTGAGTGCTGGAATTAAAGGTGTGTGCCACCACACCCAGCTAAAATTCTAATACAAACTACTATCGTTAAATGCAATTGTGTTAGGAAGGTTTACTGCTAGGAAAATATTAACATTTCTACAGTATTGCCTTCCTGTTTAAAAACTGTCCTTCAATTTTTGTAGGGTTATGGTTTATTGGTTGTCAATATTATTCTGTATTTTCTCATTCAGTTAACAGACTTTTAGGAAGTTTTGTGGGGGAAAGGATGATGTACCTGGTGATCAGAGAACTCGCAGGAGTCAGTTCTGGGGCTTAAACACAGGTTGTCAAACTTAGCAGCAGGTACATTTACCCACTGAACCATCTTGCTAAGCCCAGGCAACATGTTAGCTTTATTCATAATCTTGTTTAAAATTCTTTGTCACCAGTGTGAATAATTTTTCTTCTCCAATTATTTTTCTATATTCTCATTGTCAGAATTAATTTTAGGAATATTCATTCAGGCACTTCATCTGATTTTCTCATTTATTCTATTATTTTTTTTTAAAAATCCAATTGGAAATGTTCCATTTTCTCCCTGAAATTTTTTTTCTTAGCACATTTGCAACAACTGTAAAAGACTACATAATTTCTTTACATTAAGTTAAATGGCGTTAAGTGCTTTACAATTTAGTACATCGTTACTTCTTTATATTCTCTCCTCTCCTTCCAGTGTCAGGGAGCCCAGAGCTTCTCCTGTGCTTGACAGCTGAGCTACTGTTTCCTTCCCTATAACCCCACCTCCACTAGAACTCTGTGTTACAGGAAGATGGGTTAAGAGAATTGGAGTATTTTCAAGGACTTTATGGCCTGAACAATTTGATGTTGCCTCAAGCTCCAACAGATCTGGTTTCCTTGGCGCATGTTTCTGGTGTAGGGTCTTGACATTTTTGCCAGCATCTAAGTATGCAGGTTTTAGTCAAATTCTTGCTCCTTGAATCTGTTCTAATGCTTTCAAATTGTGTTCAGGCTGATGTCTCATTTTTAAGTTGCTTTTGTGTCTTAGACAAGTCTTTTCCTTTGAAATTAATTTTTTTTTCATTAGGCTTAAGAATGTACTATGTACTTATCTTTTTAAAAAGCAGATTTGTGAGTTTGGGTGAATATGGTGGCATGGTGTATAACTTTCCAGTCACGGATTCTGTGTGATTTTCTTTCTACTTTGTTTAACAAAATACATTTGATTGTCCTATTTCTTATTTACTTTTTGGTTTTTCAAGACAAGGTTTCTCTGTGTAGCTCTGGCTGTCCTGGAACTCAGTCTGTAGACCAGGCTGGCCTCAAATTCAAGAGATTTGCCTGCCTCTGCCTCCTTACTGCTGGGATTAAAGGTGTGTGCCATCACCGTCCAGTTGATTGTCCTACTTTAACACTAGTTTTCACCACTCATGTTTTCATTCCTTGTTTAATAAAAGGATTTAATCTATAACCTCCATTGCATTTCTATTGTCTATAGCTATCAGGCTTAATGAAATGAATAGATGAAGTTTTAAAAGTAGACATTTCAGAAATCTTAGTTTAGCATGAGAAATATGACAGCTAAATGTAAAGCACGATTTTGTTTTGTTTTGTTTGAGACAGGGTTTCTCTGTGTAGCTTTGGAGCCTGTCCTAGAACTCACTCTGTAGACCAGGTTGGCCTTGAACTCACAAAGATCCACCTGCCTCTACCTCCTAAAAGCTGGGATTAAAGGTGTATGCCACTACTGCACAGTGTAAAGCAGGATTTTTAATAAACCATGCTGGCACAAACCTTGAAGAAACCCTTATGAATAAAACACTCATTATCTTTTGCCATATAGATACATAAACCTCAGTTCCATCACTTATAAAAACCTTGTAAAAATGATTTGCCCACATCAAAAAGGAGCTCCTTAATCAAGATTTAAAAACTAAATAATGTATAAAAATAAATTCTGCTATGGAAAATATAACATGAAATCTACAAATGAATGATATTGAGTGAAAAACTACATTTGCAGCCAGGTTTGGGTTATATAGGCTTATGATACCAGGACCTGAGAGGCAGGGGCAGGACACACCATACTACATAGCAAGCCCCCCCCCCATATATCTGTAACAAAATGGTAAAGTGCTCTATAGAAAGTCAGACATTGTCAGGAAAACCATTCAAACCAGTGATCAAGAAAAGCAATGGTAGCAATAAACAGGAGTTCTGCATGCAAGGATTCAAGATAAAGAGCTGTTAACACCTTTAGAGAAAAGCCTAGAGACACAACATCACTACTGTGGAAGTAACGAAACAATCTTCTCCTCAAGAAATGGTAAAAGCCAGTTCTGCTGTCCAGCTGGAAGCTAGAAGGTGTGGAAACTGAATGGCAGCAACGCAGCCTCTACTGGGAAGCTTCGAGTTGATATGTTGTCCACTCACTTTTCTTTCCACTTTGAAGAAGGAAAGATGCATCAGGCAGAGCTCAACAACAAATGAGCAGAGACCCCCTCCTTCCTCTTCACTTCTCTGGACACCTATTATGATCTGTAACGGCTAAGTCCTGAGATTCTTTGTTTCTATAGCACAGGCAAAACTAGAATGGTGAACAGAGTGAGACAAGGCTAAATAATTTCCAGGAGACACTGCTGAAACAAGATTCTACAAAACATTTATAAAAATTATCCTAGTTTCATAAGAAAAATTGCATTTTAATACATTATATAAATGCATAGAAAAATAATATGAATACGGGGAAACCACAAAAAGGTAGGAAAGAAAAGTTCAGAGCATAATAAAAAAAAAAAAACCAAAACTTTAATTACACGTCTCAGTTCAGGTATAAAACACAGGTAGCAGAAGACAAGTTCATACAGTACTTCAGCAAGCCAGTGCGGGGATGCTTGGTGCATCAGGCTTCCACGGCTGACTGCAATGTTACTAAGAAGTCATGCACATAAGTGGTTCTCAAGTGTGTTCTTGCCTGTAATCTGTTAAGGTCTGTAAATTTGTAGACTGCACTGCACACCTGAGTCAGTAACCAGGGACCAGACTTGGCAACTTATTTTTGTTTTGCATTGAGACAAAGTCAAGTTTATTTGATAGGACAGTTGTATTTCACGGGTTAAAATAAGAAAGTTCTTAGAAATGAGGTCCTTTATTAGACTGCCATTTAAAATTTTTCTTCCAATATGCAAATTATTCCCTACTTTCCCTAAATTCCCAATACCTAGGTCTGCTCCACTAATTCCTGTTTTGCTCCCTGTGCCTGCTCTTTCCTTGGGTCCAATCAGCTGACAGGAGGAGACAAGGAATGGCAAGTCAGTGTAGAACTGGAGTAGCTTAGTTTGGACATCAAGAATGAGTTGCTCTTAAATTAGACCCATCTAGTCTTTATCTGCAACAGAACGTTGGTATTTGATTCTAATTTACATCTTCCTTTTATGAGGCTTGTATTTAAAAATAGAAAGCTTTGTCTAAAAAAAAATTAATGCTCTTTATCTCTTTGGTAATGTCACAAGTTTTAGAAATGATTTGGCTTTTACACTTATTTTATGTTAGTAACATCTAACATTAATCTTGTTTTTATTTTAAGTGTTATATGCTTGCATTACCTTTGAATCATTTGTTTTAAGAAACAAGCAACGAAAGTTCTGATTGGGATAAAAAAACACAGTCTTTCACGTTCTTGCTGCATGTTCCTAAAAGGAACATTTCAAATGGGACCACTTTGTCTTCCCAGTATTCCTACCACACAGGCATATTCCAGGCCTCAGTTTCATTACAAGACTGCTTTCATTCTGGTTCCATTTTCATCAATACACGAGCTTTTCTGCATCCACATTTGACTGTGTTATTCCTGTCTAAAATGCTTCCGTAACTTTTCACAGTAACGATCAAGATTTTGACATGGCTACAAGGCCCTGCATGATTAGCTTCTAGCCCCCCTTTCTACTTCACATAAGGCATTCTAGTAAACCATGCAAATATCTAGACATCACTTTAAAAATAGCGTATTTCAGAGCAGCCCCTTACACCCCACTTCAGAGATGAAGACTCTACCACAGTGCACCTCTAGAAAAATCACCAATATCTTACTGGTACCTAATTTATCAAATGCAGGTTAACTTAGCAACTTTAACGCTGTGAATTCAACGAACTTTCTTGGTGACTTACATGTTTCACAAAATGGAAGTACTATCAGTAAACAAATCTCCTAAGATTATTAAGGAAGGAAGTGAATTCATTCACCTAAAATGCTCTATACAATGCCTAGCATTCAGTAATGCTTTATTAATGAAGTAATTATCATTTTAAGCCAAAGCACTTTTTTCTACTTCAGACTTTACTCCTCCTCTCCTAGTACCACGAGTGGCTCAAATGTTACCCCTTCAGGAAGTCTCTAACCTTCTGAGACCAGGAGATTCCTGTCTTTATACACACTACTTTAATGGGTGGCACTCATTTGTGAAGGCAATTAATGCTGTTTCCCACCACATTGGGTAGCAGGAAGATGGTGTCTATTTATTTGGTCCTCTACTTCATACTAGGTGCTCAAAACACTGAAACTTTAAAGTCTTTTAAAACCTAATTAAAGTCTAAATTCTTCTGTTACCTATATAAAGCTAATTATGAGAACATGTTTTAT
Source organism: Myodes glareolus (assembly GCF_982192425.1). Taxonomy (NCBI): domain Eukaryota; kingdom Metazoa; phylum Chordata; class Mammalia; order Rodentia; family Cricetidae; genus Myodes; species Myodes glareolus. Next base: position 39,301,327 of record NC_142029.1, on the reverse strand, counting down.
TATAAATTTAAACAACTTTCAGTAAGACAAGTTTAGACTATTCAAAATATGTTAATAAAGCTATTTCAGTTTACAAAAGAATACTTTTTGCACAAATTTTGATGGACGAAAGACAAGTCTTTAGGTATGAAGTTCACCAATAACAATTTAGTTCTAATGCTAAGGATGGAGTGGAAGTCAGAGGGAGTCCAACCTCATAGGAAAAGGTTCAGAGAAAGAGGAGAAGCTTCCAAACAGCCTTCCAATTCACTTCTGTATTTTTACAGAATTTCTATGTCCACGTCTGTTGGGATTTGATGACTATCATCAATTCTTTCTTTCCTAAATGAATGCACTAATGTGAAAAAATTAATTTGTAACCTTTTCTTTACAAAGGTTCTTTTCATGATTAAAAAAGCTTCACATAAAACTTTACTTCACCAGTGCCCAGTTACTTTCAAAATTCTAAATAATAAATTTAACTATTGAAAAAATGTTTTTTAAACCTTCAGATCAGTTTCAAAACCATCTTCTTTTGAAGTTCAGTTCACAAGACATCATAAGTTGTTCACTCTAGGAGTTCTGGGAATGAAAGATATGGCCAAATTATATATAGTGGTTTGTAATTTCACTTAATAATCCTTCATACTAATTACCACACTAAAGACTTTGAGAAGCCTGTGGAGAAATTGTTTGACTTGCTTAAAGCTGTTCTCCACAGCTGATCCTGGATATGAAATTGGTAGTCTAGAGTATGCCCTCACGAATATCTGCCTCCTGCCCTCACTCCATATAGCAGCTTTGATGACAACTTGTTCTATACAAATGCCACCTGCCTCATCACTTAAAGGGTCATTTCTCTCCGACAGGTAGATCATTTCACAAACTCTTGATTAAAATAAACTCAGTGAACTGAATTAATCTTCAGAATATTAAGAGAATTGTTACTTTACTTACTTTCTATCTCGACACAGTTTTCAGAGTCTACAAATAGGCTTTATGGAGAAAAATAATTCCTTTTAGAGACAAAACACAATGCAAACATTTTATGCTTTCAAGTAAAACCTACATTTAATTGACTCAGTTCAGCACAAGCTGCATGCAAAGAAAAGCTAACTGTCTCAGGTTTGAGTGGGTCATGTTCGCAGCTGTCTAAAGAAAGCACGTCAGCGAAGCCAAAGGGACGAGACTGGTTAAACACCTTTCCTCCTAAACTACCAGCAGCTCAGACACATACAAATTTTATGGCAAGTAATCTAAAACTCTTCTAAAAATGATTAACTGTTACTCTACCCAACAAGAAAACCAATACAGCAGCTCTATCTAATTAGTGCAGTCACCAGATAGCTTCATGCAGTTCTGGTGTCAAATGACAAGACTTCCGACTGCAAAGTTCTGTCTCACAGCTTGGACTACTCAAACAATTTAAAGGGAGATCTCCATTTTAAACTATTTATACAATCTTTATTTTTTTTTTCACGTTGAAATGAAAAATACTGAACAGAAAGAGCCCTAGGGACAAGTTGCAATTTTACTTTATCAAGTTATCTAACACTATAAAATATAGCTATTTGAGACAGCGTCTCACCATATTGTGGGCTGATCCTAACCTCCCAGGCTCAGGCTCAAGCACTACAGCTCTGAGCAGTTGGCATTAACTGGCACGTGCCAGTGTACCTGGTCCCTACAGAATTTATTTAAAAAAACAAGTTTGTCAGTTTTGTTTATACTTTCTATTAAGTTTTTTTTAAATTCCTTTGTTTTGTTTTTGGTCTTCACTATAATTTTGTTGTTATATGGGCATTTAAAAATTCACTAACAAAAATGACTTAAAACATATTTTAAGTCTTATACTAAACTTGAAAGGAATAGATACCATTCATTTGAGAAAAAAATAATTTCTGCATATACAAGCGAGGACTCTTGTGGTATCAAAAGCTTCACATTTTTTTTTTTTTTTTTTTTTTTTTTGCTAGGGGACTGAAACGAGGTCTCCAACTTGTTAAGCATGCACTCTACTGAACTATAGGCCCAACACCACATTTTCTCAACCTAATGGAAAATTAAAAATAAGAGTTTTTGCTGCATTATGCAATTAGAGGATGTTTGCATTTTAAAATAATTTACAGAGGAAAACTCAAGCACAAGGTCTGATACATTATCAAAACAATGAGAACAAAATAATGAAAAAATAGCAGAAGTTACCAAAAATAAATTCCTACATGAATTCCTGTGTTTACACAGATTAAAAATGTTTAACTAGTTCTATCATACAGGTTGCAGCATACTGTAAGATAAAAATGCAAAGGTAATACTGGATATTTGAGATTCAAGCTGCACTTGCCAGGATAGTTCTCACCTGAGTCACAGAGTATATGCCAGTGCAGTTATGCTTTATGAGCAGAAGTCAAGGCGTACTGTCTTCGATTATTCTTAATATTGTTTAAGTATCTGTGTAAAAGTATAAATATTCTCTACATTTTGAGGGTTCTCTGAATACATGAAAAAGCATGAATTGAAAAGATGTTCATTTTTCTTGCTACGCAAGCATATAAAGATGCATTTTAGTTTATAATGTCTCTTGACGATTTTCACATTTTTGAGTACTTTAGAACAGAAGTTTAAAAACTCATACTTATATATATTCCCATGAAATAAAATCACACTGAGGAATTATACAAGTTCACTAAAGAATATCAAATTAATCGTTTCCTCCTATAAATAGTTTATTTGTGTTTAGAAGTTGCAGTTTTAGTATTATTAACAGAAAATACATAACAAAGGCTTCCTAAAAGTGAAAAAAATAATTATAAATGTTGGAAAATTGGCCTCATTAACATATTTACAGACTTTTACTTAATACATAATCCTTTGGAAATTACTTATGTGACATTTGTACAGCATTAACCCTCCCCAAATCTCTGAGTAGTGAGCGCTTCAGCTCTTTACTGTCTATAACCAAAGTTGAATGCCATGTGATTTCTGAAGCTAGAGCCCCAGCTTCCTGGTCACTCTGAGACACTGCTGGCGTACTGTTCTGCTCCTTCCCCTAGGGATGCTTCTGCTGACAAAGTGTCCTTCAGCAGCTTCTTCTCTTTACTCTGCTCTTCCTGCAATTTCAGAATTATGTTTCGGATTTCTTCTCTTTTTGTTTTCATTCTGGGGGGAGGAAACCAGTTCACCAAATTCATAGGGAGCTCAAAATTTAGTATTGGATTCTGAAAATAAGAAGATTAAAAGCCTATTAGAAAATTATAATGAATGACATTTGAATTTTAACTACAACAACACTTAGCCTAAAAGTTAAGTATCAGCATGTATCCACTTGTTATGTTTCACAAGTCAGTTACTGAGTTAGGCACTAGAGATAAAAGCACTAATGACTTATGAAGCTTACCATCTAGATTAAAGGCTGGCAGACTACAGTTATTGGGCTGAGTTCTGACACTACCTTATATCTGCAATATAGTTCTCTTTTTCAAGCAGAAGCAAACAAATTCACTAATAGTTTGTAGTTGTCTGTACAACATTAGTACTCAAGTTGCTAGAGTCTCCACAGCTGCAAAACACAAGTATTTACTCTCAGGTCCTCCTGAGAAAAGAACGCCAGCATTTGTATGTGTGCTAGATACAAAGATAACCGACCTAGACAAGCATTAGGACAGGAAAGCATGAAGTGCAATAGAATAAATACCACCAATCTGACATTCAGATAAACCAAGAGAGCAAGTAAATGGTAGCCAGCAAAGAATGACAGAAGCATCAGGCAAGTGAGCTTCGAGGCCTGGAGACACAGCACAGTAAGAAACAATGACTTGCAACTGGCTGATACACAGCTATGTATAGGACACCAGAAGGGTTTCGTTCTTTAGCTCATTAGCACCAGGGAGTCACCAAATATAAACCTGTTGAGAATAACATGATAAGAGTTTTTGGGAAATGGCCATGAAGGCAGAAGACAAGGGAATCTCACTAGCATTTTGGACTTAGAAAGTGGCAGCAGGAACAGTAATGTGCACACGTGACTTTGAAAGAGAGTCAGTAGTTTGTTCAATGGACAGTGGTTAAGAAGGAGTCAAGGGAACGTAGAATTCTAAGAGAGGCATGTGGAGAGCCACGCTGCAGGTCGAGAGTGAAGAAGGAATAGTCGAAAGGGTGCTGTAGGTCATAAGAGCTTTCAATAAGAGTATGGAGTGACGGAGGAGTGATGGTATAACCTGTCAGACAGGTTATATACCATGAAAGACCTGATTAACTGCGCCCCTATACAGCAGGAATAAGTTTGGAGAGAAATAACTACGTCCATATTCCCAAATATTGTTTATAAATGTTCTTTTACATTTAAAGGGGGATATGATATATATGAATAATTTCATTGGTATGAATTTTAAGGTCAATTTTATTATATGTATATATATTTCTGATCTTGATTGAGGTATTGTGATTGTGTAGTTCATTTAAAAATGCAATGTATAATTAAAAATATAGGTTGTTAATGGATAATCATTGATAATAGACAAGCTTATAGTAATGTTAGTCTGATTTTCTAGAAGTGCATAGATATATTTCAGATATGCATTCTTCATATCTTTCAAAGACTACAAAACATGACATTTAATGTTTTAATAACTTAGGACTTTTCATGACAATGAGACACGTCTGCTCCTGGCAGCACCAATCTACTTCAAGAGGAAGATGGGCATTGAAGAGGCTCCTTATGGAGTTTGATAGCCATTTTGGGCAAGAAACTGCTCTTACCTGAACTGTTGTATAAACTGGACATAGAAAACCCGCAGAGAGAGAACTGCTAAACTTGCCTAAAGGTGAGATGATCTTTCGGGGTTCCTGATTCATGAAAGAGTCTGCGAGACATTCTGCAGGACACAGCAGATAGTGACTGAACTGCCTTTGAAATTTCCTGCTTCATGGAAATGTCTTTGGATATTATGGGCCTGAAGGCCAAAGATGGGTGCCCCAACGATACAGAGAAACTTTGGTTGACTGTCCAGGCAGCGAGATGTCTCTGTCATTTCTAGAGTTTGGAAGTTGCTTATTTCGTGTTTACTTAGGTAATATTATATCCTTCTGGAGTCTTTGATGGAGTTGAAGAATAGATAGTCATAGTTATAGTTTTCCATTATTATGATAAAGATATAGTTATAAATATTGTGACTGTAATTCTTGCTTGATAACTGTTTTGTTATATGTAATTTTACTATGTTAAAATGAAAGCCTTTCTTTTTTGTTTAAACAGAAAAAGGGGAAATGATGGAGGAGGGTTATCTGTCTATTGTGTTATTTTCATTGATCAATAAAGAGACTGCCTTGGCCCCTTGATAGGACAGAAAATTAGGTAGGCGGAGTAAACAGAACAGAATGCGTCGAAGAGGGCTATGAGGCAGACGCCATGGAGCCAGCCACCAGGTCAGACATGCTGAATCTTTTCCGGTAAGCCACCACCTCGTGGTGCTACACAGATTATTAGAAATGGGTTAATATCAAGATATGAGGGTTAGTCAGTAACTAACTCTCTAGAGATAATGGGCCAGGCAGTGCTTAAATGAATACAATTTGTGTGTTGTTATTTCTGGGACTAAGCTAGCCGTGCGGGAGCTGGGCGGGATGACCAAGCCAGCCCTCACACTACAATGGAGGATATCAAATTTAAAACGCTTGAGAGGCAATAGCATGTGTATGGCGATGGGAATGAAGACAGCATAAATCACGGGCTAGATTTGCTAAGATAGAAAATAAGCTGGCGGAGGGGTTGATCAGAGATGATCGACAGGCCTGAGATTTGAGATCAATAATCACAGCATTTTTACATCTTAAAAGGCCTCTAACTTGGGAGTTTTTGTTCCCCAGAATCATTTTTAAGGTGAATTAGTTTCTGTGTTCATTACACGGAAGTCACATATACATTTCACTATCTCACTAAATACAGTGAACTGAAACTCACCTCAAAGAAGCTCTCCACGTACTGCAGTATGTATACGCCACAGTCGCTGAAGTTGTTCTGCTGCGGAACTTTTGGGTTGGAACCTCTCATAACATCTTTGGAAAAACTTCTTTTGCTTCCTTTTTTAACCTCCCATTCCACTTCTAAATACCTACAACAACACACATACATGTAAATACTTACTGCATCCACTATAGTATATCAAACAGGTAGGTTATAGTTTTGAACTTACTCTCTTAGAATTTTGACAACATTTGACCGAGAAGGGCCTCTAAGTGAGTCCATAAGGAGAATACAAGGTCTGCAGAAATAAATAATAAAAGTTAAATATGAATTATGATGTTACATATGCATGAGAAAACTTAAAACAGTGAATTTATAATGATTAAAAACCTTGAAATATTCTTTTGTTTCAGTAATGAAAACAAACCTTCAGATATAGGAAATTTAGATATCTATGGTAATCTTAAACATTGTTACAGAATAGTAATATAACTCCAGCATAATAAAAAAGGAACCCTATAAAAGTATGTACTGTGTGTGAGTTTATATATGCAATGCATGTGCCAAGGCAACTTGAAGGGGATCATTAGACTCATGTCATCAGGCTTGCCAGCAAATGTCCTTACCTGATAAACTATTGTAAAGACAGTTTATTACGCAAACCAAATAGCTAATCCTAAGAATTTGTTTATGACACAATATATTTTTTAGGCAAGATTTTATTTTAGAACAGTCTATGTAACTCACATATAATCTTCAGAATTTTTATTTCTGTAGAAGTATGTTGTAAATTCAAAATAAATGAGGAAATCTAACGTGCCAAAATAAGTCCAAAATGTTCATCTTTTCTCTTCTCCATTCTACCTCCCCCACCTTTCTCTCTATGCTAAGGTTTAAATGCAGAGTCTTGAATATGTTAAGCATACATCTAACTCTGAACTACATTGATCAGGCCTGATATAGAGCTCTTAACTATCAATTATATTTTCTCTAAATATCTCTATTTTCTTTAATAAATAAATTTTTCAAGGTCCATTATGCAGTTTTTCCTAACATTTTCCACAGCAAAGTAAAAGGAGCAATCTGTATCACTTAATGGTTTGGGAGTCTCTGGGATACTTTATAACACATATGTATTTCTGGAGATTGGGAATGACATATTTCATCTTCAGGGTTCCGCCTGAACCCTATCCCTTCAGTAATGCACACACAGTCTCAGATACACCAAGCCATGAAGCATGACAGGGTGCAAGTCTAACTTCCTCTCTTAGAATTCTGTCCAATCTGAGTAGGAAACATGTCTGCAGGATGGGCCGGCCTTCAGTAACTCTCTGCCCACATAAAGTAGCTATGGAACTAACATTAACTACCAACTTCATGTTACTGGAGGGTTTTTCTCAAAAACATCACATACACAGTTGTAGTGGTTCATCATGAAGATGTGTAAGCATCTGTGGGAACAGAGGCTGAGAAAATTACAAAGAGGAAACCAGAAATGGCACCCCTGTTGGATCTCTAGACAGCACACCAACTTTTTCTCCTTGACCCTGAAAATACCTGTGAAGTCTGCTCAAGTAAGAATTGTTCTGTTGTGTTTTATTCTATGAATCAAAAAAAAAAAAGTCACACAGATTGCAGGATGCAGTCAATGCTTACTGTTTACAGACAATAGGTTTTAAATGCCACTGTCCTATTTCTGAATTGTAGTTTTCATCAGCAAGAAGTCCATCATCGCTGCTATCATCCTATAAAAGACAGCCTTTGGTTAATAAAAGTCTGCTATTGAAATAACTAATAATCTAAGAAAATAGCATTGCACACAAAACTCCTTCCAATAAAATGGCAACACTTCTAGTCCCAGGAAGGTAACTGACCTAGAAAATTCAGCCTGCTATTCAATGCTAAAGCACTAACATTAAAGATTTCTTTGTTATTATTATGTGTATGTAAAGTGTATATGTATGTGAACATACAGGTGGGCATCAGAGGACAACTCTGTGGCACCAGTGTTCTCTCTCTTCCAAACTTATGTGAGTTCTGGATATGCCTTAGGTTGTCAGCAGGTACAACAAGACCTCTGCCCAATAAATAAGCCATCTCACCAGGCCTTTAGTGCTAGGGCAAACTTTCAGGTGTTTACATTCGGTGAAGATGGATTTATGCTAGTTTTTCCTTTCTACTCAATCCTGTGAAAGAAAACAGTCATGTTTGAATTATCTATTGGCTAATAATACAGGGCTGGAAAATATAAGTTATATCCTTTCCACCACATGAGCATTCCAGTCTGAAGTGCAAAGTAGTGCTTAGAAACTGAATCCAAATTTCCAATATTTGTATATGTCTCTCATCATGTAAAGCCTACATAAATTGTTTAAATGTAAAAAAACTCCAAAATCTAGGTGGTGGTGGTGCATGCCTTTAATGCCAGCACTTGGGAGGCAGAGGCAGACAGATCTCTGTGAGTACAGGCCAGCCTTGTCTATAGAACGAGTTCCAGGACAGGCTCCAAAACTACACAGAGAAACCCTATCTTGAAAAACCAAAAAACCAAAACAAACAAACAAAAGACAAGTAACAACAGCTTCAAAATCTTAATCATATCTCAGTCCACATTTCTGAATAGGACTACTGAAGCCTGTACCATTCACAGTCATGGCTTACAGTGGGCATTTAGTCTCCCTTTGCATAGAGCAGATGCCTGTTAAGTAAACTAATTAATGAGTACCTTACAGCTATACATTATAAATGAAGGGATAACACACAGAACACCACCCCCTACCAGACTGAGCAAGATGGAAAATCTGTGCAGCATAAAGTATCTTCACACTAGGTGAACAATTGAAAGTCCATCCTAGCACTGAAACCAGAAACCCAAGTCTAATCTCCAGGACCCAGACAGAGAAAGGAGAGAAACGACTCCTGCAATTGTGCTCTGACTCCCACACGCACACTGTGCTTGCAGGCGTGCCCAACACAAAACAAACAGATATAACTTTTAAAAAAGAGTATTTAAGGGCTGGAGAAACAGCTCAGTGATTAAGAGTGCTGGCTGCTCTTCCAGAGGACCCAGATTCTATTCCCAGAACCCACAACTGTCCATGACTCCAGTCCCAGGGAATCTGATACCCTCACAGATATACATGGAGGCAAAAACATCAATGAATATAAAGTAAATATAAATAAAAAGAAAACTTAAGGGCTGGAGAGATGGCTCAGAGGTTAAGAGCACTGCCTGCTCTTCCAAAGGTCCTGAGTTCAATTCCCAGCAACCACATGGTGGCTCACAACCATCTGTAATGGGGTCTGGTGCCCTCTTCTGGCCTGCAGCATACACATAGACAATATTGTATACATAATAAATGAATAAATATTAAAAAAAGAAAGAAAACTTAAATAGTATGTTAGATTCTCTTGAATTTTCCTCAGAACTTAAATAAATTACCTCCAAAACTATAATTTATTTTGAAGTGTTTATGATACTTATTAGTATAAATACGATTCAGGAAATAGTATAGCTCACCTATGGTGCTAAATAAATAGTACCTATTCTTAAAGTACATACACATTAAATTGGAAAAGAAAAGTCACTGGATAAGTAAGAAAAAAGGTACTGGGAAAGTGGCAAAAAAATTTTTGATTCTGTGATTCTTATGTATAGTACAATTATGTATACTGTCATAACTGAAAATTTTACCACTTGCCTTTCAGAAATCGTTAGATCAAAGGTCAAAGAATAATCCATAAATGGCTTCAAAAAAACATGATTAACTTTTTATTTTATCCAATGCTGGGCATCTAGCAAATAGCAAATAAGCCCTCTACCACTGAGCTGTACAATCCCTGATCCAAGAGAATTAACTTTATATTAAAAATTTCTCCGGCAGTATTAGAATTCAACCCCTAGATCATATTTCCAACAACAATACTAAAACATGCATCCTGAAAACTTCTAACTAGAAAACTGGGTTTGTTGTGAAATACAACCCAAATACAGAAGCCATGTTGTCTGTCGGTGGCTGAAGGAATAGCTTCTCAGATTTTTTAACAGAGTCTGACAAAGCATCTGATTTTACCGGCTCATCCTGATCCTCTGAGAAGTCAATGAGTTCATCTTCCAGCATTTTGCCACCTTCAGCTGACTGATCACCGTAGTTTAGTCTGATTGTGCTTAAGGCATCTGTATCAATAGGAAACATTGTGTGATAAAAAGCCTATGACCCAGAGGATAGACTATTGAAATGACAGCTGAGGGTACAGAAATCTGCTACAGCATGTAGCACAACATAAAGTAGGTTATTTTTAAATAAAAACATGGATTGCTATAAAATTACCGAACGGTTCTATTACTCTATTATTCAAAATTTATGAAAAAAATTAAAACAAGGTTATATAAATCTGTCTGTTAGCATATTTGGGTATGCCTGATAGTAAACAGAAAGTTTTAAGAGTCTAAAGAAAAATAATTTCCAAATAAAATTACAAACCATGGAATAGAATACAAGATAGAAAATACAGTTTTAAGGTTAAAATTATGAAAACATGAAAAAAAAGGGTTAAAAACAGCACAAATAAATAGATTTGCATGTGAACAAATCAGAAAAAGAGTATGTCGGGTGGGGGTGCTGGCACACACCTTTCATCTCAGCACTCAGAGGCAGAGGCAGGCGATTCTCTGTGATTTCGAGGCCAGCCTGGTCTACAAAGTGAGTTTACTAGTTATAAACAAGATACCCTAACTGCTTATTTTCTAAATTTGGTTAAATTACTATTTTTCAGTAAAATAGTAATTTTACTGAAACGAACTGTACTGTACCCCACAAACGAACTGTAGGTATTGGTACCATAAAAGTAAATGACTTGTAAGAAAAAACTAAATTGATATTCTTAAAAGTTTATTCTAAAAATCAAAATTATTAAAAAGTGATTATTTTGGCAAAAGAAGTTTGTCAAACCAAGTATTTAAAAGAAATTTAAAACTGACCAAAAAACTGAGTCAGAATTTAATATCACATATGTTAATATTGTTTAAAAGAGTGTATAACATCTTAAAACTTCCTAAGAATGACTTTTAGGTATTTTAGGTAGAAAAGTTTACTTCAATCTAGGTTACAAAGCTATATAGTGTTATTTCTTTTATTAACATAAACAAGGTATCTTGAGGAAAAAGATAAGTAAAATGTATTCCTGAAAAAGATATATAAATCAAAATGTGATCATCAGGAACATACTTAAAATAACTAACCAAGCACAATGGTAAACCTTCTGTTATACACAATAACCTCTTCAATTTGTCTGTTTCAGAAATTATTTTAAATTTGCTTAAATAAAAATCTGCACAAATCCTCAGACAAATAACATTAATACAGATTATTTATAGAAGCAAATCATTCTTATTTATAAAGTACTGCTATATCAATACTTACTTTGTACTAATTAATTTCAAAACCCATCCCAAAACAATAAAGTCTATATGGCCTGTCCATTCTGCATGTGTCTGATTCTCATAAGAATGTAGAAGTTAAGAAGGGTGAGTCTCGGTTAGTACTTGAATGGGAGAAAATAATTTAAATAGTTCAGTAATTTAAAAGTATCTTTCTTCCAGGCTGGGTATAGTGGTGCACACCTTTAATAGCTGCACTCAGGAAGCAGAGGTCAGGGGATCTCTGAGTTTGAAGCTGATTGGTCTGTGCAGTGAGTTCTAGGTTCGTCAGGGCTACACAGCAAGGCTCTGTTTTTCTTTTTGTTTTTTTTTTTAAAAAGTGCACATGTATTGGGGTGGGGGAGGCTCCGCAGTTAAGATTAAGAGTTTATTACTGCTCTTCAAAAGAATCCAGGTTCAATTCCCAGCACCCACATCAGGAGGCAATTTCAGCTCTAGGAGGATTCCACCTCCACCTCTGATCTCTGGGGGGACACCTGCACATACCCAACACACACATATGCATTTAAAAACAGATAATATGTGTATCCTTTAAAAAAAAAAAGCAAACATTTATATATTCTTATTCTCTCTCTCGCTCTCTCCCTCGCTCGCTGTGTATACATACTTCTCTGTGTGTAGATCAAAGCATAATGTTCAGGAATCAGTTCTTTCTTTCCGACATCTGGGAGCCAAGAATTGAATCCAGGTTACCAGCCTTGGTGGCAGACACTTACATAGTAAGTCATCTCAGCAACCCAGTAGTTACCTATGTGAGTGTGACTGTAAAATTTAAACCTACATGTTCCTCATGCACTCGATCTGGTCAATTATTTTACATGACGTACAGATGAAAAAAAAATGGCAAGTAGTGGTCTCATACATTAGCTTTCAACAGCTGGCCTTAAAACTGTTGACATAATCCCAATTATTTACTGTTGCATGCTATCTGACACATGTTAATTATATGGATCTGAGAGTTAAAATTATATGAACTATATAAAATATATCTTTTGAACAATATTGCCAGGCCAAACAGAATTTAGCTACTTAGGCAGTAATCAGAGCACAAACTTTTTATAAGCGCCTAACTATTCATGCACCATCACTGTAAGACCAGTTAACCACATTTAGAGAGCACCCTTTCTTACTGTACTTTTGAGCCAATGAGCTCTTCAAGCATATGATAAAAGCTGTGTGTGTTTGGGAAGGGGGAAATCAATCATCTCACTCTAGAGCACCACTTTTCAAACTTTGGGATGCTGCCAGCATTGAATTAAAGTAAGATTTAAAAAACCAGTATTAGTGTTAAGCACTCACACAAACAAGCTGTTTTGTGAAATACTAGTTTTAACAGATATTCCCTTTAATTATAGAGATGTAATTGATATAGGTGCATACATATGAAAGGAAATGACATTACAAGCTACAACAAAGACAAACATGTTAATTATGAAACCTACATAAAACATTATTTTGTACTTCAGACTCCACTAGGGTTTTGAGACTATCTTCAAACAAAACTGTCTACTTAACCAAACAACTTACAGGGGGCACTTTTGGAGGTCCTGCAGTCAGTGTACAAAAAGCCCTAAGCTGTGCTCCAATGCATAAAGTCAGTCACAACATTTATCTGATCTCATATTAAAGTGTACAATCCAGTGGTTTTTATTAGTATAGTCAGCCCTCTCTATCTATGGGCGCTGTCTGTGGATTCGACCAAGTATGGATAAAGAAAATTGAAGGGTGGAGGTTACAGTATGGTGGTGTACGTCTTTAATCCCAGTACAAGGGAAGCAGGCAGATCTCTGTGAGTTCCTGGCCAGCAAGGATACACAGTGAGGCCCATTCTATAAAAAAGATATTGGGGAGAAATTTTTGTGTTTGTATTGAACATGTATATAAGTTCCTTTTCCCGTCTGGTTCTCTGAATAATGCACTGCAGGGAGTGGGAACGCAACTAAGTGAGAGTGCTTGCCTGGCATATACAGGTTCAATCCCTAGCAACACAAATAAAAACTAAGAGTAAAAATAGAGCATAAGCATTATTAAAAACTACATATTTAGAAACTACAATAAATTAGAAGGTTTAAGTAATATAGAGATGTTTTAGAGTTTGGGGAGGATGCAAACATACCATAAATGAACACTAAGCTCAAGGAACTTGAGCATCCATGGGATTTAGGGAACTTTTTTGTGGAGAGTGGGGCTGCAATCAACCTTTCACGAATTCTCAAAAGCAGCCATATATTCACAAGTATGTGTAACTACCACCATCACAATATTATTTTTGATGTTATCATTGAGGTGGTGCTGGGGATTGAATACAGATCCTCACAAAAGCTAGGTAAGACCTCTAACACTCAGCTGATCAACAGTCCTCAAAATCAATTTCAAAGCCTCAAGACAAAATCCCATATTAACATTGTCTCTATATTCCCCACCCTCTTGTCTTTTCCTGTTATTTCATATGAATAATAATTATTTTTTAAAACAAGAATTAAAATGCTAACAATGAAAGAATTAGAGAATACATACTTGCTTGCTTACGTACTTTGCTTAATTGTATTTTAACGAACTAGACTGGAAAATAACCTAGACAATGATTTGATGAGTTTGGCTGTTAATGACCAATTTTGTTTTTCTTGTTTCCTTTCCAGCTCAACTCATAGCTCCAGGACCTTATGGAGCTTATTATATAAAATATCCTATCAAAAGTTCAGCAACATTCTCCTTCTCATACCTTTTTCTTTTCTGGCTTTTTCAGACAGGATTTCAACATAATCCAGGCTGACTTTAAACTTGCCGTATAGCCAGTGCTGGCCATCAATTCCTGATTCTGCACTTCCAAGTGCTGGGATTAGAGGCATGTGCTACCATGCCAGATGTGAAATTCCTAGTTCACCAATACAAAGTGGTAGAGCATCAAAATATGTTCTTTATTTGTAATTTTCCATAATTTTAAATTCCTATTTTTTATAGCCTAGTTAACCTAACAAAAACTTTTAAGATCTACAGTTTAATATTTGCACTGGAGAAATGACATAGTATTATGGATTTTTATGGAACAGATTAAGTTTTTTAATTGACACATAATACCTGAACATATTCTTGGGGTCAGAGATTGTAGCTCGGTGGTAGAGTGTTTGTCTAGTATGTGTGAAGCCCTATGCTTGATAATCAGCAATAAGTGTGAGTATCAAACACAGGGTTAAAGATTCCTGGGAAGAGTAAGATGTTCTGATGCACATGTGCTGGCTAGTTTATGTCATGAGAGGAGGGAACCTTGAATAAAAAAATGCCTCCCTGAGACTGGGCTGTAGGTAAGCATGTAGCACATTTTCTTAATTTAATGACTAATGGGGGAGAGCCCAGCATATTGTGGGTGGGGTCATCCCTAGGCTCCTTGTCCTGAGTTCTACAAGAAAACAAGCTGAGCAAGCTAGTAAGCAGCATCCCTCCAAGGTCTGCATCAGCTCCTGCCTCCCAGTCCCTTCCCTGCTTGAGTTCTTGTCCTAACTTCCTCAAATGATGATCAGTGATCTGGATGCAGAAGCCAAATAAGCCCTTTCCTCTCAAGTTCCTTTTGTCATGGTGTTTTGTCACAGCATTAGTGACCCAAACTACGATAAGGCTGAAGTCAACACACGGAGTATTTGTGGGTGGGAGAGGAAAGCAATTTGTTTTCAAAGAATTTTGATCGTGACTTTTAGATTTCTGTTAAAGAGGTTAGAAATAATAGTTTAATGGAAGAAAGTGAGAACAAATTCACGAGAGCTGAACCAAGTGAAAGGAGAGCGAGGGACAGGGATCCCCACTTTGTCTGAAGGAGGAAGCTTTACTTTCTGCCTTTGGCCATTTGAACTCAATTCACCAATCTAAAAATTGAGAAGACTGAACAGATTTGTCTCATAAGTTAAGCCTGTGCAACTACTGTGTATTTTGAATACAAGAAATTTTTAATTAAGCAAAATGATTCCAAGCTCTTGTAAGTGGAAAATGTGAAGTTTGTATGTCTAGACTGAATACCTCCTTACAGAAATATGTGGGACAGAATTATAAATTTCAAGGTTTATTTTTTCTTTGAATTTTGACTTATTTGTACTTTATATATATGATATCAAGCAGATGAAATTCAAGCCACAGGCAGGCAGTATTATACAATAATTTTAGTGTATCTACAACCAGCTACACAGGAATTTTTCAGTGGAGACTTAAATTTCAGACTGGAGATGCTAGTTCTACTTCTAGGGGTGAAGAGACAAAACTGACTGCACAAGAGACACCGGGAGATTTCTGAGTAGTAAAAGATTCTAAATGTTGGTTGTCGTAGTGATTACATGACTGAGTACATTAATTAATGTTATCATAAGTAAACTCTACCTCAGCAAGCCTCATGAAAGAAAAGACGTAACTTTAACATTTCTACTTTGAACTCTGTTACTCTTTATAATACATCAGTACATACCTGGATGATGCATAGAGTTTAAACATTCATCCTGTAGGCCATTCTCACTTTTAGCTCTATCAATAACTTCCTGGCATGCAGATTTTCCATTACTTGATTCTTCGGTTTCACTTATAGCATAGTTTTTTTTTTTCACACTACATTTGACACTGTATGTGTTTCTCCGATAACAAGGCTCACTTTCTTCCTGTCCAGCACTGGACTCAGTTACAGTTAAGCAATGCTTTCTGTTTAGCATCTTCTTAATCACAGGCTTGGCAGAAGAGTTCTGGGAACAACTGTCCATTTCACTGGCAGAAGAAACACAACTGTCCTCTGCAGCTGAACTTTTTTGCATGACTGCATTTTCATGGTAATGAGGGTTAGGTTCATATTTTGGTTTTTCCAAACCAGGGAAACAAACAACAGCCAAAAACCAGTGTGCACTGTAAAAACAAACAACACTACTAAACATATCATTGGAAAAGCTCATCACAGTTGTTCATAACTATCAATTGAAAATGCTATTTTTACAAATTTGTGAACAGCTATTGATCTTTTTAAAATTCTTATACTGTTTATAACAGTTCTCACTTATTTATTTTCTTAGTGGTTAAAATACCATAATGACCACTAATTTTTTTGCTGCTGTTTTTAGGATTATGTACCCATCATTCATTTTTGCAAACAATCTACTGAATCTTTGTGGAAATAAAGATCCATTCAGATTTTTTTAAAATCATGTCTCTTTCTATTGTTTGGAAAGGCTTATTATAAAAAGTATGTATCTAAATAATCCTTAGGTTTGTGCTATGTTGAAATGTAAATACATAATAATTAAAAGGAAATGGCATTATCTAATCTAGGCATTGTTATAAAAGCTCCATTTAGTAAGGAGTTTTAGCTGTCAAGCACAAATTCATGATAGCACTGTATTAGTTACCACAGCTATCAACTATATAGCCTAATAGTTATTAACAACTTTCATTTACTAGTCAATGGGCAAGCTGCAGATGAAAGAGTACTTATTAGCTGAGTACAATACCTGTCAAGTAGTAGGGTGTCCAATAAATACCTTCTCAGAAGAAAACACTTTTACATCCACGGCTAGGGATCAAACCCAGGGTAAGTTAGGCAAGTACCCTACTACTGAGCTACATCTCTAACCTGAATACCATAGCATCATTAGGTATCTCTTTTTCTTTTTTCCGTATGTATTAGATGATTCCAAGACAGTATTAGGAACAGTGCTATCTCCTCACCTGACAACATTCAGTACAAAGGTAAAGACTGGTTTTGATGTTAGTGCTAAAAGGAAAAATTGAACCTGGTGTGGTTGTGCATGCCATAATCCCAGCACAAAGGAGGCAGAGGTAGAGGCAGGGTGTCTCTTATGAGTTTGAGGCCAGTCAGGTCTAAGAAGCAAGACCCAGGCAAGTTACATAGTGAGACCTTGTCTTAGACAGACAGACAGACACACACAACCACACACACATACAATCTCTCTCTCCCCACCAAAAGGCAAGATGGACAAATAATTCTTTTTATTTAAAAATTTGTCGAGACAGGGTTTCTCTATAGATTTGGAGCCTATCCTGGAACTAGCTCTTGTAGACCAGGCTGGCCTCAAACTCACAGAGATCCACCTGCCGCTCCCTCCCGAATGTTGGGATTAAAGGAGTGTGCCCACCACTGCCTGGCTCTTCTTTCATATTCTTAAAAATTAATTCTATGTATGATGGATTTAGGTCAGGTTAAAGCAGCAGAAATAGTATATCAACATCCTCATTTCAATAATTAAAACATCCTAAGTTCCACCTCAGTTTTGGAAATGTTAATATGTAGAAAAGTGTGTTTCAAAAGCCAGTGCAACGCATGGTGGCAAAAGACTGCACTCTCCCACTTTAGGAAGAAGAACCAAGGGTTCAAGGCCATCTCTGGCTACACATCAAGTCTGAGGACAGCACTAGACTACATGAGATCTTGAAAACCAGTATTTAGGGTGTAATGTGGTAATTTTCAACCTATATTGTTGTGACTGGCTTTATCAATTTGAAATCATAACAATATATGAGGCCATACATTTTTTACTACATCACTAAAAAATTGGCAAAATGCTTCTCCTGACTTAAAGGGTTTTAGGTTTGTAACTTTAAAAAAATAAAACAATAGCAACAACAACAGTCTCTATCTATGTAGACCAGTTCTGGCCTACAACTCAGACACTCGCCTCTAGCCAAGTAACTATATAAATCATTGGTATGAGAAGAGGCTAAAATATAAATTAGGTAATTTTACTATGGCTGGATTATATCCAAATTCTAGGTTTGTGTTCTTTATCAAATACTGTAACAGTTTCTAACAAACAACTTAAAATAAAACAAAAAAAGAAAAAGAAAAAGGAAGAAAAAAAAAAAAAACACCCAGCATCACGAAGTTTGAGAAATGGCTTATTGACTAGAGCACTTACTGCTCTGACAAAGGTCCCAGAATTCAGTTCTCAGCACCCACACGGCACCTTCCAAACATTTTAACTTCAGTTAGGTGAACACACATGAAGACAAGCACTTATACATGTTAAATAAAAACAAATCTTTAAAAACTAAGCATCAGGCTGGGCATGGTGATGTGGGGTTTTAATTCCAGCACTTAGGAGGTGGAGGTAAGTAAATTTTTTTCAGTTCAAGGAGCCTGGCCTAAAGAACTAAGCAAGCCAGGGCTATATATATATAGCGAGACTTTATCCCAAAAAACAAAAAATTAACATCACTACTAAAATGAAGCATATGACAAACCAATGGTGGCCTATCTAGTAACTGGCACACATAAAATATCTGTGGCTTTCATCTCTTAAAGAAATGAAAGTAAGATCTAGATATCTGCAGACTGTTCCCGTGGGTGTAGCCCTCTTGCAGAATCCTGTACTGGCCTGTGCCTCTGTTGGTTCTCCGCCACATATGAGATGACTGGAAGATCAACAGAAACCTCCATTGCCAGCTACAGTGATTATAGTGGCTCTAAGCTATATAGGACTCAAATAGCACTTCAGTTGAACACTTTTGGTATTTCTTTTCTTCCTTCTTTCTTTTTTTTTCTTGGGTGGTGGGGGCATTTCGAGACAAGGTTCTCTGCAGCTTTGGATCCTGTCCTGGAACTAGCTCTTGTAGACCAGGTTGACCTCAAACTCACAGCCGTCTGCCTCTGTCTCCCTTTTCTGCTGGGATTAAAGGCACGGTCACCACCGCACAGTTCACTTTTGTTATTTCTTACAAACAATTTTCTCTTTTCTAAGAAGCTTGTGCTACTTTTTAAGATAAATTCTAAGAAACCTTTATTTCATGCAGAATAAATTTAAACTTGATTTTGAATTTTATTGTGCTATGCATAATCATGTAGTCTTATATAAGTTGTGCTTTACAGCTATAACCGATGCTTTGACTTAAAAAGGGCTGAGGTCTCCTAATAAAAACATTACACATGTGGGCATGCACGTGCATGCATGCACAGTAGTGCTCAGATAGAACTGTAGATCTTTCATAAACTAGCCAAGTAGCCTGCTACTAAGCAATACTTCTAGACCCCAAAACATAGTATTTATTACCTGTTTTAAGAAGGAAGATCTTAATATGTTATCTATATTAACTTCAAATTCTTGTGTTGAAGTGATCTTCGTGCCTAACCCTCCCGAGAAACCGTAACGACAGTCACACATGTCAACAACATTTTAAAGAAAGGGTTTGCTTATATTACCAAGTGAATTAATACACATTTGAAATTTACAATCTAATGTGCACAGCAAGGCTTATTACATATAAACAATCCTACACGATACTAATTTCAGTCACCATTTCTCCAATTATGAAGAGATAAAGGGGCAAGCAAAGTAAGGCATTTCTTGATTTGTTTAAGCAGAGTACAAGAGTAAGTCATAGTCCATGCCATAAAACAAACACCTCTTTGCCGAATAAGAATGGTACTTCTTCACTCAAGCACACTTCTACCTCACTCTCCCCAGATCAATCAATAACCAAATACTTCCAAATGGGCTCTTTAAAGTAAAAGCAAACAAAGAAACACAAACTCTCAAATCTTAATCACGTGAGAAAGCTGTACAATATATCAATACTGCCATAGCCACAGGAGAATAGTAGTGATGTATCTGAGCGTATTTACCAAAGTACTTCTAAGACAACTTCATCCACTTTTCCTTTACTGTTAAATATCAAACTCAAATGAAAGATCCAGATTTTTCTATGTAACCCAATCACTTCTTCAAACAAGGTAATCTCTACACAAGCATCATTTTTAAAAATAACTTTCTTATACTTTATCCAGTAAAATAAAATTAGAAGATGTCTAATATATTCTACAAAATTCTGTTGGGTATTTTTTTCCCCCAAGAGAGGGTTTCTCTCTGTAGCCCTGGCTGTCCAAGAACTTGCTCTGTAGATCAGGCTGGCCTCAAACTCAGGGATCCACCTACCTCTGCCTCCCAAGTGCTGGGATTAAAGGCGGACAGCGTAAAAGAAAATTCTGTATCTTACAGCCAATCGAGAACTGTGCTTACTTTCATAAAACAAGTATTTTTAATACATATAGAATTTTACTTACGCTTCATTAAGGGGTACAAAAATAAAATCCTTCTCAAAAATATCTACATGCCGGGTCCATGTTTTTACTCTCCCATGACGTTTCTGTTGTATTCTGTAAGAAAGAGACAATCACATTCTAAAGTGTCATTGTAGCTACAGCGTCTGTGTAGTGACTTATAAACTACGACACTCAGCTGGGACACCTCAGTTTCACTTCATGTTTTAACAAGTTGAGGAAAGGACACAGTATCTTAAAGTTGAAAACATATAGCTATTTTTCTTTAATGTGTATGAGTGTTTTGCCCATATGTAGAGGTATCACATGAGTGCCTGGTAAGATCAAGTCAGTGGCAGGTATTGGATTCCCTAGAACTGGAGTAAAGATTTCTTGGTGCTGGGAACCAAATCCTAGCCCTCTGCAAGGGCAGTAAGTGCCCTTAACTACTGAGTCATCATTCCAGTCCCATGAACAGACTATCTTAGATGAAACCTGAAAGGGAAGACATGAAACCTCCTAACTGGATCTGCACGGAAGGGTACTGAGTTCATTTTACAACATCCTGGGGAATTTCGGTGCTTCTCCTGGATGAATTTCTGTTGTCTCTACTATTTACTGGTACAGTATTGCTATCAGAAACTATACTGAGGGGCTGGCGAAATGGCTCAGAGAATGCAAGCACTGGCTGCTCTTCCAGAGGTCCTGAGTTCGTTTCAAGGCAACCACATGGTGGCTCACAACTATCTGTAATAAAATCTGGTGCCCTCTTCTGGCACGCAGGGATACATGCAGGCAGAATATTGTATATATAATAAATAAATAAATCTTTAAAAAAAAAAAAGAAACTATAATGAGATACTTATAAGAGCATGACTTATTGGTAAATGAAAGGGAGCTAGCATGTAAAACACGCACTGTTTGTCAATAAACAAAGCAGTACCACAAGCTATGAACAATGTCAAAATCTATCTCAAGTCTATGATATAAAATTAAGAACTTAGTAAACAGTAGAAAGTAGAATTTATATCTGGCATAGCAGCCCCAACTGAAGACGCTTCATGTAGTTACAAGAAGATATGCCAACTCTTGAATTTTTTGACCAATTAAAGCTAAGCGTAAGACCTGAATACCATCACTATATAAAAGAACTGTTAAGAACTTAGAAGTGATAGCAAAACCAAATCTCTGTAATTATCTTGAGAAAAATCATTCTAAGAGCTTATTAAAAGTACAGATTAAGGGGTGAGGATGCAGCCCAGTGGTAAAGAACATCTGTTTGCCTAGCACAAGCAAGGCTCTGGCTCAGTGAACAGCCCATAAGAAGAACAAGAGAAAACAAAACAGATTCCTCTCAGCATCACCGATAACCATCTAAGAAACACAAATAAGAACTATTTGGGATCCACTATTCTAGACATTAGATCTACAACCTCTAAACTCTAGGTATTCTGTAACCATCAGAAAAAAAAAAAATCAAGGTTACCATTTTAAGAGAATGAAACAGAAATGAATTGTATTGGCCAACAGAAATAAAAGGGTTTCTAAAAGTTCTTCTTTAGAACTAGTACAATATTACTAAGGCAGCTGAGCATAAATCCATGAGAAAAATGACAAAACTGAGCTGGCATGATTTTCCTAGTGGTATACTCTAGAAATAAGCACGTGACTACAGAGATCTGTGGGGCTTTTGCTGGGCTTTGTTTTCAAAAATCATGGGCCCTTCATTTTGCATCCATAAATTCAACAAATTGAGGGTAGAAAATATGTTTGAGGGAAAGTATACCCATAAGACACATACAGATCCCTTTCCTTGTCATTACACATTGAAGAACACAGCCTAATATTTAATGTGCTACACTATAGTATGAGTATGCTAGGAAGTATTTGAAACAATATATTTAGGTCAAATGTAAATACTGCAGCATTTCATCTACAGGACACGAATGCCTGTAAATTTGATCTAATGTGAGATATGGGGCACTAATAACTATGATACTAAGGAATAACTACTGAATGAATTGTTAAGATTTGACTTACGATAGGTTAGTTGTCTCAGCATTTCTTCTCTCTCTCTGATTAAGGCGTTTATAGAAAAAAGAACTGAATATATGAATTCGATCAGCATCTTCTTTCCTCAGTTTTTCAAGCACCAAGTATCTATTTTAAGTGAAAACAGTTATCATATAATGGATCACAGGCCCACTCGACAGACAACAGTCAAGCATTTATTTAGCCACCATAATCACTATTTCTAAGAAATGAAGTTTACTTCACATACCAGATGCAACAGTCACCAAAATACCTTTAAATAATGGAAAGTATTTCATATATTTTTGTGTATTTATGTGTGCCTGGGGCCCAGAGAGGCCAGAAGAGGCTACTACTGGATTCCCTGGAAATGGAGTCAAAGATAGCTGTAAGCTGCCACATGGGTGCTAGAGACTGAACCTGAGTCATCTGCAAAAACAGCCAAGTGCTCTTAACTGCTAAGGCATCTTTTCAGCCTCTAAATTCATGCCTTTAAAATACATTAATTATCCTGTATCACTCTATTATATCATGGACTGGCTGGCCAGCAAATTCTGTGGATCTGTTTGTCTCTTCTCTCCCTTCCCTGCTGCTGGGATGACAGGCAAGTACACAAGAGCTGGGGATTCAAGCTGAGGGCTCCTTCTTCCAGAGCTAGCACTCTTACCCACTGAACCATAGCCCTAGTCACAAGACCCTTTCTCAAACAATTAAAATAAGAAGTTGGAAAAACACCAGCAGTTAAAGGTGTTTCCTGCTCTTCCAGAGGGCGCCAGTTAAGTTCCTACCATCTACTTTGGCAGCTTAAAACTCTCTATAACTCCAGATCCTGAAGATCTGACACTCTTCAGGCTTTGGTGGGTACCTGTGCACACGCCTACACACACAAACACATACACACATGTCCACACACACACACCTTAAAAAAAACTGTAACAAGACCCCACAGAATGAGAAAAACTGTCCTTTTATTTCACTTCTAAAAAACATGTTTAAAGTATGTATGTATTTTCCTAGATTTCCAATATTAACTGCAAAAGTTTTACATCAGAGATTTAATTGTAGTGGGATAATCGTTAATTAATCTATAAAATTTAATTGGAAACTTAGCTATAAACATGAGTTCTGAATAAAGTCGGGATTACAAACTAAATTTTTAGTATAATATAAAACCAAGATTATCCTATTTCAGTATGAGTCACAAACAATAACAAAATTATCAGGAGTCAGTTGGCAGAGTGCTTGCTTAGCATGTATGAAGCCCTAAGTTTATTCTCCAAACAGCACACAAGCAAGGTTTTAGTTCTTTGCTGGGTCAGGGTGGTAGTCCTGTGATCCCAGCAAGATCAGAAGACCAAGGTCATCCTTGGCTACACAATAAGTTTGAGGTCATCTCGGGATACATAAGACTCTGTTGCAATGTAATAATATTATTAATAATAAAAAACTCATAATATTAAATATAGAGTTAAAGGATTAAAAGTAAAAGGATAAAATGCTTGCCAAGAAAATTAAAAGAAATATCTCTACTGTCAACAAAGCAGACTCAAGAACAGATCATGAATAAGAAAAGAGTATCACATAATGATAAAGGTTAATTCTACAAGATATAAAAGCACATTTTCCTTCCAATAGAGTTTCAAACTACAGATGGCTTTAAAGACAAGATAGCTGGAAATTTCAACAATCCTCTGTAATAATTTTATAGAACAATTAGATATAAAACCTGTAAGATTTTCTCATGCTAGCCAAGCAAGCGTTTTTATCCAAGCCAACTTAAGTTATAAACCCATTCAAAACATTAAAAATATGTTATTCATGTTTTATGTTTTGTGTGCATGTGAGTGCTGGAGCCAATGGAGGTCAGAAGACTGAATCAGATCCCTTGGAGCTGGAGTTACCTGTCTTTTCCCTCCCAAAGTATTAGGTGAATTCCACTACTAGGCTATTAAATCAATTTTGTAGGTTTCAAAACACATTTTGAGTTATGAGATATACTGAAATAAACCAGAGAACAATAGCCCACATATAAGAAGGATAAGTATTATTTTGTTTCATGTATGTAGGCCTTTTCATTACACATACCAGAAAATACACATAAGTTAATATTTATGAAAACTGTGCTAAACTGCCTCACATACACTGCTACTTCATTCAAGTCTTACAACCCTTTATTCTCACTTTTAAAATGTGGAAACAAAGGTACAATAAAGTACTTGAGTAGAAGATTATATTGAGTAGAGGATATATAATATATAAGTTATATTATGTTGAGTAGAGGATATACTCAAGTATCAGAGCATATTGCAGTAATAAAAATTCCAATCAAAGTAGTATGACTTTCAAAAAGAAAGATTTAAAAAATATGCAATGGCAGAATATGTTTAAAGGTTTACTAATAAGTTAGCAAACTTACTTCAAATAAAAGTCGATAATAACATCATTTAAAAACTCTCCTTCACTTAGACAGTGCAGGTCCTCATTAGTAACAGAGATGCCTCCCTTAGCCGGAGGTGGTGGATACACTATCAATCTATAATAAAGGAAGGAGAAGGCATTACTAAACACAGAAACAGATATTTTTAAGTACTGCAAACATAAAAGAATTTTCTCACTTTTCTACAGGGCCAATGAAGATAGTGTGGCTCTCTCCAGTTTCTTCATCATCATCAAAAAACTGCAATTCTTGTTTGTTTCTGAGCTGTATTTTAGATTCAAAGGATACCTGGCAGAGAAAAATACCAATTTGTGAAGTTAATTGAGATTTTTTAAAAAAATAAATAAATGAATAAATGAATAAATAAATAAATAGAGCAAGGCAGAAAAGGTGCTTCAATGGAAAATGCACAGTACTCAGGAGATGTGGGTAGGCTCACTTGCAGGCTTCAAACAGCCTGGTCTCCAAAGTTAGTTTGCAGGTAGCCAGGGCTATACAGGAAGATCCTGCCTCAAAATATGATATATTATGAGATATATAGAAAATGACTCAGGACTGAGAAACAATAAAAAGCCACTTTCACTTTAAGCTTCCAGACAATATATAATAATGGTTTCCCAATTTCTTATTTCTACTATTTATATCAAATAAGTCTGGTAAGATTTGAAGAACCTCTGAAGTAAAACAAATCCCAAAGTTGTTTTTTTCTGACAGCAGTGGAGACCTACCTTAGTTCAAAGGCTAGACAGTCTGCAGGAAGTGGGAGCACAGGCACTGAGAACATACAGTTTAGCGAGCTTAAGAGTTACTCAAGGGAACCCTGAGTCCATGTCACCTGCTTAGTGGTTTTATCAACTGCAAAAGAGGCAAAATTTGCCCTTCTCCCCTTCCCTGCCTCCCACTCCATGTATGAGGTCTAATTCACTTTCAAGGCTGTGACTTAGGGATAGATATACAGTCCATTGGAAATAAGGAATAACTTCGCAAGATAGCAATAAAAAGAAAAGTTTGTCACGCATGGTGGTAGCCAGGTTGAGAGATTTATTCCCAATAAACTAAGCAAACTTCACAATTCAAAACTAGCAAAACCCAAAAGCTACAGACATGATGCAGTTCTACCATGGCCTATGGTTCATGCAGCTTGAGAGTTTAACACTGAGGCATCTCTAGATGACTGCATGCACTGTCTGACAAAGTCAGACTATCTCCTTTACTTCATTCTGTTAAAACAATGTGTGCTACACACAGGGACCTAAACCTCAGCTCCAGACACAGGGTTAACACTCTTATTTGAATGAGCAGTATCTGTATACATATGCTCAGAGTGCAGTACAGAGGAAAAAAATGGGAGAAAAAGAAAAGAGTGTGGAAAGGAACTGAAAGATTCCAAAACTTGTACCAAATGCTGTTTTAAAATTAAATTAAATTTTAAAATGAAACTTTTAAAGCTTAACATTAAAATGAACAATATTAAAACATTTCATTTTAAAATTACTCATTATTATTGAGGGTGTAGCTCAATGGTAAGGTATCTGCCTAGCATATAAGCCCTGGGTTTGATCCCCAGCATCACAAAAAACAAACAGAATTACCCATCGTTTAAATTACTGTAAAATTTTTAAATATAATTACAGTTTTCACTTTGTTCTCTTTTTGCACACAATTTCCTTTGATGCTTTCTTCATAGCTTCTTGTACAGGCAACAAGTCTGCTATTGGCTTCTTCAAAAGGAATTTTCGCAAAAAAGTTGCAAATATTATTCTTTATACCAATGTCAGTAATGATACTTTCAAAGACCACATTTGCCTGAGGATCAAGGCCAGTTTGAAAAATTAAAATAATGTACTGTTCTTCTAAACCTGTAAAGAAATAAATATAACTATAAGGCTGAAAGAATAAAAGTAAGCAATAAACAATTTTAGAGCATATCAACAAGTGACGGGATAGTAACTCGTGCCTTTAATTCCAGCACCTGTATAGTGAAGGCAGGAGGATTGCCAAGAGTTTGTGGAAAGCCTAGGCTATACAGTGAATACTGAAACTCTCTCTCTCTCTCTGGCAAAAAGAAAAAGAAAAGAAAAGAGAAGAGAAGAGAAGAGAAGAGAAGAGAAGAGAAGAGAAGAGAAGAGAAGAGAAGAGAAGAGAAGAGAAGAGAAGAGAAGAGAAGAGAAGAGAAGAGAAGAGAAGAGAAGAGAAGAGAAGAGGAAGGAAAGAAAGAAAGAAAGAAAGAAAGAAAGAAAGAAAGAAAGAAAGAAAGAAAGAAAGAAAGAAAGAAAGAAAGAAAGAAAGAAAAAGTCAACGAGGGTTGGGGAGTAATTCAGTCACTAAAGTGCTTGTCATCCAAGCATGAGAAAGAACCTTGGTTGATTTTCAGACCCACAGAAAAAGTTGGGCGTGATGGGACAGGTTTGTGATCCCAGTGTGGGGAGAATGAAGCAGGCAGATCTGTGTTTTGCACACCCACGTGTCTAACCTACGTAAGTCTCAGAGCAGCGAAAGACACTGTTTCAAAAGTTTCACAATACCTGAGGTTGACCTCGGGCTTCTACATCTCTGTGCATGCGCACACATGTGCATTTGCACACACAAATAAGATGAGTACCAACTAATTATTTTCTAGGTGATTACTAGTTCAGGAATATAATTCAAAACAGTGCAACACACAGGGGACACAATAAATACAAGAAAAATGAGCAGTGTTACCTAGAAATGTTAACTAAGTTATCAAAACAAAAAGAAAAACAGATCTAGCACTAGGACATGAACAAGGCTATTAATAAATAAAAGTAATCTGCTTCCTCTAAAGCAATAGTTCTCGACCAGAAGGTTATGATCCACACAGGGGTCACAAATCAGATATTTACACTATGATTCATAACTAGCAAAATTAGTTATGAAGTAGTAACAAAATAATTTTATGGTTGTGGGAGGGTTACAACATGTAGAACTGTATTAAAGGGTGGCAGCATTAGGAAGGTTGAGAACCCACAGTTCTAAAAGGATTAAAACAAATTCATAATAATAAATAAATATCAATTACCAAGAATAATGAGGAAAATGTCAACCATGCAGTCTTATCTCCAGAAGAGACCTGCAAAGCTGGTGGTCACTAATGTGTCAGTTTTTACAGATATATTAGCATTTGCTCACTGCTAAGCTGAAGCTGCAATTAATGCTAAAATGTATTGACTTTTTTTATAAATTATTTTTATTGTGTGTATGTGTGTTGCTTGCCTTCATGTATGTCATATAGGATTTATGTTCCAGGTGCCCACAGAGGGCAGAAGAGGACATCACACCTCTTAGAATTGGAGTTACAGAGAGTTGTGAGCTGTCATGTCAGTTCTGGGGGAAAAAAACACTCTACAAAAGCACTAAGTGCTCCTGACCACTGAACCATCTCTCCAGCCCAAAATATGCTTATCTATAAAGAACTGCATCTATTTAAAGGATAAATATCTCTTCCACGAACTTCAAAGCCGCCCTAGTTCCAGCTTTACAGACAAACTTAACAGCAGTCACACCAGTTAAATTCATTTTACTTAATGTTACAGACTTCAGATCTTTTGAGGTTTAACCCAATTTGCAAACTTTTTAAATGGTTTAGCTAAATCTAGATTTTTATCTTTGACCCTTCTACTTTCTGTCGGCTTTTCTGTGGTATCATATACTATATGACACCAAATGAAAGAAGTGATGACTGATCTGAAAACCACTGCTTCAACTTCTCAGGATGGACTGATAAAACCTTCCACTCTCCAAAATACTCCTATTCTGCAACTCAGCAGACCTTCTATCTTAGTTGTAATTTGTCTACAACACTTACTTGTTAACCTGTTCATTCCTTTACAATCATTCCAAGCTTTATCTTCTTTATTCATTTGCAGCTGCATGCTCAGCTTTTGATAAACTGATGGTATTGCCTGGAGGAATACTACTGGTAATTTCCGGACATTACACCATTCACATTTAGTTAGATCAGAGGTATTTAAAATAATCTCTACAGGATCACTATCTGGTCCTACAGGGAAAGAATGAAAAGTGAAAAAAGAGTAAATTTTTAAGCTGGTACACCATAAATGGAGGGACTACAAGCTTAGAATTCATCATTCACCATACTCTATAAACTATGCTTAAGAACTTCAAGCTGGGGATAAAGACCCAAGCCCTTTATAAGATGTATTAATTTTTAAGATTAATTAATTTCTACAAATATGTGTTACTATAAAAACTGGACCAGTGTAGACAAAACTTTAGTGAATGTGCAGATAAAAAATAACTTACCATCTAGATGTATCTTGATTGCCTCTAAAGAAAACTTAAAAGAAAAAAAAGAGAAATTAGTACTGATGTTAGACTTAAGGGAGATTATATTCTGCATACTCTTAATGGCATCAACAGTCCAAACGTGTACAAACGGCAGAGAAGCTGAGCCAGACACCATGTACTTAAATCTAGATGAGACAGCCACCCCCCAAAAAGAAAAAAATCTCAGATATTCTGAACTTTTATTAGAGAAGGTGACAGAATATTACAATGTTCATTAAGTTACTATTTCTACACATCTATACTATTTTTATACATTATATTTTTACTTTTAAAAAGGCACATAGAAGGGCAGCAGTCATTACTTCATCCTCAAATCCTTCAGCATAAATTTTCTCAAAACAAAAATATTTTCCTACCAACTAAAACATCACCAGCACATCTAAGAAATCAAGACTAACTTCTTCAACATAGTTTATCCTTAAATTTCCATAAATGCTCACAATTATTCACTGATCCTTGTTACTCTGTCAATATTATACAGCACATACACTGTGTCTACTTTACACTAGAAACTTGCCTCTCCAGTCTTTACGACATGAATGGCTGTTATGTGAACTAAGTTATACAAAAATGTAATCTCCAATTCCATTTCCAAATATATTTCCAGTGTAAGTAACAATGGATGATGTGCTAATAGCCCGCACTATCATACTGCAAGCGTCAGGCTGTCCCACCGTGATGGTAAGCGTATTCACCTGGCCTCAGCATCCTTAGTGTGTGGATTATCTTTTACCCAATGGTCTTGGCATCCACTGATATTACATCTTTGAATCATTTTAGTGGTTATAAAATGGTTTAATTTTATTCAGGTGTTGATGGCGCACGGCTTGAATCCCAGCAATCAGGAGAAAGAGGCAGGTGGATTTCTGAGTTCAAGGTCAGCCTTGTCTACAAAGTGAGTTCCAAGACTTGCCTCTCCTACAGTAAATTTCACACCAATTTACATTGTATCTGCATAACTACTAGTCTTTTCTGGGTTACTATTTATATAATCTTAAAGCAATCCATAATCTGTAAGTAGTTTTGATATTTGATTAACTTCAATAATTTAACAAACTTTAAATACTATTGATTAATCTCGTCAGTGGTATTTGAGTCTTGGTACTAGTACAGCCACAGTTTACAAAAGTACTTACAATTACAGGTTCTACCAATAGTTGGAAGAGCGTTCCAACTCGTATACTTCGGCAGTTTAAAATGACACTTGAAAAGTTTTTGGGGGGTGACAGTGGCATAGAGTGAATTAAAGTTCCGTGAGTGTTTATTTTGCGACGTTTTAGAGGTGTGCTGATGGGATTGCCGAGCTGAAAAGGGAAAGAAAATATGACACAGTAAGGTACTGTAAGAAGGCTGCAAACCAAACACACATGCACAACACTACATGGACTGACTGTCCTTCCTCAGCGTGAGAGGAAATAGAAATTATGGCTACAATATAAATTTGCAGGTTATGAGTTTAAATTCAAGCATGGTAGTCAGGAATGAAACTCACAAATCACACTAGGTATGTTCAACACAAGTCAAAATATCAACTAATGAATTAGTAACTTCCTTAAGTTTCAGTGTCCTAAAATGAAAAGCACTGAGGGCTAAGGTTGCCTCTATTCAGAAGAGTAAAGTCCCTGGGTCAGGTCAAAGGTAAATTGATGCATAGACAAGCTGTTGGGTGAGCGCCAGTGATGAGAAATAGTGCTGGAACTGAAGACAAAGCGTCATTACTTAGAAAGCGAGTAAGAGAATATTAACAGTTTAAAAAGGATATCTTACTGGTATGGCTCACTGGTATGGTATGAAACCACTCAGTAGATAAAGGCAACTCTGCTCACCTGAGTTCAAACCCACACAACTTACACGGATGAAAGAAAGAACGAACTCTGCTAGCTGTCCTCTAAGTTTGCACTTGTATTGAGGCAAGTGAACACCCACACATATTAAATAAACAAATGTTTAATAAATACCAGAATTATTTCATACTCACAAATGCAAACAATATTTTATATTTACAATTTCAATTAAAATTGTTTACATAAATCACATATACCTTATCTGAATGTGTGTTATCAGAATTGTTTCAGATTTAGGAATATTTTTGCATACATTTTACTAGTTGAACACTCATAATCTCAAAATCACAAATTAAAACCCACCTAACTAAGTTTCGCTCTTTGGAGCACTTCAGACTCAAATTTTCCATAACCTGCAATAACCATATTAGTGCAGAATAAACATGATCTGAACAGAAAAATTTTTTAAAATTTCAAACCAAACCAAACAACAAAATCCATGTACCCTATATAGACAGACAACAGTCCCATTATTATTCTGAGATACTTCTAGGGTCTGCCATAGAACAAAATACACAAAAAGCAGTAAGTATACAATGTCCTTCAAACACCACACGAAGTCATCAGTGTAAGCAAAGGCAGAGTTTCAGGATATAAAATAAATCAATAAAATCAACAGTGTTGCCATATACCTACAGCCAATTATCTAAAATGAAAATAAAAATAAAATAACAGCAGCTACAAGAAAATAAAACATCCAGACATAAAATTAGGCAAGAATGTTAATATATGTATGAAAAGAAACTGAAGACATACAAACAGAGGAAAAGGCATTGTAGGTTCAGGGAGAAGAATCAGTATCATTACAATATACACATCAACCAAAATA
Source organism: Myodes glareolus (assembly GCF_982192425.1). Lineage (NCBI taxonomy): Eukaryota > Metazoa > Chordata > Mammalia > Rodentia > Cricetidae > Myodes > Myodes glareolus. Next base: position 39,269,463 of record NC_142029.1, on the reverse strand, counting down.
TAGTTTCAGAGTCAATGCAAGAGTCAATTCGAAGATCTGGGAGGAAAAACAAAGGACAAAAACAAAAATCTAAAACAAATCTTGCTGGGCAGTGGTGGTGCATGCCTTTAATCCTGGCACTTGGGAGGCAGTGGCAGGTTGATCTCTGTGAGTTCGAGGTCAACCTGGTCTACAAAAGCTAGTTCCAGAAAAGGCTCCAAAGCTACAGAAAAACCCATAACACTTTTTTTTATTTTACTTTTTTGGCTTTTTGACACAGGGTTTCTCTGTATAGCCTTTGATGTCCTGGAACTCACTCTGTAGACCAAATCTTTGTGTAGCCTTTGATGCCCTCATACTCAGATTCACAGAGATTGGCCTGCCTCTTTCTCCCGAAGGGTAGGATTAAAGGACTGAGCCCCCACCTCAGTGCTGCAAATCTTAATACTTTATATGCAACTATGCAATAAAAGGCGGGGAGAGAAATCCCTGAATATTACAGTCATCTTGAGGAAGAAAAAATATATTCCACAGCCATAGTAATAAAAATGGCATGGTAGTGAAATTAACACACACCAACAGGCCAACCAATAGTCCAGTGGAGTAGAATAAAAAACCTGGAAGTAATTAAATTCATGTTTTTACACTCAAATAATTTTTTTTGCCTCTCCATTTTAGTTACTGAGTATGTAAATGTATGCACAGTACTGGAGGGGGAAAGGGAAAAGCTTGAGAGATGGTTTTGATTATTGTGCACGCTGGGAATTGATCTCTTGTCTGACCTTAGCCTTTAACAATGGAGCTATCATTTCAGCCCTTCTTTTGCTTTTTTTTTTTTTTGAGACTGGATCTTTGTATAGTCTTTGATGCCCTCATACTCAGGAACCTCTTGCCTCAACATCCCAAGTGCCCTGGTACAGATAACATATTTTTGACAGAGGTGCTAAGTATATACACTAGAGGAAAGACAATCTTTGTTTAGAAAGGATGCAGGAAAAATGTGGTATCAACAGGCACAAGAATGAAACAGAGCTGGAGAAATGGCTCATAGGTTAAGAGCATTTGCTGCTCTTCCAGAGGACCTGAGCACATGGTGTCTCACAACCATATAACTCCAGTTTCAGTGGGCATCAGGCAGCCAGTGATACACAGAATACATACAAGCAAAACCCCCGAACAACAAAAAAATTAAAATATATTTCAAAATTAATAATGAAAAAGACCTTTTGCTCTCATCCATCCATCCATCCATCTATCTACTCTAGGGGCTGGAGAGATGGATCAGGATAAGCGCACAAGCTGCTCTTCCAGAAGACGTGAGTTCAATTCCCAGCAACCACTATGTGGCTCATAACTGCCCTCTTCTGGTGTGTATATACATAATAAAGAGTCTTCTTTTGTTTATTTGTTTTTGTTTCTGTATTTGAAGGTAGAATTTCTTAGTAGCTATAGAGCCAGTCCTTGAACTCTCTGTAAACCAGGCTGGCCTCAAACTCACAGAGATCCGCTTGCCCCTGCCTCCCGAATACTGAAATTGAAGGTGTGCACCACCATCACCTGACACAAAGAGATCTTTAAAACAAAGCAAAACAAACCAACTCTAAATGGATTAAAGCCTCAGCATAAAGCCAGCCACACTGAACCTTAAGGAGAGAAAATGGGAAATACACATGAATGCACTGGCACAGGGAACCACTTCCTAAATATAACTCCAGCAGCACAGACACACTGAGAGAAACAATTAATAAATGGGACCTCCTGAAACTGAAAAGCTTCTGAAAAGCCAAGAACATGGTCAACAAGACAAAACGACAGCCTACAGAATGGGGAAAGATCTTCACTAACCCTACATCAGAAAGAGGTCTGATCTCCAAAATATACAAAGATCTCAAAAAAATCGGTCACCAAAAGAACACATAATCCAATAAAAAAAAAATGGAGTATAGACCTAAACAGAGAACTCTCAACAGAGGAATCTAAAATGGCTGAAAGACACTTAAGGAAATGTTCAACATCCTTAGTCATCAGAAAAATACAAATCAAAACAAAACTCTGAGATTCCATCTTACACCTGTAAGAATGGCCAAGATCAAAAACACTAATGACAACTTATGCTGGAGAGGTTGTGGGGAAAAGGGAACACTTCTGCATTGCTGGTGGGAATGCAAGCTGAAACAATCCCTTTGGATGTCAGTGTGGTGATTTCTCAGAAAATTAGGAAACAACCTTCCTCAAGATCCAGCAATACCACTTTTGGGTATATATCCAAAGGATGCTCAATTGTGCCACAAGGACATGTGCTCAACTATGTTTATAGCAGCTTTGTTTGTCATAGTCAGAACCTGGAAACAACCTAAATGCCTCTCAACCAAATAATGGATAAGGAAAATGTGGTACATTTACACAATGGAATACTACACAGCAGGAAAAAAAAGACATCTTGAATTTTGCAGGAAAATGGACGAAGCTAGAAAACATTACTTTAAGTGAGGTAAGCCAGACACAGAAAGACAATTATCACATGTACTCATAGGTGGTTTTTAAACATAAAGCAAAGAAAGCCAGCCTACAAAACAATCTCAGAGAACTTAGACAACAATGAGGATACTAAGAGAGACTCACATAGATCTAATCTACATGTGAAGTAGAAAGTAGAAAAAGACAAGATCTCCTGAGTAAATTGGGAGCATGAGGACTTTGGGGGAGGGCTGAAGGGTGGAGGGGAGCAGAGAAAAATGTAGAGCTCAATAAAAATCAATAAAAGAAAAACAAATAGATTAAAGACATAATATACAATCTAAAAACTATGAAATATGTACAAAAAATACAGGGGATATATTTTCAAATGATGGAATGGCAAAGATCTTTTTGCCCAAGACACTGAAAGCACAAAAAATAAAAATAAAAAAACCCAATATATATGAGAAAACCTTGCAAACTATATACTCATCAATGGGTTAATATCTAGACTCCCTAGGGAACCTAACAATAAAACAGAAACAACCCAATTAAAATTTGGGCAAGATGGTACTAGAGTTTATGCCCATGATCCCAGCACTGGGGAGATTGAGGCTGTAAGAACAGCTCAGTTATTCTTAACTACATAGGAAGTTCAAGGTCAGTCTGGGCTAAAAGAGATCCTATCTGAAAGATTGGGGGGGGAGGGGGGAGGAAGAGGAAGAGGAAGAAGAAGAAGAGGAAGAGGAGGAGGAGAGAAAGAAAGAGGGAGACAGACAGACAATATATTTAAATAGACGATTAACAAAACAAGGCACATAAACAGCTAACAGGTATAGGAAACACATGATCAGCATCACTAATCAAAAGGGAAATGCAAATCAATACTACAGCAAAGCATCTCAAAGCAGTATCAGAAAGATGGCAGGGATGCAGACAAAAGACACACTGAAAATTACTACGGCCATTACAGAAACATGATGGAGAGTCTTCCAAAACTGAAAACCAGAACCATCAATACTAATGCTACTATCCAAAGTCTATGAAACGAGCCTGCCAAAGAGACATCTATCTACATGTCCATGTTCATTACAGCACTATTCACAACAGACACGAGAAGCAACTTATGTGCACATCAACTGATGAAGGAAATAAAAGTATGACATAGAGACACACTAACATACTTCTCAGACATATACAAACACAAAAACTTTTGTCATCTACAACGCCATGGATGAAACTAGAGATAATTACCATAGTTGAAGTAAGCCTGAACCAGAAGTACATCTGAGAACTTGAGGCCAACCTGGGTTATATAGTGAGTATGAGATCCGATGGGTCTGGAAAGTGAGACTGTCACCCCCAGAATCCTCTAAGAAAGCACACACATAAACACCTTATAGATATGGTTCTATACATTGATTTTTCAGGCTAAGAAACTGTTTATTATGACTATTTTCCTAAATTATTAATAGGAACACATCAAAGACTTTTTATATAACATGTTGGACATGTTTGTCTTGGATTGGTTTGTTTTTTTAAGCTTTACTATCATTGTTCAAATGAAAGCTATCTGGCTCACTAATGACAAATAATTTAAGTGTTATTCCCAATAGAATCCCAGAGAGATGGAATCTGACAGATCCATACCCTGCTAAAGAGGATCACTGAAATGAGAAACAGAAGCTTTCTGGTCAGTGTCCCATGAAAAACCTGAATAAACCTATCACATCAAAGTCCAACTCACTTAAAAGAACTCTATGTTGCATGTACTTCCAGTCTGTTCTACAGCAAACTATCTCCAGTAAGCATTTCTGAAGTAGAGCCTATGTACAATTACCGCTCAACTGCCCCCAGCGCAGTTATACTAATTTACAACCCTAACTAACATTCATCTTCCCAAACACCACTGGAGCACTACCACTGTTAGAAAACCTTTTGCTAAGCAGTACAGTTAGCAAGGAGCAATTCATTTTATATTTACTGATTACTACCTGTCCTGAACTTAATTTTCTTTACTCATTTTTAATACTCACGTGCATAAAAAATGTGCACCTGTGTGTAAGCACCTGTATGTCAGCATGTTCTAGGCCTTTGGAGCTCTCTGACTGGGTAAGACTGACTAGTAAGCCCAGGGATGTCTGCGCCTTCTTCAGCATTGAATTACAATCCACACTTAACTTTCTACATGGGTGCTACGCACTGAACTCAGGCTGTGTGGCAGGTATGGTAATGACAGCTAGCTCCTCTCCTTAGTCCTTCTCGACTTTAAGAAATTACAAATATATATATAAAAAATCAACTGTCAGCATCAACTGATGCTATTTTCCTCATTTACAATAAACTATCAAATTCTGATCATGTTTCATACACTGATCTGAATTTCTTTTTAAAAATTTACCTATTAATTCTGTCATTTATTTTTGCTTATTATGCTTAGAAAGGCACTGATTATATAAAAATACCAACACATTTTTAAAAAACAATCTGAGTTGTTTACATTGCTTCTCATTTCTTAAGGATCTACTTTTATTCTCTTTTTTCCTTAGTAAACCTATATTACTCTGCTTAAAAAACATGTTTGTAAAACATGTTCATTTCATAAATTCAAATATTCCTGTATCTTATCCCCTCTAAAGAGTATACACTAATTTAGTTCTAATTTCTATCTTCAGTTGGTTGGACTGGTCCAGCTTATTACTAAAGCAGGATTCTTCAGTCATACCTATATTAGTGGACAGTAATTTTTCTCATTACTAATAATGTTTTGTTGTTGCTTGGCTTCTATTTTGCCTGTATTTGACTTAGAGACAGGGTCTCACTTTGTAGTCCAGGCTGGCACAGAACTAATTCTATTTTGTTTGGTTTTTTGAAATAGGGTTTCTCTTTGTAGCCCTGCCTGTCTTGGAACTTGCTTTGTAGACCAGGATGGTCTCAAACTCAGAGATCTTCCAGCCTCTGCCTCCCAAGTGCTGGGGTTAAAGGTGTACACTACCATTACCATATCCACACACACACACACACACACACACACACACACAATTTTTTTTCCTTGGATTTTTAACTTAAGCTTTTGGTTAAATTGCAATTCATTTTGTATGTAATTTAATGGTTTTTTAAAGGAATCTTTTAATAGTATTTGAGCACAGCTTTGTGACTAAGCCATCTTCTCCTGCTGTCATTAACAAATGACTCCTGAAAACCAGAGAGTACACCCCAAAAGGAAGACCTTAATCTGAATATACCTGGTCCTTCATTCTTGCTTTTCTTGGTATGACAACTGTGTTTAACTCCGATTCTGCTGGGTTACTTCTAGATTCCTGATCTGTTCTGCAAATATTTGCATTTAGTGCAGCTTCTACTTTTCCAGTTGATGGCGCTGGGGAAGAACATGCGGAGTCTGCAGGCTGTGGGGATATGCTCTCTCTTCTGCTAGTCCTCTCATCTTCATCGTCATCACTGGACAAAATGACTACAATCATAAAAAAAAATCAAAAACTTACATTGAAAAATTTTACATTTATATTTTATTTTTGTCAGTTAAAAACTTAACTGGAAACTGATTTCAATATTGTATCACTCTTTGATTTAAATATTGATCTTTGTTGTAGAGGTTTACTTGCAACTGTAAGAGCAGGGACAATGTCTCCCGCACTGCTATATTCCAGAACCTAAAAAGTGGGGAGGGGGACATTAGAAATACTACATAATATCTTTAAAGTGTTCCAATGTTAAGAGTAAAAAGTTGGTTAAAGACACTCTGGTGATACAGTTGCCTGTGAATTACTTATTCTTGTTAAATACTTGTAATAAAGGGAGTGGGGTTTTAAAAAAAGGCATGAGGTATGAACTTACACGGCAGTAAGTTCTTTATAGCACCCCACATATACATGCGTAGTTAATACTAAGTCATGTGCAATGCTCCAGATGATCATCACTCTAGCAACATCCACTTACCCTTTGATTTTGTTATCTAGTTTCATAACAAAAACTGGCCTTTTATTATTTTCAAGGTTGGTTATTTGATTTAATTTCTCTCCTCTATAAAATCAGAGACAACAAGGGAACTATTTCACAGAATTACTGCATAGATATGTAAAATTCTATTATAGTGATTGGTACCTATAAACTTTTAAATTGTGTGTGTACTTTTCCTTAACATGGCTTTACAATGCTTGCAAATTATCTTGCCTTGTGGTAAGAAAACTAATTTCCACCAAGTCCTTTCTATGTGTCAAATAAATTGAATTATGGTTGTCATTTATATGCTATTTTATTTCTTCAGAATACTAACAAAGGAGCTGGGGAAACAGTTTGGTTGGCAAACCCTTGTAAGCACCCAAGTTTGATCCCCGGAACCCTATGTAAGAAAGCTAGGCATGGTAAGTTTTAGATCCAGCATTGGGAAAGAAGAGACAGACAGGCTGAACCCTAAAGCTCACTGGCCAGTCAGGCTAGCCTATGCACCAAGTACATACACAAAAGTCTAGACAGTAGATACAGGCTATGTCAAAAAGATCAATAATTAGAACAAGCAAAGACACTACTGTTTTTTATTGACTATTTTAACATGAGGGGAAGGGGAACAAAGTTAGTTACTACTTTCACAACTACATAGACAAGTTTGAATCACATGAGCCCCAAACGGTAAATATCTGCCACAAAAAGATACCTCTGGAAACTGTATTTCTCAAATATGTACATATTAAAACACAGACAATTAAAATATTGAATTGTTACTGAAGAATACAGTTAATACAGTGTGGTGGCGCACATGTGGGCCCCAGAAGCACAGGAGTAAAGGCTGGCGGCTCACTGGAACCCAATGAAGAGGGCTCACGGGTTTCTGAGTCTCAGGAAGGGAAAGAGGACAGGAAGAGGGTACTTACTTGGATCATTCAGATCTGACAAGCTTGTCTTTCGTTCTTTTGGGTTTGTGAGTTTAGGTATTTTTCCTCCAGGTAGAATGACTTTTCCATTAGTCTGAATGTAATTATGTCTTCTAGCATCACAAGTCACCAAAATATCTATTGGAATCTTCTCCACACTGTTACCATAAAACTTCTTGGCTGTTAACCCTGTGGTTTGTGACTTCTGCCCTCCAGAATTCTGATGAATTGACGTTCTTAGTAAAGGTCCAGTGGATTCATGCAAAGTTATAGCTTGTCTGCAATTTCTTTGCAAATCATTATGAAAAACAATACCACAACTTTGGCATTTGGTCTGATTTTCTTTTTCTTTTCCACATTTTGGGCAACATTCACGCTGTTCAGATACCTTATATTAAAAAGAAAAGAAAGAAAAAAAAGACTTTGGTATTTTAAGTTAGCATCAAAAAACCACTTTAAAAACTTTCCAAATGATGTTTTGTTTTTCCAGCATCACTACCTAAGATTCTGAATGAGTCATGCTATTTAGGGGTCAGCAACAGAAAGCTAGAAAAAATTTCAGGGTCATTCTGTCCAAGAGTTAGCTATGATAAGCTAATTTTTATCCTTAAGAATCAGAATGGAAAGAGCTAGGAAAGGAAAGGACACTGATTTGCATGCAATGGAGCCTAGGTTTGATTTTCAGTCCCACAAACAAAAAAAAAGAAACACCCCAAGTGCTTGATTTCAACTTTACTCTCCACAATAAAGGTAAATGAAACACACTTAAAAGAAAAGTACTTGGAAAGACAGCAGTTCCAGGTATTCATTCTAGAAATATGACACTAAAACATAGAAAGGAGATCCATACCTTTCATCAGCTAAGACACACACACACATCATCAAATTAACTACAGCAATCAGAAACAAAATGCAATCAATGAACCGAATTAGACACTAAAGTTTTAATGATTAAAAACTAGAAGTTAAGAATTCAGTGATTCAATGGTTAAGATCACAACTTATATTCTCTTATAGAGAATCTGAGCTCAGTTCCCATGTAGCTCAAATTAGACTAAAAAGTCTAGCTCCATGGGGTTCAGACACCTCTGGCTTCTGAGGGCACCTGTACCCACAAGGACATACATACACACAAACTCATATACAAAATTAAAAATATTAAAAATATAATAAAAATAATTGCAAGCAGGGAATGGTGACATACACCTGTAAGCACAGCACTTGCAAGGCTGAGGAAGAGTAGTGAAAGGCAGCCTGAGTTGCACAGTGAGACAACAGACAAGCATGCACATACAACACATGTACCATTGGCAAATGCAGCTGGGGATAAAGCTTACCCCTAGTTTGTATCTACTGTACCATGGAAACCCAAATCCAAATGAAACTATTAAAACTGAATTGCGAAATGAAACATTATCTACTTTTCCTAAGGTATATATAATACTCCCTTCCTTCACTTCATTATTTTTGATTTTCTGAGAAAAAGTTTTACCGAGCACCACCTGCCTTGGAAATCACTGTGTAGATCACACTGATCTTGTACTTGGGGCAATCCTCCTGCCTCTCTCTGCCTCATGAGTGATAGGATTATAAAAGTTTTACTTATTTACATGAAGTAAAAATTTCTATGATATAATTTCTTTATGAAAACAAAACTTGATTAAAACTTTATTTTGTTTCATTTAACTAGTCATTAAAAAAACCTCGCAAAGTTAAATAAGTTCAAATTACAGAGTTAGGGGAGTAAATTGATACTAAGATTCTTTCAGCATGAAGTCTAATTCTCAAAACTCCAACAACACTACAAATCTAATATTGCATACTATGCCCCAGACTCTATACATGAAAAACCTTACTTAATTAAAACAAGCCTGTCTCAAACAATGACATTCTTAATATGTATCCAAAAGATATTCAACTACATTAAATTCAAAGATCCTTTCTTTCCTCCCTCCCTTCCTGTTTTCTTAACAGCAAGCAGTGTTGAGTCTTACAGTCTTAAATGGAAAGATAAACCACTAATCTTGTTTGTTAATTAAAGATTACAAAGAAACCATCTCCAATTTTCCACCCTCTAAGGGAAAATGGGATCAACTGGCACAGAAGTAGAGTCAAAACGGTCTTTAGGTTTCATAAAGCAGTTCTGAAGCAGTTTAAGCTCTTAAGCTGGCAGCCTGGGGAGGAAGGATGCTATGATGAGAAGGAGCACCCCTCCTCCCCTCTTCTCCTTTTAGAAGACACTAGCATGGTCTCAGCCAACTTTAGCTGGTGAGCAAGAAGACTGATCAACGGGAAAACTGAGTAAATAATTTAAAAATTCAGTAGGGATGAGAGTTGGCCAAAATGAATGACAATCCTACAAAGGGCAAAAGATAAACATTAAAATAAACTGTGCTTTCGTATCCAAACACTCAGACCCAAATAATCACATGAAAATTATATTAATTAGAACACTGTTTGGTCAATGGCTCAGGTATATTCCTAGCAAGCTCTTACATCTTAAATTAATTTCTACTATTTTATATTTTACCACAAGGCTCGTGGTTTGCTACCTCACATCTTGCTTTTTGGGTGGCTACATTGTGTCTGCCGGACTCTGCCTTCCTTCTCCCTGCATTTAGTCTAGCTATATTCTGCCCTGCCATAGGCCAAAGAAGCTTATTATCATCCAATGATAATAAAACATATTCATAGCATAGAGAGGAATCCCACATCATCTCCCCTTTTCTGTCTAAATTAAAAGGAAAGTTTTAACTTTAACATAGTAAAATTACATATAACAAAACAGGTATCAAGCAAGAATTACAATTACAATATTTAATCTATTTGTACCTGGCAAAATTAAAGAAAATATTCTATCATCTATTTTATCTTTGTGAGTCTAAAGTTTCCTATCTAATTTATCTTTCATCAAAACTAAGGAAAACTATTTGTCTTCAACTCCATCAAAGACACCAGAAGGACATATTACCTAACTAATCAGGAAGTAGATTGTAAGCCAGTTCCAAAACTCTAGAACTGACTTTTCTATAACAAATTCCATAAATTCCATAACAAGTTTCTTCTATGGCCATCAACCTCTTAAGTAATTGGTGCTGCCAGAAGCAGATGTGTCTCAATGTCGAGAAAAGTCTTAAGTTCTTAAAACTTTTTAAATGTCTTTATTCTGTAGGTCTTTGATGTATTAAATATTATCTAACTGAAACATATCTCTGTATATCTAGAAAACCTAACTATCATGACAAGATTGACTATTATAAATGACTATTAATCTGTAATTTTTAATCACACATTACATTTTAAATGAGCTGTATAAACATAATACCTTAAACAAGAGTAGAAATATACATATAACAAAACTGACTTTAAATTTTATCAATAAACTGAAGTCCATACCAATGTATTCATTTCTATAACACATCTCATATCCTTTTTTAAAAAAAAATATTTATTTATTTATTATGTATACAACATTCTGTCTGTGTGTATGCCCGCAGGCCAGAAGAGGGCACCAGACACCATTACAGATGGTTGAGAGCCACCATGTGGTTGCTGGGAATTGAACTCAGGACCTTCGGAAGAGCAGGTAATGCTCTTAACCTCTGAACCACCTCTCCAGCCCTCATATCCTTTTTTTTCTTTTTAAAGAAATTGATTGACTATGACCATTGACCACTTAAAATCAACCCTTTTTAAATAAAAACAAGCATTATAAACAATCATTTTAGGAATCTGAGCATTGTTTTCTCCAAATTTGCTTCCTAATATTTGTTGGGAGAGGATTTTTAGGGGTCATGAACTGTTAAGCAGGCATGGTTAGGACCAGAGCAGCCACTTTGGCTGTTGGTTCTACCATGCTTAGCTTTCCAACGTGGCAAAGGTCCATTTACCACCCACCAGCTCTAGGAGCCACATTTACCACCCCAACTCTGAAAAGCAGTTGGCCCACGCTGCCAACAAACCCCATTCAAGTGCTCCACAGAAGGACCTCTAAAAAAAATCCTTTCGTTCTACCAGCATGAACCAGAAGTTTCTTAAAGGAGTTGCACATCTGCTCACCACCAGCAAACAGCCTATCTGGGGGGAGAAAAACAAAACAAAACAAAAACCTGCAGCTACCAAGAAGCTGCATTTGGCTCCCATGGGGGGGGGGGGATTAGAAGCCCTCTTATTTTTTCTTTATTTAGCTTTTCAAGGTTTGATATGGATTCATGGCAGACAGTAGACGCCATTTGTATACATACACAGTCATAAAATTAGATTTTAAAATAGTAATAAAATTCTCTACCTACCTCTACATGGGTCAAACACTTCTTTGAAGCAGGGGAAAGTGGAGATAGCTGATAGGTACTACAGTGTCGTTTCTGCTGTACTTTCCTCTTAATTTCAGGCTCAATGTGTGACTCTGACTCTTCTGTTTTCTTCAATATACGATCTAAAGGAAACAGGGATGAAAAGCACTGAACTTAAATTTATTAAGTTCTTCATGAGCTTTGTTATAAAAGAAAGAGTTAAAGTCCATATTTTCAAACATTAATTTTTTAGTTAAAAAAAGGGATAGTGTGTAAACATGTATGATAAAGAATGATCAGAGGCTAGTGGGCATGAATTTGATTCTCAGGACCCACATGATGGAAGAACTCCTGAAAATTGTTCACTAATGACTTGTTTACTTACACACCAACATGTACACACGCACTCACACACATATACATGTAAAAAACAAAAAACAAGACCTTTAAGTCTAAGGCAGTAAGGCCCATGCTACTCTTACCTGGTTTTCCCTTCTCAAGATTTCTACACTGCAGACTACTTCATTAGTATGGCAACGTTTTATTCAGTTGAAATAAGGCAACAAACATACTATACTATGCCCTTTCCCCGAACTTAGCTTTGTTCTTAGATTACTAATAAGAAAACAGAAATTCAAATATTTGTTATAAAGATTTAGATAAAGTAAAACTAAGCTGACCCTTAAGCTACTTGTAGATGTTTCTGTGGTAGTAGTTGTTTGGATATGTATTATTCCCCTAGAAATATGATAATTGTCTTCATTATATTTCAATGTAACTGCTTTATTGGTATACCCCCGACTTTGCTAAATATTTCTAATATTTCTTTTTTTTATCCACCCCCTTTAGAGATGAGGTCCAGCTAACATGAACTCACTATTGGTGTGGGAGAATTGTCTGTATTCTGTCAATCATGTTTTAAATAAATGCTGATTGGCCAGGCAGGAGGTGTAGGCAGGAAAACCAGAGAGGAAGTGGAAATGATGCAAGGAAAGCAGGAGAATTCTGGGGAGGAGGAAGTTGATTCCTCCCACTCCTGCCCAGATCACCGAAGCAGCAGGATGTGATCTGCCCCACTGAAAAAGGTACTGAGCCACATGGCTAACATAGATCAGAAAAATGGGTTATTCAAGATGTAAGAGTTAGCCAATAAGAGGCTAGACCTAAAGGGCCAATCAGCTTTATAACTTACGGAGTCCTCTGTGTTATTTTCTTTGGGGCTAAACAGCTGGGGGGACTGGGCAGGACAGAAAACCCCCCAACAAGCAGGACCTTCATGTTACATAATGGCGCCCACAGTGAATAACTGCATCCACAGAAAGCCTGAGAAAGCTTGGGAAAGACTAGAGTAAAGCATTTCAGTATTCAGCTGTAGCAGGAAAAAAAGCTGCGCTGTTTTAAAATGCCAGCTTTCTGGGCCTTCCTGCCAGGGAAAACTTTGACTCTTTCAAGCAGGCTATCCCAATGGATACAATGTTGCAGCTTGCTTCCTGGCAAGGACCTTGAAACACCATAGGAGCTTTTTGACTGTTGTCTTCTCCATATTCCTTAGCAAATTAAAGACCCACATGGTCAGAAAGAGAGAGGTATACAGTAAAGAGAGATTTAAAAAAAACAAAAAAACAAAAAAAAAAATCCTCTAAATGGTTTAAAGTCCTTAGAAATAAAAAAGGAAAGAAAGAAAGAAAGAAAGAAAGAAGAAGAGAGAGTAGTTGGGTATGGGTGGTACACACCTTTAATCCCAGCAGTGGGGAGGCAGAGACAGACTGATCTCTGAGAGTTCAAGGACAGCCTGGTTTACAGAGAGAGTTCCAGGACAAAAATATGCAGAGAACCTGTCTCAAAAAGCAAAATGTTAAAAGTAAAAATAAAGAAATAGAGGTTAAAATAAAGCCATGTAAAGATGGAAAAATACACAGAGAATCTTGATACTGTATGCTATTGTGCTCTCTTTGAATTGTTTAAATGCTGAGGAAGGAGCAATAGCTGCGAAAAAATATATGCTTATAAATGCTACAGAATTAATCCAAGATAGGTATTTTGAAAATACCTTGGCTTCAAAATTGAAGTCAAAAGGTATGTTACTTTGGAGAAGAGATTTTGCTTTTGTTCCACAGAAAATGAGAGGCTGTGGATTTATTCAGAGTTAAGAAAAATCATCTTTGATCAAGGCAGACCACCTGAGAAATCTCCGGTAGGAACAGATGACCGGATATCTGAGTTCTTCATCCAGCAAGTTCAAGACTGCTGCCTGAGATGATCAAGACTCACAGGATACTTCAGTCAGGACTTGATCATAACTCTAAATTTTTCTTTAGGTCCCCATAAGATTATCAGCGCCCCCAACCAGCTGGAAGTAGGCTGGAATACTATGCTCACATTCCCAAAAAATGGACTATGGATATTTTCTTTTTTTTTCTTCTTCTTTTTTTAAAAAGAGGGGGAAGTGATGTGGGAAAATTGTCTATATTCTGTCAATCATGTTTTAAATAAACGCTGATTGGCCAGGCAGGAGGCCTAGGTGGTAAAACCAGACAGGAAGTGGAAATGATGCAAGGAGAGCAGGAGAATTCTGGGGAGGAGGAAGTTGATTCCTCCCACTCCTGCCCAGATCACCGAAGCAGCAGGATGTGATCTGCCCCACTGAAAAAGGTACTGAGCCACATGGCTAACATAGATCAGAAAAATGGGTTATTCAAGATGTGAGAGTTAGCCAATTAGAAGCCTGACCTAATGGGCCAATCAGCTTTATAACTTACAGAGATCTCTGTGTGATTTTTCTCTGGGACTAAACAGCTGGGGGCCCGGGCAGGACAGAAAACACAAACAAGTCGACCTCCATGTTACACACTATATAATCCAGACTAGCCTTAAATTTGTGTGCTTCCTTCTGCTTCTGGGTTCCAATTGTTACAGCGGCCATATACCACCATATCCAGCTTCCTTTTCTCTTCTGAAGTTTTCAAAACTTCATGAACAAGCCAGCCTTGTTTCTTCTCACAGAGATTCATTTCTCCAGTGCAGTTTCATTCTCTCATATGTTCCTCTCCATGAAGCAACACCTACTCAATTTACCTGATGAATCCAGAGTCTTCTTTGCTAAGAAACTGCCTTTATCCCACCCTGGCCAATTAATCAATCCATAGTTGCCATGGTACCCAATTTGTATTTATAGTAGCACTCATAAAATAATGAAATACTTGCTTGTACTAGTCTATTGTTATCAATATGCCTGTGAGAAATAAGGTTTTTCGAGATGGGGTTTCTGTGTTTAACAGCCTTGGCTGTCCTGGAACTCACTTTGTAGACCAGGCTGGCCTTGAACTAACAGAAAGCTGCCTACCTTTGCCTCCCAAGAGCTGGGATGTATCCCACCACCTGGCTGTATCACTACCACCTGGTTGTCACATATTTTTTAACACCCAGAAACTACGAAAAACAAAAACTAGACAAGTATTTAGCATATTAATGAATTGCTTGAAGACAAAACTGTATGATGCATTTAAGTATGAAATTAGTGAGGTATGGTGGTGCATGCATTTAATTCCAGTACTTGGGAGGCAGAAGGGGGGGAATTTAGGGAAAGAGATGCTATTTCTATGTGACCTTTGAAAATGAATTACCCTTTACTATGGAGATAATGAGCCATGCATACATAAACTTTGAACCTGAAGACTTAGCCTACAGCCAAAGGACATAAAAGACAAAAAGACAGAAAAAAACAAAACAAAAAAACCTATCAAAGTTTTACCCTGATGTTACACACAGAAACAAGCTAGTCTAGAACATCTAGATGTTAGTGGCTTTAATAAGGGATAGTTTACTTTGCTATTTCTTTCATTTTTATTTTTTATTTTTCGAGACAAGGTTTCCTGTGGCTTTGGAGCCTGTCGCCTGTCCTGAAACTACTAGCTCTTGTAGACCAGGCTGGCCTCAAACTCCCAAGTGCCTCCCAAGTGCTAGGATTAAAGGCGTGCGCCACCACCGCCCGGCTTACTTCACTATTTCTAAATAAATGTTCACTCAGAGCTATACTATTCCACTCTGAGTAAAAAAAAGAACACAGATTTTTTTTTTATCAGAAAGTACATAAATAGGTGTCCAAAATATAATGAATTATTTGTAAAACTTAATTTACAGCAAAGTAAGTCTGAAAACATGGCCTCAACAGGATATGAATACCTGAAAGGCTAAGGCAGGGAAATTGAGCCCAGGAGTAAACAGACCAGACTGAGCAACACAGGGTGTGCATCAAAGGATTCCTCAACCCCTTTAAACAACACGCTGCTTCAGATTTGTTTTATTTTATTTTGAGACAGGTCTCACTATGCAGCCTTGGTTGACCATGACCTTGCAGAGATCTACCCGCTTCTGTCTCCCAAGTATTGGGGTTAAAGGCTGTGACACCAGGCCCCACTGAGATTCCATTTTATTAAACTCAATTATGAACATAAAGGAAAATCCACAATAAAATATAAAATTTTCATTAGATTTTATAAACTGAACACAAGAAATGTGCACATTATTCAGTTCAAGTATGTATTGGTTTTCTGGCAAATGTTTCGCAAATACAAGTAATATTTAAAATGAGTATATGACCTTCTCTTTGTATCTGAGAGGGGCCTAATAACAGGACTCCTTAAGTTTACAATTAGTAAATGCTTGTTACCTGAAACAGTGTAGTACTTACATAATCTATACATATCTGTCTCAACATCACTTCTAGATTATCTATGTTACCTAACATACTCCATAAGCTATGTAAGAGATTGTTTTACTATGCTGTTTAGTGAATAAAAATAAAACAAAGGGCATATGTTCAATACAGATGCAATTTTTTATTAAACTAAGGTATTATTTTTCAGTTTAATTTTCCGTAATAACTTATACTGTTAAAAGTATGCTTTTGTAGAACCAAAATTAAGTATTAAGATCATGACTACCATACAGTGTGTTTAAAGCAGTTGATACTGTGTTCATGAGCATCACTAAAAAGAAACAAGACCCAGATACCACAACTAAAGCAGAATTCTGTTTCTTAACTGAAGTTATTTGGATCAATGCCTGTGAACTGCTGTAGGGCAAAATTCAAATATCTGTGCTCTTAAAAAATCAACAAAGCTACAACTAAAGAAGTGATTATTAATATTCTAGTAACAGAAAAAAAACAAATGTTCATAGAGATCAGTATTCTTAAAGGGTGAGAATAACAACTCCTTTTTTTAGATGGGGATTACTCTATTCATTCTGAGAGTGAACCTAGTGAGGACTCTTAGCAATGGAGGATACAAAACCTGAAGTGTACATCTTCTATAATCATGCAGGGTTCCCACTGGGAGGACTGGGACATCAACCCGGCTACAAAACTTTGATATACATTCTGTCCTGACTGCAAAGTGTGTTAAGAAAATGATGACCCATAACTTGCGTTGATCCAACGAATGACTGGTCTAGTTAGAGATTCAAACTATGAGAGGAAATCCATGCCTGACACTGCCCAGATGACCAAGAACACAAGGTTGTATAGCCCAGAAACCTAGGGTAGAATCAAATACAATTGGTCAAAAAATAAGTAAAAAAATAAATGAAACGAAATGATTACTAATGATGTTCTGCTATACCCAAAAAATGATGCCTAGCCCAGTCACTGTCTCCCGCAGCTGATGGGAGCTGATGCCGAGACCCAAAGCCAAACATTAGACAGAGAGAGATAGCCCAGGCTGGAGGTTTCCATTAGGTCTCTCCCCTCAGAGCTCAGAAGATGGGGAGGAGGAATTGTGGGACCAGAGCGGTGGAGGGCACTGATTGATCAGAACTTGAAGAATAAACTAAGCAAGGTTTGTGGGAGTTCAGAGACCAAATCAGCAATCCCATAGCCTGCATGGGACTGTGCTAGGGTCTCTGAATTTATGTTATGATTATGTATCACAGTCTTCTTTTAGGACTCCTAACAGTGGAAAAGGGGATGGTCTCTGACTCTTTGCCTGCTCTTGGGACCCTTTCCCTTCTACTGGGTTGTCTCACCCAGTCTTAAAGTGAGCATTTGTGCCTGGTCTTACTGCACCTTGCTGTGCTGTATTTAGTTGTCTCGGGGAAAACAGAACAAAGGACGGATTGTGAAGAATGGGGAGAATGGGAAGCTGTGGTCTGGGTGTACTGTATGAGAAAAGAATAAATAAAAAATTTTTAAAATTTATAATAGCATAATATTTATTGATGCTTACCAAGTAAACTATTCTATATAAAGATACTCAAATGAGCTGTTAGGGTCCACAGATCACTCCACAAAGACCACCACTCACACATGCAATCTACATGTGTAGATTCTTGAGAATGTGTATTTCTTGAGAACAAATTCTGCATCTAGGAATCAGCCACACAACAATATGGCAGCAACCCTGAGAGAAACTCACAGGCTCCTTTTATACACTGTGAGGGCAATTACATGGACAGTTAGGTCATCTCCAGCAAGCATGATTGGTGAAGCAAGCAATGAATACACTAGTTTAAATTTGATTGGTTGTCACACCTTTGGACATATCAGGGCAAGCCCAACATGTATCAAAAAAAAGGGAGGGGGCTACTTGCAGGATCTGTCCTTTTCTGATAGGCTGGCTCTAGCCTTCCAATTCTTTTTTCAAATACAATTGATCATAGTTGCTGAATCTGCAGGCATATACTCCAAAGCTATGGAGGCTCACTGCACAGGGATAGAAAGGCCAGATTAAGTTAAGATACTAAAATGGACTGTTTGAATATAAGAGGACACTTTCCTTCTGTACATGTGAATTATGGAGTGATTTATCAGCTGACTGTTGTAATCCTAAGGTATAATTGCATAAAAATGTAATTAAAATGTACTTATTAAAAGATAACATATAATGTCAATATTTCTAAACTTTTAGAGGAAGACTAAAAACAGTTGCAAAATGAAAAAGATGCTTAAGAAACAAAATGAAAAGCAGAAGGAAAATGAGTGGTTTTAATGTATAATATAAATGCGATCTTATATGCTTGGAAAAATTAATACTATCAAACAAAACAAACAACGAATCCAATGTGCTTTAACACAACTTAAAAAATTACAGTTAATAGTTTAATAAGCTTTAACTTTTTATTATAAATGCTACCAAAGGGTATACTAAAACTCACTATTAAATATATCCTAAACTCAGAAATGGGAGCAAGTAGAATAATAAGAACTTAAAGCAAGAAAGACAGCTCACAAGGAAGAAGAATGCACAGGCGAACAGGGTTCTGAATTTCACACATGGGATGTAACACTTGTACTACACGCACACACACACACATGCACTCATGTGCATACACACACATACCAATGAACTAAATAAATAAATGTAAAAAAATCATCTTGATATCAAGAACCTAAATTCTATTTAAATTGTAAAAAATCATTTGATGATGGTGATGGTAACTTGTAATGTGTTTGAGTGCAGGGGTGTGCATACCGTGGTGCACATGTGGGTGTTGGGTGGTAGTTTTGGAGTCAAGTCTCTCCTTCCACCTTTGAGTGAGGGACCAAACTCAGGTTCTCAGAAGCAAGTGCTCAAACATTTTTATTCACTGTGCCATCTTGTCAGTACCACAGTGATTTCTTTTAAAGACAAAAATATTCCAGGAACTATGCTAGAAACTAATGACACACGATCTCCAAAGAAAACATTAAAATTGCACGTAATCTCCATGCAGCACTATAGGCAATATTAGGCTAGTACCGTAGTTTATCCTATAACCAAGCATATATCTACCTGGCTAACACGAAAGTGGCTGAAAATGGAAGGCTCCATTACCTTAATATAATTAAAAATAAGAGGTAGCATCTTAATATAATTTTTTCTTATTCTCAAGATGAGAACAGCCTTGGCTGGAATCGCTCAATTGGTAGGTCAAGTGCTTATTTGGCATGCACAAAACCCTGGGTTCAATGTCCAGCACTACAGAAACCAAGAGTCTATCTGGGATACAAGACTCTCTTAAAAATACATCTCCTCTTGACAAAGTTTATACTTTAAATACGCAAATATTATCCTGAAATTTAAGTACTGCCCATAAGGACTTACAAATAACAAAGAGTGTAACTTTCCTGAAATAAATGAAGAAAACAGAAAATTATTAGACAAGAATCAAGTAATAACTGTTGTACAAAAAAGAATAAATAAAAAATGAAGGAAACAGAAAATTATTAAACAAAAATCAAGTAACAACTGTTGTATGAATGAATAACAGCTTCATTAGAACCCACTAATGAAGCTGTGGATGCAGCGCAATTCTAGAATACCAGCACTACAGAGGCGTAGGCAGAAGGATTTAGAATTTAAAGCCAGAATTTGACATAGCCAGTTTGACGTTGAGTCATATGAGGCTTTCTGAAAAGTTCAACATCATCCCCCACAACAATCGCCAATGGATGATAAAATCAGAACCTGCAGCACCTCAGCATTATCAGAGAACTTTACTAAGTACCAAAGGGAAAACAGTAATTTTGCAGTGATGAAACCTTGGAGAAACTACTATATAACAAAGTGATCAAAACTAACATCACCAGTAACCAAACACATTAAAATCATGCAATCCCTGATATAAGGCACTAAAAAAGGCACAGCATTTCTGTGCTCTGAAAAAACAGCAGAGATATAGTCTCATCATCATCAAACACAAACTAAGAGGCACTACAAAAGCAACTCCCCTGAAGTCATCAAAATTATCCAGAACTAAAAAAACAACTAATTGCAATGTGGGAAAGGCATCAATGAAAAACAGGTTAGTTCTGAACAAGTCAACAAGCTTAGCAAATAGTCTTATAGCAAGACAGACCTATAGTGAGTGGCATATGCCATTAATCCCATCATTCAGAAGGCTAAGGCAGGAGATCACTAGTTTGAGCTAATTCAGATTATATAGAGTACTATGGAGGCCTGAATGAGATCCTGGGTCAAAAAACAAACAGAACCCCAATAAACAAACAAGTAAATAGCTTACACTAATCTTTACTTTTGACAAAAGTATTGATTTAAAAGGTATGACAATGATAAATATAAACTGTTTTATATTAGTTTTGCAATTTTTCTGTTAGATAATAATTATATCTACAGTTATTTTAAAGTGAATCACAAAGAAATGCAAAGATTATTTCTAATTCTTTAATGAATATTGTTGGGTGGTTTTTGTTTGTGTGTTTGAGACAGGGTCTTACTATTAGCCTTCAATGGCCTGAACTTTCTATGTGGACCAGACTGGTCTTGAACTCACAGAAGTCCATCTGTCTCCATCTTCAGAGAACTAGGATATAAGGTGTGTGCTACAGAGCCCAGCTAAATGAATATTGCTGAACATTAATGAGTGTTGTTGGGTAAACTAAGTATTCTAACATACTGGCTAAATGACACCTAAAATATTACTAGTGGGTCTAATCACTTTGTCTCTCTGTAACACATCTGTAAAATAGAGATAGAGATAGTATTTGTATTGTTCTTCTCGCAAGATCAAAGTAACTTTGCACTGAGTAAGAGATATGGCATTAAACAGACCTGGGTTTCAAACCAGCTGCCATAGTTATCTCTGTAAGCTACAGAGAAATCCCGCCTCAAAAAAAAAAAAAAAAATCACTGTTTTATATGAGGAAAATCAATTTGATGGTGAAATAAATTTTTGCATTAATACAAAACTGATAGAATCTACTATAAAACTATTTTAAAGTTATAGATAATCTATAATTAATACTTGGGCCTTTAACAAAAACATAATGTAATTCAAAGATTTCAAACAGTACTCACCTGATTGTGCAACCATCCTGACAATATAAGACAAAGTTTAAAATAAAAAAATCTCAAGTCTGCCATAAAGTATGATTTTCAATATTATTTCTATTATGTTGGAGACTATTCTAAAGTTACTATCTATAGTCTGTCAATTTGCATTCCTCACTCAGAGTAGCAAATGAAATTGTACACTTACCTACACCTTGGACATGACTTAACATTACAGGGTTGTTTTCAGCTTTTTGGACATGAGGTGGATATTCTTTCCTACAAAAGGAAATTTGTATGATTTCATTCAAATAGAAAATGGAGTTTTCAAAACGACAAGGTCAAAGGATTACTTACATTACATTTATTCAGAGAAACCATAACTTGTCATGTTAAAAAATCGTGCTATAAAATAAACTGCACTGGGAAAATAAAACTCTAGCTAGACAGCAGTGGTGCTATCTCATTTAAATTGTTAATCCACCAGAGTCACAACAGGGGACTGACTGCTAGGACACACATTCAATAAACAAATTCAAATTACTCGGTTTTTCAAGGCAGTCATTTGTTTAATTGAATTTTTCTATTTTTGGGGGGAAAAATGCCTCATTAATAGTCTTAAATATGCAGATGCAAAAGACCCTCTGTTTTAGTTTCAAGTAGCTGGTATTTCAGGCACTATCTTTAGTCGACTTCTAAAGTAATCAATTTGGACACTATATATTTAGGCCTCAAATGCAAAATCTAGACCTTTCTCTCTTGAAAATTTAACCAGTTTAAAAAATTCACATTAAAAATCTTGTCACATATCAGCTTGAAAAAATTATCCAAATGAATACAACTCAATTTATTTTTGCATGTTTTTCATTATTTAAAAGGTAATGAATGAGTAAAATGAATAATGAACTCCCAAAAAATGAATGTTAAGTTTGATCTTGACAATGTTAAAATCAGAACAAAAAAAAATGTTTCATACAAATCAATTATAGTACAAGCAATGTCTTGGTCTTATCTTGCATAGGACATTATGGCATATTTAAGACATTGTCTTAAAATATTAAACTACTCTGTCAAACTTAATATACAATTATCATTATTTTAGAAGGGGTCTCATTATGTATCACAGGCTGCCTTTGAAGTTGCAATCTTCCTGCCTTGGTGCTGGGAGTATAATCATAAACTACCACACTTCCTCCGACATACAATCTAAATATAACTTCAGTATCTAAATGTCCTAAATAGTATATCTAAGTATACTAATTCTGAGAAAGAACAAAATTTTTTCATAGCTAGTATTGAGAGAAAATCACTACATTAGAAAAAAAAAAGCACTAACTCAGGAGGTCTAAGAGATACTTTCTAACACTATGTAAAAGTGTCTAAAAATACTCTTGTTTTATATAAGCAGGAAATCAAAGAAGCTATTCTACTCACAAATTCTCACACTATTGTTTAGTAGTTTCTATTTGGTAGAGAGCAGTGCAATTCATTTGATTACAGAACACAAATGAACATTCTTTCAAGAATTTAATATTTACACAGAAAAGTTAAAGCAGTTAAATAAGAATGACAAAGAAAAGACTATTAAACGAGGGGACAGAGGCTAGGGCGGTGGTGATGCACGTCTTTAATCCCAAAACTTTGGGAGGCAAAGGCAGGCAGATCTCTATTGAGCTCAGACTAACTGGTCCTTAGCCACACAATGACTAAATGACAATTTTAGAATCGAATCCCAGCAACAATAACTAGAGCAATAGCATGAACATGTGAACAATTTCTACTCTGCCGAGATTTTAACATTTGTGATGATATAAATTGTGAGGGTGGGAAAAAGGACTTGCCTTTCACACAGTGGTAGCAATGGTACCATTGAAAAGGGAAAACTTGGGGTTTAACTCAGTGGATGGAATGTGTTTGCTTAGCCTGCATGAAGACCTGGGTTCAATGCCAGCACTGTATATTGTTTGTATGTATGTAATTTTATCACTCAGGAGATAGAAGCAGGAGGGTCAGAAGTTCATGGTTAGGGCTGGAGATGGCACAGCAGTCAAAACAATCTTAACTTCCCTTGCAGAGGACCTAAATTCTGTTCCCAGCAGACACACACACACCTCCCCCCAACTCCCAAACCCTACCCACACACAGTCACCTATAACTCCAGCTCCTGGAAGAGTTGAGACAATGCTTCTGACCTCCAAAGACACCTGCGCTCATGTGCCCAAATCCACAGGAAGATACATAGACACATAATAAATCACCAGAAAAAAAAAAAAGTTCAAGGTCATTTCACTACACTGAGTTCTAAACCAATCTGGGATATTTGAAGACACTGAATCAAAGAAAGAAGGTCTAGAAGCCCTGCTAGCTAGTTTTCATAGTACAGGAAAGTAATATCTTCCTTGAATGACCTATAAATGACCATACCTTATTATGAACCTTTTAGTTACAAAACCAATCAGTCAAGCAGGACATGCCCACTGGTCTAATATAGAATGAAGCTTACTGGGGTAGTCAGCTCTTTGCTGGTTAGATCTGAGATCCTCTGCACAGGAGAGAATTCATGCCTGATACTAGAGACCTAGTCAAAAAGCCCTTGACTGGGCAGGTCACAGGTCATAGTAGTGACCTACTGCTGCTGGTTTGCCAAATAAACATAGTATCAAATTGCCTTCTAAATATTTATGTTTACACCCAAAGGGAAGAGCTAACTTCGGCCCTGTTCAGAAGTTTCTGTCTGAAATAAATGCCAGTTTGATGCAGAGACTCAGAAGTGATCAGCGTTAAGAAGTGCCTGTGAGTGTTCAGCTCTAAACGTGACATCTGCACACACTCCTTCTCTCTCCCCCACACCCCAACACAAAGGCTCAGTGGGAAGTATCAGAAGAATGAAAGAGCTGAGGAATGGGGATTAATGGTATGAAATGTTATTTTCTAGATGTAAGATGGTAGCCACACTCACAAACTCCAAGCAGTGGAATTTACCTACACAAGACCTGTATTAGCCTGAGCCCATCAATATGCCATCATGAATGGGAAGAAGCTCATGGGGTCCCATCTCTCCTTAAGGAGTCACAGGCAGTTAAAGGTTAACAGAAAAACCAGTAATTATTTCTTAGTGGTATAGCCAGCGGTAAGTTTCCCTTGCTTAAGTTAAAAAAAAAAAAGCCCTCACCTGTGCTCATGCAAGGAACTCTAAATGCTCGTGGGGGGGAGAAGCACGGGACATGGGGGACATAGGGATGGGGGAAATGGACAAAAGGAAGAAGTAGGACCTTGTTAAGGAAAGGAAGAGCTTCAGCGGGAGAAAGGGAAGATACTGGGTGAATCAGTTCATACTACATTTTATGAAATTGTTAAAGAATAAATTTTAAATGCTCAAAATTAATTTTTTTGAAGGGCATGTTTTCAGCTTCTAGCCTAAATGGTGCACATGCCTGTAATCCCAGCAGCTGGATCGGCAGAATGATCAGGAGTTCAAGGTCAGCCTCGGTTTTATAGTGAGTTAAAGGCCAGCATGAACTGCAAGAGACTCCATCTCAAAAAACATTTTGGGCTCCTAACTATACTATTAACAATATTATTAACAAAAAACCCACAATTATTTACCAGTTACAAATAAACACACTGAAAAAAAAATGATATACACTGTATTAGTGAACTATGCTCTTTGCAATCTGATTCTTTGTACTACCTAATAAGGATGAATACATAAATATCCTGTAATACCCACAATGCTAAAATGTATTGTAGTATTACATGCATTCACTTGTATTCCAGACTTCATAGTTACTGCTTTCAAGTTTTCTTGTATGTTTTCCTACACAAATAAGGTAAGTCAGCTATTCTTAATTATAATAAAATAAAATGCAAACATAAAAATATCCCTTAGCTCTGTGGTGGTGGCACACACCTTTAATCCCAGCACTCAGGAGGCAGGGGTGCACAAAGAAATTCTGTCTTAAAAAAACAAAACAAAACAAAAAGCCCTTAAGCTTAATATAAAATGTTTCCATATGTATTCCAGATATCACACTCAGGTTGTCAAGTTTAGTGACAAGCACCTTTATTTATCAACGTGCCTCTTCACTTACCTATAAGAATGATCTTGTTTAAATAAAAGTATTTTTATTTGATAATAAATTGAATTACCACTCACAATCTTATTTTCCTTAAATTACAGTAGTCAGGCTGGGTACATAGCTCTGGGGTAGTACCACCAACCACTCCTGACTGCTGGAGCAAGGAGTGCACTACCATGCCCAGTTTTCTTTTTCTCCTTTACTGGAGACAGGGTTTCTCTGTATAGCACTGACTGCTTTTCCCTTTGTAAAAGTCTCTCGTGGCACAGACTGAGTTTGTACAACTTGGATTCTACTGCCTCAGCTTCTCAAATACTGAGATTGCAGTTGTGAGCCACCACACCTGGCCAACCTTACCCTCTTGTTTAAGGTAACCTTTACCATTTTTCTCTATTCTAAAACTACCATTTCTCCCCTCATTCTACTTGGTAACAAATTCAATTCACACTCAAAAACCAGCAATATATACATATTTCATTCAGAATATTTCTGTTGTCTCCCAGCCCATTTTTACAGAGCATGTAAAATTCTACGAGCAAGGCTAGCCTGATCTACACAGTGAGTTCCAGGCTATGGACAGGTCTTGCTGTTTCGCTCATCCTGTGCTCTTCATGACTCAGGCTACTCAAGACATCCTGCTAGAAAGGGTTGGGTGATTTAACTGCAAATAACTTTACAGTTAAGGCACTGAAAATTTGATTTTTAAAGAAAATTAGTCAGACATCAGCATAAATAATAACCATCCATGCAATATACATGTATTGAAAATTAGACTGAAACATTACCCACACACCAAATATCACAATGTACTATGAATAGGTTTCCTTCCATTAAAATAGTAAGCTTTGTGATGAACTCCACTTTAGGGTATTGTTCAAAGCACATAAGCTGATAATTTATTGCTACACCCATGTTCTAATTTCAGTAACATTAAGCTTACCTTTCTTTGCGGTCCTGATTGCTTAAAACATGAAAAAGAAAGAACATGTAAGTGGGAGACTTCACTGTTGGTATGTCATTGCAGCTGTCATTGCAGTCAACAACTATTAATAGGAGCAACTGGTTTTTGCGTATACTATGTTAACTATTATTTTTTTAAATTTTGGTCAACATAAAATAAGTTGTCAAATATTTAATAGGAAGATATGGATGCATAAAATTAAAAATCCTCAGAAGAGCTTTACCTGAAGTATTGGATGACAGATTTTATGAGAGTCATAAATATCATTTAAGAAATATTTCCTGGAAATTACAAAAAAATCTAATAATTTCAGTTTTATTATATCAGAAACAAAGTTTCTAACTACACAACAGTCTTAGAATAAATACTGTATGTTATTTAGGACACAAGACAAAGCCTAGGTTTATAATCATGGCCTCTTATCACGAGTCCAATATATAAAAGTTATTTCTACATTTCTCCACAATTCATGGAACCTCCAGAAAACATCAGTTACCTGAGTAAAACTATAGTCTTCAATTTAGAATAAAATAAAACTCACATTCTGAAATTATTGCTCTCCATCATATAAAAGATTAATATTCAAAACTGTAAGTAAAACAAGTAACAAAATTTTAAAACTACAGTATTACATTCCTTTCACTAAAGTACACAACAACAGTACAATCTAACAAATTAAGAAAAAAGTAACCAATGAGCAAAGGACACATTAAAAGGCTGGCCAGCAGTGGTGCAGGCCTTTAATCCCAGCACTTGGGAGGTAGAAACTGGAGGATCTCTGTGGGTTAAAAGCCAGCCTGGTCTTCAGAGCAAGTTCCAGGACAGGCTCCAAAGCTACAGAGAAACCCTGTTTTGACAAAACCCAAATAAGTAAATAAATAAAAGACACATTAAAACAGTTTTCAACAGTGAATAAACAATACATCTACACTAATAGATCTGAAAGTTTACCTTTACTACCAAAGACTCATAGAAAACTTCTGTCAGATGACAGAAAAATGATAACATGGCATTTCTGTTGAAGTCAAAGAAATATAAATACCCAGGCTCAAACACAGGCTGGCTTTCTATCTCTCTTAGAAAGCTACAGCCCCAGGAAACATTGAAACACCTAAAAGTGAGATACTTCTAATGTCATACTGCTGATCCCAAGAGGTGAACAAGAACTCTAAAAAATTTTTTTAAAACTTACCTGTTTTAAAAAAAGGGGGGGGGATAGCATATTGAGCAAATAGGTTTGGTTCTTCCCACTAAACTAGGGACAGGAAGAGAAATTCTTACCACCTTATCCTTGAGAAAAATACATTTTAAAGACAGGATGTCTTGGTGGAAATGGAAGCCCTGGATTCCATCCTCAGCAACACACACACATGTCTACACATACACATGTCTACTTTACAAATGACAACATTCCACAAGAAGCTTCAGTGTATATACTATCAAAGCTCACACCAGAAGGATGCACATGCATACATAAAAATAGATTAAACATGTAGAAGTTATTAATAAAGCAGGACTTTCAAAGTGTCAACTTATACTCTTTTTTTAAACCATTTCATACAAAACAGCAATAAAAAGCTTTTAACAAATGTGCTAGTGGTCTTAAAAAGAAAAGGAGGGATTAGAAAGATGGCTCAGTGGTTAAGAGCAGAGACTGCTCACATACAAGGCTCAAGTTTAATTTCTGGCTCCTGTATCAGGGACACACAACTGCATACAACTCCAGCTGCAGAGGATCCAACACATTCTTCTGGCCTCTAAGTACTTTTAGACTCATGTGCACATAGCTGCACGCACACACACACAGACACACACACACACGTATAATTAAAAACAAAAAAATAAATCTTCAAACAAAACCATGAAAATAAAAAGATATTTTTAGACACTGATTTAATTCGGATATTCATGTCTTGATTTAGGCTTTTGAAACGTCCAAGGTAGAGCCATCCATTAATACTTAAATCTTGCTTATTCTGGGACCCAGTTTCTGAGTATATATGAAATACACACACACACACATTATATATTTAGCATCTGAGAATTTAGCCTCAAACTAAGGACCCTACACTTTAGGCTCCTAAGTGGTGACTTTAAGACATGTGACACACTCCACTGGATCACACATGTTTTTAAAGACATTTATTTATTTTCCCCTTTAAAAGTTTCTAACCAAAGTTTAAAAGAAAGCTAAGAAAATAATGATTAGAAAGTGAAATTAAAAAGAAAACATACAACTATAAAAAGTGTTAGTTTTTAAAACTGCTTAGAAGTGGGGTAGAGCAATAATGTAGACAGATTAGCTCATTTTTCTCTTGTAATTTCCCTTAGCACGTCAGTGCATGAGCCTATCTTTTATATATAAAACAACTTTTGGAACAGTAGTATGGTGCGGGAGAATTGTCTGTATTCTGTAATTTTGTTTATTTTGAATAAACGCTGATTGTCCAGGCAGGAAGTATAGGCGGGTCAACCAGACAGGAAGTAGAGGCGGGGCAATGAGAACAGGAAAATGCTAGGAAGGAGAAAGCCCATTTCTCCCACTCCTGTCCAGACACTGAAGAAGCAGGATGTGACCTGCCTGGCTGGAAAAGGTACTGAGCCATGGGGCTAACACAGATAAAATTATGGGTTAATATAAGCTACAAGAGCTAATAAGTAACCTGAGATAATGGGCCAATCAGTTTTATAACTTAAGGAGATCTCTGTGTGATTTTCTTTGGGGCTTACTGGCTGTGGGGTATCGGGCGGGACAGATACCCCAACGAGCAGGCCCTCATGTTACAGTAGTAAGAAAACAGATTAGAAAGTATATTATCTCCACCAAATGATACAAATCTGATATAATATTTGACAACCACCTTCCCCCCACCCAAACTATCAATCTTCCTTAAAAACTACAAACTACTAGAAAACAGTGTCTGACATAAAAAAAAAAAAAAGCCCTATCACTCTCTCCAAAAAAATGTTCTGTAGACTACCAAACTGGTAACACTTCTTAATTTCAAATTAAGATTTAGGAAAAATCATAAAAAATTCTTTTCCATTTAGGTCTCTGAAGTGCTCTCAAAGGCTGTTTGCTGTATAACATCCTCCTGCAGGACAGCTCTATGCCACAAGCAGTTGGCATATCCGAAATACTGAATTTACACCCAAGCCCCTGTCCCTAGGGTTGGAGCGGTGTGGTAGTGGTTAGGGCCCAGGGCCTCCCCTGCAGTAGCCCTCACTAAACTTTCTAGTTGGAGATGTCTTCAAATCCAAGGCATTCTTGTTGCCTCAGCTTGACTCTAAATGCTGGGATTACAGGCATGTGCCAGCACATCTGGACTCATTTATTCGCCTTCCTGTCCTTAACCATTATTCTTAAATTCAATCTGAGAGGGAGAGATTTAGCCATATTAATCATCCAATACACGGTTTTTCATCTATACCTGTTTTGCAACCTACAAACCCCTTTGTTTTTGAAGCAATAAAACCGAGAACTTTCAATGACTTGATTTTGGAGTTCAAAATTCTTTAAAAGACAAGTCATAAGTTGGCTCTAGAGGGATCCCAGGTGTCCACGGGGATGTCCCCAGCTAGGTCCTTGGGCAGCAGTGCAGAGGGTGCCTGAACTGTCCTTGCCTGACTATCACGCTGATGATTATCTCGAATATCACCATAGACTCTTCTTCCAGCGATGGAAGGAGATACAGACAGGGACCCTCATCAGAGCAACGGACTGAGCTCTCAAGGTCCAGTTGAAGGGCAGAAGGAGGGAGAAAATGAGCAAGGAAGTCAGGACCTCGAAGAGTTGTTCCACCCACTGAGACAGCGTGCCTGTTCTAATGGGAGCTCACCAAATCCAGCTGGACCGGGACTGAATGAGCATGCGACCTAACCGGACTCTCTGATTGTGGCTGACAATGGGGGCTGACTGAGAAGCCATTGATAAAGGCACTGGGACTTGTTTCTACTGCATGTACTGGCTTTTTGGGACCCTAGTCTATTTGGATGCACAGCTTCTTAGGCCTGGATGTAGGAGGGAGGGCCTTGGACTTCCCACAGGGCAGGGTTCCATGCCCTCTCTCAAGCAGGGAGGGGTAGGGAGGGGGGTGAGTGGGGGAGCAGGAGAGGAATGGGAGGAGGGGAAGAAGTGGAAATTTTTGAATGGAAAAAAAAAAAAAGACAAGTCATTTTCTCTTACACAGATTTGAGACAAACATGAGCGCAATTTGCTGCCACCAGAACCTTGAATGTTTCCCTTACTGCCTCTAAGCATTCTGGACAGATATTCTGACTCAGGATTGTCTTGGGATAGGAATCAATTCCAGAAGCTTTTGTAGAAAACAATATTCTTACCAATAAACACTAGCTTTTACCAACTAAATCTTAATATTTTCAGAGATGAGCAGCAATACACATTAAAAGACACAATATGGCAAAGACCCAGTATAAAACAAAACACAATTTCCTGACTTTAATCTTTTTATGTAACCACACATCTTATTTTTTTTATTCTTTATCCTTATGTTGGTGCCCCATGTTGGCCTGAGAGCCTGATTTGTTTGTGTACCCTGCATTATAACAAAGTAAATTGTTGTTGTGAGCAGTAACTTCTGTCTATTGAACTGAATTTCTTAAAAGAATTTTATGTGAGGGGGGCTGGCAAGATGGCTCAGCAGTTAAGAGAATTGCCTGCTCTTCCAAAGGTCCTGAGTTCAATTCCTAGCAGAACATTGTATACATAATACAGAATATTGTATACATAATAAATAAATATTTAAAGAAAAAAAAAGAATGTTTTTTTTATGTGAGGGCTGGAGAGATGGCTCAGTGGTTAAGAGCATTCATTGCCTGCTCTTCCAAAGAGTACAATTCCCAGCAACCACATGGTGGCTCACAACCATCTGTAATGAGGTCTGGTGCCCTCTTCTGGCCTGCAGGCATACACACAGACAGAATATTGTATACATAATAGATAAATATTTTTAAAAAAAGGAATTTTATGTGAAAAGTACAATAACATATTTAAGAAAAGCAAGCTTTCATTTAGTCATCTTAAATTATGAGAAAAAATTAAAGATTTTTGTCAAAGATTTATTGTAGTAAATCTACATAAGCATCAGATATAGCAAGTTTCTAAGGTTTGAAACATTTTTTTAAAAAAAATATAAGTAACAAGGTTAAAAATAAAGAATACATCAGGCAGTGGAAGCACATGCCTTTAGTTTCAGCACTTGGGAGGCAGAGTTCAAACAGCCTAGTCTACAGAGCAAGTTCCAGGACAGACTCCAAGGCTATAAAGAGAACTCTGTCCCGAAAAACCAAATAAGCACATAAATTAACAAACAAATAAATAAATAATGCTGTGTACGTTGTATACAAAAATAAATGTTAACAGTTATATAGAAATAAACATCCTAGGGCCTAAGAATCTTGAATCAATTGAAAGGAAATACTGACATTCTAAAATTGACTCTGAAAAGGCTAAGAATTGTTTAAAAGACCAATCTTTTTACAACCATTATTTTCACTGCTTTAAGAATGATATACTACTTTCAACATTAGTGAAAACTCCTAAATTCATTATAATATGACCAAACACTTTAAACTAATGGGGTTTGCTTGAAACTCTGAAATCTTAAAAATAAGAAAACTAATAAAAATTAGTTTTGCTCCTTAGGTCAACTACCAGTAGGACAGGTCAAGCTAGATCAATATTACTTATCAGTTTCATTAAGCATCTTCTTAGATCTAGAATGTAATACAGCAAATGGTTCTTATTTTAAATTCTCTTCTACAAAAATGTGATTTTCAGGGGGCTGGAGAGATGGCTCAGAGGTTAAGAGCATTGCCTGCTCTTCCAAAGGTCCTGCAGAGGTTAAGAGCATTGCCTGCTCTTCCAAAGGTCCTGAGTTCAATTCCCAGCAACCACATGGTGGCTCACAACCATCTGTAATGGGGTCTGGTGCCCTCTTCTGGCCTGCAGGCATACACACAGACAGAATATTGTATACATAATAAATAAATAAATTTTTTAAAAAAAATGTGATTTTCAAACATAAAGTATAAGAAGTCATGAATTATGTCGGAGATATAACTCTTCAAAGACAGTGAAAACTGCCAAGTTCTACACATAAAAAAAAATTTTTAAAAATTAAAAACATGCTTAAAAAGAGTGAATGATATAGTCCAAGGTAACGAGGTCCTTACCTCTGAGCTGCTGTTTTGACGCCTGGTGTCTGTGCATGAGCATGATGGAAGCGTCTGCCATGAACTACGGTTCCAGAGCATAATGCTGCAGCTGGTGTATTTTCACTGCGCATTCAAAAACAAACAATAGTTTGTACAGACAAAACCGCATACACACTGACAGAATAACTCTTTAAAATCTGAGCATGCACACAAAAGCTGTGCACTAAAATAATAATATTACTAAGATAAATCTAATTAAACTTCTAAAATTGTCTACTAGGAGACTCCCTAATATCTTTTCAAATATTTCCAAAACCAAGGGAAAAGAATAACTAGGATACTAAAGCAGAAGTCCAAAGGCTAAAACTTTAATTCTCCTAACTTGAAAGTTACCTGGTGTTTACAGATTTTATTGTGCTAGCTACATGGTGATAGAGTAGCTTTTCTAAAAAGATTGATTTTCAACTCCATTTATGGGATGTTACTGATATTAATAGCACAGTCTTAGGGTAGCAACAATTTACTACCATAGCCAATAGAAAAGGAATGTTTTATCTGAAGAAGTAGAATAAAATCTTTTAAGAGAAAAACAAGATTCTGAGATGACCCAAACTAGGACGTATGTTAGTGAGTGTGAGCTGAAATGACCTGAACTAGGACGTATGTGAGTGTGAGTTCCTGCATCTACTATACTGCCTTAAACTTCAGGTTGTGGCTGATTTTCCTCTATACCAACATAAAAGAAAATTCGTGAGATGTCACATACTAAAATGTTTCTTACAACAGGCTTTATTCAGAAATCATTACAATTAAGCCTGAAATTAAGCCTCCAAGGGCACTGGAGAGATGGCTTAGGGAGTGAAATGTTTGTTGTGTGAGCATGAGAACTTGGGTTCAGATCCAGCCTTGTGCAAGCCTCGTGTGGGCCCCAACACAACATTGCCAAAGGGAGGCCATGCAGACCTCAGGGCTCTCTGGTAAAACAGTCCACCTGCACCTGAAATAGCAAGCTAAAGGTTCAGTGAGAGACCATGTCTCAAATAAACAAAACAAAACAAAAAACAACAACAACAAAAAGTATAGGTCAAGTGTGTAACAATCAGGGGCAGAGGCAGTACATTTGGATCTCTGAAATTGAGAATAGTCTGATCTACATAGTAAGTTCCAGGCTGGCCAAGGGCTATATAGTGACCAGGTCTCAAAAAAGAATTCTGTCTAGCTTCCATACATAGAGCACACATGTGTATGCACGCATGCATCACATATACAAATAAATATGTAAAATACAACTTTAAAAGACTGGATCTAGCAAGGTAACTCAGCAGGTAAAGGCAAGTGCCACCAAACCAACAAAGCTGAGTTCAATCATAGAACCCACATGGGGGAGGGAACAACTCAACTCCTTCAAACTGTTGCCCGACCTCTACACAAACATCATGGCACATGTACATACATGTGTACACATGTACATATACACAAGAAAGGAATGAATGCATGAATGCCTATAAACATCTTTTTAAAGATTCAAAGAATCCAAGCAATGCCCTGGCCTTACTGACAAATTCAAAAGAAATGGAGTAGGGAAGGCCTCTAGTCACAAAGTAGAAACTTTTTCTTTACCTTCTCGATAATACCTATGCATCAATCTTTCTATTTTTAAAGAACTGATTCAACTTTTAAATGTACCTCAGTTTTTTATTGTTGCTTAACATGTTAAGTCCAATTGGATTGCCTTTCAAAGTTTTAAAACTGTCAGTCTTGTTTCGTCTTACATAGGTCTTCAAGATGAAATCACCAGAACTAGTAGCAACAATTTCAGACCTCCGATGTAACTGCAAAAAGATTCATAGATGTTAAAGAGTCAATAAACGACATCACATGGTAATTTATGAACAATACCTGAAAACTCATTTTTAAAAAAAAAGCCAATCATGATGGCACACAAGGTGGAGGCAGGAGGATCACAATTTTAACGCCAGCCAGTGCTACACATTTAATAAACCAGAGAGATGGTTAGGTGGGCAAAGGCACTCGCCACAAAGCCTGGCAACTGGGAGTTCAACCCCCAGGACTCACATGGTCAAAGTGGAGAACTGACTGTCAAGTTCTTCAACTTCCACAAGAGCCATGTGCACATACACACTCACACAAATGTAATTTAAAAATTTAAATGTGACTAGGACATAATGGGCTCTAATTTCAGCACTCTGGAGACCGGGAGGCAAAGCCAAGAGGATTGTCATAAATTTGAGCCCAGCCTTGTCTATACAGTGAGTTCCAGGCCAGTTGAGGCTATTAAAATGATACTGTCTCAAAGAAAGGGAAAGAGGAAAGGGAAGAAGAATGAAGAAAAGGGAAGGGTGGGCCAGGCTGTGCAGGAGAAGGGAGGGGCGAACAAGATAAAAATATACAGAGCTATTGGAGACAGAGGGGGATGGGGGATGGTGGGAAGACAGCAGCCAGACAGACCTGAGTGAAAATGGTTCAATTCTTTCCCTAAAGATAATGTGAATTTGTAGGAATAGGGAATATATTATTTTTCTTTTCATATAAATATCTCAAAAACACTTAGAAAAATTAAGGTAATGAATCTTGGGCTACTTTCCTCTCAAGAAAGCAAAATCAACTCCTCCCCCCAAAAAGTAACAAGAACTAACATTTCCACTGCTTAACAGACCTGCTGCCATCAGTAGGACGGTACTGCAAAATATGTGCTATCCTCATCAAAGTTTCTACATAAATACAAACCAAGGTATAAATGTTAACATAAACATACTGACAAGAAGAGCCTGGGATGTCCAATATCTAATCAACTTACTTTTGGTACCATTCACTGAATAAAGCAAAAGCTGCTTTCCAACTCTATGGTCCTCAGTTTTTGTTTCTTTTGTTTTTTTTTTAAGTGGATATGAGTGTTTTGTCCAAATGTATGTATGTGTACTGTGTGGGGCTCTGGGGTCTTAGACTAGAAGAGGGCATTGGATCCCTGGAACTGAAGCTGTGATCTACTATGTGGGTGCGGGTGCTGCTGGAAACTTAACCCAGGTCCTTCTCTAAGAACAGTAAGGGGTCTCAACCACTGTGCCATCTCTCCAGCCCCAATATAAAAGAAAACCACATATCTACTTTACTATTTTTTTACATTATCTATTTACTTATTTCATGTATGCAGTTCTCTTTTTCCTCCATGTGTAGCAAGCAACTTTTACCCGGAGTGCCATTTCACTTTGGCCTTCCTATCTATTTTAATATCTTCTTCCTTCTCCCTCCTTAAAAAAAGAATGCATATAAATTGAGAATATCATACAATGTATTTTGATCATATTTACTCCCTTTCCTCAACTCCTCCCACTGTTGGGTTTTCATACTCACACATACATATATGTACATATACACGTACATATACGTCTTGGTATATAGCCCTGACAGGATTAACACTAAAAACAAACCTCAGCAGAATCCTGCTGGGATAATAGGCATGTGCCGCCACATCCAGCTTAATTTCTTTAAAAAACAAAACAAAACACCAATGTCTTATTATGAAATCTAGACCAGGATAAAGTAATAGTCTTAATCACTAGCCCAAAGTAAAATGCACATTTATTGGCTCTATAGAAGAAATTCTCTTAGGCACAAATAAACTGGCAAAAGGAACAGAGATAACTGGGATAAAGTTAATGACATTCTTCCATTTTTCTTGAGGTAGATGCTTGCCTGCTATGTTCAAAGACAAGGGTTCGATTCCTGGCATAACCTTTTACCATGTGGGTCCAGAGATCAAACTTAGGTCATCAGTCTTGGTTGCAAGAGCCTTTAGGCACTGAGTCATTT
The DNA here is from genome assembly GCF_982192425.1 of Myodes glareolus. Taxonomy (NCBI): domain Eukaryota; kingdom Metazoa; phylum Chordata; class Mammalia; order Rodentia; family Cricetidae; genus Myodes; species Myodes glareolus. Next base: position 39,233,031 of record NC_142029.1, on the reverse strand, counting down.
TCACCAGTCCCAAAGCAAGCTATTCTTAACATATAGAATAAATGGAATATATTCAACCTTTGGGAAAAGTTAAGAACTTCAGGTTTGCCAGGCAATGGTGGTGCACACCTTTAATCCCAGCACTCGGGAGGCAGAGACAGACAGACCTCTGTGAGTTCGAGGCCAGCCTGGTCTACAAGAGCTAGTTCCAGGACAGGCTCTAAAACTACAGCAAAACCCTGTTTTGAAAAACAGAAAAACAAACAAAAAATGCTATAAGCCAAAGACTTACATTAAAACCCTATAGTAGAATTAAGTGGCACATGCTTAGAAATACATTCTTGTCCTTGAATACCTGGGAGCTAGAGGCAGAATGGGGAGTTTGAATTTGAGGTCCTCAAGCACTTCACTACTTAGCTTTCTCTCCAGCCCCTCAACCATGTTTCTGATTAAGGAACTGTATGTTTTCAAAAAGTCCTTTTATAGGCAGATATGGTGATACAAGTGTAAAACTCCAAAACAAGAAAGGATGAGTTAGGAGGATGGAGCATTTAGGGTCAGCATAGGCTACATAGCAATACTGTCTCAAATGAATATCTTTATTGAAAATGCATGAGGGAATATCTACCAACAACCCAATGTCACATCAAAGCAAGAGTGTATATATAAGAAAAATTCTTAAATATCTTATTTCTGATGCCTACAATTTCTAAAGGATAGATCATTTCACTCAGCAACAAAATAACCAGTACTTTTAGCTTCATTATGTCATGGTTTGAATATGGAAAGTTGTGGGACTTCTAAATGGAATAGGCTTGCCAAAGAAAATATGCCAACAAGGGCGGGTTTGAAGGTTTTATAATCTGCGCCACTTCCTGGCCTCCCACTCCTGCTGCCATGCCTTTCCCATCTTGATGACTGCACTTCCTCTCAACTCTCAGTAAATTAAGCCCTTTCTTCCCAATTTACCTTTCGTCAGAATATTAATTAACTACTTTAGTTAGGAACTATGAATCTCATGGAAACTATCATATTTTATATTGTCAATTCCCTTTAAAAAGGCTTCCTTTACTATCGGTTACACTTAGTACTTAGCTCCAGAAAAAAAAAAAAAATCAATCTAAATTCTTTTGTTTTCTTTCTTTAAAAAAATTTTACTTATTATCTTGGTTTGTTTCTTTGGCTGCTTGTTTTGGAGATATGCATTTAGTGTAGTCCTAGCTGGCTTTAGAGAGATCTGCCTGCTTCTGCCTCCCCAGTTATGGTATAAATGCAAAGACCAGCATGCCTGGCTTCTTAATGTTTTCTTGAAGCAGGGTCACATGCACCCCAGACTGGTCTTGAACTTCCATGTAACTGAAGATGAACTTGAACCTCTGATCCTGCTGTCTTCGTCACACATGCACCACCATACCTGGTTTATATGGTTTCATGTATGCTAGGCAAGCACTTTACCACACCCAGGCTCATAAACATATTTATTCCACAGGAGAATCACAAAATATAAGCTTACTTTTTCTCTTGTCACAAAAGTACAGAATTGTAAGACATGTGCTATACAAGATGAGGAGTTGAGTCTGGATTCTCAGACCCTCAGAAAGCCAGGCAGGCATGGTGGCCACTTGACATCCCAGCATTGGAAAGCACACAGGATACCAGGAAAGTGGGGCTAGCTATAGAGCCAAGTCAGCAACCTCTGGGCTAAGCAAGAAATTCTGCCTCAATAATAAATAAAGCAAAGATCTGTCAAAGAGATCTCAACTATGGAGCACAAGAACATATGCACTCACACTCAACACACACACACACACACACACACACACACACACTTTTCTTTAAAAAAAACACAAACACTATTTTATTATTTTAGATATCTAGCATATCTACTTTTTTCTCCTAGTAATTTTTAATAATTATGGTCTTAGTCACTAATATACCAAATTACTGAGGAGTGGGAAATATAGTTGTAACAAGTATACATTGAGCCACTTATGAATGATTATGTCACAGGTTAGAGCATTACTGTTCAGCCTGGGGGATGTCTTTAATCCTAGCATTGAGGGAAGCAGGCAGATCTCTGTGAGTTCGAGGTCAGCATGGTCTACAGAGTGAGTTCCAGGACAGCCAGAGCTACACAGGGAAACCTTGTCTCGAAAAACAAAACAAAACAACAACAACAAAAAAATCCTATTAATAAAAATCAACATGATAGTTTTGGCCCAACTCAGTTTTCCAAATAATACAAGCTGAATACTACTGAGGAATGGAGGGGAAGAGGCTCACTTTGTAGAGCATTTGCTTGGCATGAGCAAAGTCCTGGAGATCTCAATTCTAGTCCTCACGTTCGTGGAGCAGCCATCTCCCCAGTCCCAGAGCTGTTTTCTATGGACCTTTACAGACGGCCTCCAGAACTCCAAGTGAAAGCAAGACTAGAAAATCTGTACAGTAAGTACACTACCAACCACACAAGGGAGCAGGGCCTGGGGTGCTACAGACATGTCTGCTCCAGCTCCTTTTCTGCTTCCCAGTAGCCAAGGGATGAGGAGCCTCATAAGCCGGATGCTTCCACCATGTTGTTACAGGTCCAAGTAACAGTGGACAAAAAAAACAAACTTGAGCCAGATTCAATCTTCCTCCTCTATTAAGTTGACTACCTATTTTTTAATACCCATGGAAAGCCCAACTAAGACAGTTCTATAGAGATAAATAAAAAATTAGAACTATTTGTGTCTGGAGTCGGGAATGGGAACACGGCGACTTACTTATAAATCTTTCTCTTTAAAAATGACACAGCTTCACTCTGTAGCCCTACTGGCCTGAACTCACTATACAGACAAGCTGGCCTTGAACTTGAGGCAAGCCCCATTTCTTTAACTCCTAAGTGCCAGGATTACAAGGTACAGATTACCACTTTCAGCCAATCTTTTAAATAACTTTTATGGGTACATAACACAAAAGAAAAAAATACTTTGAGCAACACTTGCCTTTTTTCCTTTTGAGGTTTCAGAATCCTCATCTTCTACACTGAGTAGGTTTGCCCCACTATATAGAAAATAAAGGAAGAAACCTTAAGCAACAATTACAGTCCACACATTAATGCATCTGCTTTATTTTCACTGCTCATCGAACTGGAGGAGTCAGCAAACTTTTCTGCAAAGCCTCAGGCAGTCAAGCATTGTAGGCTTCCCATATTTTAACTATATATACATTCCCTGTTACATCTTTACCACGGCAGCATGAAAATAACCATAACATTATACAGCTGGCTGCTTTTCAACACAATTATGAACATCTAGGCAGTGAGCAAAAAGATAATCCGCTGATCCCTCCCTAAATGAACATATGATCTTCTTTGTCAGGCTATATAGTTTATATTTACATATGTGCACTATTTCCTTTTCTGTCTTGAATTGTCATCTAGCGAACAGAAAAGTAATAAAAGCAAAGTACCACTAAGGGAAGGAAAATGAGCTAAGAAGAAAAATCCTAAAGGTACTGGCACAATGACATCACATCACCCTTGGAGACAGCAATCTTTTGCTAGAACTAATGGCCATCATGTTACTACATTAACAGCTCACCAGCAACCTCAACATGACCAAAAAGATGAAATCCCTAAGGAACACAATAAATTGCAGAGTGCAATCCATACACGAAATGCATACAATGGCACCTTAATAGATCATTTTTAAAAGATAACTGTGAGAAATCTTCCAGAACAGAAATCAAATATCCTTTTGATAATTCTGCTATATATAGTAAACTCCAAGCTATCTGTAATAAAAACATGTTTTGCTTCATTGTTATATAACAACATATATAATTATATATGTTAATATAAAAATTCTCTTCTAAAAATTATATTAAAATGTTTGAAAGGTAAAGTATTTCTGCAGTAATTTCATATTTAGTCCCATTTTTAAAAACTATGTAAATATTAAATAACTATTTACTGGGGGAAAAATTAAAAATAACCAGAAAAAAGGGTAGGATGATCACAAAACAGTGACTTTATTGAAATAAATGTATCAGTTCGAAGTTGTCTTTCAAATAAAATTACCTGAAATAATGGACAGGAAATACTTAAATGATAACACATGTAAAGATTCCTTTAAAGAGCTGGTGTAGTGAAGCACATGCGCAGTTCTAGCACTAAGAGGATAGCTACTAAGGCAGGACAGCTACAAGTGTAAAGCCACTCTGAGCTAGACAGTGACTTACAGCCTCAAAATTGGGAAAATAAAATTTGTAAACATGCAGTGGCACACAACTTAAATTTTAGCACTTGGAAGTCAGGGGCAGGTGGATACTACAGTTTCCAGGTCAGCCTGGTCTATAGAATAAATTCCAGGACAGCCAGGGCTGTTATACAGAGAAACCCTGTTCGGAAAACAAACAAAAAGAGTAAATAAATATAATTATATAGAGAGCTCTGCCTAAATTTTGTGTATTTATACGTCTCTGAATTTTTTTCTGCCAGTGAAAAAGGAAGTCAGTAAACCAATAACTTAAAAATGTATTGAATTTGCAACATGATTATCATAGTATGCAAAAGTACTGCTGTAACTCTTATTAAAGGCAATGGAAGCACGCCATGGAAGAGCACTCTCCTAGGTAAGGCTCTGACTTCATCTACAGGGTACTATCAAAAGCAACAACAAAACCCACACCTCTTTTGTAAAATTTCACACAGCAGTGACTTCAAGCACAACACTGCTTTCACTTCTGTCTGGACAATGCCTATTCATAGCATCCAAACTGCTGTGCTTTCCCTGAAGGAAATGTGATTAAAGGTGGATGTGGTGGTCACAGGTTCACAAGCTGAAAACAGAAGACTTAATCTTTCATATCAGTTTAGAGGACTGATGACTTGTGGGTTTTCGGATTGTTTCCAAAAAAGCTGTCTTTTATAGAGGAGCCAAGACTACTTGAGTTTGAAAACTTGTCTGGTCCTTCTTCAGTCGTTAGAAAATATGAATTACATACACATACATTTTGAATATAAACATAAAGAAATATAAGCAAAATTATTTACCAACAATACTGATTTATCTCTTCTTACTGCAAAAAGATACCATAATAAAACTTTCCACAAAGTATAAATTGATTTTCTACTGAAAAGTTTCATTCTTATAAAGTATCAGAGGGAAATATCCTTACTCTTTATCTGCATCTCCTTCACTTTCTTCTTCATGATCAAAGCTCCAATTATTTTTAAAACCTCCATCTCTCTTAGATTCTGATCTAGCCAAAGCTGAAATAAAACAAACTGAAATAAGTATTCATTAATATAACTATTGAATATAAAAGGAATTTGAGCATTTCCCAAACTGATTGTTCTAATTTTTTTTAATCTTAATGCTTTTTTTAAACTATTTTTGTAAGCAACTTACTTCCTCCAAGAGGGAACAAAAACATATTAAAAATTGGTTTTCTAATGAGATATGCCTGTGTCTACTACAGAAACAAATTACTAAAACAATAAAATGGGGGTGAGCACACATGTTTATTTAAAATATATAAAATCAATTTTACTCTCAACCTTTGATCACTGATCCCAGGAATCAGTCCCCCTGATTTAGTCCTCTTGCTTTATTCATGAGAACTACATCCGACCACTAACATTTTCAATAGAATCAATCACCTCTGCCTTCTCACAGAAGGAAAACAAAGCATGACCTTGTATGTTGGCAAGGTAGTCAATTTGATAACCAGAAATCTTCAAATCACCAAAGATATTATTAGAAAACACAGAACAAGTGGGAAGGGTGAAACAAATGACGTTCGAAAGCTAAGATCTGTCCTGGAGCCACATGACAAAAGTCTAACTTTCTAGAGTTTAGGCTCTTAATGTTATAGAGTTCAGGGTCTTAAAGTCATATGAGAAGTCAGACTGACCCAAAGGGTAGGAAAAAGAAAAATGTAACTAACCAGTGATGACCTACCCTTTGATCTGAACTTGCCACTTGAATTACCAAGGACAACGTATATCCAACTACAAGGCCTGGTGGGGAAGCAAAAGCTCAGTGATACAGTGCTTGTCCAATATGCTACAGACACTGGCTTCGATCTCCAGCACCATAAAACATAAATAAATAAAGTGAAAATATAAAGTGTATCTAACCATTGGCTGCAGCCAAAGCACAGCCATGAATGCAGCCCAACACGAAATTGCAAACTTAAAATATTATGAGATTATTTTCTACTTAATTTCATGATTCTCAATCATGACCTCTGTAGGTTACAATTTCAGGTTACAATGCCAAAAGGCTAGGCATCCATCTAAATGTTTGTATCTCTTAAAAAAAAATCAGATTTTTTTCCTTAAAGTTAAGGATAAATTTGTTAGTTTTTTTTTTTTTTAAGGCTGACAACCTGAAAATCTTGGCATCTTCCTAGAGAAGAAAAATGGAGCCAGGAAGGGGAAAAGCTATGTTGCTTGAGTTGAGTCAGCAGGTAGGACAGCCACATGGCAAAAAAAGCAGTCAAATAGTAGGAGGTGGGCTTTAGAGAAAGAATAAGAAAATATAAAGTAAGGATTATTGTGGGAACTGTCACGAATTCAAATTTTTTTAAAAAAAATCACACCCCTAAGATAATAGTGCTAAGAGTGGGAACTTTGGGAGATATGGGGCAGAATCCACAGCGATGGGCTAAATCCTATAAAAGAGACCCATGGATGTTGGTTTACCCTTCCTCCATGGGAGGATATAGTTACAAGTTGCCATGTGTGAGAAAGAAAACGCTACCAGGTAAGAATCTGGATACTCTGATTTCACTGTCCAGCCTCTAGCACTGAGAAATTCATCTAGAACTGGTCATGGTAGTGCATATCAGTCAACCCAGTACTTGGGAGGTTAAAGCAGGATCACAAGTTCATGGCCAGCCTGGGCTACACAGAATTTGAAAACAGTCTTAGCTACATAGTAAAGACCCCCATCCCACTCCCAAAGTGTCAACAAAGACAAATGATGAAGTCTGTGAAACTTTTAACAGCACTTCAAAGAGGCTAGGTAGAGCATTCTCAAACACAAACCCTCAGTTACTAAGAGTTGAGACCAGAATTTTTACAATCTATGTGATATAGAAGTCTATAATTAAAACAGCTCCCTTTTTGGTCTCTGATACCTGAGTCAACAAAGGGCATCAGAATTTGAAAGCACTGCAACTAGACATTCACAGTATGCTGCCTTCTTTAGAAGTTGGCGTGTGGCAAATTTGACTACCTTACTGTGAAGGCTAGTTTTAGTTACTAAGCTAATAGACTCTAGAATCTTGTGGGGATACAGTTTCAATGAAGGGTTGCCTAGATTAACTGGCCCATGGACATAACTGTGGAGAATCGTCTTGATTGTACTAACTGAGTTGGGGAGAACTCACCCACTCTAGATGGCACCACTCCCTGTGTTTTGGGGTCCTGTACTATGAAAAAGTAGAAAAAAACCTGCCGGGTGGTGGTGGCTCACGCCTTTAATTCTAGCACTTGGGAGGCAGAGGCAGGCAGATCTCTGAGTTCAAGGCCAGCATGGTCTACAAGAGCTAGTTCCAGGACAGGCTCCAAAGCTACAGAGAAACTCTGTCTTGGAAGAAAAAAAAAGTAGAAAAAAAAAACAAAAACAACTGAGCACGTGCATGCATGATTCTTTCGTTTTCTCTCTGCCCTTAACTAGATATGACTAGGTGTTTCAAGCTCCTGCTTTCCTGACTTCATTCAAGCAATGGTAAACTGTAATTTTGTGAGCTAAATTAAATGTTTTCTTCTCCTAAGCCACTTTTACCGTGGTATTTTATAACAGCAACCAAAACTAAACCGGGACACTTAGCAAAGTGTACAAAGTACAAGGAAAAGTGTAACTGGGGCACCAAAGTGAAAAGCCAAACTAACCTAGAGTGCCAGTCAAATGAGACACATAGTTATATATTGGACATCACAAACTCTTGTTCCATACTGTTTTGTGAATGAACTACCCAAACTAAGAGGACAACATGGCATCATCACTCAGTCACTATTGAGAATGTTAGTCAAGACTCAAACAATAAATGCTCCATGTTTAAAAAACCAGAGGCTAGAGGGAAGGTCCCGTGGGTAAAAATACTGGTTTAACAATCGTGAGGACCAGATTTTGACCTCAGCATCCATGTAACAAGATGGACAGACACTGGAGTATTGTTGGGGCTTGTTGTTCAAAAACAGCTGAGAAAATGCAAACCCCAAGTTCAGGCCGAGACCTGCTCTCAAAAGTAGTAGGTAAATAGTGATAGGGAGACCCCCAATATCCTTTTCAGATCTCCCTGTGCACACACAGGAGCATATAGCCACATGCAGGCACAATACACATATACACATATACAAATATACAAATAAGAAAAAAATACAAACTACAGAACTGGTTAGATATTAACCTCTCAAATAAAGGACACATTCTCCTTAGAAAAAAAATTAAATAATTTTATGTATATGCCCTGAGAGAAATTCTTCAGAACAGGCCAGACTTAGCTCATTTAAACAAACAAACACATGAAAACAAAAAAAAACAAAAAAAAAAAGAGGATTTAGAAAGCAGAGAGCCAGGCAGTGGTGGCACACATCTTCAATCCCAGAACTCAGGAGGCAGAGGCAGAGGCAGGTAGGTCTGTGAGTTTGAGCCCAGTCTGGTCTACAGAGCAAGTTCCAGGACAGTCCCTACTATAAAGAGAAGCCCTGTCTGTGTGGGGAGCAAAAAGAAGAGAAAAAAGAAAAAAACAAAACAAACAAAAAAACCCAAACAAACAAAATAGAAAGTGTAAAAATCCAACCAACACTTTTACATTCAAGTGTTGAAGGTTCCATCAACTGTGATGTTGTATTCACAGTATCACAACCTTTAATACAGTAGGAGAGAAAAGCACCTCAGTTTTTCTGTTTTCTAAACCTCCTAATGCAATTTAACCACCAGGAGTAATCAAACAAGCCCCCAAATGAGACACTCTAAAATACCTAATCAGAACTTCTCCAAAAAGAGATTAAGCAACTGTCAGAGAACAAGGAAGTAGGCATGGTGATGCAGGTGGGGGGGGGGGGGGGTTGGTGAATATGGTGTCATGTAAGTCTACAAAGTCAGCTCCGAGCTAGCCAAGGCTATGCAGCAAGACCAGGAAAGAGAGTTACTTTAGCAGTCTCTGTATGTTTCTTTCTCCTTCTCTGCCTCCCCTGCTCCCCCCTCAAAAAAATGTACAAGTTTAAATCTGGAGCCCAAACTAAAAGGTGACTGGTGACTCTAAGTGTTCATGGAAACCTCTTGCTCTGTATCAGACGAGAGCAAAGGGGCCTGAGGTGCACGATCTCACACACCACAGTCTCCATACTGTGAAAACACAAAATTTATCTGAGAGTCTGATCACAAAAAGTAGCTGAAAAGGTACCACCTAGAGAAGTATTTTGCTAGGGTCAACCTGGAAAGCATACAGATGCAGATACAACTGTGGTCCAAAGAGGTCAGGAGCTAGCTGAAGCTGACAACAGAACTTGGCATTGTCCATGTAGTAGGGATTTTTCAGGCTTGCTTTCAAACAAAGACTTAAGAATGAGTGGATCGCCTGGCAGTGGTGGCACACACCTTTAATCCCAGCACTTGGGAGGCAGAGGCAGGCGGATATTCATGAATGCGAGGCCAGCCTGGTCTACAAGAGTTAGTTCTAGGACAGGTTCCAAAGCTACAGAGAAATCCTGTCTCGAAAAACCAAATAAATAAATAAATAGAGTGTGGGTTAGCAGGACAATGATGGCACACGCCTTTAATTCCAGCACTCGGGAGGCAGAGGCAGGCAGATCTCTGTGAGTCCGAGGCCAGCCTGGCCTACAGCGCTAGTTCTAGGACAAAGAATCCCTGTCTTGAAAAACAAAACAAAACAAAACAATAAAACAAACAAAAACAAAAAAAGAAATAAAGAAAAAATAATGAGTGGATCATCCATTTTTACCTCCATGGTTCCAGAGAACCACAAAAGCCACACAAAAGTCCTCGCCCGCCACTGTGTGAAGGTGAAGTGAAACCTAGGTAGTAAACTGCCGTAATTTGCATGAAAATATCCCCTATTGGCTCACGTGTTTGAATACTTGGTTCCTAGCTCTTTGGCATTGTTTGGAAAGGTTACAGAATCTTCAGGAGGTGGAAACTCGCTGGAAGAAGTGAGTCAAGCCCCATTTCCTGCTCACTCCCTGCTTTCTGACTATAGAAACAATATGATCATAGGGTATACGTTTTACTGCTCCAGTTAGAAGGGAGGTTTGCCTTTCAGTTGATTGTATTACTAACCTAAGTTAGTCTAAGTTGATTTATGTATTTGGTACATTTTTATGCCTACTACTTTTAATTGAATTCACTCGTGATTAATTAGTGTTTCTCATCTTCTATTAGTTCTGAAGTCTTATTCAATAATATCATTAATATCACTATTCATTAACTTTCAAGTATCTCTGAAGGAATTTTTATATTGGTCAATGCTATTCCTTTTAAGATATTGATTTCTCATTGATTATCCATCAGCACTTTGTGTGTCAAACAGTGGCATATCTGATTCTGCAATGCAGAATTAATCAAATTTATTCAATCATTCATTTCTATCAGAGCATCCAAGATAATTTTCACATTGTTTATCAACTTATTGTTTTTAATCTTTGTTAATGTATTATTGATTAAATAATAAATTGTTATTTATTATAATAAATATATTTCATAATTACTAAGGAAAAAAAAAGAAGCAGCAGCAATGTGATAAACCAGCCTCCTGGCTCCTGTTTCCGTGCCTTTCTGAACATGACGACATCTCCCAGACTGTAAGACAAAATAAACCCTGTAAAGTGCTTCTTTTTCTTTCTTCTTTTTGAAGACAGGCTCTCACTGTACTCTATGCTGCTTCAAATTCTCAAGCGCTGTGAATCACCTGAACTTCTGATGCTGCCATCTCCACCTGCACAGTGCTGGGATTAGAGATACGCAGCAACCTGCCCAGTCTAAGTAGTGCTGGGGACAGAAACAGGGCTGCATGCATATCAGGCAAAAACTTCAAATCCTCAAAGGTCCTTGAGTATTTACATGCCACCACACTGTTATGAGTAACACTGGTTGTTTTGTTATTATTTTAAATTAGAAACAAAGTTTCTTCCATTGGTAGGAATCAAGCCCAGGACCTAGTGCATTAACAGGCAAGCACTCTTAACAGTAAAGCCATCTCTCTAGCTCAATACATTTTTTTCTTCTATATTCTCCACTAAATTAACAGTGATGTAAGGAGAAAAACAGAGAGACGATAATAGTAAATGAAAGATGCAACAAAAATAGCAGAAAGGGGCTAAAGAAATTGCTCAATAATTAAGAGTACTTGCTGCTCTTCTAGAGGACTTGAGTTTGGTTCCCAGCACCCACATCAGCTGGCTCATAACCACATGTTACTCAAGAGGATCCAACATCCTCTTCTAGCCTCTGAGCACCCCCCCATAACATTTACGCTAACATATAATTTTAAAGGAGCAAAAGATTAAATTTTAATCATAGGTAGGAACTATTTTAGTTGAACCTGAAAGAGGGTAAGGGCAGTACATGCAATTGTTTGGAGGGAGGAAACAGAAGGAGAAATGATGTGATTATATTATAATCTCAAAAAATAAAAAGATTAAAATAAATTATTTTAGTAGGACATGTTCAATCTAAAGAAATCAACCAAAGATTACTCTCCAGAATAGAGAGAATCCATCAAAGAATACAGATGCTGGGGGCTGAAGAAATGGCTTGGCGATCACTGCAGGTGTGGTTTCCAATACCTACATGAGGCAGTTCGAAAGCACCTGAAACTGCAACCATAGAGAATACAATGCTTCTGACCTTCACAGGCACCTGAACTCATGTACAATACACCGCCACCACAGGCAGACAAGACCCCTCTACCACAGGCAGTCATAGACAGACAGACAGACAGACAGACAGACAGACACACACACACACACACACACTTACAAATATTGCTGTTTTAATTAGCTTTCTGTTGCTTTGATAAACATCAACAAAAGCAACTCAAGAAAAAAAAATGATGTATTTGACTTATAGGTTATAGTTCACCATTAAGAGAAGGAAAGATAGAAATTCAAGACAGAATTCTGAAGGCAAGAACTGAAGCAGAGACCAAGGAGGAATACTGCTTACTAGAGTACTTTTTATGGCTTGCTCAGCTTGCTCTCTGATTCAGTACAGGCCCACCTGCATCCTGCAACCCACAGAGGGTTGACCTCTCCTCCATCCATTAGCAATTAAGAAAAATGTCCTAAAAACATGCTCACAAGCTAATCTGATAGAGACAATCATTCAGTTGAGGTTCCCTCTTCCCAGATACACCAAGTTTACAACTAAAACTAACTACAACTGTCTAGTGCTAGGTTTGAACACAATAGGTAATTGTGAACCTTGAATAATCAATTTTTACACAACGAAAGAAATATTCAACCTTGGTATGAAGTACTGTAACTTCAAGTTCCACGTGACACTCAATCAGAGGACAAAATTAAATTAAATGGTTGTAAGAGGATGATGATACCTAGAAAAAAGAAAACGTAAAATCTGATGAAATGTTTTCAGATATCAATTTGGACAGTGAAGTTGAATTTGCTCAAACAATATCTAGACATTCCACCAAGTACACAACAGGCCAGGTGCGGGAAACTATGATGCAGCTGGATCTGGCTTGCTGTTTATTATAAACGCTACCAAGTATGATAGCACACACCTTCAGTCCCGGCTATATTCCTTTACGCAGGAAGTGAAGGCAGGTGGATCTCTAAGTTTCAGGCTGGTCACAGTTATGTAGCAAGATCCCCATCTCAAAAAAAAAAAAAAAAAAAAGTGGGGGGCACAACAATTAGGTTAAAAAAAGGCACAACAATTATATAAGTGTGAATAGTATTTATATAAGAATGCATATATACCTATGTATATATAGGTGTATGTCTGTAACTCAGTGATAGATACATAAAGAATAAAGAAATGGCTGGGTGGTAGTGGTGCACACCTTCAATCCTAGCATTCAGGAAGAAGAGGCAGGCGGATCTCTGAGTTTGAGGCCAGCCTGCTGCTCTACTGAGCAAGTTCCAGAACAGTCAAGAAACGAGAGAAATCTGTCTTGAAACCCACCCGCCCCCCCCCAAAAAAAACCCAAAAACAACAAAACAAAACAAAACCACATAAAGGTGTTCTAGGTACAATGACACAAAACTATAATCCAGAAGTCAGGATGAGTTGAGGCAAAAGGATTGTCATGAGTTCAAAACCAGTCTAGGTTATGCAGTAAATATCTGGCCAGGCAGGGTTATATACATAGCAAGATCCTGGTGGGGGGGGGGGGGGTGGGTAATTTAAAAAAGTAACAGAAACCTTAAAAAAGTATAGCAGTCTGAGATGGTGCTGAGTCACTCTCAAATACTCCAAAGGCAGTTTCTATGGAGTCCCTGGCTCCCCATTTAAGTCTAAGCCCACTGTTGCGATGCTAACTACTCAAAGGTAAGTCAAGACTACATGGAGAGGGAGCAGGCCAGCCAGGTGAACTCCAGCATGAAGCCAACCTGGAATCAGAGCAGCCAAGTCAGGGCAGTATCTGCCCTACAACTGTCTCATGGAGCCTCCCAAATCACTCAGCTGAGCTGTCCACAAATTAACACATCTCTGCAAATGTTTATCTTTTAGTAAAGAAAGCAGAACAGTACTTGAAGATTAAGCTTCTGAACATAACCATGAGAATAACAAAATTAGACTTTTCTATAGTCACAAAATGCATAAGATTCTCTCCCTCATGATAACCCAGCTATTGTTAATTCAATTAATTTTCTTTGCCTAGTTTCAGAAAATCCTCTATCAGTTTTTGATCAACGTAGGCCTAACGACTTGATGTCGCTTTGTTTTATGTTCTCATCTATTCCACCCCACCCCAGTGCTAGGATGGGAGTACAGAGTCTCGCATGCTAGGCAAACATTCTATCACTAAGCTACATCCCTAGCCCTGTTTTGTTTTTTTGTATAATTCATGAACTGTTCTGAATCTGCAAACTTGAATCTCATAAAACCTGTCCCTTGTAATTTGAGAAAAGCAGCAGTCTTTCATTTATTTACCATGTTTGACCACTGTGGACACAAACCCTATAACAATTTCTCTTGCACTCTGGCTATAACTCTTAGTCTGAACTGTCAACAAATCTGTCTTTAAATTTTTTATTCTTACTGTTTTCTCTCTTAGTAACTAAAGAACTCTGACCTTTTCTTTATTCTAGCACACTCTTGAACCTTACGGTCATTATTAGATAAAACTGAACACAAGAAATGTTAGAGCACAACATTCAATCTTATCACCAAGGCAGCTATTAAGTGACTGATATAAAAATTACATAAAAGACAGGAACAACTGGGCTTGGGGACATATGCTTTTAATTCCAATACTGAAGTACAAGGGGAGATGGATCTCTGAGTTCCAGGTCTGCCAGGACTTACATAGAATAACTTCGGGGGAAGGGGGCATCGAAGGCTGGATAGAGAGGATGGTTGTCAAGATTTTTCACCTTGTTACTCAGAGTGCAATTTAAAACCATGACTTGTTTATTGTTGGAATTTTCCATCTGATCTTTTCAGACTATGTGTGATCATGTGCAAATGAAACCAAGCAAAGAGAAACTGGATAGGAGGAGAACACTGCACTATGACTTTGTTGGAGAGCTGGAAAAACAATTAGGGGATAAAGAGACATCCTGGTACTTATGCCACTGGGTGGTGGGCCCTTGCCCTCTTCTTGCATCTGGATGGCCTTGTAAAGCTTAGAAGCTCCTTATGCTCTCCTACAGCACAGTACTGCCTTACCAATAAATGACAATGTCCCAGAGCTACCTAATGGTTCCTTCTCTTACATAGAGCCCCTCCTCCTCTTGGAGCGTTTCAGGAAAGAAAGAAAAGTATACAACAAAGCACTGCAGGAATAAAGAAAAAGTGCTGAAGAAAGCTATGGCTATCAGTTAGGCCCCAAGCTCCAATTCTCATCTCATTTGCTCTGGATCATAGAACCTATCCGCACCTTTTGAGTTCCTCCAATATTCAATATATTTTGTAATGTCAAGATCAATTTACAGACTATAAGACAAAGAGTTCATAATTTTCTATTCTTTCTCACTATACTAATTTATCTATAGTATCAAGATCAGCAACTAACATTTTTTAAAAAAGAAAAACTAAAGAGATCAAAACGGGGGAGCAAAGTTTAAAAAAGCCACCAAAAAAACCCTCTAAAGTCCAAATAAATGAGATAGCATGATAAAAGATAAGTAATGGAAAATTTTCTACAAATTAAGAAAATAAAAGCACTAACACACACGGTGCTTAGATTGAGATTGTTTACATGTATAATATAATAAAAACCTATTTAATACTCATAGTAATCTTAGGAGGAAATGGCTATAGATGGGTAACTATCTTCCCATGTGTTAAAGGTATAGCGGTTAGACTGAAGTCTTAGTTACTTTTCTATTAACAAAATACCCATTACAAAGCAATGTATAAAAGAAAGTGTTTAATTTGACTCTGATTTCAGAGAGGTGGAGTTTATGATGGAGCAGAAACAGTTGAGACCTCACATCTGATCGAGCAGAGAGGACACAATGGGAATGGCCTAAGTCTTTTGAAACCTCAAAGTGTGTTCCCACTAACACACCTCCCCCAAAGCTTCACCTCCTAATCATTCCCAAACAGTTCCACCATGCATTCACACATTCACACAAATGAGCTATGAAGGTCATTCTTACCAAAGCCACCTCTACTAGGTGGGGCACCAAGATCATACCCTAGAAGGCTATCAGACCACTGCCCCCAGTCACAAAGTGAGTAACTTTCTTCACCATGTGCTTTTAGTATGATAAACTGCTTCACCAAAGGCCCCGAAAACTGCAGACCAACTAACCATGTACTGAAGACTGCAAACTACCAACCGAATTTAAGTCGGGTTTCTCAGTATTTTGTCACTCTGGAAGGTAGCTCACTAACACAACATAGTTATCTTTGCTTTATGACTGAGGAAGCCCAGATAAGATAAACTGTTAAATAATATAGTCAGGGGTAGGAGCATGGCATTCTGGCTACAGAGTTCATATTCTAAATGTATTTTAAGAATCATGTTTATACACAAGTATAATTCTATTCTCCTGTTTCACATGACCATATAAAAATTATCACTTAGATTGAAATAAAAACAGGAAATAGCCATAAGTAAGAAGTAAATAAGGAATGGCATCAGGAAGCAATTCCTACAAAGAAATCAATACAAGTTTAACCAACTATACAGCTTACATCCCAGCAATGGAAGCTGGGGCAGGGTGACATAAAATGTCCATCAGTAGAGGACAGGCTAAGCTACACACCAACTTCTAAGTCATTCATCCTGGGCTACCTACTCAGAACTCCCCTCCCCCAATGCGTCCAAAGCAAACAAACAACAAAGAAAAGCAATACTAAATAAAGAACCTGGAGATGTTTCTGAGTAAATCTAAAGGTCTGGCCCACACTCCATGGAAGGACAAACTGAGTTTGAGTTCAACAGATAGTTATTAAAAATTGCTGTCCTGTGAAACTGGCGGACTGACTGAGTTCTAAACTAGTTTCACATATAAAAGTATAGCTAAGTATAATGGAAAACACTTCTTATTGGAGACAGAAACATTTTGCTGATTTAGAGACAAGAGGAGGGGGAGGGAGGATAGCTCAGTGAGCCTGACCACCTTAGTTCAGTCTCCTGGGATCAAAAAGTTCAAGGTCATCTACCACAACAGAGTTTAAGGTCAACACAAAAAGGGAAGACTTAAAAACCATCTACTTGCTAATGTACCTGACACTTAGAGGACTACAGAACATGCATTTTTTTTCAAGTACATTCTCCAATTAAGAATACAATACATTACAGGGAATAAAATATGTCTCAAGATTTTTTTAATTAAAATTATGTAAAGGATGTTCTGTAGCTACATATCAATTATTAAAAATGAGCAATGCTGTATATACCAGCACATGCCTGTATGCTCATCACTGGAAGGAAGAAACAGGATTCTGAAGGGGATTTGCCAAGCTGGCCAGACTAGCTGAATCACAAACTCCAGGTTCAGTGAAGATTCTGTATTAAAAACGAAGGTCGAGTTTTTCCTTGGCACTGAGGCACAGGTGCACCCAACATTCAGCTTTCCATGAACCATGGTCCAGGAAGGCATTGCTGCTGGAAGCTTCATGGATGTTAGTACTACTCTACAAGAGATGATAAAGACCTCTCATCTATGATGGTTTAGCATGTAGACTCTGTGAAGCTTCCAAAGCCTTGGGCAAGCCCCAAGCCTAGCTTTGTCTGCTGGCACACAACTATGATGAGCCTATGTATGTCAAGTTGGTGAAAGCACTTTATGCCGAGAATAAAAATCAACCTGATTAAGGTTGATAACAAGAAATGGGAAATGGTTGGATGCAGTTGTGTAACTATTAAGGACTACCTATAGCAAGAATTTCAAGCTAATGATATTATCAAAGAGTACTTTAAATGCAAGAAACAAAAAAATAAAATACTTGGCTCATTAAAATAAATAAATAAAGGCTGAGGGCTGGGGAGATGGCTCAATGGGCGAAGCACTTCATAAGCCAGCATGAGAAACTGCTCCAATGTCCAAAACCACAGAAAGCCAGTGCAAAAATCACAGCTCTTCTACAGGCAGGCAGGAAGACAAGCAAGCAGGACAGTTCCAAGTGTAGGCAAACAACAAAAGGGACTCCATCTCAAACAAGGTAGGAGGCAAAGACTGATGCTTGAAGCTGTCCTCTGACCTGTACATGTACACTGTGGCAAGTATGTGCTCACATCTGTATACATAAACAGGGGCACATACATACAAACATGCATCATTAAAAAGAAAAGAAAGTATCACATTTAGAAGGGCTAGAGAGATGTCTTAGGAGTTAAGAACACTTGTTTCTGCAGAGAACCAGGGTTCGAAAGACAGCATCTCTGACTCCAATTCCAGGGGATCCAACATTGCTTCCGACTTCTGCCAGCCCCTGCATGCATGTACTGCATGTACAACTCATGTACATACACATAAATGAAGATAAACCTTTTCTTTAAAGATTAAAAAAAAAGTGTAGACTAATGGAAGGCAATTTGACATCCGGCCTCAACAAGCATAAGCAGGAGCCCATGCATGCACTTATGAGTTCTCTTGTGGGGTCTCTCTCTCTCTCTCTCTCTCTCTCTCTCTCTCTCTCTCTCTCTCACACACACACACACACACACACACTGGGAGAATGAAATAGCAAAAATAATTCAGATTGCAGAAAAAAGGTAAAGAGAAAGCAACCTAGCTCTAAGTAAGCGCACTCTATAAGCAAATGTTGACACTGTTTTCATCCCCTTAAATGCGCCTTGTTCCTTCTATTTTTACTGTCTCTTCCTGGAAAGCTCTGTCTCGCCACCACTCCTCCTATTCACCCTTTAAGGCACTATGACAGATAAAATGCTTATTATAAATAACTCATTTGTTATACATTGGTGTGGGAGAATTGTCTGTATTCTGTCAATCATGAATTTTAATAAAACACTGATTGGCCAGGCAGGAAGTATAGGCGGGTCAACCAGACAGGAAGTAGAAGTGGGGCAATGAGAATAGAAGGCTAGGGAGCAGGAAGCTCCCTCTGCCAATCCTGCTCAGACCACCGAAGAAGCAGCATGTTAGCTGACAGCTGAAAAAGGTACCAAGCCATATGGCTAACATAGATCAGAATAATGGGTTAATATAAGCTATAAGAGTTAACAAGAAGCCTGAGCTAATGGGCCAATCAGCTTTATAACTAATAGATATCTTTGTGTGATTTTCTTTGGGGCTTGCCGTCTGTGGGGTACTGGGCAGGACAGACACCCCAACAAGCCAGCCCTCATACTACAATACATGACAGTTGTAATTTTATGATTATGATTTTGATTATTCCTTATTATTCAGGACACCCGGGAAAGCACCATGCGCCTCTGCTCTAAGCAGCAACTAAACAGCATGACGAATGAACAGACGCTGGCGAAACCGTGACAGGTGAAAGGGGGTGTTACAGCAGTAGATGAGCATCAGTGAAAGTTCCACACGAGAACAACACACTTTCTCTACAGCAGCGACAACACAACACAGAACCAGGGTTCTCCTTAATAGTTACAACACATCCTAGAGCAAAGATATCAGACCTGGGACCCAGCAGAGCGTCACTCCCCTTCTCAGTCCACTCAGCCCAGAACCTCATACTAACCCTCAAAAAAGGATCTTGGTGTCTTTCTTTATTCTCATCTTAAGTGGATACTGCATGAATAAGTCTTACTCTATTCTGATCTTCAACCTCCTGACTCTCCTTTTCCAATTTTCAAGCCAGGCTTACTTCTACCAAAATTGTTGCAATGTTTTGTTTGTTATTCATCTCCCTTTTATTCTTACACTTTTATAATTTACTGCAGATAAGGCAGTCAAAATGACAAAAAAACAAAACAAAACAAAAAAGTCTTGTATATCCCACAGGGATAACCTTTAACTTCTGAGTCTCCAGCTTCCACCTCCCAAGCACTGGGATTACAGGTGGCCACCACCCTGTCTGTTTTATGCCTTGCTGAGGATCAAACCCAAGATTTTGTGGATGTTAGGCAAGCACTCTACTACTAAGCAAGCACTACAGACAAGTATGTATATATGTACAAAGTATATTCAGACACTTTTCTTGCTCCCAGTTCTCCAATGGCTTCCTATTCTTTGGAAAAAGACACAATCACAACCCTGTATCACAGAGCTTCTACCCCTCTCTCCCATAATCTCAAGCAATAAAACCACAAATGGCCTCTGAACCTTTGTATGCATCACCCCTTTGAGTATCTCGTGATTAAGGGGTTCACTCGGAAGCCCCTCTTTAAAGACACCTTCCTTTTTTTTTTTTTTTTGAGATAGGGTTTCTATGTTTAGCTCTGGCTGTCCTGGAACTTGCTCTGTAGACCAGGTTGGCCTCGAACTCAGAGATCCGCCTGCATTGCTCTCCATGTTTCTTTCATAGCCTTTATCACTTCATAATGATCTAGTTTATTCATTAATAGCAAATTAGATATAAGAATATGACAGGAAAACTGCAAACTAATTACTTCAATAGAGCTTTTATTTCTCTCTGGCTGAAAAGTAAAAAGAAATCATTTGATAAATTGTTAAGAAAATAAAACCGTATTCCATGTATGCGTGTGCGGATTTGTGGAGCACAGGTGGCATCAGGACGTTACAGACACAGGTCAAGTTTGAGCAGACCTCAGAAAGCTGATACAAGTTTTGAAAAATTTTCGAAATGCATTGGTTTCTGTTTGTTTTTGTTTTTCTTTGTTTATTTCCCACTGGTTGGCAGTCTCTCCCATTAAAATACACTTCTATGAAGGCAGTGACTTCGAGTATTTCATTCACTGTTTTATTCCAACCAAAAAGACAAGGCTACTAAAAATGTTTGATGAGTTAAAAAAAAATACTGTCAAAGAAATCAAAGCATAATATAGGGATCTTTAAAATATCAAACCTAAGGGCTGGAGAGATAGATGGTTCATGGGTCAAGACCTCTTGCTGCTCTTGCAGTGAACCCAAGTTCAGTTCACTGTACCTATACAGTGGTTCACAACCATCTATACTTCCAGTTCCAGGTAACTGGATGCCTTCTTTCTTTACCTGTGGCACCAGGCTTGTACAGGCTGCACATACACATAGGCAAAAAAAAAAAAAAAAAAAATCCTACACAGAAAATAAAAGTTTAAAAAGAGGTTTTAAAAATAATTAATCCTAAAAAAAAAAAAAATCACCTATCTGTAATCCTAGTGCTTGAGAAGCTGAGGCAAGAGGATTCCAGAAGTTCAAGGCTGGCCTGGTGTAAACCTTTTTAACTACTGAATGAGACAAGGTGGAACTCACACTTCCACATCAGTGCATTTCCGGACACTAATGTTAGGATAAACTAAAGCAACTGACAGTCACATCAGCCTGCTAGTGATGGCTTTGTGCCTGTTTTCCCCTCCCTGTGTTTATCCACTCAGGTTTAAACTGAGTTAGCAGCCTACAGAAGACCAAAATTTACAAAATCCCACAAGTCTAATCCTCTTCCTGGTGAATATAAACATCAGAAAGCCACCGCTTGAGTTTCCAATTTCCAAACAAAAAAACAGAAGGCCTAGCACAACCTGCAATCGATCTGTTGGCAGGTTACCTACCGTGGTCAAACAAGTATGGAGGTAACAGGAAATGAACTCAGGAAAACACACGCGCTTTCCTTATCTTGTGAGGAAAACTATAGAAAGGTTTCATCACTTTTTATATCAAGTCTGGCTTGCAAGGCAAAGTAAGCTTGTTTTTCCCACTTGCCTATTCTCAAGTATGAAAAATAAAGAAAATTATTTTTGCTCTTCTCTTAGCCTCCATTCATTAGCTGAGTACCTCCTCTGGAGGCAGTGAACAGGGCATTATGCCACCCTCCCACAGAAATCTAAGGTTCTTTCTTAACCTTAATTTATATCTTCTTAATCCAGTAATGCTTCTAAATTATTTCTTAAAGCAGGACCTGGATATATTTCACCTGGGGGGAAAAATACCTTCAAATTACTCAGAGTAATTCTTTTGTTGTTTTTGGTTTGGTTTTTGGAGACAGGATTTCTCTGTGTTGCCACGGCTATCCTGGAACTCGCTCTGTAGTCCAGGCTGGCTTTGAACTCACAGAGATCCACTTGCCTCGGCCTCCCTAGTGCTGGAATCAAAGGCCTGTGCCACCACTGCCCGGCAAGAGTATTTTATTCTTAACAAGCACGGAATGCAGACTCATTTTCCTAAACATACTCATAAACTCAATTACCAGAAAAATTAAATAAAGTCGTGTGAACATTATATTCCCGGTGCTGTGAAGGCAAAAGCCAGTATCTTACCCATTTACCACTACCCCAAACCAAAACACACCTTTTTAACCGGCTTAGTCCAACTGAAAATAGTTAACTCTGCCTCTTAAGCGACTAAAAATGGAAACACCCTAACTCTTTCAGCTTCCCTGGCTGTCCCCAAACTGACACTGTGAGGCTCCTTCTCTTTTTTCATTGAAACTGGTTTACAAAGTATGACCAAAACACATCTCATCAGACTATCATCGGGCACCATCGTGTCTAACCTGTACCCCAACGGCAGCGGCCAGCCTTTTAACCAGCTTTTTAACCAGAAGCCTGGGGAACGACAACTACCTCTCCCCTGCCGACTTGGCGCGGCCAATTCCCACCAAGCTCAGCAGTATGAAACTTTGCACGAACGCTGAGCAAGACCTGAAAGCACCCTCCTCTCACCCCCTAGGCAAGCACGGAAAACAGGGAGATGGGGGACTAGTCCGAGCCTTCGGCGTGGCCCTCGCCAGGCCGCCCCGAGGCCTCGGCTCGCAGCGCGGCTACCGCGCCGTCTCGCGCCCGCCTGCCCGAGCCCCTGCCGGGGAGACCCGAACTCGGGGCGCCCGCCATCGACTACCCGGCTCCTCCTGGCAGAGCCAGGCCCTCCTGGAGCACACAGCTGAGTACCACGGCCCGAGGGGCCCCGGTGTCGAGAGTTTCCCCCCACCCCCCACCCTCCCCTGAGTTCGCCGACCGCGAACGCACCTTCCAGAAAAGCAGCCTGCCCAGTGCCGCCGCCGCTCTTGCCCGCCGCCATCTTCCTCTTCCCACGCCACCTCCTCCTTACTCCATGGCCGGCACCGCGGCCGTGCTCGCGGGGAACAGGGGCCGCGCGGCGGGAGGGTAGCAGCCGCAGGTTGGCGGGCCTCGGGCTTGGCCGTACGCGAGCGACGCTGTCCCCCGCCGGGCCGGGTCCCCACACAAAAGCTGGCCGACGCGGCACGGCCTGTCTCGGGCGGACGGGAGGCGCTGAGGCCCGCGGCCTGGGCTGCTTCACCTCAGGCTCCTACCGGGGTCCGTGAGCGGCGGCGGCGACGGCGGCGACGCTTCCCGGGTCCGGCTTCCCTCAGCACACGACTCCCCATCCACCGGCCGCGCCGATCTCCGTGAAGCTCCTCTCCGCCGCTGGCGCCGGGGACGGAGAGCGAGGCGAATGCGCACACGCCGCCTGCGTCCCGGGCCGTAAAATGGCCGCAGCGGCGCGCCGAGCGAGGGCTCCGCGACCGTCAGGCGCCCGCGACCCCTCGCAGCTCCAGCAGTGGCTGCCGCCGCCGCCTGCCCGCCCGCCCACCCCGCCCAGGCGTCAGAGCATCAGCGCATCAGCCCAGGCCTCAGCGACTGTCCATGTGGACGGGGGTGGGTCTCCGCCACAGCCGAGCGTCGGTCGCCACAGCAGCCCCGTCGCCGCTCCTCCCCCCACGGGCCTCCAGGCCCGCCCCGCCGCCGCCCCAGCGCCTCTCCCTTGGGGCCTGGGCTCCCCCCCACGGCACCGGCCGAACCCACCCCGAGGGGTGGGGTGGAGATCTCGGCCCGCGGGCCCTGCGTGGCGTCCGCCCGGCCTAGGCAGGGCACGAACAAAACCCCTTCCTCAGAAGACCCCATGCCGGCCTGCTGGTGAGCGCTTCCCAGCCTGCTGGTGAGGGATTCTGTTTGATCCCGTGGCACCACACATGTTAAAGAAACGCTCGGAGTTCTGGTCTTTTTGAGGAGGCCTTCGAATTTAAAACATGTGCCATGTGAGGGGGGGGGAACATAGCGAGGTAATGCAATCGCTGTGGGAAATAATCTGTGTTCACATCCATCTCCAAACAATGGAGAAGATTGAGCCAGTACACTTGGGTGGGCGAAAAAGAGAAGACCTTTGTCATTTATGTGTCCAGTGCCGAAAGCACCAGACTCCTTACCAGGCTATGGCTCAGACAATGACAGAATTTGGAATTACATTTTCTTTTCTTACAAACTGGGTATGGTGGTTTTTAATCTCAGCACCTGGTGAGAGAGAGAGAGGTTGGTGGATCCCAGAGAGATCCTTTCTCAAAAGAGACAGAGAGAGATCCATGTTACCCTGTATTATCACAACTGAAACACAAGTCCCTTAGGTGTGTGGTCTGCAATTTTTCTTTAAAAAAAAAAAAGATATTTGATGTGTGGGTGTTTGCCTGTATTTAGTTTCTGTACCCTGCTGTCTGCAGTTTCTTCAGAGACCAGAAGAGGGGACCTCAGATCTTCTGGAACTGCAAGTGTAGGCAGTTGTGACTGTCATGTGGGCCCTAGGAACCAAACTGCTGAGTCCTTTTCCCCAGCACTCTACACCCTTATTTAGAGGTAGGGTCTCACTATATATCCCTGACTGGCAAGGAACTCGCTGTGTAGACCGGGCTGGCTTCAAACTCACAGATCTGCCACCCTTGCCTCTGCCTCCCAAGTTATGACAGGAAAAGTGTGTGCTACCATATCCAGCTCCTTTTGGCTTTTGAGACAAGATCTGGAGTATCCCAGGCTGGCCCTGAATTCGAGTTGGAGCTAAAAAGGGTCTTGAACGCCTGATCCTCCTGACTCAACATAACAAGTGCTAGGATTATGGGCATGCGCCATCACATCCCACCTAGCACGTTTCTTAACTCTTTCAGTAGCCATCTTCAAAACACAAAAATCTATGCTGTATATCAGTGAAAGCTCAACAGCAGCTGAAATGATTCAAAAACATTTGTTAAGGAAATCCTTGAGCACTTACCTTCTACCTGGGTTGTTTATTAACCAAGGCTCACATAGGAGACTTTTTTTTGATAACTTTTTATCTTATCCCTACAGGGTGGTTCATACCTGTAATCCTAGCACTAAGAAGGCAGATCTCTTGTGAATTCAAGGCCAACCTGGTATATGTAGGGAGTTCCAGGACAGCCAGGGGTATACAGTGAAACTTTGCCTCAAATCAAAAACAAAACACAATAACTTAGTATCTTTTATTATAGTGACACCAGTAATCTATGCTGATTGATAAAAGTACCATAAAGAACGTACTATGGTATAATTTGTATTTTCATTGTCTGAGGAAATACATGATCCTATTGGAATCTTTGAAAGACATAGTCTGTGCCATTGGCTCAGTGTAACACCGAGGCATGTAGATGAACAGGAAGATAAGGGATGGCGAGTCTTACCTAAAAATAGGAAGAAAGTAAGCCTCTCATGTAAAAAATACAATTCTATAGAGGACGGTACCAGGAATCAAGGGATATGGGTAGCCCCTCAGGGATGGCAAAGGTGGAAAAATTGATTCTCCCCTGAAGCCCAGACAGAGAAGAACTTAGAGCCTTGGTTTTTGCCCAGTGAGGCAGATTGTTCACTTCTGACCTACAGAACTGTGCTATGATAGATTTGTGGCAAGTTGCCAACTCAGTGGTAGAGTAATTTATTTCACTGTGGTAGCTCATACCTGTAATCCTAGTATGTGGCAGGCAGATCCCTGTGACTTTGAGGCCAGCCTCATATACATAGGGAGTTCCAGGCCAACCAGGACTACACAGTAAAACTGCCTCAAAACAGCAACAACAAACAAAAACAAAAAAGAAAGAAAGAAAAAGAAAAGAAAATTAATACATAAAGTGGAAAACTAGGAAGCATTGTTATTTTAAGAGATTTAAGGCCGAGCGGTGGTGGCGCACGCCTTTAATCCCAGCACTTGGGAGGCAGAGGCAGGCGGATCTCTGTGAGTTCGAGGCCAGCCTGGTCTACAAGAGCTAGTTCCAGGACAGGCACCAAAAACTATAGAGAAACCCTGTCTCAAAAATCAAAGAAAAAAAAAGAGAGAGAGATTTAAATAAATTAGGTATGGTAGTGTACACCTTTAGTCCTACCTAGCACTTGGGAGGATCTGCCTACAGACATAGCTCTGTGAATTCAAGGCTAGCCTTGTCTAGTGAGCTGCTGTCTATAGATAGATAGGTAGATGACTGAATTGGGCTTTTTCAGACAAAGGCTACTGGGTTTTTTTTTTTCATTTTTTATTTTGATCTTTTGAGATATGGTTTCTCTATGTAGTTCTGTGTATTCTAGAACTCCCTAATGTAGACCAGGTTGGCCTCAAATAGACAGAGATCCACTTGCCTCTACCTCCCAAATCCTGGGATTAAAGGTGTGCGCCACCACACCCTGCTTTACTTTTAGGTGATAGCAATTTTAGCTAGTGTTTGTGGAGCCCCATCCTCCCAGTCTTAAAGCAGAAGTTTGGGTTATGCCAACTACCTGAAGGCTTGTTACAACACGTTTTACCCAAAACCCAGAGTTTATGCCATCTATAGTGAGACTAGAGAAACTTCATTCCTAACAGGTTCCCAAGACACAGCTGCAGCTCACTGGGGGCTATACTTTTAGAATGAGATTTCAATTATTTTTTTTAAAGAAACCATGACTTTATTTTTTTTTAATGTTTTCTTTATTATTTATTGTGTGTACAGTGTTCTGCCTGCAAGTATACCTGCAGGCCAGAAGAGGGCATCAGATCTCATTACAGATGGTTTGTGAGCCACCATGTGGTTGCTGGGAATTTAACTCAGGACCTTTGGAAGAACAGTCAGTGATCTTAACCTCTGAGCCATCTCTCCAGCCCCCTCAATTATTTTTTAAAATCCTTTTTAGTTCAGGCATTCTCATACTGAACCTACAACTAGAAAGCATTTCCATACTCAGGCATATTGTAATGAGATTCCCTAAAATCACCATGACGCCTAATGAGTATGATCAACTGAACATCAATAGTCTCATGTTTATTCCACAATCAGGGCCTAGAAAATATCGTATTTAGAAGATGCTCTGTAACTGTATATTCAGTATATTCTCAAAAGTATTGAGTTAGTAGACTTCCTTCTCCTCCTCTTCTTTCTCCTGCTGCTTCTCCCACTTTTTCTGAAGAAGGGTCTCCCTAGATAGCCCAGGCCCCTCTTGTCTGAGCCTCCTCAGTGCTGGATGGCATGTGGGTGTGTACCACTATATCTGCATTAGCCCTTCTTGTTGCATACATTTTTTGAAGCTCATGGACATACAATCAATTACTGATGACTAATTCAAAAGCAGTTATTGTAGTTATTAAGTTTTGATTAAAAGTCAGCCATGAGCTAGCAAGTTGGCTCAACAGGAAAAGGTACTTGCTCAGCAAGCCTTCAGCCCCTGAAGATCACATAAAAAAGCCAGTTCAGGGCTGTTGGTATGACTCACAGGTAGAGTACGGTTAGACACTTGCTGTGCAAACCTGAGGACCTGAGTTCGAACCTAGGAACCCACGTAAAGGCGGAAGGAGAGACCGACTCTACAGGTTTGCTCACTGACCTCCACATGTACACTCATATATACACACACAGAGAGAAAATAATAGCAAATAAAATATTTTAAAAAGCCCAAATTGGTAGTATACACCCGCTATCCCATCACTCCTGCTACAAGATGAGATACAGTGAGACAAGAATTGTCCCCAGGTAAGGTGGGAGGAGGGGACCCTCTGGCTCCTACACACTCACATACACACTCAATAATAATAAAGTTTAGAATAAAAATAAATTTATTTTAACCCTTTTATAACTATATCTTTATCACTTAAATTTAGCAAATGCCATTGAACTATCAGCCTACTTTAGGAAATTTTAATTTTGGCAATAAAATATAAGGAAGAAAAGTTAGGTTACTTTAGGTTTATATGAGTGGGCAATTGATATATCTATATGTCTATATCTATATCTATATCTATAATGAGTAATATGATGCTGTTTTATTCTAATTATTCCACTGAAGAAATTTGGGGGGTTAGGGCTGGAGCCCAGCTGGCATTTGTTTGTTGAGTACATGTAAGGCCCTGCCTGGCTGTAGCCCTACCACAGGAAGCGTCTATGTTCTACGTCAGCCTTCCCCACCATTCCCAGCTGAGGTCCTTACTGCTCATTGCAGGATAAAACACTTGCTAATTGGCCAGAATTGTCTGCCTGTATGCATGTCTATTCTAGTTTTAATATTCTGATTTATAACAGAGACTACTCCCTGTCCACAGTCCCTTAGGTTTTCTCTTCTGTGTCTCAGAAAGTCTTGGCCCCACTGTTTGTGACCCTAGGATGCTTTGTCACCACATGTACTTCAGAGCTTGGCAGACAATAGGCCAGCGTAGCTGGAGCCTACTTAAGTTGTAAGCACACAGATGAAAGTTGGGTACAGTGTTGCATTCCAATAATGCCAGCACTTAGGAGATAGAGGCAGGAGAACCACCCAGGAGCTCAAGGCCAACCTAGTCTCCACAGTGAATTCCAGGCTAACCAAACAGTGAAAGCCTGTCTCAAAAGACAAAAACACGCCAAAAAAACAAGATTAATAACTGTGTTCTCAAAAAAAGTGTACTGAAACTAGGATGCTATTTTATTATTAATGTGGACCAGTTTGTTCTAATCATTTCTAGCAGTTTCTCCTGTGCTCCCTCCTGCCCAGATTTGTGGAGATAGTCTCACCAGTTCTGGAAATGGAATCAGTGCCTGCTGTATGCCAGACAAGCACTCTGACGTATTTTTAGTTTTTTCTGCCTGGGGTGGGAGAATGCATATGTGGTTCTAGTACACACTGTAGAGGTCAGAGGACCTAGATTTTAGCCATCAGGTATGTTCTACCATTTGAAACAGGGTCTATAATTGACCTGGAACTTTACCAGTGACTTTCCAGGGATCTGCCTGTCTCTGCCTCTCATATTGTCTTTCTTCTTCCCAATTTGCCATCCCTAGTATTAAAGGCATGTGCCCCCAGGCTTGAGTTTTTTTGTTTTGTTTTGTTTTGTGTTTTTGTATTTTTATTTTTTTGAGACAGGGCTTCTCTGTAGCTCTTTGAGCCTGTCCTGGAACTAGCTCTTGTAGACCTGGCTGGCCTTGAACTCACAGAGATCCACCTGCCTCTGCCTCCCCGAGTGCTGGGATTAAAGGTGTGTGCCACCACCGCCCAGCTCTTGTTTTGTTTTTTGACATTGATTCTGAGAATCTGTGGTAGTTTTAATGAGAATGGCCCCCATAGGCTCAGATGTTTGAATATCTGGTTTCCAGGTAGTGGACTGTTGGGAAGGGTTAGGAGGTGTGGCCTTGTTGGAGGTGTGTCACTGAAGTGGGCTTTGAGCCAGGTCCATTCTCACTCTCTCTGCCTACCACCTGTGGGAATAGGTTGTAAAGCTCTCAGCTACTGTTTCAGTGCTGTGCCTATCTGCTTCCTGCCATGATGATTGGGCATTAACCCTCTGAAAGTATAAGTAAGCCCGCAATTAATGCCTTCTTTTACAAGAGGTGTAGTGGTCATGGTGTCTCTCTACAGCAACAGAACAGGGCCTTAGCAAGGTCTGAATTCAAGTCTTCACACATGGAAGTCAAGTGCTTCACCAACTGACCCATCTCTTTAGTCATCTTCCCTTTTCCTTTGTTCAGAGACGAGGTCTCACATAGCCTAGGCTGCCCACAAACTCCTGATCCTTCTGCCTTCATCGCCAGAGTGCTCAGATTACAGGCCTGCACGTCAGGTCTGGCTTTGACTTTTATATTGACGTGTAGGATCTCACTAGGTTGCCCATACTGGCCTTGAACTCACTTGCAACCCAAGCAGATTTTGAATTTGGAATCTTCCAGTCTCAGACTCCAGAGTAGCTAGGATTACAGGCTTAAATCCTCATGTGCAGCTAAAGGCCTATTTCAAAAGGTCAGTCAAACAAAACAGACCAACAAAAACTGATTGAAAGGGCAGCCAGAAATGGGACTGGTGAATGAAGAAGCCTATAATCCTAGACCTCAGGAGGTTAAAGGAAGGAGGGCTTGGGAGCTTGATAGAGAACCCCAAGAGTCATGATTAGAAAGAGAACAGGCGAGAGCTGGCCCCAGTTGATACCACGGTTGTTGCTGCCTGGTCACAACCAGAGCACCCTCTGTGACTCTCCACACGGGAAAAGCATCCCAGTGTGGGCCAGCACAGGTTCCTAGTCCTCTCTTCATTAGCCCAGCAGGAGCAAGTGATATGGAGTGGCCACCCAGGGGCCTTGTGCTTCTGCTAAGTTCCTGAAGGAAAACTCTGGAGCTATAGGAGGTAGGATACAACTCTCCAAGGCACATGACATCAACTGTGTCGTTTCTAACCCATTATGGTTTATTTCACAAAAGAAAAGCTAATTACGAAAAGCTTTTGCTAGTTAGAAAACCTGCCAATATTATTCCCAAGTCAGGTATCCACTGGCCACATTATTATTACAGGAATCACTCATTAGTTTGTATAGAACAGTGGTTCTCAGTCCATAGATTTCAGCCCCCAAAGGTCATATGAGATATCCTGCATATCAGATAATTGCATTACATAGAAAAATTATAATTATGAAGTAGCAATGGAATAATTTTATGGTCACAGTTAGCTTTCTCTTTCTGTATATGAAAAATACATGAAAAAAATACATGAAAAACTGTATTTTTTGTTGTTAATTTCTTTTTGTTTGTTTTTTGAGACAAGATTTCTTTGTAGCTTTGGGGTCTGTCCTGGAACTCACTCTGTAGACCAGGCTGGCCTTGAACTCACAGAGATTCGCCTGCCTCTGCCTCCTGAGTACTGAAATTTAAGGTATGTGCCACCATGCCCAGCCCTCAGTCATTTCTTAATGATAATAAAAAGCATTGTGTTAGTGGATTTGAGGGAACTAGAAAGATAATACAGTTTATGGGGAGGTGGGAAGCAACTGGAAAGTCAAGAATTCCAGTAAAATCAATGCAAAGGTTACCAACCTAGAGACAGCACCCCCCCCTCTCTCTCTCTCTGTGTGTGTGTGTGTGTGTGTGTCTTTTTTGTTTTGTTTTGTTTTGTTTTAAGGCAGGGTTTCTCTGTATCTTTGGTGCCTGTTCTGGAACTCGTTCTGTAGACCAGGCTGGCCTTGAACTCACAGAGATTTGCCTATCTCTACTGGGATTAAAGGTGTGCACCACCATTTCACCAGAGACATTTCTTTTATAAAAAAAATATTTTCAAATAAAAATGTTAAAATGTTAAATGTTAAAATGTTAAAGAACATTAAACTAGTCATAAAGCTTGAAAATGTCAATCATAAAGTCTGTATATGACCTCGGTTGGGGCCTCCTTCCTCTCTGGTATTTTGAGGGAATCTCACAAACAAGACCGTTCTCTTGATTTTACACTAAAGATAGCCCACTTGCTCCATTCCTGTGACCTATAGTATTACTTTAGAATTCTGCCTTTCCTTTTCCTCTGTGTCATGATCTTTCTCGTGCATACGTATAACATTTTTCCATCATCAATACTATAGATCAGTAAGTTTTATCACATTTGACATTCACTTTTCATTTCTTCTTAGGTTTTGATATCTTAAGGTCCTTAATCTTTGATGTTTGATTTTTAATTTAGTATTAGTCAGAGTTCTCTAGAGCAGCAGAATTTATAGGACGAATCTCTCTATATATGTAGAAAAGGATTTGTTAGAATCACTCACAGGCTGCAGTCCAGCTAATCCAACAGCGGCTGGCTGGGAACAGAAGGTCCAAGAATCTAATAGTTGCTCAGTCCAAAGCCTGGATGTCTCAAGCAGTCTTCGGTATATACCAAAATTCTGAAGAAGCAGGCTTTGATGCCAGTGAAGAAAAAGATGTGCTAACAAGTTGAGGGCAAACAGACAAAGAGCAAAAACTCCTTCTTCTTCCATGTTCTTAGGCTTCCAGCAGAAGGTGTGGCCCAGATTAAAGGTGTGTGTCTTTTTACCTCAAAGGACCAGATTAGAAGTAAATCAAATTACGCAAAACTCCCTCTCAGGTGTGCCCTTCATTTTCTGATTTTAGTTAATTCCAAATGTAGTTAAGTTGACAACCAAGAATAGCCATATTCTTGAGTGAGCTAAACATCTAAATTGACTTATTTTCAAAGTTCCTGAACTGCCACTGGACAAGTGTGCACACACACACACAAAAGAACAATCTTGAGTGTTTTCTTCCACTTTTGGGGTGGGGAGGTAATGCATTCTCTCAGCAGCTGGCTGGTGAGCAAGCCTCAAGGATCCGCCAGCTCTCTTTCAAGAATCAGGCTCACATTGCCACACCCAGATTTTCACATAAATTTTGTTAGGTCCTCAGGATTATGTAACAAACATTTTATCAGTTGAGGTATTTCCACAGCCCAATTGCTGCCTTCGTGCCTTTCTTCCTTTATCTTTGTCTCCCAGGCTAACCTCAAACTCACTATGTAGTTGAAGATGACCTTTAATTCCTGATCCCCCGTCTCTGTCTTTTAGGCCGGTATTACAGGCATGAGCCACCGTCACTGATTTATGTCGTTGTCTTAGTCACTGTTCTATTGCTGTGAAGAGACACCATGACCAAAGCAACTCTTATAATAAAAAGCATTTATGGGCTGGAGAGATGGTTCAGTGGTTAAAGTACTGACTACTCTTCCAGAGAACCACGGCTCAATTCCTAACACCCATCTGGCAGCTCACAACTGTCTGTAACTCTAAGATCTGACACCTTCACACAGAGATAGGTGCAAGCCAAATACTGATGCACATAAAATAAAAATAGACAAATTATTTTTAAAAAGAAAGCATTAAATGGACATTTGCTTACAGTTCCAGAGGCTTAGTCTATTATTATTGTGGCAGGGAGCATGGTAGCAGACAGTATGGCAGCAGGCAGTGTGGTGCTGGAGGTGTAGCTGAGAACTACATCCTGATCCATAAGCAGAGATAGAGAGAGAGAGAGCATGTGCCTGGGTCTGGCATGAACTTTTGAACCCTCAAAACCCCCACCTCACCTCCAGTGATACACTTCAACAAGGACACATCTCCCAGTCCTTCTAATCCTATCAAAAAGTTCCACTCTCTGGTGACTAAGCATTCAAATATAAAAGCATATGGGGAGAGGGCAGCACTCTTATTCAAACTACCACTGCCATGTAGGTGTCTTAGTCACTTTTCTATCGATGTGAAGACATCTTGTCAAAGAGTTGACTGGGGCTCATGGCTCTAAAGGGTTAGTCTGTGGTCATCATGGCAAGGAGCATGGTAGCAGGCAGACAAGCATGGTGCCAGAATAGTAGCCGAAATCTTACATCCTGATCTAAAAGTAGAAGACAGAAAGAGAAAGCTAACTGGGAATATGATGAAACAAAGTCCACACCCTAGTGGCATACTTCCTCCAACAAGGCCACACCTCCTAATCCTTCCCAAATAGTTCTACCAACTGGGAAGCAAACATTCAAATATATAAGCTGATGGAGACCACCACATAGGGGATCAAATCCAGGACACTGTGTGTTATGATGAAATACAAGAAGGACCTTGGAGGATTGTAGACAAGAGACCCCAGAGCCAGTGAGAGACAGACACGCCATGCAGACAGGGCTCATGTGAAGGGGTTTTTATTGGGAGAGAGGGGATGAAAAAGGGGGAGAGAAGGGGGAGACAGGCCTCTGGGGACAGGAGCAGTGGAAGAGAGGAGAGAGGCAAAGAGAGAGAGAAAGAGACAGAGAGACAGGCAGAGAGAGAGAGAGAGAGAGAGAGAGTTAGTTGCAAAGTCCTGCCTGCCTCTTCAGAAAAGAAACAGGAAAGAGAAAGAGAATGGGTGGAGCTTGTCTCTTAAAGAGGGCTTTTGCGCATGCATACAGAGCCTTATGCAATCACTCAGTGTATGTATGTAGATTACATAGTGACATAAAGCCATAGGACCCTGGACTAAGTATTTGCCTGAGGACTGACAAGCACCTTTTGCTGAGCGATGGGGCATAATGCCTAAATGCTAACATTTTGCATACTGGGCCAGCACTCTACCCACTGAGTTACATACCTGGCTCAGTGTCATTATTTCTTTTGAGTAACCTGCCTGACTCCATTTTAAAGGCAGAAACCATTATATGATATTCTTAAAAATAAATTTCTATATACTGTGAGAGTTGAATTGCTCTATTTCCCCAACCCATGACCTTGATTTATTTTTGAGAATACCATGACCCTCCCTGACCCTCCCTGACCCTCCCTGACCCCTCCTAATCACATGGTGGGTGATCACATGATTATTCTTTTCTTTTTATTTCCTTCTTGTCCCATCGTCTCTCTTCTGTAAAACTACTCATGATTTTACTCCTTAAAAGGGGCCCAAGAGGTGGATTGGGGGCTGTTCTTTTTAATCCAAACGGGAGGCAGTCACTGGCCAGCCTTGGGTGCTCCCCAATAAAAATCAAGATTGCTTCAAAATTGACTCCAATTGTGGTAATGGTCTTATTCTCGCAGTTGGGAATTAACTCCTTTCTTTCTTTCTTTCTTCCTTCCTTCCTTTCTTTTTTTTTTTTGTTTTTTGTTTTTTTGTTTTTTTGTTTTTTTGAGACAGGGTTTCTCTGTAGCTTTGGAGCCTGTTCTGGAATTCATTCTCTAGACCTGGCTGGCAGAAATCCACCTGTCTCTGCCTCCCGAGAGCTGGGATTAAAGGCATGTGCCACCACCACCACCTGGGTTCTCACTGACTTCTGACTCTTCCTTTATCATACATTAAATCTTATTACAAGATTTTTATACTCCACATTTTATTACATTAATGTCTTTTTATTTCAACTTACCAGTATACTGTTAAGGTTATTGAGGTTTTCTTTTTTAAAGACTCATTTCTTTTTATTTGGGAACTGGAACTACAGATGAGTGTCAGCTGAACCTGAACCTAGGTCCTCTTCAACAGCAGCCAGTCTCTTTGCTGCAGAACCACCTCTCGAGTCCCAGATTATAGTTTTTTAATACATTTGGCTGTGGGCTGTTCTTCCCCCTGCTATTTGTTCTTATTTGCATATACTACAGAACTTCAGCATCTTACTTTTTGAGGTTTAAAGTAAAAGTACCCTTAGAAAATCGAAATTATTCAACCTGTGGGGGAAAGCTTCAGATTGACAAAAAAAATATTTTTAAGAATTTTTAAGCCTTCTAAAAATATCACTAGGCTTTAAAAATATTTTCCCTTTTTATTCCCCAAATGGTGCCAGCTGTGCAATTTTGCTTCCAGCCAGTGAGTGTTTTTTTCCTGCATTAATCAGGCTATTTTGGATGGCATTTGCCATTGCCTGAGAGAAATATTGAGACACGATTACATATTGCACAGACACAAAATTACTACATGTGATTGCATGTGCACTGAATAAATTGTAATATTTCTGGCTTTTTGTTTCTTTTTAAGTTTTTTTTGTTTGGTTGGTTTTTTTACTTAAAATCCCTTTCTTTAAAATTTTTATTCTCTTTGTGATCTTTAAGAGAAAAAGGGAGGGGAGGTCCTGCCCCCCCCCCCCCCCCTTGTGCTGTAGGATATTTGTAGACATTGCCCTAAATACCAGCTGCTCCCTGGGAACGGCACGAGGACAGCCCTTTCAACAGACGTCATGACAGTGTCTCTGTGCTGACCACAGATTCAACACTTCAAGGCTTTCCCATTCTGTATGTGGGAATGCCTTCTCCACTAGTTCCGACGGAACTACTCCTTTCAGCCATCTGGTTTATTTTCTCACCTCAGCAACCTCACTCTCATCACCTCACGTGTCAGTACCCCTCCCGTTTAAGGGCGGATCAACCTGTGCTGCCCTTCCTTCCTAGACTCCCTCTCCTGAGCTGGCCTGCTCAGGTATCCTGGCCCACCTTCCTTCCACACCTTCAGTGACCTGAGAGCCAGAAAGGAAGGGCAAGGGGAGGAAGACAGAAGCACTCAAGGTCTTCATTTGAATTTTTAAAAAACAATAGGCAGAACGATTTGATTATTAAACAAGGCCCCGAGGACTCCAAGCTCCCAGCAGTTTAGCCTCAAATTTGGTGGCTTCCATGACTGTGCTCTACTGTTCCAGTGAGACATGTGGGTAATATACAGACTTTTATTCTTAGTGCTTTTTACTGAGTGAGGCTAAAGCAGACTGGGAGAGAGGCCTGGTCAGCTATGTCTGGGAGCAAACGGGCCTACACTCACGCATATCTAGTCTCTGAAATATACCCCTCCTACTCTCTTCCCTCTTCTCCCTCTCTTCTGTGTCTCTATCTCCTCTACACCAGGCTCTCTCTCTCCCTCTCTCCTTTCTCCCTCTCTCTCCTGCCCCTCTCTCGACATAGACTTTATTTGAAAAAAGTCTAGTGTTTTGAATGAGAATGACCCCCAGTGGTTCATATGTTTGAATGTTTGGACCCCAGTTAGTGGAACTGTTTGGGAAGAATTAGGTAGTGTGATCTTCTTGGAATAGATGTGACCTTGTTGGAGGAGGTGTGTCACTGGGGATGTGCTTTGAGGTTTCAACAGCTTTTGCCAAACCCAGTCTGTCTGTCTGTTGCCCCCTTCCTTCTCCCTCTCTCTCCCCCTTGAGGTCTTCACCTCAAGACCTTTGCTCTGCCGCTTCTTAGGACTTGTGAATCAGAAGTGAGCTCACAGCTACTGTTCAAGCACTGTACCTGGGTGCCTTCCAGGTTATGAACTCTCAGCATCCCCCCAATATGCTGTCTTCAGTATATTCAGGTCCCACAACCTTTCTCAAACAGTGCCACGAAGTACAAGGCACCAAGTTTTCAAATGTATGAGCTCCTAAGGGGACATTTCTTATTCAAACTGTTATATAAAATAAACAGAAAATTCTGTTACCTCCAAGAAAATGAGAGCATGTTTGGAAGTTCTAACAGGAAACACAGATACTTGTATACCAATGTAACACCCGATTGTGTGTTACTCCCTCGGTACAGTTCGCACGCCACTGTACCCTAAGCAAGTCAGGCAAGGGCCTGGAGATTGAAAGAACACACAAGAGACCTGGGTCATTTGAAAGGAGATCAGCCAAAAGCCCTTTATTCAACTTTGGGGAAATCCTTATATACCTAGCTGCTGCACAAGGATTTCTGCCCAGGCAGGTGGGAAATTACCATACCAAAGAAGAAATAATGCCCTACAGCTAATCACCAGGCAAGGCCGAGGGAGCACAGGAACAAACAGGATGTTTTAGCTGGCTAACCAGAAACTGTCCTCAAGATGCATCCCAGGCCCTACATATCAAGACTGGAGACCTTACTCTTTGGTCAAGGGCAGGTGAGGGAGGAAGGGGTCACTTGCTTAGTCAGCTAGAACATCTAAATAAACCTGGTGACCAATGGGGTGACTCTAGTCAGGCCCCCCTCACATCCTGCATTCAAGTAGATGAGCAAAAAGTGTGCCTATGTCAACATATCAGCAACAAAATTTGAGCTATTATAACAAGGGACTGGGTGTGGTGGCGGAGGCAGGCAAATCTCAGTGATCCAGCCTGGTCTACAAAGTGAGTTCCAGGACAGTCAGAGCTGCTACACAGAGAAACCCTGACTTGAAAAAAATCAAACAAACAAACAGCCTCCCCCAAAAACAAAAACAAAAACAAAAAGGGAGAAGACTGGTGTTCACGCTGTAACTGTGGTCCAGGACTACTGAGAGCTTGGTCACTCACAAAAGGAAAAAGTTATTTCTGTTCTCAGCTCTGACCACTGGCTCCCTGTAATGATATTTCTGGAAGTTCTGGGCAGTGCCCAGGGTGCGCATGTTGTCATCAGACCTGGAGACAGTAGAGTGAGGATTTCTGTTCACAAACAGGTGACAGGATGTCGAACACAAGATCAGGGAAAAGGAAAGTCTGTGATATTCAAAGCTCCCTGAAGCGGATCCTTTTATATATTGGTCATGACACTGGCAGAGAAGCTGAGGTGGGCTCTCCCCCAGCTTTGACAGCCAAGCATCTGAGAAGAAACAGATGCACTGAACACCACAAAACAGATAAACACCAGAGAGAAGACATATTTGAGTATTTTTTTTTCTCTCGGGGAGTGTTTACTTAGGAAAGAGTTTAAAGCTTGTTTTGTATTCTACCCAGTAAATTCTCTGAGTCAACTATGTGCACATTGGTAAAGATTTTTAAGGATTTAAAACAAAAATCATAAAGTGTCTATGTGTGTGAGAGAGAGAGAGAGAAAGAGAGAGAGGGAGAGAGAGGAGAGGAGAGGAGAGGAGAGGAGAGGAGAGGAGAGGAGAGGAGAGGAGAGGAGAGAAGAGAAGAGAAGAGAAGAGAAGAGAAGAGAAGAGAAGAGAAGAGAAGAGAAGAGAAGAGAAGAGAAGAGAAATGCAAGTGCCCCCAAAGACCAGAAAAGAATATCAGTTCCCTTGGAGCTGGAGTTACATGGAATTGTGAGCCACCTGATTTGTGTGCTGGGAACTGAATTCATGTCGCATGAAGAGCTGGCAGTACCCTTGTCTTCTGAGCCTACTCTCCAGTTGACCAAAACAATCACTTTTAAAGAGTATATGCTACGTTTGCGAGACAGAGCCCCACCATTTTATAAAGTCCTTCCATTTGA
Source organism: Myodes glareolus (assembly GCF_982192425.1). Taxonomy (NCBI): domain Eukaryota; kingdom Metazoa; phylum Chordata; class Mammalia; order Rodentia; family Cricetidae; genus Myodes; species Myodes glareolus. The sequence goes on along the minus strand of NC_142029.1, from coordinate 39,194,690 downwards.
TCACATGGTGTTAAACACTCAAGCAAAGATTAAAACAACTGATGACGAAACAAAACAACAACAAAAATAAACTAGATTTTTGAAAGGGAAAGTTGACCTAGGCCATAGCGGCCTCCCCACTGAAAAAAGCCCTGAGTGTTAGCATGCCAGATAGGTACACAGCCTCTCCATCTGTGATTACATCAGAATGCCATACTTTTCCTAACATAAACGAAATACTATTTGTATAGTCCTGATAATTCTTCTTTCTTCAAAATGCCAGCATGAGACCGAGACCATGCCAAACACCAACATTCCATTGATGAAAACATTTGAAATGAGATCTTTAGACCCTCGTAGTGAAAATGGACTGTGTCTATCGTGACCTTAGTAGCCATGCTATTAATCTCTGGACCTTGTGTACTCAACTGATGTCTCAATTTTATCCACTCCATTTGCAGTTGGCCCATACTCAGATGATCCTCTGACACTCTAACTCCATTTTTCTGGGTCCCTTTGATCATCCTCTAATGCCTGAGAGTCATCAAAAATGGATGCTCTAAACCTTTCTGTGCCAAATTTCAGGGAGAAGCAGCTAGATTGACTTGACATCCATTTCCCATATAATTTTAAGGTCTCAACTCATGAGGGAAAATTGTTAGGTAGCTACACAGATATTAGCAGGTTTGGAGGCCCTAAGGGATGACCCTTCCCTCATGAATTTTGCATGCTTTCCTTGATTCTCTGTGCCTTCCTATTGTCTGAAGCTCCCTTGTTTTCTGCCATGTGACTGCTTATAGCTGTTGGCTGACTCTCATTAGTGAACCTCCCTCTGAACTTGGACCCTAACTTAAATGGCTCAACTTTTAAGCCTTGTCTTTTAAACTGCCTAGTCAGTCTTGTATCCCAGAGACTAAACTCATATCCATGACACTGCAAAAGGATATATATCCTCCAAAATTTCTACCAGAGACTGTCTCAAGCCTCTCTTGATGATGTTACCCTTGTCCAATAGGAAAGAGCTGTAAGACTAATAACCACGTCTCCTTCTCTACCATCTGATAGACACAAGTCAGGAATGTGGGCCAAGGCTGTAGAGTTTTGTGACACTCCTCCATTTTGGTTGAGTCATGACAGAATTAATAACTCTTCTAATAAGTCTCCTCCTCCAAGGGATAATTGGCCTCAACTTGACACAAGCTAGAGTGCCTCTGGGAAAAGGAACCACAATTGAGAAAATGTCCCCATCAGAGTAGACTGTAGCTAAGTCTGTAGATTCTTAATTAATGGCTGATGTGGGAGGGCCCAGCTCACTGGGGTAGTGCCACCTGTGAGAAGGTGGTCCTGGGTTCTATACGAAAGCAGGGTGAGCAAGCCATGATGAACAAGTGAGTAAGCAGCATCCCTCCATGAACTCTGCTTCAGTTCTGTGCTCCAGGCTCCTGCTTAGTTGGAGTCCCTGCTCTGACTTCCCTTGATGGCCAGTGGCCCACAATATGTAACACAAAGAAACCCTTGCCTCCCATGTATGTTTGGGCAGTGTTTTCTCACAGTAATAGAAATAAAACTAAGACACTCCTTCGTCTCCCAGAATCTCCTCCTCACTCCCTGTTTTTGGTTTTGTTAAGACAGTCTCAAGAGTCCCAAGTAATCTTGATCTTCCAATCTTCCTACCTTTACTTCTTATGTCCCGGACCACAGGCATGGGCCACCATGTTCTGATTTCCACCCACAGTGGCTTAGGACTTTCCTTTCCTCACAGTCAGAAATTTTGTGATGACATATTAGTTTGAACATTTTTATTTTATTATACTAGAGCTATGCCAGTTTCTTTCAATTTAGAAATCTTAAGTATTTTATTTAATTCTTCCTGTGGTGGTGCAAATTAAAATGGGCTCCATAGGCTCATAAATTTGGGTGCTTAATCACCAAGGAGTGAAACTGTTTGGAAGGATTACAAGGATTAGAAGGTGTGGCCTTGTTGTAAGAAGTGTGTTACTAGGATGGCTTTGAGATTTCAAATGTCCATGCCAGACCCAAATTCTCTCTCTTCTCTCTCTCTCTCTCTCTCTCTCTCTCTCTCTCTCTCTCTCTCTCCCTGCCTTTACTTGTAGGTCAGGATGTAGCCCTCAGTGTCTTCTCCAGCATTGCACTGCCTGCTTCCATGCTTCCTGACACCATTCTCCCTGCCAGGATGATGATAACGGAGTAATGTTGCATTATGAAAGATTCCCACACTAGCCCAAAATGGAGTATAATAAAAGTTTATTTACTAGGGGGTAAACTGACAGAAAGAACAGTGATCCGCAGTCCTCTGCATGCTCTGAGAATTGGAACCAAATCCAGCAGCCAAGGGGCCCACACACGCTTTTATGTCTGGATTTATAGGACATGAGAGCATACCCAAAGTGGGCCAGTTTCTTAAAGGCTATTGGCTGAAGGAGTTCACAGCAGACTAAGCCTTTGATATTGTCAGCAGACCCTAGTTAAATGCCTTGTTTTAGAAGAATGTCTGTGGCTGTGGTGTCTCTTCACAGCAAGAGAATGGTGACTGAGACAATGTTCCTTGAAATTTTGTCTCCTTTGTTTCTGGAGCAATTCCTTCTAAACAATTGAATCTTCTACAGTGCTTTTTTTAATTTTATGATTCTTTTATTCCACATTCTATTGTTTTTTTTTCTTTCCTTCCACGGTATGGATAATTTCCTGTACCTTCTAAGTTGTGTATTGACCTTTTTAATAGGAACCTCAAGAGTCAGGCTCTTAAGATTCCCTCTCAGGGTACAATTAAAGACACCACAATAAGCAAAGGGAGCTAAAAGCTGAAGGCTAAGAAAACTACTCACAACAGGATCTTTCTATCCATGTGTCTTTCTTCTTATTATTATTATTCATCCTTTCTTCTGTTACAAACGCTTCCAGTAATATATACCTTGGTGTGAGACAAATGTTTATATTCTGTCAATTATATTTTGAATAAACGCTGATTGGCCAGTAGCCAGGCAGGAAGTGTAGGCAGGACAACCAGACAGGAAGTAGAGGCAGTTCAATGAGAACAGGAGTATTCTCCGGGAAGAAGGAAGCTCTTTCTGCAGTTGTGGTCCAGCCACAGAAGAAACCAGATGTGACTGCCTCTCTGAAAAAGGTAGCGAGCCATGAGGCTAACATAGATAAGAATAATGGGCTAATATATGTTATAAGAGTTAATAAAAAGCCTGAGCTAATGGACCAACCAGTTTATAACTAATGTAGGACTCTGTGATTTCTTTGGGACTTAACAACTGTGGGAACCAGGCAGGACAGAAACCTCAGACTATAAATTTTCCCCAGCCCTAGTCCTAGGCTGCAATTCTTTTGCCCCATAAAAATCAGATAAGAATTTTCGCTCATGTATTCCTACATGCACGCGTGCACATGCAGACACACACACACACACACACACACACACATGTGCACGGCAGATCCGTGACTGTCAGTTCAAAGGTGGAAGTGGCTTAGTTCATGTCCAGTGAACTCCTTAATGAAGAAAGTTAGTTAGGAAAGGAAATAAGTTATCAGGGAATTCTAGAGGGGAAGGCTAGTGTGCTATGCTACATTTTTAGGTCGTTAGATAAAGAGCTAACAGTTTTATTTTCAGTAAAATTATGAATAGGGCACAGATTGTTTTTTAAATCAGTGCACCACTTTTATTTCTCCCAGCATGCCTTGATAATATTGGGTAACCAGGCAACCTACATAAACAGTCAGGGGAAGCTTATGGCTTCTGGATCCGATAGCACATTCACCAGATGCTGCAATTTCTACAGGTCTATGTCTGGAGTTTACACTTATTACTTTAAGCAGTAGAAACAAAGATAAGACCTAGATCTCAAATTCTCAGTTCCGGGATGTGCTGTTATCAGCCATTCTGATCATGGGCATTATGGGTCTGTGGTGCCAACAGGAAGTCTTTTCTCTGGGTTGTGGTTAATTATCTCTTCTCTGTCCTTGAGAGTAAACTACAAGCTATAAGTTTCCTGAACTAAAATCATCAGTAAACTGAGGTGAAGGTTAATGTAGGAGGTTAGGAATCTTTTAAGTTAGGTAAAACCAGGGCATGCTTATTCTTCTATCTATCTGACCAGCTATGAATCAACAGTTTGGGACAAGTAGTAATTCTATGTCCTTGAATATCTGTGAATGTCTTAAATGGAATGCTTTTGCCTGGACCCTATACACTGACCAAATACCTGTCAATAAGGATGACTACAGGAAGGCAGATCTCTGCATTTATCTAGGAGAGAGGAACAAAGGTCTGGCAGTGGGACACTGTTCCCACACGCAGCTAGGGGAATGTGATTAGCAAGCCTCAAAGGCATAGGAAATAGTTTGGAACTGTGGGAATTAATTCCCAAATATGTAACACAAGGGGAACTGGCTACAGCAAAAATTTACAACAACAACAAAAAACATTTATTCACAAAACAATAATGCCAAAAAGCCTTGCCTTTTGGTTTAAAACCTTCATCAATAGTCCCTGACTCTGATGAGTCCCTTGTGAAAAGATGGCTGAGTAATTACTGCATAATGTTACGGCTTATAGCAACTTTTAAAGTTTAGTATAGTAATATTATTCTTTGACTGTGGGTGAGATGTCACACCTGTGTAGTTCATCTCTTCTAAACATTGCTCAGGGTGGCAAATGTAAAGCTAGGACTCAAAGGCCGCACAGACTTCATAGCAATCACTGGATGTGCAGTATACGTCTTTTAAATGCTATTGCAATTCATATCTAAACTAAAGATTGCCATCTTCTATGGTTTTTTTTTGTAACACACACACACAGAGTTTCCATTTGAAATGTTTTTCTCATCCCAAAGAATCATCTTGTAATTTTAGCATCAGGAATACCAAGATCGGAATCTTGAACTTGACGAGGCCAGTTTAGGACATTTACAGTTCTCTCAGGTTTCATCTTTACTTTTTTTTTAAGACAGAGCATCTCAGTCTTCAGTCAGTCCCTAAAGCTCTCTTGGTAGACCATACTGACCCTGAGCTTGGGGCGGTCCACTTCCCTCAGCCCTGAGTGTCAGAATTATAGGCATGGGCCATCATACCTGGTGTGGTTTTAAGTCTTTACCCAGTGAGCCATCTCACTGACCCTAAAAATAACTTTTAGGTCTTGCAATTTGAATTTGGCTATTCTGATGATATACATGTCTATGGATTAAACATTCAAAATGTGAACAGTTTTTCTTCTACTCCTATGCCTGGGTCCCTACATTCTCTCTTGCAGGCACTCACTGCTGTCAGTTTGTATGTGACTTTGTACACAGAACTAATCCCTTCCCTTTTCCCCTCCCTCCCTCACTCCCCTCCCTCTTTTCCTTCTTTCCTCTTAGAAATTTATTTATTTAGCCACTATAAGTGAGATGTTCTGCTATGCATGGGGTGGAACTTGCCGTTTTCCAGATGCTGTACCTTACAGTATTTGAAGGCACCATAGTTTATTAACCACTCTTACTGGGAGGCATTTGCATTATTTTCAAAACCTTGATAGTAAGCAAGGTATGGTGATATTCATCTGTATTCTCGGCGTTTAGAAGCTAGAGGCAAAAGGATTAGGGGTTCAAGGTCATCTTCCACTACATAGATTTTGAGTCTAGTCTGAGGTATATCAGACCCTGCCTCAAAAAGGTAAACAAAAACAACAAAGCTATTGATATTACAGAGATACTATTGAAATTAATCTTGGCTAGCTGTGAGTTTGAAAATCAGCGAATCCTCCTGAAATGTAAATTGCACCAGTGGCATTGCTGGAAGATTCTCAGTGATGCTGAGGTGTCTTCCATGAGGTCACATCACACTGCACCCCAGAAGTGGTGCACCCTGATTGCTAGGCAGAGTTCGTCAGTTTCCTGCTTGTGCCAGTTGCAGGTGAATACTGAGCTCAGTTGTTTCACATGAGTTCTGAGCATGAGGGTGGCAGAGAACCTTTACAGTAACCCTTGGTACTTACTTTAGAGAACTGTCTCTATGCCCAACTCCATATCCCGCCCCTATTCCTTACCTAATTCTTCTGCCACAAGTCCTATAAAAAGTCTCTGGGCTGAGCTTGGTAGCACTTCGTTTTGGGGACCTATTTCTCCTCTATAGGAGCTCTGCCACCACCCCCCTGGAGGTGAGGGAGAAAGCCTCTATCACTCTCAGAGACTCTACTTCAAAGACTCCCAGATCAAAGGCCTCTGATTCGCCCGATTTAAGTATTCATTTCCTCTTCATCCTTGGTTGAAAAGTACTTTCATATGCATTATTAATTCAAGGCTAGTTCATTTTTGCTGTTGTTATTTTGTTTTTATCTTATTTATTCATTTATTTATTTTGTTTTTCTTTTTCATCTGTGGTAACAAGTAAAAATTTCTAGATCCAGGTTTTTCTGGATGTCCGGAAAATGGATGTTCAGTGGGCTGATAAGATGGTTCAGCTGGTAAAGGCACTTGCTTCAAAGCCTGACAGCTAGGGTTCTATCCCTAGGAACGGCACACTGGGAGAACAGAAAATTGTTCACTGACCTCCACACGCAGCACGGTATGGAGCGCGAGTTCTGGTTGCTCTTAAGAAATAAATCCTGGAGTCAGATATTAGGGGGTGAAAGCTGAAGGAGTAGAGAAGCAGAGAGGCCCCTAGAGAGATCTTTTAGCTCTATCACTGCTCTGACCAAAGGGCAATCCTGTCCTCAGACTGCATCCTCTGACTGCAACTGTCTCTGTCAAACCTCAGACTAGATCTGAGCTCTTGTCTCCTGCCTTATATTCCTCTCTCCGCCCAGCCATATCACTCCTGTCTCCACCTTCCTAGTTCTGGGATTAAAGTCATGGGATCCCAAGTGCCTTGATCACCTTTGAGTGATCTCTGTTTTTCTTTTTGACAGATTTCAACCCTGTGTTAGCCTAGGGTGGCCTTGAACTAACAGAGATCCCTCTGCCTCTGCCTCCCAAGTCCTGGGATTAAAAGTATGTGCTGCCACTCCCTGGCCTCTAGTGGCTTGGCTCTGCACTCTGATCTTCAGGCAAGATTTATTTAAAATTAAATAAATAAAACACATTAAAATTTAAATTAAAATTTTTAATTAAAATTAAATAAAACACATATTAAAACACAAACAAATTATTACTCTATCACTCTAGTAGCACATACACAGCACTCCACATGTATACAATAAGTAAATAAAAATATAGTTTGAAAAGACATCAAGGTCAAGTATGGTGGTACACACCCTTAATTCTAGCATTCAGGGTGCAGAAGCAGGTGGATCTCTGTGGATTTAAGGCCAACTTTCATTCACATTATAATTCAGTTACAGGTCACAAGGGTTATACAATGGGAAAAAGTATTAGAGCTATATTGCAGGTTTAATTTTCTTGAGATTGTTAAATAATTATCTAATTTCCCCCTCTCTTTTGTGATTGTTTGAATGAGAATGACTCTCATAATGCCATATATTTAGATATTTGGTCCTCAGTTGGAGAAATTGTTTGAGGATGACTGTGTGGCCCTGTCTGAGGACGTGTGTCACTAAGTGTGGGGCTTTGACGTTTTAAAGCCCCACACCATTCCCAGTGTCTCTCTCTTGCCTGCTTCCTTCAGATAAGGATGTAAGCCCTCAGCAACTGCTCCAGCACCATTCTGGCTGCCTGCTGCCACACTCTTCATGGTGATCATGGACTCTAACCTTCTGTAACTGTGAGCCCCAAATTAAAGATTTCCTTTTGTAAATGGTCTTGATTATGGTAGTGGAAAAGTAACTCAGGCACATTTGCTCCCTCCAAGCCTTCCTGTAAACCCATTCTTGCTTTTCTTCAAACCCCATGGCCTCTTATTCATTACTGTTACATACACATATGTGTGTATCTCTGTGTCCATTTGGTGAATAGTACAACCTGTTCAGTCTGTATAATGTTACCTGTATGTATGGTTCCATGGCTGGCCATTTGCTATTGGAGAGAGCTGGTGGCTCTTCCTCAGGTAAGATTATTTCTCATGCTCTCAGCAGTCTTTAGCTGCCTGTAGCTCTTTGTCTAGAGCTGAGGCCTTCTGTGCTTTCCTATTACTGCATTAGCATGTCTATACTGCATTAGCATGTCTGTACTGCTTTAGCATGTCAATACTGCGTTAGCATGTCTATTGGTGTTGTCCTTGTGTCGCTCACATTTAGGCAGTCATGTTGGTGAGATGCTATGCACATGGCTTCTGACATTGGTAGGAGACACAATCTCACAATTCCGCCCCCCCCCCCCCCCCCCGTAACACGAGAGGCCGGCTTGTTGGGGTTTCTGTCCCACCCGGTACTCCACAGCTGGCAATTCCCAAAGAAAATAACACAGAATCTACATTAGGTTATAAACTGATTGGCCCATTAGGTCAGGCTTCTTGTTAACTCTTATAACATATATTACCCCATTATCCTTATCTATGTTAGCCACATGGGCTCAGTACCTTTCTCAGTGTGACAGCTTACATGTTGCCTCTTCGATGGTCTGCGCAGGAGTGGCAGAGGAACCCCTGCTTCCCGTCTGGCTTTCCCGCCTATACTGCCTGCCTGGCCAATCAGCGTTTTATTAAAATATGATTGACAGAATACAGATAATTCTCCCGCACCCCCCCCCCCCCCATTTTGCAATCTTTCTGCCCCTTCTTCTGCAGTGATCCCTGAGCCTTAGCTGCGGGAGTTGTGTTGTAGGTGTATCATTTGGGACTGGGCTCCAAATCTATGTGTTCTCATTGGCTGTGGTTTTCTGAAATGGTCTCTGCCTGCTGCAGAAGGAATTTCCTTGTTGGGCACCGAAGACTACATTTATTTGTGAGTAAGGACAAATGTCTAGAATGCAGTTGGGTTTCTACTGGTTTAGGAATTGTTCTCCTTCAAGATCCATGGCTTCACTAGCCCTAGGTAGTTGGCGAAGCTTTCAGTAGTAAGCATGATTTCTTTCTTTCTTTTTTAAAATTAAAAAAAAAATTACACACTATATTTTGATCATATTCTTCCCCTTCCCTCACATCTCCCAGAATCTCTCCATCTCCCTACGTACACAGTTTTACCATGTCCTTTCTCTTAAAAACAAGCAAAAAAAAAAAAAGTCCTTAAAAACTTTTTGTTTTTTGTTTTGTTTGTGTGTGGGTGTGTTCCTTTTTTTTGGTATGAGTTCCTACTTGTTGAACAAGACTTAAGTCTAATTAGAGAGCTATTGTTGCCATGTTATCATCAATGTATGTGTCTCACTACTGTACCCTTAGGGTTATCCCTGCCATGCTGGTTGTTGCTGTGGCTTACAGGTGTCACACCTGGCTGAGACAGTTGGCTGATTCCCTCCTTTGGAAGGTTGCATGACATCTTCTGGTACCTTGAAAGCTAGTCCTCAGGAGGAGGCAGTCAGGTTGGTTCATGCTCAGGGACCAATGAAGTGCATGGTGTCTTCAGCAATAGGAGCTATTAAGAGCTAATATTTATTTAATACATATAAGGCATTAAAATTTTAATTTGTTTAATTATTAAAACAGCTCTCTGACTGGGCGGTGGTAGTACACACCTTTAATCTCAGCACTCAGGAGGCAGAGGCAGGCAGATCTCTGTGAGTTCAAGGTCAGCCTGGTCTACAGAGTTCAAGGACAGCCAAGGCTACACTGAGAAATCCTGTGTCAAAAAACCAAGCCAAACCAAACCAAAACCAAAAAACAATACAGTTCTCTGTATGTAGCATTGCTAATGTAGTTTACTTTTATTTTTAAAAAGTCATTTATTTATTTTGAGACAGGGTTTCACTATGTAGCCTTGTAGACAGGGTTTTACTATGTGGCTATGGAACTTATAATCCAGGCTACCCTTGAACTCTCAGAGATCCACCTCTCTGCCTCCTGAAGGCTGGGTTCTAAAGAACTTTAAAAATAAGCATATTAAGTGATATATGACATTGGCAATGAATCTTAAGGCTAAGACCACAGGACTGAGGCTCTGAGTGTCTGTCAGATGCCCCCTAACAATCCTGGCCCCACAACTGTTGTCAGTGACTCTTAGGTCTGCTTTTTACCACTTGGTGTCAGGGTTGTGCTGTTTGAGTACCTTAGTTAACTTAGAAAAGCTTGGACAGTTTATTTGTGAGTTTTAAGGATTTTGTTCCTGATTTAAAGACTTTTTAAGAAGATGACTGAGGTCTTTGTGAAATCAATGTGAAGAAGTGTTTCTCTTTTCTCTGGTGTGTCTAAGTTGACTGCATTTGCCACCAGACTGGAAGAGGAATCAGCTTTTTACTGTGACCAAATAAATACCTGCAAGAACTATCAAAGGAGGGGGTCATTTTTTCCTGGCCTCAGAAAACTCTGCCCATAGGTGCTTGGTCCCAGGTGCCTGGGCAGAACACCTTGCCTTGGCGAGCTGTTCACTCCAGAGTCAGCCAGCAGCCAGAACGCAAGACAGGAAGTGGTACGGGATAATGCCGTCCCAAGGTCCTGCCCACAGTGACTTACTTCCTTTAGCAAAAGTTTCTATACCTTGTTGGCTCAGTGGTTAAGAGCTCTTGCAGAAGACCAAGGTTCGATTCCCAGCACCCATATGGGGGCTTACAACTGTTCAGTTCCAGGAGATCCAAGGCCCTCTTCAGACTTCCTTTTGTACCAGGCACACACACAGTGTACTTAACACATGTGCAGGCAAGACACTCATACACTTAAAAATTAAAATTAATAAATCTTTAAAAAAGTTTCTGTAGTATTCCTTAATAACATTACCATCTGAGAAACAAGCATTCCACACACAGTCCAATGGGCAACACTTCCGAGTCACACACTAACAGAGGAGAAAGGAAGGAAGTGTTCTCAGTCAGACACACTGCAGGGAAACAATCCATCCTGGTGCCTACAGAACACCAGGTATGCTTTAGAATAGTTGTGGCAAGGACCTGGAGAGAGGCATCAGCAATTAAAAGCACTTCTTGAAAAGGACTCTAATCCCTTGTTCTGACCTTCACAGGAACCAGACACACAGGTGGTAAATACACACATGCAAGCAAAGCACTCCTACACATAAAATAAACCTTTAATTTAAAAATATTGTGCTGGGCTAGAGAGACGACTCAGTGTTTAAAAGCACCAACTTTTTTTTTCCAGAGGACCCAGGTTTAGTTCCCAGCACTCACATGGCAGTTCGCAACTTGTCTATAATCCCAAGGTCTGACACATTCACACAGAAGTACATACAGGCAAGACACCAATGCACATAAAATAAAAATAGATAAATTTAAAAAATTGTACTAAAATATGTATATGGTAAAAATTACCAATTTGAATATCAAGCTATCTTTAGGAATCTATATATCAGTATCAAGGATTTTCTGTGAAATTTTAATTAAAGTTGGGTTATAAAAAAATATGGTCATTTGGGGCCTGGAGAGATGGCACAGCAGTTAAGAGCACTGGTTGCTCTTGCAGATGTCCTGAGACCAAGTCTCATAACCTTCTGGAACTGTAGTCCTAGGGATTTGATGCCCTCCACTGGCCTCCACTGGCACTAAGGTACATAAGGTACATAAGCAGACAAAAGACCCATATACAAAATAATTCAAAAACATGAAAAAAATGATGATTTTATCATATTACACATCGTATATGAAGAATCAGGTAGTAGGTGGAAAATTAAATGCTGAAAAGGAGAATGAGATTTCCATGATTACTGAGAAATGGTGAACTCAGTCTCCTTGGCATATTTTCTTTCAAAACATTACTTTGCAGGACTGGAGAGATGGTTTAGCTGTTAAGAGTGTATCCTGTCTAGTTTATGTCAACTCCACACTAGCTAGGGTCATCTGTGAGGAGGGAACCTCAATTAAGAAAATGCCTCTATAAGGTAGGTAAGCCTGTAGGGCATTTTCTTAATTAGTGATGGATGAGGAAGGGCTCCGCCCATTTTGGGTGGGGCTGCCCCTGAGCTGGTGGTGTGGTTTCTATAAGAACATAGACTGAGCAAGCTGTGGAGAACAAACCAGTAAGCAGCACTCCTCAAGGGCCTCTGTATTAGCTAGTACCTCGAGATCCCTGCCCTGAGTTCCTTCAGTGATGGACTGGTACCTGACAGTGTAAACTTAAAGAAGCTCTTTCCTCCCCAAGTTGCTTTGGTCATGGTGTATCATCACATTAGTAATTACCAAAAGACAGAGTGTGCACTGTTCTCACAAAGGCCTGAGTTCGGTTCCCGGCACCCTTGTAGGGCAGCTCAGGGCTGCCTGTTGTTCCAGTTCCAGGGGATGCAGTGTTGCTGGCCTCTGAGGGCTTTGTACTTACATTTACATACCCAAACACACCCTACGTGCTTAAAAATAAGTATTTTAAACATCTTTAGAAGGAAAATATTAGGGGGGAGCGGGAGGGGTATTGGGAGGAGGGGAGGAAGTGGAAAGAGTGTTTTCGGATACTTGAATAAACAAGTCTAACGGAAAAAAGAAAAAATGCAAAAAAAGGAAAATATTAATTTATAGGTGGGAGTGGTGATTCATGCCTTTAATACCATCGCTAGGCAGAGGCAGGCAGGTCTCTATGAGTTTAAAGCCAGCCTAATCTACATAGAGAGTTCTAGGCCAACCAGGGCTACATAGTGAGACTCTGTCTCAAGAAAAAAAGGTATATATTTATTAGCTGGCACAGTGGCACATGACTATGATCCCAGCTATGTAGCGTATTAATGACCAGTTGAGCTATAGGAGACCCTGTCTCAAACAAACATACAAAAGCAAAAAATCATTGAAGAAGCAATGTAATCGCGTTTCAGAATTTACAAACAGACAGTTCATGTAGACAGCAACATACATGTGTTCTCTGTTGGCATACCCATCTTATCTGTATTCAGTCACTTCTGCTTCTTACTCCCCCTCCAACTCAGAGGGGGTCTTGAAGATCTGTCCACATCCCTTTATAAACATTTTCTGGTTTCATTTTTGCTTCGTGAGTGTGTGTGTGTGTGTGTGTGTGTGTATGCACGTGCTCACATGTGCACATATCTAATCAGTATTTCATTTTATTATCAATTAATCTGATCTAGATAACCCTTCACATAACTGCTCAGAGGCTTATTTTCATAGTAATTCTTACGCTATTAAGTTGACAATATTAACCATAACTGAAGATCTTGAACTAATACTTAGTTTATGAGTAATACAGTCTGATACGATTCTGAGATTTAGATCATTAAAATATCGTATTATACTTCTGGGATTTTTGTTGGAGCCCATGTGACTCCAACACAGATATCTATTTTCCCTAACTGGACTGGTACGGGGGCACAAGGAATAACCAGACACAACTTACACCATTATTACGGAAAAGGACATCTCAGGCATCTTCCTCCTGAAGACCTCTCCTGAAGCTTTCCTTAAAGATCTCTGCATTTATTCTCCAAACATCTTTTATACCAATACATAAATTGGGCGGGGAAAATACATTATCATTCTGTCACCAAGGCAACCAGGTGAATGGCCTTTTGTCACGTCGGCATCCACCTGTCTGCTGAGTATGCTAGCTGTCACTAGGCTTGAATTAGCATCTCTATAAGGCATCCTCTAAATTACAAAGAAAGGGAGAAGCCAACATCCTGACCTTTGTCAGGCAGAGACAGGGCTGTCTGCAGGGCTACACGATCATTTTGGATCAGCCCAATGGCTTCAGAGCCTGGCTGCTACACCATAAAGAAATATGGGCTCACAGATTTTCTTATTTTTAATGTGTGCCATAGAAAATCTGTAGTTTTGATTATTTTTACCTTAGTTATATTTTTGCTGTGCCATGGTGTGAAAGGCATGTGTACAGCTGTAAGAGATCATGAAACATGTATCCTTGAGCTTTGCTAGTCTGCTTTTTATTAAACAGTTTTCTCTTCTCTACCATTTTTTTTTTTATGGAAAGCAGATGTTGACTACTTTAACTAAAGTAATAATATGGGTGGTTGAGACCATTCTGTGAGCATAGGTGGTAGAGACAGAATTGTGTTCTATCTATCTATCCATTTATCATCTTATCATCTATCTCTCTATCTCTCTGTCTGTCTATCTATCTATCTATCTACCTATCTATCTATCTACCTATCTATCTATCTATCCATCCATCCATCCACCTATCTATCTGTCCATCTGTCCATCCATCCATCCATCCATCTATTTATCATCTTTCTATTCATCTATCTATCATCTATGTATCTATGTATCTCTATCTATCTATCTATCTAGTTATCATATATCTAGCTATCATCTATCAATTATCTATCTATCAATCATCTATCTATGTATCATCTATCTATAATCTCTCTAACTATTATCTGTTGAGGATAGAAAATAGTTCTAGCACTGGGGGTATTCTCAAGACTTTTAGACTTAGCATTCCTTTGTCACCTAAAAGTTTTTATTTTGAGGCAGGGACTCACTATGCATTGCTTTAAAGTTTCGTAAATTTCTCATATTTTGGTTAAAAAAACTAGAACTTTAGTATAAAACTACTTCTGAATTTAATATGTAACATTACATACCACATAGGGCTTGAAAATTTTGTTGCACAGTTATAAAGGGCAAGAGTAAAAAAGGCAGTCAGTTCTGAAGTGTTTATTCTAGGATGTGAAACTGAAAGACCCCCGACATAGGGAGACTCTCACTCAAGTCTCGGGATGACGCAGACACCCCCAGTAACTCACGAGAGACTGTCCTTGCTGCAATCACACGAGGTTTAATGACAAGACGACAAGACGGGAACCAGTGCACTGGGGCCGAGACTCATAACCCACGCAAGGGAAGAGTGACCAGGAGAAGTAGTTTTTATAGGAAGAAACCACACAGCCCAGTAATCCGAAAGGGGGGCAGGGAGGGTGTCACAGAAAATTCCGAAAATTCCAGTGATGATTACAAGGAGGCAACTCCCTGCCTCTCAAGGTCATAATCAGCTAGTTCCTTTTCTAAAAATACCAATGATAATTACTAGGGGGTGATAATTACTAGGGGGAATCTCCCTGCTTCTCAAGATTACTCTCTTTCTCAAGATTACAATCTGCCTTTATCTTCAGCTAGTTCCTGAAACCCTGAAACTGGCTAATCTTAGATTTCTGATTCTTCTCTTCCTGCTAGATTTTTGGCTCTGTTTTCCTGCTAGGGGGATCTGGATTTATCCAGGTCTTTCAAAACTTTGGAAATGAATTTTGGTTCTGACATATCAATCTGGAAAGAATGCATGCAACAGTTTAACATTTTGGCAGACTTTGCTCAATTTTCATGGTCTTGATTCCTTGACTTGCAAATGGATGCCTTTACCTATACAATATGAAGTTTCCATATCCAGGCATGCGCCTGTAACCTTAATTTAGGAGCCTGATGCAAGAGATTCAAATGTAAGACAAACCTGAGTCATACTTTGAGTTCAAGGCTAGCTTGAGCAAGACCCTATCTGCAGCAACAACAGATAAGAAAGGGGATATAATGTGCTTGTCTGGCTTGTGTAACATGTCGGTCACGACCCCAGGACTGAAAAATAAACAAAACCTTTGATCCTTATCTTCTGTGAAATCTGCCTGGATAGCCTTTTCCACTTCATCTTTATCTTAGACCTTCTCAGCTCAGCAGAACAGCTTTCTGTGGTTTATGTCCACTGTGAATGTTCTTTCAGTGGGTGTAGAATAAGCTTATCTGCTGGACATAGCAGAGCAAAGCTGCCCCCTCATGGATGCTTTATTTTTTTAATTTAAAAATTGTTTTTTTTAAAAAGAAAACAAACATCTTTTTTTCTTTATACATACCAATCCAAGTTCCCACTCCCTCCACTCCTCCCATTCCTTCTACTTACCCCCCCATCCCATTTTCCATCCACTCCTCAGAGAGGGTAAGGCACATTATTTTGGGGAAGGTCCACGGCCCTCTCTACTATATCTAGGCTGAGCAAGGTATCTATCCAAACAGAACAAGTTCCCAAAAACCCAGTACATGCAGTAGGGATAAATCCTGGTGCCACCACCAGTGGCCCCTCAGTCTGCCCCAGCCATGCAACTGTCAACCACATTTAGAGGGACTAGTTTGTCCTATGCTTGTTTCTTCCCAGTCCGGCTGTAGTTGGTGAGCTCCCATTAGCTCAGGTAGACTGGTTTCAGTGGGTGTACCCATTATGGTCTTGACATCTTTGCTCATATTCCTCCCACTCTTAAACTGGATTTTGGGAGCTCAGCCCAGTGCTCCCACGCAGGTCTCTGACTCTGTTTCCATCAGTTACTGGATGAAGGATCTATGGTGATATTTAAGATATTCATCAGTCTGATTACAGGGCAAGGCCAGTTCGGGCACCCTCTCCTCTATTGCTTGGGGTCTTAGCTGGGATCATCCTTGTAGATTCCTGGTAATTTCTCTAGAGCCAGGTTTCTTGCTAGTCCCATAGTGGCTTCCTCAATCAAGATATCTCTTTTCTTGCTCTCTTCTCTGTCCTTCCTCCATTTCAACTATCCCGTTCCTTCAAGTTCTCCTCACCCCCTCTTCTTCCCTCCTCTTCCCTTTCCACCCTCCCCTTTTCCCCCACCCCTATGTTCCCAATTTTGTCAGGCAATCTTGTCTATTTCAAATTTCTGGGTGGATCTATATGTGTTTTACTTAGGATTCACCTTTGTTACTCAGCTTCTCTAGGGTCACAAACTATAGGTTCACTATCCTTTACATATATATATATATATATATATATATATATATATATATATATATATATATGAGTGAGTACATACCATATTCATCTTTTTGGGTCTGGGTTACCTCATTCAGGATGATGTTTTCCAGTTCCATCCATTAGCATGCAAATTTCAAGATGTCATTTTTTTTTCTTTTTTTCTTTCTTTTTTTTTTTACCACTGAGTAGTACTCTAATGTATAAATGTGCCACATTTTCTTTATCCATTCTTCCATTGAGGGGCACCTAGGTTGTTTCCAGGTTTTGGCTATTACAATTAATGCTGCTATGAACATAGTTGAACAAATGCTTTTGTAGTACGATTGGCATCTTTTGGGTATATGCCTGTTGGAGAAGGGAGGCCGCTTGTTGGTTCCAGGCCACCCGGCTAGCTTAGACCTGGAATAATGACAGAGATTATTAATTAAATCACTGCTTGGCCCATTAGCTCTAGCTTCTTATTAGCTAACCTCTTACATATTAATTTATCCCATTTCTATTAATCTGTGTATCACCACGTGATAGCAGCTTACTGGCTAAAGCTCCCAGCATCTGTCTCCAGAGGCTCCATTGCTTCTCTCTAACTCCACCCTTCTTTTTCCCAGCATACAGCCTTGCTTTCCTCGCCTAGTCCTGTTCTTCTCTACCATAGGTTCAAAGAATTAACCAATAAAAGCAACACACAGTCAGAAGACCTCCCACATCATATGCCCAGGAGTGGTATTGCTGGATCTTGAGGGAGGTTGATACCCAATTTTCTGAGAAACCGCCATACTGGTTTCCAAAGTGTTTGTACAAATTTACACTCCCACCAGCAATAGATGAGTGTTCCCTTTACCCAATGCCCTCATTAAGTTTAAATTTCTGTGTTCCTTCAATGAAAACATTTTTATTTATGTTTTTGTGTAAAGGCTGAACTGAATGTCCCAGAAAAAAGAAAAAACTGCATCCAAGTGAAAGATTTTATAAGTCTAATTAGCTGATTCCAACTTCAGTGATTGCAGAGAGCTGGAATATTGCAGATCTAGATTCAAATTATTTGGGTCATCTTTAGCCCCTTTGAGAGTTCGGTGGTGGTGGTGCACATCTTTAATCCCAGCACTCTGGAGGGAGAATCAGATGGAACTCTATGAGTTTGAGGCCAGCCTGGTTTACAGAGCTAGTTACAGGAGAGCCAGAGATACACAAAGAAAACATGTCTTGAAAATCAAAATACTAAGTATTATTATTAATTATTATTATGAATAATTATTATAAAATATTCATAATAATGATGATGATGTAGTGATTCATTACTCACCCATGTTCCTTTTTGAAATGTATGAACAGACTGCTTGGTTTCCCCCACACAACTAAGAATGTTGTCAGGAACATAGAGCAGAGAGTTCCTTGTCTTGTATAGTTTGCCCGTGTGTGTGTGTGTGTGTGTGTGTGTGTGTGTGTGTGCAAGTGAGAGAGAGAGAGAGAGAGAGAGAGAGAAAGAGTGAGTATTTGTGTCTATTCAGGTATGTGTGCATTTTTGTGTGCATGCCTATGGAGGCCAGATGTCACTGTCAGGTGCTGTTCCTCAGGAGCTGTCCACCTTATATTTTGGAGACAGGCTCTCTCACTGGGATCTGAAACTGGCCAATCAGGTTGGACTAGCTGGCCAGTGAGCTCCAGGGATCTACCTGTCTCTGCCTCTCAGCACTGGGACTAGAAGTGTGCGCTACCACACCTGGTATTTTACGTGGGTGCTGAGAATCGAACTCTGGTCCTCATGCTTGCATGGCAAGTACTTTATCCACTGAGTTATCTCCCCAACTCCCTAAAAATATATTTGAGAAATGTCTTGATTTATGACTTTCCTTGATTCTGTAACTATAAAAATCTTGTGAAACTGTCTCCATGCAGAATGTGGTTTTTAAGGCAATTTGAATCCATGTTCTTGGGCTGTGATTACTCATATTTGGCTCCAGGATAAACTATCATATTTTCTTTGAGGGGAAGGCTATGTTTTTATACCAATGAGGTAGACCAACCAACCTGGCTACCAGTGGTTCTTGGCAGCTAAAAGGAAATGATTCCACACTAGGGTTTCAAGGGATCGGTCTAGTCCAGTCTGATCTTGTTGAGACAGCTCTGGTCCAGTCAAGACTGGTCTGGCTCGGTCTGGTCTGATAGAGACCAGTCTGGTCTGGCCGAGACTGGTCTGGTCTAGTTGAGACCAGCCTGGTCCAGTCTGGTTTGGTCTAGACCAATCTAGT
This sequence comes from Myodes glareolus, assembly GCF_982192425.1. Taxonomy (NCBI): domain Eukaryota; kingdom Metazoa; phylum Chordata; class Mammalia; order Rodentia; family Cricetidae; genus Myodes; species Myodes glareolus. Next base: position 39,175,764 of record NC_142029.1, on the reverse strand, counting down.
CGAGACTGGTCTGGTTCTGTAGAGACCAGTCTGGTCCAGTCGAGTCTGGTTTGGTTCAGTCTGATCTGATCGAGACTGGTCTGGTCCAGTCTGCTTTGGTCGAGACCAGTCTGGTCTGGTCTGCTCTGGTGGAGATCAGTTTGGTCTGGTCGGGTCCAGTTGAGACCGGTCTGGTCTGACCTGCTCTGGTCAGGACTGGTCTGATCTGATTGAGACTGGTCTGGTCCGATTGAGACCCATCTGGTCTGGTCGGGACTGGTCTGATTTGGTTGAGATTGGTCTGGTCCAGTCTGGTCCAGTGGAGACCTGTCTGGTCTGGTCTGCTCTGGTCGAGACTGGTCTGGTCCGGTCAAGACTGGTCTGGTCCATTCTGGTCTGGTAGAGACTGGTTCAATCTGGTTGAGATCTGATGGCTTGCTGTGACAGCAGGGTGTACTCTCTTTCATTGAGATGAAGCTGTAGTTAAGTCATAGATACTTGCTTTGATAAGAAAAAGAGTCTTTGGTGTAGAGTCATGAGGCTGGAGGGTTCTAGGAGAGAAAGAAAGCAATAGTTTGTTTCCTCTGCATTCATAAGCATGAGGGCTTGGAGACATCTCTGTCCACCTTCCATGCAACCGTGGCCAACTTTGCTTATTATACATGCGTGTGACTCTAATGTGGCAACTTGGGAGACACAACATCCTCTACCCACCACCATCAAGCTCTCAAAAGTCAACAATAATAAAGCTCACCTCCATAGAATGTAAGACTATTTGATGAATCTCATTCCCAGGGCAATATTCATGTGCAGGCAGTTAATGGATACTCAACCATGCTCCAAGGGCACAAAGAGGAACGAGATTTGGTATGGGATTGGGTGATGAAGGGAGACAAAAGGAGACTCGTGCATCTGTTTAGAGTGGGTTTGAAGGGGTCCAGAGGACATAGACTCCATAAAACCTACTTCCACACGGACACCACCAACTGCCCCAGAACAAAGAAAAGGCTGTTATCAGGCTAATTTAAAACATGTTTCTTTCATTGAGACCTACCACACTATCACACTTTAATTTCCTCGTCTACGAAGTGCAGATAGTAAGATCTACCTCACTGAGCTCCTGGGGCATGTGATCAGTGCTAAGTATACTCTGAGAGTTGTAAATCATCGTTAACACCTAACTATTAGAATTTTTCTTAATTCCTTGTACAAATATTTTGTGATTGCCTATTATGTATCAGACCCACTCCTGACTTGAGGGTGCAAAAGTGACCATTAAAGATAAATAGTTTTGCCTCCAGGATACATGCACTCAAATGAAGGAGATGGACAAGAAAGCAATAGGTTATACAATATGCCAGATGCAACAATGTTACAGAGGGAACTTTGTTACAGGAGATGGATCTATGAGGAGAAGTGGTGAGGGCTGCAGTTTTACATTGTTGGTCAGAGAAAGTCTTGGGAAGACAGGACTCCTTGGGGAAAGAGCGAAGAAGGAAGAGGGCTGAGCCAAGCCCTCATCCTGAAAAAGAACATTCTAAGCTGTAGAAATAGCACACACAAAGACAGAGGCAGAAGCAACAAAGAGGAAGATGGAAGTGAGGGAGGAAGCTGAGTGGACATAATACAGGAATATGGGCCATCTCATTCCTTGCTTGTTATATATGCCATAGGAATCTCCATAGGAAGCCATGGAGGACCATGAGGTTGTGAACAGAGCAGCAATGCTGTGTTTCTTGTGATGGTGGTTTCTACAGGGAGGTAAGAGCAGGGCAGAGATACCATCACGAGGCTAATGTCGCTAACACAGATGACGGAAGACTGTAGGTGCTGCCGGTTTCTCTGGTGGTGTGCAACAAGAAGAGCAAAGCCTAGTGGTATACACCAATAACTCGGGGGACTGAGAGCAAGATCATGAGATCAAGGCCAGCTTGTGCTATACAATGAATTTGAGAGTATCTTGGATAATCTAGGGAGACCTTGTTTTAAAATTAAAACAAAGGCTGGACCGATTGGTGGGTGTGTGGGGCGGAGCCAGGAGGGACAGATGCTGTGGCAAAGGAGAAAAAAAAAAGCAGAGAAAGAGGAGAGGAGATCTCACTGATGACCCCAAGGTGGAAGACTAGAGTCTCAATTGTCACGATGGGCTGGAGTGGGAGGAGCAGACATTATACATTGACTCACGTCTCCTAAAATGATGTGTGCTGATGAACTAGGAGAGGAGAAGTTCTGAACCTTGAGTCAAGGAAATGTTGGGAGAAGGAAAGAGTCATCCGTTTGTCTAATGCCCACCATGAACGAAGTTAGGTGGAGAACTGACTGCTGGATTAAGCGATTTAGAGCTCACCATTCACTCTGACACCAGCTATTTTGGAGACGAGAGGAAGCATGGTTGGAAGAGGTTGAAGAAGGGAGAATCAAGAAGAATTAGGTGTACAGCTGTAGACAATTCTTCTGAGAGTTATTGCTAACGGGAGATGCAGCGTGAGGAGAGAGCTTCATCGGATATGGGAGAAATCACAGTATGATCCGCACAGGGAGACAAGACAAGGTGGCTGTCCTCCACCTTAAGACGATGGACCAACTCTAAGGAGGGCCTTCAGACACTGGCAAGTCACACGTGTTACATATTTACTCAAAAGTAATTATGACAAAAAGTTATTTTTAAATTCCTTTTTTTTTTTTTGAGACAGGGTTTCTCTGTAGCTTTGGAGCCTGTCCTGGATCGGCCTGCCTCCTGCCTCTGCCTCCTGAGTTCTGGGATTAAAGGCATGTGCCACCACTGCCCGTCTTATTTTACTTTTTTTTCTAGTGCACAAAATAATTAGTTTCACTATGACATTCTACATACATACACACATACACACATACATACATACACACATACACACATATATACATACACACATACACACATACATACATACACACATACATACATATTATTATGCCTTGCTCATATTCAGCCCCTCACTACCCTTCCCTCTCTTTCATCTCTCTCTCTCCCCCTCTCTCTCCCTCTCTCTCTCTCTCACACACACACACACTTAAATCTGAATTCTGCATGAGAGAACATGATATTTTGTCGTCTCTCATTACCCTGTTATTCCTCCTCCCTTTAGACCCCCATCTTTCCCTCTCATTTCTCCCTTCTATTTTTGTATAGCATATGCAACTATTTCTGTACATAAGAGAAAATGTGGTATTTGTCTTTCCAAATTAGGCTTATTTCACTTAACTTCATGATCTCCAGTTCCATCCATTTTCTGACAAATAGCATATAATAATATTTTTATGGTTGAATAGAACTCCCATCGTGTATATACCCCATATTTTTTATCCATTTATCTGTCAATGAGCCTCTAAGCCGCTTCCCTATCTTAGCTGTTTTGAATAGTGCATCTGATATATATCGACAGCTTTTTTTGGGTGCATGCCCAGGATCACTCAATAGACATATTCAGCTACAAGGCACCACTTTTGAATGTGCAGGACGTGCAGCTCCACGGCACGTGGCTGTATGCCACGCAGATGCCACCACCTGGAATTGTGCGGTGCACAGTCTGTATGCCTACAGAGTCTCTGTTCGCTTGGTGCCAAAGTCCACTTTTACTCACCTGTATTACCAAGTCTGGGAATCATAGTCTTTTAAGGAAGAGCTCCGTAGGGTCAGGAGAGATTTCCTCCTTGTCTCCACGGAGAGTCAGCACACCGCCTGGCACGTAGCAGGTGCACAGTACATGGCTGCCAATGAAAGGCTGTGGAAGACGAGCATGAATGAGCTCATCAGCTCCCGCATCACCGTGTCTACGGAGGCACCACTTGAAGCCTGGAATAGGCTGTGGGAAACAAATGAGAGGAAGAGCTACTGCTCTGCACAGCTGGCTGCCAGCTCACAAAGCTCATTAACCCAAGAGGTGGCGGCGAAGCAAATACGAATGGGCCCAGGTGTTTCCAGGAAAGAGTGTGATTCCTGCACTGTAGCTTATGGGGAGAGAGTGCAGCCATCGGCTGGGACTCTCGGGAGCACCCGCCATGGGACTGGGAGGAACATACAGTGTTACTAATCTCTTCAAGCAGGTTTCCTTGGTGTAAAGTGGCGCTCCAGTTACCTACCCATTGTCTGTGTTGCAATCTTTAAATCAAGTAACACATGTGGAACCTTAGCATAAATCTGGCATGGTGTTGATGCGCTGAAAAGGCAGCGCTCCCTAGAAACATTAACAAGATTATTAATGAGTGAGATTAAGTTTACATTTCACTTGTAAAATAGTTCAGAAAATTTGCATCTTATACCAAGAAACCAGGTCTAGTGATTCCTTATTTAGACACCTACATGATGAGAACTTTTAAAAAATGCCTTTTGGCTTTGAAAATTTTCACAGAATAAAAAATGCCTTTTGGCTTTGAAAATTTCACAGAATAGAACAGTTTGAGTGTGCATCTTCTTCACGATGTTCAGCCTGGGCTACCTGAACAAAGAAGCGACCTTATGATATTCTCAAGTCTCCATCATGGCCCAGCTTGCAGCATTTCTATCAGAAATGTTCAAACGCCAGAAGTGTGTTGGGTCCTAATGAAATACTCACACAAGACTTCTGCAGTCTACAGACTGTGGCTAGATTGTGATAGATGAACACCGTGAAAATGGAGTCATATTGTGAGACGCCAGAACTCAGAGAAAGCCATTCCCCAAATGTCAGGTTTAGCCTTGTTTAAAACCATTTTTCTTATAAACCTTAGAGGCCCGACCTCCCTTGTACAACTTGAAGGTCGTAGTTCTTCTGAGAAAAGATGTGTCTTTTCTGCACCCACAGACTTCAAAGGGAAAAGAAGAGAGAGAAGGAGGGAGGAGGGGGGGAGAGGCAGCGGGAAGGGAAAGGGAGATGATGGAGAGAGAGAGGAAAGGGGGTGAGAAGGGGGAGGGAAGGAGAGAGAGAGAGAAGAGGAAGGAAAATGAGGTTGATGGGGGAAGGAGAGATGGGGAAAGAGAGGATAGAGGATAGAAAAGTAAGTGGGTGACTAATGAAAGGGAGGGAGGAAGGGATGGAGGGAAGGTGGGAGGATGCTGGGATAATAGATGGAGGCTATGTGGATGGATGACGGACAGATAGCAGGCTAAAGCACTATAATATGATTGGCATTCGAACAGACTTGAAAACGACATTTAGTTCCAAAGTCAGCTCCACCATTGCAGGACACTGACAATGAGGAGACTGCTCTGTCTCTCTGGGCCTTGCTCCCTACTGCAGTGCAATCACAGCTAAACCTTCTGAGTACCAGCCTCCTAAGACTTCCTGTAATCTTTAAAAGAATGTACACACAACACTCATTTGTTCTGGAGCAAAGGTTTGCTGAACCCCTACTGCATTTCAGGTGCTGGTCTAAGCACTGAGACTTCTTGAGAAAACATGAAAGGCTCCACTTTCATAGAATTTACTTTCAAACTGCAAGTGTGGATAAAGCAGAAAGTGAGGCAGCCATTTCACTGACTTCCAGTGTCTTTAGGGGGGAGCACTGACAACTTAAAGTAGCAGTGATCATCATATGGAGAAGATCATTTGAAAACTAAGACAGGGATAAGGAAGTGAGCCATGGGTTTGTTGGGGAGCTAAGGGCATTCAGACAGGAGGAAATGACCAGTGCAAAGGGCCTGGGGCAGAAACATGCCCAATGTGTTCACAGTACAGAGGAGCACAATCTTTCCCCAGAAGAGAACTTTGAAAGTGCTCCTGGAGGGATGACTCAATCTAGGCCAGAGGCATGAAACACTGTCCCAGAGTCAGTGAAGTCTCTAAGTCTCCTACCAGACCTGACCTGACACCTCCTCCCAATCTTACTCCCTGTGGAGTATCCTTCTCTTCCTCTTCCTACTCCATGTTCCTTCCCTTTCTCCCCTCCTCCACTTCCTCTTTCTCCACCTCCTCTTCCTTCTCCCCGCCTCTTATCTTTATTAACATTCTCACCGTCAGCAACAGTGTTGATCAATAGACCACTCACAGCTGTGATGGGATCTTAGCATCAGCTGCCTCACTCTGCAGAATAACCGTATGAGTCAGGTGCTACTACCATTCAGAGAGAGAACCCAGTGATAAACTGCCCAGGACCATATACTGGCACATGGCACAGCAGGGGTAAGCCTGTTGTAGTCTGACTTCACAGCCACTGTCCTTCCTGTTTGCAATTGCTTTCCCCCAACTCCCCTGGAAGACATTGTTCTTCTTTATTCTAGTTGTCTGAAAATGTGGTTAACAGAATGCAGATGAGGAATAATACAAAGGCAGAGCAGAAAGGACAGGAAGCCAAGCATGAGGTTGGCCATGTGCTGGACCATGATCCAAACTGGGTACTGATGTTCATCCAAGTGTACACATGAGCAAATATATAGACAATATGTACATACATACATACACACATATATATAAATATAACTTATAGGTAATTTTTTGTAATTAAAGGTAGGTTATAAATAATTATAGATGTATAGATTATAGATAGATTAATTGGTTAATGACAGATACATAGATGATTGATACAAAGATAAATGATTGAGATATATAGATTATATATATGTATTATAATATACACAGATAGATGATAAATATATAGAAAATTAATAGATAAGTAGATAGGAAATAAATAGATGGTAGAAAAACAACTGATAGGTATATGATTGACAGATAAATATGGGACAAATGAAAGAAAGACATGTGATTGATTGAAGAAGGATTGATAGTACATTTGATGTAAGTATGAATGTTGATCTGGCAGTGACCAAGATCACCATGAGGGAGAGAGAGGACAGTCAGGTGGGTAGCATGGCAGAGGCTGGCTGTCTCTCATCATCTTGCAGATTCTGGAAGACAAGCATTGTCTCATACTTCTTTTTTCTCATGTGGAAAATGAAGGTGAGCTTCTCAAGGGATTGTTACAGGAATTAAATATGCTCAGATAGTGTAATAGGAGAAATCAACACTTTAAATTATAAAGCATGTGTACACGACCGCCTGATCCTCAGGCCAGACATGGCCATTTACTGTCCAGAGTCTTAAGGCTGAACTATGACTGGACCTGGCAGAACATAAATGTAATCTCAGCATAGAAGGATCAGGAATTCAAGGTCATCCCAGGCTGCTTACTAAGTTCCAGACCATCTGGGTCATATAAGACAAGAAAGAAAGGGTTGATCTATAGATCAAACAGTTCCCTACCTTCCCTCAAAGGAAAATGGACACCTTGGAAGCCTGAAGTCTACCTTCGGATTTAAGGCAAGACATGCCCATGGTTCTGCTGGCAACTCTAAATTCCCCGTGAATACGAGCAGCCCTGGCTTCTCCCCCTATTCGAGCAAGGAAAGGCTTCTGGACTTTCTGCCTCAGTGTTGGGGATACTGCACTGTTCCCATGGGGTCTGCAGAGTCTCAAGGGAGGGCCTTGTAAGCATCCCATGTGTCTGGGGGCTGCTTTAGAGCTGAGCTTCTACTCGGTGTCCTCTAGCAAGGGACTCTTGCTTCCTTCATAAAGAGTGTGGAGAAATGGGACGGAGAAAACATCTCCTTTACAGACAGCAAGGGCTGTGTTGTGACACCCATCACTGACTGGCTCCCTCCGCGTGACCCTATGCCTGGCTCACAGCAGATAGACAATTTTATTTTCTTTTTTAAAGCACCAATGAATCTGTACTGTTTCTATTTGTGTGTGTGTGTGTGTGTGTGTGTTGTGTGATCTATACATGCTCATACACCCAAGGAGATCAGAAGAAGATATCAGATCCTCTGTGAGCTGCCCAATTTGAGCGCTGAAACTTAACTCCAGTCTTCTTCAAGAGTAGGAAGCGTTCTCAACTGCTGAGCCATCTATCCAGCCCCAGCCTTGCAGTTTCCATGGAAGAAAGGAAGAAAGATGTCACAAAAGGAAGGATGGCCATGCTGTACTTTCCATACATATAAAACCTTGATTTTTCCACCCAGCCAAACAAGTTAATCATCGGCCCAGCCCTTCCACAGGGTAGCCTGCATTCCCAGGCGTTCCTCTAGAAACCCACCCCCGTGAAGCAGAAGTAGAGCAAACTGCCTTATAGTGGAGACCCCATCTGTGAATTGGCAAATAAATCAGCCCGTCTTGCCAATTAAGGAAAGGAATCTTGACATGCAAAATGTGGCTTATTCTTCTCAGTGATAATGAAAGGTGTTTACCTCGAGGTGACAATGCTGCCTACCTGTACCTCATATAGTGCCCCTCCCTCCCCCTCCCTCTCTCCCTTTCTACCTCTCCCTCCCTCCCTCTCTTTCTCTGGCTGTAGGTATGTTGAGGGAGGGGTCCTCACCTTCCATAGATCCTATTCTCTCCTCCAACCCTCCATTCTATCTTCTGCATCCCATGCCTTAGAAAAGTACAGTCCGTGACTCCTTAAACCAAGAGGTAAATTACGCTGTATGGCTTTACTAGGGAATGATCCAGGGACCACTTCCATTGAACATTTTGCATAGAGAATAATGTGAAAGACAGATCCTGAAGCCCCACCCTTGGATCTAGATCTCAGAGAGTACAGTCAAAATGCCATAGTTTCAGCCTCCTTTCTAAGTCTCTCAATCACTAGGGCAAACACCCTGTCCACTTGTCCTTCCTTCTTTTCAGAAGTTAATTTTTTTAATTTTTATTTTGCGTTGTCTGGATAGTTTGCCTGCATGTGTGGCTTTGCACTGTGTGTGCAATACTCAGAGAGGCCAGAAGAGGGCACTGAATTGAATATGAATTTCATTTTGCAGGTAAAGAGACTAAGGCCCAGCCTACAGGTTGGATTTTGTGTTCTACCCCCTGCCATATATGATGAAGTCCTCATCACCTGTGTCAGGGGCACACAGGTCCTTGCACCCACAGAACACCAGGGAACCAGAACTATCAACACACAGGGGCCTCTCCTCGTGGAGTAATTACCTTTTTTCCACTAAGAGAGCTGGAACTGGATATTGTTAACAACATGGTGACCTTTTTGCTACCTATAGGGGCAGACCTATCCCTAATTCTCTGGATGTTTATCCCAGACTTGTCCTTCCCTAGATCATTATTTTTAGTTCCCAGTTAGTGGAACCCATCCATGGGGAGAGGGGGATGTCACATGTACTTTCAAGCCTGCTGACTTTCTATGCCTTCTTGGTCAGAGAGCACACTAGATTTAAGGTTTTTTAGCTATGGAACCCTCCCTTATGGCCACATGTACTTTGTAGAAAAAAGTTTCTATGTATGCCCACCTTAAACTTTATTGTGCACCTGGAATTGCCTGGAAACCTTTCTGCAAATTGTACTGTGTTTTAAATATGCTGGTAATACCACTTTGGAGTATATATCCAAAGGATGCTCAATTGTGCCACAGGGCATGTGCTCAACTATATTCATAGCAGCATTGTCTGTCACAGCCAGAACCTGGAAACAACCTAAATGCCCCTCAATTGAAGAATGGATAAGGAAAATGTGATACATTTACATAATGCAGTACTACACAGCAGAAAAAATAACGACATCTTGGGTTTTGCAGCCAAATGGATGGAGCTAGAAAACATTTTGAGTGAGGTAACCCAGACACAGAAAGACAATTAGCACATGTACTCACTCATAAGTGGTTTTTATAAAACAAAGAAAACCGGCCTACAAACCACAATCCCAGAGAACCTAGACAATAATGAAGACCGTAAGAGAGACATACATAGATCTAATCTACATGGGAAGTAGAAAAAGACAAGATCTCCTGAGTAAACTGGGAGCATGGAGACCTTGGGAGAGGATTGTAGGGGAGGGAAGAGGTAGGGAGGGGACTAGAGAAAAATGTAGAGCTCAGAAAAAATCAATAAAATTTTAAAACAGTCAGCTCCCCCAGATGGGAGGTTGTGGATTACCCCTGGTGAAGACTCACTATGTAACAGAGGCTGACCTTGATCTGATCTTCCTTCCACGTGCTGGGACTGTAGATATGAGTGCCACCATGCCTAGCTTCTAAGTTTTTACGGAATGTTTTTCAATTTTTATGTAATTTATATTGATTTTATATGTCCTTTTAAAGATAGAAAACCACATTCCTCATTTACTTAAGGGCAAAGTTTCTGTCCAGTCATGTTATTTTGTATCTACTTTAAACTACTTCATTGTCATTGATTAAATATCTTGCTAAGCAGTGATTTGCAGCTTTCTGTGCGCCCCTTCTGTTGTGATTCAGTCTTAATCAAGGTCCCAAATTGCTTCTGACATCTATTGATTTTTACCTTCATAAGTTTTTATCCTAAATAAAAGAAAAGCAAATAAAATTATCAGGCTAAGGAGATAGCATAGTGTGTAAAGGGCTTGCTGAGCAAGCACAAGACAGGAGTTCAAATCCCCAGAACCAGGTAAAGCCAGCTACAATGGCCTGACTCTGTGATCTCTGTGCTTGGATGACAAGATGGGAGATAGAGACAGGTCTCCCTGGAAGTTCACAGGTCAGCTAGCTAAGAATGAGCTGCTGCAGAAGAAAAAGGAGACTCTATCCTCTGAACTCCCCATGCCCACCGTGGCCCTCATGTTCCTGCAGTCACAGGCGTGAATGTCCATGGACACATGTATCACACAGAAGGATAAAATAAATTGTCAAAGTCTCTTTGATGCTATAAACTATTCTTGAAAAAGAATAGGTTACCAGAAAAAGTTGCGAGGTTACTTCTTTCACCCATAGTAATTAAAGGTTTCAGATTTGGGCTCTTGCAGCTTCTGCCTCCCCAGAAGCTCTGAATCACCAGTGGTAGAAGCTATGCCAAGTGCTTGCTGGAACGGAGACTGTTGGGAATTGAGGAATCGTTCCTGAAGAGGAGTTGGCATGGAAGCTACGACCGAAGTATGGTGGAGATAGTGGGCAGTTCAGAAACCCAGGTATGGAGACTGACAGTGTGAGAGAAAGGAGTTCATCGCAGTGGATGAGCTCAAGCCGATCTGAGTGCTCCATGCTGTTGCTATGTGAGATGGAGATGGGCCCTTGTTAATGTGGCCAGTGACACCTGGTCTCCTGTCTCCTCTTACCTTCATAGAAGATCAAGGGAGTCATGGTAGTCTGAGTGTACTGGCACCCAGAAGCTCATAGAGTGGCACCATTAAGAGGTATGGATTTGTTGGAGTGGGTGTGACCTTGTTAGAGGAAGTGTGTCACTGTAGGGGTGGGTTTTGAGTTTTCCTATGCTCAAGATGCTGCCCAGAGACTCAGTCCACTTCCTGTTGATTTCTGATCAAGATGTAGCCAGCACCATGTGTGCCTAGACACTGCCATGTTCCAAACTATGATGATAATGAATTGAACCTCTAAAACTTTACACAAGTCACCCTAATTAAAAGTTTTCTTTGTAGGAGTTGCCATGGTCATGATGTCTCTTCACAGCAATAGAAATCCAACTAAGACAAGCACCAATTTAGATTTTCCAAATTAAAAGCATCAGGTATGGTCAGGGATCCATATAGCTCGAATCCCAGCACTTGAGAGGTGAAGGCAGAAGGATTAGAAATTCAAATCTGGCTGGGCATTGATGGTGTACACCTTTAATCCCAGCACTCTCTGTGAGTTCAAGGCCAGCCTGGTCTACAAAAACTAGTTCCAGAACAGGCTCCAAAGCTACAGAGAAACCCTGTGTCAAAAACAGGAAAAAAAAAGAAGTTCAAATCTGTTTTTTACCATCATAGCAAAAACAGTTAAAGAACATCTCAGGCTACATATGTAACAATTAACAAATAAGAAAAGCCTCTGTTAACGCAACCTCTACCAGTGGCTCGGTCAAATCATTTCTACCAGTGGTAAGCTTCACAGACAGCAGCAATGCCAACATGGAGCTAATGGCAAACCTAGAAAAACAGCTTGCTCTGTAATTTGAAGAACTGACATAGTTATAGAGTCGTGTTAATCTGATGCTGGTTTTGATGTATTTTTTGTCTTTATTTTACCAACACAGTAGAGATCCATCAGTTAATGCTGCCACTGCAACATTATCTATAGACTTTATCTACAGACTCAAGAAAGAGACCCCTTTGATCTCACAAATACAGTTTGTAGTCTCATCAAATGTGCTATAAATTTGTTTATGGTCTTTTCTTATTTAGAGAGATCTGGACATAGCACAGACTGATTTGGTGTAGTGCAGCTTCCATGGAGTTGCCAGGTATGAATGGATCAGAGTCCAAATGGTGCATTGACCCACTTGGGTCATAGGTGCTGCCCACTATACAGCACTCCCAGGCCTGTGGGAGCGCAGCAAAGCTTTTGTAGTGTGAACAATGCCAAAGACACGTTTTGGTTTTTTAATTTCGGTTATGTTTTATTTGTTTGTGCCAAGTGTGAAGAAGATGGAATAACTTGGTAAAAATCAATAAAATTAGTATAACCGCTAATTTTTCTCATATATTATTTTTAAATATAGATGATTAAGATAAACAACACTAATTGATTTTATTCTTTTGTGAGTTTTTTCCCTTTGGAGGCAGGATCTCATTATGACCTAGCTGACCCAAAACAAACAAACAAACAAACAAACAAAAAATCCACCGACATCTGCCTCCCAAATGCTAGGATTAAAGGCATGTGCCACACTGTTTTCAAAAGAGTTTTCTTTGTTAGTGTGTGTATATGTAATTGTGTGTATATGTAATTGTATGTATATATCTGTCTGTGATGGGTTTGTGAACATGAATGCAATACCTGTGGATTTCTGAAGAGGATGGTGGATCCCCTGTAACTGATGTTATAGGCAATTGTGAGCAAACAGGTGCTGGGAACCAAACCCTGGTCCTTTAGCAAGAGCTGCGTGCACTCTTAACCACCAAACCACCTCTCTAGCCTGATGCTTCTGCTTTTTAAATTAGTGCATAGAAGGCCACTGCACAGTTTATGTTTTATGAGCATGGTAATTCTGTGGGAGATGTTTTCAACCAGAAGAGGTACTCAGTCTTAGCTGTTGTTCTAGTAAATGCATCCCCTTAGACAGTATACTTCAGGTGCTGTTTGCAGGAGAAAATATTTATTTTGACTTCCAGTATCAGTCTGCAGTTGCTGATCCATTGTGGGTTTACGTGAGGCAGAGCATCATGGTGGAAGGGCATGTTGGAACAGATGCTTGCCTGTCCACAGACAGAAAGCAGAGAGTGACAGACCCGTACTAGGACAAAAATCTCCTTTGCTTCCTGGCAACATAGTTTTTGCACAAGTTCGGTAAAACATGCCTTTCCTTCTTTCTTTCTTTTTTTCTTTCTTTCCATCCTTCCCCTTCCTTCCTTCCTTCCTTCCTTCCTTCCTTCCTTCCTTCCTTCCTTCCTTCCTTCCTTCCTTCTTTCCTCCCTCTCTCCCTCCCTCCCTCCCTCCCTCCCTCCCTCCCCCTTCTTTCTCTTTTTCTCTCTTATATTTTCTTTTCCCTTTTCCCTTTCTTTTTTGGCTTTACTAGAACATGAATGAAAATTTGAATGGAAAGCTGATATAGGAGCATCACCAGCTTAGCTCTATGGCTAGACCCAATTTTTTTTGAGGGGGGAACACTTTACAGATACATTGTGAAAATAATTTATCGGCCTGGTTCATATCCTGGGTTAGCTATGAGATCTGAGAGATCCAGACCAAGATTCCTTAGACAGACTTCCAGACAAAAGTTAATATGGCAACCTTAGGACTTGCTTAACAACTAGAATTCTAGATTTGCAGACCAGTCTTTAGAACATGGATTTGTTAGTTCACATGTACTGTGTCAAAGTAGAAAGTCAGGTCAACCTAAGGAAGAACACTCCTGTTTTCATGTCTACTAAAATTATTTGTGAGAGGATTGTTCCCATAAAACACGTGGGGAGATTATAAAAATAAAACAAAACTGTGAAGGCTTTGGAAATGGGCAAAAAGAGCTTTATTTTTCCTTTTTTCTTTCCTTTATTTCTTCTTTCCTTTCTTTTTTTCTTTTATCTCTTTTTAGAGATTTAAGTGTGCGTGTTTCTTGCAATGGTCAGCAAGAGCTCTGCTGCTGCGGTACACTTTCAGTCCTTCCTTTTCTGTAATTGAGCTACTTCTCAATTATGAAATAATAGAAAACATAATAATTCTAATGAGCTCTCTCTACTAGAAGCCAGCTTTGCACCTCTTGGTAAATCTGTCCAGCATTGATTTTATGTAGATTGATTGTGTTCTATGTTTGATTATATGTGCCTGTGCTTTTCCTTTTCTTCTAAACTGGTTACCATGGTTTTCCTTCTTTTATTTTTTTATTTTTTTGACCCAGTGTATCCCACTAAATCAGATTTTTTGCTTATGTTTAAGTTAGCATTTCTATTGCTGTGACAAAACATAATGACTAAAAAGCAAATTGGGGAGGGGAAGGATTTGTTTGGCTTATACGTCCATGTCGCTGTTCATCACTGAAGGAAGTCAGGACAGGAGCACAAACAGAGCAGGATCCTAGAGGCAGTAGCTGATGCAGAGGCCATGGAGGAATACTGTTTACTGGCTTGCTCAGCCTGCTTTCTTACGGAACCCAGGACCACAAGCCCATGGATGGCACCACTCACCATAGGATGGGCCCACCCCCATTGACCACTAACTGAGAAAATGCCTTACAGCCTGATCTTACGGAGGCATTTCCTCAACGGAAGCTCCTTCCTCTTTGAGGACTCTAACTTGTGTCGAGTTAACACACAAAACTTTTGTTGGAGTGGGTGTTGCCTTGTTGGAGGAAATGCATTACTATGCAGGTGGGCTTTGAGTTCTTGTGTATGCTCAAGCCACTCCTAGTGGCTCAATTCACTTCCTGTTGCTTTTGGATCAAGATGTCAGGGCTCTTTCAGCTCCAGCACTGTGTCTACTTGAATGCTGTCTTGCTTCTTCCTATGACATTTTTGAACTAAACCTCTGAACTGTAAGTGAGCCATCCCATGAAAAGTTTTTCTTTACAAGAGTTGCCGTGGTCATGGTGTCTCTTCATAGCAACAGAAACCCTAACAAAGACAGTTTGTTTGTTTTTGCATTGACTAATGCTTTTATCAGGGAAACCTTATTTGGGAGTTGTGTGCTCTGCTGGTAGATATTCAGCTCAAGGAATAACTTTAGTGGGAATTACCTCCCACGGCTGCCAGAGACAAGTGTCTTCTATGCCCGCCATGAGACTTGGGTTCATGACAAGTTTTGAGGCATAAGATATAATCACACTGGCATTGAATTGGTATATTTGGAACCCACAGAGATCAGCCTGTTTCTGTCTCCTGAGTGCTGGAATTAAAGGCATGCAGCATCAACACCTGACTTTTGGATGCCTTCTTAAACCAGCATTTCAAGTACTTTTGAGGGGACAGTTTTGAGCTGATTTAGTATCTGGCCAGCATGGGCACATCTTTCTGTGCATTCACATATGTATATGATGGATTAGCTGTGATCCAGATTACATAGATAACAGGTAGAACTGTGTAAACAGGAAACAGAAATGGTTGCTTTGGTGTTGCTGTTAAAAAAGAAGACTAACCCTTTTTATTTTTTATTTTAACTTTTATTTATTCTTTGTGTCTTTCACATTATTTATCTCCATCCCTTTCATTTTCCTGTCCCCTCTTATCTGCCTTCTGCCCTTGCAACCTCCCCCAAAATAAAATAAATTTTAAGAGAAGAAAAAAAGAAAAAAAAGGGAAGGAAAAATTAATCTTATCGTGGAAGCTGTAGTGTGACACAGTGAGTCATGCGGTAAGTCCTGTTATCCATATACCTTTACTTGGGAAAAGTTTATTACAAAGTATTCATTGCAAAGAGTCTGGTTCGAGGCCTCTGGTTTCTGCTACACTGTAGATTCTAGGCTCTCCCTGGAACTCCTCTTGGATGTCCTACTGTTGCTCTGTGTCATAGAGATCCTGCATCTTTGGGTCTGCAGGACCGGTCCTTTTACATGCTCCAGCAGATCACAGATTGGGTGGATGTTGGGGTGAGCCAACTCATAACCTTGGTTGTGGGCCTTGGTAGCTGCAGAGTTGGTTAGCCTGCCAGCTCTCCCTTGTCCTCACTGCTGGGGTGAGGTCTCCTGAATTACCTAGGCTAATTTACCCCTTGCAGTGAGAGCAAGGGGTGGGGCCAGTTCTCTTGCTTTCATGTCCTCAGGGCCAGGACTAACCCTTCTTAAATGCAAGTATTTCCTTGCAGGGGAGGCCACCTAAACGGAAAGAGCATGAAAGTTTGGGGACAACAGTTTGGAATGTTGCTGAATACTCTGAAATTCCCAGAGTGGGTGAGTGGGATGGGCTCATATGGCAGCAACTGGGCAGAGGTGGCATGGGGCATGCATACAGGGGACCAGAGTCTGTTTCTGCAGCTGAACGGTATTAATTTCACTTTGTGTTCCAGGATGAGATTATGATTTCACTGGAAAATCAGACTATTAGATTTCCTAAGGAATTGACTTAGTAGCCACATAATCTCATTGGCCCTGATTAGAATCATGACCAATACTTCTGTTCAAGTGTTAAAAAAAAAAAGAAGGAAAGAATAAAGAAAGAAAGAAAAGAAGGAAGAGAGAAAGATAGAAAAAAGAAAGGAAAGCTTTCCTATTTTCTGTAAAGAAGCAATTAAAAACATAAACTGATATTTGCTTTGCCTTGCTATCATGTGGAATAGATCTTCTTGACGAAAGCCAATAGAAAAGAGCTGAAAGATGGAGAGAGAAGAGGTCACATTAGCACAAACCCAGCCAAGATTCATGTATGGACTTCAGCCAACATGCTGAACATTCACCCTCTCTTACCAGAAATTCATCTTTCTATTGCTACAACAGAAAAAAAACCATTAGGACATGGAATTTCTTTGCAATGAACAGGAACTTGGACAGTAAATAGGAAGCACGACTCTTTCTCTGCAGATGTACAGTTATGGGATCAGAACTCCTTTGTAACTAACAAAAGAGCCAGGGGGCTGCTGAGTTGCAGAGTCTATTCTTGTCCACCTGCAGATAGATCCAGACCATTTGATTGTCACTTAGCTTTTCTTTTCCATATCCTTGTCACAACTCAATTTTTTGTTGTTTCTTTTGAGATGGGATTTTATGCAGCCCAGAATGGCCTCGGACTTAATACTTAATACATAGCCAAGGATGGCCTTGAACTCCTGATCCTTCTCCTCCTCCTCCTCCCCCTTCCCAGTGCTGGGATTCAGGCACATCCATCAGCATACAGCTCATGAGAGAATCTGTTCACTGACTGTAGAATTCTGAGTGGACATTTTTTTTTTCTCCCAAGAACAATAGGGGTAAATTTCTTTTTCTTTATAGTACTTATGTATTTATTCATTTTAACTTTTTATGTGTATGTGAGCATGTGCTAGAATGGTTGCAATGTATCCATATGTGTGCGGGAGCCTGAAGAGGCCAGAAGAAGGTATCAGAAGTTACAGGTGGTTGTGAACCCCATTTGGGTGCTGGAAACCAAACCCAGGTCCTCTGTAAAATCAGTAAGCGTTCTTAAGTGCTGAGCCATCTCTCCAGCCTGTCTTAGATGGTTCATTGGCTTCTGAAGGCCACAGTGTCATGTGATGGCCATAGTGTCAGGTGAGAAGTCTGTGTATATTTGAATACACATATAATGCATCATTTTTCTCAGACTGTTTTCAAGAGCTTATTTTTAGCAGCTGAAGTGTTTTGTATCTAAGTGTAGCTTCCTTTTTATATATCTTCAAACATCTTACATACATCTATACATTACATCCCAATAAATTTCAATTTTTTTGTTATCATATCTTAAATATTTTTTCTCCTTACTCTCTCTCTAACTGCATGTAAGTTCACACCTTCTGCTATTATCCCACCAATTTAATGATGCTTTGGAATCTTAGACAAACCTTGTCTACTAGATGAGATAATTTCTAGTGATTGCTCCTGTTTGTCGTTTCATTTTATTTTGATTGCTATTTAAACTGTAAGTTCTTTTAAATCATGCTAATTTGCTGTTAAGTCTCGAGTTTTTTATTTTCAATTTGCTTTTTAAAATTTTATTATTTATTTATTTATTAATTTATTCATTTTGAGATAGGGTTTCTCTGTAGCTTTGGAGCCTATCCTAGAACTTACTCTGTAGACCAGGCTGTCTTTGAACTCATAGAGATCCACCTGTCACTGCCTCCCAAATACTGGTATTGAAGGCATGCATGCCCGGCTCCAGTTTGCTCTTTAAAATTTTTTTTCAGGAATTTGTTTTTGAACTAAGCATGGCAGTTCACACCTGTAGCCCTAGCACTTAGGCAGTTATGGCAGAAGTGTTGTGTGTTGGAGGCAGCCTGGGCTAAAGAATAAATTTCAAAATACCTGGTTACAAGGTGAGACTGATGCAAAAAGCCACAAAAATATCCTTTTGATTTTATTTTATGATTTCTATATTTTACTAAGATTCTTTTATGTTTTCATTAATAGAAACACATTTTCTTATATTTTAATGAGCAGAGTCTGAAAATTTGTGTCTGCTGGGTGTGTGGATAGATAATAGAGCATTGTTTAATATATGTAAGGCTCTGGGTTTGATTCTTTTTTGTTTGTTTGTTTTGGTATTTTGATACAGGGTTTCTCTGTAGCTTTGGAGCCTGTCCTGGAACTAGCTCTTGTAGACCAGAGCTAGTCTTTAACCCATAGACAGCCTGGTCTACAGAACTAGTTCTAGGACAGCTAGGGCACAGCTGAAACAGAGAACAGAGAAACCCTGTCTCGAACCCACCACCCCTCCCCACCAAAGAAAAGAAATATATTTGCCAAAGGGAAAAATGATTAATTGCAAATAGTGAAACAATCTACAACAGCTGTATTATAAGTTTTGTTCCTGTGATACACTGGCTGCTATTTCTAACTGGAAGAAATGTATCATAAAGAAGACGTAGCTAATTGATCCATATTCTTTTTTCTTCTTCTGGTTCTTAAGGGTTGAACTCAGTGGCATGGATGATAAACACTCTCCCACTGATTCCATCCTCAGCCCTAAGTTTTGAAATGCCAAAAGTAGAGAGGAGTATTTAATAAGTGACAAAAGAGTTCATACAAGAGTGGTAGATATTCAGAGACTATGAACACCAAGTCCAGGAGAGTATTTACGAATGAAAGACTGCTTGTGCTATGTACCCATCACTGTGAGTAAAGGCCATGGCCAAAAACAGATTATGGGAGAAACAGTTTCTTTTGGCTTACGGTTCCAGAGGGCGAGTCCATTAGTGTAGGGAGTCATGGCAGCAGGTGACCAAAACAGAAAGCCCAGGCATCTCACAAAGCAGGGAGCATGGACTGGAAGTCTGGCAAGACTATGAGATCTCAAATGTCACTCCCAGTGATATACTTCCTCCAGCAAACAGGACTACCAACCAGGGACCAAGACTTCAAACACCTCAGCCTGTGGGAGCCATTTCCCATCCAGACCACAGTGAGTCGTGTTGAGAGACAATGAGGATTTAGGTAAATTGTAAGCAGTGCCAAGGTGAAAAAGGACTAGTCTGGCTCTGTCACTGGGGTGCCTTGGGAGAAGGGACACTGGAGGCTGCTTGGAGAGTATGGATGTCAAGCAGGACACAAAGACTTTAGTTAGGTAGGGTGCTACATGCTGGTATACCTAGGACTCAGGAGTTTCTTAGGTTTGAGGCCAGCCTGGGCTACATCAAGAGTCCTTGCCTCAAAGAGAAAAAAAAATTATCAATAACAACACAATAAACATCAAACAAACAAGCTAAAAAGGAATCCTGAGTGTGTTTACAAAGATTGATCGGTTAGTCCTGGAGGAGGAGAGCCAGGCGGTGGCAGGGACTTCTCTGGCCCTGCACAAAGAAACCTTTCTCCTCTCTTCTGTCCTCTGGTTCTGCGAGACAAGGATATGACAAATATGTGGTAAGCACGACAAATATTTCCTCAGTGCGTACTTGACTCCCACTACTAGGGAAACAAAAAATGTCTTTCTAATTTTTTCCCCCTGGATCTCCTATCTGACCAAATACAGCGCATGCCTTGGTGGAAGACTGTAGTTCCCACACAGATATGTAATTAGGGCGGCGTTCTGAGATAGGTTAAATGCATAATGAAACACTTCAAATGAGAGGCAGATATTTGTGCACGTTCATGTTTTCTTTTGCTTCTGAGTTAACCAAGCCAAGGCACTTGAGAATCACTTTCTGCTGCAGACCTGAAAATAGAGAAACAATTTCTGTAATTTTTCCTTCTTTGAAGTCTTTAGCCAACTGCAATGCCCAGGAGCTTCTGGAAGGCAGTGACAGTGGCTGTGGTAAGAGTTTCTTCTCATTATTAATATTGTATTATTTCTCTGGTTTGTTGTTGCCGTTGGCTCATTAACGACCCCTGATAAGTAATGTATTATGTGAATGCTGTGCCACCTTGGATATAAAAATTGATTGCAGAGGTTTGAGTGAGATTGTTTGATTTACAATTAGATTTATGGCTTGGCTGAAAGAAAAAGAAAAGGCGTAACATGTACATTTATCAGTAGCCAAACCATCCACCTCAGATCTGGGACTTCTTTTAGTATATCTCAGATTGTGATTATGACATAAGATTGCTTTACTCCATACCAAACAAGTGGCTAGAATTAGAGCCAACAAGGCAGAAATGGTTTAAAAATCCAGAGACTCGCATCTGGAATCCTGCATATGTTCTCAGCCGTTCTTTGGCGTTAGGCACTGTGTCAAATGCTCTGCTCTGGCAACCATGTAGAGCGGTTGCTGTCACTCCCTCGGTACAATGAGGGCACAGCCTATGCCAGCAGCAGGGAAGCCTAGTGCCAGACTTGGTACTGCACACTTGAAATCCCATTGCTGGTGAGGCAGAGGCAGGGGAATGAGAAGACAAGGTCAGCCTCAGTTGCATAATGAATCTGAGCCTTGGCTTCATGAGATCCTGTCTCACTGCCTATGCAACAACTTTGTTTCAACTTAGAACATTGCCACCACAGATCAGCCTCTCTCTTCTTTCATGCATGTTCTCCTTTAGATTTTGTCCATAGATATTGATAACTTGTGTTTGGTTTTTACTACTTACCCTGCCTGCCGGGCCTGGAACTTGCTGTATAGACTAGGCTGGTCGTGAACTTGTGAGGGTCCTCTTGTCTCTACTGCCTGAAGGCTGAGACTGCAATTGTGAGCCACCTATGTTCAGCTTTGTGTTCTTTACTTAAAGACTTTTATAACTATATACTATTCCACTAAGTGGACCCGTGATCATTCCTATAATGTTTGGAAATTTCTACACTTTAATTTTTAAGTTTTGTACAATTTCTTCAGGATAGATTTCTAGAAAATGCTGCACCAAAATTAGAGAAATGAATATATATATATATATATATATATATGTTTTAGTTAACATTTTAAGTACAATTTTAAGCCAAGAGCATAAGAGTGAAAACCAATACATAATGTTGTAGTTAGCATTTTAAGTATAATTTTAGGACTAACAGGAAATTCTATTTTAAGTATTACAATGTTGGAATGTTCTTGTGTTTTCAATACTATCCTTGAACTCAACCGCACCCTGGATTCACAGAACTCAGCAGAGTTGTTCTACACATGGTTATGCCTTACAATAGTAAAGGGATGAGATAAAATCTGCAATAGGAGAAAGTATGGAGCTAAAGTCAGGAAGAAGGCTGGCACAAGCTGGATGGCGCTGCCTCCTGTGAGGTTGGAGACATGCCATTCCCCCCAGCAGAGTGTGTGCTATGTGCCCACTATTGCAGAGCAAGGATGTGCTCTTAAGCCTCTGCGGGCAAAACATTGATTAGGATTCTCAGCCTTCCAAAAGTCAAACTACAGAATGGTACAGAAGCTTGAGGCATACAACATTCTTACGAGACATGGTAGCCCCATGACGAGGTCAAGAGCCAACCCTTTTCATTGTGTAGGAATTGGGATGCCAAATCCTGCTCCGTTAAGTCACTTGACTTCTAAGAAATTTACAGTTAGCACACAAAATAATGGGTTTCATTTTTATATGTTCATACAAACGCATCATTCTACTTGGCTCATATTCTGAGTTAAGTCTTTATTCAATACTGGTGTAGACTATTTTAAGAGACCAGATTTTAAAAATGTGATTTCATCCAGCTGTGATGGCCCACATTTATAATACAGACGCTGAGGAAGCTATGGCAGGAGGAAGGTCAATGCTAGCCTTCAATACATACTTACTTCCAGAGCAGCCTGGGCTACAGAGTG
Organism: Myodes glareolus; assembly: GCF_982192425.1. Classification (NCBI taxonomy): domain Eukaryota; kingdom Metazoa; phylum Chordata; class Mammalia; order Rodentia; family Cricetidae; genus Myodes; species Myodes glareolus. The sequence continues at coordinate 39,153,591 of NC_142029.1, read as the reverse complement.
AGACCCTTACACAAAACCAGACCAAACCAAACCAGACATCATAATGTTACAGTGTTTGAGAAGCCTTGTAACATTAACCTCTTTTACTTTTACTTTAAAAAGTGTTTTGGACATAGGGTCTTACTGTGTATTTCTGACTGGCCTGAAACTCGTTATATAGACCAGACTGGTATTGAACTCAGAGATCTGCCTGTTTTTGCCTCTCAAGTCCTGGGATTAAAGCTGTGCGCAACTATGCCCAAGCTCGGTTTTTCCTTTTCACAGTGTATAATGATTGTGGCTTAGAACAGACAGTATTGCTGGACCACACAACGATGGACAAGATGCCTGACATTAAGCATGGTGTTTTCACTGAAAGTATAGTGGAAGTGAATTACGTGTTTCCTGTTAAAGACATGCTTACTACTAAAATTTGCTGTCCTTGTTCTTAGTTTCTTAGAATGTGGAAATACCTATCACCTATAATGCATATAAACAATAAAACATCTATAACCCACCATAAGAGCTTATTTATTAAATTTGAGTGGGACTCAAATTTGCATTTCAAATAAAATATCCAGGTGATTGTGACATTGGTGGCACAAGAATCACATTTGAGAATTTGCACACTGATTACTGGTAACCTTCCTTCCAGGTTACATCACACTAATGTTCATAAAAGAAAGTCAGTTGGGTTGGGAGTTTCTTCTGTATATGTGTTGCTTTTATTGGTTAATGAATAAAGAAACTGCCTTGGCCTGATAATAGGGTAGAATAAAACTAGGGGGGAAAACTATATTGAATGCTGTGAGAAAGAAAGCAGAGTCAGGAGAAGCCATGTAGCCTCTCCAGAGAGAGAGACGCTGGATGGAACCTACCCGGTAAGCCACAGCCACGTGGTGATACACAGATTAATAGAGATGGGCTAGTTTAGGATATAAGAATTAGCCAGAAATACGCTTAAGCTATTGGCCAAACAGTATTGCAGATAATATGGTTTCTGTGCAATTATTTCTAGACTGAGCAGCCGGGAATGAACAAGTGGTTTCCTACTACAGTCAGTGGCCTTAATCGCCTGTCTGATGTCACTGTCTATGATTAGTCATTTACTGACCCCCACAAGGCCGCCCCAAGCACTTTTTCATTTATTATTCTCTATAGCAGTGGTTCTTAATACTGTGAGCCTTTAATATAGTTCCCCATGGTGTGCTGACCCCCAACCAAAAAATTATTTTTGTTACTATTTTATAACTAATTTTGCTACTGTTATGAATTATAATATAAATTTCTGTGTCTTCTGATGGTCTTGGGCATCCCCTGTGAAAGGGTCATTTGACTCCCCAAAGGGGTCTTGAAACACAGGTTGAGAACAGCTACCCTATAACCTTACCCAAACTGACCCTTTATACTTTTTTTAATCAGTCTGTGTTTACAATTTTGGACCCCAACCATAGGCCTTTTTTCTTCTTGGTACTGTGGAACCAGCAATAAGACCAAACTGATTGCGAAGATGGTAACTCTCTGCCAATGAATTTGTGAGTCATTCTCTTGGTTCATTTGGAGCGTGTGTCTTGGAGTCACAGATTTCAGGTAAAAGAAATGAAGGGTAAGAATCAGGCACGGCGGCACACACCTGCAGTCCTAGCACTAAACAGACTGGAGAAGGCCAGGAACTCAACATCATCCTAGGTTGCAGTGAGTTCAAGCCCAGCCAGGGAGAGATGAGACCTTACTCAAACAGAAATTGGGGCATTGCCTATTTTGCTCCTGTTACAGTTCTTTCTGGTTGTATCCATGGCGACATCAGCTGTCATGGCACCTGGGCATGTGTCACTGAGCATGCAGACACATTATACTGAAGGTAGAGGTTGGTCACTCTGGTAGCCATCTTAGATGCAACAGATTTCAGCCAGCCTAACTGAAGTGGGATTTCTGGCTACAGATGTCCTGTCTCCAAAGATCAGGGCAGGGGAGGAATTCAGCTGGGTCCCCTCTGAGTGGGCTAGCACTTCCCTTTACAATGTCTTCCTGCTATAATTGTGGTCACCTAATGCTCTCATCTGTCTATCCTACCCTTCCTTCTTTCTTGCAGGGGATCTGCTCCTCACTCATTCCATTGGAATAACAGCAAGGCTGTTGTTGGCTCGGCACTACACTGACTAGCTGGGCTCTGGGGCCTCCTGTGATCATGGCCTGGTCAAATATGGTGCTGTCTCCTCTAGGTCAGGAAGGGTTCATATGGTCTAATTTTCTTAATGGGTAATACTCCGTGAGACTTTTATCTGAACACCAAAGGGGGCAGTAAGTCTCATGTTTTTCTGAGACTGCAGAATGGAAAAACATGGTTCTATAGTTTGCCGTGGTTGTGTCCATCTTCTGTAACATGAAGGAAATCTTTCCTTAGAAGAACACAGAGGTTCACATACAGCGAGAAATAGAGGCACAGTTTGAGGAGAATTAATAAAAATGCTTTGAGTTCTGTCTCATTGGCACCAGTGAGACATACCTCATCTTCCACCCCTGTTCTTCTCAGTTATATGAGTCAGCAAATCTTTGACTTCTCATTTTGCTCAGTGGATTTGTTGTTTAAAACAGTGCAAATAGGGTCCAATGAGATGACTCCGTGGATAAAGTCATAAAGCCTGAATATTGAACTTAATCCCCAGGAACAACATGGTGGAAGGAGGGAACCCATTCTGGAAACTTGTCCCTTCACCTCTGCATATATGCCATAGGATATGTTTGCCTCTTTCATCACATAAATGAATGTAATATAATTTTTTAAATAATTAAATGGCACAACCATTATTTTATGGTTTTGCAGTCAGATAGGCAATTTGTGTCTCAGTGGTCAAAAACCAGGTATCAGCAGGGTCTCTCTGGAGGCTATAAGATCACTTTCCTTGCTCATTTAGATAGTTGGCAGAATTCTGCCCTTAGCTTTGAGAGCCTGCTCCTTTCACTTTCATAATGAGCAAGTGTTCTGCCTGCGTTGTGCAGTCCTTTTTAGAGTGTATTTTGAAGGCTGCAGATACTCAGTGGTAGAACACTTGCCTAGCGTGTGCAAGGTGCCGGGGCTCTACCCATTACACCGCAGAAACAGTGTTCATTTGAAAGTGGTCATGACTGAGTTCTACATGCATCTTCTTATTTAGTGTGTCCTTGGTCTGTCTCAGATGAGAACTGAAAGCTCTTGTGAGGCCTTTGGGAGGATCCCAAATAATGGCTAAGTAGGTAGACTAATGAAAAATAACAGTGGATTCTGTGATTGTTGACTTTGGATGAAGCCCTTAGCCTCTTGGAGCCAGTTTTTTTGTCTACAGAGTGAGAGTGCTGAGTTAGCAGATTCCAATGCCCTTACACTGTATTCGCTTTATTTTTTAGTTTTGTTGCAATAGTGTCTGCCTTTGTAGCCCTAGATGGCCTAAGACTTGTGGCAGTTCTACTTCCTTTTGCTCCCCAGTGCTGCCATACTTGGCTTTTTGTTTTTATATTTTAAAATGCAGTTCCCAACATGATCTGATTACCACAGCAAAGACCCATGCCTCTGTTATTTAAAAGTCATGATTTTGGTGTACTTTGCTTTTTGGCCTGTATAATCTTTCTGCTTTATAATATTTTTTTCTGTAAATAAAGGTCCCTTTGTTCTTTTAAAATATTTTATTACTATTACTTTTATATTCTACATATGTGTCTCTGTGTAGGTTTGTACACCTGAGTGTGGTACCTGCAGAGGCAGAAGAGGGTGTTTGATCCCTAGACCTACAGACATAGGCAGTTGTAAGCCACCTGATGCGGGTGATAGGAATCTGACTCTGGTTCTCTGGAAGGACATCATGTGCTCCCAGCTGCTGACCTGTCTTTCCAGCTGGTACTACTGTTCTTTAGCATGAAAGTTTTGTAGACTTTTATATCTATAGATCTTGAAAGATGAATGCAAAGAACTCCTATCATTCTCTAAACTGCTATCATGACACATAGTATAAATGTTATCATGGCAGGAATGATTGTCAAACCACAGAGGCAAACATATTTACAAAGCCAGAACACATGTAAGAAAGATTTAACAAAGACAACACATGGCAAGTCAGTGACATAATCAGTGACTTCTCAGGAAGGGTGGGGTTCACCTCTCAGAGAGGGACTGGGGTCTTTTAATGTAGGAGGTCCTTCTGTCTATGTGTTGCTTTCATTGGTTGAATAAAGAAACTGCCTTGGCCTTTTGATAGGGCAGAACTTAGGTGGGGAAGACAGAACTGGATGCTGGGAAGAAGGGCAGAGTGGCAGATACCATGAAGCTCCTGCCTGAGACTGACGCTGGTTAGAATCTTTCTTGGTAAACTATGACCTCGTGGTGTTACACAGATTGGTAGAAATGGGTTGAATCAAGATGTGAGAGTTAGCCAATAAGAGGCTAGATCTAATGGGCCAGGCAGTATTTAAATGAATACAGTTTCTGTGTGATTATTTTGGGTGTAAGCTAGCCTGGTGGGATGGAACAGTCTTTTATAACAGTTAGACTAGTTTCTTGTTCTTATCTCACCTGCGAGACTGGGTGGGGTTCATAGCTGGAAGTGTAAGTGGGCTCTCACTGTCTCATGAAGTAGTGCATTTTTATCCAGCAGTCTTTCTTGATAATGATCATTTGGGGTATAACTGCGAATCAATCCCACACCAGTTATGCTTTAAGGGGTTATTTATTTTGGGGGGTAAAACTTACATACCCCATAAACCGTCAGGAAGGGAGCCTAGTCGCTGGAGCAGGAGCCGGGACCAAGCGCTGGAACCAAGAGGGTTGAGGCGAGATCTGTGGCTCTTTTTAAAAGAGAAATATACCACGCCCCAGTGGGCTGGTATTTCAGCGGCTATTGGCTGACGGAGCAGAAGGCCCTCCCACAGCACCGTGGGCTTGTGCTTCAGCGACTATTGGCTGAAGCAGCGGAAGATACTCCGGCAGCAGGGGTAAAATGTTATAGGTCATTCACAGTTAGGCATTGAATGTTTATAAAAGACATCACAGGTCACTGAGGTCACATGAAGAGAGGACATTTCTACTTTTTTTCTATAAATATGTATAAATAAAACTTCTATGTTAGATAGTTGATTAGGTTCTTGTGGATGATCTTCTTTCTCATAATCAAAGCCTGTAAAGAACCATTTGGTAGCACTAGCACAAAAGCAGACCCATAGACCAGTGGAAGACAGGACTCAGAAATAAACCAACATGGTTACAGTTACCTAATCTTTGAATAAAAAAGTGCAAAACATTTAGCCAATGGTTCTGGGGAAGCTAGATATCTACCATTAGAAGAATGACACTAATTCATATGTCTCATTCCACATTAAAAACCATTTCAGAATGGATCAAAAGCCTTTCCTCCATGGAAATAGGGATAGAAGGACCACACAGTCCAACTACAGGTTTCCTGGGTCTCTTAAGGGATCCCAGGGGACTCTTGAGTCCAACCACAGAGACGTTTGCTTATCACTGTTCACTGCTACACTATTCACGGTAGCTAGGAAATGGAACCAGCCTAGATGTCCATCAATATATAAATGGATAAGGAAAATGTGGTTCATACACATTTTATTTATTTATTTATTTATTTATTTATTTATTTATTTATTATTTATGTGTATTGTTCATACACATTGTGGAACTTTACTCAGATGTAAAGAGAATTTAAATTGTGTAGAGGTGCTTGATGAGCAGTTTCCAGAAGATGACGGAATCCACAAAGTTGTCCTCTGACCTCCACATGTGTGCCATGGCATGTGCAGTATGCACACACACAGTACACACACACTAAGCTTAATAAAAATAAAATTAAGGGCTTTTCCAGGAAAATAGATACAGCTGGAAATCATCATGGTAAGTGCAATAAACTAAGACTTAGAGTGACAAATATTGCATATTTCCTGTGAAGTGAGTGTCGTTTATGGCATGTGTGTATGTGTGTGTGTGTGTGTCTGTCTGTCTGTGTGAAAGAGAGAGAGAGAGAGAGAGAGAGAGAGAGAGAGAGAAAGAAAGAGAGAGAGATACGAAACTTGGAGTTTGTTGTAGGAGAGGAGGATGAATTTTTGTTTTGTTTGTTCATGCTTTTGAAGACAGAGACTTCTTTTATTATTTGTCAGGGTAGTGTAGCTGGAGCCGAAAGGATGGAAGGTCTGTCCAAGACAATAAAAGTGCCCTCAGTGGGTGTGTGCCATGTTCCCAAGAAAGGGTGTCTTCATAGTTCAGTACAGAACTGGTCCACCCATAGGGGTGCCTCATGCTGCAGGGGTATGCAGCATGGGTAGAAAGTGAAATCCACATGGTAGCTGAACAAGCTGAGAAAGGCTATGGAGAGGTTGGAGAAGCACATTGGACTCCTGGAGAAGTAGGCGGGGCTGTGGAAGCTGTGGAAAATGCTCCCAAACTGAGCATTGGAGAGGCCTTGGTGATGCATCTTAGTTCTTGTGGCTCTTTCATCCATAGCCAGCATCTGCCTGGACTCTGCATCCTGATACGTCTGCATACGCTCTGCAGACCAGTGAGTGCCTGCTGACATGTCAATGCGTGCATGTACTGTCCTTTGTTGATGATGTGGCTCTCGAGCTCCAGCTCAGGGATGAAGGCTCCAGTGCATTAGACACACCACTGCATGAGATCCACCAGGCCACCGTAGAGATGTTCACCAAAGTAGACAAAGGAAGTCAAACAGGGTTCTCTGCTGATAGATCTTGCCCTTTTCTGTGGAGGGCCGCAACCACATTCTCCGTCGCTTCTAGGGACAAAGGTAGAGATTGACCTCTGTGACCTCAAGGTGTGGTGGTACACGCCTTTAGTCCTGATGCCTGGGAGGCAGAGGCAGATTGACCTCTGTGACCTCAAGGTGTGGTAGTACACGCCTTCGGTCCCAATGCCTGGGAGGCAGAGACAGGCAGATCTCTGTGAGTTCAAGGTGTTGTAGCACACGCCTTTAATCCCAGCGCATGTGCTTGGTAACTCTCTACTGCTGCGTCCCTGCCTACTTCCGAGGCATCACCTGGGATAATGGGCAGCGGACCAATCCAAGAGTGACACGTCAGAAGCGAGGACTGTTTCCTTTATAAGGGCTGGGTTCCCCTCATTCTGGGTCTCCGCTTTGGAAGCTGATGCTCTCCCTCTCAAGACGCATTAAAGCTTTACTGCAGAAGAATCCTAAGTGCCCCGCGTCGTTCTTGCTGGTGAGAAGGTAGCGCGGGACACTTTTCCAGGCCAGTGATAAGATCCCTGTGAGGGAACCCTTCTCATTAAGCTTTCAAAAAAGGTTTACCCTGGTCAGTGAAAAAGTTGGGCTTGTCACCCTGGACGATGACTATATCGAAGAATTGGTCCATCAGGCCCTACCGTGTGCCTCATTCCTTTGTCTATAATGCTGAAAGGACGGTTGGTGATGAGGAACAGCTGTTTTCCATGGGCCACCAGGTGGCTCAGGACCACAAATGTTTCATCCCCTCTCAGGATGTACTTCTCCGTGTTTTGCTCCATCCACGGGTACAGGAGGCATCCGTCATATCCTTCTAGAGGTGGACTTGCTCAAAGTCCAGGCTGCGGCACAGAAAGTTTCTGCCACACAGGGCAGCAGTGCCATCTCTAGTACTGAGATGAAGAGAAGATGTCTATTAACTGCCCTTGTCATAGAAGCAACTCATCTGGTATAGTGGCATGTGCCAGGTACATGAACATATAGGTAAGACACCTCATTTTCTGGCACAGCCTGGAGTCCCCTGTAGGCTGATTCTAGTTGTACATAATGAAAAGCATCCGTTTTCATCGGAGGACTTTTCTGAATGTCGTAGTGGAGGCCACAGATGGCAGACTGCGGTCATAGTCATGCTTCTGAATCCCCTCAGGATACTTACAGTGCTCTGCCAGGAGTCCCTGGGCAGCACTGGGGATCTTAGGGTGCAGCACATCCTTATGCTGGGCCAGTGTGTACTCAAAACCATAGACTTCAGTGTTACTCAGGTTGATACAATTGTTGGCATAGATGGCGGCCGGGTTTAGGAGGCTGCAAACCTCAAGGCGTAGGTCATCAGCTACCACATGTCCTGGGAACTAGTACACACTGAGTTTTCTAAGCACGGTTCTACAGGTGCTGAATGCAGGGCTCTGGGGCAGTGGGCTCTGGACCCTGGGGCAGCAGCCAGGATAGGAGGGTAAGGACGAGGTGATCTGTGGTCTGCTATGGCCTCTGCACAGCAGCCACACTTGCCATTCCCTCTGTGTGCTAACTGTAATGGTTTAGATAAAATGTCACAGGTCCCCCAGTGGCTGTAGCAGGCAGTAGTCCCAAGACCACAGCAGTCCACAAAGGCGTCCAGTCCCAGGCAGGGAGTAGGGAGGGAGTGGGCGGGGCTTGTCTCTTAAAGGGACAGGACAGACCATTACATTCCCATCTCTTTTTTATAATAAAAAGGCTGGAGTTTAGGCACAGCAGGTGAAAAGAATTGGGATGGCAGATTCTCAAGACTGCTTCCTGCTTATTTGTGGGCATCGTCTTGTGGGGCGGGGGGGGGCAGAACCTGAGAAAGCCTAGGCAAGGGGTCACATGGTAGGTGAGAGACCAAGATGGACAGTCACACCACAAGACCACATCGCAGGTCTACAAAGGCAGCTGGTCCCAGGCGGGAAGCCACGTGGCAGGTGAGAGACAGAGACATGGATAGGCATGCCATGCAGAGTGAGGTTGGATATTTATTTAGTGGGTTATTGAAGGGAAAGGGAAGTGGGGAAAGAGGAGAAGGGAGAAGAGCAAAGAGAGAGAGAGAGAGAGAGGCAGAGAAAGAGAGAGAGAAAGAGAAACAGGGAAGGGGAGAGGAGAAGTGAGGAGAAGGGAGTGAGGCAGAAACTGCCTCTTTGAGACAGAGAGAGAGAGAGAGAGAGAGAGAGAGAGAGACTTGGGCTGCAAGCAGGGAGGAAGATCTGCCTGCCTCAGTGGATGGGGGAGGGAGTGGGTAGGGCTTGTCTCTTATAGGGACAGGACAAACCATTGCACTAACCCCACTGCCCTCCACCCATCCACTAGCCTGCTGCCCTCAGACTGGAAGATGATATCTTAAGGGAGGATAGAGCAGATGAGAGAATACACATGGCATGAAAGCAGAACAGAGGTCTGTGGGTAAAGGAGAGAGATTAGTAGAGGAAAGCAGGGGGGAAGGGCAATGGGACAGGGCCACAAATAAGAACAAAATGTCTATGAAAATGCCATAAGAAATTTGTTTCTATTTTAACTTTTAAAAATTAATGAAGCACTACTGGATTTTTTTTTCTTTTGAGATAGGTCTCATATTGCCTAGGGCAGCCTCAAACTCATTGTGCAGCCAACACCCAACATGACCTTGAACTTCTGACTCCTGTAATCCTAAATACTGGGATTACCAATGTGTGCCACCATGCTCCACTTTAGATTGATGGGCTTTGAAACCCAGAGTTTCATACATTCTAGGCAAGCACTCTACCAGCTGTGCTACATCCACAATTTTGTATATTTTTTCTTTTTACTTTCAATTTTTACTATATCCTGGAGTACTTGAGCAAGGCAGAACAGAACCATCTGCATATTTAAAAGCCTGTGTCATGTATGTAGTCATGTTGTGAAGTTTGTGATTCTGCAGCCTCTGAGCAAGTGATCTATCAGGCATTTGCAGTGTAAGGCTCATGAGAGACCCATGTCATAGCATAGCAGATCCATGCTGCACAGAGCAAAAGAGCCACCAGGTGGCATTCAAACACCATCCATCCATCAGTGTACAAGCAGCAAATGTATGAAGATTAGTGTGCTAGTGTGCATTGTTGTAAAAATCAATTTTGTTGAAGAAGTACTTAATTTTAGCATCATATGTGGATGAACTCTAATATTTAAACAAAATCCATTATTAGAATCCATCTAAATCAAAATAAAATTTTATCAATTGTCTGTCATGCTTTGTTTCCTCTTGCATGCAAAAAATGGGGAGGGGGAAGCACATGAGAGAGCTGGGGTGGGGGAAGGAAGAGAGGAGAGAGAGAGAGAAGAGAGGGAGAGAGAGGGAGAGAGGGAGAGGGGGGAGAGAGAGAGAGAGAGAGAGAGAGAAAGAGAGAGACTGACTGCTTGCTGCTTAGATGCATGTCCCCTGGAAGTGTCCCTGGAGGGCTTCTTCTCCCCAGAGTCTGGCTAATTTACAAACTTCTTCCAAAGTATGAAAAACTAGGCTGGTGGTTCCTGCCTGTAATTCCAGCCTATGGAGGCAGAGGCAGGAGGATCACCATAAGTCTGAGGCCAACCTGGTATTCATACTGAGTTCTAAATGAACCAGTGCTACACAACAAGAACCTTAATCTAGAAAAAGAGGGAACAAAACCTACAAATACTAAAGAATCACAGCACATCAGAGTCCATAGTGGTGTTCAAAAGAAAGGCTGGGCGAGGTGGAGATGACTGTAATCTCAGTGCTTGAGAGTCTGAGACAGGAAGATTGGGAATTTGAGCTGATCTTGTTTTAAAACATGAAGAAAAGCAACAGAAAGAGAAAGAGGAGGAAGGAAAACCCTTTTCTACATAGAAAAATGGCAAGACTTTGAAAAGAACACTGGAATTTAACAGTAACATTTCAGTAGGCATGGTATTGACACCTTAATCCCAGCACTGACTAAGTAGATAGAATCAGGAGGAATTCCAGATTGCACAGGGCAAAATATTGAGACCTTGTCTCAAAAAATAACACAACATAAATAAAAAAAGCCAATACCCTCACAAAATATGAGAATTATGAACATGAGAACATACTAGTTTTCTCATAAAATTATGTTTTATTATCATACTTGGAAATATATATTTAAAATTTTTATTGCTTTCTATGGTGTGTGTGTGTGTGTATGGTTGTGGAGTTTAAAGGACAACTCTGTGGAACCCACCTTTATGTGGATTCTGGGAATCAAACTCAGGTCACAGAGTTCACACAGCAAGTGCCTTTACCCAGTAACGTGTCTTGTTGGCCCCAATCTTTTTCTTAATTCATTAGTTAGTTAATTAATTAGTTTATTGTTTTAATTTCAGCACAGTGGTTGCACCCTAATCTACTGTTGCTTCAGCCAATAGTTGCAACTATGCAGTTGCCAGCCTGCTTCTCTAGCAAGTGGGCCTGGTGGAAATTCTGTTTCCACAGGCACTAGCTCTGTTGCTGCCACTAAAGTACTTTTAACTACATCTCTATTGTTTTATTTATAAATAAGACTTAAGATTCAAAGGCTGGGGTGAAAATCTGCTAGCTCAGAGAGGTTGAGTAGCAGCTAGCTAACCTGTCTCTTGACTGGCAGCTCTGAAAGACCTTACTTCTGCTCTGTCAAAGCAGAAAAGGCTACACCACTCCAAATCCCTCCTTGCTACTTCCTGTGTCTCTCTGTCTCTCCTGGATGCCCTCTGATGCTCTATGATTGCTAACCCCACCCCCTGACCCAAGGTTAATTTTGTTTAATTAACACAAATGCAAACTTGGGTTTGCAGTGTGATTGAATATTCCCCCAACATGAGTTAATTACTTTTTCCAGCCTGATCAGTTTCCCCTTTCTTCCTCCTCATTTCTCAGTCCCTCCTTACAACCTCCCCCATCTACTCCTCCCCGTTTCTCTTCAGAAAAGGGCAGGCCTCCGGTGTAGATCAGCCAGTTATGACATATCAAATTGCAGTCAGACTAGGTACTTCCTCTCCTATTAAAGCTAGTGGAGGCTGAGCAGCAGGAGGGAAGGGTCCCAAAAAAGACAGCCTCTGCTCCCGCTGTTAGGAGTCCCACAGCCATAGACCTGCATCATATGTGCACAGGTCCTAGGTCAGTCCTATGCAAGCTCTCTGGTTGTCGATTCACTCTCTGTGAGCCCCCATGAACCCAGTTTAGTTGATTCTATGTGTTTTCTTGCGATGTCTTTGACACCTTTAATGCCCACAATCCTTCCTGACCCTTTCCCACAGGATTCCCTGAGGTCAACCTAATGTTTGGCTGTGAGTCTCTGTATCTGTTTTTATAAAAATTGCTGGGTAAAGCCTTTCTTAAGACAATTGGGCTAGGCAACAATCTATGAATATAGCAGAATATCATTAGGAATCATTTCATTGACATTATCATTATTATTATTGTTATTATTACTATTATTGCCAGTCATGTTTCCTTCTATCCTAGGTCTATAGGCTGTCCAACCTCTGGGCCCTGGTTCTCCAGGCAGTGTCAGGGTGGACTACCTCTCGTGGCATTGATTCTCAAGTTGGACCAGTCATTGGTTGGCCATCTCACAATGTCTGTACCACCCATACTCCAACACATCATGTAGGCAGGGCAAATTGTAGGTCAAAGGTTATGTGACTGGGTTGGCGTCCCAGTCACTGGAAGTTTTGCCTGGTTACAGAAGACAGCTGGTTCAGGCTTTGTATCCTCCATTGCTAGGAGTCCTAGCTAGGTTACTTTCATGAATTCCTGGGAGTTTCCCTTGCTCTAGGTTTCTAGCTCATCCCAGAGATGCCCCCTGATTCCAGTACTCTCTTCCTCCATCCTCTCCAAACCTGACCCCTCCTGTTCCAATACCTACCCCCTATTCTGACCTTTCCCCCATCCACCTGTGATGCCTGTTCTCTTTCCCCTTCACAGTGAGATGCATGTGTTTTCCCTTGAGTCCTCTGTCACTTAGCTTCTTTGGGTCTGTGGATTGTAGCATGGTCGTCCTTGGCTTTACAGCTAATTCCACTTATAAGCGACTGCCTACAATTTGTGTCATTTTGGATCTGGGTTACCTTGCTCACGATGATCTTTTCGAGTTCCATCCATTTGCTGGCAAATTTCATGATGTCATTGTTTTAAACATTGCTTTCAATATTTCATTGTATAAATGTCCCACATTTTCTCTATCCATTCTTTGGTTGATGGACATCTGGGTTGTTTCCAGTTTCCAATTATTATGAATAGAGTTGTTATGAACATAGTTGATCAAGTGTCCTTATGATACGGTAGAGCATTATTTGCCAGGAGTGGCATACCTGGGAATTGAGGAAAGTCAGTTCCAAATTTTCTGAGACACTACCATATTACCATATTTATTTCCAAAATAGGTGTACAAGTTTGCACTCCCAACAGTAATGGAGGAGTGTTTCCCTTGCTCCACATCCTTGACTGGCCCCAGTCTTTAATTTAAGATAACTTCTTCATGTGTAAGTGTGAGAGAATGGATCCTGAGGGCATGAAAGCAGGAGAACTGGCCCTGCCCCTTACAAGGAGTGAACTAGCCAGGGCAGTGCAGGACAATTCCCCTGGATGGTGAGGACAGGGGAGAGCTGGCAGGCTGATCAACCCTGCAACTACCCAGGTCCCAAACCAGGGTTATGAGTTGCCCCACCCCAACATCCACTCCATCTGTGATCTGCTGGAGCTGCAGGATCTCCACAACACAGAGCAACAGCAGGATAATGAAGAGGAGTTCCAGAGAGGGCCCAGTACTGATAGTGTAGCAGAAACCAGAGGCCTTGAACCAGACCAATGACTCTTTGTAATGAAAACTTGAAAGTAAAGATATATGGACAAAAGCGTTTACTGTGTGACTGACTCACTGTGTCACACCAGAGCTTCCATGACAAGACTGATTTTTTTCTTTCTCTTTTTTCTTTTTTTTTTCCTCTTAAATTTTATTTTAGTTTTTTTTTGGGGAAGTTGCAAGGGCAGAGGGTAGATACAAAGGGACAGGACAATAAATGGAATTGAGATGCATGATGTGAAAGACACAAAGAATAAATAAAAAGTAAAAAAATATTAGAACAATTTCTTCATATAATGAGGAAAAATTTGCAATTTCACTAGGCTGTTAAAACCTTTTTAGAATGAATTAATAGCATCACAAAATATCTAAGATAATAATTGTAAAGCATAAAATCTAAATTATACCATCTTTCCTTATATTTAACTGTATTTCTATTATAGGATAGCCTACATCCACACTAAGAAAGAGGGAACATATGAGTACTATTCGACTTTGGTGACATCAGCATTCCATCCATGGCCCATAATCTCAATTTCCCAAAATTATTTGGAGGTTTTTCTTTTCCTTGCTTTTATTTTTTATTTTATTCTATTCTATTTTGTTTTGTTTTTCAAGACAGGGTTTCGATGTAGCTGTGGAGCCTGTCCTGGAACTAGCTCTTGTAGACCAGGCTGGCCTCGAACTCACAGAGATCCGCCTGCCTCTGCCTCCTGAGTGCTGGGATTAAAGGTGTGCACCACCACTGCCCCGCTTCTTTTCCTTTCTTTTAAAAAAGGAAGTCCAGTAGAACCTACGAGCATTTGCTTGTAAGTACTCAGGTTTGTATAAGAAACAGAGAACGCTCGGTACTGTCCCTGGGGCATCGAGTGAGCAGCTCTGTTAAGGCTCAGCTAGGCAGGTAGCATCCTCAAGGAAAGCCTCTCCATCTTGAAACTTTAGACTAAGAATATGCTGTAGAAGGTTAAATGGGTGTGTGTGTGAGGTTTTAAAGGTGAAAGTTGTTTACTGGTATATATTCATCATTTCATTATTTAATTAAACTTTATGTAACTATATCTCATGTGTAGGATATTGGACAGATGAAAATCATGTGTTTCTGGAGACAGACTAGGTCCTTTTGTTCACACGTGTGTGTGGAATTTGTATTCTACTTTAAGTGAGATAAGCGTGTTTCCAGTGTGGTCATCTCTGCCTGTCAACTGGGTGAGTTTGTAATTCTAACCTTGCACACTGTGTTTTACACAGTCTGTCTTCATCCTTGCTCAGACTTAACGTGCTGGAACATTCCTTACAAACATCTTACATCAGTGAGGGTGGGAGCTGACTCATGACACTGTTAAGGACATTTGGAGTTTCAGGCCTTGGTATTCTCCCTTGTGCCCGTCCTACTGACATCACACTCAGCCGAAGCAGGCATGACATAGACGGCGTTTCTTTACCTCAAATGGCCAGTGCTTAAGATTGTGTTACATGGCTCAGCTGACCAATGCAGAAATGCAATCTCCACGGTTGTGTGTGAGTGACATTGAGCATCTTCTTAGGAATGTGATTTTATTTTTTGGCTTTTTGAGACAGGGTTTCTCTGTTGCTTTCTGATGGCTGTCCTGGAATTGACTTTGTAGGCCAGTGTTGTAAGGAGAGGCCGCTTGTTCGTCCCGGCCACCTGGCTAGCTTAGCCCCGAAATAACCACACAGAAATTGTATTGATTAAATCACTACATGGCCCATTAGTTCTCTTGTTGGCTAACTCTCACATCTTGATTTAACCCATTTCTATTAATCTATATATTGCCATGTGAGAGTGGCTTACTGGGAAAGATTCAACATGTCTGACTCTGGCGTCTCCATGGCATTCCTCTGACTCTGCTTTATTCCTCCCAGAATTCAGTTCCATCTTTCCCACCTACCTAAGTTCTGCCCCTATCAGGCCAAGGCAATTTCTTTATTCATTAACCAATACAAGCAACACATAGGAAGAAGGACCTCCTACACCAGACTAGGCTGCCCTTAAACTCATGGAGATCTGCCTCTCTCTGCCTCCTGAGTGTTGGGATTAAAGGTATGTGCCACCACCACCTGGCCTGAAATATGACTTTTAAAGTTTATCTAAAGATGCTAAAGAGTAAACAGAAAGCTACTCCAAATGCCGTTAAGATCTTGGTGTGCTTAAGTTGTGAGTGTTTTGTCTTTGAATGTATGGTATGTGTATGAGTGTCTAGTACCAATGGAGGTCAGCAGAGGGTTCAGGCTAACCTGGAGCTGGAGTCACAAGTGGTTCTAAGACAGAACTGGAGGCTTCTGAAAGGACAGCAGGAACTCTTAACCACGGAACCATTTCTCTGGCTTCATGATCATTATTTTAACAGAGAGTATTTCCCGTGTGTGACAACTTCACAGGATTTTTTTTTTGCAGCTCCATTCTTACCTCAAAATATGAAATATTGTAGAGATTAAACTGGACTGTAATAAGGATAACAATTTTGTTGTTCTTTTAGTATACTTGCCTTTTTAAACATAAAACTAAAAAACACAAGATAGGTAACTTTGTCTCTTTAAGAATCTTTAAATTCCATTTGTTGACTACTCACCCGAATTCTGGGGGTTGCATAGATCCATCCTGAGTTGTTTTTTAAATGCATATTCAAATTTTGCTGTGCCCTCTTTGCAATATTACGAATGACTTACATCTCCATATATATTCCCCTGTTCTATTCTATATACAATCTCGACAGGCAAGTTCATAGATCCTATCTGGGGGAACGAATACAGATCATTATAAGTAGACT
This sequence comes from Myodes glareolus, assembly GCF_982192425.1. NCBI lineage: Eukaryota > Metazoa > Chordata > Mammalia > Rodentia > Cricetidae > Myodes > Myodes glareolus. The sequence continues at coordinate 39,137,304 of NC_142029.1, read as the reverse complement.
TGTTCAACAGAGAGAGCCTTGGCCAGGAGTCGGCTGACTAAATAATGTAAAAATAAATTTGTGTTAGCAAGTGGCATTAACATGCCTCTTTCCCCCTCTTTAGACTTACAATTTTTGTTTTTTTTACCAAACAACAATATGATCAGAGTTTTATTTAGTACAGTGTATCTAGTTTAATGCAGGTCAACTTTGTCTAAGTTCCCATGAAACTGTCAGCTTTGCCGCTGCCAGAGCGTTGCCCTGCAGGAAATGGAAAACTTCTGCTTTTGGTAGGGAGTCCATTTGTTTTGGAAGGGTGGAAACTTCTGAGATGGTAACTGGTACTGTTTCTCATCCCGACACTCAGCCTTGTCAAGTTAGACATTGTATTTATCTATTCATAGTAGTAGCTGATATCATCTATAATGGTGGCTACACTGAAACTTGGCTTGGGCTGAAGAAAATCAAGATTTGTGTTTTTTCCAGAGACTGTCTTTGTTGCCGGGATCTGACATCAAAGTTAGTAGATTATCAGGTAGTGGGGCATGTAGGAGCAGGAAGGTGCCCCGGCTTCTTTTCTGTTGTTGAGATAAATGACCCTGACAAAAGGCAATGCAGGGGAGAAGAGACTTATTGTAGCTTACAATTCCAGAGGGATGGAGTTCGTCCTGGCAACTGGAAGGGAAGGCATGCAGGCAAGAATCAGAAGCACCTGCTCACAGAATCAGAGAGAGCAGGACGTGAACTGGGCTATAAAGTCTTAAAGCCCACCCTTAGTGATGTCTGAGGAACGTTCGCAGACATCACCGTCAGCACCAAGTATTCAAACACATGAGCACTGACAGGATATTACACGTGACCTTGTGTGATGAGTTAAAGCACAGACACTAAAAAAAAATTGAATAAAATGACCTTCAGCCTAATGTGTACAAGATGTATAGGAAACATACATGAATTTCATATGTAAACTTGGATCTTGTCCTCCAAACATAAATATGTGGTGCAGGAGAATTATCTGTATTCTGTCAATCATGTATTTTAATAAAACACTGATTGGCTAGGCAGGAAGTATAGGCGGATCAACCAGACAGGAAGTAGAGGCGGGGTAATGAGAACAGGAGAAGGCTAGGAAGGAGGAAGCCCATTCCTCCCTCCCTGCCCAGACCACAGAGAAGCAAGATGTAACCTGCCCCACTGGAAAAGGTACTGAGCCACATGGTTAACATAGATCAGAATAATGGATTAATATAAGTTACAAGAGTTAACAAGAACCATGAGCTAATGGGCCAATCAGTTTTATAATCTTATGGAGTCCTCTGTATGATTTTTCTTTGGGGTATGCTGGTTGTAGGGTGCTGGGTGGGACAGACACACCAACAAGCCGGCCCCTCATGTTACATATATGAATATGCCAAAATGAAAAAAGAGTAAAATCTTTTAGTCACAAGCGTTTCAGAGAGGGGATACCCAATCTGTACTAAAATTAAATTTTTTTCAAGAAAGACCTGGTTGCTGAAGATAACTTTCCCTTCAAAATGTTTCATCTTCCATAATTAGTCCTTGTCGGGCTAAGCCACTGCAACTAACACCCTGTATACAGTGGTAAAGAATAAAGATCTGAATGCCATGGTCTAAATCAGTATGGCAGATCTGCTCCACATAGTGACTCGGGGCCTTGGATTCCCTCTACCTTACTTCGTGATCAACCAAGACAGTGCTTTTGTGTTACTGGGGAAAATACCATGTTCCATATCTAAGATTCTGTCCGAGGGAAGAGAAAAAAGCAGGGAGGAATGTGTGCTTGTTATCCTGGGCCTAGCTCCCGAGTGGCACACAACACTTCTCTTCAAAAGGGCAGACCTTAGTCACAAAGCTGTGGATAGTTGCAATGAGTTGGGGAAAAGTCAGCTAGTTAGGGTGCAGAAGGAATGGTGGGCCGCTTCCCACCGTCTGCCCGGCTAGCTTTATACAAAATAATTACACGGAAACTGTATTCATTTAAACACTGCCTGGCCCATTAGTTCTTCAGCCCCTTATTGGCTAACTCTCACATATTAATTAACTCATTTCTAATAATCTGTGTAGCACCACAAGGTCGTGACTTACCGGGAAGATTCTAACCCACCTCCATCTTGGAGAGGAGAGCCATGTCGTCTGCCTCATTGCCTTCTTCCCAGCATTCTGTTCTGTCTACTCCACTCACCTAGGGGCTGGCCTATCAAAAAGGCCAAGGCAGTCTCTTTATTAACCAATGAAAGTAACATATAGACAGAAGGCCCACCTACATCATTAGAGAATTGAGTGCCTAACAAAACGGAGTTAGGCTTTGGTAGACAACTATCACTCTGAGCCACATCCTTGAATTTTAGATCCATTTTAGACTTTGTTCAGGCTCTTATACATCTTACCACAGAAAGAGTGACAGGATGAAGCCGTCACATTGTCTGGCATCCTCCTACTTAAACCAAGTACCAGAGCTATTCATACACTAGTGGACGTTCAGGGATTTCACCTGACCTTTCATCCTCATCCAACCACATTCTTGTCAAGAAATGCAACTACTCTGCTCATATTTTTGTATATTTTATTGTTTTGATTTGTCATAATAGGTATTCAGATCAAAGCTTATCTAACGTTCCCCTCCTCTATCTTCTACTGAGTTAGGTCTGTTGTTTCACTGAAAACAAGAGAAGTGAAATGAGAATGAGCAAAAACCACTACAGGAAGTCCTATGCTTCCAGTAACATCCCAAGAGCAGTATCTGACCTAGCAGGTGAAGTGGGGAGGATCAGGAGTCAGAAGCCAGCTTCGTGAGTCTGGACCAGCCTTGTTTGGATCAGGAGTCAGAGACAGCTTTGTGAGTCTGGACCAGCCTTCGTTGCATCATGAGCCCTTTTCTCAAGACACAAAGACAAAAATTGCAACATTTGAAGGTCTTCAGTATATGCATATAATCTGTTTTCAGAGATGTGTCATAATGTGTTACCTATAAACATATTTAAATTAAATATTGCTTTCTCCCCTGCCCCCTATTTAAGAAAACCAGATGGTAAGTAAAGATCTTCCAGAGTGTGGTCTTCAATATAAGATTATAGGTCAGATGGGGTTTTATGTTTGCCTAGGAATGACAAGTCAAGTCATGTGAACTGTATAGGCTAAAGAATGTCCGGATATCTGGAAAACATTATTTCTCAGTATGTTTGTGAGGGTGTTTCTGGAAGAGATTAGTATTGGAGTCAGTAAAATGTGTAAAAGAGGTCTTCCTCAACCGGCGTGGGTGAGCGCCATCTAATGTAATGAGGCCCCAGTAGAAACAAAGCCCAGAGGAAATCTCTCCCTGGCCCCCACTGCAGGTCAACTAGATCTTCCATCTTTTCTTTCCAGAAAACACTTCCAGGCCTCAGAATCTGGGATTGGGCCAGGCTGACAACATTTCTTTCCCACACTTTAATTCTTAGAACTGGGATTGAATTACACCACTACCTTTCCCAGTTCTCCACCTTAGCCAGCAGATTGGAGACGTCACCGTTTCTAGAATTGTGTGAACCAATTTCTATAATAATATTTTTATTCTGTTCTATGTCATTATCCTCTCTACCTATGAATCTACAGATGGAATCTTTCCATCTGTCTGTCTGTCTATCTATCTATCTATCTATCTATCTATCTATCTATCTATCTATCTATCTATCTATCTATCTTCATCATCATCATCATCATCACCTCTCTCCATCATCTATCTCTATCTGTCTATCTATCTATCTATCTATCTATCTATCTATCTATCTATCCATCCACCTATCTACCTACCTACCTATCTATATCTTTCTATATACCTACCATCTATCTCTTTTATGTAATTGGTTCCGTTTTTCTGTAGAATTTTACTTCAGGTATGTGGTTTTTGTCAGTTATAAAATACTAACGGTGGTGCTTCTGGAGTCACAGGCTACAGGCATAAGGGAATGAATGGTCCACAGCTTGCTGTTTTGATGGAGAACAGGCTTTCTTGTCTACAGATAATAACTTGCATATGGTACCACCTTGAGAGAGCCCAAATGATTTTCAGTCAAGTGACTTAAAAGATTTTGTTTTATGCCCCATGTGTTAGGTAGATATATGATATATAAAAGTTTGAGATGCTTGAAATTCATATATGTATGATATATTCTAGATGTATTTAAATCACTTATATAATTTCTGTCTTTATAATCATGGATAATTGGGAACTGGTTGGTTTCCATTGTACATATGTCATATACTTGTTGTTTGCAGCTCGGATTTATCCAGACCCTTCCAGGGAAGGATTCTCTTCCTTATAAGTTCTTGCATTTGGAGACAAGTGCTTCTGATTCTTCATCATTATAATATTTTATTTTGTTTTAATATAATTTGTATAAATCCTGATTATGTGTTTGTTACATCCATTAAGTGATATTTGCTGAAGTGAGGGACAACATTACAACTCTTTTCACTCCTAAAAACAAGCCTTGCTCATGTTGGTCCTCAAAGACTGTGCGGTAATGGTTTACTCTCTTATTTAGTGACAAGCTCTCATGTAGCTTAGACTGGCCTTTATCAAACTCTTAATCTAGCCAATGGTGATTTTTAACTTCTGATTCACCATATCTGGCCACATATTCTTGGTAAGCTAGATAAACAGCTGCCTTTTATGAGACAATCAGAATTGTTAGACTTCAGAAGATGATGGTCAGCCCTTGTAGCTGTAAAAGTCTTGTTCTCAGTGGTGCTGGCATAACTGGATATTAACATATAGAAGAATGAAAATAGACCCATATCTATCACCATGCACAAAACTCAAGTCCAAATGGATCAAAGACCTCAACATAAAACTAGCCACACTGACCCTAATAGAAGAGAAAGTGGGAAGTACACTTGAATGCATTGACATAGGAGACCACAGCACAGACACTGAGAGAAACAATAAATGGGACCTTCTGAAACTGAAAAGCTTCTCTAAAGCAAAGGACGTAGTCAGCAAGACAAAACGACAGCCTACAGAATGAGAAAAGATCTTCACTAACCCCACATCAGACAGAGGTCTGATCTTCAAAATTCAAAACTCAAGAAATTGGTCATCAAAAGAACAAATAATCCAATTTAAAAAATAAAGTATAAACCTAAACAGAGAACTCTCAACAAAGGAATCTAAAATGGCTGAAAGACACTTAAGAAAATTTTCAACATTCTTAGTCATCAGAAAAATGCAGATCAAAACAACTCTGAGATTCCATCTTATACCTGTAAGAATGGCCAAGATCAAAAATACTGATGAAAACTTATGCTGGAGAGGTTGTGGGGTAAAGGGAACACTCCTGTGTTGCTGGTGGGAATGCAAGCTGGTACAGCCCATTTGGATGTCAGTGTGGAGATTTCTCAGAAAATTAAGAAACAACCTCCCTCAAGACCCAGTAATACCACTTTTGGGTATATATCCAAAGGATGCTCAATCGTGCCACAAGGACATGTGTTCAGCTATGTTCATAGCAGCATTGTTTGTCATAGCCAGAATCTGGAAACAATTTAAATGTCCCTTGACCAAAGAATGGATAAGGAAAATGTGGTACATTTACACAATGGAGTACTATACAGCAGAAAAAAATAATGACATCTTGAATTTTGCAGGCAAATGGATGGAGCTAAAAAAACAACATTTTGAGTGAGGTAACCCAGACACAGAAAGACAATTATCACATTTACTCACTCATAAGTGGTTTTAAAAACATAAATCAAAGAAAACCAACCCATAAATCACAATCCCAGAGAACCTAGACAACAATGAGGACACTAACAGAGACATACATAGATCTAATCTACATGGGAAGTAGAAAAAGACAAGATCTCCTGAGTAAATTGGGAGCCTGGGGATCTTGGGAGAGGGTTGAAGGGGAGGGGAGAGGCAGGGAGGGAAACAGAGAAAAACTCAATAAAAATCAATAAAAAATAGATAAAAAGTCTTGTTCTCAATGTTGTATGATTCTGTGATTTATTTTTAATCTCTGAAAGGCCAGTGACTATTATATATCAGATTTCCACTTAGAGCTTTGCTTACCCTCTAGAGTGGTTCCCACAGAACTGGGAGTCTTAATGTTTTAGAGTGTTGTGAAATGATTTCCCAACAGAGAGCAGGGATTTCAAGCCCTTGATGCTTTACAAGGGCGCTTTAATGGATTCACATTGTATTTAGCATATTTAGTGGTGCCAGACAGCAGCAACAAAATACATATTGTTACTTCAATTGCTTTTGAATAAGTCTAATCGGAAGAACTTCTCCACAGCATCGTGAAGTTTCCAAACAAGTCTCCAAGTGCAGAGAGGTCTGGCTGTGAAGATACCAAGAAGAAGCCAGGTGGAGTTTCCCTAGGAAGTTTTTTTTTTTTAAATAATGCTTTTATGATTAATAAATTGAAGTAAAATGTCAGAAACTTCTCTGAAGTGTTAAGGAATTCTTACAGGACAACTTCCTTTCAAAGACTAGCGGCAGCTTCAAGCATGGGGAATGGAGGTAGGACAGATGGTGGGGCTAGCAGAATGTTGTGCTGGATTAGCTAGTAGATGCATTTTATGTGGTGCCTGTGGTCCCTCCATTGCCTCCCCACACATACACATGTTATTCAGAAAGGAACAAAAGGCCAAACTCAATATGCTACACAAATTTCTATTCTTTTCTTAAGCTAGTCTCTCTATATTTGAATCGCGGAGTTCCCGAGACAACTTCTTGGGAATTTGTGTTGCACAACCCCATATTCCCAGAAATACAGCTTCTATTACACATCCCGACTAGATGAGACTTAGCAAAACGAAACTGTGAGAGAGTACAGCTAGTTCTGCAGAATCTCTAACTACTTCATCCTAATGAAAACAAGCTTACAAGGCCACAAAAGGGCAGGGAACATATCTCAGTGGTTGAAAGCACTTATGTTTTTGCAGAGAACCCACGTTTGGTTGCCAGCATTCATCTTGGAAGTGAGGCACCACCTATAACTCCAACTCCAGGAGGACTCATGACTTTTGGAACCAGAGGCACCTGCACTTTTGTGCTTATACCCATACACAGATACCTATAATTAAAAATTTTTTTAAAAAATCTGTTTTTAAAAGATACCACATAGGAACTGGGCATGGAGGCAGATCCCTATGATCTCAGCACTCGGGCGGACTGCTGCGAGTTTGAGGATATCCCAAAATAAAACTTCGAAGTCAGCCTGGGTTACAGAGTGAGATACTATCTCAAAACAAACTAACAAACAAGACCACGTGAAGAATTTTAGTTTTGAATGTCGTTTCAATGTTGACAGAATGGGAGTAAGGATAGATAGTTCTTGGTATATTAGCTGAAATTCTATCTTACAACTTTTTAAACAAACTTTTTATTTCCAGCCCTCGCTTAAATAGCTTTTCATTCATAGACCCCTTGTAAGATGCTCTTCATCTTTCAGGAGCCCTCCTGCTTCAGGAGCTGGGATTACAGGCATGAACACTCTGTCCCACAACTGATTTCTGAAGTGAGTCTAGGAGTAGGAAGGAAGACCATGAACCTCTAATATGGTAGCAGGGTTGAAAGTCAGCATAGTGGATTTGGAGAGCTGTTTCCACCTCTTTTGATACTAATTTTCTTTGTCAAGGGGGAAATGCTGGGAACTTTCTTGGTGTTATCCCATAGCTCTTTTCCATAGAAAAGAGGAGGAACCACTTCTCCTCTGACTTCTAGCTATTTCTCCTCTCAGGGCTTTGGCCCAAACAGCAAGAGATGTGCTAAATGGTTGTGTGGAAAGCTATATAAATTTTGTATGAGAAAGATAATGCTTTTTGGGTGATCCCCAAGCAACTCATGTTCCATCCATGAAAAAGTGAACTTGACCATGCAGTCTGACCAGGAGGCATTCTCAAGGATTAACTTCCTGGGTTGGACCTTGCCTTATCCCTGAATGTTAAGTAGGATCCAGGAGTCCTCAAAACTTTTGGAGGAAATTTGCAAGCTAGTGGTTGATGATTGAGACCAGTGGGCTTGTTCTCTGTTTCCACTGGAGGCTGTTCTGGCTTGCCCTGTTACTCTAATGTATAATAATAAGCTTATTCTGTGAAAGGTTTTAAATATTTGAGATTCAAGGGGGAAATGGAGGTGGATTGTCACTTGAAATAAGATATTTATTAGAAGAGTTAATAGTGCCATAGACAAGTAGACGGCAGCATGGCATGGGCTCAGAGCAGAGATCAGGCCTGTGTTACAGTGTGTGTGTGTGTGTGTGTGTGTGTGTGTGTGTGTGTGTGTGTGTGTGTGAGAGAGAGAGAGAGAGAGAGAGAGAGAGAGAGAGAGAGAGAGAGAGAGGTGTCAGAGGAAGGAGGCACACTTCAGGCCATGTGATTGATGAGTAGACTGTGTCTGAGTCAGCTATGAGGCTGTGGAGGACAAGACTGTGGATAAATAAGCCACTATAGTTATGGAAACCAACTTAATGTAGTTTTGGGAATTGTCACAATTCAACCAAAATGGAGAAACTTTACAAAACCCAGAGGGCTGTGTGCTGCGGGAGCTCCTTCCGCTCCTTCAGCCAATCGCCGCTGAGTTGCCAGCCCATTGGGGAGTGGTCTCTCTCTCTTTAAAAAAAGCAGCTGTTGCTCCTTCCTCAGCATTCAAACAATTCAAAGAGAGCATAATAGCATACAGTATCAAGATTCTCTGTATATTTTCCGTCTTTATGCAGCTTTATTTTAAACTCTATTTCTTTTATTTTTACTTTTACTTTTTGAGACAGGTTCTCTGTATATCTTTGTCCTGGAATAACTCTGTAGACCAGGCTGTCCTTGAACTCACAGAGATTCCTCTGTCTCTGCCTCCACAGTGCTGGGCTCAAAGGTGCATGCTACCACACCTTGAACTCACAGAAATCTGTCTGTCTCTGTCTCCCAGGCATTGGGATTAAAGGCGTGTGCTACCACACCTTGAAGTCACAGAGGTCAGTCTCTACCTCTGTCCCTTGAAGTCACAGAGGTCAATATGCCTCTGCCTCCCAGGCATTGGGATTAAAGGTGTGTACCTCCACACCCTGAAGTCACAGAGGTCAATCTACCTCTTCCCCTTGAAGTCACAGAGGTCAATGTACCTCTGCCTCCCAAGTGTTGGGATTAAAGGTGTGTACCACCATACCCAACTACTCTCTTTCTTTTTACTTTAAGAACTTTAACTTTAATCCTGCATATATTTTTAACACACTGTAAACCGTTTAGAGGTTTTCTTCCTCTTTGAATCTCTCTTTACTGCATATCTCTCTTTTTCTGACCACATGAGTCTTTAATTTACAAAGCAATACAGAAAGCCATGGCTTTGACTGCTAGATCCAGCCCATTCCTTAGCTTTCCAGCCCCATGGCAGAGGTACAGGCTGTAGCCATTTTTATTGCCACAACTCTGTGGCGTTTCAAGGTCCCTGCCAGCAAGCAAGCTGCAGCATTCTGCTCACAGACCACACTCAGTCGGACTGCCTGCCTGAAAGAGTCAGAGTTTGCCCTGGCAGGACAGCCCAGAAAGCCGGCATTTTAAAACAGTGCAGCTTTTTTCCTGTTACGCCTGAAAACCCGAAAAGCATGCATTCAGCTTTTCATTAACACCATTTAAGTGTTTCATGGCAGGACCTTTTAATGAACTACAAAATTTTGCAGCTAAAGCTGAGTCAGGAAGCCTCTCTTAGATGAGAGCATTTGCTTGCCTTTAGCAAGCAGAGCAGACCCGAGAAATTGCTGCTACCAAGAAAACATGCTTTATTCTATCCTTTCCCAAGTTTTCTCAGGCTTTCTGTGGATTCAGTTATCCACGTTGGGTGCCATATGTAACATGAGGACTGGCTTGTTGGGGTTTCTATCTCACCCGGTACCCCACAACAGGCAAATCCCAAAGAAAATAGCACAGAGTCTACATTAGGTTATAAACTGATTGGCCCATTAGGTCAGGCTACTTATTAGTTCTTATAACTTATGTTACCCCATTATCCTTATCTACGTTAGCCACACGGCTCAGTACCTTTCTCAGCTGGGCAGCTTACATCTTTCCTCTCCGGTGGTCTGGGCAGAACTGCAGAGGGAGCTTCCTGCTTTCCAGAATACACCCAGTCTCTTTGCTCCACCTCTACTTCCTGTCTGGCTTTCCTGCCTATACTGACTGCCTGGCCAATCAGCGTTTTATTAAAATATGATCGACAGAATACAGACAATTCTCCCACACCAGCTGTGGGGCAGGTCAAAGTGTAAGACTCTGTTCTGCACCAATGGGCTCTTAACAAGCTTTCCCAGGTTCTCTCTTCCATGGGCTTCTATTGACTTCTTTATGTTTCTTGAAGGTTCTGTGCTCTCCCACAATGCAACACATGGCCAGAATTTCTCTGTCCATCTACAATTTGCATAGCTTTCTTTCTCATTCAGATTGCAGTGGATGGCAGAACTTCAAACAGACCTTCCACTGGGGATGTCTTTCACTTAACCCAGGAACCCGAGAGAGCAGAAGCTGAATCAAAATGGTGATGGTTATTCATTATTAGTTCTAATCTGGGAAATGTAATCTCAGGACAGGAAGACTAGGGAAAACAAGGAAAAGCAGAATGACGGAGGGTGGGAGCTCTGGTGTGTGATGTCACTTCAGGATCAACCATGAAGAGACACAACTCTTACGTGGTTCTGATCACCCAAAAAAATTTTGATTGTGTGGCTGTGGTGACTGCAGGAAGATCTTGAGTTCAAGGTCAACCAGAGATCAACATAGAAAGACTGTCTCAAAAATAAATAACAAACAAACAAAATCCAACACGGGGGGTGGTGTTGGAGAAATTGGATGGGGAGATGGGGGTAGATATGTTCATGTTTCATTTTATACATGTATAAAATTCTCAAAAATAGATAAAAATTTAAAAAAGAAAATAATATCTAATATTTCTTTTTCTGCTAGGTTTCTCAGTCATTTAACAATGGTGAGTTTTCTACTGCAACATCTTGCATTAGGAATACTTGGAAAGATGGTGATGCTTATGTGTTCACCGAACTTGAGGACACTTGGCTTGTACTAAGAAATTTTCAATGTACCCTCTTCCATAAAAAGAACCAGAATAACTAGGTAGGCTTCCTTCTTTGTTTCCTGTCTTTACCATTTTAATTCTTCTTTTACTTCAAAGATCCTAATGTATCTAGAGGTTTTAACTTGAGATTCTAATTGTGTGTGTTTGTGTGTGTGTGTGTGTGTGTGTGTGTGTGTGTGTGAGAGAGAGAGAGAGAGAGAGAGAGAGAGACAGAGAGAGAGACAGAGAGAGAGAGAGACCTTCAAGAATGGAACTCAGAGATTTATTTGCTGAACCTTTGTTTCCTACAGAATTCAGTACCCTTGTAGAACAGAGCAAATGTTTCTGTACTCATTTAGTTTATTTATATTAAAAAGAACTTCAAATATCACTAGCTGCTTTGGCTGGGCATGGTGGCACAGGCTTCACATTCCAGCACTTGGAACAGTAGCAGGAGGGTCACTGTAAATCTGAGATCAGCCTGGGCTACGTAGTAAGTCCCAGACCATCTCAAACTTCCATCTCAAAAGACCATCCAGTCAGACCTAGCTAGTGTGGTTGTGCACTCCTTTAATCCTAGCACTAGGGAGGAAGAGGCACATAATTCTGTTAGTTGAGGCCAGTCTGGTCTAATATAGTGAGTCCCAGGACAGCCAGAGCTATATAGAGAGACCCTGTCTCAAACAAACAACGAAACCCTCCATTGCAACCACCACCAGCAACAAAAACCCCAATCCCTCTATTGGGATTTAAATTTACTTTAAAAAATATTAAGTTTATTTTTCTTGAACATCCCCTGACCTCAAAGCTAAAAGAAGTTTTTAAATCCCCATATTGCTTTCTTCCTCCTTGGTGGTGGTGCTAGGGATTAAACCTGGGACTTCATCCATGCCAGGTAAGACCTCTACCACTGAGTCCTAGCTGCAACCTCATCTTTCTACTTCTTCTTTTTTTTTTTAATGTATATAAATGTTTTAAGATTATGACTGAGAAGCTTTTTTAAATTTTTATTTTATGCTCATTGGTGTTATCCCCATGGGTATTGGGTCTCCTGGAACTGGAGTTACAGACAGCTGTGAGCTGCCATGTGGGTGCTGAGAATTGAACCCAGGTCCTCTGAAAGAGCAATCAGTGCTCTTGGCCACCGAGCCACCTCTTCAGCCCCATCTTTCTATTTCTTGTTCTTTGTGTTTTGCCTGCGTTTTTACGTCTCTGTCTCATCACTGCTGTCAGACTGTAAGCTCTTGCTGGCCGTTTGTCTGATTGTTATTACCACATTAGTCCTCTAGGGCAGAGCTCATCAGCCTCAGCCCTGCTGATATTTTGAGCAGTGTCATTCCTCTCTGGGGGCGGTGCTGACATTGCATGTCAATTTAATCCTCCATGTAAAACTGAAAAAGACCTCTGGACATTGTCAAATATCGGCTGGATGGTGGCGTTTCACTGTTTGAGAAGCACTGTATTTGAGAGCCTTGCATTAAGTTAGTGTTCACATCTGTCTATGACATAACTTCTTAGACAGAGTCTAACTGAATCCCACAAAAAGGCTATGTGAGGGTCACTTTGGCGAGGAGACACTGGCTGGTATTAGGCGTGCCCTGTCAGCAGGTCTGGACTGACACTGAGATGAACTCTGTTCCCTTTGTCACTCACTGCCAACCCCCCTCCCCCGAGCCTGTTCACTCATTCTTTTTTTAATGAATGAATGAATTATCTTTTAAAGAAACAAAACCAATCTTTTTTCATCTTACATAGCAATCTCAGTTCCCACTCCCTCTTCTCCTCCCATTCCCTCCACATAACCCCCCACCCACTCCTCAGGGGGATAAGATATATTGCTTTGGGGAAGGCCCAAGGCCCTCCCTACCATATCTAGGCTTAACAAGGTATTCATCCAAAGAGAATAATTCCAAAAAAGCCAGTACAAGTAGGGATAAATTCTGGTGCCACTGCCAGTGATCCCACCATCTGCCCCAGGCATGCAACTGTCACCCACATTCAGAGGGACTATTTTGGACCTATGCTGGTTCCTGCCCTGTCCAGCTGGAGTTGGTGAGCTCCCATTAGCTCAGGCAGACAGTTTCAGTGGGTCAACCCATCATGGTCTTGACCTCTTTGCTCATAATCTCACTCCTCCCACTCTTCGCCTGGACTTGAGAGCTCAGTCCAGTCTGTTGACGCATTCTTATTTACTTATTTATAGTTTGAAACATCTGGAGGTTTGCAGTGTTGGTGTAAACCTTGCTTCTGGAACATGCAGATTCATTTTCTGACAAATGCCGTGGTCAGTCTGCACTCCAGGGCACCTGCATTACAGATGCCTCAGTTTCCAAGCATGCGGAAGCAGTAAGGGCTCCAATAGTATTTTAGGGGGAGAAACAATTTTGTCCTGGAACTCTAACATCTTTTTTCTCTTTTAGCAAAGCTACAGATAATTAAGTCAGCAATTTCTTAAAAGAAACATTCGTGCTTTCTTATGTTCCCATATTTGACAGTGTTTTCAACAGTTTAGAATTATGTATAAAAAACCTAAGCAATAAAATATGTTTTGCAAAGAAAGATGTTTATGTTAAAACAAAGCTTATAACTAGCAACACATTTTAGGTAATGAAAACTGGCCGGATGGAGCCCTCCGCATACTGCCCTCTGTGCCTCTCACGCTGCTTTCCTAACCTCGGGGCACTGATGCCCTGTCGCCCACAAGAGCATGGGTAGGCACAGAGCTGGAGGTAGAGAGGGCAGAGCTGTGAAGGTAAAACTCCATCGTACTTCTGGGCAACTGAGGAAATAGGTTTAAAGGGGTTAAATATTGAAAAGTATCATCCCACTAGTGGGGTCTGGCGGTCTTCTCTTCCCTAGGCTCTCTGTAACGTCATGACATATTCAGATAGGGATGCCATGTTCTAGCTCTAGGTAAGGAAAGGAAAAAGAATTTCTCTGTCCTCTTTTTTTTAAAAATATATTTATTTATTTATTATGTACACAATATTCTGTCTGTGTGTATGCCTGCAGGCCAGAAGAGGGCACCAGACCTCACTACAGATGGTTGTGAGCCACCATGTGGTTGCCGGGAATTGAACTCAGGACCTTTGGAAGAGCAGGCAATGCTCTTGACCACTGAGCCATCTCTCCAGCCCTCTCTGTCCTCTTAAGGTCAAGTACAGCAGAATGACCACACTTTCCTTAGGTAACCCCAAAGGAGACCATGCAGCATTTCTGTGTAGATCATAAACATAGTCTTGTGGCTTAGAAGGAAATGTCTGTAATAGGAGACTGAGCTTCTGTTTCTCAACCTCCCAGACCTGAATAATCACATAAAACTATATTAATTACAACATTCTTTGGTCGATGGCTCAGGCATATTTCTAGCTACCTCTTACATCTTAAATTAATTTCTATTAATCTGTGCATCACCACAAAGCTGTGGCCTACTGGTAAGGTTCTGGTGTCTTTCTCCAGCAGCAGCTACTGGGCATCTCTTTGACTCTGCCGTCTTTCTTCCTATGTTCAGTTTAGTTTTCACCACCTAGCTCTATTCTGCCCTTCCATTGGCCAAAGCAGCTTCTTTATTAACCAATGGCAATAAAACATATTCATAGCATGCAGAGGAGAATCCCACATCATCTCTCCTTTCTGTCTAAATTAAAAGGAAGGTTTTAATTTTAATATAGTAAAATTATATATAACAAAACAAGTATCAAGCAAGAATTATAGTTACAATAATTAGTTTATTTATATCAGGTAAAATTAAAGAAAATATTCTATCTTCTATTTTATCTTTGTGAGTCAAAGTATATCTAATTTATTGCTTATCATAACTAAGAAAAACTATAACTAAGGAAAACTATAACTATCTGTCTTCAATTTCATCAAAGACCCCAGTAGGGTATAGTGTTATCTAAGTAAACAGGAAGTGCATTGTAAACAACTTTCAAAATTTTAGAAATGACAGAGACATCTTGCTGCCTGAACAGTCACCCAAAGTTCTTCTGTAACGTTGGGGCATCCCTCTTCAGCCTACAGGACCACATTATCTAGCAGACTTTTCCAGGAAGCAGGCAATTTGAAAGACTGCTTTACCTATATTGGCAGTTTGTCAGTCACTTTCTTCTGTGTCCTGCAGAATGTCTGGCAGACTCTTTCATGAAGCAGGAACCCTGAACGAGTGTCTCACCTTATTTAGGCAAGTTCAGCAGTCATTTTTCTGTGGGTCCTGTTTGTCCAGTTTATACGGCATACTATCAAACAGTCCAGACAAGAGCAGAAAAGTTTCTTGCCCAGATAGCTAGCCTTGTCCCACTGAAGGCAAATTCCATAACGAGTTTCTTCAATGCTCATCAACCTCTCTGAAATAATTGGTGTTGTCAGAAGCAGACATGTCTCACAGACAAGAAAATTCTAACTTCTGCCTATTCTCTCCTGCCTAGTTATTGGTAGTTTATTGAACCAATCATAAGGCGCCTTAGCAAAGATACACCTTTACTGTGTAAAGAAATATTCAGGAATAAGCTACAGCCTCATGTCTACAATGCTATTTTAAAGGAAGTATCAGGAAACTTGTGATTATAGAGACCACCTTTGTTTTCAAATATTTATTGCTTTGTGGTTTTTATTTACCTTTTTATTGTCTTGCCCTACTGAGTGATTCTAACTTGCTTGTGCCTGCTTGTATTATACTTAGTTAACACAGTCTCCAATAGAACTGTCTCCATTACTTCAGTACACTGTTTGTCTCATAGTCTTCAAGATGGGTAACCAGGAAGAGCATATGAGAGCCACCAAGTTCTCAAGTCATTTAGAAACATGCTGCCATTCCTGAATATTTATTTCATTTCTCTTAGAAGGTGACTTACTACCCCATTTTCAGGACAAGGGAATAAAATAAATGCTAATCTTAAGCTCACGAAGGCTTGCTCAGCTGTAAGATAAATGCCAGATTCATCATTTCTTCTTCACCTTCAGAAATCGTGTGTCTCCCCTGTTTTCAGCAGCTGACCTTATGATAATAGCGCAGCTACACAGGCCGGGCTGCGGCAGCTCTCGTTCCTGGATACCTAACTTCTTGATGTTGTCCTCTGTAGGGTCAAACAGGCGAGCATTTGCTCACGAACTCTGTAAATAGCAGGAGAGGCCATTCTTCCCAGTGGTTTGTAGACTAACTGCTTCAGGCAGGCCTTTCTAGTTTCTTTTTTGCTGTCATTTTTTACTTTAAAAAACTTCAATTAGTAGTAGTGTATTAATACTATAAATCTAATTCTCTTTTAATGTTTAAGAACTAAAGACACCAGTGAGATTTCATGTGTTCTGCAGAAGGATTCACCTGGACCCAAAATGTTTTTAATCATCTATCTATCTGTCTGTCTGTCTGTCTATCTATCTATCTATCTATCTATCTATCTATCTATCTATCTATCTATCTATCATCTATCTATCCATTCACTTATCTAGTGGCTTCTATTTTGAGACTCATTTGCTTCAAATCCCATTGCCTTGAATGACTCGCTGATTTTCCTATGGTCGACTCCTGAGTTCGGGGATTAAAGATGTGTACCTCCACCCCATCTCTGATAGTCATAATGATATTATGGCTAAGATAAGTAATGTTGGTTGGGTGTGTACTTTTGTGTCAAATATTGGCAGTGTTTATATGCATTTTATTAGAGAAAACGTAGGCTGCTGTTCATGGAGCAGAATCATGGTCAGCTGCTCCCCGCCTTTAACATCTGGGAACAGACCATTTTGTTTCTGCTCCCTACTCTGGAATGCTTCAAAGCAAACCTCAGACAAAACCTTGTTCGTCTGTAAGTATTTCAGAAGGCAAGTGCCGTCGGGTATTATATATTTCATGTGTCTGGGTTATTCACTGAATTGCAACCTCCAGAAAAACACATGAATCACAAATGACCTTGGTTAATCTTAGTGTTCACACGCACTTTTGTAGCACGTGGGCAGCACCCTAACTGTGCCATGGGTTCCTTCCTCCTGGCCAGCTCCAGGGGTGTCCTAGCTCCCCAGGGTCTCAGGCATCCTTGCTCCCATACTGCACATTCTCATGCTCTGGCTGTGAGATAGTTATGTATGAACTCACACAGTGTACTGTTCGAGCCTCGCTTCTCTCACATTTTATTTGAGAGATAGTATCTATGTGGCCATTGTAACCATGTGGATAAGTAGCATTCTCAAAGCCATAGAGCATGCAGTTGTGCAAGTGGCCTAACCTACTTCTCTCTGATAGCATCCTGGTGTATGGTCTTCAATTCTTATAGTCATTTTATAAGATATATAAATGAGGCTTAGGAGAAAATAATTTGCTAAATTTGTGCAGTCTAAAAGTAGTGGAGTTTGGATCAGAATCTTAATGGCTCTACCTTAACTCTGGCTAAAACTGGCTTTGTTTATTTGTTTGAATTTATCTAGTTATCTACATAGCATTTTGATAGAAGCCTATACGGTTTGTGGAGGGAAAACATGATTTATCTTTTTTAATTGTTTTTATTGAGCTATATATTTTTTTTCCATTTCCCTCCCTTTCTCTCCCCTCCCCTCCTACTCTCTCCCAAGGTTCCCATGCTCCCAATTTACTCAGGAGATCTTGTCTTTTTCTACGTCCCATGTAGATTAGAACCACGTATGTCTCTCTTAGGGTCCTCTTTGTTGTCTAGGTTCTCTGGGATTGTGAACTGTAGGCTGATTTTCTTTGCTTTATGTCTAAAAGCCACTTATGAGTGAGTATATATGATATTTGTTTTTCTGGGTCTGGGTTACCTCACTCAATAAGATGAAAACCATGATTACTATGTGGAGTTGTATAGCCTGTTCCCAGTTTTCAGAGTTTTCTCTTTGTTTCTTAGAAAGTCCCATTTTTTTTTCAAAAATCATTGACCAAAGTGTAATGGTGCACACCTGCAATGCTGATTGGTACTTAGAAAACAGAGGCAGGCGGATGGTCAGAGACTGGCCAGAGAAACATAGTGAGAGCTTGCCCGAAAAAATCAGAAGCAGTAGCAACTACAGATGTTTAAAAGTCATGATTACAGCAAAGAATTAGTGTTGAGTAAGAGAGGGGCATGGCTGTGCTGTAAGGAGTAGAAGCAGGAAGTACGTGCTGGAGAACGGTCTCCAAGCTCATTGAAAGTGGAATACTGGTATCTGTGTCTGCAGAACATGGTTATGCCGGAACGTTCATTTTTTTCCTCTTTCTTTTTGGCTCACATGCTCCAATGTTTTCTTTTTAAAATAATTCACATTTTATTTTATGTATATGAGTATTTGCCTGAATGTATGTGTACTACGTGCATGCATGGCACATGTCACAAAACAAAAGAACACCTCAGGTCCCTTGAAATTGGAGTTAAGGACACCATGTAGTGCTGGGAACTGAACTTGGGTCCTCTGCAAAAGTAGTCAGTGCTCTTGGTTGCTGAGTCATCTATCCAGTCTTTCTTCATTGTTCGCTTATATTCTTGTCTTTTAAAATTATTATCAATTTGGAAGAGTAAGAGAGGAAGAAAAAAGAATTTGAGGCCAACTTGGGTGTGGTGGTTTGAAAGAAAATGGCTCTCAAAGGGAGTGGCGCTATTAGGAGGTATAGCCTTGTTGGAGTGGGTATGGTCTTGTTGGAGGAAGTGTGTCATGGTTGGGGCGGGCTTTGAAGTCTCTTTTCTCAAGTGTCATTCAGTGTGACAGACGACTTCCTGCTGCCTTCTGATCAAGATGTACCTAGCATCATGTCTGCCTGCATGCTGCCATGCTCCCCGTCTTGATGATAGTGGACTGAACTCCTGAAACTGTAAGCCTCCACCTCAACTAAATGTTTGCTTTGTAAGAGTTGTTGTGGCCATGGTGTCTCTTCACAGCAGTAAAACCCTAACTAAGACACTGGGTCATACCTGGTTCTCTCCTTCCATTATGTGGGTTCAGGGGATGAAACTCAGGTTGTCCAGCTGATATCAAGTGCCTTTACCCCTGAGCTACCTCCCTGGCCTGAGGGTCTGCAGCACCTTTTAAAATCTTTTAATTTTGAGTGTTTTGGTTACATTCATGTTGTCCTCCACATGTGTTCCTAGTGCTCATATAAATCAGAAGAGGGAGTCAGATCCCCTGAAACTGGAGCTACAGATGGTTGTAAGTTGCCGTGTAACCTGGTCCTCTGGAAGAACAGCCAGTGTTCATAACCTCTGAGCCATCTTTCCAGCCCCAAGTTCCATTAAATCCTGGTAGAACTGTAATCAGATTAGTAGAAAATAGCAAACCTGATTATATCCAGTAAAAACAGCATCAATCAGACCCCAAATAACCAAATATGAATTCGTCTCTGATGCTTTTTTTTTGTTTTCGTTTTTCTTGTTGTAGTCTCTGTCTTTATGGAGTTTTGGTTATGAACAAATAACTCATAAACATTTAAAATTTTTTATCTAATCATATACCCAATGTGTGTTTTAAAAAGACAATCTTAGAATTTCACTACTCAGTAAATTAGTTCATTACTAAGCTGCTGTGAATTACTCTTTTTAGAGAATGTTCTGAACAGCTCATACCTACAGTGTTTAAAAATAGGCTTTCGTTTTTATTTTATTTACTCTAGCAATTATTTCTTTTCAGCCCAATTTTCTCTTCTTTGGTATTCAACAGAATTGTAATTACAATGGGACTTTATTTACTATGTTCATCATGAAATTATCTCATTTTCTGTCTTCAAAACTATGGGATTTTGAATATATGGCTTTTTTTCTTTTCTCTTTCTTTTTCTTTTTTCTTTTCTTTCTTTCTTTCTTTTCTTTTTCTTTTTCTTTTTTTTTGAGACAGGATTTCTCTGTATCTTTGCAGCTTATTCTGGAACTAGCTCTTGCAGACCAGGTTGGCCTTGAACTCAAAGAGATCCACTTACCTCTGCCTCCCTAGTACTGGGATTAAAGGTATGTACCACCACAGCCTGACCTGAATGTATTTCTTAAAGGCCATAGCTCAGGATAGAATACTTCCCTCACATAGGTAAGGCCCTGGATTCAAGCCCCTAGTACCACAAAACAAAACATGCTTTTTCTCTCAAAAGTTTATGCATTCAAAGATAGTAAAGTCCATATGGTTTAGTAGTCAGAGATCAAATAAGTAATTACTGTATTTACTTTAATTATTGAACAGAGGATTCATTATACTGTATAGTGGTTCAAACTATACATTTTCAGAACCATATTCTCTGACTTAAGTTCTGGTTCTACAATTTAATGAGCAGTTTGTGACCTTGGCTTACTTACTTTACGTCCATGCACCCAGGTTTCTTTACGTACCAATTGTAGGTAATCGTTCTTTTTTTTTTAATGAAAAATTATTATTTATTAAGACAATTTCAATATCCTGGTCACTTCACAAAGTAACTTTTAAAAGGACCGCACAAATTGTGATCAAGAATGAGTTTATCAGTGGGATGCAAAGATGGTTTATGGAAAATAAACCTGATATACTGAATGAACAAAATGAAAGGAAAACTGTATTGCAGAAAATATAGAGAATCGTGTAACAACATAGGATATCAACTGATGGTGACAACAGTCAGTAAATTAGACAGGAATTATAATGGAAGCACAAGAAAAACAAATACCATTATCATTCAGTGTGACAAAGCCCAAACTTGTCAAGGACAGGCGCACCCTTCCATCTCTTCAGCAAACACTGGGAAAAGCCTAGGTGGAGCAATTAGGGTAAGAAAAAAGAAAAAAAAATTCACCCAAGGAAACAAATTTGTTTCAGGTGACAGGGTGTCAACACAGAAAATTACTCTGTGAAAAAAATTTTAAGAAACTCATAAAAGTTCAATGATTTTCAAACCAACACAAAGTGTCTTTACAAAAAAAAAGTGTCTTTACATACTACAAATTTAAAAAGCAAAAATATTATATACCCTATTGAACTGCATAAAATGAGAGAGAATAAAATTAAACAGGGAAAATCTAAACCACTATGAACAAGCCTATAACAAATGGCAAGGTATCCCATGCACATTGAGAGAATTACCACTGTTAAAATGTCCATCCTACCCAAAGTGCTTTATAGATTTATTGCCATGACATTAACAAATCAAATGGCATTTTTCACAGGCTTAGGAAAAAAATCCCAAGTCATAAAAAACCAAAACCTTTCAAATTAGCCCAAAAACTCAAATAAAAACAAAAGTTTTAGGTTTAACAATGTATTACAGGGCTAGAGTGTAGGTAATCGTTCTTACATTGTATGGTTGCTATGAGAATTAAGCAAGTCAATATATGTCAAGTTCTCAGAACTTCTCAGCTTACAGCAAGCTTTCAATAAATGATCATTTTCTTTTTTTTTCTTTTAGAAATAAAACTTTCTCTTTTTGATGATGATGATGATGATGATGGAGTGTGTGTGTGTGTGTGTGTGTGTGTGTGTGTGTGTGTGTGCGTGTGTGGTTTTTGTGTCCGTCCTTGGAGGCCAGAAGAGGGAGCTGGATCTCCTGGAGCTGGAGTTAAGGGAAGGTGGTGTTGAGATGCCTGATGCTGAGAACAGAACTCTGGTCCTCTGAAAGAATAGCAAATGCCTTTTTATATAACCCAGGACCACTGGCCCAGGGGTGGCATCTTTTTTGGTGGGCTGGATCTTCCTACATCAATTAATATAGTCAAGACAGCTGTCCACAGACATGCCTACAGGCTACCTTTGTCTACAGAATCCCTCCCTGAGGTTTTTTCCCAGGTGGTTCTAGACCATGCCATGACTACGATGCTTTTGTTTATATCCTGAAATCTATTGTTTTTGCAGCAAATTTTTAAAAAAATTCAAAATGTTCAATTCACAATTTGGAGTTTCTTCTTACCATTTTATTTATTATTATTATTATTATTATTATTATTATTATTATTTTGCTGTTTTGAGACAAATCTCAGGTAGCCCTGACTGGCTTCAAACTCATTATGTGGCTAAAGTTGGTCTTAAATTCCTCACCCTACTGCCTTAGCCTTCCAAGTGCTGGGGTGACAGTCATGTGCTATAACACTTGATTTTTTTTCTCCACGTTTGTTTGTCTCTAATGATGATCCAGTTGAGTGTGCAGAGTCTGGAAGCACTTTCCGTATGCTCTAAAGATTCCTTTTTCTTTTAAAAAATCTTAATATGTTGACTTGCTCATCCAGTCATTCTTATTTATTGACTATTAGCGAATGGTGTTTGAATATTCAGCAAGGAACAACAAAAATTATTCTATGCTACTCATAAGCTTATACTTAAATCTCAGAGTTAAGCACTGAATGTCAACAGGGCATATCTGTATGGATAATTGTTCATCATACCTCTCCAGTTCTGGTCATTGCTAGTGTAAACATCATGCCAGTTGTTCACTAATATATCGAAGAATGTAACAACTTTTTGCTTTTGAAAGTCTCTAAATCACTATGGTTTTTAAAATAAACAAGAGGAGAGATTTGGTCTTAGAAACGGATTTAGAGAGAGTCTGTTGACAGATACTTCATTCTCTTGCCTTTTCTCCAAATGATAGCAATCTATGAAAAAAAAAACCTTCCTCATGACTCATCGCTGAAGTTGGGAAATTGAGCTTACTTTTCCAGAGGTTCCCAGAGAAATCACCCCGAAGACTGTGGGAAAGGATGTAGCCGAATGGTCATATATGAACAATATGTGCTGAGTCTCAGTTCCTCATTGACAGATCACAAATTTCTAGTAGTCTTTAGTAGCAAGCTTCCTCTGTGGATTCTGTAGGAAATACTTTTAGGCTGAATAATTGTTCCTGAGGGAGAAGCCTTCAAAATGCCTTGCACGTGCGTGCATGTGTGTGCACGAACACACAGAAAGAAACAGACAGAGACAGATAGAGATAGAGACAGAGACACAGAGAAAGACAGAGAGACAGAGATACAGAGACAGATAGAGACAGACACAGACATATACATATAGACAGACAGAGATAGGCCATGAGCAGGGACTGTAGAATACTAATCAGTTGTGTTCACATGTCTAGTATAAGTAAGAACAACAGTTTAGTTTGGTGTGGTGACTCACGCCTCCCCTCTTAGCTTTCAGAAGCCCAGGAGGCAGAGGCAGGCAGAACTCTGTGAGTTGGAGGTCAGCCTGCTTTACATGTCCAGAATGGTCTGGATTACAGAGACCCAGTCTCAGGAGAATACAAGCAAACAAACCAAAAACATGCTTCTAAGGTAGCAACAGTATCTGATTATAAGCCACATCCTGTGTGATCTTGCTGATTACCACATTGTTTGAACCTAACGGCAATAGTGGACAGCTAACGTAAATAAGAGCAGGGGATTCACTTTCCATAGCACAAAACAAAACCCGAAAACTCCTTCTGGATATTTGCAGTAAAAGTAACCCCATTTTTCTTTAGCTGGAATGATCTAGGCTGCCAAAGGAACAGTGGTTGTTTCCTTTCTTCTTTACTGTGTTGTGGATTGGAACCATCCACAGAGAAACTCTGGAGAGGTGAAAGGATACATTCCCAGAATTCTCTTTGGTGGTTTTCAACTTGGAACTGTTGTGTGTGGTATGGATGCTAGGAGTGTGTGTACTTTTCAAACTTATCTCCGCCTTTGTAATAATAATGATGATGATGATGCCATGTTATGTGCATTTTGGGGGTTATCTCTGCCTTTTTAATAATAATAATAACAATAATAATGCAATAATACAACCAGTACTCTCCTGATGGTTCTGAACCATCCATAGTCCACTCTCACACTTTCTTTCTGTATCAGAACCACTTTCAGGGACTGTGAATAGGCAGACAATCCATTGTAGGGACTGTGAATGAAGTATCCATTATTGTTCTGTAAGATACAGCTAACCTCACACAAAAGTTTAATAGCAGTTTGTCGGTTGAAACCTTTATTTATTGTTAATGTATGCACGTGTGCCAGGGCACATGAATAGAGGTCAGAGGGCAGCTTTGCGTATTCCTTCCATCTTTATGGGAGTTTTATGTTACCAGGCTCTATACTTTTCCTGCCAAACTATCTCACCCATATGCTCTCTCTCCCTCTTCCGTTCTCCCTCCCCCTTAATTAAGGTTAGCTCAGACCGAGAAAAAAAAACTGAGCCTAAGCACTTGAAGTTTTGTGCATATTTAGGAGTAAATGAATTAAGGGGGAATGATGTGTTATTTGTACGCTGCTAGGATGGGATAACTGGGCTGTTTTCTGGAGCCGAAATGGAGCCGAGATGGAGGCAACAGTCAACCTTGGAGATGAGGTTAAGAATGAGGACACCTCCACGCCATAATCATGGTCTGCTACGTAAAGTGCATGCTTTCCCAGATGGACAGCAAAGAAGGCAGGTACTGTACAGTGTGACTAGTAAAATACAGCGCCACTGTCTTTGCGGGTCTCTCTGGCCCACCTTTAGTTGTCATGTCAAAAAGAAGGCATCTTTATTCTTTACGTTAAGCGAAACACTCCCAGGTTACCTTGAACTTGCCGCATAGCCAAAGACGACCTTGAACTTCTGATCTTCCTGCCTCCTGTTTATCTTCTTTTTGTTTTTGTTTTTGTTTTGTTTGGTTTGGTTTTTGGGTTTTGAGACAGGGTTTCTCTGTGTAACATTTCTGCCTGTCCTGGAACTTGTTTTGTAGTCCAGGCTGGCCACAAACTCACAGAATCCACCTGCCTCTGCCTCCCAAGTGCTGGAATTACAGGCATGTGCCACAGCTGCCTGGTTTACCTCCATTTTGTTTTATTTTATTCTGCTGAGACAGCATGTCGCTGTATAGCCCAGGCTGTCTCAAACTCCAGATCCTCCAACTTTAGCTCCCTGAGGTTAGTATCATAGACACATTCCCCCGAACCTAGTTTAAAAGGAAGGTTATTATTAAAATGATGAATTGATTTTGGTACTAGAGTCAACATTTAAAGGAATATTGCTGAGAATTTTGTCAGGGCAGTATTTTCGGAAGGCTCTCGGCAGCCCCTAGCTGTCATTAATTTCCTGTATGTGCTTAGTAAATCAGAGGACTAAACACACATATTTATGAGTCTTAACCTTGGCAGATTTATACTTTTCTGCGATACAGAATGAAGTTTAAGCTGGAGTTGTTTCCTCGCTGGCTTTGGAGAATGAAGGGTTAATGATTACTCAAGTCTGACAGCCAGGAGACTCAAGTCCTGGTGTTTCTGGGGTGTTTGCCATGGGCTGCTTTGAATGAATGACTTGAGTGGGAATAGTAAGAGTTTCCTTCCTGACTTCTTTCAGAATCCTAGTGCTGTCGACATTCCTTTACGGTAGCCTTATTTGAAAAGCACTCATATATGCAGCAGGGCAGGTCTTTTAAGAGTAAGTGATCACGCTATAAATGTAACTCTCCAATGATGGAAGCTGCTTGGAAATGATCTCTCACTGTGAATCTTCTCAACCGCTGTAGCACACTATTAAATGCATTTTTTTTAAAAAAAAAAAACCACAACACTTATCTAAGAGTCTAATTGAGTAGACTTTTGCCTTGGGAAATTGCTCTGCCTAAGACAACTGCCGCTCTGTTTCTGTTCAGATTAAAAAGCCCAAGTCCCACTTCGCTGTCTGCAAACAGTAATTACCTCTGTGAAATGAGCAGAGGTCCTTAAAAGGGTCTGCCGGCTTCCTGGGATCTTTCCGGGGTGAGCGGGATGCGGGGCTGATAACCCAGCTGCCTAGGAACTGAGCAGGGCCGGCTGCAAACTCCTCAGCTGTTGACAGGCTGGCCTCGCTGAGAACACTGGTTAAATATAGCACGCGCAGCTCAGCGCCCCAACAAAGTCACCGCGCTGACAGTGTGCGGGAGCCGCAGAGGAGAAACCTAATCTCAGAGCCCAACAACACCTAGCAACAGTTGAAAAAACTTTGAAACAAAAGTCGGGGTGGGAGATAGGCGGCTTCCAATTCCTGCTGATCCCGACTGTTGAAGGAGAAGCTGCAGCTACTCCGTGCCGTTTCCTGTATGACTTCAGCTACTGGCTAGTCCCAGCAGAGTGGGAAAAGCGTTTTCCCCAGTCTTCTTTTGGGCTGGCTAGTTTTCCGGGACCCACTCTTGGGCTGTGGGACAAACCACTGGGTTCGTCAAGGGATAAGCCCTCCGAGAACGGATACTTCTTTGGTTAAAGGAGCAGCCAGCAGGTAAGCCCCCCCCCCCCCTTCACCCCAAGAATATATTTACTCTGTTAAATCTGTTTCCACAAGAAAACGATTCGCTCCAATTCTACTTTGTCTCTTGCTTGGACTTCTCTTGTTCTGTGATGGGAGAACACGTGTAGGGATTTTAGAATCTGTGTGAATTATTAAAAAGAAATCAGAAACTTCTCTTTTTCACAGTTATACTGAGTTCCTTTTAAACACAACATTCTGTGATGTCTTAATAGTCGTCAGGCAAGCCCTGCTGAGTGATTCGTGTTCTTGCAGGTAATAGGAATATGATGGACTCCTTTCACAGCCAGGGTGGCTAAACCACAGAGGGGACATTTCTTTGGGGAGTGAAATAGCTTTTATTTATTGAAAATAGCCGAGCAGCTTGTGTGGTAACTGAGGAAAATCCTGTCTGGTGTCCCTGTTGCTGCGCTGTTGACCCGCTTCCTTGCGCCGCTGGGGTTTGCCGGATTCTCTGATTGCAGGGACACCTTGTGCTGAAGTCTGACCTCATTTGCCTGCAGTTGCCCAAATGTATCCGACTCGCACAAGATATGCCTGCTGCTGATTCACTGCTTTTGCAGCAGTTGGCTGATCAGGAGGATGTTGCGTTAGTTAATTAAATGGAGTGATTGCTTTTGTGCGGACACAGTGGATTCTGCTTTAAGAAACAGACCAAAGTTCTTTAGGGGGAAAAAAAAATCCTTCCATAAGCTGCATGGGTGTAAGAGCGCATTTCCAGCAGTGTGAAAGAAGTTCTGTATCCTTTGAGGGTGTTTTGTCTCCCCGTTCGTGAGGTGACACGTGCCTTAATCAGAATTGCCTACAGTGGACAAGTTCACACTCGGTCTCTCAGCTTGTGGCTACAAATGGCTGATCTAATCAATACCGATTGCTGGTAGTCTGTAGTTGGGGTCGAAGTTGTGTAAGAAGTTGAATTATTTCTTCAGATGATCCAGAGAGGTTGGATGAATAAACCTAAGGATAATATCAAAGAAAACACTGAAGAACATTTTTTTCAAAGAACTTATTTGAACGCTAGTCATGGAGACTCACGCTTGTAATCCAGCACTGGGGGACGCTGAGGCACGAAGATTGCTGTGAATTCAAAGCAAACCTCAGCTACATAGTAAGTTTTAGCCCAACCTGGGCTATAGACTGAGACTCCGCCTTTAAAACAAGGCAAAACAAAACAGAAAATCTATTTGTGTCATGTGAAAAAAAGAATTTCCATTAGCCAGTCTGGAATTTTTTTCTTTGACCAATGAGAATATGTAGGCCTTTTTGGTAAATGTTCCTATTCTAAGAATAGTCGATTGATGATCACACAGTTTGTGTTTAGGAAAAAGAAGCAAAGCGGTTATTTCAATCTACACCACGCTACATGGTTCTGATGATGTGATTAGTTTGCAAAGTAAAAGAAGCTAATCCAATATAATCAACATATACAAATAATAGTGAGTGTGCATTCATGGCCTGCAGGTCAGAGAGGAAACCCACGGTACTTTGCTGGAGATGAAATATCTTTGTCTTGGAAGACTTATGGAAAGTCAGGACCAAATGCTCTGCATTTTTCTTGTTTAATCCCAGGAAGGGTCACATTGCTGGCTTCCACATACCTCGGGAAGGCCAGAATCTACCACTGGTTTGAGTCATTCGATTTTCTCTGGAGTCAGCGAGACAGCTTTTAGATAACAGCACAGGGCTTGACCCTGAGCGAAAGCCATGTCTGCTGAAGTGGAGTTTTGAGTATCATGAATTGTTTTCATGGTTCCAAGTTTCCCCTTGAGAATTAAGAGGTGATAAGTTAAACCACGTGGTTGCCTCCACTGCCTGAACAAAATACCGCACTCCATGAGTACACGGACCCATCCCCTGCTTCATTCAAGTGCGTGTTTGTGTGCTGTTTGGAGTGGCCCCCTTACCTTTCACTATGAGAGCGGTAGGACTCCATTGTGGTTCTCTTCAGCTCTTGTCTGGATATGCTACCCACTTTCAGCCTCATTACCATGCAAACCATCCTCTCCCATCTTCACAGAGATTCCGGAAGTGACTCCTCAGTTTGGACGCTCAAATGCTGTTTATGTTAGGGCTCTTCATGGTAGGTGCGGCCTCATTAAAGCTGGGATTGTTCTGTAAAATCTTATGGATGGTTGTGGAGCTTCTTGGCTCCATGTACACTGTGAACAATCTAGTAACTTCTTCGGTTCCAGATTTCTAATGATGAGTATGTGAGGATGTATTAAATCAAGAAACCAACTAGAAGTATGGCTGATAGTGTTTTACCCAAAAATTTTCTCAGTGAAAAACCTTGATAGTTTTACTAATTTTAACTGTGTTTACATGTCTGACTATAGAGATGTTATTGTCTGCCTCACAAAAAAAAAGAACATGTATCCACCTCCTTCCTGTATGAGAACCCAGACTTCTAAACCTCTAAATTCTGTAACTCATAGTTTTTAAAATCATCTTTTAGGGACACACTTCTT
Source organism: Myodes glareolus (assembly GCF_982192425.1). Lineage (NCBI taxonomy): Eukaryota > Metazoa > Chordata > Mammalia > Rodentia > Cricetidae > Myodes > Myodes glareolus. The sequence goes on along the minus strand of NC_142029.1, from coordinate 39,108,642 downwards.
ATATGGGTGCATTTGGTCAGTTTATTTAAATCATGACTCTTTCTATTTATGAGTCATGAATTAAAATCTTGCCATGAACAATAAAACATTTAAAATATCATGGTTATTTTGGAGCTCTTCTCCCTAGGTATGGAAAACACAGATGTTTGTTGGTGCTACTTTCAATCACCCAAGAGACCTGCAGCCTGAGAGACAGCAAGAACATAAAAGGCTTTGGAGGCTCTTTTCTCTGTATTCACCAAAACAAAAGCATCCTCTTTATATTCTAAACTGGTTTCCTACCAGGATTTGTGAAATAATTAATATATTCATTAAGCAATAGTCTCCTCATGGTTGATAGTTTTTAATTATGAAATGTTGGGGTCTATACATTCTAAGTATTGTACATTGTGGTTTTCATTTTAGATGAACATTTCTCTTTAAAATATTTTTATTTTATTGTTTTTATTGTGTGTGCGTGTGCGTGCGCGTGTGTGTGGTCAGATCTAGAGCTCCACTGGTGTCAGAGTTGCAGGCCACCATGAGCTGCCTGACTCTGGAGCTCAGAACTGAACTCAGATCCAATGCAAGATAAATAGGTTATCCTCCCCAGATTTATTTATTTTTATTTATGTGTAATATGTGTTTGTATCTGTGTGATTGTATACCGTATGTGTGATGATGATGTGTTTGTATCTGTGTGACTGTATGCCGTATGTGTGATGATGATGTGTTTGTATCTGTGTGACTGTATGCCGTATGTGTGATGATGACTGAGAAGGCATTTGAGTCCGTGGAGCCATGAGCTATACACCATGATTATTGGGTGTTGGGAATTGAACTCTTCAAGAGCAGGAGGCACTTTTAACCACAGGGCCTTCTCTCCAGTTTTCTGAAGATTATTTTTTTTTAAAAAAAAGATAATAAAAGGTATAATAGGTGCCTCAGACTTAGAGTACTACAGAGTTTAATCCACACTTTACTTACTTCCCTAACTTCATGTTTTTAAATAGGAAGCTATGGGGTCTGGTGGGCAAGCTTATGTTCCTACAAACCTTAACAAAAATGCTTAAGAGAAAAATTATTGGTAACAACTTAGAAAATGATACAAAATCTACATTATAAATTAATTTATATGGCATTTTAATACTTGTCAGCAAAATAAAAGATAAGCTAATGAAATAATATTTGTTCCCTTGAATCTGATTGAAGTTCTAGCAGTAAGGATATAGTCATGGAAGAGGGGCCGAGAAGATCAAGTAATAGACAAGGCTGGTGACCCGGACTCAGGTTTCAACTCACTGTGGCCTTGGACAGATTCCCTGTGCTTCAGCTTTCTTACCTGAGTGTTACAGTATTTTGTCCTCATTGTGTTGTTTGAAGATTAACCAGCTACTGGCATAGGCTCGTGCCTGATATGTTGTTCAGTCCATTCAGTCTCACCTCTACTGCCACATTTTAAGTGCTACCGTCTGTCCTAATCCTAGATGCACACAAAGTTCTCAGATGGTTTGTAGACTGTTGTTCACCATTGGAAGCAAGAGAAGGCTCATTCTTTACATCGGAATCCGGGTTGGGACATCGCACTGCTGCTGGGCGTCCTAAGCAGACAGCCTGAACAGCAGCCAATAATTGCAGATGGAATTCAGGCTGCAACCCCCACCCCCACCCCTGTTATCACTCAGCAGTCCTGTGTCTTCTAGAAGCATTACTAAAAAGGTTAAGAAATCACCCACAGGATAGACTGTTCTCGTTTCTATATTTGCACTTGGAGATAAAATGTCTTTATACTTAGGGCTTGGCTGACTCTTCCACAGCCAGCTTCACTGGGTAATGCAGAGCCATGCAGACTTCCATGGAGGGGATGATACTAAATTCATTATTCTCTGCTTCTTCCCTCCAATGATTTGTTTTGTTTCACTAACTTAGTAACCAATAAAGTGAAAAGACCAAAAAAGGTCATCTCAGGCTAATATCATCCTTACCGAATAGAAATGAATTCCTGCTATTCATTGCTCTTAATCCTAGTCAGTCTTAAAAATAACAAGAAAATCAACCACAAGACAAACAATAACGGTTTTACATTACAAAGATGCTTATATGCTGTATACACCTAATTTAACAAAATATAGGAAGCATTCTGATGAAGGTGTTCTAAGTAGTTTTAGTAGCAATAAACTTTGTGTGGGTGACTACGGTTTAGACCTGTCAATTCTATTCCATTTTTGTAGCTGACAAGAAGGAGTCTGTAAGTTGAGTTTGAGAACTCTCATTCTCCAGTGAAAACCTGGTTGTGGAAAAGAAGAGAAGGAAGGATGGAAAGAGAGAGAGAGAGAGAGAGAGAGAGAGAGAGAGAGAGAGAGAGAGAGAGAGAGAGAGAGAAGCCCTTTTTGGCTTTGCAGATTCACTGCAGAGGCTTTAAGACCAAAATATAGGAACTTCAGGCAAGCATACTGAAGTATATTATTTTTTCCTTAAATGGTCAATTTTATTCTTTCCCTAGTAAGAAAGAGAAAGACAGTTGGCAGAGTACAACTGTCTCTGGTAGTAGCTGGGGCAGTTTGATTTCAAAGGCCAGGCATCCTTGTGGCAGAACTCAGGAGGAGAGCCAAACATGAATTGAGTTGTTTTACAGTTAAACATCTGATTGACAACTTGAGAAACTCTGGACCGAGAAATGAAGTAATGAGACTACTCTAACACCCCATGCTCCCCATCCCTGAGGGCCTTGTTTCAGCCACTGCGACACCAAGGCATGTGGTAGGTTTGTGTCGCTTTTCCTTTTTGGGAAATGGTGTCAGTGTGCAATACTGGGTGATTTATATGCTTCCGGGGCCGGTGAAAGACAAACCAAAGGATATTTTAAAGCTAGGACAGAATTTATCTCAAGTAATTTGCCTTTAATGGAGCCCTTAAGGTGAAGGATTTTTCTGGATTGAGTTTCTTGCTTAAATACTTCTACCTTTGCTTTGTCTCAACGTGGTGAAAATCATGCTTCTTGCTTTATGGCTGAGGACTTTAAATGTCTACGCTTAGGAATACTTGGTCTTTCTTTTGTCGTCATTGTCAGCGTGCTCCCCCCAGGTATGACAAATAAATCATCTACTCCTTACTTTTGTAAAGAAAAATCTATAGGAAAGCCATAAAATGAACATAGGAGGACTGGTTAAATGCGTCCTTTAAAAAAGTAATTTTCTAAAGATCTGACACCAGAAGATGATTTGATTGAAAGCAGTAGATTGCTGACGTCACCAAGACAATCAAATTATGGCTAACTTATCTTGTGTATCTGCAAGACTTTTGCAAAAATAACTCCCCCCACAGATGCCCATGAGTCACAGGCAATACAGTAATAGGGATAAATTAACTTTCTTTTTCTTTAATATACTTATGTCTCAACTAACTCACTTTAGAGCTTTCTGCTTGGGCTGGCGCGCTACAGAACAACAGGAAAGGAAGAGGCATTGCTGAGTTCATAATGCTATTTCGGTGTGGCAGTAGAAGCACATGAGGAAATGACACCCAGGGCCTGCGTCTGGAGCCTGCAGTTACTGTGACGACAACACACACGAAAATGAAAACAAAGATGGCCCTGCTCCCCAGCACAGGCAGCAGGTTCTGCCAGCCTCACGGTTCCCCTCATTACTCTATAAGTCTCGAAAAATGACACCGGCTTTTTGAAAAGTATTCAGGGCTCTCTGGGCTCCACTAGCTGTTTGGAAAGGGACCCACGCATGAAGAGCAGCCTGGTATTTGGATCATGTAAGCTTGGTGTTCACATGCTGTCGCTTTAGGCCTCGCCTGCTGGTTTGGGCACCACCAAACCGAATCCTTTATTCGTAGCCTGTTGCTTGTTCTGCTCTTAAGTAAGCTGGCTGTCTTTGTGGCGCTTACTCCTTAGGGGGTTCCCCAACCTTGATAAGACATTCTGACCTTCAAAACTCTGCCCATTCAACAGATCGTTACCCAGCATAACAGGTATTTACCAGTAACTGGGACATTTAAGCCCCAAGTCTTGATACATAATATAAAGATATCAATAGCTATGTGTATTTCCATTTACATGTAATTGTATGTAATATATGCAAATGATATTAATAGCAGCCAGTTTACACTCGAGTGCTTTGTGCTAGGCGTTATGCCAAGCATACCTGTAAATGACTTTATTTTCTTCTCATAGCAACTCTACGATGCCACCCTCAATTGGAGTTTAAACTCAGGGCCTCAACATACTAGAAAAATAATCTACCACTTTTAGCCCTATCTCATAGATTAGGAAAATGAGATTTCTATATGCTAAATAATTTGTCCAGTGGCAGATATAAAATCCAAAGTCAGGGGATTTGACCATTTTTATGCCTTATTTTCAACCGTCTCTTTGAAATGCAGGAAGTGGCTCAAGGAGTAATCCCTGCCCCCAGTAGCTGAGTCGTGTTTAAGGGCGAGTATAGAATTCAACACTAAAGGGCTTCGCTGTACCTGTGGATGCAGAAGGTTCACCGAAGGCAAAGAATAAACAGACTGTGAAGGGCCCTTTCCCAGGGTTCCCCAAAAGCCTCCATGGCCAGTGAAGTCTGACAACCCAGCAAGACGTAGAAGAGCTGGGGCACAGAGTACAGTAGCAAATCTTAGTGACTGGTTGCTTTTCAAGACGTTTTGGATGAAGGGTGTCAACTGGCAGAAGGCTGTCCCATCAAAACCAAAGACAAAACAAAGCAGAACGGAGCAGAGGGGCTGCTGTAGTTTACAAACAGTTACCCGACAGTTTTCAACATTTTTCTTTTTGTGAGACAGGGTCTCACTATGTAGCCCACGCTGGCTTTGAACTAACGGCTCTCTTGACTCAATTTCCTGAGTGCTGGAATTAAAAGTATGACCTACACACACACACACACACACATTATATATATAATGTATATTATATATACTGTATAGATGAGATTTGGTTACTGTGCAGCACTGCCAAGACATTTTGCTGGATACTCTTTTCATTCTTTTATCTCTTTAATACAAGAGTTACATGATGCTAAGTATCTGGATGTTCAGAAATGGGAAATTTTTAGTTTCTGTTCACCGGTTGGCATTTAACTCCTGGATTGTCTGAAGTAAAAGGAGAACAGTTTGAAAAGAGGAGCAGTTTTAATATAAAGGATATTTATTTTTATTATTTTGGTTTATGCACGTATGTATATATCTGTATGCTGGTATGTTCATGTGACTTTAGGTGCCCATGGGAGCCGAAGGTGTTGAAATCCCTGCAGTTGGAGTTACAGGCATTTGTAAGCAGCTCTATTTGAGTGCTGGGAACTGAATTCAGGTCCTTTGCAAATGTAACAAGTACTCCTAACCACTGAGTCTTCTCTCCGTGTCCCTAATAAAATTTTAATGGAGTATATAGTGCTTTGCTTTTTCTTATGCAAGAGACTGTAAGTAGTTTATTTTCCCAGTGAATCAAATAATTCCCCCAAAGAGAATGTCTCACATAGAATGAAGATGCATAATAGAATTAATTTTTGCCTTCCGAGAAATTCTGTAAGTTGAAAGCAGTGTCTTGGCAACTCTGTTTGCATAGCTTAGTGCCTCCTCCCAGGACTCTCTTCGCTGATGCACAGGACTTGCACTGTGCCTTACAGGCTGTACGTCTTCCTGAAGCAAAGCTGCGGCTTCCTTTGTGGCATAGACCTGTTTAATACAGAGCAACGGGGGCAAAATGGTAGAGATAGTGATTGCTTTTATCAAGGCTTTCTGCTTCATTTGTAGATTTCCTTATAACGAATTCAGAATTCCCCCTTAGTCCTCCCTGCCTTTAAGTTAAAAGACCTAATATTGTCAAAGGAGGAGAATACTTAGTCTTTTATCCTTTGGAGATAAAGGACTTGACTGGGTGGCTTCCAGAAGCTTTTCCCTGCCAGTCAATTACCCTAACTTTCTTTTGGCAGCAAAACTGAGTGATAATTTCCATGCTGGTCTTTAGTGAATGTCTCTTAAGTGGAAGATATGAACGGTTTATCATACTTCCTTAAGAGTGACTGAGATTTCTCTAAGAGTTGCTAATTTTCTCAACACTTCTGTGCCTGGTCGGATAGCAAGTAGGAATGGGGTTTTGAGTTTTACACTGCCGGTGGTTTTGTAGACTGGGGCCATCTCTCCCAAGATACAGAGGAGCATGGGTACCTGTATACTCACTTCAGGTGGGAACCATCACAGCCTCCAGTTGGGTGGGTATTAACGCTCTTGTATTAGTTATGCTTCTGTCCCTGTGAAGAAATACCTACAGAATCACCTTAAGAGAGGAGAGGTTTTCTTTGGTTCAGTTTCGGAAGAAGCAGTTCATCATGGCCGGGAAGGCATGGCGGCCATAGTGGTTTGGTCAGTGGCAGTGGAAGCTTACAACACGGTAGAGCAAGCAGCTGAGTACTCAGTCTGGAAACCAGAAGTAGATACCACTTTCAGGGTCCAGCCCCAGCAACCGTCTCCTGCTGGTGAAGCCACGGCCCCAAGGTTCCAGGCACCCAAGGCAGGACTAGCACTACCACCTGGAGACCAAGTATTCATGTAGGCCATTTTGCATCCCAGTGGTAACAGGACCCTATTAATCTAAGTCTCTTGGGAGTACTCCAAGGATGTAAGTGCCAAGACTATGGCCCCAGAGGTTCCAATTCAAATTTTGGAGGCTTTCACGTGACTATAATTTGTGTTCCTGTGTTAGAACCGGTTATCTAGGAGCCTCTGAAGGGGAAGTCACTTGGCAGAAGCTTTCAAGTCCTCTCCAGGTCGAATTGGGCTGGGAACAGAGCTTACCCAGGGCTTATTAGTGGGCACTTCCCATACCACCTAGTGGCTGCATCCTGATACCCCAGGATCGTATCTTGATTTAGCTTTTAGGTTCAGAACTCGAGATCAGTAACAGCTTCCTGGTTCAATTTTTGTGATTGTATCTCACTTCTATAGAAGTGGCACAGAGGTGGGCTAGACTCAGAGCAAGGACCAGAACCCAAAGCCTTCAAGTCCTAGTGTATTCCTCTCTATCACACAGGTCTAGGAATCATTCTAGCAGCCAGCGATTATTGATGCCTTCTGTAAAGTAGGTGTATGAACTAGGTACTCACACACACTGATTCCACCCATAAGGAGGCTAAGGGGATTGCATCTGCCTCCCTCCCTATAGCTAGCAGGTGGCAGGTCTGAAAGGAGTCCAGGCACTCCTCAGCCTGTGCTCGTCCACTCTTAATCCCTCTGCTATTTTGGAGCTTACTCTGAGAGTATAAGATGTAATCGCAGCTGCTCCCTGTTGCAGCGTCAGAGCCTGGTGGCAGCTGGCTTCGCTGCGGTTAGCTCTCACGCCTGGGATTTTGCTGGACTAGGGATGAAGTCTGTGTCTTGCCTTCTCTTTTCCCAGTGAGTAATCTGGTGAGGGATTCCCATTACCTTCAAGACTTCTCCCAGTGGCTTTGCTCCTTAGATCTGGCCTTTCCTTCTTTGGAGGTCTGTGCAATCCTTTATGTCTTTCTCGTGGGAGTGTGTTCTTGTTACTTTGCCAGTCGTTCTAACCACACATTTGACTCCTGTGTAGATCCTTGGCATTTCGGTGCCTCGTGAGTCTGGCTTGTCCCTTCCATCCTGCCTAAGAGTCCTCGGCCTGTGCTTCCATACCACTCCCCAGCTTCTTAGACACAGTCCACAACAACAGGAAGGGATTAATCAGTTCCCTTCTATAGCAGCAGGTGCGTTGGGAGCAAGCCGCTCCGCCATGTGAGACCAACAGGTCAGTGGGTCAATGCATTCTGAAGAGCTTGTAAAATCAGCATTTCTAGGTAGTACATGTGGAACTAATTTGTAATGGATTCTGTAAGTTTCAAGTTCCACGGAGCAGACTTTTGAATACCTATAGGAAAATTTATAAACATTACCTGGCTAACTGAACCTTTTTTAAGATAAAAATCGATGACACACCTTATATCGTAAATTTCTCTAAAACAAGAGAAACCAAATAGGAGGTGAGAGATTATTGTGATTGTTTTATAATAAATAAATAAATGTTAAAATTGGCTCAATTATGATTTGAGATTGGTTTTAGAATCATCTACAAGTATTGAACAGGTGCTTGTTAAATTGAACTCATTAACTATCAGGAACTTGAGAAAGTATTCCCGATCAGTTTTTCTTATTGAAAGACTCTGCCTCCTTACCCACCCCAAACCAGGAAGATAATAAAATAGCCAGTGGCCTCCGGGCCTTTCTCCTGCTTCCCACCCTAGTGATGACATTATTGCTTTTTCTAAATAGTAAGCGAAAATCAACCAACACTCTCCGAGCAGCTGATGTTACGAGGTAAGTGGGGGTGGCTGTCGCTCTGATTACCGAGGTACAGATGCATTTCTGGTAGCCAGCTCAAACTCTGTTTGGCATACCTTCATACCATAGCCCAAGGCTCAACCAGCCACCCAGGCTTAATGGCAACTGTTTGCTGCTCATCTTTTCACACAAGCTCAGGAAAAAGCCCCACAACCAGGCTTCTCCTGCAGTCATTAGCTGGAATGGCTCTCATCCTCCGAAATCTATTTTGGAGTTGGGATTGCTCCACTCCCCTACAAGTGGTGAAACAACAGCTGCCGTTTAATGAATGTCCCTGCTGACAGTTCCAGCTGATGGATACCACCGAGTCCCCCCACCCGTGTGCATGCTTCCTGGGTCGCTCCCGGAGGAAACGCGGAGCGGACTTGCTTGATCTTGCCTTCTCTGCTACAGCTTATTTTTTTTTCCCCGTTGCATCACTTCCTCCAGATTTTAACAATGCCGTCATGTACATCAGTGTTCCCAGCTTCCAGGGAAGAAAGTCCCAGGGCACACATGTGTTCCTGGTGATGCATTGTGGTGGCCTCTTACCAAGACGAGCACGTGGAACTCTGAGCGCAAACAGAAGACAGGACAAGGGTGGGGAGCAGCCAGATGAAAGTGGCTTGTGGTTTCTCAGAAAGTGGAGAATTTTGTCCGTTAGAAACAAATTAGACAAAAGGTAGAGCCCTTGTTTACTGTGTAGTGCTAATGAAAGACTACACTTGGATGCCTATCTGGATTACATCCTCATTTCAGTTTCGAGACATTTTCACAGGAGCTGGATTTCGCTACATAGAGTGGCGTCTCTATTACTGTGTGAGATTTCAAAGGATTTGGGTTACATGGAAGCAAGTGACTGTAGAGGGAGGTCTGCTCCACCAGTTCCTGTTGAAGAACGTGTCCTGGGGTTCAGTTAGACTCCTGTAGCCAGAAAGGAGGTTAGACTGACGCTGAACTGGGAGCATGGCAGATAGAACACGGGATCCCAATGGTATGGCGCTGGACGGTAAACAATGGTCTCATGTAGCGGCTGGCCTACGTGGGTCTGACGTGCTTATGGGTGGAAAGCCTATCAGAAGGAGCAGGAAGGAGGGTTGGGCGGCGGGATTCAGGAGCAATGGAGCTGTGGAGGAGAGGCAATCTTGGAAACTGTGAAGTGCCGCAACTTGAAAGCAGCGTCAAAGCATCGAAGTGATACCAAGTCCAAGAACAGAATGGGAGGTCATTGCGCCTCTTCCTTCATCCAGTAGGGCATCTCATTCAGAAACACATACTGCTAAGGCTCGTGTGTGAGGCCCTGTCTGTGTTACTTCCTCGTTGCTATAATAAAATACCCTGACCATGGTAGCTTAGGGGTCGAAGGATGTATTTTTGGCTTAGTTTTAGGAGATAAAGTCCATCATGACAGGGAAGATATGGCAACAGATAATGAAGGTACGATGACAGGAGCCCAAATCTGGCTGCTCACTCTACTTCTAGGAAACTGAGTGTGGACAGGAAGTGAGGCTAAAGGTCTGTCCTGGTGACTACTTCCGTGAGGATTCACCACCCAAGTGTTCCACAACCTTCCCAAACAGCACTACCAGAACAACCATGTGTTCAAAGACGTAACCCTTAGGGGACACTTAGTATTCAAAGCACAACAGGAACCAAGGTTGAGAAGCTCTATTGATATTGCATTGCCTGTACTGTCTCACAGGGGTACAAGTGAAAACAGCCCAACCTCAATACCATGTAACCAGTAAGTACTTGGTTTTGTGGGATCCCAGAAGCAGAACCACTTACAAGTTTAGGGGTGTCAAGTGATATATGTGGTAAATTGATTCTTGCTGTGGTAAAGTAAGAACAGTAAGGCCAAAAGGGAAACAGGGCCAGCCAAAGAAGAACCCAGAGAATGCAGCAGAAATGAACATGATTGAAACGTGCCAACATCAGAGTTGTTGGGACAAGCTCACGTAGCTTAACCAAGGGGGGCTGGGACGTCACACTCTTTCCCCTATGTGATAATTTTAATGTCATAGGAATATCATGAAGAGAATCCACTACAGACACACATTTTCATCACACTTCAGACTGTAGTAAACTTAACGAGCCCAGAAAATAAGTATTTGCGGACTGAAACATTCCTGATTCGCACCACTCCCACCGCTAGCACTCTTCCAGAACGGCGAGCGCACTCACTGCGTTTGAGAAGGGTGGCGAGGGCATCCTACCAAAGTGTTTGCTTTTGGCCTTTTACAAGTTTGTGCACTTGAACAAAATACTCAGACATATTGGATCCGCCAAGCACCTCACTGCTGTTGAGGCCATGAACTCCAGCACCAGCCGAGAAGGTTTTAAAGCACAAGTTAAAAATGCTGCCTAGCCATATATTAAAATAAAACTTGAGAAGCTGGAGAGATGGCTCAGGGAGGAAGCTTCCTGCTCTTGCAGAGGACTCTAGTTTCCAGCACCCTCTTCTTTGGGTGGCTTACAACTGCCTGTAACTCCAGTGCCAGGGAAGTACACCCTCTTCCAGCCTCTGTGAGCACCTGAATGCTTGTATACACAGAGATATACACATAAATAAATAATAAAGCTTTTAAAAAATTGAAGCCAAAACAAGTTAAAACATTTTCATACTGGTATCAAGATCAGTTTACATCAGTTGAGAAGACTAAGAAAAAACTCAGACCCAAAACCAGGGCTGTGAGTTGGCTCACCCCCACATCCATCCCATCTATGGTCTGCCGGAGCATGTGAGAGGACCGGTCCTGCAGACCCAAAATTGCAGGATCTCCACAACACAGGGCAACAACAGGACATCCATGAGGAGCCCCAGTGAGGGCCCAGTATCCAGGGTACAGCAGAAGCCAGAGGCCTCGAACCAGACCAATGACTCATAGCAATGAACACTTACAGCTAAAAATGTATAGACTAAAGGGTGTACTGTGTGACTCATGGTGAGATTTATTTTCTTTTTTATCCTTTCTGGTTTTGTTTGTTTCGCTTTCTATTTTTCTTTTAAATTTTATTTTGAGGGGGGAGGGTTGCAAGGGGAGAGGACTGATGTGAAATGATAGGGAAATGAATGAATCGGGATGCGTCATGTGAATTCCACAGAGAAGCAATAAAACGTTACAAAAAAGGAAACACTTTCATAGTGGTATCAAAATCAGTTTACATCAGATGAGGAGACTACGGAAAAATTACAGAAAGTAAAAGTCAGAACAAAACATCTCCTCAAACCTTGTAATAGAAAAATTTAATGTTGGAACACAGGCATATCAAACCTCCAGTGGCATTGTCATTTAACCAACAGCGTTGAAATGACTCTGGAGAAGTGATATTAAATTTCTATGTCAGACTCAAATACATATTAAATAGATCAAAAATTTAAGTTAGAAAAAATAGAACAAAAATTTAAAATCCTCAAATATGTACATAGAAGTACATAGATTGTTTGGGGGGAACCGTCCTAATCTAGATTTTAAAACAAACAAACGAACAAAGAAACACTCCAGGAAGCTGGGCCAGTGAGATGGCTCCATGGGCTAAGGAGCTTGCTGCCAAACCTACTGAACGGAGTTCGATCCCCGGGGCCCACACGGTGGAAGAGAGAACCAGCTCCTGCAGGTTGTCCTCTGACCTCCAATGCACTCTGACACCCGTGCACACCCCAGGACCACCCCCATGTAAATAAGTATCAAACAGAAAGGTTTATAAACCCAGTGAAACAACATAGTCAAATACATTTGACTCTGTTAAAATTGAGGAAAATTCTTAAACAACAAAAAAATAAACTAAAAAAACACCACATATACCAACAACAGAGTAAAGACATGGATGCAGATAGATGCTGTAAACCTAATGCTTTGGGAAATTGCAGCAGGAGGATCAGGACTTCAAGGCCAGTTTGAGCTACATAGTGAGTTCAAGGCCAGCTACTTGCAAACCTGTCGCGCCCAAGACAACCAAAACAGAAATGACACCAACCTTCGTGAGTTAAAATTTAAATAGCAATTTGTGATTTAGTAATCAAGATCAATATCTTTAAAACAGGAAGCTCTTTTAACTAAATAAAGGAAACACCGTAATCGAGAAATGTGTAAATGGCATAAATAATTCTAACAAACTTATGGGAGATTGTTTAACCCTGGGAATTGAAACTTCACGTGAAAAGGATTTGATATGATTTCAGCATGTTAACAAAGGACTCAAAAATTCCGACATTAGTGTAGTAAGGGCGGTAGGAAAGGGATGCTATATGTTGCTGGTGGGAAATGTGACAGGAACAGGCTTCCTGAAAGGCAACTCAACAATATGTGACAAACGCTTATAATCAGAAGAAAAATAAGCATATTTCTAATCTGAAAAAATAGGAGAGTCCACACACATGTGATGCTTCTGAGAGCACATTGTTTTCTTTTCCTCCTATTGTTTTCAAATCTTACGTCGACTCTGAAAAATTTGGCAGACCTAAAGACTCTTATTTTTTAAAAAAGGCAGCGTACTTCTCACTCAGTTGCTTGGTCGATTTCCTAGGAAGGAGCTTTCTGAACTGGAGTTTTGAAGCAGGCTTCACAGCCCATCCTATGTAATCACTGAAGTGGCCAGGACTTCTTGGTGGTATCTTGTTTCCTGAGGAATATTATTGTCCAAACATAAACTGATAGCTCACGTTACACAGTGTCATCAAGAGTGGATGTGCCCCATAAGGGGAGTCCCCTCCATAAGGGAGGTGCATGCTTCCCAGATGCTTGACAGTTAGTGGACTGGTATGGAGCAGGGATGTGAGGGGAAACTCCCTTGAGACCTGTGAGCTCACATTCCTCTTTTCCGGGCGTGGGATGGGAGGCAGTCCTGCTTTGAGAAAAGCCTCTCCTGTTGCTAGGAACTTGGTGAAGACAAGCCTGCCATTTGCATCATCTTTGCTTGCTGTTTCGTTCTGGGGCTGAGGTCAGCAGTGGTGTGTGCTTGCCTTGTCTTTCCAGATGTAGTGACGGTACTATTTATACTTGTTTATTGCTATGTGTGCATGCCTGGTGTGTGTGTTTGTGTGTGTGTGTTTGTCTGCAGATGGAGGTCCGAGGACAACTTTGTGGAGTTGGTTGTCTCCTTCTACCTTCATGCAGATTCCAGGACTCGAACTTGAATAGACAGCTATGAACGGCAAGCACCTCTACTCACTGAGCTGTCTTGCCAGCCTGAGATCTTCATACCTTTCTCATACCCACGTGTGAGGGCTGAGGCCAAGTATCACAGAGAATTCTGGTCACTAGAGTTGGGAGTCTGAACCACGGCGATGGGCGCACTCCGCTGCCACCTTCTCTCTGGTGACTGCTAGACAAAAGCACAGCGGCGCTCGGCAGGCACCCTTTGGCTTTCTCTGCTTTCAGACACTTAGTATCTCACACAGCGCCACCTGAAGAAATGTTAAGTAGAGTGCTTCAGAAATAAACAATTCATAAATTTTAGAAGTTCAGAACTATTCTGAGTGGTGTGACCTCCTGGGCCTCCCAGCTTTGTCCTGCCTGGGATATGGATCACCCCGGGGCTGTACACACCAGCCAGGCCGTCATCAGTAGCCACCTCTGTTATAGGATAAATTGTCTGCAGCACAGTGTTGTGTTCAAGGAACTGCCATTTTACTGAGTAAAGCTCCCAAAGCACGGGAGTAGTGAAGGGCAAAGGTAAACCATGAAGTGCTTTCAGAAGGAGAGAGAGACAGACAGGGAGACAGAGAGACATGAGAGAGACAGATAGAGACAGAAAGAATGGGATGATATGACTTTATTATGATATATTGTTGTACTTACTACATCTGGTTATTAACTCATATTTGTATCTAATGTACATATTAAGCTTTATCATAAACATGCAAAGGACAGGCAGCGTCTGGAGGGTTTGTGTGGTATGATCAGCCGTTTCAAGTATCTACTGCTGGATTTACAGCCTGGCCCTTCCTTCTACAGGGGTAGTTCCAGTTTAGCTAGCAATGATTTCATCCCTTCCCTCTAAATGGCCTAGCTCTAATATTCTCGCGTCTGTGTTTTGTACTGTCTCCTCTTGTGTCCCTTATCTAGTCACATTGTGCGGTGTGGGAATTGTTTCGTTGAGGCTGAGTTTCACGTATTCTTGTACTTTCTGTATAACTGGAATCCACTTGAATCCCTGGTCTCCCTCTGCTATGCTGCCCTCATGAATGTCACATCCGGTTCTGCGTGCAAGCCTTGCTTCCCTTCTCCACGTGAACTCCTCATGTGGGCTCCTCTGTCAGGTTTTTTAAGTGCCTTCCTCTTTTCCAAGTCAGCTTCCTGTTGTCTCGCTTAAAGTCAATTTGGAACATCCTTTACCATTAGTATATATTAAAAAATGTGCAAATCAGACCACATTTTTACTTCTGTCTGGGTGCATTGACTATTCGTAGAAAAACAATAATTTAGCCAGTAACAAGTTTCATGTTGACATTTATATGTATATGTACCACTATACTTTGCTTATATTCACCTGTCAATACCCTCCCCTGTCTTTCCTCCCTTTTCCTTCTGATCCTTTTCCTCCACCACAATATTTCTCCTGCTTTCATGCCCTATGTGTGTGCGGTAGTTAAACCTAGATTCTACGTATAGGAGAAAACATGCAGTGTGTTGTCATCCTGCCTTCCTGTTACCCTCTACCATCCTGCTTCTCCCTTTAGACCCTTCCTCCCCATCTCATTGCCTCCCCCGCTCTATTTTAATGTCATATGCATATAAGTATTTGGATCTAGTTTCCACCTGGAACATTCAGCATCTGTCTTCATGAGCCTGACCAATTACACTTAACATGGTCTCCACTTCCATCTATTTTTGCATAAATGATGTAATTTCATCACTCTCTATGGCTGAATAAAATGAACACACACACATTCTCTGTTTTTCTCTGTATGAGCACCTACGCTGATTCTGTATCTTAGTTGTTATGAGTAGTGCCTGAATAAGCACTGATGTCGAAGTATTTCTGTGTTATGCTGACTTACATTTCTGCAGATATTCCTGACTTATACTCAGGGAAAGTATAGATGAATTCTGTGATAGCTCTGCTTTTAGCTTTCTGAACAGCTTTCATAGGGATATCCATAGTAGCTGCAGCAGTGTGGATTCCAATCAGCAGTGAAGAAATGATGTGGGATATGTATGCTGTGAATACCACTGGTTAATAAAGAAACTGGCTTGGCCTGATAGGGTAGAACAGAGCTATGCAGGAAAAAAAAAAACCTGAATGCTGGGAGAAGGAAGGCAAAGTGAGAAGTCATGGAGCCGCTGCCAGAGACAGACACGGTGGAACCTTGCCAGTAGGCTACGAGCCTCGTGGTAAGATATAAAATAATGGAAATGGATTAAATTAAGATGTAAGAGTTAGCCAATAAAAAGCTAAGCTAATGGGCCAAGCAGTGATTAATTAATACAGTTTTTGCGTGTTTGTTTTGGGAGTCTGGGTGGCCTTGAAACGAACAAGCAGCCCCCTACAATAAAGAAAGGGTCCTCTTTCCCTACATCCTCACCAGCATCTTTGTCATTTGTTGTCTTGATGGCAGCCGTTCTGACTGGATTGAAATGGATTCTCAGTACATTTTTGCTATGCCTTTTCTCAATGTCTGAGAATGTTGAAAACTTTTTCAAATATTTATTGGCCATTTCTTTTTTTTGAGATCTAACTTTTCAGTTTATTTGCTGATTTACTGATGGCATATTTTTATATATTTGGATTTCTTTGTAGATTCTAGACATATTACTACCTATCAGATGTATAATTGCAAGAATTCTCTCCTATTCATGAGGCTGTCTCCTCACTGTTGATATCTTTTTTCTTTGCTTTGCAGAAGCCTTTGAGTTTCATGCAATTCCGTTTGTTAATTGTTGGAATTATCTCCTAAGGTATTGGAGTTTTTTCAGATATATCTATATTTTGAAGTGTTTTTCTCCTGGTGTTTTCAGAGTTTCCAGTCTTTCATTAAGGCCTTTGATCTATTTTGAGTTGATTTGGGTAGAGAGTAAGAGGTACTAGTCTAGTTTCATCCTTTTATCTGTAGATAACAGTTTTGTCAGCATCATTTGTTGAAGGATCTGTCTTTTCTCTAATGCATACATTCAGCTGCAATTGTGTGATTTGCTCCTGGGTCTTCTGTTCTATTGCAGTGTCTATGGTTCATTATTATTGAGAGCATAAAGTTGTTGTGTCTGACATATGGCTACTTACCTCCTCCTTCATTTGGCCCTGGATTTGTTTGAGGTGGTAATAAATAGAGTATTGAGTTCAACTGAAAACAGTGACTGGATTGTATTTATATGGCTGCAGCATTTTTGTTATAGTAAAAAGTATAGGTGAATATGTTTAATAAGAGGAAGCAGCTAGATAAACAATTTGTGTTGCTTTTAGTAATCCATATAACTGTCAACTCTATAGACAAATTGACAAGAAATAAATATTTAATAAAACAGTGTTAAATAAATAAGTACTCTATAAAATGCTCTTTAAATTATTAATTTTTTATTTTGTCATGTGCGTGTGATGGGCGTGAGTGCAGGTGGAGGTCAATGAACAGCTTTAAAGAGTTGGTTTTCCCCTTCCATGGCGATGTGGGTTTCAAGCATAGTTACTTTCACAAGAATGTCCTTATTTTATTAGTTTAAAAAATTGAAAATCACAAATTCATTGGAAAGTTGCAAGTATACTTTTTCCTGACTGCTGTATGAATATGCTCATCAGTTCTTCAGGATGGAGCATTTATCCCACAAACACTGGCATGCTTCTGTCTGCCACAGTTTAAACAGGGTTACTACCTGACAGTGACCTCTGTGCTGTGGAAGCCTCACCTATTTTGGTTTCTGACTCTTCTACATCAAAATGATGTGAGTCATAATTTTGTGATAATCTTGTGTTGAGTTGCATCTCTTCAATTTCTTTCATTCTACAGCATTAGAATAGTTAGTCCTTCACTAACATTTCTGAAGATTACAGATCACTTGTCTGGTAAATGACCTCCATTCAGGGTCTTTTCTAATGGTTCTTTGTGATTAGACTTAGTTCTTCATCTTTGGCAAAGCATTTGTTTTTGTTTTTTTTAAATGCCAAAAACTCTGCTTTGATTCTAGAAATATAACTTTTTGGTATAAGAAGGCCATGTACTTGGTTTAGATTTCTGTGAGATTCCATCCTTTATAATGTTAAGACTTTTTTAAAACCTTGACTCAGCATGTTGTTAGGCATAAATTATGATAGAAAGTCACACTACTGACTGTTATGATGTTGTCTTTTAGGGCTTCATAATCTCAACACAACTGTCTTTTGGACTACATGACTATCTGCTGTAGAGGTCTGTCCTGGGCACCATGGATGTTTATCAACAACTTTTACTTGCATCCACTAGGCATAAGTACACTCACACCTGACTTGTGGTAACCAACTGTGGCTTTAGATATTGCCTGATGTCTCCTGAAGGATAGGATTATTGTCAGAGTTTCTGTCCTGCCTGGTTCCTGCAATCGTTAAGTCCCAAAGAAATCACACAGAGGTCTACATTAGTTATAAACTGATTGGCCCATTAGCTCAGGCTTCTTATTAATTCTTATAACTTATTTTAGCCCATTATTCTTGTCTACGTTAGCCATGTGGCTCTGTACTGTATTTGACGAGGCAGTCACATCTTCCTTCTTCTGTGTTTGGGTCAGGACTGCAGACTAGGACTTCCTTGTTCTCAGAATTCTCCTGTTCTCATTGACCCGCCTCTACTTCCTGTCTGGTTGTCCCGCCTATACTTCCTGCCTGGCTACTGGCCAATCAACGTTTATTTAAAATATAATTGACAGAATATAGACCATTGTCCCATGCCATAGGATTGCTCATGGCTGAGAACTGCTGTATAACTCACTTGATTCTCTGACCTGAATCTTGTTGGTTCTTAAGTCTTTTAGGAAACAGAAAGAGAATAGTTGAGACAAACTTTTTTTCTTATAGAGAGAAAGTGGCTTTCAAGAGAGGCTGTCAATTCTTCAACACAGAGTCGTGAACTCAGTTCTTCCATTTAAAATTTTGAGTCAGTTTTTTATTAGTTTTTCATTATTGATGAAGTTTCTTTTTTTTCTTACAACTCTGCGATGTATTAAGAAAATGTTATTTATTGGACACATATTTTAAGGACCTGCAGTGTTCTTGTGTTATAAGTAGACACTCTGGCAATGTCAAAACTGTGATCCCTCCTTAGAGCTTATCTAGGAAGTCCAGCAGCAGCACAGGATCTGCAGTTCAGGGAGTCTGGGAGTAGTCAGACTTGACCAGACCCAGACCTGATTGCCTGAGAAAGTATGTGTTCATCGTGCCCCAGACTTCCTTCCAGAATCTAGAAACCTTAATTAATGACCTGGGAAAATGTTGAAGTAAGCAACGAGAAAAGAAAAGATAATGTAGCTAAAAGACTTTCAATGTAGACATATGCTGCTTCTTGTACTTGTCATGGTCTTTAGCTGAGTTTGGGAAGAAACCGAATACGCTGCATCCTGTGTATTAGCTGTGTAATTTCTGTGGCCAATACATGTACTATAGATGCTGTGGATATGAGCTGATGCTCCCAGTGCTCTAAATACTTCTTTGTAAATAAATCTATTCAGTCCATTAACCACGGCTAATGTTTTCTCACTAGTTTAAACATGTCACAGCTAATGACCAATGGGCAACGAGAAAGAAAAATAAGTCCATTCATGAATTATTCTCTGTTCTCACTTTAGACAAGTTAATTTTCCTTAAATTATCAGGTTCTATCTTAACCAGAGGCCATTTGTGGTTATCAAGAATAAATGTTTGTGTGTTTGACCTTCAGTTTTACATTTCACAGTAAACGTCAAATTCTATTAGCCTGGCAGCACAAAACACTGAATGTGCAAATCAAAATGTTGAAAAAGGAGTAATTCTTAGATTGCATGTTTGTTCTGCCAGTTAGTATGGTACGAAGACTTGAGCAAGACTTTTCTTTTAATTAACTTGTGAATATACTTAAGCTAAGACATATTCTCTTTCCAGAGTTGTCAAATCAGAAATTAAATTAAAGGACTCGTCTCCTGGGAGACTGGCAGGATGATTCACCTGAAAAGCAGCCACAGAACCAGGGCACCCAGGATACCTGTCATCTTTATGATTCTACTGTGACAAGGAATGACAGGGCCAGTGTGTGACTGCAGCCCCTTTGGGTTCTCCAACACTGCGAATGAGGGGAAGAAATAGCTTAGATTGACAAAGACTGTTGTTCATTGACTTTAACTCGTCATTGTCAATTGACTAGACCAAGAAACACCCTGGTACTTAGAGACACACACACATCCAGGGGTGTGTGTGATAGTTTCCAACTGGGTCATGAAGGCTCTGACCAATCAGTGCTTTGAACTCTTGATGGAGTTGTATGATGGCACGGTAATGGGACGCTCTGCCCAAGCACCATCTCAGTTGCGAACGAGAACACATCATTCCTCCGTTCAGCTGTTCCTCTCAGGTCCTTATTCACAGCAATGGGGAAAGTAACCAGTATACTGTATCTTATTATAACTTCATTTTCTTATGTTTCACACTGATGGCATACCATGATTTATACATTAAATTTAAATTACCACTGTACTAAATGCAGCATATTAAACACTGTAATTTGGCAAACTATACTGGAGTATAGAATCTTTGAAGATCTTTCCCTCTAATGCTCTCTTTCTTAGTCATCTCCCTAGAACTAGTCACCACTACCATTGTAATGAATATCCTTCTGGACTTTTCCATAGTTACTCATAGGAACGATTGTGTGTGCATGTGTGTGTGTGTTTTTTTTTTCAACTGAATAATGCAGGAGGGGGGGGCGTATAGCTCAGTTGATAGAGTGCTTGCTTAGCAGGCAGGAAATCCTAGGTTTGCGTTCTAGAACCACATGAAAACAGGTATGGTTGCACATGCTTGTAATCCCAGTATGTGGCAAGTACACGCAGGAGGATCAGAAGTTCAAGGTCATCCTCAGTTACATAGAAAGTTTGAAGCAAGACTGAGATACCCGAGAACCTATCTCACAACAACAAAACTGAGATCAATAAAAACAAAATAATGTATGCGTTATTGTACTTACCAGTATCACATATACAATTCTTCCTTCAGTACGAATAGGTTCACCTGAGTTTTGCAACCTGGTCTTCCATAGAAGGAATGCACAATTATTTCTTTGGTCATTCCTGTTTTTAGAAATACATAAGCTGTGTTTGATTTTTCACAGTTACAAATATTGTTGAAATAAGGATCTATGCACTTGACTCTTGGGGCGCATGGTTAAATGGCTCTGGTGGATATAAACAGAATTTCAAGGTGATGGGGGCTGAAGCTCAACCTCTAAGTGGCGTTACAGGATCCTCTGTCCTTTCCAGTTGCGTGTGAACATGCTTAGTGAATCTGAATTTCACCATCAAGATGAGGTTGAGCAGCGGTCTGCTTATATCTTCACTATTGTAAAAGGTTCTTCTGTGAAGCGTTGCTTTATGCCATTGCCTGCTTCTTCCTCTGGCTTTCTCTAATTAAATGACTTGATTCTAACCTTTTATTGCCACTTAGGTTAGAGGATCTTATGAAATCCCTTGGTTAGTTTCCTTTCCATTATCCCCAATGAAAACCACTTAGGGGAGAAAGGGTTTATTTTGACCTACAGGTCATGGGCCATGTAGTCTGTCACGACCAGAAAGGCATGGAGGCAGTGGCCTGAGGCTGGCTGACACACTGCACTGGACTACAGGTTGAGATTCTGTCTCAAAGAACAATATAAAACAGCTAACAATTAAAACCAAACAAACAAATCTGAAAGACATTGTCCCTGGGTATGGTAATTCATGCCTACGATTCCAGAACCCAGGCAGCTCAAGACAATTTACAACTTCAAGACTAAGTTGAGCCAGTCAGTTTGAGGTCAGCATGGGATACATAATGAGATATAGTCTCTAAAAAGAAAAGAATAACAAGAAAAGAGATAAAGAACATTGTAGTGGGACAAGGTCAGAAACCAAAGCAGCAGTTGGTTGGGGACTGGTGTGTTGCAATATCTAGGCAGAAGATGGGGCTGGGTCAAAAATGGAAGCAATGCAAGCAGTTCATATATGCATTTCTGAGATCTGGGGATATGAGGGTGAGGAAAAGGACGAAATCAGAGTCTCACATAGCAACTTGAAGGATAGAGTCACCATTGATAGTATGGGCACTTTGCAAGTAAGACCAGAGAATGTGCATAACGTGTTGAACTTGGAATGTCTGCTTAAACACAGGACCAAAGATGTTGGATATATGGCTGCAGGTGCAATTCCAGGCTGGTGAGAACCATCTAGGGTGGAAGCAGTGTTATTGACAGTGGGCAGATACATTCTCTGTTAATGAACTTCAAGTCTTTGTATGCCTGAAGGTGAGATTTAGCTAGCTGTGAAGTGGGGGTAAAAATACCATTTTGTTCTTAACAGGAACTAAGAGAACTATTCATAAACCTAACTTTACAAATAGTTACAAAGTAGGTGTTAATTTTGACATTAAGAAAAAGCAGTACTTCTTAAAGGGATGGATGCTTTGTATGCAGGATTTCTTTCTTTCTTTTTACTTTTATTGATTCTTTGTGTTTTTCACATCATGCATTCTGATCCCACTTATGTCCCCATCCCCCCACATCTGCTCTCTGCCCTCCCACCACAAACGATACCAAATTTAAAAGAGAAACCAAAAACCAAATAAAACAAATAACCAAAGCAAAAATAAAAACAAAAACAAAACCAACAGCAACAACAAAAGAAGAACCTGTTGTGAGCTGTCGTGTAGCCCAGTGAGTCACATGCTGTGTTCATTGCTATGAGGTCTGGTTCAAAGCCCCTGGTTTCTGCTACACCACCGGAAATGGGCTCTCACGGGGGCTCCATTTTGATATCTTGTCATTGTCCTGTGTCATGGGAGATACCGCTGTTTTGAATTTGTAGGTTCATCCACTTCACATGCTTCAACAGTTCATACATTGGGTGGATGTTGGAGTGGGCCAACTCATAGCCCTGGCTCTGGGCCTGGGGAGTAGCTGGGTTGGTCAGCTGGCTAGCTTTTCCTCTTTTGTCACTACCCAGATGAGCTCCTAAGCTCTGCCTTGACTAACTCACCCAGTGCAGCCTACAGCAAGGAGCAGGGCCAGTTCTCCTGCTCTCGGGCCCTCAGATCCGGGTCCCCCTCACTCATATCGCCAGGGCCAGCTCTGCTGCGTTGCCCAGGCAATGTGCAGAGCCCTCGCTCCTGATTGCTGTAGGACTTACACAGGGGAGCTGTGGCAGGGAGATTCAGCTCTTGTGTGCTGCCCAGACAGGAAGCAGAGGCTCTTCCTTGTGCACTGAAGCTGGTGATGTTCAGGGCTAGTGCTCCTACTCTTGTGACCCCAAGGCCAGCTTTCTTACCTGCCACAGGTGGTAATGGCAGGGGTGGGGATGGGGGAGTCATCGTTCCCTCACCCATACCAACCACCACATGGCAGATGGGGAAGGTGGAGTCAACTCTCCTGTTCTCATGCCTTCAGGGATGTCTCACCGGTGCCCCTGACCACAGGGTCAGCTCTAGTGTGCTTCCCAGGTGACTGCACAGTTATGGTAAGAAGTGGGATCATTTTTCATGAGTGTAGGAGGTGGGAGGTGAGCTTTCCCCCTGAGGGACACAGCAAGGTTCCAATGATCCTAGTGCTAACACCGGCCATGGGTATCACCTCAGACCCGAGCTGTAGCAGGGCCACAGACCCAGACAGTGCTCTCGGTAGCAGCTCAGGCCCCTCAGATCAGCATGGCCTGGCAGCAGTATTACCCTCTGAACATCAGCATGGTCCCAGGTGGCTGTCCAGATCTCTGGCATTTACAGAGCCCTCTGTGGAAACTGGAGCCATGGGTACCACCCAGACCCCAGCCTCTGAAGGGCATGGACACAGACATGGACCTCAGCAGCAGTGTCCAGAAGTCTCCAGGGCTCCAGGTGGCAGCACTGGCTACCCACATCAGCATGGCCCCAGGTGTGGCATGGGTCTCACACCCTGATATCATACCCATATCCAAGGTGACCAACCAGACCCTGGTCCTCTGCATGGCCCTTGGTGACAACAGGAGCCCTGGACATCAACTCAGACCCTGGCTTCTGTTGGGCCACAGACCCAGATATGGCCTTATGCAGCAGTCCTGTCTTGGATGACACCATGGCCTTGGGTGACAGACAGCATAGGCCTCTCAGATCAGGATGCCCTGGTGGCAACATGGCTCTTTGACATCCTCACAGACGCAGGTTGTGACCCAGACCTCGGGTATCTATGTGACCTTTGGTAGTGACATAGACCATGGTCATCAATATAGACCCTAGCTGTTGTAGGACCATGAACCTAGTCAAGGTCCTAGGCAGTAGCCTGGGCCTAGATGTCACCATTGTCCCAGGTGGCAGCACAGGTCATCGGGACTGGTGTGGCCCCTGCAGTAGCATGACTTTCGGATACCAACATGGCTCCAGGTGGCAGCCTAGACCCCTGCCATCAGCATGGCCTTCAATGGTCTCAGGAGCCGCAGACATCAGCACAGACCCTGATAACAGGGTCATGGACCCAGACATGGCCCTTGCCCATAACCCTGGTCCAGACCATACCATGACCCCAGTTGACAGTATTGATCACCCAAGTCTGCCTCACACCAACAGCAGTACAACCCTCGGATACCAACATGGTCACAGGTTGTGGCCCAGATCCCAGGCATCCATGTGGGCCTTGGCTGCAACATGGACCAGGGACATCAACAGAGGCCTCAGCTGCAGGAGGACCATGTACCCAGACGTGGACCTCGGCAGCAGCCCAGGTTGTCACCATGGCTCCCAGTGGCCATGCAGACCACCCAGACTGGTATGGCCCCTGCGGCAGTCCAGCCCTCAGACATCAATGTGACCCCACCACAGGCCCCTGTACAGCCCCCAGACCCAGGCGTTTTCCTGGACTCAGGTGGCCAGCTGACCGTTCTTGTCAGCCCGCTCCTCACCTCCTTCACCTCTCCGGATCCACCTCTCTCCTCAGTCAAGAAACCTATTCAGCCTCTCTGCCTCGTCCACCTCCCCACCCTGTACTCTCTCAACACAACGGCGCCCAACTGCCCAGCACCAGGGCTCTTGGCTGGGTCACGTGACACTTGGTTGAGTACTATCTACCCAAGTCACAAGGAATGGCATGGAGCTCTTGCCTTTCCTCTCTCCCATGCCTGGCCTCTGGCAGTACTTGGTATGATAGAGGGTGCCTGATTGCATGGCGTCAGAGGCACTAGGCTCCTGGTTGATTGTGGACCCCACAGACCCAAAAGTCTGAGGGGTGCCATCTGTGTCTATTGCCACTTAGGATTTTCTAATTGTCATAGCAACCCTTTGGCCTCTTTTATTAATATTGGTGTTGTGTTGGGGAGAAAGTCTATCTGAAAGAATAAACTCACGAACTGTAAGTTTGTGGGCATCAGGTCTTTGTCTCATGATATAAGCAGGCGTGGAACTTTGTCATCTGAAGAATGACAGCAAGGTCTGATGTCTTGGGTTCCTCAGACCAGACATAGAACAGCCTGACATCTGTGCCAGAATGACCTCTATGAAGTGTAATATTTCCACTTGAATATTTGGTCATCATGATCATTTTCCATGGTTTTAATTCATAAAATATGGTTGTTGTTTTTTTCAAAGCCACAGGAGCATAGCAGTTTTGTTCAGCCTTTTCCTCCTTCCTCTCCCCTGATTTATTTTTACTACCAGCTAATCTTTAATGTGAACAATTCAATTATCACTTTCTTTCGTAATAAAAGTATTTACATGTATTTCTGAATAAGAATATAAGGTGATATCAACACACTAGTCCAGCTCAGGAGTAAGGACTATGAATATAAAGAAACTATACGGGTAAACGGAGATACGACATATCCAAAGGCTTACGTTTATAGTTCATTTGCTTAGGGCGCTTTCTGTGCTGGGTGTGTTACAGCGACCACGCCATCACGTGGTTCCCAGAAAACAGCTCTGAAGGAATCACCTGGCTCACCACCGGAAACTCTCTAGCTCTGCTTAAATCTGCTGTTGGCAGTCTTAGCTGAGCAACCCCAAACTGTGTATGCCTGTGAGGAAAGGATGTTCTGCTGTTTACCCTTGGGAAGGATTAGGTGCTTTTCTTTCTCTTTTGTCTCATCCCAACCACTGTAGCTAATTGAGTTGTGATAGAAAAGGATAATTTGATGATTTCAGTGACCTTTTTATTAATTCTTTTTAGTGTACCAAATAAAGTGCATCTGTGTGTGATCCTACATATCAGAGAAAATATACAATGTTCTCCCTCCTTCCTCCCTCCACTCACTCTCACAGTTCCCTGTCTGTTTCCATAACACACACACACACACACACACACACACACACACACACACACACACGTTATGTGTAGATTCAACATATGAGAAAAATATTTGCCCGAGTCTGTCTTATTTAATGTGGCTATCTCTGGTTCTACACATTTTCTTGCAAATCATAAATAATTTCACTGTTCTTTAAAGCGAATAAAACTCCACTGTGCATATGCACATTTACTTATTGGTGGATCTGGGGCACCCATGCCTTGGCCGCTCCAAGTAGTGTCGTAAACAGGAATACAAGCATCTTCTTGGTAGGCTGATTTAGATTCTTTGAATATATGCTCAGGAGTAGTGTTCATAGGTCATATAGTAATTCCATTTTTAGTTTTCTGATGAACCCCAGAAACCTCCATGGTGCTATTCTAGTACGCAGTCCCAGTCACAGGGAATAAGAACTCCTCTTTCCCTGTATCCTTGACAGCATTTGACATTTTTTTTTATAATAGCCATTCTGACTGGGGGGAAATGAAATCTCAAAGCGTTTTTTGCATTTCCCCCAGGGCCGAGGATGTTGAACAGTTGGATTTTTTGTGTGTGTGATGTATAACTTTTAGAGTTTTTTAGACTCTAAAATCTAGATATTAATTCTCTGTCAGATACATAGTTGGTAAAAATTTTCCCTTCTGTAGACTGCCTCTTCTTTCCCTGGCAGATGATCTGTGAACCATTCCTTTTTCTGTGTACTGGATGCTAAGTGCCAAGAAGTGTCTCTCAAAGAACACAGCAGTCCTCTCCTCGTGTGATTGGGGTTTAGATACTGTGGGAGGCAGCCGTGGGCACGAGTGGAGACTCAGAGCAGCAACGCCTGAGCTGAGGCACCAAGTTCACGTGCTCCACCCCCAAGTTCACGTGCTCCACCCCAGCCTTAGAGTTCTCTGGTCTGAGGATTGTCTTTTTCTTATCCATACAATTTGTCTACTCTGTGCCAAGAGATCAATATTTCAACTTCATAGTTTTCACATGTGGTCATATACTTTTATTTTTCTTTTCTTTCTTGCTTCATTGTTGTTGTTCTGTTTCTAAAAGGTTTTGGTTTATTTGGTTTGGTTTTTCAAGACAGGCTCTATGCGTAGCTCTGATTGTCCTGGAACTCACTCTGTAGACCAGGCTGGCCTTGAACTCATACAGATCTGCCTACTTCTGCCTCCAAGTGCTGGGTTTAAAGGTATATCACCACTGACCAGCTTTGTTGTTCTGTTTTTGATTTGTCTTATTATGTTTTTTGTTCTGAGTCAGGGTCTTACTATGTAGCACTGGCTGGCCTGGAGCTCGCTACGTAAACCAGGCCAACTCAAACATGTATTCATCTGCCTTTGCCTCTTAATGCTGGGTTTAAAGGAATGTGTCATCATGCCTGGTTTCATATTTATTCCAATACAACTGTGACGTTCTCGAGTACAGCTGGTGTCACTGACAACAGAGACAGAATAAATATCTGAGTTACACACTCTTTGGTCCCTTCCCTCCATCTTCTTGCTTAAAAAAAAATAGAGAGACATAATTTTAGAGAAGAGAAAAATTCTATAGCCAAGCCAGTAAATATTCTTATTTGGTGTCATGAGAAGTAATCAATGGGTTCTGAAGTCCTACTTGCTTGGGCTAAAATCCAATACTAAAATACTTTTCTCCCCTCTCTATCTCAGATTCCTCAGGTGTAAGGTCTGATGACGCAAGATGATTCAGACTGGAGCACATTCTTCACGGGACTAGGTTCTCTATAATCTAGATTTAAAGAGAGATTTAGATTATTTTTAAAATTTATTTACACTGGTATGTGTGTGCACGTGTGTACTTGTGAGTGTGTGTGCACACACGCACATGTGTGTGTCTGATTCTGAGGACTGAACTCAGGTTGTGAGGCTTAGTGTCAGATACAAAGAGAGGCCTTTGGGATTATTAGGGTAGACTCCATGTGAGTTACGTGCCCAACATACTTGCCACAGAAAATCTTAAAAGTATTAAATGGTTTTTTTTATAAGTCAGCTTGTTTTGGGTCAGTTCTATTTTCATAACTACTATATTTTATCTCTCTTATAAATGATTAATGACTATTGGAGCTATGGGTGGGGCTAACAAGCTGTCCACGTGAGTGGACTTTTCTTTTTCTGTAGCAGTCAGAAAAACTCAGTCTGTTCTGGTTTCTTTGGACATATTGCCTTGATCATCCCTAAATAAGTCACATGAAAATGTGTGATTAGGACCAGGATGCAGAAGTTGAGGATGAAGTCTCATGTTAGCATAGTGGCTCACCCTGAATTCAGGGGAAAAATGGAAATAGTTTTCTAGAAAAAAATTCTGGCAATTATTTCAAGATAGCTGAAATTTTAAGATATTTAGACTATATAATACACACACACACACACACACACACACACACACACACACACACACAGATGCTCATGTTTCCCAGGCTGGCCTCAAGTTTGTGTTCCTAAGGGTGGCCTTGAACCTGTCTCTCCTTTCTCTGCCTCCCAAGTTCTAGGATTACTAGTCTGTGTCACCACATCTGTTTTGTTTGTTTTATCGGAACTGGGGGTCAAACCCAGGGCTTTGTGCATGTTTGACAGGCATCTACCAAGTGAGCTTCATCCCCAGTCCTTAGGATAAGTTCTCGATCCCAACTTCTCATCTTCAAACATAATTCAACATCTAACATTACTTATTCCAAGAAAAAAATTAAATTCTTTCAGAACATGGTCATTTTCTACCAATACAACAGTTAGATTCTGTTCAAAACTGTTGATACACATACATGACCTTGGCAAGGGGAAGATGTGACAGCTGAGAGCCCTTCAAGCAGCAGATAGTGACATCCTTCTAAGGATGCCACCACATTCCAGGAAGAGTGTCTTCATCCTTCTTTGTTTTTCATACATTTGCTGGAACTTAGCAAAGGTGGCTTGCTGGTGCTTGTCAGCATGACAAGGCCTAACATTTCCTGAAGGTTTCAGACAAGCCGTCCATGCCAAATTCTTAATGGAGTTTCAGCGGAAGCCTCTTACGAGATGTGTTGTGACTTACCTGCTGGGAGGTTTTCGGTTGTCTCTAGGGAAAAAGCTAATGACTTGAGGGTTCTGGGGACTGCTAGTCATGGGATCTTTGCTGGCTGTTGGCTGTGGCAGACTCTAAGCACTTTTGGAAATCGAAGCCAAGAGTCAGTAGCATATCCTTCCTCAAAATAACATGGCCTTGAGTTACTTATAATTACTTAACTTACTTGAAGAGACTAATGTAAATATTTGGGAAAGCCGACTCCCAGGAAACACATAGTGGTTTGAAATTCTGAATATTATCTTGTAATTCTCTTACAAGTGCAAAGAGTGTGGGAAAACTGAATGTGGAAATAGGAACCGTGTGTCAGTTGGTGAGACTGCAAATGGAACTCCATCTCTGCTAAGTCAGTGGGTCAGAAAGCACCAAAGCCTGCTGTGGCTGTGAGGGAGTGTGGGCTGTACTGTCCATCACAGGGCAGAGTGGATGTCCCAGGGAGTGTTTGAAAGCATCAATCCAGAGAGTAGGCAGACTTGTAGTAAGAGCAATGTTAAGGGCAAAGTCTTTCCTCTTTCAAAAGGCACACAGCAACTGAATAATAAAGCCAGGGGTCTGAGACAACAACGAGAATTTCTCACCATCCTCCCAACAGAATGCATCTTAAAATTCATTTTTATGTTTCATGTAAGATTTCTTTTCATACAGTGAGTAGTTTCTTCAATAATGTGGTTAAAGCAATTATTCCCCTAAGTCCAGCCCTGGCACACAAAGATAATGGCAGTAACTAGTGCACTGAATATAAAATTTAAGACCCACATTTAAGGAAATTCGGCTCCTGAGTTAAAATATTCCTGAAAGCAGTGGCAAGGAAACATTGAGGACACTTGCAGAAGAGAAGCAATAAAATCCAGTCTGTTAATATAAAACCAAGCCGGACCAGAGACAGCACGCACTGTCGTCGGATTCTTAGGTCATTAGATTATCTTGGCTGGCTCTTTACTTAGATGAGCCATGCGCTTGCTTTGGAGCCTCCGAGCAAACCGTATGTGGCAAGAATTGACGTATGAGTACATTTTCAGGACACCACTTTGTGTTATTTCATAGGCCTCTGACATCTGGCGTCCTCCCAGAACAGACCCTAGGAGTCTGTTCATCAATGCCTTCATTTTCCTTTTGTAATACTTACTAACTTCGCAGGGTGGCTTCTATTTCAGTAACTTCTCCACATCTAGGAGCAGTGAGACCCTTGAAAAAGGAGAGTTAATCTCTCCCAAAGACGAAAACAATGGGTCTTTGTTGGTCAAAGGAGACCTAGAGATTAGAGATTAGAGACTATAGATAAACAGAGCTCATGCCACCCCCATGCTTCCTCTCCCCTCCTTTCCTTTCAATAAAACTAGAAGTGGGGGAAAAAAGGATTTAGAAAAATATTTGAAGGAGAATTGTATCCCAAGAAAAAAATGGCTCTTTATTCCTGGGCAGAGGCCACCCAGAGGTTTGACTGGTGCTGTCTTGGAGCCTTGGGAAGGCATGTACTCTTGGGTAGCTGCAGTGCATCTCCTTCAGTGGTGAGATTTCCGGGCCACACAGAAATGGAACCAGCTTTCTGGTTTTGCCTCCACCACGACGACCAACTTTGCAAGTCATTAGCTGCAAGGTTTACAGCTAGCCGCGAATTCCCCCGGATTCAGGAGCCCAAGGAGGGCTTGGGCTCAATCTCCAGTACCTTTCCCCACAAAATGGAATAGAGATTAGTTGTTCTCAAAGATCATTCTCGAACAAGATTTCTCAAATTTTGTCTTTTTTTTTTTTTTAAAAAAAATATCCTTTTGAGCAATACGGAGGAAGTTATAATAATTGTGGATGGCAAATGGAATTAAGATGGGGATAATCTTTTCTGGGCATTTTGTGTCTTTTTAGAAAAAATAATTTTTTGGTTTTGTTTGGGGGGATTTATATTTGTGTGTGTGTATGTGTGTGTGTGTGTCTGTGTATGGGGGTGTGTCTGTGTGTGTGTGTCTGTGTATGGGGGTGTGTCTGTGTGTGTGTGTGTCTGTGTATGGGGGTGTGTCTGTGTGTGTGTGTCTGTGTGTGTGTGTATGTGGGGGTGTTATTTAAACTAGTGAGTGCAGTTCCTTTTCTGCTACTCACTGAGCTAAAGGCTCAGCAGGACTACAGGTTACCTCTCAGCGGAAATAATGAAATCAGAGAAAACAGCAATTGCTAAGCTCCAGTTTATGGGCTTGCAGAGGCAGAAAGCACTGACCTGATCCTTAAGATACCATTTTTGAGAGGACACCCTCAAGAGTCAGAATTTCTCAAGGTCTGGTTCCTTGTTTGTCATGTTCTCTCCATGTAGGTAACCAGGGGTGGAAGTAAGGGCTGAGACTCTGTGAAAGTGTTGTGGGGAGCCCGGCTGGAGAAGACTGAGGGGGACAGGAGCTCCAGACATGAATCACAGAACCTGTAGGGTTGCTGCTCACTGCTGTGCAAGGACTCCTCTGAGTTCTTGAGAAGGAGCCTGGCCCAGCAGCCTTGTGATTGGCAGCTGTGAGTCCAGGGGTGATATGGGCAAAGACGATGGGCAGGGTAGTGTAGTGCAGGCTAGCCCTCAATAGCTTCTGCTCCAGATCCTGCATGTGCTGGATGAACCACAGGTCTTTCTTCAACTTGAGTCTGCAAATAGGACCTTGGATGCATCGCATAGAAACCCATCATGCAATGTTCCTCTGGCTCTCTGCTCTCGTGGGTCTTGAAAACCCAAGGCACAGCCATTTTGGCTGCAGCTCAGGTTTTGTGTTCCAAGAGAGGAGCATTTAAAGAAGTATATGTGGGTTTGACTGTGTGGTGGTGCATGCGTGCCTGTAATGCTAGCACTCAAAGGCTGAAGGAAGAGGATTGCAAATTTCAGGCCAGCCTGGGCTACCTAGCTAGATTCCTGCCTCAAACAAGCAACCAGGGTGTGTGTGTGTGTGTGTGTGTGTGTGTAAAATTGATGATCAAATAAAGATGAGTTGTGTTTATGTCTTGTATTGGGCCAACCTTTTTCAACTTGAATACACCTCATTTTATCTATAATCTGGCATTTTTCCCACTGACATTTCCCATCTTCATGGGAGCAGAGAGTTTGAAGAAAGCATGAATGGGAGAACATTAAGAATGTTGGAACTTCTAAGACTGATAGATCGCTAGCCTGGAGCACATGTGCCCTACAGAACAGAAACATGCTTTATCATGGCTACCAGAGTAAAAGTTTATTTTGGATTTTGGTTTTTGTTTGTTAATTTTTTTATCTTAAGTGTAATAAATTGAAACTCTTTTTTTTTCCACAATAGCTTTTTTTTAAAATTTTATTTTATTGATTTTTATTGAGCTCTACATTTTTCTCTTCTCCTCTCCTTGCCTCTCTCCTCCCCTTCAACCCTCTCCCAAGGTCCCCACGCTCCCAATTTACCCAGGAGATCTTTGTTTGTTGTTTTCTACCATACCATTTGCCATGACTTTAGAGTATTTCCCTATTTCTAGATATCTTGTTTTCTGTGTCTAGATCAAGAGGCCATCTTGAGCAACTGACCTCCGCCATCCAGTTTTGGATAAGTCCATTGTATGCTGTGAGCACCACGAGGACTCAACGCAACTGTGTGTTTCTCAGAATAGATCCCTGCCGTAGTCAACCTGTCTTGACCTCTATGGCTACTCAGTCATTAGTAGTTGGTATAAGTTGAAAAGCAAATGTGTCAAAATGGGAACGCTTTGAATGAAAGTCTAAAATGTGAAACTGTTTCTGGTGGGCAAAGGAGAGCCTTCTGAGCTTTATGAGCAAGCGGCTTCATGCTCTTGAGAAAAAACAAGCTGTTCTTCGACTGTTTCCCTCACTGGCAAGATGTAGGTGTGAGACTCGAGAACTGTAATAGCAACCACCATTAAAATAGCATCCGCCATTAAAATCTTTTTGGTTTACAATTTACAAAGCATCTCTGCCTGCATTTTCTAACTTGATTGCTTGCAACTGCATT
Source organism: Myodes glareolus (assembly GCF_982192425.1). Lineage (NCBI taxonomy): Eukaryota > Metazoa > Chordata > Mammalia > Rodentia > Cricetidae > Myodes > Myodes glareolus. Next base: position 39,075,881 of record NC_142029.1, on the reverse strand, counting down.
ATCAATTGCATAACATTTTTCTTTATTTTTCTTTTCAAATAGCACTAAGTCTTAGACATTGCAGAAAGATGAGCTTTGGGTGTATTGCCCATTATGGAACAAACATACAAACTTTCTGCAGTTTGAAATTTTTTTCTCCTCAAGGTGCAATGTCATCAGGGGGCCTGGCAACTGTTTGATTTATGGGCAAAGAAGAGCCTCATGTCCTTGGCAGAGAGGGATGTGTAAACCTGGACTCCCCTCTGTCTGGGATCCAGCTTGGAAGTCTTTGACCTCCTCAGATGAATGTGGCGCTGTACAAATACTAAAAGAGTTGGCTGTCATTTCTGCTTGGCATTGTCCCCACTACAAGCTCCTCAAAGTCCATTTGCGCTGCTCCAGGGTCGCTCTTTAGCCCCTCCGCTCCTTCCGTCCTCTGAAGGCCAGCTCCCTTTTCCTGTTGCTCCCCCCTCCCAGGTACTGTTTCTGGTCACTGCGGGATCTGAACTGTGTACTTTGAAGAAGCTGCATATTTGGGGCGTTATGAGGTAATATACAAATATTCTCCTTCGCCCTCAAACCAATGTCTGACTTAGGTTAGGACAAAGTCGAGAGTAAATGAGTTGATCCAACAAAAATAGAAGGAATAACTGGTCTTAAACTCTCTATGTGGACCAGACTGGCCTCGAACTCACAGAGAACCGTCTGTCTCTGTTCCCAAGTTCTGGGATTAAAGGCCTGTGCTATTACACCCTGTGAAATCCTTTTTAATTCACAGAAATGTGTGCATTTTAACCTAGAGTAAAAGTTTCTAACTTGTTATCATGCTACTATGAAGAAAATTCCAGATTCCATGATTATTTCTAGGGAGTTATAAATACTTGACTTCAGCATTTAAGTTAAAAATTGGGAGTAAGTCTCAGAATTTCTGCCACAGTAAGATAACTATTATTTGTCAAACTTTGTTGGCACATTATTTTATCCATTTTGAGTTTAATCAACTAGACTTATCCAGGCTCACTGAGGAATTTAATAGACTCATTTACCTCGGGGCTGGGAGTTGAACTCCATGTCTCTTGTATGCAAATCACACATTGTAACATTGTTACCTTTCCCCCCTCATGTTAGAAAAGAACCCAGACCCTTGTACATCCAGGCAGACACTCCATCCCTGAGCTGTATCTCTGTCCCCGCACTTATTTAAACTATTATTTTATGCCTGTTTATTTATTGTGGTGGGGCCACACATGTGGAGGTCAGGGACAGCTTGCAGGAGGTGGCTCTCTCCTTCCGCCACACGGATCCTGGCATCGAAGTCGGGTCGACAGGCTTGGTGCTAAGTGCCCTTACCCACTAAGTGATCTTGGTGAGATAAACGGTCTATTTGTGCCTCATTCTAAAAGAATTGATAGCAGAAATGCCAAGCGCATCTTGCAAGCAGAAATGCTGATCTGTTAGCAGAGGTGGTTGAGATGATGTTGGGCAGGAATCTGAGGATGTGTTGGACCTGGCAGCTGAAGGAAGTTATACCAATTAGTGTTCTAGGAGGAGAAAATTCATGCTGTATATTCACCATCCAGGTTCATGGAAATTTAGCCTCTCTGAAAGGTGAGTTACGAATAGATGTTTCAAAGTGACTTAGTGTCTGGAATGCTGTCTTGAAATAGAATCACCATTGTTTTCTCTCAGATGTGTGGAGGGCAGTACACTGTTTGCAAAGAATGGCTCTCTGCAATGGTTTGACAGCACCCTTACGTTTCCTTCCTCTGTTTGAAAAATGCCAGGGGGAGTTGTGAGAGAATTCTATATTTCACATATTGACCCTTGGTTTGTTTTCTTTAAGGGCGTAGTCTTCGAAGACTAGGAGAGGCAGAACGGTTTGTTCAGGCTTAAAGATAATGGCCTTTTCAGATGGAGCCGCAGCTGGGTCTTTTAGTGAGGACCCTATGGAGATTGTAGCTGAAACGGTCACACTGGTGCCCGGGTTACAGACAGAACCATAGCTCTTCCTGCCCTCACCATCAATCTTCAGAGTCTTGGACAGTTAGCCGCTGTCTTTTGTCACATCCTGTGGTGTTCAAAACCATCTCAGCTTGGAAAGTAAATCTCACGCGTATAAATACACTAGGGGACAGTGCTATCTCTCCTCACCAGATGCCTCCAGGCAGTTTAGGTGACCTTGACTTTATCCAGAATGCTGAGGTGAAAAAAAATTAGTTCTTGACTCAAATGAACACAGATGATGAGTCATTGAATTCACTAAAAATGTTTCCTGCTGATTAAAAATCAAGGAAATAAATGTATATTACAACTGATTTTCAGGGAACCCAAGTTTTCAGTTTTATTACTAGTATTCCTAAAAGAGAACAATTTCTAAAACAACAGCAACTTTTTAAAAAAAAATAGAGAAGACTTTTAAATATATACAGCTGTTTTCTTTACCCTCTCAGCCGTGGTCAAGCTTCCTTTTAGCTAAAGTATGCCCTTGGAACCACTCAAGTTTATTGGCTTGTTCACACCAGCTGTCTTTTTATGATTCCTTCGTTGGTTTTGACCGAACACCTCCTCAGAAAAGCATGTTGCTCCATGGGAGGCAAGCTGTCTCCTCCCGCCCCGAGGTTTGGTGACTTCATTGATATGGTACCAATGCTGACCAAGGAAAGGAAGTGTGAGACTGGGAAGCCAGAAAGAAAGGTGTTTTTACTAACTGGACAGGCTTTTGGCATCAGATTTTTAGAAGTTATTGGCTCAAGTAGCCAATGGAGGAAATGCGCCACATCGGGTGTAAAGAATGTGACTCTCCAAATGACAGCTGGCAGAGAGCTACCCGCGGGTTTGCATTTGCTGAGGAACGTCATCCTTGGCCACAGTGCAATGAAAGATTCATCATCTTCGTGGGTGAGATGGGGCAAAGCAAGGTTTAGTCTCCTTTATTGCCAGGGGATTGGGAAGAAACCATGCAGAGGGTGGCAGTTGTGAGTTACTGAGTTGTCAGGTCTGTCCAAGGAAAAGTCAAGGAGTGTGAGCTCAGGTAAACGAAACGTTCGCCACTGACGAAGCCATCGTGGGTTTGAAGCCACCCAGGCACATCGCGCCCTACCAGGGCCTTGCCCTTCAAGACAGCGCGGTCTCTGTGAACGGTTGCAGTGCAGGTTAGATCATCGACATTCCGGACTAAGGATGCAAGAGCGAGACTTTCCTAAGATGGGCAGCGGTTACGTCCACAGCATTCAGCTCATAAGAAGCACAGTTAGACCACTGTGGAGAATTTGGACTTTGCCTCGTTTAATATAAAAGCCTGTCATATTTCATAATGATTGGAGCTACAGACATTTCCTCCCTGCTTGTGGTTAGCAGAGATGCCATAACTGTGAAGAGGAGGATTTGAATAGTAACTAGAACAAGGGGCAGATTCAGTCTCTGAAGAACCTAGCTATATCAGTCACGTTAGAAATTAAAAATTTTGTGACTTGAAAATAAAAGTTGAATTATAAATAGAAATCTCTTAGTTTATATCTTTGTGATTTGAAATCTAAATGAAGCATTTAGAAATGTGTATTTAAAGCATGCTGTCATATGACCACTCTCTGAATTCACAGCAAACGGACTGTAATAGTTGAGATGTTTCCAATTTGTAGAACTCATTAGAGCAATGAGGATCAGATTCATTTGCTGTTGTTATTAGAGCAACAAGGATCAGATTCATTTGCTGTTGTTAGTAGATACAAACTACAGACTGGTTCAAAAGGAATAAATGAAGAAAGCAGCTGTTTTGAACAGAATGGTCGGTGAAAATACATCATTCATTAACTGTAGGGTGATAAGTTCTTAGGATTTTGTAGAATAGAATTCGCAAATGTGTGAGGCACAGGAGTTCAGCAGTTCTGTTTTGTCAATGGCTAACAGTTGCCAAGCGCTATGTTGAATGCTAGGAATACAGTAATTTAAGAGTGAGGTCCTACTTTCAAGAATCTCAAACTAGGTAAGTGAACATGACAGCCCCACAATTACAAGTGAATAACATCCAGGAGAATAAAGAAAGAAACAAATAAGTTAGGAAACGAGCTGAGAGAGAGCTGTGCTTGAGCTGAGATAGAATGAAGGAGCAGGAGAAAGGCTGTGGGGAGGAGAAAGGCTGAGGTTCAGAGGGGGGTCAGATAGAGCAAGGTCCTCTCAGGGAATGAAAGCAGTTGGCATAGTTAGAATCTAGAGTTCTGTGGGGGGGGGGGGGGAGATGGCAAGAGAATGTCGAAACTTTGGTCAGTGTGATAATTAGAGTAAGAATGGCCCCATAGGCTCATATATTTGAATGCTTAGTCCTCAGGAGCCGCATTACTTAAGAAGGAATAAGAGGGGTGGCTTTGTTGGAGTAGGTGTTGAAAGAAGTGTGTCACTAGGGGTGGGCTTGGGGGTTTCAAAAGTGCAAGCCAGGCCCAGTGTCTCTCTCTTGCTGCTGCCTGTGGATCCAGATGTAGAACTCTCAGCTGCTTCTTCAGCACCATGTCTGCCTGCATGCCCCATGCTCCCTGCCATGATGGTAAGGGACTAAACTTCTGAAACAGTAAGCAACCCCAATTAAATGCTTTCCTTTATAAGAGTTGCTGTGGTCGCACTGCCTTTCCACAGCAATAGAATAGTGACTAATAAAGCCAGTCTAGGTCACGAGAGACTGCAGAGGGTTTTTTGTGTGTGTGTGTGGGGGGGTACAGAGGATGAACACAAAGCACTTGTGTTATAAAGATGGTTGTGAGAACACTGAAGTGCTGGGGAGTCTGCACTGGGTCTAGTGGGCTCGTTAAAGAGGTGAGAGGAAGAGGACACAGGTCAGGCTGAAAGGTGACTGCACTGATTTGTTTCCAGTTGTCAACTTTGCCCATTTTGTCTAGGCTTCAAACTCATGATGATCAATCAGACTCCCTTTATGATTGCTGGGTTCTCTTTAATTAGATGCAAAGTCTGCTGTAATTTAAATCATATTGATACCTTTATAAGTAAAACAAAACAATAAAACAACTCCCCAAAAGGATCACAAATTACATTTCCTTAAATTTTGTTGCCTAGAGTATTGTTGGGTTAGAACTGTTTCTCTTCTACAAATTAACAATTTTACAAATCAAAGTTACTTGAAAAATGCATCTCAAACTTTAGACAGATCTGGGGCGGTCATACACCTAAGCGAGGCTGTTTCAGTTTCATTACGAAAGCAGCCATAGTCCCAGAAGTGCATGGCTGATCTTACAAGGTAGGATGTAACGTGATAGATAGATTCTTTAGCAGCTTGAAATGGTTGGGATGCCAAGGACAAAGCTCTCATGGGCCCATGTAGACTCGACTGTGACTCAGCACAGTTTTCTGCTCGGTTGGGCATTTGTGTTTAACAAGGGTCACCTGTGGTGGACAGCAGACCTACCAAAGCCAATGAGTGGGGTCACAGCTTACACAAATGCAATATTTACAGGTGGTTCCACCAGAAGAAGAGTCACGCGGAGAACGATGTTTTCAGCTTGCTGCCCACCATGTAGGGATCCCAGTGTGCTCAGGGCTAACAGAGCAGAGTGCATCTGAAAGTGAGAGACGTAGCTCTGAGTTTTAAAATCATACGGAAGAGAGGAGTCAACAGGCTCATTTTCCATGGGCTGCACTGATCATTGTAGGATTGAGTCATTCGTTATGTTCCTCGCTGCTTGCCTTAGTTGTCACTTCCCCTGTTTATTAAACACTGTCCACACGGGAGGCTCTGAGCCAAGCTGCTCCTGTTCATTACTTCACCCTGGCCCCATAATGCTCAGGAAGGAGTCAGAAGTGATTACTGTCATTCCCAAATTAAACTACACCTGAGGCTTAGTGAGGTTAGATGACCTTTTGTTGTGTCTGTGTGGTTCAGCTTAATGTAAAAATGTGAAAATTGAAGGACATTTAAGGTAATGTGCTTCCCGAAAACTTAGATGCCCAAGTGATGAGAGGCAGTTAACAAGCCAGGAATGCATCTAGGGCGCTATCAAAAGAGGATAAGAGGTTTGCTTGCTTCTCCCGTTTTATTGCTACCTAGGAAAATGGACCCTCTATTGCTAACAATACAAGTTTTAATCTGTATTTGAAATTGTAATTTCCAAAATTTCCGAACACACTGGGTAATCGGGGTATGTTCACAGGCTGCACGTAGCCTGTGGGTCAGCAGTGGTCCACTCCTTGTTTTCACAGGGAGAAGGGAAGTGAGCTGCCCAGGACCAGCACATCATAGGTGCTGCTGGAACTGGCCTACAATGCACGGTCATCGTCCACAAAACTAGGTCAGATCATATGTTAGCAAAGTGCTTCTTGAAGCTTTTCGGAAAAACTAAAGAAAACTGGTACATTTGAAAATACATTTTAATTGTTTACTTCTTTGACTCATTCCATTCAAAATAGATGATTGGTAGTTAAAATGTTAATGCTTGGACATAAACATTTATAGTCGGCTTTCTTTCAGTTAGTCATTTTAGCCTCATTTTGAGAAGGGTTTGTGTGTGTGTGTGTGTGTGTGTGTGTACATGTGTGTGGCATGCATGTGTATGTGCACATGTGTATGTAGGTTTATATTTCTGCGTATGTATGCCTGAAGAGGTCAGGGGTCAGTGCTAAGCAATTCCTCTATTGCTCACCACTATGTATGTTTTCTTTTCATGGGAATGGAGTGAGGTAGAGTGGCCATAATACTTTGAATTGAATAAGTTCTCAAGAAATATTCATTAGCTGGTCTCCTGACTACAGTAGGAAAGGTTTGCTGATATTTCTTCTGTTTTTAATTGGGATCTATTTCTTCTTTTTTGTTGTTCATTTATCCTTTTACAATTTTATATAAAAATGTACCTTGATTATATTTCCCCATCCTTTTATCTTTTCACGTCTCCTCCCACCAAACTCTTTTGTCTTCTCAACAAATTCCCCCTTATACTTAAACAACAATAACCAAAAAACCCCCAATGATTTATTGAGGAATATATACAGAAAATAAAATTTACTGCCTCGCGAAGAAATCAATAGGAAGTATTTTGTTTTATTTTTTAAATTCTATTCATTCATTCATTCATTCATTCACTCATTTGTTTTAGACTACTAGTACTTGGTTTTACCCTCTGTCTCCAGGTTATCTAGTCTCTTGTTCTTGGTCAGCTGAGCAGTGTCAGCTATGAATTTCAGCTCATGATGTAGGCTTTAAGTCAAATCAGATATCAGTTGGTTACACTCATAAGGCTTCTGCCACTATTGCCCTAGCATGTTTTGCAGGCAAGACAGATTGTAGAACAAAGATTTTATGGTTTGGTTGATGTTTATGTTTCTCTTTTGGTTGGCTGCAAATACTTTCTGTGTCGAAGGCACTGGCACATGGGTGTAAAAGTTTTATGCAGGCACCAGCTCAAACCTCTCTATGTTCAGTGAGTTGTGTGAGTGTTATCTTCAGCAGTAGGACCTTGCTGCCAGTTTGTGGAGAGCAACCTATTGTCTTGGCAACAGCCTGAGTTGCTTAGGGATTTCTATGGGATCTTTTTGGCCAACAATTCAAATGGATGAAACCTAGTTCCAGTACCGGAAACTTCATTTGTGACAAGAGATGGCCAGAAGTGGTCCCATCTCCCTTATTATTTGGAGACTTCATTGGGATTGCCTTTATATATTATAGGAAATTTCCATACTGTCCCTCAAATGCCCTTCAATTCCAGTTCCCTTCCCTTAATTTCTCCTCTCAAGCCCATCTCCCCTCCCGCTTTCCACCTGATAGCTTCTGTTCTAATTTCCCCTGGTTGTCCTGCCTTCCCTGCTCCAGTCCACCCATAACATCTATTCTATTTCTCCCTCCCAGAGAGATCCATGTGTGTCTCCCCTCATCCCAGTCCCTGGAAGGTATATTTTAAAGTAAATAATCATAACTTTTTATTTCATGTTTGAGACTCACAAACTTGACAAATGATCAGAATGGAAGCTAGGCTACATCTGAGGAAGAGACAAGGTTAAGGCTCAGGGAGTACGGTTATTGGGTTTCTAACATTCACCACCTCACCAGAGCCCTCTGGAACAGTCAGTGTGATCTTTACTTCTCAGACTTGCCCAACGTTACAAATCAGGGATCTTGACTTGTTCCATTCTCCTGGTCACTGCAGACCAGGGTTAGAAGCTACACAAAAGTGTGATCTTCATCTGCAGCTACAAGCAAGAAAATTGGCCCCCCCCCCGACTCTGCCCACAGGTACCACAGGTCTCAGTGCCTGGTTGTTCGATTTCCCGTATATTCAATATATTAAGCTAAGGCAGGCTCTGCTGCCCTATCGACTGCAGTGAGCCCACTACTGGTGAGTCCTGCTGCAGTGGGTGTCCCAGTGCTTCACTAATAGTCAGGCTGGACAGGAGCAGGAAGTGGGTACAGAGCAGACCCAGTAGCTGTAAGGAGCTTCATCATCCACCATCACAGAGCAGAGCAGGAGGCACCGCAAGGGCAACGAGGTGCAAGGGTGATCTTTAAGTCTAGAGACCCAGGTCAGACGCCCATAGAAACAGAGGATGGCCTTTCCTCCGTCGACCAGGGGAGCTGGAGTCAGAAGTCAGCGGACCGGCGGCACAAAGCTATATAATCTCCCCAACAACGAGTTTTGTCTAACTGGCTAACTATTCGTTTTCTTTTCCTTTCTCCGTAGTACAGGAATTAAATGTTCTACAACTGAACTACCCCCTGGCCCTCAATGATTTGGCCAGATGCTTTTCTTGTAAGCTTCTCCTTTCTGTGAACTAGCTCATAGGTATCTTAGGGCTATGGCATGATTCTCATTTCCTACAAAAAGGTAAATATGCCCGGGGGTAGGGGAGCTCCAGTGGCATAGTCAGTCAGCACACCACTCTTGTTTAATTACCAGCACTGAGTATAGAATAATTTCAGACAGAAATAAAGGAATAAAGGTCTGGCTTGCAGAAAACAATGGGGTTGGGGGATTAGGCACATTGCTAAACAATCTAATGATAAAATTTATCACCAGTCATTATTATATCCACACAAAAGGCATTTCAAACAAAGTTTGGCTTTTTGGATGATGTTGATAAAATCATCTTAAGAGTTCATGATTCATAAGTCCATAAATATCCGTGCATACTTTACAGTAATAGCTACTGGAAAAAATGAAGGTATTTGTAAAGCTAATGTATCTGGATTCCTTTTCATCCTAGCTGCCTCTGTGTTGGTAACATCAGGAGTCTCAGACCTGTCAAGATGCAGGCACCTTTACTCAGTATGTGTCCTAAGTCTGTCACCAGTGGTGAAAATGTGAGAGATATTGGCGCATTTCCATTCTTTCCTCCTGGTAGAAACTGTGGCAGGCCTTCCCATCAGCCATTTTCACCGCCTTGTCTAGGTGACATAACTGTGACTCAGGAAGAGGTGACTGGTCCAGGTCATGGAGAGGGATGGTAGCTGGTCTAGGCTGTAGCTGCCCCACCAAACAGTGTGTAGTCTGGGAGGTGGCGCACGATGAATACCATGTGTACTTTCTGATCTGTGGGAAGAAATCAGTCATCTGGTGAACCCCAGAAATCAGCTCCACCACCAAGGTGCTGCCTCCTCGCCTACCATGGCTCCTACCATTCGTCACCACAGCTGCTACAGCCAAGGCCAAGGGCTGTACCTTCCAGCTTTCCCTCCCTCCTTCCTTCCCTCTTCCACTCCTTCTCTGTCTCCATCTCTGTCTCTGTCTTTGGTGTGTGTGTATGCACACATGTGCACGCATATCCCATTGCATTTAATTAGAATTGCCTGCACAAATGCGAATAGGGAATTATTTACTTGAGGAAGGACAATTACCAGGCAATGCACCACTGCGGACTATGATGACCTCCATGCCCAAGGAGCCATTAACTTGCCTGTCACTCCTCAGAAAAGGTAGGGGCCTCATGAGCTCTTCTCCCATCCGTGACATACTTGTTGATGGACCCAGACTTGTGCAGGCAAACTCCTGCTGCTGGGAAGTCAGGGTGCAATAGCCGCATTATTTCCGGAAAACAGCTCTTTGCGACATTCCGCACCATCTTTCAGTGCTTACGTTCTTTCTGACCCTTCTTCTCCAACGTTCCCTCAGCTTTGGAGTGTAGGGGATGACAACAGAGAAGTTCTCTTTAGCGCTGGGCACTCAACAGTCACTTATTCTCAGTTATGAATCTCTGTGTTACCCATCACTTACTGAAAAAAAAAAAAGAGGCTTCTCGAAGGCAGAGAGCAGCACTAACCTATAGGTAATAGATAAATACGTAGAAGGTAGTTTAGTGCCATGTGTATTTAGCGATCCAACAATAATAGTTCCCCCCTGAGGCCTTTGAACTTCCCATGGGACATGGGCTTTTGTTCAGGTTTACAGTACCAGATAGGAATTCCCTTCCATGGAGTGGGCCTCAAGTCCGATCAGAAAGTGGCTGCTTACCTGCTTCCCCTAGGAGTCATGCCATTGTATGTACGGTCTCTCAGAGTCTTCCCAGCGGAGCCAAACCTTTGCTAACCATTTCCCCCCAGCAGCTCTCATGGCACCTTAAAGCACTCTACAGCTAGATGTTAGGGAGATGTTGCCAGGCCAGTTCTTGCTTGAGTTCTCCATGTCCCGCAAGCTAAGTGTGCGCTGTCTTCCAGTAGGGTGTTGTCGCCCAGTTCTGGTGGGCAACCGAAAGCAATGGCAGCGGCTTGCATTATTTTGTGATTATTTTCTGTTTTTTTCCTTGAACGATGACTCGTGGGGTGGTAGCCCACACCTGACACTCTTATTTTCATTTAATAACCGGTGGCTTCTGAGAACAGCATTGCGTACCCACTTAGGTTACTTTGGGGAGACCTCCCTTCCTCCCTCCCTTCCTCCCTCCCTCCCTCTCTCTCTTTCTTTCTTTCTTTCTTTTTTGTCCATAAAACTTTACTTGCAAATGTTCATTGCAGAGAGTCCTTGGCCTGGATCAAGGCCTCTGGTTTCTGCTACACTATCGATGCTGGGCCCTCACTGGAACTCCTCTTGGTTATGCTGCTGTTGCCCTGTGTTGTGGAGATCCTGCAGCTTTGGGTCTACAGGCCTGGTGCCTTTTCGTGCTCAAGCAGATCACAGATGGGGTGGATATTGGGATGGGTCAACCCATAACCCTGGCCCTGGGCCTGGGCCTGGGTCTGGGCCTGGGCCTGGGCCTGGGCAGGTTGGTCAGTCCGCCAGCTTTCCCTTGTTCTCACCACCAGGGTGAGCTCTCCTGCATTGCCTTGCGTGTTCACCCTTTGCAGCAGTGAACAAGGAAGGGGTGGGGCCAGTTTTCCTGCTTTCCTGTCCCCAGATCTCCCATCTCTACCCCTTCAGGGCCAGCGCTACTGTTGCCCAGGTGTGGCGGAAGGCCCAATCAAGGAGATAGTTCTTGATAACAGCTTAATTTCTATTTCAGTACTGGGAAGAATTTACTATGCTTTTGTTTGAATGCACAGCTGCTTCAACTTTGTCCCTAAGGACTTTTAAAAAATGTGGTTCTAGGCACTGAACACAGAGCATCACACATAGGCAATGTTGCCTGAACTACCAAACTTCACTCCCAGATTCAACAGTGAATTTTTACATTTTATTTGAAGGACATGGTATTTGAAGGCTAATGTTATTCCTAATACTTCTAACTACTTTTAAAGGTCCTATTATTATAAAGTGATCATCCATTTATTCATTTAAATCCTTTCAAGCCTGAAGGGTTTTTTAATTTTTTTTTTTTTTGAGACAGGGTTTCTCTGTAGTTTTGGAGCCTGTTCTGAAACTAGCTCTTGCAGACCAGGCTGGCCTCGAATTCGCAGAGATCCGCCTGCCTCTGCCTCTCGAGTGCTGTGATTAAGGTGTGCACCACCATCGCCTGGCAAACCTGAGTTCTTGACTTTTCCCAAAGGTTGAATATATTCCATTTATTCTATATGTTAAGAATAGCTTTGTTTGGGGACTGATGAAAATGACCCAAAGCCTAAAGGCTCTTGCAACCAAGACTGAAGAGCTGAGTTTGATCTCTGGATCCACATGGTAAAAGGAGAGGACCAGCTTCCATGCCTGTCCTCTGCCCCCACCACCATGTGCCTGTCTATACACATGTGCTTGCTCACACACTAGTGTGCCTGCCTACACACGTGCACACTACCAGATCAGTAAATCTATGTAGGAAAAATCTTATCAAGGATGGCTTCCTTTTGACTGCCCAGTGCCTGTCCACCTTCTTCTTCTCAGAAGTTCTCACATTTGCATAGCGTAGAAAGCTTGGATCTGCCTCTCTCGTCCCGCTCACATTTGCTTGTTCTCCTCCATGAGTCCTTTTTCTCCGAGTATTTAGTAGTTCAGCTCTGCTCCTCTCCACAGACTGCTAAGACTACTAGCATGTAGGCCCTCTGTACCGGTGCTGTGGGGGAGGATTCAGAGAGATGGAGGAATTCATCAGAGGTTATATGGGGAGATTAGCCTATCAAGTTGGTCCACGGCTTGCTCACAACCCAAGCTTTCCCAATGAAGTCATTCAGAATTTATCTGCTTTGTTATTAACCTTTTCAGCCCTTGTTGGTTTGCCTTGTTTTTCTATAATTTCTTGTAAATCGTACAAATTCTTCATCCTTTTTCATTTAAACGTTATTATTCTTGTGCGCTTGCATGAGTGTGTGCCGTTTGTAGTGCTATGTGTGCGTAGATCCAGAGGACAACCCTTCAGAGTTGGTTCTCTCTTTTCACCTTTATGTTCCAGGGATGGAACTCAGATTTTCAGGCTTACATAGTGTAAGGACAAGCGCCTTTCCCCGCTGAGGAGCCATTTTACCAGCCCTCTTCTCCCCTTTTTTCTTCATCCCACTGGAGATTCCATAGCTTCTCATTCTCATAGGGGCCTTAGAATTCCAAGAACTTCTGAGAGTTTGTACCATACTTTCACACTCAGTCTATTTCGTCCTTGAAAAGAGACACCTTTGTAGGAGTCTGTAATGCGGAAGCGTCCACGCGACCATGTGTGCATACCCTGACTTTTGTTTCCCCCCAACCACCTAATTCTGCTACACAAAGACATACCACTTGTCTGCTCTAAGCCCGGTGCTAACGGTGCAGTTATCACGAAAGTGACTCAGACTGCGTTTGCCTGCAAGCAGCCTATGATCTTGTGGGACGAAAGCCGTGGGGAGTGCGGCAGAGCTATCATGTGCAGACAAAATCGGTACAATTTCTGCTTCCATTTTTACACTTCCGTTAAATTTATCTTATGCTTTCTAATCACTGTGCGGTACAGTGATGGAGGACAGGAAGAGAAAGGCAACATCTGCAGCTGTGCACGCTCCTCTGTTGCTGTTGACGAGATGTGCTGCCAGCTACTCGGGGCAGATGTTGAATTCCCAACCCAGCTGGGTGGATGATGCAGTCACGGCGCTGTGTTCTTTTAGCTTTGTAGCCGTCCACGAGTTCTGATGAAGCCTTAACCATCTTTGACAGCTATCTCCTGCCTGGAAGGATCCCGAAGAAGGCATACAACTAAACTCAGCTGAAATGTGAATATTCTGTCATTGCTGACAGTGATACTGGCTGCCTTTCAGCAGTCACTGTGCCACAGGGACAACCCGGGACTTGTTACAACGCACATGGTTAGGGCAGCCTTGATGAGGACGGGACCCTCTCTGAAATCTCCCCTTTCCATTAATGTGTTCTTGAATCTCATAGGTTAGCCCCATGAAAAAGACGAGTTAGTGGTTTTAGTGGCTTTCTACAGAAATTGAGGGAAAACCAAGCAGTTAATTTCTGAGATAATCAGCAGTTAATGGCTTTGGAATGCTTGGGTAGCCTGTTAGCCAATCTTACTGATGACTAATTCCTGGTTTTGACAACAGTTTTCCTCCAGCACAAACGTGTTCTTCACGAATCACGAAGAACCCTGACCAGGGAGCGCAGCTCTGTGCCACGCACTGGAAGCTTCAAGGTCACTGTTTGTTTGTGTGTATATATACCTTTGACATCATCTCTTTGGACTGTGCTTGAGGCCGTTACCTCATCGTGAGCACAGAGCGATCCCTGACTACATCAACATATCAGTAACTGTTACAGAAATATCACAGGCCCGGGCTCTCACGTGAGGCGTCTCTGGCCAAGAGGCCTCCCAAAATGACGGGTGTGAGGAAGACAAGCAGGCCAGCATCCTCGTGAACTGAGTTTTATTTCTAATAAAAGAAAGGAAAACAAGAACAAAACTTTGACTTCGGTTCAAACTCCAGCCTGTTTTCTTTACAGAGGCCGTTTGTTTTAAGTTTGTCCCTGCACAATCGAGAGCTTTTCTTCCCAGCTTATTGTCACATACTTTTAAGAGAGCAGCGATTTCCTTCTGGCTTCTCCTCTCCTCCTCTGTGCTCCTCCATTGTTTTGGAACAGAAATATGACTTTAAATAACTATAATACTTTGGATTATATTCAGAGGTTTGGCTGGCCAGCGTGAGCTGTTCTTATCCCAGCTGGAGGGCGAAGTGAAGAGAGCAGGGAGCAATGCCAAGCTTGTCTTTTCGGGGCTGTCTTCATAATGCCTTACTTGGTGTTGTGTGGGCAACCTTCCATGATGATTCGGGATTCACAGAGAAGTGAGACCAGGGAGTCGAGGCTGAGAGCCACTGGGCCTTTGCTCAGTGGAAGACTACAGCCAGAGGGCCATGGTCTCAGGCTGAATGGGTTCCACTCTCCCATCTCGGCGTGGTGGTAGCTAGAAATGTGTCATGTGGAGTTTTTACAGCATGCAGATCTGCAGATGCTGTCAGTCAAGGCTGGGTGGTTTGTGGGGTGGGGTGGCCTTTGTCTTTCGCTTCCTCCCTTCCTCTCTCCTCACATCTTCCTTCACTCCTTCCCTCCCTTGCCTTATTCCTTCCAAGCTTATTCCCTAAAGATGTGTCCAGTTAAACTTCACCAAACTGCCCTCAGGTCATCAGCACAAGATGACAGGGCAAATGTGTTAGGAAAATCCTCTGGTGTCAGCATTAGGAAGGTAGCTTAGGAGCAAGGTGCTCTCTGCCTCGTATATCCAGGAGCAGTCTTTCAAAGCTCCACTAAGTATAAACCCCAATGTATGGCAAAGGGCACTTTCTTCAGCTGGATTTCCCGTCCTCACCAGAAGCTCGGATGTCACAGCTGTTCTACCTCTGAGACCCTCAGGCAAACTGTGGCAACTCTACTGTTCTTGTGGTCCCTGGGAACCTGATTGTTGAGATTCTGGCTCTACTGGCGCTCCTGGCACAGAGGAAGTTCAGGTGTGTTGGAGTTAAACCATGGGGGCTTTGGAGTCTGTTCTTCCTTGGTACCACTGATGGAATCTTAGCCCCCTCAGTGATGACAGGGAGGCTGTGTGGCCGAAACAGACTAGGAGAGGAAAGCCGTCTCTCCAGCTGTCAGAACAGCGGTAGGAACCCAGCTCCTCACTTTCCTCCTGAAGTCTTCTGAAAATGGCCTGTTAAGGGTTTTTGAGGAAAACTTGGAGATCATTAGTCATAAATGGAAGCGGCATTTGGGAGGTCAAAGGTTACGTCCAGGTTACTCTAATGCAGGGATCTGATTTTAATTCTTGTTCTGTGAAACCAAGAGGCAAAAACTGTGGAATCTGTGTTGACTCAGACATGATTTGCTTTTTAAAAATTAAATTAAGGTATCACTATGTAGCCCAGGCTTGCTTAGACTACATTATATAATAGAAGCTATCCTTGGACTTGTAATTCTCCTGCCTCAGCCTCCTGAGTGCGGGGATTACAGGTGGGGGCAATGACTTTATTAATTAAACTCCAACAACAATTTATTCATTCCTATTCCAAAGTGGAAATGAAAGAGAAGCCTCCTCTGAAGAAAAATGCACAAAGCTTTTCTCAGGACCTTATGAGTTACCCTTCTGTTATGATTCAAGTTTGGTTTCAGACCAACCAGTCTCTAGAATACAGAGTACATTTCCAGTTTGTAATTGACTACACTAAGAATTAAGACCTGTGCGAAAAACTTACAGTGCCCTGCCCAGGGAAGATACTTTTAAATATTTTTTTTTGTAGAACTGATTTGCAATAGGAATATAAACTCATTTTAATAATAAAGTAATGTAAGAGTTGACCTGGAAGCAACTCCGTTAGCCAATGAGCTAGAAGAAGCAAAAGAACTTTGCAGTTTTTCCAGCTCAGCCCACGACTTCCCTTCTCATCAGCAACGATTTCCCTGGACTGCGAAGCCTCCCGTAAAATAACCACCACTGCTTTCTTTTGCTACCAAATGCCTGGCACTCACAGACCACCAGTAAACACAGTAAAGCGGACTTTGACGTTTGCTCTCGCAAATCACACTATCTGTCTCTGTTATCCAGTCTGCTCTCAAACTTAGCTTAACGTATTAGTGCATACATACATTCATACATACATACATACATACGGCTTGGTGTTTTTCAATATACAGATGAAAAAAACTCATGAGGAACAGAGTAACTATGTGGGTAAGTCTGAGCCATCGACCAAACACTGTGCAAAGCTTTACATTTTAGGTAGAAATCTATCAATAAATGGAAAACCCTAACTCTTAGTCCTGGCTAGGATATTAGCTCAAACAAAAATCTGTTTTATAATATTTCTAAAAAAATCTCTATTTCTACTGTTTCTACACAGTTCATATATGTTGTGATCTTTCATTTAGAATAATTTAAGAGATTTTTTCATTAAAAATTCCTCTTCTGAGGTTTTGATTTGGGGAACTTGTCCTTTATATCTCCTCTTAGACATATTTTTGTCCATCATTGGACACATTCCCATGGCACCAGGATAGAGAAAGGACAGAGAGGAGTTTGGGCCATTACCTCAGTTGGCCTATGAGCCCTAATCTGTCGGCTGATTGGCCTACCGAGGATGGTTGGCTGTGCGGTGGGGGAGACTCAGTGTGCAAGCAGGCCACACCTTCCTTCTGGTTGACAGCTGTCAGGTAAATCTTCGTTGGTGGCCACAAGTGTCATTAGGAGAGAGAAAGCGGGTACTGATGGCAAACAGCTCCGCAGTCCCAGAAGAGCAGCCCCCTTTGCATCCTGTGGCTGGTGAGTCATGCCTGTGGACCAAAAACAGAGGTGGCAGAGAGCAAGGGAGGAAGGGAAGGATGCCCTCCCTGGTGACAAATTTGGAAAACGCTCACTTGGGGCATTTTTGTCGGCTTGAAGGGCAGCTGATGGAAATAAGGTAGTATTGGATTACTGGGAAAGTTTTCTTCCCCCTCAGGGCTACATGAGAAACAGGCTTTACTATTTATGCGCATCTTAATTTTTAGACATGAAAACTATTGGCGTAGAGCCCAATTTAAAAATAACCTGTGTTTTGTACTTTCTTGATGTGTAACTATAGAACATTCCTTGACCTTCCTCTGCCCTCGCTTCCAGTATTTAGTTGCCATGGTTCCTAAAAAAGCTATTTTTTTTTTCTTGACATGACAGGATGGCAGGGCAATAGAAAGGCTGGAAATGCAAGCTCCATATTAACCTGCTGTGATCTTGTGAAGGCTTGCGATTTTCCTGTGCTTGTCCTCCAGTTTGACATTCCCGTCATGGCTCCTCCTCAGGCACCTGGCACCTGTGTCTCCCTGCCTCAGCTGGAAGGAGCTCATCCATTCCCTAGGAATCTGCTGAATGCCACCACTCAGAAACGTCAGATAGGGGTGAGGCTGTGTAGGCAGAGTGCTTTCCTAAGGATGCACAAAGTCATAGGCTGAGTTCGAGACCGGCCTGAATAAGTGAGACCCTGCTCAAAAGAACAGAAACAAAAACTGCAGCAACAGCAAACAAACCTCATTCTCCAAAGCTCGCACTTGTGCCCAGCTCCACAGCCTTCTGCCTTTGCGTGTTTCTGATTTCTTATCATCTCAGGAGCAATTCTGTATCAAACTCACTTAATTCTCAGCTATGAGACGGTTACTAAAGTATGCCCAAAGCTTTCTCTATTTAAAAGAAAGGATAGACTTAAATTTCTGTTTGGTAAATTATTGCATGAAGGTCATTTAGGTGTGAGCGCCTATTGCCTTTGTTATATTATATTGTAATATTATAATTATATTATATCATAATGAATTTACTAATGATGGCAGTCTATGCACACAAGTCCTCCAGTGTTGTCAGAGGTTACTTGCTCATTCCCAGGTGCTCAGCCCTGAAATATCCACACAGAAACTGTATTAATTAAATCACTGCTTGGTCTATTAGATCTAACTTCTTATTTACTAGCTTTTACATCTTAATTTAACACATTTCCATTATTTTATATTTTACCATGAGGCTTGTGGCCTCCCAGCAAGATTTCACCATGTCTGTCTCTGGCAGCGGCTCCATGACTCCTCCCTGCCTCTGCCTCCTTTCTCCCAGCATTCAGTTTAGTTTTCCCTGTCTAACTATTCTGCCCTGTGCAGGCCTAAGACATTTTCTTCATTAACAATGGTATTCATAGCATACAGAGGGGAAATCCCACATCACTCCAGGGATCTGACGGCCTTGAAGCAGGAATAGCTCTACCCCAGACTACCTGAGCATGATGATACGTAAAGGAAGACGTTGCATTCATGGTCTGAACATCCTTCTATACTTACAGTTAATAAAACCATATGCATTTTCATATTTCAAATTTGAAGTTAAGACACCTGTCCCACCAAAAAAACTTTCAGGGCACAATTTTACTACCTTATTTCTTTCTTTGTTTTTAAAATTATATTTATTTTTGCCATGGTAATGTTTGTGTATGATGTATATGTGTATTGTATATCTGTATGTGTGTGCACGCACATGCCATGGCACATGTATGGAAATCAGATGATAACTGTGAGAAGTCAGTTCTCTCCTTCTCCCTTGGGTTCCAGAGATTGAAAGCTCAGACCACCAGTTCCGTGGAACCACCTTTATCCACAGATCCAGCTTCCTGGCTCACTCGCTATCTCATGACTGGTTTCAACTTTGCTCTTTAGCTCTTTTGAGCTCCTTCCCCTAAATCCCTCCTTAGGCAGGGAAGTTAACCTGAATATTTGCTGGTAAACTCACTATTATCAGCTTGACTTAGTCTGAGGTGAAATTAAAATTCCATTTCAGTCTTCTTGTCTCCTCTCTCAAAGTCTCTTTCATATTTTGGGGTGTAAATGAAGCCCTTTACACTGGTGGCAGGGGAGAGGGGTCTGCTAGAAGCAGCAGGTGGCCCAGCTTTTGTCTGGGCTAGAGCGGCTCTTGGCTGCTGTCAGGACTGCTTGTATAATTAAAAAGCCTCGTGAAAAATGAAAATGTGGAAGGTAGGTGTCCAAGGATAATTAAGAATTTCAAGCCAGGCCTGTAGCACATGCTTGGTGAAGGCAAGAGGAACAGGAGTTCAAAGATCCTTGGCTGCATGATACATGTCCAAAAAAAAAAAAAAAGAAAAAGGAAATGAATAATTATTCTCAAGAAGCAGGGGCCTGTGTGGCTGCTCATCTCAGAGGACAGGGAAGGCTGCTGTGCTCACTGCTGTCATCTCCCAGTATGAGCCCTGCTGACATAACCCCACTACTCTTGGTGAAGCCCTCTGCCTCTCCTGACATCCCTGGAGCGCCATCCCAATTCACACCTGCGCCACAGACACCCAGCACCTTCCATCTCAACCCCAATTCTGCTGGTTCACCTTGAGAGCCCCCTGTACCAATGACTTGTGTTAGCATGCCAGCTTCCTATCCAGCATGCCTTCCAGCTTTACTGAGCAGTTGGCCACTTCTGTGTCTCTTACACACGCCCAGTGGTGCTAGCGGCACAGACTGCTAAATCTGTATTAAATGTTTGCATATCTCACGACACAGACCAGTGCCAGTGGGAATCCTCTTGAGTTGTAGCCGCAAAACTTCACCGGGAATTCATTTCCTTTTATGTTCATTCCTTCAGCCATGTATCTGAAAGAGGAGGAGGGAGGGACGGAGAGCATCGTGACTGCCCTATCTTTTCTCTCACTCTGTTCTAACTTTTTCAAATTACAGCGACTGGGAATAGAATGGAGAGGGGTGGAAACTGCTCTTTTCCAGCTTAGATGCACCCCATCAATAGATCACAGTTGGCAAAGTGAGGGCTAGAGATCACCCAGAGACACAGCTGGCCACTTCTGTGCCATCTGTGATGGCCTCTTGCATGCAGCAGAGCTGAGTAGAAGCATCAGAAGTCATATAGCTTACAAAGTGTGAAATATTCACTGTCTGCATACACAGTTTGCCAATCCTAGTCCTAGATGCTCACGGCAGAACCTAAAGCGGCCCTGTCCCTAGTGCTTAACTACATGACAGGATTCACAGGTATCTGAAACCTCAACAGTTAATCTGCCACTGACTGGTGCTTTCTGCCATGATACTGCCAGGAAAGACTTTCCCATACACAGAGAATACAAGCTTGCGACATCACGCCACTCAGTGAACAATGCGTCTGAACCTTATTATCCCCATTTTACAGATGAGGAAATTGTCACTTGGAGAGGTGACTTGTGCAGGGTGATGACCCTTTTGGATCTGAAGAGTTAATGGCATAAAGGATTAGGACAGTTGGGAGTACAAACTCCACGGCTCCAAACTCATTGCACGAGGTTTTGGGGTTTTTTGGTGAGCTGAGATGGAGTGGCTGCAAGGTAAAGAAGAATGGTGTCCATGTTGCAAAGGCCATGGCACATACATACTTCCTGGACACATGCTGGATCTGAAATTTCTGTGTCACTGTGTGGTATTTTACACATGTTAAATTCTTAAGCACTTGAATTAATTTAATCACAAAGTTCTCCAACCTTAAGACCAGCATTCTCAGACACCTACCAGCTACATTTATGACGACCGGTTGATTGATGAAGAAGTCACAGTCTCTTGGTCTAGTGCCAGAGTAGTACGCACCATCAGTATCTTAGACAATAAAGTGATTATGGTTACCCTCATAGCACACCTGTTGATGGGAGTGATTTTTTTTTTACTTTTCTACTTCCTTGGATTCTAAGTTAGTTCTGTTTGGCTTTAAATTTGGGCACCTCAGATTTTTATCTATAATACGAAATGTTGGAGGACAATTAGAAAATACAAAGCTTGGGAGTCTAAACTAGACCTATCCTTATTCCTTATATTACAAATGATTTGGTTACACGTTCATGTGAATAGATAGTCTAAGGATTTGAAGGGCAAGACATCCACAAGGACAGCTGAATACACCTGACCTGCACAGGCGGTCAGAACGCATGGGTGGTCAGTGTGCACAAGGGCGGTCAGTTCAGCTTTCCTTTTTCTCCTTTGTAAGCAGGAAGCAATGATATCATCATTCCTTTCCCTAACCAAGGCTAATGCTGGCTATCAAATGGGATTTGCCTCATGCTTCCTCGAAAATGTAATAAAATTATTTAAGAATGTTTTTCATATAAGGCAAACATTTTTGTAATGTGAGATTTTTGCAGTTACTTTAATAGAATAACTAGCTCATCTGGAAACTGGAGTCTGTCCTCATTTTGCTAACCGAAAGACTGGTCCAACTAATATTCAGTTGTCATAATAGTTATGTCTCTGGAGTGCCAGTGACTGTTACAGTTTAAAAGGCTAAATGTTAAGACTCTGAGGGCTAAGTTACCCTTTAGGTCCTTTGAAAATGCGAGTCTCATATAAGGCCTAGAGAGACGGCTCGCTCAGCAAAGCTTTCATGCAAGCATGAGAACCCGTGTTCATCCTCCAGCACCCATATTAAAGGCCAGGCTCGGCAGCACGTGCCTGTGACCCCTGCCTGAAGGCTGCAGAGACCATTGACTCTCTGGGTCTTACTAAGCAGACCGTCAGCTTAGTCTCTGAGCTTCAGGATCAGTGAGAGGCTCTGCCTCAAAACATGGTGCCGAGTGACTGAGGAGGACACCAGGCGGTAACCTCCAGCCTCCACATCCATGAACACCCGTCCATCACCCAGGGTGGGGAGAGACTCATGCACTTTGGAATACAAAGGCAGTCTTGGAGAAGAAGAGGAAGAGAATGTGATCTTAGAAGAACAAGGTGTCACAAGAGTTGAAATCAGAGAAAATGTTTCAGATCGTGAGGCTTCCCATTGGTCGTTGTGGTGTGGGGCTGTGGACGTTTGTATATCCTGTAAATAAGTGTATTTCAGCCCATCAGGAGATAGCTGTGAATTCCTCTGTATCAGTGTTTCTGACATAGGGATAAATTCTGTCATTTAAACTCTGACTTGCACCTCGAGAATCTGGATTGACCTGTATCTAGTTAAGGCTTTCCCAGGTACTGGCCGTATTATACATGCAAATAACTGTACCTCACTTTGCACACTTTTGATTTTGTTTGTCAAGTAGGAAAAATAAAAGTCAAAATAATCAGAAAAGTACAGAGATCATAGCCATATACATTTGAGAACCTTGTCCTTATTATATATAACCAGTCTGTGATTGTTGATCATATACAATGACTAATTAACAATGACTTCAGATTTACAATAATGTAATATTATAAGCAGGCATAATGCTCATGCTTGTAATCCTAGCACTCAGGACGCTAAGCCAGGAGGATTGTTTAGTGTTTGAAACTCTCCTGGATGATATCGTGAATTTCAAGCCATCCAAGTTGGCTTGGTAAGACCCTGTTTCAAACAAACAAACAAACAAGAAACACAAAAAAACATTCATACACTTATAATAAATATATTTTAAAATGTATTTAAAGATTAATAATTAGCAATTGATGTTGGGAATATATGAAAAACAAGTCAGAAATGCTATTCTGTCATAATTATTGAACATATTGGTCTATAAATGGATGAGTTCTTTTCTCTTTTATATTTTGACAATGGCATTGTTTTACGTTAAGGAAGAGAAAATAAAATCTCAAATCCCTGCAATAGATACTATAGACAAATAAAAGAGGCAAATTGTGATGCTCAGACTGCAGGATCACAGGCCTTTATGGTGTAATTTGTGCATAGGAAATAAGGACACCCAAGGAGGCTCAGATCCTGGTCCCAGCTAATACATTTACCAGCAGTGTGCTACTGGACCTCAGTGTCCTTGGTTTAATGATGCATTTGCTAGAAGTGTGCTACTGAGCTTCAGTGTCCTTGGTTTTAAAGAGGGAGAGGTGAAAGGGCTCGTGTACAACTTGATTTAGAGAGGCAAGCCAGAAACTATTTGTATGAGCTACAGTTTATATTCTAGATGAATCCACAAGAAACCCATCAGGATCACAACCCAATAGCCTGTGATGAAGGAAATGGTATTTGGAAGTCACGAGCAGCAGAGAACGGAGCCACAGTAGTAGCCGTGAGCAGGGAGACTGGAGGTAGCAAGGACAATGACCGCTGTTGACAAGCTACAGTAGTATAGGAATAGAAGCTCTGGTATTTTAGTGTTGCAGATGAGATTGGAAATAAATGCAGTTATTTAATGCTCTGTATTCCCAACAGAATGCTTTTGTTAACTTCAATAAATTTTTATTGTTTTAGCATTAGGAAATTCTCCAAATATTATCAGTTGCTTTTGACAATTGCTAGTCTGAACATAGATAATCTTTCTTGATTCTAACTAGATTTTCAACTGTTACTATTTATTGGACTCCATAATTTCTATAAGCCTGTATCTTATTATCTAAGGTGTTTTAAATTCAAATAGCAATGTCTATTAATAGGTATTTTGATGATAAAAAAACTTGTTAAGTCTCAAGATTACATATTTGCCAAGTTATATGAAGAGCCAAATATACAAAATTTCTAAGAAAGGGGCCTGGGGTAATGGCACTGTGTGTACAGTGTCTGCAGCAGAAGCATGACAGTGTGAAGACCTACGTTCAGACTCCCAGCACCATGGCACATACATCTGTAACCCTCAAACTAGGGTTTGAGGTGCATTTAGACAGACAGATGCCTGAAGTTCACTGGTCAGCCAGTCCAGCTGAATGACCAGCTCCAGCGAGAGAACTCAACTCAGTGCTACAGTGAGAGGTCCTAACCCAAAAAGTAAGTTGGAGATTAATTGAAGAAGATGCCTGATGTTGACATCTGGCCTCCACGTGTATGCACACACACTTTTCTACCACGTGCACAAGCCCACATGAACAGGTATATACAACTCTCATACATACACACAGACACAAACACAATTGATAAGGGAGAAGAAAGGCTACTTTTTTTTTTTTTAGCCAGAGGAGATTTAAAAAGCACAAGGGTATGGCCAGTAAAATTGCTCAGTGGGTAAAGACACTTGCCACCAAGCCTGGTGACCTGAGTTCAGTCTCTGGGACCCACCTGGCAGAAGGTGAAAAACAACTCTCAAAGTTGTCCTCACCTCCACACCCTCAGCACAGAATGAGTACAGCCTCACACAGTTATGCACATGTGTTATCCATGTGTGTGCATACACATATGCAGGTGTGTGCACATGTGTAGACACACACAGAGAAATCAGTATAAAACAATATAAGATATTAGGGTGGGGTAGTCTTTTTTGCATTTATTAACTTTTATTTCAAAATCATATTGCAAGCCAGGCAGTGGTGGTGCACACATTTAATCTCAGCCCTTGGGATGCATAGGCAGGTGCATCTCTGAGTTCAAGGCCAACCTGGTCTAGAGAGTGAATGCCAGGACAGCCAGAGCTACACAGAGAAACCCTGTCTCACAAACAACAACAACAGCAACAATGATTATGATCATGAAAATGCAAATTAGTAATACCTTATGTATCCCTGTCTATTTTTTAATGTTTTCTTAAAAGTGTGTATTTTATACTGTATACACTCCTCCTCATACACCTTCTTTGACCCCTTTTTCCTACTTTTGTACTAGACTATTTTATGAATTCATGAGCAAATAGATTTTTAAATTTTTTAAAATTGTGTTATGTGTATGAGTATTTTGCCTGCTTGTTTGCCAATTCATTGTATGTATGCAGTGCCCTTAGAAGCCAGAAGAGGACATCAGAATTCCCTTGAACTGGAGTTATAGATGCTTGCCAGCTGCTGTGTGAGTGCCGGGAAGCAATGTCTGGTCTCCCAAAAGAGCAGCCAGTGTTCTTAACTGCTGAGCCTTTCTCTAGCCCCACGATCAACTATTAACACGTAAAAACAAAATGTACCTGTTGTGATATGCAGATAGCAGCAAGTCTATTTACAAATAAATAAACATAGGAAATGTGTGGGAGACCAGACTGGAGTTCAGATTTTCTGATGAAGGATCTTGGGCCCTGGGTGAGGACTCGGGAAAGGAGGGCAATGGCCACCACAGAAGACACTGATGAAGAATTCACGTTTGGAGATTTTAAGATATTTGAGAAAGGTCGCCCTCCATTGCCACTCAGGGTAATGCTCACATTGAGCACACTTCCATTTCCACACCTCGTGGGGCTTCCTTGGGCTGGTCCCTTGTTAGTTTTTAGACTTTTCTGGAAAACTTACATAGGTCTGCTGCTATCATCCTTGAGTCACGTTAAGCAGAACTTTCTAGAGCGTTTCAGCATAGTTTTAGGCTAGGGCGGAATGATATTTTTCTGTTTTGCCACAGTTGTGGTGTTTTCTTTGGCCTTTTGATTACAACATGGTTGCCGGGGCTCAGAAAATCCTCTTTCCCGAAATTCTAATGCCTCATAAGACTATTTAGTGGAATAGTCAACTTGTCTGGCTAGTTCTGGCCTAGCAGAAGAAAAACGTTGTAAAAATTAAAAATCTGGTTACTTTGAAGATTTAAAGAATGTGGACAATGAGGGATAAAAATTCACTTTATAGGTCTTGTGACACAGAGTGTGAAGAACAAAAGAAAAACATGGGATATTTAGGGTAAACCTGAGAGAAAATGGTTACATTTAGAGTAAGCCCCGGAGCCTTTCTAAACCGTGTTAGCTGGTATGCTGGAAATCTGAGAGATGTTCAAGCATTTCATGGGCTGAGATATTTTTAATCAGATTGAAATGAGTAACCAAGATCTCACAGGAAGTAACCTGGTGGTGCAGAAGAAGGAAAGGACTTCGTTGGTTTTTCTTTTGTTTACTTTTTTTCAACATAATGTTTTTATTGCTTATTTGGGAATTTCACATAATGCACCCTGGTCATACCCCTCCTTTATAACCTTGTCCCCCTCCCCCTCCAAAAATAGAAGAAGAAGCAAGAAAGGAAAAAAAAAAACCAAGTCCACTTTGTGTTGCTCATACACTCACTGGAGGATAGTCTAGCACCCAGTGGCCAGCCCCTTAAAGAAAATTGAGTCCTCCCCCACCCCCACCCCTGCCAGGAGCCATTACCTATGAAGAACATTCCCTATCACCATTCTTTTTTTTAATTTTTTTTTTAGCTCTACATTTTTCTCTGCTACCCTCCCTGCCTCTCCCTGCTCCCAACCCCCTATCACCATTCTTAAGAGTGTTCTTCAATGGCTTCCAGCATCAGCACAGATCACACACCTCGGCATGATCTCCAGTGGCAAAGCAGACCAATGACATCAACAAGGCCCACGGCTACAGCAGGGACCACAGACACCAGCATGGCCTTCGACGGCAGCACAGACTGCAGACATCAGCATGGCCTAATTCATGGAGGACATAAAACTAGAACCGACTATTTCTTTTGCCCCTGTTTTTAAGCACTTTTTTTTAAAAAGCACTAATTTTAAATCTTTTCTGTCTGAAAAGGAAGAATGAGGATTCTCCTCTGGTGATGGTCCGGCACTCCACTGGCTGTAGGCCTTTTCGCTAGGCCGCACTGTGAGGCGTAAGCCTCTCTGTAGTGATGGGGTTACCATTTTACCGTGTATTAGTCTTTTTTTTTCTTATAATTCTATGAATTAAAAATGCAAATATATGTATCCAAATGATATTATGGCTCCTCATTTTATGTACCAAGTAGGCTCTTAAAACTAGAGAAAACAAAACTAAAACCAGACAGGGGTTGGGTGCTTGAGAAGCCTGTGGGCGTAGGAAAGAGCCAAACTTATGCAGAAAAGAAGTTTTTGCTGATGGTGAGGATAGGGAGCGTTTTGAGCAGTGTTGAATCACCACAGGAAATGGAGTACATGATATGAACCAAGTGTGAGGGTGAGTGTGCCCGGAAAGTTCAAGGTTAGGGTCTGGAAGGGCCAAGGAAACTTGGGACGAGAATGAACTTCTAATAGTCAAACACTTATCCCTTTTCCTCTTTTCTTTATTTTTAAAGAGAATGCAGTGTGTGTGTGTGTTTGTGTGTGTGTGTGTGTAGGGGGGTGACTGTGGAAGCCGTAAGAGGCTGGTACTGAAGCTGCGGGCGGTTGTAAGCTGTAGGACACAAGTACTAGCAGCCCCGCTGTCCTCTGTGAAACTCTTCACACTGAACTATCGCTGCTGCCTTTTCTTCAGATGCTTTGGAGATGCCGGTTATGTCAGCAGAAACCACTCCACATATTTGTATTTATATTCTGTAATTCATGCGATATCACCCATCTGACAGAACGCTGTGGTACTGCCCAGTGTGGAAGGCAGCAGGAATGAGGAGGAGGGAGGACCAGAGATAAAAGAAGGCATAACGTATTCGGCCCTTCCTTTCTTCCTACTCTCCTCAGCGAATTCCACGCGCTGTGCTGCTGACAGGTTTCTATGAAGGGTAAAGGACGTGTGTTGAATGAACTATGTTAGTATGGGTTACTAATGAAAGAGAAGAATCTGTGCTCCAAACAATACCAGTTTTCAAAAAGGGCTGCAAAACCTGATGTGCATCTTCAGTGTATTCTCCCTGTTTTCTGGGGAAATCTCTCTTAAGGATATGCCAGGGAGGGTTTCAGAGGTGTCTGACTTCTCTTAGGGAATTCACCTATAGTTCTCAAGCTTGCAGCCTGACAGCAGGCTACCGACGGCCTGCGGGGCTCTACCCACACTCTCTGCCACCTGTCTATCCTCCTTGTAAGCACAATGGACTCCATTTAACCATTTCTCATTAGATGTTTGATGTTGTGCTGCCTTGGGATTTTTAAGATGGCCCACCCGTATGGAGTGGTCGTCTTTGCTCAGACTTTGCATCCTGTTTCCATAACCTGTCCCCTTAGTGCTGATCAGATTGTTTCTCAGGAAATTCATCCTCTTACAAGCTCTGTAGTTCATTGGTTTAGAAGTAGATGTTTTGGGTTTTTCTTTAGTAACCAAATTTTCTATTACTATAGGAATTTTACAGGCACCCGTGGAGGGAGAACCTATGCATGCATTTCTCCAGTTCCATGGTGCACACCTGGAAAATATTATCTCGTGCACATTCGTGACGTTTTCTCCGTCCTCTGATTCCCACTGTCAGACATGTGCTCAGATCCTAGCTCTTCCCAGCTGAGTGACTGAGGGGACTCTAGCCTGTGTCTTTAAACCTCATTGGCCTCATCTGCAAGTCTCGGAATAGCAGCACCTGCTTCTGAGGTGGCTGGGAACGCTAGATGTCATCCTTGCGTGTGAAGCGCTTCAGGCTTTGTACATAAGAGGCCATGGAGAACGGTTGGAAACGAGACAAGCATGGCTCTCTCTCAAAGAGGCAGTAGAAGGTACCTTCTCAGGTCCCTGCCAAGACATTGGTGCATACAAGATACAGTAAAGTAGCTTATAGTAATTCTTCGTGGTAGTGCACTTGGTTTCACTACTGAAAAATCCTATTTTCTCCCTCGGGGTCCCGGTTCATTTCTTCCTGAGCTTTCTTGACAAGTGTGGTGTCACTGATGACCATCGTATTCCAGAGACAGAAAGGTGCTGATCACTGGTGTTCTGGAGATAAAGATAGGAGACTGTATCTGGCCTATTAAGAAAGAGCTAGAATCTAGGTCAAAAGAAAATTAATCAATGCAAAAGTTTAATGGCACCAAGAAAAATACTTGCTTAGACAAAATGAACACCGAGGGTCCTCCACAGGAGGGTCCTCCATTGGCCAAGGGGATTCATGTGGAACGTAGCTTGAGCTCATGCCTTCCAGTCAATAATGATGAAAAATTACCAAAAAATTCTAAAATTCATGTTGTATGTTTGTTTTTTATTTATTTATGTATTAACTCCTACAAAATTCACTTATGCAGTACCGTGATAAGACTTACCTAAAAGCATTTACTTCAGGTGCAAATGTTTGGAAGAACCAAATGTAACGACAGCAGCTAAGAAGTTGATTCTGATTTCTGTATTTTTGCAAATACAGCTGTGATTAGCATACACACATATCATGGATAAACACATACTTAAGAGGGTCAGACACAAATCATGTGTTCTGATTACAGGGCTGTGGCAGGCGGTTTAAATTATCATCCAACTTCCTATGCTTCGGGAACAATTGTCTAGAAAGTCTGCTAAGTCGTGTTCTAAATCCAGGCTATTAAATTAGCATTTGATCTACCATCCGAAAAGGCCTTAAGGCTTTACAGAGAGAGTTCCTTCAGAGAAGCAACTTTGTGTGTAGAGTTGCTAAGACTCGGTTTGGGAGCCCATGCTGGCTGAGTGTGGTCATGAGTCTAATTTGAGACTCCAGTCACCATCTCTTTGCCTCTTTTTTCCTTTTCTTTACTTTTCATTCATTATGTCTTCTCCCTCTTCCTTCTTTTTTCCTTAAGTTCTGTTTATTTTTAATTTTTAATTAAATGTTATATGAGGATGCTTAGCCTGTTTATGTCTGTGTATTATATGCGTGCCTCTTGCCTGTGAAGAACAGAAGATGGTGTCAGATCCCCTGAAATAGGAGTGACAAATGGTTGTGAGCTGCCATGTGGGTGCTGGGAGCAGAACCCTGGTCCTCTTGCAAGAGTAGCAACTGCTGAGTCATATCTCAAGCCCCACTTCCTTTCTCTTTTAAAGTTATCTTGAAACTTAGCCCACAAATAAGCAGCAATAATGTACAGGAGGCATGCTCCCAAGTGCCTTGGTTTCTCTTTAAAAAATAACATCAATTCTTTCGTTTACTGGAGAAGCACAAAAGAGGCTCTAAAATCGAGACATAACCTCTGATGTCAGTCAGTCAGAGGACAGTGCCAATGTCAAGGAATACCTTTTCAGTTCATATTGCTTACAGTTGTAGAGAACTCTCATCTATAGCAGGGTCCATTCCATTGTAAGAGTTAATTTCAAAAAGAACATAAAATGTTGTTTTCATTATTATACATTTGCAGACTTGAATATTCATTATTTGAAAGGAGATGCCATACTGTGTTTATTTATCTGTTGTAAAATCTGTTTTGAAAAACTTTCCTTAGTTCCTAAAATATGATTGGGTTCATAAAGGCAATTTATGTTCCAGTAACAAAGTCATTCTGTTTGGAATGAATAATGAAAATCTTGCTGTTTAGCTGTTTCAGGGAAAGGGGTGTTTATACTGTGAATTTTAAATAAGGCTGTGGTTTAGTTACTTTTTTATTACTGTGCTAACCCCCATGAACGAGGCAACTTATAGAAGAAAGAGTGGCTTCCAATTTCAGAGAATTAGAGTCTATCATAGTGTGGAGCGTGGCAGTGGGTGAGCAGGCATGGCGCTGTAGCGGTGGGCAGGCAGGCATGGTGCTGTGTTGGTGGGCCCACACGGCACTGTAGCAGTGGGCAGGGACGGCACTGTGGCGGTGGGTAGGCATGGCGCTGTAGCGGTGGGCAGGCATGGCACTGTAGTGGTGGGCAGGCATGGCGCTGTAGCGGTGGGAAGGCAGGGCATGGCGCTGTAGCGGTGGGAAGGCAGGGCATGGCACTGTAGCGGTAGGAAGGCATGGCGCTGTAGTGGTGGGCAGGCATGGCGCTGTGGCAGTAGCCCAGCGCTTTATCCACAAGCACAAAGCTTATGAGAAAGCTAACTGGGAATGAAGTGGGCTTTTGAAACCTCAAGTCCACCCCCCAGTGACACACCTCCTCCACACCTGTTAATCCTTTCCGAACAATTCCACCAACTGGGGAGCAAACATTCAAATAGATGAGCCTGGGGGGGGAGCATCCTCAGCCAAACACCACAGACCACCTGCTTTGCTGCAGCATTTTGTGCCTGAGGCAAATTTTGAGGCCATAGAATTCTCTCCCATGTACTTAAGTTCCAGCCTCTGAGCTCAGTGTGTTGGCTTGCAGCTTCTCTGTTGGTCCTGTTCTCTTGTGCCAGAGGGACAGTCTTAAAACATTTATCATATAACGACAAGAATGTTCTCCCCGCGGGCTGTGTTCATATCTTAGCTGTGACTTTTTCCTTTTGCTCCAGAAAATATTGTTTAAAACTTTTATTTTTACATTGATCATTTTCTTCCACTTTTTATGTCTTTATCACTGTTAGTGACTGATAAAGAAAATCCACCTTGAATAAAGAGGCTATGGAAAATAAAATTCCCTATCGTCCACTGTCCCTTCTAGGATTTCCCTGCTATTGTGTGATATTCAGCTCACCCCTAGTGATGCTTCAAGTTTGATTCTTTCAGTAAGTGGTTTTGTGTGGATTCTCAGTATTATTTCAAATATGATATAGTGAGTTCCGTACAGTTCGCTCTGTTTTCCCTATAACTGACGTGTTAGTGAGTGTGGAATCTCAGCAGAGAGACAGGAGGCGCGCATTGCTGGTGACTAAGCACCCGTGTCCTCAGAGGTCCTCCCTTCTTTCTGCCGTGTCTCGCATTCTAGGGTCCCATCCTGGAAGCCACGGTCACATTTATTTGTCTGGGCTGCAATAGTTTTTTATTGCTTTTGGTAACCTTGATGATGTTTAGGATTACTGGCTATGAATTTTGAGAATTCACATCTGTGCTTATTTCATTAATAAAATGCTTTGGGAAGGGAGATCTCAAGGTACATTGCCAGTGACTGAGAACAGTTGATGCCAATCTTGATCTTGGCTTGAGATGTTTTTACTTTTTCCTGAAGACCAACCAAGCATTTTCCTGGAAACATTAATATCGTATTCACTGAGGCTACCTAGGAGCCAACGGGAGCTGTTTTTTTTTTTTCTCCTCTCTCTCTCTCTCTCTCTTTACTGGCAAAGTTGCAATCCTGCTATAAGTTTCTAAGCGTTTAGACAAAAATAATTTCAGTGATGGTGAAGAACGTCTCTTTTCATGTGTTGCAGGTGGGAATGAGGTCACGAAACCAAGGCGGAGAAAGTCCGTCTAACGGGCACATCTCCTGCTCCAAGTCTTCCGTCATCAACAGTGCTGCTGACAAAGGCCCCTCAGAAGAGGCAAAGAAGAACAAGGCAAATCGCAGGGAAGATGATGTCATGGCCTCAGGAACTGTCAAACGGCACCTCAGACCACCTGGAGAAAGTGAGAAGAAGACTAAGAAGTCTCTGGAGTTATCCAAGGAGGATCTCATCCAGCTCCTGAGCATAATGGAAGGAGAGCTACAGGTACAGTCAGATCATTCAGGGCGCCTGCTTCTGGTTCCTGACCTAGAGAGTAAGGACCTAGCCGCCACCCCGCGGCAGACTGCGAGCGTCTTCCTCCTTTATATTTAAATCCTAATGTTGGCACAGGTTTTCACCGAATAAGTATTTGTTTAAAAATTGACAAGTGACCAGGTGCTGACTCCAGCTTCCAGCTTCCTTAGAAGCACAACGTTTCTCCATGATATACTTCAGCAATAGTTGATTCCGATTCTGGAAAAGGCTCTCCTATGTGGTCAGGGCTGTGACTGAAAGGTGTAGAAATGTTGGAGAAGGAAATGGCCCGTGGCAATTAGTACTTTTGTGTTCTAGGGGGGAGGGAAAGTGGGCAAGAAAGGCAGAGCTTTGCTGAAATGGGCCTTTCTGCTGTGTCCCATTTCATTTCTTTGTAATTCTCAGCCTCAGGGTTCTGCCTTGTCTTAGGAATTGAGACCCAGCGAATATATCACATTGTGAGGAGCCCGAATGGCTTCCAAAAGCATTTTAAAGTCTGTTATTTCATCTGACCTCGGCAAAATATAGACATCATTTATACATATTTTACAAATGAAGCTAAAGCTAGGAGCCAAGAGCTGATATGTCCAGATCTCTATTCAGAGTACTCCTAACTCTTGGTCCAGTGATCTTTCTGCCTACCCACACCAACTTTTCTAGCTCCCATGAGCCAGGACCATCTCAAGAAGTCTATGTTTGGGGGTATTCAGGAAACAGATCAATTTTTTTTAAAAAAATTTCTGAGCTTAAAAAAATTAGTTCTGACAGTAAAGGAAAAGTAACTATATTTTTTTCAAAGACAGGATGACTTAAGAATGAAGTTATTGTTTTTCCTTTTGTTAGTCTTTTGTTCCTTTGTTTTTGTTTTAGCTTGTAGGTGCCTCAAGGGCAGACTAACAACTGCAGGAAGGGAACCCTTCCTTGCCTCGCTGGTGCTGTCAGTGCCAGAGAGAGCCTAATCATGGTTAGTGTGGCTACTGTGTTCCTGTTGCCATCTGTGTGTGTGTCCAGATAAGGAGGCCTCTGGGGTAAAGAGAAATATAAAACACACAGAACTAAAGTTCTGAAAAGCACAAGCAAATACAACTGAACAAAACCATTGAAATTTCACAGCAAAAGAGAAACTTTCCAGAACACAACCATTACTAAAAATAATGTCACCGCTCCTAGACACATGGCCGTTGCTTTGTCTGTTACATTTGTGGGGTAGAGCTAAATGATGAGTCCAGCTTGGCCAGCTGTGCCCCGGCGACTGCTGGGGACTGAGTGTGGCGAGGGGGTGGGTGTCACCTTCATAGACTTCCGGAGCGAGGCCATCTTCTTGCATGATTTCAGCTGTGCCGGCTGTTGTGACTCTGTGGCTCCTGGAAGCCCTTCTTTCTGCAGGCACTTCTATTATATCCCGGTGAACCCCGAGGCCACTCACGTGACTATTAGGGACCTACTGGTGCTACGTGTCATTCTAGGCTGGTATGCAGAAGATAAGCTCACACTCCAGGGAACCCGAAGAAAGTAGACAGATGTCCCGAAGACAGGCATTTTAATTTATCTCTTTGAATATTGAATGCTTCCCTTACACGTGTTCCCGGTCAGTCACAAGAAAGTAAAATGTGTACAGTATCATTCATCAGGGAGAGGGGTGATGGTGAAGGGACTGGTACTTCAAAGAGTTCCATAGTGATTTTAGCTACAAAGCAAAGCATGCACACAGAGGCACCTCGAGATGCAGAGATGTTTCTGTAGTAGACACTTGTCTGTTAGCACCACCACATCGCACGGGGGTGTTGTGGCTAATAGCAGGAAGCTGTTCACACTAGCAAGTGTGAGTGGGCTGATGAAAGTGTGCTGGCTGTTTGCTAAGTTTGCTGGCCAGGAGAAGGGAAAACGTTCTGTCTAAAAGGCTGGGACTGGGAGAAAAGGCAGGCGTGTGCAATGGGAAGTAAGTTATTGTCAGCTCAGGACGGTAGGAATGGCTCAGCATCCATGGAGTAGTTAGTGTGCTGTTTCTCGGCCCTCCACTGACCTCCAGTCTCTTAGTGGGCTGGCTGTATGTGACTCATCCCAGCCCTTGATCTAGATATGGCTTCTATATGATACGGTTACGATAATGCAAATTACCTTGCCTCCTCTGTCTCCTTTCTTTCACAAACAGCTATGCCCCTGGCCCAAGAAAGGTCAATCCTTCAGTCATAGTTGCAATAAACCAAAATTCTTTGTCTTACATACAGTCCAACACCCTGTCTGTCTTATCACTTGCATTCTGGGAATGTTCACATGGGGGCAGACTGTGGAGACTTTATATTTACCCTCGACCTCCAGAATTTCCTCCATGTAAAGTCATATGTAAGATCACAAACCAAAGATGTTGTATGGAAAGATACTTTTTAAGCAAGAGAAATTAAAGAATTCTGTTTCATCAGAGGGGCAGAGCAAGATCAGAGCCCAAAGTTGGATGTGTTGCAAATATTAAAGATGGGGGCGGGAAGGAATACCCATACTGGGTACTATGCAAGTCTGGGGGTTTGTAGATGAAGTCTGTTGGAGAAGAACATCTTTCAGACTTTTCATTGCCACACCTCAGCAGATACAGACTTGTTGTCTCAGCACCAGGGCCAGTCAGTGTCGCTGGCATCAAAGTTGCTAAGTTGGTTTCTGTTATTACAGTTCTGTCCTTGACTGTTTCCAGTAACACATGCTTTCTAATAAATTGGACCATTTTTACTCTCTGGGTGAAAAACTCGTTACATATTTCCCAGACTGAACTGGAAGTAATGAAACTGTATACCCAAACCATTGTTTGGGCCCCATGATTCATTTCTCCTTGTATTTATTCTAAAATAGCACTTTTAAGAATCCAGTCAACTTGGCTGTACTAAAACAAACAAAACTTCAAAGGGAGTAGAGTTCACATCATAAAAACCACAACACGAAAAACTTGGCAAAAGTACATTCTTATAAAGTAAGTCAAAAACAAGACATGAATAAATTCTTCTTCCTGATTCAAGCCCTTTATATTGTAAATTCCCTTGGCTTATCTATTTCAATACATGTTAGGGGGAAAACCCTCAAATTGGGTCTCATTATTTCTCCCTTTGTTGTTATGTTATGTTCTCTTCTCCCTGCTTATACAGAGACACGGAGAAAACTAGGTAAGACAGTTAGATAATCTATCAGAATTCTTTTGGCTTTGGTGTTCTGCAGGCTATGTCACACAGTTGCCGACACACTGAGAAATCAATCTCTAACCCTAGGCAACTGGCAAAGGTGATGTATTTCAAGCACGGCTTATGAAACCGTCGAACATGCACAAAGAACTTTAGTTCTCTCTGCTCTGCCATTTCAGAATTTCTAGCCATTTTCTTTAAGACTGTTCACTAATTCATTGCCACTTCTCCATCTACTAGAGGGAAGCCTGTTCTTTGTTCTTCTTTCTCACCAAGGCAACTCATTTATTCTCAGAACTTCAATTAATAATCATTTATTAGTGGTTGTTTTACCACATTTGAAGAACATTACACTTATTATTCTTCAAACTTATGATTCTCTTTATCGTACTCTGAGGTGTCAGAGAGCTGAGAGGTTCATCAGTCAGCAGAGAGCTCTGCCTGGGGAGCGCTGGAGCTCGCTGAATTGAGTCCACTGGGAATGCTTTCCAGAATGATCCCAACAATTCTAAGCCTGTTGTCAGTGGGGAGAGTCAGGAAGGGAAGCTAAAGAAATAGTCATGTCTATCAGAAATCTAAAGATTTAGGAAAAAAATGGTGAAGAGGTATTTAAATTCGAAATAAACACTCATACATGGCTGTGGGGCTAATTTCTTCCCTCCTTAGCTGAGCAGTAAAACATGTTTCACACAGCAAAAGCCCTCAGAATACACACATTAACCTCTGTTTGAAGCCACCACATTTCTTTTCTCTTCTTTGAGCTTTCTTTAAGAGACATAAACAGTGTGACTTGAAAGTTAAATCCTACAGAGAAATGTGGTAGAATTGTAAAGGTTTGATGCCTGGCCCTCGATTGTTGACGCTGGGCCTCGCCTCAGTCCCTGAGGTACGCAGGGGGATTTCCTACCTTCTAGTGTGATTGTTGCTAAATTTGGTTAATACAGATGCTACTTGGACAAGTCTGAACAATGAAAGCAGAAAAAGGATAGCGGCTGGAGGGAATGACGTCAGGGAAGGTTTTCTATGATTAAAGGACTTTACTTGTACTGATAGGTTAAAAGGGTACAGAACCATAAAGAAACAGTGCCAAGGATAGGCAGGGAAAGAACCGCTGATGACAGAAACTTGGAGGGAACAGAAGAAAAGGAATTAAAGTCATGATTTGGGAACTAACCTGGACCTTGAACTTGAAATGGAGGAAAACCCTCCATCTTCTGCTTAACAAGAGGATGAAAACTTTGATTCTCAGGAGAAGGCAGTTGAGAGAGCTCCCTGACAGGCTTGCTCTTCTCACTCAAGTAGAGTGATATCCGTCCTACTGAGAGTTGCGGGCTAATCACTGGCTCTTAACAAGACCCCTACATGTTGAATCATCCCCCATCCCCCGGTGGGGGTGAGGTGTTAGATGAAGATTGTCGTGGATAATATGGTCACTACTGAGAGATGTACAGGCACTGAGACTGCATGTACCACCATAACTGCTCTTTTTAAAAGGAGACAGTGTTCATGGTGGTGAGTTTAGGGTTAAAGTTGTCAGAGTGGCTGCAGTGGAAAGACTGAAGAACAGGGAAGTAGAGAGTGTGGATGAGGACCCAGCAAGGAGGAGCTAGCTATTGTGGGAATGAGCAGGCCAACAGAGAATGACCAAGGGAGTGCTGGGAAGACTGGAGATGTGCCTCTTTGCACATAGGTTTTGACATGACACTGACTTACCTAACATAGCTAGATACTGAATGTGGTCTTGGAAGTAGCGGTGAAGGCAGCTGGAGCTAATGGTGTGAAGAAATAGTGAGGTTAGGTAGGGACTAAACCTCCCATGAAATGTTGAGACGTACGATGAAGGCGGATTTGGAATGGAGACCATGTCTGTCATCACTGCAGAGGCCAAGGGGTCAGCAGATGACTAAGCGGACAACTTTGGCCAGTGTCTTCCTCTTGCTTATGTCATTTTGTTGCTTAGGAATTTGTATGACAGCCTTACTAGCCTTTATTAGATTGAACTTGAGATTGCTCAGGCTGGTTGGGAGTCTCTGTTAACTATTTACTCCTTAGCTATGAAAAGTCACTTTTAGTGTCCTTTAAATGACCATTCCTACCCAAATAGGCAGGGTAGACAGCTCTCCTACAACTCCCACCCACCTTCATAAATACAAACTCAAACACTATCACCATTCCAAGGGGAATTGATCTCCTGTGTCTTTTACACTGAGAATACTTGCAAGACAAAATTAGGTCTCTTTTGGAAAATTGTAGTGTGTTATCCTTTACTTTTTTTTTTAACCAGTTTATATGTGTTTTGAGACCACCAAAGGCTTACTTCCTTGCTTTTTTCCCTTCAACACTTTTCCTTGTTCTGCTCTGAAATCCTGCATAATTTTGTTAGGTACAAATCATAGCATCCCATCTATACATGTTCTACTAGTGTCTTATATATTTATATTATGTTGCCAAAAAACCAAAAACTTTAAAGAAGGGACTAGAAAGGGCCTGTGCATATATCATCCTTGTTAGTCTATTGGTGACTGATAATCTCAAAATGTTTTAATAGTTATACACCGGTGGTCTGAAGCATTCATAAGATCAGTTTTAGTGTGTGTATACATGATTATGCCTGTGAACAGATAATGGTTTCTGTGTTGTATGTGCACATGTGTGTGCTCATGCAAGAACTTTATGAACTGAGCCTTCGCTCCAGACCAAGATTGATGTTCTAACGTGTTCAAAAAACATTTGAATTATGTAAAGTATAAGCATCATATACAAAATCACGTTGTTATTGAATTACTGATAATGGTCAGAAATATTTGCAATGCTATTTCTACCACACAAATAATGATTCCAGGGTTGGTTGGGGTTGCTTTGGTTGTGTGTTTTGATCATCTTTTGGGGGTGGGGGCTGGAACAGTCTTTAGTTACATGCATGTGTTTGTGTGCAAGCATAACAGTTCAGCTGCCTGAGGCCTTGGGCCCCTGGAGCTGGAGTTAAGGCTGTTGAGAGCCACCTGATGCCATGAGGCTGCTGGGAAGCTAATTTAGGTCCCTGCAGCACTATGCACTTTTGACTGCTGATCCGTTTCTCCAGCCCCTCTTTTGTCAT
Source organism: Myodes glareolus (assembly GCF_982192425.1). Taxonomy (NCBI): domain Eukaryota; kingdom Metazoa; phylum Chordata; class Mammalia; order Rodentia; family Cricetidae; genus Myodes; species Myodes glareolus. The sequence goes on along the minus strand of NC_142029.1, from coordinate 39,037,320 downwards.
CTTTAAAAAGAGCTGTCATACTCCACTGAAGACGAGGATAATCAGCTCAGATGGAATCACTCAGTGCAGCCAAGCACAATAGGCTCTTCTCGAAGGGGTGCAATACATCACCTTTTTCTTCAGCTACAGCTTTTCTGCTTCTAAATGGGTTCCATTTGTCACAGGGCGTGGCCTCCGGTAGAAACCCCATGCTTCTGGAGTGCTGGATCTCAGTTACCCTTTCTGGCTTTTTAGTGCGATGACTCACCTGCTCTCAACTGCTTCATCTTCAGAAGATCAGTCTGAGGTCACCTTGAGCAAGGCGCCCGGTGAAATCTTACACCACTGACATGACCAGAGTGCTGGGAATGCCATGTCTTCTCTGAGTTCAGGTGGCAGAAAGGCAGGCTGCTTTCTGATTAAAATCAAGACCAGAGCTGGCCTTTTGTTGACCGTAAAGCCTCAGGATCTGGTAGCAGTATTGTCTGCATTTTGACAAAGAGCTCTACTGTCTGATTTTCACTGTTTGCAGTGGAATAGATTTGACGTTCCTAATAGAATCAGTCTACAGTGAGGACAATATACTCACTGATAGTACAGGGCAGAACTCTGATTTTGTTGAGAAGTCGGGGGGGGGGGGAACATATTAATAAAGAAAATCTCCCAGGAAAGTACTTTCATTGTTTGCTGGAATCTGAACAGAAGCAAACAGTCTGCCGGAGGCTCAGTTAAAGATGGAGACCCTTCCTCTCTGGTGTGACCTGCTTTCTCTATCGGTCATTCCAGCTGAGTAAACTCTATCCAATTGTTCCAATTATCTGTCAATAACCCCAATAATTGTATATGTGTATTTGTTGTATGGAGCCAATTTTGAGTAAAATCAGGGTCTGTGCACATTAAATGGATTTGGAGCAGAAGGGACTCCTGATTTTAGAATGGTTTCCAGGGAAGATATCAAGCACACATCGGTGCTGCTGGGTCTCCTATTGTGGGGTACCCACTAGAGAAGACTGCTTGGGTAGATCTAAGCCAATAGAAAGTCTTATTAGTCAGCTGGTGGTTACACTGCATGTTTAGGATCTCAGTGTAGTCCTGAACTTTTCTCAGGGTGAGATTTTAAACACAAAAACCATGTTCTGGATTGACATACATCAACTAACAAGAACAGCTAGCCAGAAGCAGAACTACAGAAGCCCAAGAGCAAAGCCAGTACATTTAGAGACTTTCTCAGAACTATGAATTTGATTAATTAGGTCTTTGTTTTGCCTGGTAGTGCTGTCTACATGCTGAGTCTTACACCCTGAGTGGTACTTCCATCATGGAATCAGTTATGTTGAGGTCTGGGGGCCCTGTTTCACTGCAGCTCAGGAACAAACTAGACCCGTGCTACTCACTGGATCTTCTGGTGAAGAAAGGGGTTCTGTACGTGCCCCAACCTGCATGGTAGTCACTAGTCACATGTGGCTTGTAATTGTTTAACATGTACCTAGACTGAGAAGTTGTATTTTGACTTTGTTAGTATACACACACACAGAGAGAGAGAGAGAGACAGAGACAGATACAGAGACAGAGACAGACACACATATATAGTCTTTTTTTTTTAATTGTGTGCATGCACAAGTTTGTGTGCCGGTTTGCGCACATGAGTGCAGTGCCTGTGGAGGCCAGAAGAGGGCACTGGTTGCCATGGAGCTAGAGTTAGAGGTGTTCCTAAGCTGCCCAGGGTGGATTTTGGAGTTGAACTTGGGTCCTTGGGAAGAACAGTGTGCTTTCAACCTCTGAGTCGTCTCTCTATTGCTAATTAATTTAAGTAGCCACTTCGATTTGATAAATGAAAGTGCCTGCGCCTGTATATGGCTGTTGACTTTTCGGCAGAGTCTCTGTTCTTTAGAGACTGAATTTAGGCGGAATACTTAAGGTCCCTTTTCCCCCAATACTCTCCTGACCAAATGCTTTTGTCTCTTCAGCCTACCCAGGTCCATATTTCCTCACTTAAGTGAGTTCATGTCCATCATTTTCTGTACTTTCTTTCTGAAAAGACCTCTGTTTCATGTTAAGGAATATTGTACACTGCAGGCGCCTCAAAGATAGGCCCTGTCATCACGCCAATAGGTTAATATAAGATTTTTTTTAAAGTGAACTTTTACTTTTTCTAAAAGGCTCCACATGTTAAATGCAGAGGTTTGGCTCTGACAGAACATTCGGTGCCATGACCAGGAGATTTTAAGGAAGCATCTGGTCACGTCATCATGTTGGTACACTGGCTTCCCTTCTGCCTGTCGCAGCACTTTAGGTAGTGTTTTTCTGGAATGTATTAGGTCACTATCAGTGACAGAGCTGTCACTTAGCAGAAACCGGGTGGACTTCTGCCCTGCAAACGTCTCCATCATAATGTCTAAACTCTGAGTGGCAATAGCAGGTTACTCAGGACTGCCTTCCTTAAAGGAGTCCAGCACCTCTTCCGCATGGAAACGTGTACTTGGGGGAGGTGAGAGGGCGTCCCACTGTGGGCTTTGTGATTACTTAGGTGCGTGTTTCCATATTACAACAAACGAATGACCTGTGAAATGGCAAAGGGAAAAATAAACACAATATTCACAGTGTCCGTCTGTCCATCTTTTGCTGCCTGGTGTGGCAGGAGTGCCTCTCTGTAGTCACCACTGTTCCCTTCTGGGTGGGTTGAGGAGTCAACGGCCTCAGAGGCTTACGAGACTTCCCCAGGAGATGTCTTTGTAAGGCGTATCACATCCCATGGGCTCCAAAGCTAGCGCTCTTTCTCTTCACATTTCCCTATAGACTGGGGCATCATACTCTCTTTTAATTGACTTTTAAAAATTCAGCCTGGTGCTAAATTCTGACTGCTGGTGATTTTAAATTGCACTGAATCACCAAATTGCACACGAAAGAAAGCAATGTATCACTGTTGTTTTAGCAGTCCGAGTTAAGAAAGCAAACACTGGGCAAAGAATCCTGTCCTGTAGATAAGGGGAAGAAGTTTAAGTCATTTACCAACGGGATTCTTTCCATATAAAACAATTTGTTTTTAATTTGTTGGATTTCAAACTCTGGCTTACATTTTGGCCTCTGTTTCATATTCCGAACTGAGGCTACATTACAACTGCATCTTGCTCTTTTTTTTTTTTTCCTGTTTCTTAGCAACAGGAGTTTAATCCCCTAAACAGGTTTGTAGTTGGTGATTTAAAGCATTGAAGAAAAGAGGTGCGTTTCTGTCAGGTGCATTTTTCTGGTTGGCATCATTTTATCATAGGAAGTATTTCTAATTAGGGAGGCAGGAGATCGATAGGTGGTAGAAGGCAGCTGTGGTTAAAATACGCTGTGTGCATGTTCAGAAATGCCACAGTAAAAATCCATTAGCTTACATGATTACTATGTGTTAATATTTAATATTAAAAATGAACATTGTCAGGCTTGGAGATGACTCAGAGAAAGACCTCATTGCCAAGTCTGATGACTTGAGTTTGAGTCTCAAGATCCACATGGTTTACACACACACACACACACACACACACACACACACACATACACACGAAAATAAATGTAATATAATTTGTTTTCTTTAAAAAATATTAGTTCTTTGAGCGTTTTATACAATATGCTTTAATCGTACTCAGTACCCCCAACTCTTCTCAGATTTACCCCCATTCCTTACTTAATTTTGTATTATTTTGTTTTGTTTTTCAAGATAGGGTTTCTCTGTGTAACATTCCTGAATATCCTAGAACTCGGTCTGTAGAGCAGAGCTGGCCTCGAACTCACAGAGATCAGTCTACCTTCCAAGTCCTGGGATTAAAGGTGTTTACCACTTATTTTTTAATCCCTCATGATCAGTTTGTGGTGCCCAGATATCCATCCTTGTGAGATATCCTTGTGTGACCATCCGTTGGAGAGTGATGGGCTTACCAAGGCCTCCACTCATCTCTCCCTCTCCCGGAAGCTAATAACTGCCGATCTCTTCACCATGGCTGTCTCCTTTCCCCCTGCTGGGATTTGGTCTCTCTCGGGCTTGCACTGGTTCTGTGTATGCGATGCTGTCACACTGCTGTGAGTTCGTGTGTGCAGCTGCCCTGCTGTGTCTGGAAGATGATGCTTCCTTGTCGTCTCTGTCATGTACAGTCTCTCCACCCCTTCTTCCACAGTCATCCCTAAGTCTGGGGAGAGGGTTGTAGAATATATGTTCCCTTTAGGGTCGTACATTTTATAGTCTCTTCATTGTAATAAAAAGTTTTTAAAATGAAATTTATTGACTTTACAAACAGAGTAAAATGTATAGACTAGGGATACAGCTCAGTGGTAGACTAGGAACTTAGCAAGTGTAAGGTCCTGAATTTGATCCAAATACCATAAAAAAATAAAACCAAACAAAATGCCCAACACAATGTCCAGAATCTAGTAAATTTAAGCTGATGATTCCACTGCATTGGCACCACCTATGTGTAAACCTTGACATTGTGCACAGATGCCCTCACTAGTCTTTTTTTAATAGCTCTATTCTTATTAATTTTATTTATTTATTATTTATACAGTGTTCTATCTGCAGGCCAGAAGAGGGGACCAGATAGAATGACAGATGGTTGTGAGCCACCATGTGGTTGCTGGGAATTGAACTCAGGACCTCTGGAAGAACAACCAGTGCTCTTAGCCTCTGAGCCATCTCTCCAGCCTCACCCTCAGTAGTCTTTAACCTCTTTCACTCCCTTCTCTTTCCTTGGAAACCACTGGATAAAGTCATTGGATGAAGGATGGTTCCCTCTTCAGTACTTTCTCTTGATCGTCTCTGTTTTCCCTTCCCTTGGTCTGCAGGAGATCTCTCAGAGTGCCTAGATTAAAACTGAACTTCACAAGTATCATGTCAACCAGTAACAGACCAGCCTTGAAGCTGAGAACGACTCCAAGTGACCGGTGTCGTCTCTGTCAATAGGAAATGTTTATACTCAACTTGTGACTATTCAAGAGAAAACAGGGCACTGATGAGAATTGCTGAATAATTTCAGCAGGATATTCATGTATAATAAAAAGGAAGGGCATAAACTCTGAATTAAAAGGGCTATTTGGGAGCTAGATAAATGCTAAGTAGTTAAGGAACTTGCTGTTCTTACAGAGGAACCAAGTGTGGTCCCTAGCACCACATCCAGTGGCTCACTGCCACCTGTATCAACAGTTTTGGGGAACCCAGCACCCTCTTCTGGCCTCCTTGGGCACCTGCATGCTCACGTATATGAAATATCCCCCCCAATTTTTTTTAAAAAAAGAACCTTTGTTACCTGGGCTATCCAGCTCACATGTAATTCTATCTGTAGACCAGTCCTGCACACCAACAATGCATGTGCTTGCCTGCTTGGAGCAGGATTTCTATCATGTTATCCTAACAGAAGTTGTTGTTATCTGGAAATGCCTGCTCTGATGTTAAACACTTTCTGGTCAAGGGCCTGAAAAGAAGCAGGGAACAATGTGCACCAATCACAGCAGCTGCCATTCTCTCCCAGATTTCAGAATTGGCCATTAGGAAAACACATTCACAAGTCACAGTCCTATGGGGATTATCTAAAATTTTTATTGTTCTTGTGTATGTTTGTGTATACATGAATCTTGATGACCATATTAATGCTGCATGTATACATTGTATTTTTTATCTTATCATACGTGGAAATCATTCTCTATGGGTTAAATCCTCAAACATGGAGCTGATGACTCCAAAGTGTGTGTTATTGTAGTCTTTTGCTTACTTGCCTTGCATGGTTCTATGTTTTCACACTTTTGCCAGCAAAAACTGCTGCCTCTTATTTTATCAGCCAGATGTTTTATTTCCTTTGACAGTTTGGTAGATGGAATGAGTATTTCCTCATAGTTTTAATTTACACTTATCTTATGAACGAAGTTGAGCATCTTTTAAAATATTCTCAGTGAGTCTGTCTTTCCACTTATTTGACTAATCTGTTCTCTTTTCTCTTTTGGAAAGTTGATGTTTTACATGAATAATAATTTACTAATGTATCAGTTAGTTCTTTATGACAGAGCAATAAGTCAAACATTTTCTCTGTGTAGTTTTTATTTTGCTTTTGGAACATTTTTTATTCTGTAGAATTTATGGTAACTGTTGTTAGCCAGACATCAATCTTCCATTTATGGTTCTAATAGGTATCAAAATTAGATTCCCTCTCTTAGATGAAGAAAATAATTGTTTTAGAATTTTACTACTGGTAGTAACAGTTCCCTGTAGTTATCCTACTGAAGTATTTAATTCATCTAGGACTCATTCTAGTTCAAAGCGCACTACTTTACTCTTCTGTTTGTGGCTGTTGTAGCTGTTGGGGTTTGTTGGGAGAGTTGAAAGCACACTATATACTGAAACAGAGGGCGGTTAGTAAGAACGTTTGATCACACAGATGTTAGTGGCTGAAAGAGTCTGAAGAAAATGCCAAGGGAATGTGGCTGTGGTTGTGGCTGTGGGCTCCTGAGTGAAATCACGAAGAGAACACATTTACAGGTAGGAGATGAGAAGACGAGTCTGGCATAAGATGCTGAGGAGATGAGGTAGAGTCAGATGAGGAGACCGGGGATGAGTGGTTCAGGGGGTCAGCAGGAAATTAGCACCTGGTCCCAGAGTTCAAGTTTTCACTAGGAAAGAAGAAACAAATGTGTCGTGTTGGAGCAAGGAGAATGGAGAATGGGGCTTGAGCATTGAGGTTAGCGGCCGGGACCTCACAGTTTGGCTTCATAGGAGGCTTCAGGGCAGCCACTGAAGCATAGTCGTCACGAGAATACGTTCAAAGAAACCCCACTCATCTTGGGAAGTGAATCCTGGAGCAAGTCCAAGCTGCTCTTTCAGTGAGTTTCTTGGAAAGGAAAGGAGAAAGTGAAGCGAGGTCTGACAGGGGAAGTAGAGTCACAAGAGCGTCTTGTTCTGATGCGAAGAATAACTGCATGCTTGTGTGTGCTTCTACTGCAAAGAGTCATGTGGTAAGATTCAGTTCTTATCGAAGAAGTCTCTCGTTCAGCAAATAAGACCATCACAGAAAACCCCAGCTGGGCACAATGCAGAGATCACTGGATTGTGGGAAATGCAGCTCCCGTGGATACACTTACATCAGAGCTCCTACATCTATGGCTTAGGGAATGAGACCACCGTGAAAGAGAGGCCAGAAAGATCGTAAGAGCAGAATGCCCTGAAGCTTACTGTGAAAGTCTCTTCTTGAAATGACTGCATAAATGAGACTCAAGCAATGGCAACATCAGTGGGTAGATTACGTCGATGAGGGAAAAGTTTCACATGGTCCCACGTCTAGACCAAGAACTGCAGACACTAATGACTGCTGAAGAAGGGGAATTAGCATCTTCTCGGGATGATCCCCTTACTGGCAAGGTATTGGACCCTGAAACTATATACACACAAGCAATAGAAACAGACTCGTATTTATATACCTGTTGTATTTATATGTCTGCGTGTGGGCATAGTTGAAGAAAGTAGATTTCTATAAGATACAGCCTCTAAAGGACGCCGTGGAATCTAGGCTACCCTCCTTTGTTTCTTGGCTGCCACATGCTTCTGTCAAGGTATGCAGCCTCACCCCGGGCCCGAAAGCTGTTGAGCTGAGACCATGAGCTTCTGAAACGCTGAGGCGAAACAAAACACGTCTGTCCTCCTTCAGCCTTCCTTTCGCAAGTGTTCTGTTGCAGCAAGGCAAAGCTGACTTCCACCCAGAGCGATGCAAATGAGCCAGTACAGTAAGGGTACAGATGCTGGTGCCTGGCTGAGCAGCGGAGAGAGGACAGGCCCCAGCGTCCACGACGAGAAACTGGCATGCCTTTGACACTTAAGTTCTCCACACAGGACATGCGCTTTATGGAGCAAGCTACAGTGGAACATGAGGTGGTGGGAAATTGGGGAAGTTTGTTCCCAGTTGTTTGGATTCTCTCGGTAAGCTGGGGAGTAAGAGGAAGCGTGTGTTGAGTAATTTGATGAGGGAGAATTAGGGATGGGGAAAGTATGTGAGAGGAGCCAGGAACTATCGGAATGATTTGTTGGTAGCATTAGCTGGCCAGTTAAGGCCGATAACGTGGTATGATGTGTTTTGGCTTTAGATATTGAATTGAACTTTAGTGATGAAGACTTAGGTTTAAACAAGGTTATATGAGTTTGACCTAGAGAGTTTAATCAAATTAGGGAAGAAGCTGGAAAATAAAGACGTTTGCAGTGGAAACTGAGGCAAGATGAGAAGGAAAATGAGCATGGTGGGGAAAGAGGGATGAAAGCCAGTGAAAGCAGCGAAAAGTCGATGGCTTATAGACTCTGCCATCATCAAATACTGCTAACAGTATTTAAGGTTCTAGAAAAAATCAATGACAAATAGCTGAGATGGTGGTACAGACTTGAAATTATAGATGATTATACTTTTTATAATACCAGACAACTAAATTATGAGTATAGAAGTACTTATTAGCCAAGGTAGTATAGAGAGAGATCATTTGAACAGAGGATTCAGGGGCCAGCAAAGTCAGAGTACAACTGGCCCCATGAATATACGGGTTCTAAAAGACACCGTGTCTCTCATTTTGGACAGTGGACCTCCCCAAAATTGTAATTTTTTAGGAGTCTCATTTTGTGAGAAGAAAAAGGCTAGACCCAGAGCAGTAAAAAGATTTACCAGACCACTTTGCAGAAGAGATTGGCAGCTAAATAAGGGGTGTGGTCACACATTGGCCGTACTTGTTAGCTATGTGTTACTCGGGCCCTCAACGTCAATCTAAACCTCACGCTAGGCCCAGAAGATGGGCCTGAGGGGAGGGGTGCCGCTGAGTTTCTTTGTTCTTTCCAATGTGGCCACACTAGTGAATCTCCTTTTCCTACTTTCAACCATTAATCTGACTCTTTTAATTGACCTATTAAGAATAGCTGATGGAGCTTGGCTTGTTGGGGCAGCTGGAACACAGGCGCTGACCCTAGGGAATTATCGACTTGTGAATAACCCAGAGGCAATAGCTGCAAGGAAGGAGAGCGGATAATCAAAGGGCAAATGAATACAAAATGGTGAAAGGAAATTGGCTGGTCTGATTTGATGGCACAAGAACCAATGACAGGATATTTCTGGCGTGAGAGAATGTTCTGGAGCAGTGATCAAGAACAAGGAGGAAATCTTTGTCACATCCAAGCCCACTGGAGCAAGGAGAGCAAAGAGGAACCATCCACTCTGAATCACTGGGCGGGTGGTGCGCATGTTCCTGTGTTTTCTTTAGGTACTGGTTCTCGTGCATAGCAGTTTAATAACGTCTGGAGGCAAAAGCCAGACATCATCTTCACTCACACAGAGGCATGGATGTGTGCATCTGCCTCTGTGTGTATGTATGTGTGTACTTTCAACCATTTGTGATTCCAAAGTGTTGCTAAATATGAATCCCTTCCTTAGACCAATAAAGTGTGGCAGAGATTCTCAGGGGAGTTAGCAGCTATAACAGCATTTGCTTGAAGTTGAGTGAGTTTCAGAGAACACTGTCAGAAAAGTTAGAACGATAGGAAAGATTCATGATCAGAAGTGGTGACGACAGGGAGAGGTACAGGCCAATTTGAGTTTGGGGGTGAGTTTTCTGTTTTCTTAGTTGGGCCCCAAATACCAAGAGCTTGTTGGCAGCTGCAGGCATCAGAAGAACATGAGTAATTCTTTCACTTGTGGCTTTGGTGACTCCTCTGGAGATACAACTAGAAGAGCAATGACAGATTCATGAAGATGATTTCAAACGGTTTTCTTCAGAACTGATCCCTATGAATATGACATCATGCCACTAGGACTTCGACTGGAACAGGCGTGTCCCTGTTGTTCTGGCCCCTTTTTGCTAGATTAACTCTTGGGATTAAGCCTGTGTGAAGAGTGTTAGTAGAAAGAGGGTATCTATCCTACATACATGTTAGTCTTTACAGTCATGGAGAAATGTGAAAGGGATCCAGGGATCTTCTCATAATGCCATTAATCAGACTGGCCACTGTTAAACATAAAATGATGAGTTCAGTGCTGAGAAATCTGGCAGCGGGGCTGTCTTACCTCACCCACCTGCTTCTTCTGTTCAGTCATCATCACCACGCTTTGATCTGACCCGTTCACTTATGAATGACAAAGTGTTTCGATGACAGCTCAGATAAGGCGCCTGACCACAAAATTCTCAGCGAGAGCAGTGCATATCAATTGTCTGAGGCAATGATGTTTGGCAGCTCAGTGAGTGCAAATAAACAGTAGGGACCTTGAAATAAGCCAAGGGGACTTCGGGCCATCTTGTCCGTTCTACCATAATCTAGAAAGTTCTTTTCCTAGAAGCTTTCAGCTATTAACTTTGAAGTTGTCTAGTGGTCCTTGGTCGTTGATTTTTGAAGAGAGAAGATGCATTGGCAATATTAGAATAGCTGGCGTCACAAATATTTCCAACATCAGAGTCAATGTCATTCTGTCCCATACAGGTTGAGTTTAATTTATTATGGCAAAAATCCATAAGGGCAGACAAGACACGAGACCCTGGCACACATGCTTAACCTAACTGCTGCTATTTTGGATGATAGATGACTGGAATTAACTACTCACAAGCTTGTCACAAGGTCAAGTTGGCCATCATCTTCCCTCAGTCAGTTCTTGGTTGACTATGGGAAATGCACACAGGGGAATTCATGCTGTAAATGATACTTTATATACACATTTTCCTGAATATTAAGGTAAGAATGATGAATTAGATGCTTGAGTCCTTTGACTACATTCCTGTTGCTAATGGGTAAATGATGTACTTGAACACTCTGTGACATTTTAGTAACATGCCAGATAATTGTTTGATGATAATTGAGTTTATAATCAGACATTGCCATTAACATATATACAATGTTTTTCTGGTGTACCCAATAACATTCAAATATATAAACTGTTTATTTCAGAAAAAAAATTCTCATTTTACATTTTGAAAATTAATTGATCAGTATATAAATTAATTACTACTTGAGATTATTGCTGTGTATTTACTAGCAATTTAACATAAGAGAGATCTCTGGTCTGAGGATGAGGCCCAAGTTATGATTTATAATTTTAAAAAAATCAATTAACTGTATTATTTGGGAAAAAAATCATTGACTTCTCTGAACCTTTGTGCCCTTAATTTTAAAAAAAACATGGTTCTGTCCTTGGGAGCTGAAGAGATGTATCAATGGTTAAGAGAACATTATATTCTTTGAGAGGACCCAAGTTCAAGTCCCAACACAAACATTGGATGGCTCACAAGCACCTGTAACTTCAGCTCTAGGGGGTGTGATGCCTGCGGACTCTAAGGGTGTCTTCATTCACATGCACATATCCATAGACAGACAGACAGACAGACAGACAAAGTTAAAATATATTAAAAAGAAATTATAGTTCTTTCTTATTTTACATTTCCAGAATCTTTTGCCTACTAAGAAGTCATTAGGCTGGAAAACTACACCATCAGCAACAAAAACTGGAATTTATATTTAGCAGTCCTGGTGACCAATCAATTATTGTAAGCTTCAGAACTTTCCTTCCACTTTTCCGTCTAAAAGGTGGTTTGATGATAATTAGCTGTAGCCCTTGCCTTCCCAAATCTCACTCCCAGCAATCTGTAAAGTCATGTGAGCAGGGGGTATCTTTTATGTTTTTGCAGAATCACCACAATAGCTAGCAGAAGGTCTTACACACATCTGCTAAATGAGTAAATTAGCATGTGGAATGGAGGAAGAAGGTAGGGAGATGGGAAGAAGTAATAAAAGAAGGGGATAGATACCTGCTCTCGCAGTGGTCGGCAGGAGGTAGTGGAAAGGTTAGAGGTAGATTGGTCCTCCAACTGTTGTTGTTTTTGGTGGTGGTGTTTGTTTGTTTGAGGCAGTCTTTCCTTGTAGCCCTGGTTGTCCTGAGTATTGCTATGTAGCCCAGGCTGACCCTGAATTCACAAAGATATGTCCGCCTTTGCCTCCCAAATGCTGGGATAAAATGTATATACCGCCATGACTGGCTTGTCCCCCAATTTTTATCCAGAGAGAAAGTTAGAAAAAATTACATAAATGTTGGGAAATGATTTAATTACTACACTCAAATTACAGTGAAGATCTTTACAAACATATCTACTACATGGAACCCAAGATCAACATAACCCGTATAGCTGATGCTTCTCTTAGGGAAAACATGTACTAGAATTTGATCTAAATTTTGGTTTGTGAATTCAGGTAAGAAAATAAATTGAGAAAACTGAAAAGAGACCCAGTTGGGAAAAGAGGTATGTAACAGAGGGTTAAAAAGAAATAAGTATTAGTGTTAATGGAGTTTCAGTCTTCCTGATCCCCTACTATTGTTGAATAAAAAAATAAAACAAGAGGCTGAAGAGATATTTCTGTGATTAAGAGATCTTTGCTGTTTTTACAGAGGACCAGAGTTTGGTTCCTATCATGCACCTGAGATAGCTCAAACTACTTACAACTCCAAGTTCAGGGGATTGGACTCCATGGGCACGTACACACACACACACACACACACACACACACACACACACACACACACACAAGATCTTTAAAAACAATTGAATGGTAGACTGTGGGCAATAGTTTGTGGTAGTGTATTTGCCTAGCATTGTTGGAGCTCTAAGTTCTCTCTCCAGTACTGTAGATAGATGGATAGATAGATGGAGAGATAGATAGATAGATAGATAGATAGATAGATAGATAGATAGATAGACGGACAGATAGACAGATAATTTGAGAGGGTCTATCTAACGGACATGCGCATATAGAGAACTAATATGGTTTGATATTAAAAATGCCAGCTCTGAAGTTAGATTGCCTAGATTGGTATCCTAAAGCCACCCCTTTCCAGTTGTGTGACTTTGGTCAGATTACCAACTGTTTCTGCACGAGCCTCAGATGGTTCATTTACACAGTGATGGTGATAGCGGTGTTTGTCTGAAACATTGTTGTGAGGCTTAAGTGAGATCACATTTGTGAAACATTGCACATACTTCTTGGCATATAATATTAGGAAGTGGTGGGGAGAAAATGTGTATGTCACTGCTCTGGAATGATCTACCTCAAATTGTTGATAGAATTTTCCCCTGTGAATGGATTTGGAGGATTATTATATCTATGCCCTTCTTCTTTTCCTTTCTTTCTTTCTTTCTTTCTTTCTTTCTTTCTTTCTTTCTTTCTTTCTTTCTTTCTTTCTTTCTTTTTTCTTTCTTTCTTTCTTTCTTTCTTTCTTTTTCTTGGGGGGGCAAGGTTGTTGTTTTGTTTTTTGTTTTTGTTTATTTGTTTCTTTTAGAGATGGGTTTTCACTGTGTAGCCCTAGCTGCCCTGGAACTCACTCTGTAGACCAGGCTGGCCTCAAACTCACTGTGATCCTTCTGCCTCTGCCTCCCAAGTGCTGGGATTAAAGGCATGCAACACCACTGCCCAGTTCACTTTTCTTTAGGCACATCTGTCATGTTGGTTTTTGGTTACACGTATTACATTATAATTTTAAATCTTTAAAAATCTTAGTCATAGACCTAAATTTCTAAAGCACAATTCAAATTGATCAATGCTATTTTCTTTGATGAGGATAATATTTTAATATATTAAAAAGCAATGGTATAAGTCAACTCTTTAAGGTTACACAGACTTATCTATTTTAATTTTCATCAAAGCTGAGAAAACGGAGACTCCTATCACTTGCCCAGGAAGAAGAGCTGAAACTGGACCCATCAGAGCCTGTCCACCTGTTTTCTGTCACACACAGTGCCCTCTGCTACCCAGAGCCACAGTTGTAGAGATAAGGGCCATCTCGTTTACATAATCTCATGAACCCAGCAGCAGAACAAAGAGGAATCATCCTCTGGTGACCTGGCTCATTTGTTTTAGTATATAAACAGTGTATAAAAACATATGTGAAAGCTCTCATAACATGCCATCATTGTTCTGGCGCTTTCTTATCTTGTGTCAGTTTTAAACATGCTAATGCTTTATGCTTTTGTGGCTGGTAAGCCAAGCTTTCCACCTTATGGATGTTTAACTTCGTTAATCATCTTCTTCTGGCTGTGGATCCATGAGTTCCCCTAGAATCTATTCAGTAATTGAGATGTATTCCTGTAACCCTTGAGACTAAACTCTACAAACTGTGCTTTGTGTCCTCAATATGCAGTGACCTTTGGAGTTTGCTGCCCATTGAGTGGAAGGTCTTCCTTGTGAAATCATAGAATAGTGCCCTAGTTCACTCTCAGCTACTTGATATCACCGAACAAAAACACTATTATCAGTGACTAAGGAAAACGACCTGGTACCCTGCCTCTTTAAAACTCTAAGGATAGGGCGCACAACAGAGTTAATTCTTCAGGGGCTGTGCCTTGAGAATTTTCTGGCTCAGCATCAAGTTCCAGATAATTAATTTTGTCAGTAAAAAACTCTGATGGTCTGTTCTCTTCAGAGAAAAGTGACGTCACTTTCTCTGGCACTAAAGGAGGCCAAAGCTGTGAGCACAGGAAATAACAGACGAATGTCCACGAGTGCATATTTCATCTACTTCAAAGTGCACTGTGAGAAGTTGTTCTGTGGGGCTGTCTCCAGCAGTCGTGGCTTGGCCAGGGGCCTCTGGGCAGCAGAGAGGGAGATGGAGGGCTGGACTCCCAGACTGAGGCTGTGGCCTGATCCGAGTGTGCTGTTCTTAGAGAAGATACTAAAAAGATGACAGAGCTCAAAGTTCTGGCCAGAGTCGCGAGCCAGCCAAGTGATGCAGTGCGGGGGAAATGGCAGCAGATGCAGAGACTTCAGCTGCGGATGAGGTCAGCCCAGGAAGCCACAGGACCTCTCCCTCTGACTTCCCTTCGCTCTGTGCTCACAACAGACTCACTCCTACACCAACGGTCGCCCACCTGCTCTGCATCATGGAACGACAAGAGCACATCCCTCAATCTGACCCTCTCTTCTTACTAAAGCGAGCTTGCGCAAGTGAAATCTCTCAGAGCCTTAGTCTTCCTTTTATACGGTGGGGATAAGAGAAACATGTTAATGTTCCTAATGAGACTTTTGTCCATGTGCAGTGCAGTATGGGTCATTGTTAAATTCAACTCTCTCCTT
The DNA here is from genome assembly GCF_982192425.1 of Myodes glareolus. Taxonomy (NCBI): domain Eukaryota; kingdom Metazoa; phylum Chordata; class Mammalia; order Rodentia; family Cricetidae; genus Myodes; species Myodes glareolus. Next base: position 39,022,247 of record NC_142029.1, on the reverse strand, counting down.
CCCTGCAGAATATGTTAGTCTCATGTTAGGTGTCTAGAGCTAGGCTCTTATTGGCCGAAACATTTTCACTTATATAACAGTTTGAAGCTTGTTAATAGAAAATCAGCTTCAAAATTTCAGATGCCACATATCCCACTATCAGAGACATACATATTCCTTTGATCTGAAACAAGCTATTCCAAATCTTTCTTTAAAATGTTTTATATGATTGCCTAAATAAAACCAGTTATAATTATATTACTTAGAACGTGTATTCTCAGTGAGACCATTGTTGTTCTCCAGAGGGTGAAAACTGGACCTTGGGAAGAATGTGTGAAGAATTTTAGATGGTTTATGACCCTTAAAATTGCCCTAGTACATGAGCATGCATGTGGTGTGTCTGTGGTATTAAATTTCATAATGGGACCTAAGGGACAAAATATCTAAAAGAATCCTTTTGGGAAGACAGTACTGATTAAAAAGTTATAAAGAAAAATCTAAACTATTTGTAAGTCTGGAAACCTGAGAAAATATTTTCAATGTTGTGGCATTTTTTCCCTTTCATTTTTTTCCAACTTTGGATATAAGTTGTATCATTTGAATCTCTGAAAGTTCAGTTTTTACTGTATCTTCTATTTATTCCTTGACAACTTTGTACACGTACACAATATTCTGTATCTATCCCCTATTTTCCCCTCCCATGTCTCCTGAACCCCAGTGGGTTTCCCCTCCACCTCCATACCCTCTCTACCTTCATTAAATCCACTGAGTCCAGTTAGTGCTGCTTGTTAGAATGGTACTGTTGCTGTGAGCTTGTTCAGGTCTGGTACAGGTAAATACAACTTCAGTAAGTTCATGAGTGCAGTGCCATTTCCACATCTTCAGAGACATTCCTGCATGTGTGTGTGCGCACACGTGTGTGTGTGTGCATGGGTGCGTGCGTGTGTGTGTGTGTGTGTGTGTGTGTGTGTGTGTGTGAGCATATACAGCCAAACACCCAGCAGTTATGTATTCTCGGTCCTTTGACAGATATGAGTCTACTACAGAAAGAAGTATCTTAGACTAGATGTATACTTTTAAAATAGCTTCTTCTCTGAACGCTCTATATTTTACACAAATGCTTTGGAATAGAAGAGATTTTCTAAACTTTTTATTATAAATGGCATCACGTTTATCCAACAGCATTCATCTCTCTTGTTTAAATGGCATATCTGGGGTGAGATTTAGTGCATGGGGGAGCATTCAGAGGTCAACCATGGATGGGTGTTATTCCTCAGAGGCCATTCACCTTGTTTTTTTTTTTTTTCTTTTTGCTATGTTTTTTTTTTCCAGTGTGTTTTTCTGGATTCTTTATTAAAAATCTGGTGTTCATGTATGTATGAATTTATGTCTGGGTCTTTTATTTGATTCATTGATTAATGTGTCTCTTTTATGCTAATACCATATGTGTTTTTATTACTATTAGTTCTGTAGTACAACTTGAAGTCAGGGATGGTGGGACACCCTGCAGTTCTTTTATTGTTCAGGATCATTTTAGCTCTCATGTCCCTCCATCCTTCCGTATGGAGTTGAGAATTGACCTTGCAAGATCTGTAAAGAATTATGTTGAAATTAATGGGAATTTTATTGAATCTGTAGATTGCTTTTGATATGATGGCCATCTTTCCTATGTTCATTTAACCGATTCATGAACATGGTACATCTTTCCATCTTCTGATATCTTCTTCAATATCTTTCTTTAAACTCTTGAAGTATTTATCATTCAAGTCATTCACTTACTTGGATTGAGTTAACCCAAGATGTTTTATATTATTTGAGACCATTGTGAAAGGTGTTTCCCTGATTTATTTCTCACTAGTATCTATTATATATATTATATATCTCACTAGTATATATAGATGGGCTACTGATATTTTTGTATGTACATGTTAATTTTGTATACAGCTACTTTGTTGAAAGTGACATCTTGAAATTTGCAGGCAAATGAATAGAACTAGAAAAAAAAAAAAAACATCCTGAGTGAGGTAATCCAGACCCAGAAAGACGAACAGGGTATGCACTTACTCATAAGTGGATACTAGACATAACACAAAGAATAACCAGCCTATAGTCCATGACCCCAGAGAAGCTAGGTAACAAGGAGAACCCTAAGAGAGACATATGTGGATCCCCAGGGAAGAGGTAATGGACAAGATCTACTGAGAAAATTGAGAAGTGGAGGAAAAAAGGGAGGGTGAAAGGGAGGGGAGAGGGAGGGGAGAAGAACATGAGGGAACAGGATGTCAAGATGGGGGAAAGACAGAGAGGGAGAGCAAGGAAAGAGATAACTTGAAAAAGGAAGCATTATGGGGCTAGTGAGAAACTCGGTGCTAGGGAAATTCCCAGGAATTCACAAGGGTGACCCCAGCTAAGACCCTAGGCAATACTGGAGAGGATGCCTGAACTGACCTTCCCCTGCAATCAGTTTGATGACTACCTTAATTGTCATAGAACCTTCATCTGGCAACTGATGGAAGCAGATGCAGAAATGCACAGCTAAGTACTGGACTGAGCTCCCAGAATTTAGTCGAAGAGAGGGAAGAGCTTATGAGTGAAGGAGTCAAGACCATGATGGGGAAACCCACAGAAACAGCTGCCCTGAGCTAGTGGGAGCTCACTGACTCTGGACTGACAGCAGGGGAACCTGCATAGGACCAAACTAGGCCCTCTGAATGTGGGTGACAGTAGTGTGGCTTAGGTAGTTTGTGGGGCCACTGGCAGTGGGACCAGTATTTATCCCTAGTGCTTGAACAGGCTTTTTAGAGCCTATTCGCTTTGAAGAGGTACTTGCTCACCCTAGAGATGGGGGGAGGGCCTTTGTCCTGACTTAAAGTGATGTGACAAACTTTGTTGACTCCCCATGGGAAGCCTTTCCCTCTCTGAGGATTGGATGGGGAATGGAGTTGGGGGAAGGTGGGAGGACCGAAAGGAGGGGAGGAAGTGGGAACTAGGATTGATATATAAAATAAGAAAAGATTGTTTTAAAAATAAATAAATGAAAGAAAGTATTGATAAGGTGTTCTCTGGTAGAATTTTGAGAGCTCACTTATGTATATTATCATATCATCTGCAAATAATGATACTTTAGTTCCTTCTTTTCCAATTTATATCCTCTTGATTTTCTTCAATTGTTTTATCGATCTACCTAAAACTTCAAGAACTATATTGAATAGATATGGGAAGAGTAGACAACCTTATTTTCTTCCTGACTTTAGCAGAATTGCTTTGAGTTTCTCAGTTGATGTTAGCTATGGACTTCCTCTAAACTGTCTTTGTTATGGTGAGGTGTGCCCTTTGTCTCCCTAATCTCTCCAGGACTTTTATCATGAAGAGGTGTTGGACTTTGTCAAAGGCTTTTTCTATATCTAATGAGACAATCATAAGATTTTATAATTTCAGCTTATTCATATGGTGGATTACTTTGACTAATTTTTATATGTTGAACCATCTCTGCCTTACTGGGATGAAGCCTACTTGATCATGGTGAATGATCTTTTCAATGTGTTCTTGGATTTGGTTTCAAGTATAAGGGAAGTTGGTCTGTGATTTTCTTTCTTTGTTGAGTTTTTATGTGGTTTGGGTATGAGGGTAACTGGGGCCTCATGAAATGAATTGGGCATTGTGTCTTCTGTTTCTATTTTGTGGAATAATTTTATGAGTATTGACATTAACTCTTCCTTGAAAGTCTGGTAGAAGTCTGTGCTAGAACCGTCTATCCCTGAGCTGTTTTTGGTTGGTAGACTTTTTTTTTCAAATTTATTTATTTATTTGTTTATAAAAATTTCCACTTCCTCCCCTCCTCCCCATACCCTCCTATTCCCCCCACTCCTTCGCCTCCCCCCCCCACTCCCTCTCCTCCTCCCTCTCCAGTCCTAAGAGCAGTCAGGGTTTCCTGCCCTGTGGGAAGTTCAAGTTCCTCCCCTCTCCCTCCAGGTCTAGGAAGGTGAGCATCCAAACAGACTAGGATCCCAAAAAGCCAGTACATGCAGACAAAACAAGACCCAGTGCCATTGTCAATGGCTTCTCAGTCAGCCCCCATGTCAGCCACATTCAGAGACTCCTGTTTGATCACATGCTCATTCAGTCCCAGTACAGCTGGCCTTGGTGAGCTCTCATTCGATCAGTCCCCTTGTATCAGAAGGTGAACGCACCCCTCGCGGTCCTGATTTCCTTTTTCATGGTCTCCCTCCTTCTGCTCCTCATTTGGACCTTGGGGGCTCAGTCCAGTGCTCCAATGTGGGTCTCCGTCTCTATCTCGATCTATCATCAGATGAAGGTTCCCTTTGGTCCTGCCTTTCTTGCTCACGTTCTCCCTCCTTCTGCTTCTCATCTGAACCTAGGGAGTTAAGTCCAGTGTTCCAATATGTGTCTGTATCTCTATCTCCATCCATCGCCAGAAGAAGGTTCTAAGGTGATATGCAAAATATTCATCAGTATGGTTATGGACCAAGGCCAGTTCAGGCACCCTCTTCTCTGCTGCTCAGGGAACAATCTGGGGACCTCTCCTTGGGCCTGGGAACCTCTCTAGAATCAAGTCTCTTGCAAACCCTAAAATGGCTCCCTTAGTTGAGATATATACTTCCCTGATCCCATATCCATCCTTCCTCCCTCCCTCCCATCCCATTCCGCAAAGCCATCCCCAATCCTCCCCCTCTCTCTTCTCTCTAACCATCTCCCCTTACTTCCAACACACACCTCCCCCCCCCCCCCCGTGCACCCGTTTGCCTGGCAATCTTGTCTACTTCCAACATCCAGGAGGATAACCATATGATTTTCTTCAGGTTCACCTTCTTTTCCAGCTTTTCTAGGATCACGAATTATAGGCTCAAAGACCTTTAACTATGGCTAGAATCCACTTATGAGTGAGCACACACCGTATTCCTCCCCCTGGATCTGGGTTACCTCACTCAGTAAAGTGTTTTCTATTTCCATCCATTTGCATGCAAAATTCAAGATGTCATTGCTTTTTACAGCTGAGTAAAACTCTAATGTGTATATGTTCCACACCTTCTTTAACCATTCTTCTATTGAGGGGCACCTAGGTTGTTTCCAGGTTCTGGCTATTACAAATAGTGCTGCTATGAACATAGTTGAACAAAGCTTTTGTAGTATGATAGGGCATCTCTTGGGTATATTCCCAAGAGTGGAATTGTTGGGTCCTGAGGGAGGTTGACTCCCAGTTTCCTGAGAAACCGCCACACTGATTTCCACAGTGGCTGCACAAGTTTGCATTCCCACCAACAATGGATGAGTGTTCCCCTCACCCCACATCCTCTCCAGCATAGGCTATCATTGGTGTTTTTGAGTTTGGCTATTCTGACAGGTGTAAGATGGTATCTCAAAGTGGTTTTGATTTGCATTTCCCTGATCACTAAGGAGGTAGAGCATGACCTTAAGTGTCTTTTGGCCATTCGAAGTTCATCTGTTGTGAATTCTCTGTTCAGTTCAGTACCCCATTTTTTAATTGGGTTAATTAGAGTTTTAGTGTCTAGTTTCTTGAGTTCTTTGAATATTTTGGAAATCAGACCTTTGTCTGATGAGTGGTTGGTGAAGATCTTCTCCCAGTCGGAAGGTAGCCTTTTTATCTTACTGACGGTGTCCTTTGCTTTACAGAAGCTTCTCAGTTTCAGGAGGTCCCATTTATTCATTGATTCTCTTATTGTCTGTGCTACTGGGGTTCTACCTAGGAAGTGGTCTCCTGTGCCTATATCTTGTAGACTACTTCCCACTTTCTCTTCTATCAGGTTCAAAGTGGTCAGATTAATGTTGATGTCTTTAATCCATTTGGACTTGAGTTTTGTGCATGGTGATAGATATGGATCTACTTTCATTCTTCTACAGGTTGACATCCAGTTATGCCAGCACCATTTGTTAAAGATGCTTTCCTTCTTCCATTGTATACCTTTAGCTCCCTTGTCAAAAATCAGGTGTTCATAGGTTTGTGGGGTAATATCCGGGTCTTCTATTTGATTCCTTAGGTCAACTTCTCTGTTCTTATGCCAATACCAAGTTGTTTTCAATACTGTTGCTCTGTAATAGAGTTTGAAATCAGGGATGGTAATGCCTCCAGAAGTTCCTTTATTGTATAAGATTGTTTTGGCTATCCTGGGTTTTTTGTTTTGCCATATAAACTTGATTATTGTTCTCTCAAGGTCTGTGAAGAAGTTTGATGGGATTTTGATGGGGATTGCATTGAATTTATAGATTGCTTTTGGTAGAAATGCCATTTTTACTATGTTGATCCTCCTAATCCAAGAGCAGGGAAGATCTTTCCATTTTCTGGTATCCTCCTTAATTTCTTTCTTCAAGGACTTAAAGTTCTTGTGAAATAGGTCTTTCACTTCCTTGGTTAGAGTTACCCCAAGATATTTTATGCTATTTGTGGCTATCATGAAAGGTGAAGTTTCTCTGATTTCCCTCTCTGCTTCTTTATCCTTTGTGTATAGGAGAGCAACCGATTTTTTGGAGTTGATCTTGTATTCTGCCACATTACTAAAGGTGTTTATCAGCTGTAGGAGTTCTTTGGTAGAGTTTTTGGGGTCGCTTATGTACACTACCATGTCGTCTGCAAATAATGAAAGTTTAACTTCATCCTTTCCAATTCGAATCCCCTTGATCCCCTTATGTTATCTTATTGCTGTTGCTAGAACTTCAAGCACTATATTGAAGAGGTATGGAGAGAGTGGACAGCCTTGTCGTGTTCCTGATTTTAGTGGAATGGCTTTGAGTTTCTCTCTATTCAATTTGATGTTAGCTGTCGGCTTGCTATATATTGCTTTTATTATATTTAGGTATGATCCTCGTATTCCCAATCTCTCCAACACCTTTATCATAAAGGGGTGTTGAATTTTGTCAAATGCTTTTTCAGCATCTAATGAAATGATCATATTTTTTTTTCTTTCAGTTTATTTATATGATGGATTACATTGATAGATTTGCATATGTTGAACCAGCCCTGCATCTCTGGGATGAAGCCCACTTGATCATAATGGATAATTTTTCTAATGTGTTCTTGGATTCGGTTTGCAAGTATTTTACTGAGAATTTTTGCGTCAATGTTCATGAGTGAGATTGGCCTGTAATTCTCTTTCTTGGTTGTGTCTTTATGTGGTTTTGGTATCAGGGTAACTGTAGCTTCATAAAAAGAGTTTGGCAATGACTCTTCAGTTTCTATATTGTGAAATACATTAAGGGGTGTAGGTATTAGCTCTTCCTGGAAGTTCTGGTAGAATTCTGCATTGAAACCATCTGGTCCTGGGCTTTTTTTGGTAGGGAGATTTTTGATAACAGCTTCTAATTCTTCACGATTGACAGGTCTATTTAGATTGTTCACCGCGTCTTGGTTCAATTTTGGTATATGGTACTTATCTAAAAAATGTCCATTTCTTTTACATTTTCCAATTTTGTGGCATACAGGCTTTTGTAGTAAGATCTAATGATTCTCTGAATTTCCTCTGTGTCTGTGGTCATGTCCCCCTTTTCATTTCTGATCTTATTAATTTGCGTGTTCTCTCGCTGCCGTTTGATTAGTTTGGAGAGGGGTTTGTCAATCTTGTTGATTTTCTCCAAGAACCAGCTTTTTGTTTCATTGATTCTTTGGATTGTTTTCTGTGTTTCTATTTTGTTGATTTCAGCCCTCAGTTTGATTATTTCCAATCTTCTACTCCTCCTGGGTGAATCAGCTTCTTTTTTTTCTAGAGCTTTCAAGTGTGCTGTTAAGTCTCCAATGTGTACTTTCTCCGTTTTCTTTAATTGAGCACTTAGTGATATGAACTTTCTTCTTAGCACTGCTTTCATAGTGTCCCATAGGTTTGAGTATGTTGTGTCTTTATTTTCATTAAATTAAAGGAAGACTTTATTTTCTTTCTTTATTTCTTCTTTGAGACATGGTCTCTCACAGCCTTGAAACTCTCCAATAGGCTAGGGTAACTGGCCAGCAACTCCCAGGAATCTGCTTGCCTTCTTTCCAGATCTGAAATTACAAGTATGCATCATTGTGCCAGCCTTTTTGTTTTAAACATAGATTATCAACCGATCACTTCCTTGCCCCCAAGTAACATAATTTGAAGGTATGAATGAGAGCCAGGCAGGGTAGTGCACACCTATAATTCCAGAATATAATCCTTGAGGATTGTTATAGATTTGAAGCTGGCCTGGGCTATTCAGAGAAAGATTCTATCTTTAAGGAAAAAAAAAGTTTTAGCTTTAAATATTTTTACTACTTGTAAAGACTCTGGGTTTGCTTACTGAGAATTTATTTTGAGAGCCTCTTCCAGTCTAGGAAACTGGGCACTGGTGAAGTGATGTCCAAGCATTCAGGGGTAGCACTGACCTTCCCCACACCTCTATACAAGATCTTGATCACTTTGCAATGGAGATTCTGTAATTCTTAATAACTTGTGTTGATAATCCCTAATCCAAAACTGCAACACAGGCAAGAGTTCCGAGGTCCTGATATGCATCCTCCCAGCAGTCTGAGCTCCACCTTCCTATTTTAGCTCTCATACTATAAAGAAGGGTCTTTCGCTAACACAAATGTAACATTTGTAGCCACACTTTCTAGTTTATTTTGCTTTTCTGTTGTTTATAATGCCCTCAGATGAAGAAACAGCACTTTCTTTGGAGGTGTACCCTCTAGTGAGTTGCCCATTTTAATGGGCACACTCCTATGTATACTGCAGGTCACTTGGAGACATGAACATAGAAGGCACTAGTTAGGGACTCAAGGGGTCTCAGTGGGAGGAGGAAGGCAGATGAGGGAGGGTGGTAAAGGGTAAAGAGGGATAAAATCCATTCTATATATACATACATTGCTTGTCTGTGAAAAACATCAGCATATCATAAACTGGCCATGTCTATGGCTCTTTAAGGAATTGCCTTTATTTAAAAAAGTGACATTCCAAATCAAATGGGAACTTTATAGGTACATTATAATTTTTTTAAAAAGTGGAAAATTAGCATTTTATGTTTGTACTTATTAATTTATGATATATTTCTTTTCCTATACCAAAGGACGTGGCTTTGGTTACATCTTCATCTGTAGACAACCTGCTGTTGCACTCATGACAGAATACAATGTGCTTCTTATCGATGCCGCGTTAAACGATGCTAAGAGAGGGTTAGAAAAGAAATGAAAGACCCCCGAAATGGGGAGACTTTCACTCAAGTCTAGGGATAACACGACCCCCCCCAGTAACTCACGAGAGACCGTCCTTGCTGCAATCACACGAGGTTTAATGACAAGATGACAAGATTGGAACCAGTGCACTGGGGCCGAGACTCATAACCCACACAGGGGAAGAGTTCGGCCCCAGCAGCTGGGAGAAGGGATTTTTAAGAGAAGAAACCACAGCCCAGTAATCCGAAAAGGGTAGGGAGGTCACAAGGGGGCAACTCCCTGTTCCTCAAGGTTATTCTCAAGATTATAATCAGCTAGTTCCTGAAACACAGTATCCCAAATACCAATGATAATCACAAGGGGAGAAACTCCCTGTTTCTCAAGATTATTCTCAAGATTATAATCTAACTTTATCTTCAGCTAGTTCCTGAAACACTGAACCAGCTAATTCTAGATTTCTGATTCTTCCCTCCCTGCATAGATTTTTGGCTCTTTGTTTTCCTGCTAGGGGGATCTGGATTTATTCAGGTCTTTCAGAAACGCTGTGTCTGCTGCGACGTGTTCTTTTGACACTGAATGAACTGCGGATTCCGACAGTGTAGTCTAACTCCTTGGACAGGAAAGGTGGCTTAGGGCTGCAAACCCTTGTTGTTCTGGCAAAATACCCAAACTCTGTTCCCAGCACCCAGATGGCAGCTCACAACCATTCCTAATTCCAGTTTCAGGGGAACCAATTCCCTCTTAGGACCTCCTTGGGCACCAGGCACCCAAATGAGACACACACACACACACACACACACACACACACACACACACACACGCACACACACACATAGAGAGAGAGAGAGAGAAAACACTCACACGTATAAAATTAATTTTAAAAATCAAAAAGGAGTGGTTCAGAAAAGGCAATCGGTCACACTGGCCTGGGCTGCCATTAATCTATCTGTTAGGCTCAGGGTGTAGGAATCCAAGGTATGGTTATGAGTGCTTTGACCATCATGGGATAGCGAAAGCAATGGGAATGAGAAAAAAATACCCATAGCTTTGACCTATTGAGTTAGTCTGTGGAAAGGCTTTCTTTCTGTAGTGTTGCCCAACTGATTCAGCTGTTCCACATCAGCCAATTCACTGTGGCGAAAAAATGGCAAAAGGAAATTATTTTCAATGGACATCCACTATATGCCAGGAACTACGCTAGCAACTGCACATACATTTCACATCAGCATCAGCCAACCCAAGTCCCACAGCTACAGAGCAGCAGAGCCACAGTGTGTGATTCCCAGAGGGCCAGAGCGGTAACATCCCTTTACCAGTGCCTTACACACTTTAGGTCAAGTACAGTCCGTGAAGTTGCTGGTGCTGTGTTCACTGACGCATGAAGAGATTGGGTTCCCAGGCTGGCTCATTCCTCAAGGTCACACAACTGTTGTGCACATTTCTAGCACAGATTCTCAGGTGTAGGATGCCCTTTCTACCATGTTGTATCTCCTGAAGGACCAAGTCCTTGTTATTTCTCCCTTCCCTTCCCTTCCCTTCCCTTCCCTTCCCTTCCCTTCCCTTCCCTTCCCTTCCCTTCCCTTCCCTTCCTTTCTCTTCTTTTCCTCCTCTCTCCTCCCCCCTTCCAGTTCCCTTCTTCTTTTTCCTTCCTTTCCCTTCCCTCTCTTCCCCTCCCCTCCTTTCCCTTCCTTTCATTTACCTTCCTGTCCCTTCCTTTCTCTCCTCTCCCCTCTTCTCGAAAATATTCAGGTGGGTCAGGATGGCTGAGGTATTATTATTATTATTATTATTATCATTTTGTTTTATTTCAATTAATTTATAGTTTTTCCAGATGTTCACCTGTATGGAATAAATATTGAATTTGCTTAGGTAGGGACTGAAATGAGAAGAAAACACAGTCATTCCAGGGGAACACAATGCTGTATGACTCTAATAAATTTCATGTATAAATTATATCTAGGCAATCTTGTTTTAACTCTTTTTTAATTTTAATGCTTTTTCTTCTGAAAAACCAGTATCTGTATTTCTCAGTCCTAATCCAAAGCACTATAAAAGTAAGATGAAAGACTTATATAGTTATCTTTTCTTTCTCCTGCCTCTGCTCCTCTCCTGCTTAATAGGAATGCCAAATCTTTTCTGACTTCTCTAGGAAGTTCTAGAGGGCTCCAGAGAATGGTATATATATACTGGCCCCTACACTCCTCTAGGTTACCATTTGCCTCTTTTTCTTGCCATTGACCCGTGGCAAGCCTGTGGATGCCTGCCTGGGTTGGTGCTTGCTTCAGTACAGCCAGTGTGTTGTGTATGGCCCAAAGCTCTTCGGGTGTCCGCTGGTTTCTCCTCGGAGGGTGCTCCATGAAACCCACCCTGAGCTCCACTTGGGATGGCAAGCTCCTCCTCTCCACCCTCCCTCTTGCTAAAACTGCAATGCCTTGAATTCTAATTTACCAATTCTTCTAATTTTCATTTGGGTCTTTTGTTGCCCATCCCTTACTGTGGATCTCAGGAAGGAATAGGAGGGGGTGGGTGGACAGGAGTCTGAATGACAGACCCTGGGGCCCCCACACTGGGACTCACCCTTCCCCCTCTGACCTGCTCTGTTGTTCTACAACCAAAATGGTGCCCTTTCTTCCTTGGGATGAATCCTTTCCCATGAAAAGCTTTGGTCATGCAAACAGCTCTGCGTGTGACAAGACCAGCCTGCCAGTCAATTCCCAACAGGAAATTGCATCAGTGGATTTCACCAGGGCTAAACTCCTGCCAGCTCTACTAACTAGTTGGGAGGCAACCCTAGGGGCGGAATGCAGAGGAGAGAGGAACTGTCCATCCACTGTGCAGAACGACAGCCGAGATGTTCCTTCAGCCCGGAGACCTGTCTAGATGGCTTATGTTGACAGCATTACATTTACTGAGCTAGAGAAACATCTACAAAATGTCTGCGTGCATTTTCCGCATTTCAACGAATTCAGCTTCTCATTGGCGTCATAGAGAGTTATCACACAAAGAGTAAGCAGCTTGAGGGCAGGCCCCCAAGTCTTTGGAATTTAAGGAATTGTCACAGCCCTGCCTGAGGGAACTTGCATGAGGGAAATTATCTAATTTCTAATCCAGTACATAGCGACTGCCTTACTATTAATATCCCAATGTGTGCAAAAAAAAAAAAAAAGAGGAAAAAAATGTATTTAAATCCATGGATGATGGTGATATTTAAATGACTGACCATAAGGAAAGTTGACTAGGCTTTTAAAAATGAGTTACATAAAATTTTAGTTTTTCTTAAAAATTGGTAGTCTCTAGCTAGTGGATTGGGAATGATTTTAATTTCTCCATTTGAATTTTTTAAATTTGGCGAAATAGGCAATTCTATAAAAGTCATTTTTGTAACGTTTTTCTTTTGACAAAGTCTCTCCCTGTAGCCCTGGTTGGTCTAGAACTCTTGTAGACCAGGCTGGCTTCACAGACGTCTGCCCACTTCTGACTCCTGAGTCCTGGGACTAAGGGTGTGCCACCACACCCTGGCTGTTGTGACTATTTCCAGCTGTGTAATTCAGTAGCATTAAATATGTTGACCTTGTGGGGCAACTGTTACCACCAAAGAGCTCAAGAAGTATTTTTCTTGTCAACTGGAAACTCTTCACCTATTACCCAGTAATTGCTTTCCCCGTAGTTCCCCCATCCCTGCTAACCACGGTCAGCTCTGTTTCTATAAATCTGATGGCTCTAAGTACCTCATATAAGTGAAACATACGGCATTTGCCATTCTATAGCTGATTTATGGCCCTTAACGTAACATCTTTACGCTTGGTTGATACCATAGCACGTGTCAGAATTTTCCTGCTTTTAAAGCTGAGCAGCATTCCATTGGATGGGTCTGCTGCATCTACTTTCTCTGTCATCTGGGGGTGGACACTTGAGCTCCTTCCAGTTTGACCCTGCATAGCTACTATGAAGAATTGGACCGATATCTATTAAAACCACGGCTCTCAGTTCTTTTGAGTGCATACCCAGTTGCAAAAGTTTTGGATCGTACATCAAAATGTTTTTCAGGTTTTTGAGGGACTTCCGTGATCGTCTGCACTTGGCTCCATCATTTTTTTCTGCCCAAAATATCAGAACCTCAGGAGTTCTGGTATTTTGCAACATCACTACCACTTACTGTTGATTTTTATCTTGTTTTGTTAGTACCCATTCTAATGATATAAATATCAATCATTTAATTGTGACTTCAATTTGTATTTCTCTAATGGTTTGTGATATTGGGCATCTTTTTACATGTCTTTTTACTGTTTGTATTGTTTTTTCCTTTGGAGAAACATCTGTATAAGCCCTTTGTTCATGAACAGTTTTTGGACTTGTAGAAGTTTTTATTATTCTGCATATAAATTTCATGAGCCACGTACCATTCATTAAGTTGCTTTTCACTCTGTTGGCTATATTCTTCAATGCTTGAAAGGTTCTAAGTTTGACATAGTTCAGCTAATCCACATTTTTCCTATCGTTGCTTGTGCCATTGGTATGTTCAAGAAACAACTGCCAAATTCATTATCATAAAATACTTTCTTGATTATTTTATGGTACTTTTATATTTTTGAAGGATTTTGAGCTAATTTTAGTAAATGCACAAAGATAAGGGTCAAATTTTACTAAGTACGTGGCTATCCAGCACCCTCCTTTCCACTCTGAGCCATCTTAATATCTTTGTGGGAAATCTTTCGACTGGCTTCATTTACAGGTTTTTCCACTCTGTTGATCTACATCTTTGTCTTAATGACAGTGCCACACCATTTTGATTAGTGCAGTCTTGTAATTAGCTTTAAAATCAGGAAGCATCCGACCCTGGTGTCAGTCTTTCACAAAACTACATGGGTTGTTATAGCACACTTAAGACTCCATATAAATATTTACTTGCATTCTTCCAGTTCTGCAAAAATCATTTCAATGTTGAACATTTTATTTTTAAAATATCAGTCTGCTTACCTGAATGTAAAGCAAATTTTAGCATGATAAATTAGATCTCTTCCAAATATTTTAATGAAAGATTTCTCTTGACTAGTTTGTGCTGCTAATCTTCTGTGAGTAAACTCTGCAGAGAACATCAGGGTGCTGTGTACCATACATCTGCAGAGGGAAATTATTTCAGAGAATGCAAGAAGTAACATTTTAAGCACCAAATGGTCCTTTAAATCACCACGTCTTAGTGTTCTTCTGGTATGATCCATTATTAATCACATTAGCTTTGCTTTTTACAATCCAGGAAAAACTGGCTTTAATTTCTATAATAACAGCTAATAACATTATAGATCACAACTTTTTAGCTTTTAATCCACTTATAGCATTAGTATTTACCTAAGTTAGATAAACATGTAATTTAATTTGTATGAGATTTAAAGATAACCCATTTCCTCTTGCAACATTCTGGTGGAATGTACTGTTTTTCCTTATTCAGTTTACATATTTTCTTTTGGAATAAACTATGGAGAACAAAGTGACTCCTGAATTATAGACAAAGCTGTCAGATGAAAGACTAAGGAAGTTGACAAAATGTGTCTGTTTGGAGCTTTTGAACAAGGCTTAGTAGTCAAGGTTGTCCTGATGGGTTCATGACCGGCTTGGTTGACCTTCTCACTTCACATAACTTAAATTTACTCTTCTTGATTTCAACAAATATTTACTGCGTGCCTATCATGTGGCAGGCACTCTGTGAGGGCTAGTGGACACAGCCTCTGTCCTCACAGTGGTTCACCACTCCAGGAAGAAATAGACAGTAAACTAATAAATTACCTTATGTAAATAGATACAGAACACTTGAGTTCCCAGAATGGGGAAGTGCTCACAAAACGGCCATGTTCTGGCCTTCCCGCTGCAGCGATGGGCTATATTTAAGCAGTTAGCTAAATCATACAAAGGAGTGATAGTGTTTGGGCATAGCATCATCCTGGGTCTTCTAGAAGTAAAGACAGATCTGGGTTTTTATCCTTAAATATATCCTTTGTTGAAAGCCAATGGCTCTTGGCAAGAATGCCATGTTTAAAACACACCAGGTCATCATTTAGGGGTAGGCTTGTCCCCTCCTCACTGGATATGCCTCTTCCCAGTCAAGTCAGGGGAGGATGCCAAAGTGGCATCACCTAAGAGTCTGCAGCGAGCTACCTCCCTTAGGTCAGGGTTTTCTGAAGTCTGTTTCATCACAAACACCCAGGTAAGTATGAAAATGTTGTTACTGTTCTGGGAGGCGAAAGAGATGTCAACAGTTTTAAGCCATAATGAGAGAGGAATAAACAGGTCTGTTGTTCTGGTGCAGGGGTAAGGGGCCTGAGAGGATTTTGAATTTTTTTTTTACCACAAAGAAATGGTGAATGTGCACCTTGTCTTGAACTTACACATTAATTAATATATATTGAAGCATGACATGATTCCTCATACGTGTGTACAGTTTCTATGTGTCAGAGCAAGTAAATTATATTAACCTTGTGAAAAGCTATGAGATGTCACTGACGTCTTCCTGTGAGGTACTGACACAGGAGGCTGCTCTGTGAGGGTCAGTGTCATTCCCATTGTGCTCCCAAGGTGCATGCGCCCCCATTTCAGAAATGCAGAAGGAGAGTATAAGAGCAAAGTTGCTTTCCCTACACCCTGCTCATTATGATTTGGTTTGCTTTTTTCAAAGACTTCATAATCCAGCGACTTTAAACACAGTAAAAAAAAATAATAATAATAACAGGTATAATAACCAATAACTGCATTTTGCCTTTAAATGAATGTGTTTTGAGGTTCAGCTTGTAGGTACCATCAGGTCAGTTAGGGCTGCTCTGGTCCATACAGGATACTGTGGACTACCAGGTCTCCTCGCTGGCTTCTTCCACAGTGTGGACGTTTCACACCTGTTTGCCTGGGTCTGGCCTGGATTTTCAGTCCAGCTTTCCAGAATTCTGTTCCCTTAGTAACTAAGGCGTACTAGTAGGCAAACTGGGAGAACTGGTGAGCCTGGTTTGTCTAGAACTGGCAGATACATCTCAATTCCAGGGAGCCTCTTGGTCTGAAGAGACTGTAATCCTTCAGTGAAGCAAAGTTGGTCGGTAGGACTGTAGCTCCAGGAGACATGGAGGAACCTAGGAGGCAGGAAATGAGTGAACCTCCAAGAACCTTCAGTTAACAGCACAGTGTATACCAGAGGGCACAATGAAGAAACTGCTGACATGGCCAGTCTACAAGGGGGAAGGTTTTTATTGTGGATAGAAGAGAGAAAAGATCCTGAGGCCTCTGGAAGTGTCCAGAGCAGAGAGAAAAGAAAGCAGACTAGACATGGTCAGGGCTATATAAGGTAGTAGGAGGATGCAGGAGAGCCAGAGAGGATAGCGGAGACAGCAAAAGGTAAAGCGTAGCGAGAGGCCAAGAGAATCTGGCTGGAGACCGCACAAGAAGGCAGGGTAGAGTGGTGGGACAGTGCAGTCACAGCCATGTGGGGTAAACAAATCCCGTGGTGCATTCTAAAGACGTGATTGGTGGGAGGGGCTTTGAACCTAACACACAGCTGTCTCTTTGGGCTGAGTTGCCCTGTCTGTCCCAGAGTAGTAGCTTCCAAATGCAGCTATGTTGCCAAATCGCTTGTAGAGATTGTTTAAAACACAGTGTTGGGGTGAGGGGAGCAAAGATACAATGGAGGTTTTAATGCCTCAGGTGAGCATGACTCAAGGGCAATCAAATGCCATAGGTGAACTCAAAGAATGACTTTCATAGGCAATGGTCAAATGGGTTTCAGAAAAGTGAAGTGTTTTACTATCAGTGAGAACTTAAGAGAAAGTAACAGAGCTCCCATATAGCTGAGGGGAGGGAAGGGGAGGAGAGAGGAGGGAAAGACAGGGAACAACTTTGTACAGCTACTTCTCTCCTTCTTCTTCATTTGTGTTCTGAGACTCAATCTCAGGTCACCAGACTTACCCACTGAACATCTTCCTCGTGTGAGGCCCCTCTGGGTCTTTATAACACACATATCTGACCATGTCACTGTCCTGTGGATTCAGAGTCCAAAGCTTCTTGCTGCTCCGTGACTCAGCGTGTGACTCACAGGGTTTAATGTGAGGACATCATTACCATTGTGCTATCATCTTCTAATGAAAGACCCCCGATATGGGGAGACTCTCACTCAAGTCTCGGGATAACACAACCCCCCCGCCCCCCAGTAACTCACGAGAGACCGTCCTTGCTGCGGTCACAATGCAGTTTAGTGACAAGACGACAAGACGGGAACCAGTGCACTGAAGTCGGGACTCATAGCCCACGCAGGGGAAGAGTTCGACCCCGAGTAGCTGGGAGAAGGGGTTTTTAAGGGAAGAAACCACAGCCCAGTAATCTGAAAGGGGCAGGGAGGGTGTCACAGAAAATTCCGAAAATACCAGTGATGGTCACAAGGGGCAACTCCCTGCCTCTCAAGATCACTCTCAAGGTCATAATCAGCTAGTTCCTGAAACACAGTATTCCAAAAATACCAATGATAATTACTAGGGGGAAACTCCCTGTTTCTCAAGATTATTCTCAAGATTACAATCTAACTTTATCTTCAGCTAGTTCCTGAAACCCTGAACTGGCTAATCCTAGATTTCTGATTTTTCTCTTCCTGCTAGATTTTTGACTCTATTTTTTCCTGCTAGGGGGATCTGGATTTATCCAGGATCCAGGTCTTTCACTAGCGTTTGGCCTGCATGTGTGTTTATTAACCACACATGTGCTTGCTGCCCATCTGAGAAGATGACATCGGCTCACCTGGAACTGGAGTTACAGACTGTTGTTAGCTAGCCAACATGTAGGTGAGGGAATTGAACCCTGGACCCTACTCAGAAACAAGTGCACTTAACCACTGAGCAATCTCTCCAGCCCCATCTTTACAGTCTTGTTCCTGGAATACTCTCGTCTAACTAAGCCCTTTTCCTCCTTCATTCATGGTGAGATTTCAGGTCACATCCTACTGTTAGTTCAGATTCAAGTCAACCGTTCTGGATAGACGTCGTTCCTCCCTGTGTTTCCTCCAGCACCTGCTTGTTGGAATCACGTTAAAAATTATTTCCCATTGTCAGTATCCTTTCAGACTCGAATTTCTGGGGGATACAACTGTTTCTGTAATACCTGAATGCAACGCATTGTACAACGTGAATGTACACAGGTTATTTAGTGAATGGTTGATTCAGCTCTGATTTTGAGCCTGTGTCGTTTTATTATGCCTCTGACTCCTCTTGTCTGGCAAAGCCCAAATGCCCTCCCATGACTTCGTGACTCCCGTGTTCACCTGGCCCGGGGCAGCACGGAGTGGCTCTATGCTGCCCCCACATGTTTTGAATCAGCTCCTACTGCAACCGACTGAGACCACACCCCTTGTTCTCCAGGGTTACCACGGGCACGAATGTCTGTGGGTCTCTTGGCAGAGACACGAGACTGCCTGCCGTGTTTTTTTCTGTGCCCAAGCCTCATTTGTTTATCGCCAGTAAGTAAACCGAACATCGTGTTATCTCTTTCTTCTCCAGTCCCCTTCCTCCTCTCACACAGAAGAAGGCAGCTCATTCTGAGAGCCATTTTTAAAGCATTCTCTCTGGTTCATTTGCATCCTTAAGGTCTATTGAGAGGTCCCTGGAGCCCTCGGACTTTAACCACTTCTTTCTGGTTTAACTTCTCTGTGAAAATAATGTTTAAGGGTGGAAGCTTTCTGACATTCAGGATTTTATCCTTTTTCACAAAAATTAACACATTTCTTTTTCCTTTTTCTTTTTTGGGTTTTTGTTTGTTTGTGTTTTGAGACAGGGTTTCTATCTGTAACAGCTGCCTCTGCCTCCATAGTGCTCAGACTGCAGGCATGTGCCACCACCAAGCAAATCAACGCATTTCTAAAAATGCAGCTGTAAAGTGGTTTTATCTCTTCAGTGAAAGATCTTTTTCCCTACACTGAATCATGTATTTGGAGCAGTGAACAAATTTAGTGTGATCGCATAGTCACTATCACTAATCCACTGGTTCAAAAGATATTACACACAGGCTGGGCGTGTGCACAGAACTTTAATTGCAGCACTCTGGAGGCAGAGACAGATCTCTGCAAGTTTGAGACCAACCTAATCTGCACAGTGAGTTCCAGGTCAGCTAGACCTGCAAAGAGAGTCCCTGTCTCAAAACACACACACACACACACACACACACACACACACACACACACCCCACAAGGGCAGGTGAGATGGTTCAGTATGTAAAGGTACTTGGGGCCAAGCCTGATGACAGAGATAACCAGCTCCTGAAAAACTGTCCTCTGACTTCCACATGCATGCCAAGGCAGTTTGCAACACACACAAGTAACAAATAAATAATAAGTAAATATAACAACTGTATTAAAAAGATATCACAATATTGATTTACTCTATTAAATTTTTTAAGTAGCAATATCATAGAAACAGTATTGCTAATTTTTTTTCAGTGCTATCTCTACAGCCATTTACGGAGCCCCTTAGTAAGTTCATTATGACTAGAATGGCTCTAAGTATATGATACACTGTAGCTCTTTTATTTGGTAATCAGTATCTAGAACAATTAAGCTAAGATAAAGTATGTAACACGTGGTGTCATAGTATGAATAAGTTCAAGAATAAGTGTTTTTTTTTCTCTTGTAAAAGAAATAGGTGTTTCCTTTTCTCATATGGAAGCACAAAACACCCAAGCAGCCAAAGGCTTCTTGTACAATAGCAACCACAAAACAAACAATGCTGGAGGTATCGCCATTGTTGTAATTCTGCAAAAAGGAGTCGTGCCATGCAACAAGGCTCGACGTGGGAGGTTTATTGGAAGAGGAGAGAAGGGGCAGAGAAGGGACAGAGACTGGTCCCTGGGGACAAGAGTGGTGGAAGAGAAAGAGAGAGAGAGAGAGAGAGAGAGAGAGAGAGAGAGAGAGGTAGGGAGGGAGAGAGGATGCACACAAAGCCCACCTTTAACAAGAGTGTGCACAGAAGGTGCTCTTAGTGGCTGCAGCCGAGGATGTATCCTGTCAGGACCTTAAGGGCAGGCCAGTATGGATATCTAAATACTAACACTCATTCCCAACTTCAATGTGTATTGTAGAATCATAGTAACAGAAACATCATAGTGCTGACACAAATACAGACACCTAGAGAGATAGAAAAGAAGACCCGTAAGTAAATCCCATAGAGTAAAACCCATAAGAAAAGTAGACCCATGTAACCATAGCAAACTGACATTTGACAAAGATGCCAATTGCGCACATTGAAGAAAAGACCTCCTCTCCAACAAAAGCTGTTAGGAAAAGTGGATGTCTGCATGCAGAAGAGTAAACTGGTTCCAAATCACTCACCAGTTCAACTTGGATCAAAAATCTTAATATATAGATAGCCCCAAACCCTGAAACTTCTAGAGGAAAACACTTGAAGACATGGGTATAGGAATATACAAAGCCTATCTGAGAGAATTCTGGTAGCTTGGGAATAAAATCAAGAATTGACGAAAGGGATTGCATTGAATCCAAAGGCTTCTCCCACCAAAGAAGATAAGTGGAGAGAAGCCTACAGAAGATAAAAGTGTTTGCTAGACACACATTTGAAAGAGTGTTAAAATCTAGATTTTATTTAAAAATTTGAAAAACTAAATAGCAAAGTAACAAACTAATCAGTAAATGGGCTAATGCGGTGATCAGGCAGCTCTCAAGAGATACAGTAAAAACGGCTAATAAATATGTAAAAAAAATCAGCATCTTCCATCAGAGAAAACAATATTGAGATTACATCTCATCCCAGTTACAAGGGCTGTCCTAAAGACAACAGCGTGCTGGCAAGGACTTGCTCAGGGAGGGAGAACTTGCAGGCTGTCTATTGGTGGACTGTAAACTAGTCCAACCACTATGGAAGTCACTATAGAAGTTCCGTGATTAACTAAAAGTTTATCTATGACTCAACTGTACCACTCCTGGGTGTGTACT